>NC_133941.1:1301500-2603000 GCF_031877795.1 Strix aluco | reverse complement strand
GAAGCAATTAAGATCACAATCTGGTGCCCATCTTCAGGTTTCATCAGTTCCCATTCCAAATCCATTTGCACACAAATACTAGGAAGCCTGAAAGAGAAGCTGTTATATTGTAAATCAATCAGCTATCCTGTAAGACAGGAACTGAAGCCTCTGCTTTTATTAGTAGAAAGAACTGAGTCATTTGCCATGACTACATGCTTCTTGATATGATTTACTGCTTCTGCAGTTCACTACAGAAAAAACACAAACCAGTGCACAGTGCCTTCCTTAAATTTCACATCAACATATACTGAGAAGTAGAGATGGACACAAATTGATTTTTGCATCTGAATATCCTTCCGAAGCTGGACTTGCCTTTATACTTTGCAACACATATCCTCCTGAGCCATGAGAGAAATGTGAGAGACAGGTTGTGACACAGACCCAAAGTGAGGGACAATCTGTCTCAGAGATGCTGATTTCTTCCTTTCAGACAAATAGCTCTTTCTGGATGCTCTGCACAACAATTCCTTATTTTTGCTGTGAACGCTTAGAACAGGGACATTACATTTGCCCAGAATATGGCTAATTTTATACAGAAATTCATGACAAATGAGAAGTAGTTTAGGTCTCTCTCTGAATGACAGGGGAAAGAACTGGTGAACAAATGTATTGCCATGAAGAAGATTGCTTCAGTCTGAGAGACCAACCATGATCTGGTGAATATAGCAGGACCACGCAGAGCTGTCATTTCAGAAAAGGCTGTACTTTGACTAGCAAGTCAGTAATGCTTTAGATTATTGTCCTATTGACAGCTATTTTCTTTATATTAATATATCAAGCACGACTAAATTTTCAAAGAGCTTCTTACAGTATGGAAAGTATTCCTTATAAATAATATAAAATGTGGCTTTAAGAGCATATTCTCAAAACACATAACCAAATCAGTCCACTCATTCACACCTCCTGTTCCCACCTATCTATGGTATTTCTTGGGTGCTGATGACCTTGGCAGCTAAAAGCTATTTCTATATACATGATACATAGGAAACACATAAGAATGTTCAGGTTGTCTCATCATAACCTCACCCGCTAAAGATGTTACTTAATGCTATCTTCCAAGAATTTGTGCTTGCAGGACTCAAGGTGAATCACTTGCCTGGAAATTGTCCTTCTCTTCTTAAAATGGCAATCTTGTTTTGGTGCACTCTTATGTTGAGATAGTTCAGCTGAAACTGTGAAATGTAGATTTGAATGCAAACTTCAACTACATTATAAGCTGTTGAAATCCCAAGGTTTGTAGACAGCCAGGATGACTGGAGCTCAAATTTCCCTAAACTGTGATTATGTTTGGACACAGGGTGAGTAACAGAGTTGTGTAATACAGCATGAGCTGTTGAAACAAATCTGGATCAAGCATGCCCCACTGGGCCTGCTACAACTATACCTAGAGGAAGTGAGTAAGAGAAAACAATTTCCCTGACATGATGCTTGTTCCCATGCCCCCAGTTTGGACTGTTCTGTGCTGGCTGAGCTTTGCAGAGCAAAACAGATCGGTAGGTGCCAGAGCAGTAGGTGTGCACTCTCTGAATCGATCCATGCGCTCCCATCGCAGAGGCAGAGACTAGGGAGCGGGCAGGCCGGGGGGGAAAAGGAGAAGGCAATGTCCAATACTCTACCGGCTCCTTGCCATCCCAGAGGCCCGCTGAGATCACCAAGTGCTAAAAATCTAAAATCCCATTCCTTTGGGAGCCCAAGCTGAACCTCCACTGCTTAAGGAACAGGAGAGGTTGGGTATCTTTGCTGTCTCAAATGAAAGCTTACTGATGTTGATGATTTCTTCTGCGGCTATTGTTTAAGACTTCTTTCCATCAAATAATTTTCTCATCATCATCTAATGACCTTATTCAGCCAGAGTGGTACTGAAATTCATTTCCCATAGAATCTCACACCCAAACAGTATTGTTACAGGTCTCTGTGGACTTGCACTGAAATAATTCTTCTGTGTAAAGTGACATTGTTGCTTCTCCCTGCAGACTTGCATTGAAACTATTTTCCTGTTATATCTCACATATTATGGTGCTGTTGGTCTCCACAGACTAACCCTCTTTGGAATAGCTTTCCATGGAATTTCACATTTTAAATGCCATAATCAATAACTTTAGACTAGCACAAAGTTGTTCCCCCCTAAAATTTCACATTCAAACAGCATCACTTAAGTTCCCTCCAGACTTGCATTACAATCCATTTGCCGTTCTAATGACATTGCAAAGGAGATGTTTTAGTTGTTGGTGTTACATTAATGTTGCAGGCAATTTACACTTCCATGACTTGAAAATGCCATTCGGAAGCTTGTGCCATTTATGAGTGCCAGTCCAAATGGACAAAATACTGACCGTTACAAAACAACATTTATAATGATATGGGATGTAGCTTACACAGTAGAGCTGCAACAACTTCACCAATAGCATAGTAATGTCAAGCTGTTAACTCCAAACGATCACATCTTTATCATGCTAGAATTTGCCCTCTTCAAGCTGGTATTCTTTCAGTTTACTGAAATCTTTTCCCTCACTATAGAGTCTTTGATCCCACATTCCTCTCTCTCCTGTGCTGTATAAAATTTGTCCTTTCTCCCTTTCTCCCACTACTGCTTTCCATTTCTCTACTGGAATGCAATTTTAAAGACACTTGCTGATGGCCTTCTCATTTGCCTCTTTGGCCTCTTGCCTTTCAAAAGGAAAGATCAAATTAACAGCCTATCCTCCAGAACAATCAATTCCCACCTGCCAAAACTACTGACATAGGTTAAAAATCAGGAACCCTCAGATTTGCTTGAATGGTTTGTGTTTGTTTCTTCCCCCAATTCAATCTGCTGCTATCTGAACCACTGAGGAGATTTAATTCCTAAACTCTTCTCTGCAAACTAGGGCCTAGAAACTTCTATTTTTTATGAAAGTGAAAAAATCACACAACTTAAGGGGCTGCAGTTTTAAGAACAACATTAAATATCTTGAAAAGTGCAGCCTGAGGACATCATGAGAAGTGACTAGTCAGGGACCATAACTGGCATGGTTAGAAAGTTTCCACCTGTGTCATACCCAGCAAGCACATGAAGTACTGGCTGGCTCTAGTATTGCCACCTCCTGTCTACAATTTCATGAAACCCTGGTCTTAATAACCCTGTCCTAGTAAAAAAGCCTCAGATCCTGGAGAGCAGGAAGCAGTAGAATGGGTTTGTTTAAGGCTCAAAATCTGAAATATGTGTCAGAGGGGTGTAAAATGTGATGAAACCTGCTCTTCTTCCCTAGAATGAACAGATTTCTGTCTAGGTGAACAAAACACCTTGGCTGCACCATCTGACATGTATTTCAGTATGCTACCATGCCCTGAAGGCTAATGTCCCTTAGAGTACATTCAGACAGAAAAACTTGCTGTTGACGCAGCTGTACAGATACTACTATGGGTTGTCCTGTATCAAGCATATGCCCTGTGAGCACTGAAACTGTGCAGCTATTTCACACAGGGTTTCAGTCAACCTGTTATTGTGTAGATTTCTAAGGGTGATGTTTGGGTCCATACTCAAAACCCTTCTAGATTTGAACGAGATGTGATCAGATCTACGGCACTGAAAGTATAGATGCAAGTCCCTCAACTGACAGCAGGTTTTTGTTGCTGGCAAGGGATTCTAGAGGGCAATGATACACTTTGCCAACGCACTTCATTTTCAGCCAGAGGTCCTGATCGGGGTCAGGGTCCCACTGTACCCAGCACTTTACAAAGAGGGAGTAAGCAAAGCCTTTGCCTCAAACAGCCTACTTTTAAGAGTTCAAAAACAAGCTGCAAAAGCCACGGATAAGGATTAGGAGGAGAAGGAACACACCAATGACTAGAGAGCTCCAACAAATTCAAGCCCTTGCTCTGCCTGAATCAGACCTAGGACTTGTCCCTGGGTTATCCAAGTTAAATATCCCAACTATTAGTTTTTCACCAGTTTCTGGCCCAGTCTATTTTGGAATTTTTATTTTGTATAAATATTTTAATAGAAATTGGGTTGAAACTAGTGAGAGCATTTACAGCCTGGCAGCAAAAAGCCAAGCTGAAGTCCCTCATACTAATTAGACAGAATTGGATTTGAATCCTAGCTCAGTCCTGTTGCAGGTAAGTTCTGTAGCACTTCTGCTACAAGCTAAGTTAGGGTAGGGCTGACTTCCACATCTCCTCCAGCTGATTCTTGACAAATTAGCATTTTTGGAAGAAAAGAGTCTTGTCAGAAAGCTCCTGATGAGTTCCTTAATGATAAGTCTGTGAGCTGAACAGGTTAGCTACTGTCCAGTTTAATGGCTTTGAGTAACATCATCTTATCTCCAAATGCTGCTCAACTTAGCATCATTAGTTGGTTGATTTCTCTCAGACATCACAGCAAGAGCAGAGTTTAGGCTTGGATTTTGACAAATTAAGCCAGGTCTTATTTTTAAAAGCAAGGTAATTAGCATAATACCTCTGGTGGGGAAAACACTCTTGCAGTCATTCAAAGACATGAGTCAAAGTTTTCCAAATCCGATATATGTGCTTTAGGCAACCTTTTGTTCCATCCTGGCCTACGCATTGTATGCATCAGTTGGACCCTTTGATTTGTCCTCTCTTCCTTCAATCATTCAGTTTATCTCTTAGCACAAAGTGTACCTTAGGCAGTTCTTAAACATCACAGCACTGCGGCAGAGCTCTTCAAGCTGTACACCTTCAAGATGTACACATGAATACCTAGTCCCCTTCATTAAGATCACAGTTCTGCTAATGACCTCCCCAAAACCTCATACCAATCATACACTTAATAGAGAGAAAATGTTAAAGATATTATGCAGATGAACATATTAGCTAACAGTATCTGAAATTATTCTATGAGAAGCCCTAGGGAGTTAGAATTAACGGGAGAAGCAGAGCATGTTAAAAGAATCCCTCTCAATGTCACTTTGTGCCGAGCATTCAAAAACCACACACAAACTGCATATAAACTTGGCAAGTGCTTCAAGGGGCACAATCACCATAAATCTGGGATAACACTCAAGTCTATTCAAAATGATTTTTTAAAGTACTGTTCTGTTGATGATGTTTTTGTTTTATTTCATCCGGCTTAGACCATTCTAGACTGGCTATGTTTTTCTTTTGTTTACAGAAAGTGTCTCAAAGCCCATAAGTCTCTGAAAGTCATCAGGATTATTATTTCTGTGGAGACGCAGCTCAAATGTGGATAGGCTGAGTATACAAGTGTAAGCTGCAAATGATGCACAGGTAACCCTTAGTAGCTACAGGCTTCAGTTCTCACCCTTGCGCTCCCTGGAAAACTCTTCAGTTTTAGATCCTGTTCCTCACTTACTAAAATAGGTTATAGATTGGCCATATCGCTATCTTCAGTTTTCCCCTAAAAAGATGTATACTTTTTGCTCTTTTCTCTTGAAAAAGAATCTTAGCTATGGATGCTAAAGCCACATTCAAACTCTTCCCAGCAGTGTGTTTCCAGGTGACATTACACTGTGAATACAGGTTAGGATAAAAACAGGCATACACAGAACATGACACAATACTGCACAGTGTCAGTGTCCAACTCCAAATTCTGCAGTTGATGGCTCTGGGAGGATATTAGAAAGCATCAGAGTGACAAGCAATATGTGGGGAATGAATCACAATTTCAAGGTTGTTTATGGCCATGGAGAAAATCAAATGTTAAAAGTGTCACATGCACTCAATCAGCTTAGAAGAAGAAAAGATGCTGGGTTTCTGTCTTTAAAATAAGAGTATGTATGCCTTGGATTGCCCCTAAAAGTACTTAACTGTAGCATCTGTAACACCTACCACTCAAGAGCTGAGTCTATCAGCCACAGGGGAAGAACATTACGTGCTTTCTCTTCTTCTTTATTAAGAGTTTATGAGCAATTTTCCAATCTTCTTTAACAACAAGAATATTACTCTTTGGAAAATACAGAAATGAACGAGCAAAGAGATTTATTAATTGCCCAAGTCCTCCCCCTGCTTGTAGATGAATGGTTTAGTTTAAATGCTAGCAATTTTTTCTGGTATCAAACACATATAAAAATTGGATCGCAAATGGGGTCCTACCCACCAGCAGCTCACTGACAGCTGCAATGTTGTATCTTATGCCAATCAAATGGAGCAATGTAGGAGATGAAATATATATTTAAGAACATTTGGATGCTTCAGAACACAGTCAAGTAAAGAATATAAAATAAGAGGGCAGAGGTATCTTACAAATAGATGAATATGGCTACAGAATATATCCAGTGAAAGCATATACTATCTCCCCTACCTAAAGAGGAATAAATGTTATCACAGTTTACACAATGCTGCAATAGGATTACAAGTATCTTAAGAGAACTGGTACTGTCCCTGCAGGAGCCTCTGTACTGAGGCAAAAGAAGAAACAGTGTGATGAAAATGAGGGATATATTTGGAGGCATTAGAGAGCAATTTGAACAGATACTTGGTGAAGCAAATGACTCCCAGGACTGATTGCCCCTCATTGGGAGTGCTACCATTGTACTCTGTGAGAATAGAATTGGCCTTGAATGCTTTGCACCAATGAAAAGGAAATGTAATCTCCTCTAGCACAAAATGTAGTGTTCGGACTTTTTTATTGACAAACTAAGTGTCAGCCAGCACAGTCGAATGGAAAAGGCATTAAATGAAGGGTCATGAACCCCTCCATCTTACCCACCTTGATGAAATGGCTGAAGATCAGTGAGTGAAAAGCAGTTGTTCAGGTACGATCTATGGGGGAATAAGAGAAATCTTTTGAATAGGAACATGACTACACGTCTAAAGTGGCATGTTTTAAACACTTTTACAGAGGGACATTCCTGACTCTTATTTAACCTATGAAGTACTGAAAATTACATTGATTTTGTTTTTAACTAGTATTTCCCTAGAATTAAATCACTGTAATTGTTACCATGTGATGAAAAGAAGCTAGATCCAATGCTTTGAGACACTATACTTACAATGCAGGAGTCATGGACAAAATGTCAGGGGAGTACAACTCAGGGACAAAGATTGTGTTTGAAGTCAATATTTTGTTAAGATCACATGAAATTGGTAGGTAGAGACAACAAAGCCACCATTCCTAGAGTTTAAAGCAATACTTATATGAAATATCTCTGCCAACTGTTGGCAAACAGTGTTGAAAACAGACAGTAATTTAGAATACTCCACTTGGTGCCTGAAATCATTCTCCTGCCCAAGGAGTTGTCCACTGCTACTATCTACCAAAAAAAAAAAAAAAAAAAAAAAAAAAGAAAGCAGCTATTCACAGGGAAAACCAGAAGGCATTCTATTCTTTGGTTAATCATTATTATTGAAATCTTACATCAGTCATAAATTGAGCTGGAAAGAAGGGCTTTTTCCCCTCTAAAGATTAATCTGAGTCACTGAATTAATTTCTGTCCATACCTAAAATTTCTGCAAATTTTGCACTGGTCAGATAAAAGTTTGTTTGATTCTAGGTATGTACTGAGGGTAGTCCTAAGTTTCAGATCAGAGTTCAAAAAGGAGTATGAATTTTCCTTAAATCTGAAGAAAAGGTTTACTTGAATCTATAGTTACTTATAACTACCCTGAAGTAAAAATCTACAGTATCTGTCTTCAGAAAAAGAAAAAAACATGTGATGGTAACTTAAAACAAATCAATAGGTACTTTTTGTAAACTATTGACAGAAGAAAGTATTATATGACAACATAAAACTAAGCTGACCATAATCATGCCTGTATAGACTAAAAGTTCCATGCCTACAGGGACTGTCAGGGGGTTATGAAATTTTAAGGTGACAGATGAAAATCCACTGAAACAGAGGCCTATTTGGGAATCATTAGAAAGTGGTTTGGACATGTGTTCAGGTTGTTATCGGTAATCTGTTAGTTTTGTTTTCAGGAGAATATCTTCTAGGAAAATGCAGCCATCCCATTATCAGAACTTTAAGTCATTTTCTTAGGCAAATCCAGAGCAAAGAGAGAAGGTGTTTAAAACTAGAGTTCCTGGGTACCAACAGAGCTGTTAATGCTGCTAGCCTCACGTGGCCTGCAGAATTGATTTCTGGGCAAAACAGATTGTCTGAAGGGGACACCAGTCCATCAAAATGGTAGAAAAAACCCAGTAGATTTCTAGGTCTTAGATTGTTGTCATGCTTTTTCTCTAATTTACCACTTTATTCTATTGTCTTGTGTCTCTGTTTTGTCTTTCTTTAACCTCATCAACTGACTTTTCCTACATATTTGCTATATTCAGTGCTAGAAGCTGATGGGATATAAGCACTCTAACATGTTGCCACAAGATGGAGAAACGAAATTAAGTTAAAGATCTGATGAACTGTCAAGATATGTGGTCTGCATCATACCTATGAATGAAGTACTGCAGTCAGAGTTTCTCTTTTAAGTTGCTCCTTACCAGGTTTCATTTATTTTTTCCTAAAAACAAGATTAAAAACCAAATGCTGGGCAAAAAAACTTTTAATTCACTCTGCAAATCGACTATGCAGCTTTTGGACTCTGACTGGATCCTTTTGTTCTCAGCATTTGTAGATTCCACAGGCTAAACAAGGTTTTCAAAGACAGTCATACAATTCCAATGCCTTGAAAATAAACCCCATTCGTACCTTGGTGGAACCAATCAGAACTTAATAAGCAGCATCTTAAAGAAGAAATTCTGTCCAATTCCCTCTATGCTGTTTTGGCTTTTGAAGAAAGAACAAGGCAAAAGGCAGAAAAATCTGTTTGCTTTTAGCGAGCCTGTAACTCTGACTATGCCCAGAAATCAGTTGAGTGGGAAGATCCCATTCTAACATACCCCCTTTACAAGACGTAGCTGCATTTTAACTGAATACAGATCCTGACTCTAATTTTGGTTTCCTTGCAGTTGGTCTCTGAATTATATCTGAAAACCAATCTCAGAACTCATCATCGCCTACACATATACACACACACCCTCAAAATTAAGATAGGCTCAGCTTTCAATAACCTTTACCCACAGATTCACTGTGTTCATTTTCACTGCTAATATTCTCACCATCAGATTAGTGTTACTTAAGACTGGAGAGTGACATTTTCTGTTTCTCTAGAAAACACTGCACAGGTAACAGCAGTGCCAGTTACCTCATCTTCCTACCATCTCTACTGATTTTGATCTCGATTGGATTGCTCTAATTGACTAATATTCCTACCATCTTAGGAAAACACTTTAACTGTGGCATCTATTCCATGTATTTTACTACAGTCACTGTTGCCAGCAATACAATACACACAAACAGTGCCTTTACAGGTGCACTCAAAGTTCAGACTAGTCATGAATTACAACTATGAATGGGAATTAAGTAGAACATTCCTTTCTAAGTACTTAGAGGTTGGCAATCGAGGCTTCGTTTAGTAACGAAGGTATTAAGCCTGAAGGATTTGGCACTAAAATGGAACTTCTTTCTGGGGCAGAGATGATTTTACCGAAACATTTGATAATTGTACTTATTATAGGCAAGGGCTGGTAGCATCAATTATTGCAAAGGTTGCTTGACACTTCCCATTCATTACAAAATCTTCTTCTCAATTGCTGTAAACTTTGCCAACCTTTAGCTATCCAGTCTGAAATTTTCCATGCTGAGTGTCTCTCTTAGGCTGATTTATTTATTTAAAGGGAAATGTTAGGCAAAACAAGTCTGCCTTTTCCAAGAATGAAACTGGAGAAAAATACATGATTTTGGCCATGTTTAAAAAAAAAATCTGGAAATCTCCATACTTAAAAAAAGATCCTGAAGGAAGAGAGAGTTTTGATCACACAAGTGTCTCATGCTCTTCCTGTGAAACTTGGAGACTGCGTTTCAAAGACTTTAATCAATATTTATTGAAGGGGAAAATACCTGCAATACTAGGTAAAAGTGTGCAAAAAAAGTAAAATCCATTTTCACTACAGATCTCCCTCCTCCAGGAGCACCTACGTGGGAAAGCTGTGCATGTGTGTGCCAGCCCACTTATATCTGAGCATGCAGCATTCAGGACTATGTTGTTGGAGCTGGTTCTTTTTTTTTCCTGTGTACTCTCATTCCCACCTGTTTGAGACACATCCCAGCATTAAAAGGCAGGGGAAGGTCCACAACTCCCCTGTGCTTTTAATGACCACTTTGCTGCCAAGCCTGGAGTACTGATGGCAAAACTGTCTTGACACAGGTTAAAAGTACAAGACTAGTAGGAAGGGAAAGAAACTGACTGAAACACTTGGGTGAGGCAAGTACTTGAGGATGGGCAAAAACTGAGTACAGGGCTGTTTAGGATGAAAGAACTGGGGCTAGAGGGAGGGGGAAGAAGACAAAACAGCTATTGGGCCCAGGAGCCTAGAAGAGCACTGGGGGGGGGCTCAAGAGAGGCTCACAGAGATGGAAACGTAGGTCCATAGTCAACGGGGAAGGCACTTGCCCCACTGGATTGCTGGTGACCAAACTCAGCTCCTAATTTGAATTGCCTTCTGGAGAAACCTTCCTGACCCAGGAAATGAGCCTCCAGAGGGTACAGTTAGACTCTGACAAAGAGAAGCTGTAACAAAGGCAAAGGCAAGAGATGATTCATTGCCAGGGTTCCGCTGGAGAAAGGGGTTTGGGAATTCATCTGGGAGTAGGGTAACTGAGTGTCTCCTCCCTCTGGTTATCAGCCCAGGTGTCTCCTAAAGATGTATGAATGCTGCTCCTGCAGGACTCCACCCCACCCTTCACCAGTGTTTTTATGTGTTGCTAAGCAAATCAACCGATCCACATTTTTACAGCTTGTCAGCCATCCTCTTAGTGACCCAACAGGAGGCCCTAGAGTCTGATCTGCAAATCCGTGGAGCATTCACAGCTAGAACTGAAATTGGTAGAAACTATTCTCTGAATATATAAAATAGTTTGCAGTGCCATGAACTCAGGAAAAAAAAAAATACAGTCCCAGACAATCAAAAACCTTTGGCAATGTTTTCCCTTCATCTTCATATCTCTTTGCCATCTGTCCAAGTATGGGTGCAGTATCCCCTCACTTCATTGAGGTGTTGTGAAAATAGATTATTTCATGTCTGTGAAGCACCCAGATACAATAATGATGACTGCTGAAGGAAAGCTCCCAAGGAAATTAATAATTCTGTATTCAGAACAGGCTTTGAATAGCATGCAGTAAATAAGCCATGGGGTACACACTGAACAATGAAGATAAAAGAAAATATTAAATAGCTGCTCATTAAGTGAGCAATATCCATCCTGCACTTTAAACAGAGCACAGATTTAACAGTATGTGAGCCTGGTATTAAAGACAATACCATAATGCATATGGCACAAAGGCTATAGTGAATTTGTAGCAACAGCTTAAATTCTTGCATTTCCCAAGTTTTGAGTGTTTGGCTTGGCCACTTTGTGAGAATGCCAGATTTCCTTAGTTTAGCTCCACACAAAAAGGGACATAGATCAATAAAGATTAGAGAGGGGGATGGGTTCCAGAACTGGCTCAACACAAAGTCCAAGGGTGTCTGAATTCAGTTCATATCAGAGAAGAAAGCTGACCACAGCTTTTTATCTGGATCCAGATGTCCTCAAATTTCAAGGCTAATCAAGACTTCATTCTGCTTTGGCACCCTCTTTACTGTGATTTGCTCTCTTTAAGTTGAGAGAGTGTTTCTATGGACCTCTTCATTATCTTGACCTTCATAAATGTTGCAATACTAATCCTGCCATTAAATTTTACTTATTCTTGGTAAGTATAGAGGGTCTTGTTTAGCAACATCTTGAAAAAAGTGTGAGGTAGGTATACATTGTCTTAAGCAACTTGGGTAATACAGGACAGACAGAACATGTATTTTTCCACTGTGAGACTACAGTCAAAGGATAGGATAGAGGACATACTACACCAGGAGTAGAGGGCATCCAAACAGGGTCAGGATGGAGGAGGAATGGATGCAGACCTGTTGGAACAGGAAATCTCTGAAGCCTTGCAGGCATTCTCATGTCACACCTCCTAGAGCTCTCCAGCCACACTGAAACAGTGGACAAGAGGAAACCCAACAAAAAGCAAAAGGAACAGCTGTTTCAGAGAAAGGTATAGGAGCATCACAAGAAAAGTGTATTCCAAGCCTTGTCTTGACATCAAGAAGCTACGTGGCATAAACTGCCACCCAACTGCCCACAAGTAATATAGGAAAAGCAGAGGCTCAGAGGTGGGAAGTGAGAGGGTGCAGGTAGAAGGTCCCATTTCTGAGGCAGACAAACCATACAGCTGCACCTGCTATTACAGCCTGCAGCATCACCTTGACATTTGTTTCAGCTGTACTATGTGAAGCCATAGACAATCAAGAGACCATGCACCACCTCATGTAACAGCATTTATATTTGTGTTGTCCTCCAGGCTGTATGCTTTTAAACTTCCAGGTACACAAACGAGAACACGCACGCAGGTTGTTGTGCACTGGGAGTTAGCACAGTGGTAAGAAAGTACTCGGTTCAGACAAAGAATCACACCATTCCACACGTGCATGCTTCTGAAGGACTGCTTTTACAAAGTCTTTACTCTTAAAAATTTAAACAAAATGTAAAGCAACTGTAAAATTTTCTTTTATACAGTAATTTATCCTAAATGTCTTGAAAAGAGTCTGGCAACAAGAAAGATCAACTGCAACATTTCCCACACTGTATAATAAAGAACTTCGTTTTATGATGGCTGAAAGCATTTGCTTTTATCCAGTATGAACTTGTCAACTGTCAGGAAATTATATGGATGTTTGTTCTTAAGTCCTGAGATAGAGGTTAGAAGCTCCTGATCCACTTGTCTTGTTTTATTCACTGTTACATAAAAACTTCACTATCTGTCCAGAAATGATAGAAACAGCATGTCAGAGGAAAAGAATACTGACATAACTGGGGGAAAAGCAAAATCAATTCCAGTCTGTTCTTCTCCCCACTGGATTGGCAGCCAGAAACTTCAGTGTTCTAATCCTGGCCACTGAATCCCATTTCTCAATTAAGAACATGGGCAATATTCCTTTCTAATACCTGGGACATCACATCTGCTTAACACCTAATTCCTGCTCCAAGGAGGAAAATTTCTGCATTTTCAAAACTACACAAAACTCATGCTAGTCTTTGAGCCACCTGTAAGCAATAATTGCATTATATATGTGCAAAGGAATGTAAAGAACTCAGCTGTTAAGCAGACACGCACCCTGAACTACTACTGCAGGTATCACAGCAAAGTTAAAACTCCATCCTCTTCATACAGACATCTCCACTGATGTGGGAATCCTGAATCTTATCTGTAATCCCAGATCAACCCGCTGACACATTTGCAGCACTTCTCAGAGTGTCTTTTCATTCTCAGCATCTCCCTATGCAGTTATACAGCAAATCCATCAGACAAAGCACCTATTTAATACAGAAGTCCTGCTTTTGCTCCCAATGTCACAAGCAAAGCACCCAGGGCTGCAGGGGGAAATCAGCCTCCTCTAGTTAACTTGGAACAACACCGTCATCTAGTGGAGACCAGGGTGGAGAGCAGGGAACCCCGGCTGTGCTCTTGCAAGGCCAGACAGCTCCAGTGCCAAGTACCTGAGAGGGGGAAAGGAGCCACCCACCTGTTCAATCGACTGGCTGCTTCTCACTTATAAACCATCGTGAATATCAAACAGGAATTCCATGCTGTTCATTTTTATTCTCATCCTCCCCATAAACCCATTTTTAAAAGGGAACTAGAAAGAAACATGTTCACTTCTGCCTGAACTGGAAGGTTCTTCAGAGCAACTGCTAGAGGTCTGTGATTCAACATGTTTAAGCACAAATACTTTCCAGTGCTGAGATGTTAGTACATTATGAATAGGCAGTTACCAAGCTTTGCTGGGCAGAACAGTCCTGTTCAGACAAAATGCTGCAGAAATAAAACCTGATTTTGTATAGAGATGTTCAGTGTGAGACCCTTCGAACATTTTGCAAGTCTTAAGCAAATCTGTCTTCTCCCCAGATGGCAAAGAGGAATATTAGCACCCACTTACAGGTGGTGAAATCATGTTGCTAGGATCCCACTCCAGGTTCTTTAGAAGATTTGTTGTTTAACAACACATCCAAGTTCATCTCTTCAGCTTTCCAATTTGAGCAGCCCACTTTAAAAATTTCTTAACACACCTTCAGATGGCTCATTTCCCAATTGAAAATAACGAAGGAGCCAGTGCTTGCTACATTTGAAAGGTTTGTGTGCAGGTGTTTCATGGGGGCGAACCAAAGCGATGCATGTCAGAGCCTAGCAATGGCTAACCAATTTGCTAAAAAAGAGGTATTATTAGCAGAATGGGTCCAACTCCTTCCTTTTGTGTAGCTATAGTGAACAGAGCCATATCTATGTTTGCACTAACCTGCAAACCTCATTATCTACACATCGTGACTACTGGTAGAATTAACTGCCCAGGATTGTCTCAACTGAAGAAAAAACTTCATTGTCAGACCCTTTATCTGAGTTACAAAGTTACTTTTTCTCTAAATACATAATTTAGTTTTCAAATGCCAGTTTTATTATACTGATTCTTCAAGCCAATTTAAAGCAGAGAATATCTCAGAAGGAACATCACAAAAACACAGCTTGCTTTCAGAATTAAGGTTTCTCCTGTAATCTTTATATAGCTTTTTTTAACAATAGAAGCACAAGAGGATTTTGTGTTCTTCCCTCCCCTGCTTCTACCCCAGGGAAGGCAGCATTGCTAATAAAACCCACAAAGATCAACCCTAAAAATAAATATCTGCTGTTGGTCTAGACAGCTCTGGCTCTTGAAAGAATTTGATCTGGGTGGTAATTACACTTCACTTTCGATCCATGTATGAATTCAGTACTGGCAAGATGTGTCACTTATCTTTCTATCCTCTCCTGATCCATCCATCAGCATTTACAAAGCATTCATTGTAGCAAAAACAGTGCCGGAGATTGAAGTCTTTTGTTTATTCACACAGCAAACAGCACAGATAACAACAGTGGAAGCTGCTTCTTTACATTACCCTGCTATCATTCTTCCACCATGCCCAGAGAAAACAAGTTTAAGGGTGAGAAAGCATCCCTTTTATTCATCAGCTTATGTCATAAATTTGCCTACTAGATTCTTTCAAGGTCTCTCAGGGAAGGCAGAATGTACATACAAATATCTAATAAAAGATATCATCTCTCTCTCAATGCCTAGTTTCCATTCTATCCTTAGACCACCATGACTTCAACACAGCTATTACATTACTAATAAGAAGTAGACTGGGAGGTATCAATTTTACAAGAGAATACTTGTCTGATGATAACACCACCAAAATCTGGTGAACACACTGTTTAAACACAATAAAGAAAAAGCAAGTCCTTTTACCACTCATCTCCTCTGCTACTCTAGAGACTTTACCTCCTGGCCTTGAAAAATCAGCATAGAAGCTTACTTGGTGGTGAACAGATTTTTGTTCTTTCAACTGATGAACTTTACAAAGTCCTGTCCCAAAGCTCCCAGTTCTTGGTGCAAAAATAGGTTAACAATGACTATTCCAGCATCAGAAACTGGAGAGGTATTTTTATGATGACTAGATTTCCCATTTTGATCACAATGCTGTCCTGTTTAAGTTTGCTTTACTAGCTTCTAATTAGCCAGTTGCCAGAAGATAAGGATTTTTTTTATAATTAAATCATTCTTTTCCTTTTCTCATTGTTTTTCTAGCTATTTCCACCACCACTATTGTAAAAACCATTGAAAATGGGGTAAACCAATCTAAGCCTAAATCCATCCTTCTCCTCTCCACAAAATTGGATTCTTCTCTTTCATGGTAAAGATTTTCATTAATTTCACTTCAAGGAAAGAATTTCAAGGGAGGAATAGTGTTACTCATTTGCCTGCTGTTCTTGGCAGGCAGTGACATGTACAGAGCAAAGCCACAGGTCCTGTTATTGCCTTCCAGTTAGAGAAAGAGAGAAAGAGAGAAACAAAGGCATTGCTGTTCCAGAGTTAACGAGGAATGAGTAATGGGTATTTTGTGGGTCAAGCTAACCTGTATGGACACTTCTGAGTTATTCTTTGAATCCTGAGGTCTTCAGGAGGTCACTTGTTTCTTAAGCATCCATTTACAGTAAACCTAGAAAACATACAGCTCTGGATAAAGTGAAACTCAATTCTCCTTCTATTCACTGCTTAAGATCGGTTGCAATCATGTCAGGATCACTTGTCTAGTTTCAGGCTTTATTGTGAGGTTTTATACCAACATACGACATTACAGACAAAAAAAACCATGTCTAAAGTTGTTTCAAAAAGTGAAGAGAATGTTTTCAGTCTCCAAGAAAACATATCTTTGGGAAAAAGCTGACCTGAGAACGTCCACTGTTTTCGTGGAGCTACGACAATTTAGTCCCTTACCTCCAATTTCTGTTTTTGTTTTGATGCTCCTTGATGAACTCAAGACAGACTGAAAACAGAAACCTGATGTGTGTGTTAGCACAGCACTTAACACAATGGAATCTCAATCTCAATTTGGGCTTTCAAGTGCTACCGGCATGTGCACAAAAATAATTAACAAAATCAGCACTAGACCTGGATACCACGGCCGCCTAGAACAGAGAAGGTGACAGCCTACAGACTGTATCCAACCTGTGGGGTGAGTCTGTCCCACTCCCAAATGATTTTGCACCGTAAGATCTCTGGCTTTCGATCAGAGGTGGATGTAGCTGTGGGAGTTGAAGCACTTACCGTTCCCATCCGTTCACACCATTTTTATGCCAGAGTTCACTGGTCTCCCAACAAGGAGGACTGAACAGTATGTGTAGTCCTGTTCAGTCACCATGCAACATACCTTGTTTTACTCATGTAAACTAAAATTAGCTGCAGTGTTTGCTAATATGTTAGACTGGGAACTGTGATAGCTCAAGAAAAGGGGGAAGACAGAGGGGGAAGGCAGGGATACGTCTTCTGCTGATGACAGCCCAACCTGCCTGTGACTGTAAAGCTGATCCTTAATATGGTTAACCTTACGTGGTTTAGAAGTCCTCTGAAAGTGCTATTATATTATTTGGCCAGAAACTTGACATTCTGTGTCTAGATAATCCTAATTCTGGTTCACAATTCCTTCAAGTGTACCTTAAGTAAATCACTTCATAGCCATACTTCAACTTTGCATGTCAAAACTGCTTATTGTCAAAGCATTTAGGAGACAGCCATGAAGGTTAGTTGTCAGCATTTGTTTGCTGCTGAAGCTGAGCAATCTCCAAGGGATCCATGACTGCAGTGAAACTCCAGTCCCTCTGAAGGTTTGTCATTGATTCAGGAGAGTCAGAATTTTATGCGCAGAATTGGTAGCAACTACAGACCAGCCCTTCTTGAGAATTCAGCCCTAGGCATGCTGAGACAGGAGTTGGGGAATTTAGGAAGGGTTGTGTGGCTATTAATACAATATAAGGATAATTCATAATGCTATGAGCCACACTATTAAGAGTCTGAAATCAGAAGTTTCCAAGAACCTGGAACATGTGAGAATGTACGAACAATCATACCGAGCCAGCTGACAGCTCCCTTTAGCCCAGTGTATTGTTTTCAACAGTAAGGTAAAGAGTATAAGAAACAGGGTGTGTATGTAGAGCAATTCTTCCCCAGGGACGTCCTCCTACTCTCCAGAAAACAACAGTTTCTAAAGTAAGTTTCTAAGTGTAATTAGGAGTTGCATGAAAAAATGCTTCCCTATTATTAGCTGTAAACACAAAATTGGTCAGTGCCAGCCAGCTACTGGCCAGAGCAACGCTCATTCCTGCACTAAGTACTAGACTTCAAGAACATCCTGGGTAATTATGACACCTCGGACTGTTTAAATCTTAATGATTAAACACAACCTTGAAAGAAAAACAAGTGTTTTCAAGAGCAGGCAACCTTGGGTATCACCCAAACTCCTCCAGCAATACTCTGTACCCACTGTCTAGACCAAGGATATTCAGATAGGGATCTGAATTGTGATCACTACACTGGAATCTTAGGCATGTAGATCATCACACATCGCTAGCCAGAATACCTTTCGCTGTGCTACATGCCACCGCTTTTAGAGCAATGGGACAGCATGCTGCAAAAAGCTATATTAAAATTCTGCAACAGATGGAGGAAGAAAAAGCCTCCTTTGCCTTCTGCGCACAATCGCTCCCCACCAGAGCTGTTATGTCTCAAAGACACGAGCCAAAAGATGGCTGCACAAGCTGTGTTCACTTCTGCAGCTGCCTACAGCGACCCAGTGGATAAACAACAGCCATTTCAGCTGAAGAATAAGAAAACCATCTAAAGTGCATTGCTCATTGGTGGCATTTCCAGTGGAGTGCAAAGTGTCACAGGACAAAACAAAGAAAAGCAGAACCTTCTGCAAATAGAGGTTTCAGCAGCTGCATAGCAGGAGTATTTCACATTCAGCATCTGTCTTTGAAGGTAAAACTTTCTATCCTGGTCACTGAGGGAACAATTACATGCAAGTAAATTGGCTCCATTAAATCAACAGGGTCTGAAACATATGGGGACAAGCCAGAGGACTTTTTTCCTTCCAGAAAATAAGCTGCTTCTATCATGGAAATAATATTTGCTGACATTGTAATTAAGAATTAAAGCTGCAGAAAAATGTGAGGTTTGCTAAAACACAATAGATATCTTTTATCCATACAATATATGTCACCAAAATATTCAGTGTTCTGGGGAGAATAATTAATCAGTGTTGTCTTGCTGAAGTTCTTTTAATTGTCTATGATGGGCTGTGTTGGGGGGGATTACTGAGTTTTAACATGGAACAAGATCAGGCACCATGGGGAATATTTACACGAATAAAGATTGCATGATCAAGATCTTTGATCTGGGAATTGCTATTCTGTAATCATCTGTAAAGCACCAGGAGTGCCCCTGGCACTGTGTATATAATAATAAACGATTAACAATAAATCATGTAATTAAATCTTCACTTCGAACATTCTTTTCATAATTCTTGCCTCAGATTTAAGTTCCCACATCAGACATATTAGGTCCTCATAATATTATTAAAGTTCCTACACTTCAGCTTTTAAAATTCCCCTAGGGATCTATTGTTTCTTTGTTTAATGTGTTTATGAGCCGAAGGCCCCATTAAATACAATAGGGAAACTCCCAGACCTTTAAAAACTTTGCCACCAGAGACACTTCTTAGGAAACAGGACCATTTTTGTCATTCCATCGTGTAACTATTGGAAAGTCTATTGATCAGAGAAGTTCCAGGAGAAAAACAGAAAAAATATTTCCCCCCCCAGATCATCAAGTCATTAAGGCCACAAGGCTAGCCAAGGCAGAACTGCTGCACACATACTGTCTCCCTTCCTCCATTGCATCTGGTCATTCACATAATCCCATATTAGGAATATTTTGTGTTACGATCGCTCTTTATGCCTCATCACCTTTGTAGATGCTTTCTGTAAGGACAGGGAAAAGACAAAGCCTCCTTGTATTTTCTTGGTCTGGAAGATAAGGAGATGGGCAGATGCTTACATTCATCTAAATCCAAGCTGTACATTGTGCCCTACAGATCTGAATGGAACATTACATCAGAGACAGGATATTTTGCCAAAAGCAGTAGAAATTTTGAGTATCAAACACTGACTTTTAAAAGTGAATTCCCATCCACCTTCAAAGGGAATTCTTAACAAATATGAAGGGAGAGTCTTTACAGAGAGCAGAAGAGAAGGATGAAGTCACTGTCAGTATGCTGCAGAAGCTGGAATCTACCAGAGACAAACTTCATAGTCTGAACCCTTTTTGAAAATTAATTGACATTGCACTCTGTAATCCAGATAACCAGTGAATTCTGGTTTATTTTGAGGGGTTATCTTGTCTAGCTGTAAGGCTCTTCTCAACCACTTGCCTCAGTTCTCCAAAAATGAAAACTTACTCAGAATTTATTTAAGTCTTCTTGGTGAAGCCACAGAGGATAAGCTGGGGTGCTGTGTTTTATCAATTCAAACTCAAGATTCAAAGAAGGCAGAGCTAAGTGGGGAGTTCACACTTGTGTAAAAGTGTACCCAAGGGATATGCAGGGTTACTGTGTAAAAGCCCGAGCCTAAAGTGAGAATTCCTGGCATCAATCTGAGCAACATCATGCCAGTAAAGACAGTTCATCCTCAGTTGAGTTGGCGGTTTCTCAACATAGAGCTTAGAATGAAGGTTAGTGCGAGCCATGGGTGAAATGGAAATTCCTTTGGCCTCAACTAATACATTTTAATCAACACCCACTTATGGTCAGATAATTACAAGTTCTATTTTATTAAACAGGTAAAAAAACCAAACACAATCTGTATTAGGCTGGAAAGTTCTACATTCCAGTGAACATGGGGGATGGTGAACATAGCTTGTGGGCCAAACACAGCCCACGCACAACTTCACACCATTGAAGCTTTCATCTTCAGCACCCTGAGGTACAGCCCACAGAGACTATAGGATCTCAACATGCAGTGCTCCATCTTGCTCCAACCTAACATATATCACATGCTAGGGCCTGTACCTTCCGTGAGCCGTACTGTCACACCACAATCAAGGAGGCTCCCAGCTTGCTCTATCTTTAAGTACTCGGGGGCTGGAGGGCTTAGTTTGGATTTCAAGAGGATGAGACCTAGGTGCAACTTATGTAACCAGATCCCACAGGGCTGCTTCTTGTTCAAAAGTTAGTAATTGACAGTGTACATATTCACCCATCAGTCTGCCAATTCTTGATGAACTACATTCTCATGTAATATATGTCCTACAAGTATACTACAAATATATTTACAAGTCACTAAAAAATACAAACCAAGTGCATTTCCCTCCTACCTCACCAAAAACCAATGATACGCAACAAAAATCATATAGAAATTGGGTATATGCTTGGTTGTAAAGATGTCTGAAAAGACAGCAAGGAATAAGGTCATGCAAAGTTTCACATAAACAAGCAGATTTTCACAGTAGATAACTTATATCATATAACCCAGTGTTAAATAACAAGGAGTGTTAGAAAAAAGAAGCTTGAGTAAAGGCAGTTTCAGCTGTATCTCTGTAATACCTCTAGAGGACTTCACAGTATAATCCTAATGAAGAGATCTGGTAGCATAATCTACCTTTCCAGACTGTCAGTGGAAAGTTATTATTATAATTAAATACAGATATGGTATCTTACTATTAAAAAAAATTGTACAGACAAGTTCTCAATACACCTGTAAAACTGCTAGGTACAGCCTGAAATGCAGAGACAAAGAGTTTGCATGCCAAGAGTTTCAATCAAGGCAGTTCACTGCCTAGTGTAGATCCAGAGCTACCAGTACAAAAAGTCCTTATACAAGTATCAGTTGTGCTAATGACACCCAAGTTATTTAGCTGTGACAATAGAATAAGAAAGGACTAGAATAAATTTGTAATTTCTCATTCCCAAATCTTGGGCCAAATCCAAGGATCACATCTCATTTCTTAGACTAGCATTCTGTTCTGTCTTTTGAGTTACCTTCTGTTGACTTGAACTTTACGGCAGTATGATCAACCACTATCAGCTCTCTGTAGAGAAAGAGATTGAGTTATTCAGGATAGATTTTGTTTTTAAGACCCACACTTAAAAGTATATTTTCATCTTTTCACCTTTTCAATATTAAACCCCCACAGAAATCTTAAAACTGAAACTTATTTTCTACTAACATTTCTCACTTTTATTTGCATTATGTATGGAAGGAAACTAAATTTTATCCCATAGGTTCAGTTAATTCCTCCTCCAATATCTTCAGTACTGGAGGTACCAGCTTGCTCCATGTTACCAGTAAATAGTGGAAACAATGATCCATCCACTCACAGTCCAGCCTGCACTACTGGGCTCTAGGATTTAAGAGACCCTTTACAGAAGACAGCAATGTACCCTATTTGCAGTTCTACCAGAGTCTCAGCATGCAATCTTGAACCAAATGCTTAATTGCAATATCCTGCTTTCTTTTCTTCAGATGAAATAAATTAGATAATAATTTATAGCCTCCTTTGTAAATGCTCTCAGATTTATGAATGAAGCATTTCTCCTCCCCTTGCTATTGCATTCCTGCAACAGCTTTTTGTCTGAAACAAAGGGTGTTGGGTTAGAAGGGTAACTAATAAGCAACCTAAAAACAAAAGAAACCTAGCCTGAGGTCATGATGACCTTCAGTAATTGCTCCTGCTGCTCTTAGACACACATCAAGGATTAGCAGTCACCCTACACAACTCCCTAGAACAGTAAAAAAAACCCCACCAAAATAAGACAAAGCCTCTTCTCCCAAGCTTACTGCTCAAAGGATACAAAATAGTAAGCTTATTCCTAATATATAAAGAATATTTATTTGGGAAAAAAAACTCTGGGAAGGAATCCTATGGAAATTAACCCTTGCTTCTCTGGATGCTATTACTACATGCACAACTTTCAGATTTCTCCAGAAATCCCCAGTCCTTAGAAGCAGCAAATGTTCTGATTATTTTCTCACATAGCCATCCAGCCCCTAAACGCCAGAGCCAGACTGAAGGGAACAGTTACACAACAGGGCCCTGCAGAAGACAAAAAACCGCTCAAGGCAAATTGGCTGCTTGCATGATGTATTTTCACGCTCTGTTTACAACCTCTCTGTATAGGAATCTCACGATTCTGCTGTATAAGATGTGGGTGAATACCTTCTGATGAAGCAAGAAAAACAAACAACTTACTGAACATTCATCTCAAATTTCAATTGAACATAGTCTTTTAAATATCACATGTTTAGCTGAGGGGTTTTTTGTTTGTTTTTTAAAATGTCTACACCTTTAATAGGCTAAATATGATGAGTGGGGATACCTTCCATATACACCCTGGGAATTCTTTTTTGAGACCACAATTCCCACCATGTCCAGTTCTTCTGAACGCTCTTGTATATATTCCTGCTTCATGTCAACACTAACAACCTAAAGAGGGGATGCTGAAACTTTCACTCATCACTAAGAGGACTCTGATGTTACTTTAAGCAGTAGCTTAATGAACATTTCTCCCCAATTGCAGTGCTGGCTTAAGCAGCTCCTGTTCCCTGAACTGACTAGAAAATTGATTCATGTTAAAGCTACACATCACCTCCCTGTGTCAGTTCCCCAAGCTGCTCAGACACTGCAAACAATTCCTACTTAGGTCCTGCAAGCACTTCTATCAGCAAGCACTGAAAAACTTAAATTCCTGGAAATTCTCCCTCATCCATCACACAGACTTGCACCTATCAGCTAGGCATGCAGGAGATGAGAACTCAAGCAGTGCTGTAGCAGCAGCTTTCAAGAGTGGAAACGCAAAATCGTGTTTCCTCCAAGACTAGAATATCTCTGAGCAGAACAATGCAGGAATAACAGGGTTCATCTCCAGCTAGAAGGAGAAAATACTACAAAGACCACATATATGTTACATCTCTGGCCATGGAAAAATTTTAGAGCCAGACTCAAAGTTTTCAAACATTCTGAGGTACATTTTGCACCCAGAACTCCATGGCTTTAAATATTCAGGCATCATTTAACTCTCATCAGAAATAAAAATCCTAGGGATTAATGACTAACATTAGCACAGTGCAACTGGTAATGCCACAGGCAAGGCTTACATTAAACAAAGACACAAGTGGGGGGACAATCAGTTCAAAAGATGCTCTGCAACTCACAGGGAGATTTGGTCAGTGGTTTTGTTTACATCCTTAAAATTTACTTTTTTGTGATCAAATGAGTTACTTGCGTTGAATCAGATGAACAGCTTGCACCATTTACAAAAAGAGAAACCAAGATTATAGGAGGCAGAACTATGCTGAAAGAATCCAGACTGTAGAAGAGACACTGGATTAAGAATCAGCAGATCTGTTGTGTGATGACACTACTACTTCTCTGGGTGACTGTCTTCTCTGTGCAGCTGTGCCAGCCAAAGAACAGTGCTCACCCTCTTGGCAGAGCTGTGTATCAAGACTAGTACCAGAAAGATAAAGAGAAATGCCTGTTCAGGAAGTTTCATCCCAGAGATGTCAGAGCCCTTCACAAGAATGAAACTGTGTAACTTTTCTGTGGGACAACAGTACTAAAAGAAAACCCAGAGCAAACCAGAAGTAATGGAAAATTACACAGTAAACCTCATATTCAACACTCGAAACCCCACATGTAAATTATTTCTCCTTAATTCATGAGACTGCACATGAGAGGGGAAAAAAAAAGTCATTGTATAGATATTACATTGCCTCAAGAAAGAAAAAATAGCTATGACACCTGGCTTTAGGATTGAGGACAGCAGACAGATCTCTTGCGTTACCCACAGGATGTGAATCTGGAAGCTTCATGCATATAGCATTGCTGGTTTTAGGTTGGTTTTCAGGGAATGAATGCAGGACAAGTAAGTTCTAAAGGCTTAACGTTTAATCATGAGGAAAATCTCCATGAGCTGGTAGTGAGACTAGAGCCTGTGCTTTATGGGTAGAACCGCATTAACACCAAAACAACTCTGAATATTCAAATGACGCCAACAGACAGCAATAATGATCAGAAGGTTGTGTTCAGTTTAATTATAGTGTATTCTCTTGGGTTGCAGAAGAGCTTTGGATCTCTTGCCTTTTATAAGCAGCACCTCAGTCAATAAGCATTCAGCTTGGAGGAATGCATAACAAATCTAGAACAAATCAAATTAGCTCTCAGATATTATCTGTTGATACCTCATTTCTTCCTCAGACCTCTGCTAACCACTGGAATGCAACATCTGGGCAGTACTAAAAAGTACTAAATATAGGTGCAACAGAACAAACTACAACACACTGCTTTACCACACCACTTACAGCACAGGATGAACTAGAAACAGTTACCTGCTGCAAGGTCTACCTAAGCCTGTGTCACCTTGGCACCATAAAAAGCCAACTTAACCAGAGCAATTATAGGCTAAGGATCAGTGACAACAACTCATCTGTTGCAGAGGTTATTTAAAGAAATCAAGATTTGGAGCACAACTTATTTCCAATTTTTTCCCTGCCACTGAAACTTGAAGGCTCTGAAAGAATTCAGTAATGCATTCAGTTATGACCATAGGCTTTATACTCAATATTCTAGGTACTTTTAACTTAAATTTAGAGCAGCATACTTTCTTCTTTTTAAAAGGAAAAAGTTTGCTTTCATGAAAGTTCTTTGTGATTTTCGTAGAGCAGATTGAGGAAAGGATTATGTGACTTGCTCAGAAAAAATTTTACACAGCATTGCACCCCGATTAGCGTTAAGTGATAGGCTCCAGTGCCACACACGTGTGATGCTATGATTGACCTAGTACTAGAGCTTTTACTGCCCAACACTTTACTGGATTCAAGAAGAGCAAATGAAAATTTACTGTAGCAGAAGTGCCACAACCGAGTTCTATTAGGTAGTGATCAGACTATCAGTCATTTAATAAACTGTGCCAGTGCTAACAAAGGTTTTAGCAGCCTCCTTACCAGCAGAGATGATGTGCGACAGCTGCGTGCTATAAGAAAGGAACGGGATTAAGGTACTTGCAGTACTAAGGTCTCCTCTAGAGGCTAAAATTGATCCACTATCACAACAGACTTTATGGAATTGAGGCTTCCATTTGTCAAACAAGTGGAACTATACCAGTTTTCAAGAACTATTTTATGTTGCTCCATGAACATTTTATTTTCACTAATAAGAAAATTCACCTCTTCCATTTAAGATTTATGCTATCCCTTACTTTCAAAATACAAAAATGTATGACTAAGGAACACTGTCCATACTCTGGATCAAATATCCGCTAATTCACAAAAGGTGCTTACACTGGAATATTCTGATCTCTTCTGAAGATTTCCATATGCACCTTGAGTAAATCTCCACGTTTACCATGTACCATACATAGCAAAACATTGATAAAACCCTCCTTTCATGATCAGTCATTACCCAACTCTTCCAAAAGTTTATGCAGTGTTTTCTGCAACAGTTTGTCCACCACGCAGACAGTCAGCACGCCTAGTCCCTTGCTGTTGCAGGCAGTCACATCATAAACCAATCAAATGCCATTGTAAAACTAAATAGGCTTTTTGGCCTAAGTTTCCAAAATTTGGGAGTGGGCCTCTCTTGCATTCAAACTAATTTGGGTAACAATGAAAAAATTCACTCATAAACAGGGTTTCTGACTACATCTTTTTCCGTCAGTGGTTCTTGTTTTCCGCTCCAACCCACATCATCTATTCTCTTCCTTCCACCCATTCTTTCCCCCAAAAAAAGGCTGGCTTGGACACTGTGCTTCAATTTTCTGTAGAACTTTCTATTTTTCTTTCCCATTCTTTTTGTTTGGTATATGAAAGCAGCTTCCTGTTTAGAAACATGGGAGTCCTACACCCTCAGTAATGATGTATTCAGCCCATCAACGATCTTGGCATGAATGCCTTAAACCTTAATAAGCCTGATGGGATTTTCTGTACATGTCATCATCAGTCCAAAAAACAATGCACAACATTTGTCATCTTGCACTGAATCAGCTCCCTTCCCATTGCTACAGTTCTAATAAGAATTCTAAGGGCTTACAAACTTTGTTCTCTTAAATATTTCAAATTATAGATTTCAAATGCCTACAGAACAAGAGGAGAAGCACCAAGATGAGAGAGTTGTTGCAGAACTCTCAAGATGATCAATACTGTCCTGCTTTTCCAACCCTGAGTCCCTGCAAGCAGTCTGTCATTGCTCACACTGCTCACATCTTACTAGAACCTATTATCCAAATCTTGGGCTTGTCCTGGGCAGGGGAATAGGAATGAAACACATAATGTAACCTCTGTTTAACTTCAAAAAAAAACATTCCCCCCAAACGCTACATGACCTAGAACAAAATTCTATCTTGTTCAAATACATAGACTGGATCAAAATCTATTCCTGTGCATTCAAACAAGGCAGCAGCATTGGTGATTTGAAATAAACTGAAATATTTGTCACTCAGAGTTTAACGTACATACATTCTTAAGTGCAGGCTGTTCACCCTGCTGAATTAAGTGTAATGAAGTTCTCCAGGGAAGTTATTGGACAACCACACAACTAGCCCTCGAATCAGTGGGTGCAGAAGCAGCCTTGTACCACACACAACAATGTGCTGTTCTTCTCCAAGCAGTGCTTAGCAGCAAAGTGGTTAACCACAAATTATTCTATATGGCACAATTCTTCAGCTAATGCTACTAGCAAAGCTGCAAGCCTGGAGTTCATGCTTTTTCAACTCTGACAATGCAAGGCCACATACTGTTTTACTTTAACTCTTTTGGGGGCTTGGTCTGTGCCTACATAAACATCAAAACCTATTTTGATCTTTACTCATGGGTGAGCAGCAGAGTTAATTTAAAACTGTCAGCAAGTGCCATCCTAATTAAAACCAAATGACTAATTGCACAACTACAGGGCTTGTTGACACAGGCTACATACATCAATCAGGCAAAGCCAACCAAGCTTGAATTTGAAGAAATGCAGCACCATCTAGCGTCCTTACATGAGTTAGAGTCAAAAGTCAATTTTACAATGAGTCCACACAGAAATTTCACAGGTAGCTGACACTCTCACAAAAGCAGTAAGACACCAGAGGTCCAACTATAACAGCACTTCCGAAAAAAGGCAATTACATAATAAAAATTGTTTAAAAAGAGCTGCTGAGTTAAATGTTTGCAGGCAGAATAGAAACTCTCTGAAGACAAAAAAAATGAGAAATTACTCTGCCACCTATCAAAAAGATGCAGTCCAAAGGCTAAAAACTACCAGAAGGCTACTGGAAAGGCTACTACTGTCTATAAAAAGCTACTAGAAATAAAAAGGCAAGCTTCAAGAGGCTGAGTAATATTAAAAATTCTGGCAGGCTAAAAGACAATATGAAAAGGCATTTGAGAAGTTATTTGAGGATAATTAATGATAAATTCTTTTCAAACATCAGGAGCCAGAATCATGACAAAGGGTTACTACAGCCAACAGATGATCAAAGAATTGAAAGAACAGTAGGAAACAGACAACACTACAGAAAAGCTTTTTAAATGTTTGTTGGGGTTTTTTTAATCCACATTCATCAGAGGAGCTTAGACTGGCACCCACACTGGGGAGCTCATTTCAAATTGGAGGGTCAGTAAAAGATTCTACTAAATATTTCAGCAACATAAACAATAATAGATCTTTATAATCAGACAGTAAATACCCAAGAAATCGATTAGACAATAATTGAGCTAGCAACCACCATGCCTAATCTCTCACTTAAAACTGACAAATGAGACATATTTTTAAGAGTTCTACAGGGATTTAGGTGAGCTATGTCAGGTGAGCTGACCTCTTTCAACTGTGCTGATACTCTGTAATACAGAAATACTGGACATACAGATAAGTGTGTTATGCTGGCAAATATGGCTCAAGTAAAGGAAATAGATCTCACATCTCTATTATTCTCAGAGAACCTTACAAGTTTTATTAGCAGATATTAATTCTAAAATTTATCAAGGCAGAAGTTCCTGATATACCAATACTTTATGTATCACGTCAGTCCTCCAATACAAAAAATCACATAGTACAAAAAGGAACAGAGCAGCTTTCATCAAAAATGATTAAATAGAAAATTTCTTTGCAACCTGGAAAAGAGAAAACTGAAGGACAATTAGTAGAAAAGATGGAAAAGTAAATGTACACTCTGCACTCTCTCTGAATACCACCAAGCCAACACTGTCTGTCACACACATGAATGTGACAGGCAGCAAGCTCAAAACCAAGCCTAAAGTCAAAACCAGAAATATTTCTTCAGAGAACACATGCTCAGCCTGTGACATACCGTAACAATACATAGCAAGGGGCTTACCAGACTCCTAAAAGGATGCAGACTAATTAATGGAAGAAAAATCATTTGGGTTCTGTGAAACATACTCTCTCCTTTCCCAGATGTGCAGATGCTAGGGAACTGGAGTACTATCACTGTGTTCACCTATTCTTACTCTCTCCCCCTAAGCATTTATTTTGGCCTCCTAGAGTGGTAGGAGAGAAGATGATAGACTAAAAAGGATCTCAGTGCAGTCATTCTTGTACCCCTTCCAGAGGGGAAGCTGTAGTATCACTAGCTTTCTCCCAATGTCAAGGTTTGTGCATGCATGGAACAGGAGTTGATGCTTGCTGAGCTTACTCTTGCAGAGACAGCATGCTAGGAAGGGATGAGGTGAGAATCATGGAAAATTGTTTTCATCCTAGCCCAGCCTAACTTCAACCAGGAATGGGACAGTGAACGAAGTCTGCTGGAAAGCCACTGCACACCTGTTCTTCATTCAAATAATGTTATAGTAGTTAGTTATACAGATGATTTCTTCTTTCATTTGCATACAAGAGACCTATATACGAAAAACGCATCATGCACAGGTTTGAGGTAACAAATTCTTGCGTGTGTATACAAGTGATTTGTGCTTTCTAGAAAGAACTGCAAGGAATATGGTAGCAAGTTTCCACGTGATTGAAAATTTAAGGCTATAATTGCTACTAACACACTAATTCTCAGCAGTGGCTTCACTATTTCAGCTTCAGCTATCACTCCTATTGTCCTCATACTAGAGGACATTACAGAGATGCCACCTAGAAGCCAGACCAATCTTTTATCAGCCTCTGCTTTCCTTATTTCGAAGACCATGAAGTACACATTCAACATCTGAGTGTATGTATTTTATTGCCAAAAATGTTAGTATCCCTTTAAGAAGAATGTGGCTTGGACCCTTCCAAGGCAGACCTTGCATTCCTCACCACTGTCACAAGTTATGGACATAAGTTATGAAGATTTTTAACTGTAGGAGAAAGTGCCAGAGCAAGCTGCTTTTGCTAAGCCTACAGAGCATGCTTAAGAACCTAGATAAATTAAGTTTATTATGTCACAAGTCAAGCTCTGTAGGAGATGTCCCAGTGTAGACCTATATCTCTCATATGCCTTTCAAACATATTTATTAAAACATTTTATAGCACAAGTGCCTTTTTTTTTTTTTTTACACAAGGAGAATACAAGGATGGGCCTGAGAAATTATATATTAAAAAGAGCTTTGTTCAGGGTTCTAGGGCACCTTCACTGCAGATAACTAATGAGCATCTTCAGCATTCAGCAGAATTTAATGTATTCAAGAACTGAAACAGGCTACAGACAGCGAGAAATGAATGCATGCAGCAGGCAACTCAACAGCATGCGAGGCAACCACCTCAGTCTCCACTTACGGCCTTGCAAGCCATAGCTCTGTCAATAAAGCCACAATAAAAACATCCGAAAACATTAAGAAGCCCATCTTCTTTATGTATCTTAAGTGGAAGATGCATATATATATATACACACTATTTCTCTGCTACAAGGATATGCATCAAGAATTTGAACAAAGAAAAGCCATAAATCATAGCATTCATGTAGTATTGCCCCCTCAAGCACCAATCTGCAAGACTCGGGTATTAGTAAGGACAGAAGTTAACACACAACAGTTACTATTTTCTCAGAAAGTGAGGCTACATACTACAAGTTAATATAGCACTAGCTCTATAGGAGAACATAAGAATAATGTTTTCAACATAAAACCACAAGTCAAATCTGAAAGATAAACCAAATTTATTTAAAACAAAAAATTAAGACAGTGCTATCACCACAACTGAAAAAATGAAGGATTCTTTTACTGATGTGACAAACCAGCCAATTTACAGCAGTTACATTAATTCTGAGAAAATCAGGTTGGCTTCAATTGACTACATGTACTTTCTGCAAGACAAACCGGTTCCCCTTTCCCAAAAGAACAGACAAAAACATCCTATAAAAAACATGTACAGAATTTTCAGACACTCGATCAAAACACAAACCACTGTCCAAAAGCCTGAAACTTTCCAACAAGGTTAGATCCTTTGTCGCTTCAACCAACCCTCAACGGGGGAGCTACAAGCACAACGCCGTCACCTCTGACAAAGAGCATCGGAATATTCCTTTTGGTAGACTACGAAGAAGGAAAGAAAAGTTTAAATTTACAAAAGCATAGTTTACAAAACACATCTGCTAAGCATATGACCGAATTCAACCGCAACAAAAAAATCAGAAACAACTCCAACAAACACCATCTCCAGTGTACAACATTCCAGCATGCTGAAGAGATCGATACAACTAACATCAAGTTTTCAGATATCCTTTGTACTGCCGTAACAATTTGCCCAAAAGTTCTATTAGATCTTGGTTCAAAAAGTAGTCAGCAAGAGACTACTTCAACAAGATAACATAGTTTAGTTTTAGAAAAGTTTTCTATAGGGATAAATACACTAAGTCCTTACTTTATAAATCTCTTCATAGGTTTCTTCATCAATCTCTATTGTAGTTACAGTTTCTTCCACATCACCCAAAATCATATTTAAGTGCTGATCATATGCCTGTAGGAATGAAGATGGTTTATTATTTCTTCCAGAATTCAAACATGAGCTTATTAAGACAAGAATTTTAGCAAGACTTTCAGACACAATTAGTTTAGCCCAATTTTGAGCAAAATATGCCACTGCATCAAAACAAAGTAGTATCAGTTGAATTCCAAGCAAACATCAACAAATCAGTACTCTGCAGCATAAAAAAATAGGAAGACATTTATATTTACTGAAACACTCCTCTGGGAAATAGCTCTGAGGCATTCAGTGAGAACGCACACAAGAACTCAGACGCAGACACACTTTATTAACATTAAACCAGCTACACATTCTCTGCTACCAGTCCAGCCCCTGCAACCAATTGCCTGGGGTCACCTTAAAGGATATGAAAGCTGTGTGCCTCATGGATCCCTCCTCAACTTTGTGTTCCCAAAGGAGTTGGGGCCCAGTTAACACATGGGACAACTGGTTCTCTTCCCCAACACAGTACAGTACTCAGGAAGGATGATTGACTTGTTAGAAAGCAAAAAATCTGTCTTGTCAAGAGACACACCACTCTCAGAAGAAAACACTTAGACAAATGAGATTTGCAGAGAATCCAGCTGAGTACATAACCCATCATGCCCCCCGCAGTGTGCCTTACAAGATATTTGTTTGATAATGATAATCTCATTCTTAATTCAGTCTTAAAGAGACCTCAGGGTACTTCACAAGAAAAGGCCTGCAGCATTATTGCTTATGTCACAGAAACAGAAGCCAAAAGCAGTGGAATGAATTGCTTGGTATTATTCAGGAGACAAGAAAAACAAAATACATCTCTAGACTCTCTAGAGAAGCATTTAATAGCAGAGTACTGAACAAATTAAATTTTTCCACTGATCGCATGTGATAACATGAAGGGGTCAGCCTTCATTACTAAGATGATCTTTAACCTACCTTCTCTAACCAGTTCCACACTTTTAACTATGAGATACAATTACTTGTGTTTTCAAACTATTTTTTTAAACAATAAGTGGAATATTAGAGGTAAGCTTGTGTAATACTGTTGTACATGAAAAAAAGGCTTCCCAGTGCTTAGCTGAACAAGCATGGCATTGTTCCATAAGTTTTACTTACATGTAGTCTGCCTCTAAGCTCTCTGTCGTTCCTCATTTTCACATAGATTCGTTCATCTAGACTGAGTCTGATGAGATCAAGTGGCTCCTCTACAGTATTTGTTGTTTGTTGCTAAAAAAATAAAATAAGTTATTTGTACAGAAAAAGGCTGTGAACTTTTCCATTCCTCAGTGTTTGAGAGACACAGAAAACAAACAGGTAAGAACATAGATGCAAACATTCCAAATCATTCCTTCACATTCTGTTGAACCCGAGTGCGGCTGGTTCTACCGCGCTACAGGTGTTCCCCAGCCTGAGCAAAATGAGTTAAAAAGGCTTCAGTTTAGTTGGCAGAACATCACACCTCACAAGTACTGTTGTGTAAACTCTATTCCTTACCAGCAGCCATCATCCACACTGCATGAAACCCTGCTCAGCCTGAGCCAGCACCACACCTGTGCCACCACACGGCCCAGGATAAAAAAAACCCCAAACACACACTGACATTTTCAACAGCACCCCTCAGTTATTTGGGTAACACACTGCCCACCCCTGTCTCCTTTCCCCCAAGGCCTAGCTCAACAAGACTGCACTCAGGCCAGGCCTCAAACCCGGTTAGAAACCTGAGCGCACACCGAGCTGAGGTCTCTTTTTTGGGAGAAAGGTGTACTTTCAGGATCACAGCGAAAATCTGTGAACGCCTTCCTTCATGCTACCTATTTCCTCCTCGCTGAGGCAGAGCCATGGGTATTTTCCTCAGCGGCTTCCCGCCACATCCCTCCTCCGGCAGTTCCTGAGGGAAACGGGCCCGAAGCGAGCCTCGCCCGCCCTCCTGACACCCCCGGCGGCAGCACAAGGACCGAGGCCGTGGAGTAACTTCGTTTCAGACGGAAAGAGCTTCCCGCCGGGGGGGGCTGCGCCTCAGGAAGGCGCCCAAGCCGGGGGCTGTGCCGGGAGGTACGGCCAGCCCCAGCCCAAAGCCTGCCTCCATCTTACGGCCCTGCAGCCGCGGAGGGAAGGCGGGAGACGGCGGGAACAGGGGCCCGGCCGCTGCTTCCCGCCCTGAGGGAAGCGGAGAGCCGCTCACCTGATCCACCTCATCCGCCATCTTTCAAACCGCCTCCCGCCTTCTCCCGCGAGACTTTATGGCCCTTCCCCTTCCCCTCCGACGGGGGCGGGACGGGGGGCGGTGGCAGCGGCAGGGCAGGGGAGGGGGTTGCGGCAGGGGTCGCAGCCTGACTCGCTGCTGGCGGGGCGCCATGGCCAGGAAGCGCAAAGCATCGCCCCGGCCGGCGGCTGCCAGCAAGAGGCGTTCCGGGGGGCTGGCGGTGCCGCGGGGCGAGCCGGAGGAGGAGGAGGAGGAGGAGGGTGAGTGGGGAGGGAGGCCGTGGCGGGCCGGGCCGGACGCTGCGCCATCGCCGGGGCTTGGGGCCGCTGCAGGCCTCTGGTGTTTGCCGTGGGTGTCGAGGGGGGGGTGTCGGGGGGGCCGGGCAAGGGCCGTTCCCTCAGGCTGGAGCCGTGGGTAAGCGTCTGCGCAGAGCTGGGGGGGTTAAATCCGTGTGTGGGATGGGCCCCGCACGCTGTCTGGAAGCATTGACGAAAATGGGCGCTGAGTGACCCGGGGAGGGTTTGTGTCGCCTCAGCCGTGGCGGGGCCGCGGCCGTGACACGCAGGTCCGTGTCCCAGGAGGTGCCTGGAAAAAAGTTCTCCGGAGCAGCCTCACGAAATAATAATTTCTTGTGAGTGGCAGGTATGATGCTTGTTTTTCAGCTGACCCACTGACTGTAGGAATCTTTATGTACTTTTTGTGCTTTACGTTATTGTATTTTCCTTAAACAGGTTGTTCAATTCCTACTGATTTATTCACAAGCAATGATATGTTTGTCATTGTGGGTGCTTACTTTTTCCTGTAGCTGGCTCTAATGAAGTCTGTGGATTTACTATTTCTGATTGCCATGGAGATGAAACTCATCCCTTAACATATCTTCCTTTCTTCTGTCCCATGCAGATAATTTTGAAGAGAAAAAGCCCAGTGTAAAGAATGATTTAAAAGCTCCAGCTAGGAAGAAGGAAGATTGTGATACTGGAGTTTCCAACTCAGCAAATAAGCCTTCAAATCAGAAAGGGGCAAAATCACTAATAAAAGAAAATAAAAAAAATACTAGAAATAAAGGGAATCATAACAAAGAGGAAACGTGCAGGTACGTTTACTTATCATTCAAGTCTATAGGAGCTTTCTCTTCATGTTATTTGTGCTGCATATGTGCGTGTCAGCAGTTTATTTTAGGCTGTCAGTCCAATTTAGTACATTTGTGTCACACAGCTGAACAGAAGTACTGTCTTATTCCTTGCACAGTCAGTCCTGAGGAAGATAGTCTGTATAGGAAGCAAATATATGAGCCTTTTCAAATTCAGCCTTTTAAATATAAAATTTTATTTCATTTGTTACAGTTTTTACACAGGACTAGGGAGGCATTATGGAATCCAGCATTAATAGAAATGTTGGCCTGAGATTTGGGTTTAAAGTGATGAGTAGAAATCTTCAAACATAGCATTCTCTGATGTTTTTTGGAATCCAAATATAATAGCATGGTCTGCCCATGTAGCAAATGATTTGGTGAACCATTTCTCCAAGTACTCATTTGTAGAAGTTGTAAAGGATGGGGCCTTTTGTAGGTCCGGTCATCTTCCTTTCTAAACATCCTTGCAGAATCAGAACCTAAGTTTGAACTGAAAAAATGTTGCTCCATGGAGCCCATGGTTATTTATGGCAAAGACAGTTTGCTTTACAGAGAAGCAAATTGTGGTTTAATTGTTAAATATTCAATCTGTTGTTACTGATGCAGAGGTCATGCTTCATTTATTTCCCTATTTTTAGTGTGTTCTTTCTCTATTTTTCTTAATTAAACAAGCACCTACATTTCCTGATGCTAAAGCCATTTTGATAATTTTAACAGTGACTCCCTGAAGCCCCCTCAGAAGGAGATGAAGTTGAAGAGAGAATCTCCTGTTAAAAAAGAGATGGATGAAGAGAATACTGACAAGGATGATGATGAAAGTGAAGATGAATGGGAGGATGTGGATGGTAACAATTGCATGTTTATTCATATTAAGGAGTAAATATTGTTATACACTTTTTTTTTGTGATTTGATTTTTGAACCATTTCTCATTTGCATTCAGGTAAAGCTATATGCTTTGTATACCTAAAGTATGCTCCATGTGCATATCTGTATCTTTAAAAGCTCGTATCTTACAATGCTTTTAGAATGGTTCCAAAGTAGAAAAAAGCCAGACAACTACTGACCTGATGATAGTAGTGCCTTGAATTTGACTGTTTGTTGGCTTATGTTAAAATTATGCTACCACGTACAAAGCACTTTCTCAGCTGTTTGTGTTGTCTAGTATTGAGCAGCTATGAATGACTCAGTTTGAAGATTCAAAACTGCAACTTCCTAGTAAAGGAGAGTGGAGATGAAACCAACTGAGCTGTATGATTAGGTGGTCATAAGCAAACTGTGATAAGAATCATGATGACCATCCTATTTTGTTGCTACGGATTTATGCCTTCTAAAGTGAACAGCTGTCAGTTTTGTTCTTTGCTACTCTGCAAGTACCCTCCAAGTCACATCTGCTTCGTTCACCTGTCTCTTCGTTGAGTTTGCCTGTGGCAGCCACTTGCCGTTAGACTGTGCTGAGCTGATTCCTCAAAAGCAGGTGGCTGGTGGCCCACAGTTATTTGAAATAACTGAGCACGCACAGTGTTACAGAAGATCCAGGAGCTGGTAATTACTGGGGATGTTTGTAGGTTGTTTGAACATGTTAGGTAGGTTCTTATGCCGTTGTCACATCTCCTTGGGGCATCTATTCCATGTTTACTTATCATTTAGTAATATTTTATTTTTCCAGAACTCCAGGAACCTGCCACAGATAAGTTAGAAGAAGCAGCTGTTCTTCCAGCAGTGGTGCTGCCAAGCAATCCTGTTGAGATAGAGATTGAAACCCCAGAGCAGCTGAAGAAAAGAGAGAGGAGGTAAGAACAGGGAAGGCAGTGGAGGGCCATTGAGGGATGAAGTTAAAAATATGCTCAGTCTTAACTGTCACTGACTTGCTGTGTTCTGTGTGGAAATCCCCACTTTGTGCAGACTATTGAGTTGAAATGATGCGAGGTCAGGGGATGGAGAACAGTTTACACATGACAATTTTACCAGAAATCTTCAGTGGATGTTGGTGGGAATGGAGGTTTTTCAGCCTCTTAGTTAAAAGATTTCATCAATGAAGAGAAAGCCATTTTTCCAGAAATCTGAACAGAATGCTAGCAGTAATCTAAAAGTCAAACAATTCAGACAGTGAATTTTAAGTTTAGGATGGAGCTGTCCAAAGCTGTCTAGTAGAAAACTGTAGGCACATAAGGTTAGGTAGAATTTAGGCCTTCTGAATATACCCAAGCTCTCAGTAGTCGGGTACATGGAGTTCACAGTTCATTAATCATATGCAATCTGCATGCCTATTCACACAGGCAGTAACTAAACTTTTGTGAAGTGTGCAGAGAAGATTCTCTGGGGTGGATTCTCTTTGTGAACTGATCCAGTTCAGGAATCTAGAAAGGCAGGTTCATAGAAAACCCACAACATCCATTTCTTTTGTAATCTTATGCAGAGAAAAAAGGAAAGCTGAGTTTGAGATGTATCTTCGGAGAATGATGAAACGTTTCAGCAAGGAGGTTCGTGAGGACACACATAAGGTATTGGTCACAGAGAAACCTGGCAGAGAAAAAGTTGAGCATAAAGATGTCTGAACTGGTTCGTAATGAAGAAGAAACTTAATTTTGATCAAATAATTTGGGGCCATGGCTAGAAGCGAAGAAATAAAAAGCCTGTAGTCCTGACAAATGCTCATTATACTTCTAAACTGTAAGTTAGAAACATTAGCGACTGCATTAGTAAAATTCTAACTCAAACCAGATGTGAGTAGGGTGCATATTTATCCATTGAGTATGTATCTGCTCGTTCTGTCGGGGTTAAAGTGTCAGTCATGTAGAGCAGGAGGCGCTGACAGGGACTTCACAGCTTTGCTGTCTTCTGATGGTAATCTGCAGACAGCCCGGTGTCCACCCTGTGTGTGCCTGGGAGGCTTCACTGCTGCTTGTCTTGGTTAAAAGAAGCAGCGAAGCCTTCCTTGTCTATACCATGGACAATAGTTCCAGCAAAGAAAATCTCTTGTGAACTCACTATAGAAACTTTTTTCTCTCAGGTTCACCTCTTGTGTTTATTAGCAAATGGTTTCTATCGGAACAGGATCTGCAGCCAGCCAGATCTTCATGCCATTGGTCTATCCATCATCCCCACCCACTTCACAAAAGTGTCTGCAGGCCAAGTGGACCTCCTCTATCTTTCCAACTTGGTGAAATGGTAAAACTCTGTCTCCTAATCACGCTATCACATAGAATGTAGAGCCAGGCTTCAGGGAGAGGGGTAAATGTAATTACCAGTTTTCAGTGATTTTTCTGATTTTAAATACAAGGGAGAGAGTCTGTCCTTTTTGCAGAAGGAAAGGATGAACTCTGAAGTTTAAGAACACAGTCACAAACACTAGACAATAAGTAGGTGTCTCATATTTCAGGTTTGTTGGAACCTTCACTGTCAATGATGAGCTTTCCACTGAAAAAGGAGAGCCCCTTCAGGCGACCTTGGAGAGGCGCTTTGCCATCTACGCTGGACGAGATGATGAAGAGTTGGTTCATGTAAGTGACTGGGAAGTGCAGGGTTGGTTGCTGAGTTTGGATGCTAGGTCAGTGCTGTAGTGCTCTCGGGTCGCACACAAAGTGGTGTTGGAGGGATGGATTTGGAGAAAACAAATGGGTGACGTAGGTGATTCTGTGGCTTTTTGTTGTGTTTTTATCTGGAGTCCTTCTGTGATTAAATTATTCAGTTTGAACTGTGCCTAACTGGAGCCTCTGGTTCTGGTTGGCGTCACTGTGTGCTCTGCATTCCACTGTGGATGTCTTTATGTATAGTGTATAGAGCTACTTGTTCCTAAGTATGTTTTGGCTTCTTTATATTGCTTTAGCAGTGTAGATCAAAGAAAACCAACTTAGTAGGTTTCTTCTGAAATACTAATTTGAGTGAAGGAATTCTTGGGCTTACTTGCAGCCAGAGAAACTCTTTAGAGATCTTTGAGCTGAAGGTTGGTAATTTGTTACTGTGAGTCACCACTGAAGGCTGAAGGAATTGAGCTCTGATTTAGAGCAGCCCAAGGCCAAGGCTTCAGAAGGACTTCAACTCTACAGTCATTTCATGGTGGAATTTGATTAAGGGGAAAAGTGGAGTCAGTTGCTTCAAGTCACATAGAAATTTTGGTAAAACAACTGAGGGAGGGGGAAACATAGAAGATCAAATTGACAGGGGACATTTAAAACAGCAGAAATGAGCTGCTGCTTTGCAGGTGCATGGCTTGCAGCTCTGCCCTGTCACTGATAAAGAGGGATGTTGCAGCTTCTTTGCTGCAAAACAGGAAGCAGTTGTTGTGGTGGCTTTGCAACCTTGCTGTGGAAATGCAGAGATGTCACTTCCCGGGACAGGAGGAAAAGTCAAACCAAGCCTTGCTTAGGCAGCTTCAGTTGAGTCCCATGCAGGAAGGCAGGTGCCAGGTCACAGCTGTTAGCCACTCAGTTGTGACTGATGACATTCTCTGGGTGGCTGGTGTTTCTGCTGGGTTCAGCTGATGGGCTGTGGTTGGCTTTGGTCACCTTTGAGAGGCAGAATTTAGAGTTATCTTATTCACTTTTCTTCAAGAATGAGAGACTGATAGGGTAGATAGAATTTGGGTGACTTACTGCATCTGCTCCAGCAGGATGGGTCATTTAGCCTCTTTAGGAATTGGTTCCTCATCTGTGAATTAACAGATAATAACAGTAGTAACATAAATAAGAGCCAGAGAAGACCGTGCAATGCTTTAATACTACGGCAACTGGGCTACCTACTGTATACAGCACTGGGTAAAAGGTAAGAATGAAAATGATTTGTGACAGAACCCAGATTGTAAAAGAGTTTCAAGAAGTTTCTTTTTATGGACATTGAGAAAAGGTTAAACATGCTTTATTTTTTCTTTTGCAGATCTTTTTAATTATTCTGCGAGCGTTACAGCTGCTGTGTCGCCTCGTGCTGTCTTTTCAGCCTGTTCCTCTCAAGGAGACAAAAGCAAAGGTAGTTTTTGTGGGGTGTGTGGAATGAGGAACAGGTCACTGCTTTAGAGAGTAGGATTGAGAAAACTCTGGCTGTTGGAGCTTGAAGTGAATCACTTACTGCATGACCCAGGGTGATGACAATGTTCTGTCTGTAGTGCAGAAGACAAACCCTTAATTTTTAGGTTTCTCCTTTAAAAAAGCCACCAATTTTATGTCTTTCAGCAAAGACTTCTTATGCTTCAGTGGTTTTTAATTTCTTTAAAATTCAGACAGAAAACACTTGCTGCTTGAGTGCACCTGTCTTCAGCCATTTGTTTGAAGTTTTCAAGTCCCTGAGACATACAGGTTGTCCATGCCCGCCAGCCTTTGGTCTGCATGTGCCTCATGCTGATTTCAGTCTTTTTTCAACATATTCTTAGCCACTATGATAAAAGTGACCTAGCCTCTTTCTTCGCAGGGAAAAAGCTCATCCAAGAGGCAGTCTCTCAGCAGTACCTCTGAGACACAGGAAAGCTCTGCCACGACACCCAAAGCTGCGGCAAAAAAATGCCCCTGCAAAAAAGCCAAGCAGGATGAGAAATCCTCAGGGAGTGAAGAAGGCAACAAGGAGCCAAAGAAACTCAAAACTGCTCAGACCAAAAGGACACCCAAGGCAAAGTTGACTACAGGCAGCCAGGAACAGAAGGAAGCTAGTAACGAGGAGAGCAGCTTAGCGGAAAAAGATGTGCCAGTCAGGCCCAAGAATGATCGCCGGAGACGAGTGGCCTCCAAAGTGTGTTACAAAGAAGAGAGTGGAAGTGATGAGGACAGTGTTTCGGACTTCGAGGTGTCAGAGGAGAGTGATCTCTCTGATGAGGATTTTGAAACTGTCTCTAAAAGGCAGAGGAGGTCACTGGGCTCCCAGAAGTCAAAGGTAACACCTATAAAAAGCCCAAAAACTGAGACTTCAGAATTGAGGCTGTCCAAAAATTCATGTGGAGCTGAGCCTAGGCCAGCAAAAAGTACAGCTCCAGCCTTGCCTCATGCACAGAGAAAGAGAAACAAGATAATTTCTAGTGATGAGGATGGACAGCAGGAGGTGAGAAAAGTGTTGGGCACAGACCAGTGGCTGGAGGTTTTCCTTGAACGTGAGGACAAGTGGGTGTGTGTAGACTGTGTTCATGGCACCGTTGGCCAGCCCCAGCTGTGCTTCACGTATGCCACAAAGCCACTTTCCTACGTTGTGGGGTTTGACAACGATGGGAGTGTCAGGGATGTGACACAAAGGTATGACCCAGTGTGGATGACCGCGACAAGGAAGAGCCGCGTGGACCCTGAGTGGTGGGAAGACACGCTGCAGCCATATAAAAGTCCTTATGTGGAAAGAGACAAGAAGGAGGAAAATGAGGTAAATAGCAATAGGTTATTCAGGACATTTAATGCCAGTAGTCCAGTCCTGGGGTTCTCATTCAGGCAAGAATCGTTAGGAATCTTTCCAGGAGGGAGGAAGTTTGTATTTGAACTTGAAATGTTCAGACTGAGCATGTTTTAAAGGGAATATACAAGGATAGATTAAAATAATATCAAATGGAGGCTGTTCAGAGAAATTTGCATAGCAAAAGTACTGGACAGCCCATGCTGCAAACTTACTGCTATGCTTTCTGTACAGTTTAGCATCACCCTCCTCAGAGAGAGTCTTTAAAATACATAGATCTGGGTGCACATCTAAGTACCTGTTTGCAGCAAGAATGTTGGCTCATCTGATTAAGTTTCCAGTGTTTTTTTCCTTTGATTCTTACTATAATCATTTTCTTACAAAGGGTAGCACAAGAGAGTTGTGAAATCACTCTTTGTATAATTCCTAGTTTCAAGTTAAGCTTCAAGATCAGCCTCTACCAACAGCAATTGGAGAGTACAAAAACCACCCTCTTTATGCACTGAGGAGGCACCTGTTGAAATACCAGGCGATTTATCCGGAGTCAGCTGCTATCCTGGGGTACTGCAGGGGAGAGGCTGTCTACTCCAGGTGAGTTGTGCACATGTTGTCATGTGCCACTGATCTTTGTAACAAATTTAAGAGCTAATTTGTGTGAGGACCATGATAGTGTCAGCAGTATCTTAGGCCACAGGCATAGACAGGGTGAGGCATTCAGCTGCTCAGAGAGCATTTGCATATCACTTAAATACAGGCTTTTTTACCATTCCTAACACATGATTAACAGTTTTGAAGTCTCTGAGACTTCAAAACTCTTATAGTAGCTTCCTTCTGGCCTTTTTAGAGACTGCGTACACACACTGCACTCCAAGGACACTTGGCTGAAGCAGGCTCGGGTGGTGAGAATTGGAGAAGTGCCTTACAAGGTAAGGGTTTGTCTTCCTCCTGTGCAACACGTCTGCCCTCTAAAGTTCAATTCTGTTTTGGTTTTTGCCTTCTCTCTGCCAGCAGATGCAGATTTCTCACTTGCTTGTATGACTTGTGGTAGCTGCATTGTGAATCTGTCTGCCTACAGCTGCTGTATACTACCCAAAGCCCAGCTAGCTCTTCTTCCCACCCCAAGGGTATCTAGCAGAACTGCACCCTTTTCATCTTCTCCAAAGGCATCCTAGCATTTTATATGAACTGCAGGGTCTGGCTCCCTGTTGCATACAGGTGCTGTGCATTGACCTTAGCTGGATGCCAAAAGCCACTTTGTCACTCCCCTCCTCAGCTGGACGGGGAGAGAAAATGTAATGAAAGGCTTGTGGGTGGAGATAAGGATAGGGAGAGATCATTCACTAATTACCATCACAGGCAAAACAGACTCAACTTGGGAAGAGTAACTTTATTTTATTGCCAATCAAATCAGAGTAGGGTAATAAGAAATAAAACCAAATCTTAAAAACACCTTCCCCCACCCCTCCCTTCTTCCTGGGCTCAACTTTACTCACAATTTGTCTTTCTCCAGGGGGATGGGGAATGGGAGTTGTGGTCAGTTCATCACCCGTTGTTTCCACCGCTCCTTCCTCCTCAGGGGGAGGACTCCTCACCCTCTTCCCTTGCTCCAGCGTGGGGTCCATCCCAGGAGAGACAGTCCCCCACAAAACCCCTCCAGTGTGAGTCCTTCCCATGGGCTGCAGTTCTTCACAACCTGCTCCAGCGTGGGCTCCTCTCTCCACGGGGCCACAGGTCCTGCCAGGAGCCTGCTCCAGCGTGGGCTTCCCATGGGGTCACAGCCTCCTTCAGGCACCCCCCTGCTCTGCCGTGGGGTCCTCCCCGGGCTGCAGGTGGAATCTGCTCTTCCATGACCCTCCCTGGGTGCAGGGCACGGCTGCCTCACCATGGGCTGCACCGCGGGCTGCAGGGGAATTTCTGCTCCGATGCTGGAGCACCTCCTGCCCCTCCTTCTGCACTGACCTGGGTGTCTGCAGAGCTGTTGCTCTCACGTGTTCTCACTCCTTTCTCTGGTTGCAATTGCTCTCCCACAGTTTTTTTTTTTACCCGTTTCTTAAATACATTATCCCAGAGGCGCTCCCACCGTCACTGACGGGCTCAGCCTTGGCCAGCAGTGGGTCCATCTTGCAGCCGGCTGGCAACGGCTTTATCAGACATGGGGAAGCTTCTAGCAGCTTCTCACAGAAGCCACCCCTGTAGCACCCTGCTACCAAAACCTTCCCACGCAAAGCCAATACACATTTATAAGCAATGGATACTGAAGCTAGGAATTAGGCATTTCTTCTCTCCCAGACCTTCTCCTTTGATGTCCTAGGAAAGTCTGAAATCGCTGGCGGCTTGTTCTGGTGGTGTTACAGACTTGGTCATTGTATTTGCACAGATGGTGAAAGGATTTTCCAACCAGGCGAGGAAGGCACGCCTGGCAGAGCCTGCAAACCAGGACAAAGAGGACCTGGCACTGTTTGGTCGCTGGCAGACAGAGGAGTATCAGCCACCTATAGCAGTGGATGGAAAGGTAGCAAGGAATGCAGAGGGCTGGTGTTAAAGGAAGGGGTTTGTATGGAGCTGTGGGCTGTATTTTTCCAGAAGTTGCATGTTTCATAGGTGAGATCAGTCAGTAACATCTGGATTCAGGATTAAGAGTTGAGAGGTAACTGTACCCAGGAGGAAATGGTCAACACTTCGCTGAAGCCTTGCTTGCCTGAGGACAAGCAATGAGTGCTAGCAGTGCAGACTGCTAACTTTATCATTTCGTTGACCTAATTTTCCTAGCCTGTGTTTGTTTTGCTAATTCTCTGCATTATAGGCTGAGTAACAAGGCCTGGGCAGAGAACATAGCTAGGAGATAACCATGCAGCTAAAATCTAGGCTTGGGCTTTGTCATGTGAATATTAATTGAATATTGGTGTGGAATGTAACACATCAGAGGAAGGGAGAGTCCCTCAGTAGCAGCAGGGATTTTCACCTCTCTCCAGAGAGCAGGAGTGTCACCATTTCTCTTTAATTTTGCAATAACAGGTTCCTCGGAATGAGTATGGAAATGTCTATCTCTTCCTGCCATCCATGTTACCTGTCGGCTGCGTGCAGCTGAGACTCCCAAATCTGAACAGAGTGGCGCGGAAGTTGGACATTGACTGTGCTCAAGCCATCACTGGATTTGATTTTCATGGCGGCTACTCGCACCCAGTGTACGTAAAGGTGCTTTGTTGCTGCTGACAGATTTTGATGTCCTGCAGAAGTTGTATACCCCGTGTTAAGGAGTACATGTGATGAGTTACTCACTTAGATCCTGGGAGACAGACAGTTCTGTCAGTATTGAGTAGCTTTTGGTTCTGCTGGGTCAGCAGGCATCTGCTCCCTTTCTTTTTTCTTCTAGTAGCTGACAGAGGATTGTGTTCTCCTTCCTAGTACCGATGGCTACGTTGTCTGTGAGGAGTATAAAGAGGTCCTTGTCGCTGCCTGGGAGAATGAACAAGCAGAAATAGAAAAGAAGGAGAAGGAGGTGAGAAGTATTTTTGCAGCTTCCTTACTGCTACATTTATTAAGTAAATTTAATTGAAACTGTGGGCTGTGTAAGCAACAGACACGGAGCCCTGTGACCGTGAGAGGCTAGTGGCATCCCCCAGAAGCCCCATTTTGGGCTTGCAGTGGGATGCAGTACAAGTGTGTAGCGATATCTGAAATAGCACACACTCTGGAATAGTTTTCCACAGCTGCTGGGAAAGGAAATTGAGGAATACACAGAGGAAGTTAAAGTTTTGGAGGTGGTTCTGGTGTAATTTACACAGTCAGGGTGCACATTAGAAAGTGACAGTAATTTATATATTTAGCAGATAATTGCACACCAATACATTTTACTCTTAAGAATCCTACTGGCCTATAATCTTTTAATGTGACACATTTAAGTTGGCGTGTTTTTTAATGGCAGTTTAAAATCTTCAAACTTCCATCTTCTGTGGGTGTAAATGCATTGAAACTTACAATAGTAAATTTTTCTCTTTTCAATAACAATCCCGTACAGAAGCGTGAGAAGAGAGCTCTGGGGAATTGGAAGCTGCTGACAAAAGGACTTCTCATCAGAGAGAGACTGAAGCAACGCTACTCTGTCAAGGTATTCTGCATTTCTATTAGTGATTTTTTTTTTTCAGGATGATGTTTCCCTGCCAAGAGACTTTTTTCCAGTCTTTCCAATGTGCTGTTTCCAGCTGTAGAGTGTATAACTTCCAGAGTGCAGTTGCTCAGAAATCTTCTTTCCTATTGTTAGCATGTGACTAGCAACTAATAAAAAAAACTACACCAGAAACTCGATGTGATTATGTTCATGAAGATTCATTATTGTTTAACAAAAGATTAGTGTTTCCCAAAGCATCATTTTTTGGGTATTATTTTCTGTTTCAACATAGCCCCTTCCTAGATTTATTTCTCCAAGCCAAACATGAAGCTAACAAGATGAGAGTGGGCTGCTTTAGAGTCAGATGGTTTAGTTCTTAATCTTTTCCCCATTGAGAAAGGTGAAGAGCATGACCTTTTTCAAGCAGGTTTATTTTTATTCTTCTGTTGTCGAAAATATTTTGCTTGTGTTGAAACAATGCCTGACATCCAGGAATAGAAACACCCTGCTTTGAGTGAGAAGCCCAAACCAGAGCAAGCAACTTTCGTAATGTCATTAAGTGTGGCTGTGATGGAAGACAAACCCTTTTAGAAAGGGGTAGTCACGAGTGATTTCTAGAGCAACTTTTCCATTTTCATGCCTGTTGTTTCCAGGCTGAGCCATCAGCACACGAGACAGAGAAAGGAGCGGGATTCTCTTCGGATGAAGAAGGAGGTCCGAGTTCAGAGACTGCAATAGAGAATGCAGCCATTTTGTGGCCCCAAAATCGCCAGTTAGAGAAAAAAAAAGAAGAGAAGACAACCAGAAAGAGCAAGCGAGAAAAGAAAGGAGAAGCAGCACAGTTGTTCCCTTTTGAGAAACTGTGATCAGAACAAGCTTTTCTTTGCTGTTTTCAGATGCAAGAACAGTAGTCACAACAAAAGTATCCTTTGCCAGTTAAGGACTTGGTCTTCCTGTGCACTTGTGTTTCTGAGCTATCAGGGACCAACCTAATTCAGTATCAAGAGTTTCTTTTGCTGTCACAGGGAATTAGATTCATCCTTTTATCCTTGGGCTTACGAGAAGCAGATGTGCAGTTGTACCCTCCGAAGAAGATCACTTTGTGCTGTTGGGTTTTTTTGCTCTCTTTTGTATCACTCAGCACTAATAATTCTGTTTTCCAAAGCATTCCTTTCATTAGCACTGTCTTTTCCCCTTTTTCTTTCTACTTTTTCCTGCTTGCTGAGATTTAAGCACGCAGCTGCTATTTAGCAGTCTGTGGTGAGCTGGCCAAAGGATTGCTAACGCCCTCTTCAGTTCATACCTTATCCAAATCAGTGGTGAGCTCTGGTCTTACTGTCTCATCATCACAGAAGGGGAAATACTTCCTCTAAGATGTAAAGAAACATACAATCAAGATTTGGAGGAATCTGAAAATTTACTTTCTAAAGAATACCTGCCTTTTGCGAAAACTGTTTTGGCTTTTCAGCCTACAATCTTCCTTTACTTTCAGAAATCTTTTGCATTAGAAGGGAGAAGCCCTGTCCTCATTTCAAACTTAAGGTTAAATATGTCTTCTTAAGTAATTTGAATATATAAATATTTGTTTCCATTTTGTTTTACTAAGACCATGTGGATGTGTTCTGGAGCAAAACATGTAAAACTGGTTAAGTGTCATCATCAGAAACGAAATTCTCTGAAACCTTGTAAATGTTAGAGCTCTTGTAAATGCTACCCAGTACCTAAGCTTAAAAACTGTTGAGAGAGGAATGTTAAATCTACACTAGCTTTTCCTGCAGTTTTGCAATAGAAATGCTGATCTGTTTTTCACAGTATTTTTATAACTAAATCACACTGACACTGTCTCTTTAAACATAGAGAGGAAAACAGTCTGGACATTGTCACAAAGATTGAAATGCAAGAAAATGGCTTACATTTAATTATGTTCAGAAAAAACTCTATTTTTGTACTGTATTTGTAGAACAAAATAAAGTATGGAAAAAGAAGGTGTTGTCCGTTACACCTCCCCTCCAGGCAGCTCATTCTTCTAAGCAGTTCCATTTTCCCAGAAGGACTCAGACAAAGGTAAGAACACACCGTAGTATTTCCAGAAGTCACAAATCAGGTCCCAGGATATCCCAGAGCTGGCTGCTTGCAAAAAGGGTTTAGTTTTGGTACAGAATTCTAAAGTAACAAAACAACTTAAGTTGGGGGTTTGGGAAGCAGACACAACCTGTGTATAAGGCTTCAGAAAAATTCTAAATCTTGCATGAACTGGTAAAACCGCCGAGGGCACAGAGGATGAAGTTGCTTCTGGATGCGGCGTTGTGCCGACGTGCAGGGTACACCCTGGGGGGACACTGAACACAAGGGCCCACGTCCAGCTCCTGCCGGTATCGGTCATTTTTTATCAGCTTAAAATGGGAGCTGGTACCAGCTCTCCCAAAGCAACTCTTGGGACACAGCCCAGATACGTGAAGTTGAGTCCAGTGACTATTTACAGTCGGCAGGGAGAGAGACAATAACATCTCCAGAGGGCAGGACCCTGCTCCTCAGCTCGGCAGGCAGCCAGCTCTCCTGAGCTAAGCCTGCAAAAGATGAAAGAGTAAATATTTTTTAAGGGAGGCCAAAGCAGAATGGGAAGATGACTGACAGATCAGGTACGTGTTCAGTCAGATTTTGGTAAGGAAGCAAGAGAAATACTGATGCTGTTGTTTCTATAGAAACATTGTTTGTGTACATGCAGGGAAAGGGAGCCTTGGCTCTGCCAGCAGCCTGGCCTGGGAAATGTGAAGTTCTTGTCGGTGAAAGGGGTCTGACTTTATTTAGCGTCATTCCTGTGCATGCACTAGTAAGACAAAAGTCTTTAAAGCTGTTGAATGCATAGGTAAACCCCCAGTCTCTTTAAAAATCCAAGAGGCTGTATGCAGTCAGGGTGAACCATCATATTTTTCAAATAATCTTATGGAGGGAAGGAAGTTACTATTACTTAAGTAGTCAGTAATGGGGAGTAAAACCATGGTGGGCTGGAATCAGCCTTTCATCCCACAGAGGTACAGAGACCAGACAGCAGCTGTGCTGTTCTTAGGAACTTATTTCCTAAAATGGGGAAATATTTGCACGATAAACCCAACTGCGCGTTTATCTCCACCAACAGTAGAAAATTAGTTCACGTGGAAGCTACAAACTAATCCTCCATGTACCTGGACACTATTCCTGGACATAAAACATGCAATACTTAAACGTAATAAAAAAGAAGCCTACAGACCAACCTTTTGAAAACAGTATTTTATTAAATATACAAAAGCTCAGCACTTCTGTAGAAAAGTGTATCTTCATCTCTTAATAGAGTAATGCGGGTTAGTCTCCTGCGCACGGCTAAAACAGCAGCCCAACACCTGGTTTTCTCCCCAGTGGAGTGCAATTCTTAATCGGTGGAGCCAAAGTTGGTGTCAGTGAGCAGCAGGAAGAGCACAGCATCACCAACACCTGCCAGCGCTTCCTGGTGCCTTTCACTCACTCCTGCTGTTTTTACCAGCAGAACCGAGCCACGAGACTGAATTGACAACATTCAAATACCAGAAGAACGAAAAAGATTAAGGCTAATCAAGTAATCCTACTTCAAAAAACATCTATGATTTATAACTCAGTACCACTTGTAGGAAACATTTGCTTCTATGTATGTTCAAGTTCCTTTGGTACGGGGAACACGTTTCTCCTGACGGTCACAACTGGATTGCATAAATCAGATTGTTATTTCTGTGCTGAATTGTGTATACTCGCAGAAAACCCTCTGTAGTGCAGGGAGGGCACATCTGGAAGCCAGACTGCGTGGAGAGAGACTTCAAACCAGTACAAGATAGTCTCCAATCTCAAGTACTGGTTGCAGCAGAAATACGTAAACACGAGCCATCACAACACTACAAGAAGGCATTTCTCTAGCATGATACAAAGCTCAACGTTTAGGTTACTAAAGTCTATGAAATAATCATGCAAAATTGTTTCCATTATTTAATTTCATGGAGGGTGTCCATTGTCCTTACTAAGTGAAATTCAAGAAACAGTATACACAGCAAAAAAGCCCCCAAGTATTTTGAAGAACATCCATTCAATTCTAAAAGTTAGTTTCGTTCAAGGCAGCAGGTTTTTTTAAAAGTTAGTGACCTCCAAGTGTCCCCTTAAGTGCAATCTGAAGTTCAATTTTTGAAATAGCTATGCAATGGTATAGTCCACACTACCGTTTTTGGATGCTTAACCAAGAACAACTTCAGAGACTTTTTAAAAGTTGGGGGAAATCAATGCTTTCTGACAAATCCACCCTACCTTAGAGCACTGCTAACCTGGCCACTCATTATTTCAATTTACTTGGAAAATCCTCAGACCAAAAGCATACATCTTACGTAAGTATTGTGTGAAATTTGGCTGTGTTTTTCCTTTGAACAGATACACTTCCACATGCAGCAGCCGAAGGAGTGTACATGACTGCATTTAAGAAAAGGCAGCAGAGGAGGGTTTGTCAGGCAGGTACAACATCTGATCACGGCCCATGGGATGATGCTGGCACTCTCCCTAACACACCACGTGCCCCACTTGTCAGTGAGGACCTGCCTGTTCTCAAATCAGGGGGAATTAGCAAATGGCAAGAGGTACAAATCTGCTTGTTCACTCACTTAGAATCAATACAGACACTCCAAAATGCTTTCTTCCCCAGTCAGTGTCACTGAGTTCTTACAAACAGCATCCTACAGTCATATTTTTCATAGATAAGGTGTATCAACAACGACATTCCAGCCCCTCCCCGGCTCCCGGCACACACCGCTAACTGTGATAGGCTGCAAGCACGCTGCAGTAACCAGGACAGAAATGCACTTGAGAAGTTTCTAACCAGGATTCAGCGCAAAACCCGACCAACCCACCTCCTTCTCACTGCTGCTTCTTTGGCGGAACACGAGATTTTGCAACCACGATGGGAACTACAGAGAGCAACCCGACCAGCAGAGCCCAGAGCGGGCGGTAGAAGAGCCAGGCGATAGAGATGGTCAGGAGCGACAGCGAACTGGCTACGCAGAAGGCAAATGCTTTTAATCCAATGTTAACCAGATCTCTCACAACGGGAAACCAGTCCACTGCAGGAAGAATTAAACAAGGGATAACGTAGTTGACAAGATGATAGTTTAGAAGGAAGTCTTATTCACACCTAGGATTTATGCACTAACTGTTGCAATCAAAAGGCAGACTCAAATTATTTATCCAGAGCACTGGATAAGGCATTTCAGCAGAGTATCATCAAGGCATTTGATAATTAAGCAACAGCTAAATATACAAGGCAACAGTATCCTCATCTCTTTAGACAGAAAGTAATCCAAAATCAAGTGTGAAGACTTGTCCAAGGCTTGAGAGGCAGAGTCGACTGATAGCCTTGCAGCTATGGAGCGAGTCTAGGGCAACTGATACAATATGCTAGCACAAAAATTCATTTCTGGCAACAATAAATCTTGCAGTAGCATGTATATAGATTTTAAAAAAAAAAAGTTCTCAGCTGCAAAGCAGATGATAACTTTGATGTCTCAAGTTTATACAAGTTTGAGGCACTGTCCTGCTTTTCTGCAAGTTTTTATTCCAACATTTTTCTGTTAAAAGGATAAGCAAAAACTTTCTTTGCTGTCTGTTCACAGTAGTGTAGAGTAACCAGACACAAAGACATGTTACTATACAACTACTAATTAAGACCTGTCGGGGGGACCACTTGTGTATGGGTGTAGAAAGTAACTGGATTGTAGCACCTTGAATTAGACTTGAAAGAACCAGCCCAACATGTGCTTTGGCTTTTGATTTGGGTAAGCACTGGGCTGGGATCTTCTGAGACTGGCAACAGATATTTGCATTTTTTTTTTTTAATGTTCACAAAGCAACCATCTGGTTCTGGGATCCTGTTTACCTGCAACTGCCTACAGTGACTTTCAGATCAAATCCAGTGTGAGTTCAAACGGGATTTCTCCTGACCTTCAAATTAATTAATTGCATATGTGAGCAAGAGAAGACTCTGCAGGGATTAGAATCCTATTTCTAAATCATTTTACCTTTCTGTAAAAAACTTACCTAAAGTGTAAAAGATTCGGGTCATTAGGCTGATGCCTACAAACATTGCCAGCCAGCCTGCTGCACGGAGGGCCCAGGTCTTCATGCTGTTACTCTCGTGCTCCTTCTGAAACACCTCCTGAAAGCAAACACCAATACATGCAGCTTGTTCCTCAATTTCTTTCGAGAGCCCCTTGATTCCAGTGCATTACGAGCAAATCAGAGCCAGCAGTATTTCAGGAGTACAAATTCTCTCACAGAAGATGTATCACAGTTCATTCTGCAGGGTCTTTTTGCACAGTATTGCAGCACACTACAATAGATTTCAAAGCTCAGCACAAGGGAAACCAATGTTTTCCTAAATTAAGAGAGCTAAACGAGCACCATTCGACACTATAACCACAGGCAGAAAGCACAGGTTTTGCTGCAAATGGATACATTCAACATTACTGCAGAACATAAGACACTAATAAGTAAATGTAATAAAAGGAGGAACGATCTGATTTCACTGTGTGGCCTTTTCTCTCTTCCTCCAAACAATATCCACTGATGGCTGAAGGGTGTATGGAAGAAAGCAAGCAGTATGCTGGGAAGATAAAAGGTATGTGTATATTGGATCGGGCAAAACAAAGCATCTATTTGCAAGAATTCTGAGTAAGATTGTTTCAAAATGGGCTGTGTGCCCCTCTGGCTCTATAAAACATACACACGAAGATGGCTAAGACATAATAAAGCACTTAATGGCAAAAGACGTGTACGACTGCTCGATTACTTGTACATACAAGTACTCTACGAATTATTAATTTGTAGTGAGTTAATTTCCAATGAACTAAAATTCTATCTAATGAAGATTCAGAGCTCACAGCAGAGAGCTGATTCTACTGTTACTCTCAACTCAAAACAAAAGCCTTTTTAACTGCTTTGGGGAGCTCCTGTAAATTCTTGACATCTGAGAGTTTTGCAGCAGGGCATGAAACAATCATTAATGGAAACAAACCTACTAAAACAAGTAAATGAATCACCAAATTGCTGGAGCATGCAGGATTTATCGGAGCATAATGCTCTGCCTGAAGGTTCTTTCTCAGCTAGAATAGTAATAAACATTTCAAACAAGCCTAAACTCCTGTTATTAGAAGCTGAAGAGGGGATGGTTTGTTTAATTAAAGCCTGATTTTTACTACTTTTACATACGACCTTTTCAAAAGCATGTGCTTGCATGTATAAGTGGGAAACTACAATAGCACAAATAAAAGCGGAATGAGAAGGCACAGAAACAGCCCGTAAAGCAAAGGATGTTCAGCATCAACCCAAGGGGGTTTTCAAAAAATATATAGCTACTTTAGCCACGGTTCCTTTTTAAAATTAAAAATACCCATCAGGAATAACTATAGCCAAATTATGTACTGCCAGTGGGCAAAGCACAGCATTTTGCTGCAACACAAAGAACATGCAGAAACCTGGAAGGCAAACAGGCTATGACGTGTTGTCCTAGAAAAATGAGAGAGAAAAGCCAATGTTTGTATTGGGTATCTCCTCCCCTAGAGCAGGTCTGAAGGAGAATGAGAGCTTATTCCCCTCCTGCTTCTGCACTACCATCTCCAGTTTTAACCCTTCAGTAGCACAGTGCGGTCTCTCACCTCCGCAGAGAGGTCCCCAGGGTACAGAATTTGCAGGATATCTCCAGACTTGGTATGATATGGAACCAGCTGATCGCCGCGTTGGCGAGCAATCACAGTCACCTTGGAAGGGAGGGAAAAATATTTACTGGTTACTGAGTTGGGAACAGAGTTTGCAAAATACAGAAACAGGTGAAGACTCACCTTATCAGCAGAGCCCAAATGGGGGTCATCTCCACTCAGACCTGCGTAGAAGAACGAGACACGAAGGTCTCCTACCTACAAACGAGAATATTGGAAGTCAAGAAAGATTTCTTTGCAGAGAATCACAGGAAAGAGAACTCTGCATGGGAACACCCTTTATGTATCAACACTTTTTCTGAACATTTATGTCAAGCCAGAGGATACCCAGAATGATTTCCAAGCTGCACTTTTTTCAGGCCTAGCTGGTAGCCGAAACAGGATAGCTCAAAAGCTGTTTTGCAATACCCCCTCTGATTTACCTGCAGGAACACATTGACATCAATGAGATCCTACGTTCATCCCTTGCTGTTTCATCTCATGGCAGAGAAGGGCAGCAGCACAAGCTGACAATAAACTATTTCACTGTACTCAGTTCAGTACAGCAGGGCAGAGGCAGAACCCACCTCCCAGCACCATTTTGTGTATTTCCATCTAAAAGCGTGGCAGACTCGACAAAACGGCAGACAAAGAAGCAGGATCAGAAGCTTCCTACAAGAGAAGCACCATGCTGAAGGACTGTACTAAGGGTGTCATCCTATGTGATGGTTTGCACTCCAATTTCTACATATTTAAATAAAAATGGGACACGCCCCAACTTTATTTTCCATGTAATAGTAATCACTGGTTCAGTGTATCTTTCTCGTCTTACTTCTGGACGCCTGGGGTTGTCACTGTGGTAAAAGTAATCTCCTCCTCGGGTAACATCAGCATGTGGATCCTCAAGGTTTGACAAACTCAACTGCTTGAAGTCGTCAATTTTCTCCACAAGACCTAAGCAGAACAAAGAATCTCAGGTCTGGTGTCTTAACTTGGAACAGCCAATCTGCTGGCTCGCTTCCTGATTATCACTTGAAATGACCACACTGTGGAAAGAACCAAAGTCCACTGCTGATGCAGCAGCAGACACAAAGTGACCACAGAGCAATCCTTACCCTTGGAAAGAACAAAGCTGCCAACCTGGACATTAGGAGAAACAGCAGTGAAAGACTCCACAGCCATGGCACTGAGGAACAGAGAGAGTCCCTGATTAGTCCCAGAATTATGATCAAACTCTTGATTTGCAGCATGTAACACACAGCACATAAAAGGTACTATGTCAAACATGAGGAGAAACTCAAAGAGCTAAATGGCTGTCATGATGTGAAAACAAATCCAGCAAGAAACTGTGTCCAGCCTTCAGAGTGTTGGAGCCATTAAAATGAGTTAAGACAAGACTGTTTCATCCCTTGGCTTGACCTTCCATTCACACTGCAGGATTTCACTATTTTTTTCTGTACTGAACCTACAATGGGCTGAAATGGAGGTCAGCTCTTAGGAAGCTGTTCAGTGGCAACACAGAGGTTTTGAGTGACAATGAACTATTCACATTCCTAGATGAATTCCTGCAGCATTTAACTACACTCATAGACACACTATTTCTAGCCTGAATTTATTTAGCTTCTGCTCTCAACTGCTAGATCTTACCTGCTAAATTAAGAAACCTTAATCATAAACCTTCTCCATATAAAGGTACTTCTACATTCTGGCCAAGTTAATTAAATTCCAAACTCAGGAATCCTTTACTTACAGACTTGACTTCATTCGTGTAAGTAGTACTACTAGAATCTCCTTGGCAGTAAACAACAGATTTTGTTTTCACAAATGTCTAAGTTGCATAAAAAGATAAGATGGGTGGACAGAAGGAAGAAGATGTATAGTACACACTTAAAACAGAGTCTCATTAATGCTAGGCATGAATTCTAAAGTTCAGCATGCCTGCATACGCCGTGCTGTCTCATGCAAGGATCCAGCAGTTATGCTCAGTCTCCTTGGTTTGTACCAATACACTCAGATGAAACGTTCTTAGCTGCAGCATTTTTTAAATTAGGTAGTGCATAGCACTAAATAAAATATGTTTCTTACTCTCAGTTGGAGATTTGCATTTACTGGAGAAGGCTTAGAGAATTTTCATTAACAAAAAGGTGTTCATGGGGAGGACAGACAAAGCAGGTATGTCATCTGTGCATCCTTTTTTCCATTGTCTCTTGTCTAAACAAGTCTGCTAGTTGGGACTTATAATCAAAAACACATAGATCTTTGCTTTCATTCCTTAAGTAGTACTTCTAAATAAAGGGCAATGTATTTGGATGAGCCCACAGAACCAAAACAAAGTTCTGAAGATTTTGAAGAGTTCAAACTTTTATTGAAATCCTGGTCCTACTATCTCGCCAGCTGTATTTTTCACTCGCACATGATGGTTTTTTGCCAGATGGCATCCTGCAACCTAAGGAACCAAGCAGGTGCTGTGGGAATGACAAGCATGCTAAAACTTAGCATTAAACGTGGCACGTTGTAGTGTAACTACAATGCTGCAGATGAGAGATGAAGCAAATTATATACAGGCGATTGCCACAAATAGCCCTGTGAGCTCATGCATGCTAGCTTAGAAAAAGCAGCATACAAGTGGTGTGACAACCTCATGGGATACCTGCTATTCTAACCCTGTACTTGTAACAGAAGAAAGAATTAGTAATAGACTGCACTAGCAGACCATAAAAGTCAGCAAGGAACCATTCAAGTTGTCCTATATGGAGACCACATGGTCCAGAGGTAATACAATCACAGCCTGACGTCCAGGCATCACTAATGGATGGCTTAATTCTGGTTCCGCCAGGCACCTCTGAACTCTAACTTCTCTATGCCTTAGTTCTCCCAGCTACCAAAACACCAACAGTTTCCATCTACTTCACTGTGTCCCGAGGATTAGTCATTTAGCTCTCATCTTGCATCAGATACAGTGACAGAATCCAGAGGCAGTGCACCAGGTGGTAAATTACCTAGGGTTTTTGTGTCCAATTTCTCGATCAAAGTTTCTGCTGTTCACAACTTCTGATTTCCACTCAGTATCTAGAGAAAATGATATAAAGGTTGAGGAAAAGACAGGAAGAAATGCCACTCATCTTAGTTACTGAAGACACCTCCCAAACAATTAATCAGTTCTAAGTTACACTTCTAGTAATACTATTTACCCCAAGTTATGTGTTTGATAGTCTGGACTGACACTTTAATCCACCCTCCTAGCATCTTAACAAGGAATGGCAGGATTTAGGAAAAAAAAGAATTTCAGGGATAAAATTGTAACTCAACTTTGCACAGTGGGAGCTTTGCTGTTGGCATCTTCCATGATCAGGCTTTGATTACTGGCTCCATTCTTTGGGAATAATCTGGTTTTGTGAGGAAAACTCGCAAGCTCTGCTGGAACTAGCAGTTTTCAGTTCAGTCAAGCAACAGATAGAGATGGTACCTGTATGTGCCACTGTCAAAAATGCGTAATGCTGCCTTTGTTTGGGCCAGAGCAGCTTTCCCACATCCCCAGAACAGACTCCAGTAGGTTCCTTATAACTCCTACAAAACTAGAGTCTTCTTTTGAGCAGCTTCCATATTAAATATAGCTTGCTCTGCTTCCGTGAAGGAATAGAGAGAAAGGAAAGGGAGTTTGGTTAAACAGTGAAGTAGGTATCGTTGTAAGGGATATTCTGGTGTATTGGGTACATGGCAAGATTCTGGTAGAGGAGGGTAGGGGGGTGCTGCAGGGTGGTCTCTGTGGGAAGAGGTCAGAGGCTGCCCTGGGTTGGACACAGCTGGCTCCACGTCCAACCACTGCAAGCCACAGCTGAGCCCATCAGCAAAGTCTGGGGCACTTCTGTGAAACCATTTGTAAGAAAGGGCAGAAAAAAGGGGAAAGGAGGGAACAAAAAGGAGTAACAAACAACAGAGGGAACACCAAAGTCAGAGGAGGAGGAGGTGCTCCACAGCAGAGCAGATATTCACTGCAACATGGGGAGAGTCCATTCTAGAGCAGGGGAAAAGTGTGAGAAGGAAAGAGTGGCAGAGAGAAACCATGATGTACTGACTGTAAACCTACCCCACCCCTTGCACCTCTCACTGCCCCTCTAAAGGGAGTGAGTGTAACCTGTGGCGAGAACAAAGGCAGGGGGGCAAGGGGAGAGGACTCTGGAGCAAAGCTGTTAAGCTTGGGAGAGGGTGAGAGCAAATGTGTTTTGCCAACACCCTAATCAGTAACTAAATATTAGTTTTAATTGACAATTAAGTTATTTTTCCCCAAGTTGAGTCTGTTTTGCCCATTATGGTAACTGGTAAGAAATCTCCCTATCTTTATTTCAACTCACAAGCTCTCTCATGCCTGTTCTTCCCAATCTCTTTCCCAGTCCTGCAGAGGGGCAGAGGAAGCAAGCAGCTGTGCGGGCCCTCGGCTGCCAGCCAAGGCTAACCCACCACATCTAATAATACAGAGACTTTTACTGGACACAATCCATCAATCTTGAGAGGGCAGCTGTTGTTTTAAATGGCATTTCGTTTTTGTTCCCTGCCACTGTAAGGCTGTTTTTCACAGCTTTCAACCACTAGCTTTGCTCCTTATGTATCTCCATACTGCAGGGTCCCATGCTTCACTGACCTGGGGTATTTTTATGATCACACCCAGAAACTGCTGCACACTCACGTTGCACATCCATGTGCTTTAATCAGAGATAAATGAAGCACAGAGACCAATCTCCAGATATACGATGACTCAAGAGTATTTTTCTGCCACTGGGTAGAGCAGAATAATGCTCTCAGTTCTGCTCCTGCCAAAAAAGCATTTGGCAAAAGCCACAGCACACATCAGAAGGTGCTGGTGGTTTTCATTAGATGGTATCAACACCTAAACAGATTTTCAACAGGCTGTCTTACAGGCTGGAGCTACACTGTTCTTCCCTCTCTATTCTCTTCTGCTCATGCCTGACATACACCCAATTACTCTGCTTGTGAAGAGCAACCCCAGGCATAGCTTTGATCACACTCCCATCTCTGCCCATCTCCTGTCACTGAGGACCTTATGGGTCCTATTCCCGCAGCACCTTATCCCTGAAAGGTGCTTTGAACCCCCAGGAGTTCCAAGACAAGACTTTCTGTAGTAGTTGCTTGCTAACAGCACACCTCCTTTCACCTCAGTTACCTCAAGAAAGGCAGATCCTCCCACCTGTTTAGGAAACAGAATTTTTGCTTATTTCTTCAAATTCCTTTCCTTTCTTTCCCAACAGGAAAATACAGGGTTTACAACAAAAATCAAAATACACACACATAAAAGTCCAAAGTTACATCCATAAACGAAAAGGGACTTTCTGTTGATCAACTTACTGTATGAATACTTCGTCTCTTTCTTAATCTCACCATTCTCTTCATATTCCCTGCAGAGAAAATGGGTGGGATGAGAACCAAAACAGTGCACACACACCCCTGCTCAGGGCAGAATACACTTTACAAATGGAATGCACAGACAGCTCACTGGCAACACAAACTTATCTTTACAAGCAAACTAACTCTTCTCTGAACTACCTATTCTGAAGTCACAGATTCTCTGTACAAGGAGAAAACTGCAGAAAATATATGTATGACACAAAAGACAGTTGGAACATGAGTTCTGTGGAGTCAGACCTACATAATAGCTAACAACTTTTATACCACTGTCAGCTGAATTGTTATTAAATGTTTTTCCCCTTCTGCTTGCAACTATTAGCAGAGTAGCTAACACCTCATTACTATTTTATAAATCCCCTTAAAACGGTACCTAGGCTGCAATATTGCCTATTATAAACTAATCTGAGTGTCTCTCAAGCAACTAAATTTTGCAGTTTACTTTCACAGCTAGAAATTAATGTTGGCTTTTGATTATTGAGGATAGCAATCTTCTAAAAATCGAGAAATTATGTCTTGGTTTAATTAAGTACTTCAGTTTGCACATGTATGAAGTACTAAAGAAATTAAGATATTTCCCTCATAGTCACATGCCAAAAAGTCTCAAGTGTCCACAAGTCTGAGAAAAGAATCTGACTTCTAGATTTAATGGGATACAATAGGATTTTTTAATTGCTTTAAAATATTCTAGTGTATGTTAGGCTGTAGGCATCAACCACGCAGTTTTTACATCAATGGGTTTATCAGAGCTTATTCTGAAATTCATAACTGAAATTGTTGAGTTCACTTTTCTAACAAAGGCTAGGAGCCCTTTGGGAGATTAATAAAAACACCAAAACCAACTGACCAACCAAAAAAACCCAACAAGTAAACCATTGTCGTTGTGGAAGAAAGGAAGACAGCCAAGGGAAAACATGCTGAAGTTTCTGGATTCAGCAAAAATCTTTTTGTATTTCCTTTTAGAGGACAGGGAAAAAAATTGGCTTGAGAGTCCATGAACAGATTTTAGAGAATGGCAGCAGGACAGGCTTAGCAGATGCAGGGAAAAAAAAAATGAATTATGAATTCTATTTGAAAAGATTCAGGACGAAGTATTTTGGGACAATGGTTTTGATTCTGCTAATCAACTAGCAGGGAGGGAGTATTATGAGGGTGGAGTTACAAAAATTGTGATGGGCAGAAAGTACGTCAATAAATAAATAAAAGAAGCTTTAGGAACATTATAAAAAATAGAAATCAACTGAGTCTATGGGAAAAACATGAGGTTTGTTTTGGTTTTTTTTCCATATGCTGGTAAAGATCTTTGAATTCCGTTGACAACACACATGACAGAAAATAGATCAATGGGCTCTGAGGTGGCCCAGCATCAGACAAAAATAATGAAAACAAAATACCACAGCTGCAGCACGGAGGCCAAGAAACCTCATATGAAGTTATATAAAATCAGAAAGTGGAAACATTTGATAAAGGCCTTGGATGTTACCCAGATTTTAACAGATGCAAATTCTGCAGCACTGACCATCTCGGACCTGACATCTCCAATGAAATTGAAGTGATTCTAAAAAAACCCAAGAGCTCTAGAATTCTCCTGCCATAAAGACTTACTTTTTTTTTTCTTTGGGGAGAAAAAAGCAATGGGATCCTGTTAATACAACAGCTTTATAAATAACTTTTAAAGATTACTTTCACTTACGTGGAATCTTCATATTCTACCCATTGGTACATTTCCACGTTACGCTTAAGTTTGACAGCCTGGATGGAGAGCCCATAGCTGGGATCAAACAAAGGCTATTTAAAAATTAAAAAAAATACAAGTCAGTATAAATGCTGTACCTTACAAACTCCAAGACTGTGTACTTTCATTATCAAACCCATTTACATACCTTACTGTACATAGTTAGTACTATGTTACACACAGTTGAATATAGAATAAATGTTATGAAAGACAAAAAGGAGCATCTCTTTCTATCACTGATAAATCTGACCTAAAGAATCATCATCCAAAATTATTGCCATAGTGAAGAATCAAACCAGAAATGCTGGCTAATGGTATGCAGGCTTAACTGTTTAAACCAGGGGGAGATTTTATTTGCCCGGAAGACACCGTGCTGTGTTACCATGCAGGCTGACCACGGAAAATGACATCGCTACCGAAAACTCAGAACTTGCAGAGCCTCTGTGCTGCAAGAGCCTGAAGACTTTACAATATCACGAATAAACAACAGGTTCCCCATACAAAGAGGGACTGAAATTACCCACCAAAGGCAGTGGGAGGGTAAGCACAGCTAGAGGTAGCATCTTGCTTGGGAGTAGGGAGACCAAGGCTGTACAGCATCTCCCTGATTTTGGCCCAAGAAAAGTTTGGGTGGTAGCCAGCAATGCTTACACAGGAGAGAAGCTACATGTCTTCCCCCTGGATATCAAACATAATTTTAATTGGCAAAGACCCTTCCTTCTCTCCAAGCTTGAAATAGTCCTATCTTCAAGATGCCACTTTACTTACCTTAGATGTACTCAGAGCGCCAGCTAAGTGCACCAATCTCCCTTCATTCTGCTGAGACACACTGTGGATGCTATCAAGAGGGATCACGAGAGAAAGTCCCTCATCAAGAGATTTGGCTGTCCTTAAAGCTCGTCCCTGCCATCAAGAAAAGCAAAATCAAGTTGTGGAGAATCAATGGTACAGCAGTATTTTGTGAAAAAGGTTAGCACACAGGTGATCTGAAGCCCACAAGTAATGCTTGTATATTCAGCCTCAAGTCATATTCCTGAAACACGCTTTTACTTCTACCTCTCTTTCTCTGGCTGACCGAGTTTGGGGCAGTACTCACCCATGCAGCATGACCATTAACATTGACTAAGCTCCTCAAACACACAGAGGTTATTCCTACAGGGGTCTAAAATTATCGCGCTTCACCTTTACCTTGTTCGTTGGTCATGAGTAACTGCAAAAATTAGGTCAATTATGGTCCTTTTTCCATAGACACGTACTTGGCAGAAGTTTTCCTTGCCTTACCATCATGTTATGGTGTGGCTTTTCCTGCAAAGTCACCAAAATTGGGAGTAGTTCTCTTTCCTCTTGTAAAGGTATAAGAGGAATTCTTAGGTAAAAATTCACAGAATTCTGCTCCCCCACTCCAAAATTGCCAAAAGCATGTACCTTTGCAATGGTAGGGTGTTAGGATTCCCTGCTTACTTTAATTATTTTTTTCAATCTAAAACCAAGACATAAAGTAACACTGAGAATAATTAACACTCTCAATTTTGCAACATGGAGCATGAATTCCTTTAACACAATTATAACAACATTAGCAATGAGGACCCCATGTTATCCCAAGAAAAGAAGACGACCGGAATGTGGCTGGCTCATACCACCCTCTTTCAATAATACTACAGCCTGTTTCTGCATCAGCTCACAAGTTGTGGATCGTATCTCTCATCATACGCTGCCCCTGTCTCTACCATGCTCAGTTCTATAGAAACACTATCGGTCACCCTGTGCTTTCATTCTTCTGTTATATCCCAAGCTCAAGCACCAGGCTCTCCAGACAGTGCCCTCTTCTCACGAATGAAGTAATAGAGCTTTAACATGACCATTTTATTAAGCCTATAAATGCAAAACTAGTTGAATTTCACCTCAACTGAGACATTTTAAAGCTGTGCATAAACACTGACAGTATTTTACTTACTTCATTTGTAAAAAGAAGGTAGAAAGACAGAAGAAATGTCACAAGTCCCATCAACATGCCTCCAGAAGTCTCGCTGAGCCTCTCCAGGAACCCTGGTTTGGACTCACTTGTGATTTTAACATGTTCTTTTCTGCTGCCCGTGTCAGAGAACTGTTAGAGAGAATCCAAAAAATGCAATATTGGTGTAAAAGGGGAAGGCATTCTGTTTCCAAATAGGTGTTTTAGCTTTGTTAATACTGCTGCTCTACAGAGTAGCACCTCCTGCCTTGGACCAAAACCTTCCCACACTTATTAAATGTCTCACTATGCTTTTGATACTAGAAATACAGTAAATAAGCCTAATGGAAAAAACAGTTGCTACTATAGTGGTTCCACACATTCCTTCAAGCTTTCTTCAGTCTGTTTCTAGGTTCCCTATTTGGTGTCCACACCCTGCATTCAGGCCATGACAAATTGAGTAATACTCCTGAATTCCAGACCAGCTAAAACATAGCTATAAATAACAAGTTACAATTTAGCTCACCAGTGGTGAGTGCCTGCATACTTTAAAAGAATTGCATCTAGAGCAAGGAGAAGAGATAGCTTAAAACAAAATTGCTGTCCCTGTCCTAGCCAGTGCCACATTAAAGCAAGGCAGCCCAGGGGTTTATCTGTACGTACGCTGGCTGTGGGGAATAACCCAGGAGTAACTTCAGATTAGCACAGGCGGCCAAGCGAGCAGGTGAGACTTCCCTTTTGCTCATCTCGAGATCCCGGGCGAGATGTGACAGCGGCCCCTCCGCTGCACAGGGCCCCTCGCCTCAGACAGGCCACCCCAGGGGGAGCAGCCGGAGCGAGAACGGGCCGACCCGAGGCAACGCCACACGCAGCGCGGAGCAACGGCAGGACCAGTCCGAGCAGAACTTACATTCCTCGACATCTTGAACCTTTTGCTCCCGCCGGGTGCCCACCCCGAAGCCGCCGCAAGAGCCGCGCAGCCTTAACCGCCCGCCGCCGCCGCGCTCGCCCTCCCCTTCAGGCCTCCCCGGTCTTCCCGCCCCCGGGCCGCTGCCGCAATGCACGCCGGGACGCGTAGTTCCCGCGCGGAGCATTCTGGGAGGTGTAGTCCAGCGCCGGGCCCAGCCCCACGGAGCCGCCCGCTCCCGCCCCGCCCCGGCCCGCGGTCGGCAGGAGATGCGTCAGCGGCCGCCGGCGGGCAGGGAAGGCGCTTCCGGAGGCGGGAGGTCAATAGCGTGGAGCGGCGCGCCGCTGCCCGTTGCTGCGGTGGTAGAGGAGGAGCGGAGGGAGCGACGCCGGCGGTGGCACTGGTTTCTGTGGGCGCTGCGGAGGAGAAGGCACCGGGCGGCTCCGCCATGTCCTACTGCAGGCAGGAAGGTGCGTCCGGGGGTTCTCCCAATGTCACCTCGCCGGGACAGGCCGGGCGGGCTCGCCCTGAGGCGGCTGGGGAGTAGGGGGCGATGCGGCTGCCCGCTCACCTCAGCCCGGGAAGGGGAGCTGCAGCCTGAGGGGGGGAGAGGCGCGAAAACCGCGTGTGGCGGCGGGGGGAGGACAGCCTCGCCTTCCTCCTCCGACCTTTCTCCTCAGGAGAGGCGGGAAGCCGCGGTTGGCCGGGAGGCGGGAGGCCTATCGGCCGGCCTGGGGGCTGCGGGCTGGCTGCGGCGGCGGGGAGCTGCGGGCGCGGGGAGAAAGTGCCGCCCTGCAGCTGGTTGTGGAAACAGCCCCGCGAAATGGCCAGAGTTGAGCGTGGGTGAGCCTCGGGGCTCTTATTTTAGCTCGCCAGGCTTTGCTGTGGCTGAGGAATGCGGGCATGCTCCCTGTCGCGGTGTGGAACGGTGCCCTCCCGTAGGGGCTGAATTTCTACTACCTTAGCTCAAGTGGCCAGAGGTGATCTTTTTAAAGTGAGATTTTTTACCTTTTTAAGGAAAACATGGTAAGTGGACAGTGTAGGTGGAGTGTGAGCTTCATGTTTCTGTATCTGTACAAAGTATTATGTTGTACAGGTTGTGGTATTTATGGGGTTTGGCCACTTCATATCCTGGGGGATATATTTTCCTCCCCACTTTAAGTAACGTGAAGTGACTAAATGTAAAGTTTCAAACCGGAAAAAAGCCAATATGTAGATATAAACGCCATTTTGAAGTTATAAACTTTGGCATGCTGATTATAAACTGGTGAGGTAGTCATAACCTATGGACTTCTTTGCTTTATGTTTTTATTTATTATAAGAACAACTTGGATCTCTGCAAGATCTGTAAGTTGTCATATAGCACCCTACAGAATTGCAGTGACAGGGATTAGTGTTCATATGTTTCTAGTTCCTTTTATATAAGAAATGACTGAACATTCTACGTTGTAAAGTTTGCTGGAGTACAATGCGGAGTTGACAAAAAACTTTCGCTCTTAAAAAGGGTTAGATTTATCCGTTTCTCAGACATGTCTAAATGCATATTGGTTACTGAGCAAAGTAAAGGAAGTTCATGAACTGGTTGAGGTCTCACTGAGGGGCAAGAAGATAATAATTTCTAATATGCCATTTTGCTATAGTGGCCTTTATGAATTTGGAGAATGAAAGGAAGTTCTTGGGGAACTTAAAATTTTTTTTTTCCACTCCATGAATACTCAGCTGCATGTTCAGAAGAGTTTCAGATAGCTGTTCTTTTCTACTTGTGTCTGCCTCAGTGCTTTTTATAGTTTTACAGAGTTGTTGGAAAACTTTACTAAGGTTTCTAGCCAAGCTCCCTCCCACCCTGCTACAGAATGTCTTTGTTAAATCAAGAGTAGCACAAGAGCAGGAAGTACACTGTGGTGGTTTTTTTTATCCTTGGTAATGTTCACAGCACCTTTCAATATAGTTGGTTCTATTCTGTTAAGGTGTTCTTCGGTATTTAATTCAGATAATTACTGTAAAATATTACACCAGTCTTTAATGAAGAGTCGTGTTATTATTAAGTATCCTGTTGAACACTTGACTGTAACTTAGTATAATTTTTCTTTCACTCTTTCTTTCTTTGTCTAACACCTTCATCCGGGTTAGTCCTGGTAAGGCAGTAGTTTGAGCTTGTTTTGAAACAGCTTTTTAACTTCACAGTTCAATGAACTGTACTGTGATCTGCAGCCATTACAGTGTGTTGCTGTGAAAATTGGAACTTTAGCAGAATAGAATTTCAGTTGCGTATGTGTTCCTCTGAACCAACAACTGTTCTAACTGAAGGTGGTTGATAAGTACAACAGAATTAATTCTCTATTAACATTAACGCATCGTTTTGAATATCTCATTACCTTGTGGTGTTCAGCAGGTTTGTAAATGACTCCTGTCTCGGCTTTCTCTGAACTTTTGCTTGTTGTCTCCTGTATTGTAGGAAAAGACAGAATTATATTTGCGACCAAGGAGGACCATGAGACACCAAGCAGTGCTGAGCTGGTTGCAGATGACCCAGATGACCCTTACGAAGAACAAGGTCAGTAGTAAGAAAAAGGGAAGTAAGGAGTGAATTATCACTTATATTCTAACAATCTTAAACAAGAACAACAGAAAACAAACCTTGTATGAAGTAGGAACAAATCATTCATTTTTTAAAGACTGAGGGCAGTTGGTTACTCAGTAGATAAACACACAAACTCTTAGCAGTTTTAACTTGCAAATTAAGACATCACAAATTACATGCTTCCCTTACAGTGGGTTTTTTTTCCTAAAGTTTTAATGATTCTTTGGAATGGCCTGTTCAAATTGTAGTTTTAGTTAGTAGCCGGAGATATCCAGGAAAAACTTCCTTCCTTTCTTTTATTAACAAAGTTAGAGCTTAACCAGTGAAAATTTTGGTGTTTTCTTCACTGTTTTAAATGACAAATTGCAATTTTCAGAGAAGCTGAAGTGAGTTACATACCACTGTCATTGATATGAGTTGCTCACCTGCCTGTGGGCAGCTAATTTGGTGATCTCTGAATATCCGATTTAGTATAAATTATATCTGACTAATCCTATACTATACTAATAGCAATACAATCAATAACTAGTAGTAATATCTTTCAGTGGCCTATGACAGGTAAGTTCAAATTACTCAGGTTTTCAACTGTAACTATCTTACCTTGAAAAGATGTAGATTAAAGTTTTCAGTGAAGATTGCAGTTCTTATGTGAAGTAGATCTAATCTACAAATGGAGATTTAAGAAAGCAGAATATTTCCGAGATCAAGACTTGTAATATTCTGATTGCACAGAGCATATTTTAGGTTATTTTGAATGGGTAAAGGAAATAATCTTCTGATCATGATGATTAAATAAATTTTGCCCCAGGTTAATAAATTGTCGTCAACATCTGTTAATTTGGATTACATTTTTTTCTAATCATCTTTATGCTTACAGGTCTCCTAGCCTCTTCACTCTGTGTGAAGTGATCTCATTGCTTTCAACTCAGCTGAGATTGAAGCAAATGCTTCATCCTTTTTGAAATTTTGTTAGAAAGTAAAAATTATGCAAGTGGCTCTGGGACCTTTAGAGGGCAGTACTACAGCACAGTTTAGCAGCTGGAGCACACGGGGTTGCTCTGTTAGCTGGTATGGTATGTAGTTTAATTTGAACTATATCTTCCTATGTCATTAAAATAACTTTTTTCATACACAATTTGTGTTGAAATTTTTGCATTTAGCTGCCTATCTTGACTTTATTGCAACTGTATGTAGTCAGTAGCTGTATCTAAAAGTTTTGCTTGTCAGCAGTGATAAGTCTGTTCAATTGTATAATGAGCCAAATGAGAACAATGAGAGAATTTCAATTTCAGAAAGGTGTTTAAAAACAGCAGTTTACTACCTGCCTGGAATTCTTCTACCTTGTATTTTCAGGTAGTTGTTTCACCGGCTAAGACCAAATGCCAAACTGCCTGTTTGGTGGAAACAGTCTGTGCTTTGGGATTTGTCATCATTTTCACCATAGGAATAGTGCTTCAGCCCCTGAAGATTTCAGATAGAGATCCCTGCAGGCAGTAAAAGCTATGTGGCACTTAGATCTGTTACTGCCTTTCCAGAGTGGAAGATGGAGCCTACAAATGGTTCATGTAAAGTAATCCATCCTTAAGGTGGGAAACAGTGTCTGAGGGCAGCTCATTTTTAAGAGTATTTGCTCCTCTCAGTATGTTATGTAGAAGTGAAACAAAAGAGTTTTCAACTCCTGCCTCAGGCAAATTTATAATCCATTATCAGTCTGTTATGTGAAGAGTTAGCAGCCTCTTTTTCTGTGGCTTTCTGTTTCCTCTGGAAAGTCTGGGGACTGCTTGCAAAATAAGGCAAAGATAGATACTTTTTCTAGATATCACATCTGTAGAATGTACAAACATTGGAGATGTTATCATTCACTGAACTAGTAAGTCACCTTGCGTGGTGTACAGCTAAACAAAGCAGCTTGCTGTTTAGCTAAATAAATACATGTATGCAGTCTGTATTGATGTTACATGTGGTTGTTTGAAGTTTACCTATCTTCTCTCTTATTCATGGTCTTTAGTGATAATTAAATATTCTGTTAGTAAAAGGTATCTGTCTAGCAACATGTGAATGCGTGTTGATCCTATAACTAAGCCTCTATTTTTGACACTAGCTTTTAAAAGGAAAGGAAAGGGCGCCCGTCTCAGATCTAGCATAATAGAGACACATACTACAAAGGCTTGGAATGTGAACATAGAAAGCAATTCTCTTGGTACCTCTAAAGAGGGGATTCTCTTCCTTCTGTCTCACACCCCACCTCTTTGCCCCAAATTATTATTTTTCTGGTTGTATGTATACCACAAGCATATAGTCTTGTGCCATATATTTGGGTAATAAACTAGTGAAAATTAAAAGAGCCACTTCCTCATTGTTTAAATGCCATATTCATTGATTACTCTTACGTGTATTTTGCTGGATACGGAAAGGCCATGATGAGGAGAGGTGTTTTTTTTTTTCCTAGTAATCCTATGTTTACAGCATGTTAGATCACTTGCTTCCTAAACTAGAGCAGGGAAGAAAACAGAGAAAGCCAGAAGCTAGTGATGTCAGGGACACCTTACATTGAAAATGTGTGACTGTGATTCAAAATTAGAAAGAAACTCTGTTTAAATACTGTTAATAAGTTTGGGTTGGGTTTTTTGGTTTGTCTTTTTTTTTTTTTTTTTCTTAGCATGTGGTAAGTTACTGCTATGTTTTAAGGGTTCTCTGAAAACTTCTCACTTGAACAATCTCAGGCTACAACGCATCAGATCAAAACAGAAACAACTGACATATCACAGAATGTAGCTGCATCTAATGGGAGTGAAATTTGTGGGCAGGAAAGACATATGGACAATGTTTTGGAATATGTTGAAGTGCAGAAGCTCTGGCTCGTGTGGTTTTTATTTAAAAGAAAATTGGAAAGGGCTTTGCTGTACATAAAGTAACACGCAGGCTTTTCTAATTTAGCTTCTACTTTGAATAGAAGACTTTATTTCCAGTGTTCAACTTCTGTGCCATAATTAACTGTAATGACTCTTTTCATCTTTTCTGCTGTGCTAGACACAGAACAGTCATATCTGGGAAAGAATAGATTTATTCTATAGATATACCGTAATCTGTATTGGTTTCTAATACAGCTGAAACTTTTATTTGAGGTTTTGTTTTTTTGTAGGGGCCTTTTTCATACTTAAGATAAACATGTAGTTTGGTATTTTTGGATATTGGTATTTTGGATTTTGCTTCAGGCATTAATAGATGTTAGTCTTTGAGCTACCTTAGTCAGTAGCTACTCAGGAAAAGTTGTGCTCTGTTTCCCTTGGGAGAAAGTAAAGTTGTATAGTATTCTTTTTTATTTCTATCAGTTACGAGATTTTGGTACGCAAAATGTTAATGGCTCACTTTAAGGCAAAAACATTGAAAGCAATGAAGGCATGTGAAACAGGAAGGCAGACAAACCAGGGTAGGTTCAAGTTAATGTTTCATATTGCAGTGTATTTCAGTTCACTGTGTGTGCCTTTTAACAGCTGTGGCTGATGAGAACAAATTAAGAATTAATTTGCAGCAGTTTTGAAATAGTATTCTCACTGTAAAGCTTATTTCTGGTCTTATGTGTTGCAGGTGGAAGAATTTAAATGTGAAAGATCTCTAGTTTTCATTGAGATCTTTACTCCTGTAAGTTAGAATAATTTCTTATTAGGCTTGTATGAAGAAGGCACTGGTGAGTTTTATGCATGAAAAGTAATTTTTATTAACATTAGAGCTGTGATAGGAGAGTTGTCTAAAAGTGCTTATGGAATTGTACCTCAAACACAGGTTGTTGCTGTCCTCTCCCTTTTCTGTTTTTCCGGACTTGTTCCTGTCATCTTTTAGAGACAGTTTTGAAGTGATTTCCACAGAGGTCTGATGAAGCAAAAACCCCAATTCTTTTAAGAAAGAACCTGTTGAATGATCAGATGTACGGGACTGTTTTTAAGACTGATGATGCCCCTTTCAATCCTGCTTCCTATGTGTCTGTCATCTTACATTGTGATTCATTGGCAGATAAACTTGTTATTAGAATGTCTGTGATAGAACAGGGAAGAAACATTTCTCAGAACAACAGTGGGAAATCATTACAGCCAGTACAAAGACAAGGGTTGACATAAAGGCAGACTGACCTGCCTTCATCCATGATTCTAACCGACCCCATCGGCTAAGAGAGGTTACCTTGTGTGATGTCAGCAGTTAATTGCTAATACAAGCCTTGATCTGTAATGATGTAAACAGGGTTGGTTTTTCTTCCCCAAGTGCAGGCTCAAGTAGATTATGACCCATTGGATCAGTGAGGTTCAGGCTGCATTTAAAAGAAGTTTGAATTCAATTTTAATTAAAAACAGTAATCCTGTCTATTGCAGATTTGTGATTCAGGGAGAGTGATGGATGAAATCTGTTTCCATTTGAATTGTGTTCTAAGCTAGCTGCTACATTTACTCATAGAAGTGTGCATTCTGCTGTAATTATCAGTGAGAAAATGCTTGGTTTATCTGTATTTTTGTTCTACTTTTTTTAAAAAATGGTTTCTGTGCATCTAACATCCAAAACTGGTGCTATTTCAGTGATCAAACAGGTGCAAGTCAATGCTTATGTGATATACAAAAATGTATTGTTTATGGGATAATTGTTACATTGTTAAAATTTGCATGCTTACAGGGCAGTTCTGGCTCTAAAAGGAACAATTTATTTTAAGATAATTATTTACAAGTAATTTTATTGCTGTGTTGTCTTCAGGAACATTTCAAAACTCTTCATATATTTTTTTTTTCTTTTTGAAGTATTAGAAAAATGACTGTGAGGAGGAACATAGGACTTCAAAATCTAGGTGACAAAGCAAGCCATATTTCTTCTACACTGTATGGTCAACATCTTTCTGCTTTGTCGTTCTTGACAATAAGGAATCTGGCACCAGCCATCCATTTCCTTGTCTGAGAAGTTCTGCTTTTCCTCCAGGCAGGTAGTGATGCCATGATGCACTGTACTAGATATATCTTCTCAGTACGGTGATTATTACAGATATTTTACAAAACCATCCTGCTGAATAAAGCATGATCTATGAAAAATGACAGGATTACTATAGTTGCCTATATCATGCTAAGGAAGCTGTTACTTTCTGTAATGAAAAGGAGACTGATCAACACTGAGATTTGACTGACTCAGTGTAATTTTCTGCCGAACTGCGTTGACTGAGTTAGAGAACATCATTGATGAATTGCAAATCAGAGAAATTTTTTTTCATTCCTTTTAATATAGCAATAAATATGATTGAACTGCTCTTGCTGTACCAGTACATAAGATTCATGATATTGTGGCCTAATGTCCATGGAGTTGCTAGGGGGAGTGAAATGTACACCTGGGACTTCATGATCCCACAGGACAAAGGAAATAACTAGGCTTATTGAATTCTGTGGGAGTATTTTAGGTAACATCAAGTTACACCAGGCCCTACAGATAATTTCATGTTTGAATTGGAATTAATGCAACTTTATTCTCTGACAATGGTATTTTCATACCTGCTTCTAAAGGGAAAGTACTTAAACTTCAGACTTATGCATGTTAGCTTCTGCAGAAACTTAACCTGGAGGTGAAGTTAGGGAATTCTAGAGAGGAGGAGAGCAAACTGTTAAAGTGGAGAAGAAACCAGCTTGGACCACAGCGCAGAATTTCTCTTGTTCTTAGTAGATGAACATAGCTGTATGTATGTTTGTACAAAGTGGAGAAAGGGAATGGAGACACTAGAAGCCCACACGAACAAGTCTATTACATCATGTTTCCATACCTGACTGTTTAAAGGTTTTCTAAAACTTAGAGGAGATGAGTCTCTGACTTGCTGTTTGAACTTCATTGTGCAAATCAGCTGATGTCTCAAAGAATATATGCCCATTTCAGTCTTCGCCTTGCTATTCCATCGCTGAAGTATTTCTGTGACCAAAGCAGAAAGTTACAGCTCTTCCAGTTTAGAGTCTAAAATGAGACTTAAATCACTTTCAGTTGTGATCTAAAGTGCAATTTGGTTTCTGGGAACCAGATAGGCTAGCATGCCCTCACTGTTCCTTGTGTTCTGTGGCATGTGACTTAATCTGTGTCTTACAAATAAACTGGTTTTGTTTTCATAATTCTGGTTTTCCAGTTCAAATTTTAAGGGGGAAAGTTGTGGGTTAGTATTCCAGAGTTCATTTAAAACAAGAAGAAAAATACACTGTGAGAGTGGGGATAAATTGGCACAGGTTGCCCAGAAAAGCTGGAAGCGTTCAAGGCCAGGTTGGACAGGGCTTTGAGCAACCTGGTCTAGTGGAAGGTGTCCCTGCCCATGGCAGGGGGTTGGGACTAGATGATCTATAAGGTTCCTTCCAGCCCAAACCATTCTGTAATCATCCATCCAACTTGATTTAAAAGAATTCTGGTCTTAATACTGGAATTAAATTCTTGCGACTTGTTCGACACAATTTTAAGGCTTGCTTGTTCTCCTGACAGAGTATGGCAAGTGGATTGGCTTGACTTCAATTTGTTTTGCAGTTTCCTTAGAATATTCTCAGTGGCCTGTAGTCCAGGGAGAAAGATTTAATTCAAGCATGGATATAGAACTAATCTCACTTGTGCCCAGTGAAGGATCCTACAGAGCAGAGATAGAAACAGACTGGCCAGGAAGTGAAACGTGTTTAGCACCCTTGAAGCCTCGAAACTAATACGACGATGTTAGTACTTCAACTTACACCTCCAACCTAGCAGTTTTCACTGAATGAAATCCAATTTTTGGAAGGAGCGCTTAACTTTTCTTCTCTCTTGTTTGTTCAGGATTGATATTGCCCAATGGAGATATCAATTGGAATTGCCCGTGTCTGGGTGGAATGGCTAGTGGTCCCTGTGGGGAACAGTTCAAGTCAGCCTTTTCTTGTTTCCACTATAGCACAGAAGAAATAAAGGGATCAGACTGTGTGGACCAATTCCGCGCCATGCAGGAATGCATGCAAAAATACCCAGATCTTTACCCTCAAGAAGATGAAAATGAAGAAAAAGAGAAGTCAAGCAAAGATTTGGAAGCTACTCCTATGGAGGCTTCTGCTGCCAAAGAGGAGAAGGGATCTAGCTAATGAAGACACAAGGAGGCTGTTGTCTCCGTTTCTCATTTTCAAAGACATGGACTTTTGCAGTATGTCTGAGTCGTCAAGAAATGTTTCTATACACTGTATTGTAGTAAATAATTTATTGCTGAAGAAGAAATCTCAGTGCTACAGCCTTGCAAATAAATACTGCAAAAAGAACGAGTATGTGGATGTACTGTGTAACTTGCTATCAGACACAGTTAATACTTTAACAGCTGTTCTTTACCCTCAAGTTCTCATTGAGTTTTTACTTGAATAATGTCTTTAAAAATATGGATTTCCTCTAAAATTCCACTAGCACACCAGGTCTGTCTTCATTTCAGTATGTTCTGATCAATAGCTGCTCTTTTTTTAATTAATTCTGTTCTATTAATAGAAATTGCATCAAATGGTTGGTTTTCCTTAAAGAGTATTTTCTTGCCAGAGTGATACAGGACACTGAAAATGGCCTAAATCTAGAATTTGTAAAATAATTTCAAATAGTTTTATTGGATTATGGTTGCATTTTACTATCGACATCAGGTAAGGACTGCCAGAAAAATGCTGAAATGCGTATCTCCTTTGATTTCATCTACTTATTGTGATGGCTTTTGCATTTTTAATAATGGTGTGTAGATGAATGGAAGGAATGTTGGTCACTGACTTCATGTTTGCTCTGAAACCACAGTTTTTGGGTTCCTTTAGTTAGTACCTGCTCCTTCAGTGTATACACAGGCTCTTGTAAAATACTTTGAGAATACAATGAAAATGTTACCTGGTGTAATGATCACAAAACAGATACTGTGACTTAAGTGCATATTAAAAAGCAAATACTTTTTACCTTCATTGAAAGTTCCTGTGTCTTTGTGGTGTGGTTGTTTGTTTGGTTATTTTACTTAATACTGTTTGGATTTGGAATAACTCTTCTGTGTTGTAAGCAGAGTTTGAATTGATTTGTGGGTTGTGAAGATCAGTTGCTCCAGCTTGTCAGATTTTTATTCTTGTCCCATTCTTTTCTCCCCAGCCCCAAACAGGAAGGCATAAAAAATGTAAAGCATTTTCAGTAGCTATAGTAGACTGGATCATGAACCAGCATGACAGAGGGCCTGAGCAGCTATTAAAATATTTGAAAATTACTTTCAAGGTACGAGTAATTTAATGGTAATTTATGGTAGTTTAATACCTGTGGATAAAGGAATGCTACACGGTTTTTCTTTCCTAGCAAAATGTGGGCTGTGAAAAATGTATTACAAAACAAATTGTACAGGTGGCTTCAGTAACTCTTCATTACAGGCTTGTTTGGGTTTTTTTTTCTCTCCTTATGTGTTGGATAACCTAAAGGTATAGAAAGTTGTAGTGGCAGTAATGCAGTCCAGTAAGTCTAACAGTGTTTAAACACTTGCCTGTCTCTGGACGGCAGTCTTGAGTGCTCAGCATGGTTGCTTCCATATAATGTTTTGGTATTTTGTTTGTGTAGGTTATTTCAGTGTTAGTGATGATGCTTCTGAATGTTTGAGGGGAATTTCTGTTAAATTTTACAGTGTGTTTGAGCTGTTCATATTTCAGTACAGCTGTTGGATCCTCAAAAAAAAAAAGTAAGCAATTAAATAGCTGACAGCTACTCAGTTCTGAGGGCATGGATAGCCCGTACTCTCAGCATCTCTTTGCTTTTAACAGAAGCTAAGTGTGACAGAGCTTCTCAGTGTGACTCTTTCAGGCATAAGAAGACAAATGCCAAGTTAACCTGAGTAAATGGGCACAAAGGCAGCAGTGATAAACCTTGGCACTTAGGCAATTGGACCATGAAAATCAGATAGGCAATCAGATAAACACTGGGCACCAAATACAAAAAAAAAAATAATCACATGCACCCAAGCTTTTGGTTGTTCAAATGGAAATCCAATGCGTTATTTGTGAAGAAGCAAGAGCCATTTGTGAAGGAGTGCTCTGTTCTAAGAATGGTTTGCCTCCTATTACTTTCTGCTGTGCTTTTCTTTCCCACGTTGCCTCAATGCTCTACAGGTTTTGGATTTATTCTCTGTAACAGTATTTATAGCATATGTGTACAAAACATAAAATGCAAGAATCCTAGTCCTACGGTGGCTAGGGGCCTGAACCTAATACTGACAGAGGGAACTTGCAGCATATAATCTAACATATTTGAAGGTGAGTTTAGGATGGAGTTGCTTCTTTCTGACTCAGCTGTGGCTTGGTGACATGTTGTGCTAGACCCAGTACAAATATGGAATATGTATAAGGGCCTTACATCAGAAACTGAAGAACACCCTGTAATGTGTTTGAGGTATTTTGAGAAAGGAAGTTATAGCTCTGATCCTAAGGAGGTCTTTGTGGAAATTATCACTTTCTTTTCCTCCTAACCTTGTCAAATTAGAAACTAGCATAACTGTCATCACTGCATTTGTGTTCTGGATAATCCCTTAAAAGTGGAAGTGATGTAACTTGCACTAAAAAAAAGTCAAGTCTCTCATTTCCTCATGTACACTTTTTTTCCTTCCCCTTCCCCTTGCTTCTACTTCTGCTGTGAGTGCCAGCCTTTTTTTACCATTAAAAACTTAAAATAGTAGTAGAGATTTGCTTGACAAGGAATTAGGGCTATATGTTGAGACACAGAGTCCAGTCCCTTCTGTTTTCTGGTTTAGTTCTTAGAGTACATTTCCTGCCATGGAATTTGTATTTTGCTGTGTTAAGAGAAGTAAAAGGCAGGCAAACTTCCTTCTGGATTTTAAGTTTGTGACAACCATGTAGTGTAGCTTGAACTTAGTGAAAGATTAGGAATTGGAGGGTGGATCAACAGTAAATACCTATTGCCACTTCCTTGGACCAATGAAAGTAAAGAAAGAGAAGCTCTTCAGTGTGGATTCTGCAGCTGATTTTGATGCCATTTTAAGGTCAAGTTGTCTTTCTTGACCATTATATATCTCTTGAAAGTATTACAGATTTTACATGGAGAATCTTTTCTATCTCTAGTAGTAGACTTGTTTTTAACTCTAGATGAATGGGAAAAAAAAATAAATTGTCTGGAATTTTTTTTTGCTATGTAAACTGCTATGCAGTTCTCTGCGTGATGTAACTCCTTGTTCCTGTTATCTTTCCCAGCATTGCTTTGTTTACATGATTTTCCTCTTATAGTTGCACGCTCCTATTTTAAATCTAAAATCAATCGGTGGTTATTTTAGAATGTAATAAAGATGATAAACTGATCCCTGGCAATATGTGGCGCTTATGGAATAAGCAGATGATAAGTTGCATTTTTATTGGCTGGATACAAAACTTAGAGCTGCATGTTGCTGATTGTTCTAATATGTCTCTTTTTTTCTGCATAAATAATGATTCTTGGGGGAATAGTAGATTCAAATGTTTTTGAGAAATTGCCTGCATGGAGTCATTTTGTAATGATTTTATGCATGGTGTATCAGGTGCTTTTGTATGTCAAGTCAAAAGTAGTGATTGGTGAGGAGAAGGAAAGCTTTTGATATGAAGTAGTTGCTCTTATTTAATTCTGTGCCTTTTGGTTGATCTCTGTGCTGTAAAAACTGATGTGTTGAGTGTGATTAAATGTTTATTAGAGTTTAGAAGCACCTCTAGATGTAATAGAATATGGTTTTGAGCTGGTTTTGGCTGGGGTAGAGTTAATTTTCTTCACAGTAGCTAGTATGGGGCTGCATTTTGGATTTGTGCTGGGAACAGTGTTGATAATACAGAGATGTTTTAGTTATTGCTGAGCAGTGTGTACACAGTCAAGGCCTTTTCTGCTCCTCACCCCACCCCACCAGCAAGGAGCCTGGGGGTGCACAAGAAATTGGGAGGGGACACAGCTGACCCCAACTGACCAAAGGGATATTCCAGACCATATGGCACCATGCTCAGCTTATACAGCTGGGGGAAGAAGAAGGAAGATGGGGGATGTTCGGAGTGATGGTGTTTGTCTGCCCAAGTAACCAGTGTGTGTGATGGAGCCCGGCTGTCCTGGAGATGGCTGAGCACCTGCCTGCCCATGGGAAGTGGGGAATGAATTCCTTGTTTTGTTTTGCTTGTGTGCATGGCTCTTGCTTTACCTATTAAACCGCCTTTATCTCAGCCCATGAGTTTTCTCACTTTTCCAATTCTCTCCCCCATCCCACCAGGGGGGAGTGAGCGAGTGGCTGTGTGGGGCTGAGTTGCCAGCTGGGGTTAAACCATGATAGTTTTTAATACAAATCATTTAGCCCAAACAGTTACATGCAGATACAGACCTAACTGGATTTTATCCATTTAGTTTTTAGAACAAAATAGGTAGTTTTAACTGTATTTGTCCTACAGACTCTTATCATTGCTCCTCAAATACTGCCTTGTACAATATTACTCTGTAATACTTCAGTTTTCCAGTTTTAATCATTCTTCACTTGTTACACACCCTTTTAATTCTGGAGTTAACGCAGTGGTGAAACAAGCCACAGTTTTGAAGGATGGGTAGGACTTACCAAGTGGCTGGAACCCCTGCACAATGCAGGCCACAAATTCATGGATAAGTTTTGATAACATGCTTGTTAGGATGGGGTTGCTCCTGCAGTCAACTTAAACTTGAATCAGTGGAGCATGTGACCTGATGCAGATAAAGATTGCCTGTAAAATTTGTCTCTTATAGGTGATTGTTCTAACACAAAATACATTCTAAAATACAGTGAACTACTGAAAAGTAGTTAAAATTAGATAAAGTTGCATTTACAGAATGTGTTTAAAAGTTACTCATTAATTTTTTTCTGCTTTTCTCTGCAGTACAGCCTATCTTCATTTCAAAGACCTAACTTTAACTTATGGTTAGTAACTTTCCTAGAGATGTGATCTTGCTTCAGATACGAAAATGACCTTTTTTTCCCCTTCTTCCCTGCAACAGCGATGATGTATGCAATGGTGTCTGGAGGGAGATGTTTATCTTGCAGTTTATTCTAAGGGTTGTTAGATCTGGGGATCTGGCAGGGGTGTGTTGGAAACAAGATCTATATCCTATGCAGTTTTTATTGAGAATGTCCTTGTTAAACTTTACAGCGATGTCTCCTGTTCATCTAAGGCACTTATCTGATCACATGTTAATGAATCTCTTTGAGGAAAGTTGTTACCTAAATAGGTAGAACCTACTTTCTTATTCCTAGGGAAGAAAAAAAAGGATATTATATGCTTCTTAGACTCTTGTTTTACTTCTCATTAAAATTCTAGCAGTGTTAGTGTGGGACAGTGTAGAGAAGCTACCAGCAGTTTGTCGTTTATTCTTAATCAGCTCTATTCATTGGACATGACTTCATTTTGTTGAACAGCACCAGCCTGTCTGCAGTTGTTTTTCAACTGCTTTTAACCCCTCTGGAGCTGATGGTTTGTTAGTGGTACTGAGAACCTGAGAGAAGACCCACGCAACAGAGGAGGAGTGGAGAAGTGCAGTAATAATTATAACACCAATGTTAATTCTTTCTTAGTAATGCAAGGTAGTACCTAATATGGTTCATGGATCAGTGTGAAGTTATTTAAAATGTCAAACTAAGTAATTTGGTTGTGAGTTCATAGCTAGAGCATGAGGTTCTCAAGGCCTACCTGTCACGCATTTCTATTTTCATGCCTTGCATCCTACAAATCGGCTCTGTGTGAAGGGGCAGTCTTAGGACCTAGTAAGTATTTTTTAGACCTCATCAGATCTCAAATCAGTAAAACTTCATGTGTAAATGTATCTTATGGGAATTAAGCACATGCAAGTACCTACATGTAAGATTTTGCAGGATTGGGTTTGATCAGTTATTGAATTAACATGCCACTTAGGTAAATTAACTGTACCTGTTTTGTGTTTCTAATCTGTACATGTTCTCATACCAAATGTACTTTTTTTTGGTAAGTTGCTCAGTAGGAAAACATGTATCACAGTTTCCTTACTAGCTAAATGCTTTTCTCTATTTGCCTGACTCTGTGCTAACACTGTTGAAGCAAGAACGTGATGTTTGGGGTATTTGTGGTTTATTAACTTAAAAATAATTAATGTACATGTGGTTTGAGGATTCCATAGTTTAAAAATTTAAAAACAGATCCCAAACCTCACATCAATATAAGTGTCTGAGTATTTTTAATTGAAGTTTTAAGTACAAAAAAAAAAGTGCTACAACACATAACAAATAACACACTAACTTTTTCAGTCTGGTGGACTTGAGGGAGCACATCATGTGAATTATATCAATTCAAAGAAAGCTTACATCAAGCAGCACGGAAAAATTGAGACATGGTAAATGCTACAGAGAAAACTTATTCTTTATAGCAGTGAGCCACTCTCAGAAGAGCAGTGCCCAAAGGTTGTGCACAGGTACGTTTTCCTTCTTAGCTGCTCGCCAAGAGCAGAAGCTGGAGAAGCATTAGTAGCAATATGTCAATACATTGGAGTTAGGGCTCAGCACTCACAATGACCTTTTAATGAACTACTTTGCTGCTTTAAGGGTCCACATACAGAATGTTCATGTATTCATGGGTACACATGCTGCACAGCTGTTAGAGAGAGCTACTTTGACCTCCAGCAATCCTGAGTTTGCTGCCATCTCTAAAAAGTTACATGTGCTTCTGGTTCAAACTATCACCTGCTCTATTACAAATTTTCCACAGCTTTCCAGATAATTTTCTTGTGGGTAAAGGCGTTTATTTGATCCTTATGCAGGAGTTCCAAGTGATACATCATTGCTACTGCTTGATATGTGGTTGTTAGTGCTTGTGAAATGCCTTGTCTGTTTGGGTGCTGTAGGGTTGTTCATGTGGCCATTTTAAAGACTGGTCCCATTTTAGACCTGCCAAAAGAAGCTGTCCAGCCACTTCTGTATTGAGCAGGTGCATCCTGTTTTCCATGTTGGTATTCTTTGTATTACTGTGCCACTGAAGACACACAGTCACAGAGAAGATCACAAGGTATGTTATATTGTAGACGGGCCTACAAAACAATTCTGTTTTGGTACAGGAATACCATGTCTTCTATGATAGTGCTTTTAATTTACTATGTATGACCTTGTTTGCTTTTTCTGAGGAATATGTAACAGCTTCTACTAGAAGACAGTTGTCATCTTGCACTGTCTTGTGCTCATCTTATTTTCAGGTACTGGTACACAAGAAAATAACTTTTTTCCTTTCCAAATTCTCATGGTGATCAATTTAAACTTTCTCATCTCTTCTTTATTCATTAGCTGTTCTAACTTGATCTATGTAGTTCATTTCTATTGAGATACTTATTTTCAGACAGGCTACCTGGATTGTAGCACTGCAGAACAAAGATTGCACATGGTAACTGTGTGAGTTGAAACTTTATTCTTTTATTTTTCCTCTCTGTGAACTCGGAGATATCTGATTAGCAGAAGTAGTGATACCAATAAAAAGTCAACTTGCAGTGTTGATGTGCCCTAATGTGCTTTCATTTTTAACTTTCAAATTAATTTCCATGCTTATGGAATACCTGCTGCTCTGTTGAGCAAAACCATTAAACACAAGCTAGTAGTTGAAACAAAATGTCCAATGTTTCTAACTAATGGAGGGAATGAAGTAGAGTTAGCTATACAGGTACCAGCAAGTAAATTAGAGATTCAAAAAGAATAGGAAATAGGAGGAGGGAAAGAAATTAGCTGAGTATTTTTGGGTTCCCCCACTCTACTTGCTTTTTCTGTAACGTGTGTGTACGTATTGCCTCCTTTTGAGATATCTGAAATGTGTAATATATTGATAGCTATCTTGTTTGCATACAACAGTGTTTGCATTTAGTAGTCATTAATCACTGTATTGTAGTAGGCCCCAAGAGAACACACCAGGGTATCAATATTCTTGTTCCAAATAGTATTTCTACTAGCAGTAGCTAGAAATGCTTGTAAATGACCATGTTAAAAAATAACTTTCCTCCGCAGAAAGGAACTACGCAGACATTTACCCTCCCCACAAAATCACCAATCTGGCACAAAAAGTGGAATATGGGACTTTGTTTTAATACGATACTGACTATAAACCAAAATGGATTATGTTCATCATTAAATAAGATCCCCTGCAGGTAAAATGGCCTCTGTTGAAAAGCATGTTCCTTAGCTTAGTTCTAAACCTACACTTGATTTTCATTTATTCTGAGAGGTCCTTTGAGAACAGACTGTAAATTCATGTACACATCTTTATTGATATTTGAAAGAGAACTTGTCAATCTTTTTGTTGTGAGATGATTTCTGGAGACAGTAAAGAAAGCAGTTGCTATGCTCTTAATTTCTGTAAGCTGACATTTCAAATTAAGCCAAATTCCTTGGTTAAAAAGTGTTTTATTGCATTAATTAAATGGCTTGGTGGAAATGCCATGTTGTTGGATACCACTTTAGGTAACAACAAATAAATAATGAAGTGAAAGAGGGAAGGCAATGGCAATGGAGGAGGGGAGACTTCCTGAAAAGGGGGGGAAGGAAGAAACACTGTTAATGCACTCTTGGGGAAAAAAAGTGGGTCTTTTATTTTGTAAGTATCTGCCTGTCATCCATTTCCAAATGAGCTGAGGAATTTTCTGCTGTTCAGCCAACATGAAGCTAAAAGGAAAATGGTAACAAATGGAATGAAAGAAGCTGTTTTTTTCAGTTCCCAGGGACAGAGAACAAACTGATGGCCTAAGTTGTAGACTAGGACTTCCATCATTCTGCACTAGTATTAGGTTCTTCTAGATATTCCATGTGCCAGTCAGACAGTGCTAAATATCTCCTTCCTGAGAGCATTAAATTATAGACATGAAATAGAAACATGCAAAAGTAGCACGTGTACATGCTTTTTCTCTGTAACCCCCTGGAAGAATAGACTGACTCTCTACTTCCTGCTTTACTTGAAGAGGGAATGTGTTCCAACCAGCTTCATTTGCTCTTGAATCCTTAAACAGGGGATACAGGTCTTAAACTACACTTTCCTCAAAATACTGTGTTAGGGAGTGATTTAAGTAGCTACCTCTTAATTACTATAGGGTAGGGCAAAATTGATTTAGTAAGAATGCTTTTGCAGAACAGAACTATTTTTACCTAGAGTGCAGATATTACCACTCCTATACTTTTGTGGAGGGACAAATAATCCTCAAGCACAAGGGGAAGGAAGCCTATCTTCAGTATATTAACCTGAAGTGTGACCAAGAGAAATAAAGCAGAATGAAAGCGCTGAGTGCAATCAAATGCCAGTGGTCTAAGCACAGTTCAAATAGCCAGGTTGCTCTCACAGGAACTACAGCTACCTCATCTAGTACACAGTCCAGCCAATCCATTTACCTCCTCCTGCTTCTGCCTTTGTAGCTTTTGTAGTGTTACAAACTCAACATTAGAGCAGCTGCTAGTTCCTCACATGTTTTGGCTCTTTCCTTAGCACTAAGGCTTTTTAGTGATAATTGCTGTGAAACCTTTGTTGTGTTACAGACTGAAGTACTACAGCAAAGAGCAAAATGACCTTAGAGAGCAAGGGTTGGATTTGGAATCAATTTTCTGCAGCAGACCTCAGCACTAAGCATTGATGATAGCAATGTACATCTATAAAGGAACTTGTCCCAAGATAAGTCACATGTTAGTGTGTTTCTGTTCAGCAAATGGGATAATAATTGCCTTCTAGAAAGCAACCTGTTGTATTGGCATAATTACACTCTGATGTTAAATCAATCTGAGCTTTTAAATACATATTGTTTGACATGCTTGTTTAGTATTATGCCACTTGTAAAGCTGAAAGAAATTGCTGCCTGTTAGTGGTCACTTATAAAGAAAACTCCCAAGTAATGAATGCATTATGTAAGCAGCTTTTACATATTAATACCAGGCTCTGACCTGGAGTGTGGAAACACTAATCCATATCTTTAGTTTTGCCTTGTAAAGTGATTTCTCTGGGTGTGTGGAATCAAGCTCAAATTAAGAACTGACTTATAACCTATGTATGATGCACTAGTTAATTTCGTATGATAAGGCTGTATGTTCTTTTGAAAAAAGTAGCCATGTCCCAAGTTTCCTGTCTTAAGCACGTGAAAGGAGAAAAGATGGTAAGTCTGCTTTCATCACTTCAGCAAGGAGCATGTTGAATGGAAACACATGAACTAACTACACCTTTCACTGCAGTGTTACTAAAAGGCAAAGTTCAGCACTGTAACTTCTGAAGCAGAAATTATTTGCACCCAGTTCGAAGAATATCTGATACTTGTTTTCCCAAATATGCTTTCCAGGGTTTCACCAGGCTGTTCATGTTCACAAGGAGTTTGCTGGTCCTAGAGTCCTCCTGGCCTGCTATAAGATAGTCAGTACCTAGTTTAAAAAAAAAAAAAGGGAAAAACTTCAGTCAATAAATAGAAGAAAACAGAACTAAATGCATACAGAACTGTATTATACATGAAAATAGTAAGCCAGGCTTCCTAGATTATAACATACAGGTAGCAGGGCCTCAAAGAGGTCTGTGAACAAAAAAGTGGTAACTACACATGGAGACAAGAATCAAATACTACTAGTGAAATCACATCATTGCCTTAGTAGATGTAGAAGCAGTCTTTGTGTTGTATTAACTATAGTAAATAAAATTTCCTCATTGGTCAGAATTCAGAGAAACAGAGGCACCCAGGGCAAGTTCTGTGTGAGGTTCTGCACACAGACCTGCAGGGATCTGGTGGCTGCTACTTACACCTTTGTCCCCTCCTGCCACTACTGCCCTCCTCCTTGAAAGTTGTGTGCTGGGAAGCAACTGTTAATGCTTGTGTAGATAGAAGGGTAAAGGTGGGTGTGAAAGCCCCAAGAAGAGAGAAAAAGTAAGGTTTCCACCATGAGTCAGGGCGTACTACAATCTTGGGACAGGGGTTCAGTCAAGCAGTATGTTGCAGTCTGCAGAACATCAGTGACTAGGACCTGTTCCCAGCTTTAATTTATATCAAGAGTCCATGGCATAACATCTGTGTCTCTAGCATCTAAATTTCTGAGCTTTATGTCTTCAGCCCTGTGTTTCTAAAGAGATACAAAGTAAAGCTAGAGGTACAAAGGAGAAGAATGTCCTGATATTTTCCCTCTTCAAATACCCTTTGTGGGATCAGATGTATTCTCATCATATTTACACAATATGCTTTATCCATGTCTGATTCAGGGCTCCCACAGTTTCACAGGAAACTGTTTCACATGTTATGCACAACTGAGCCACTGAAGTTTAAGTAAAGGAAAACACCTTATTCATTTGGACTACATTAAGTCAAAAACTTTATGTGCGAATTCAAGAACTACCCCTAGAAAGAAAGCTCAGGTTCCATATTACACTCCAATGCAAATTCAGGTGCAGTCTTTCACTTGATACAGATAGTAGAAGACAAAATTTGTTTCTGACACAGTACAGGTCATTTTGCCATAACAGGAAAAATTCATACAGAGTTTGATTTGACAGCTGTCTCTTGTATGTGGCTAATTTCAGCTGAGAACTTGTCTTAAAGGTTAGATTAAACATTACATTGTAAGCGAACCACAAGGAATTTTTTCATCGTGGTTTAAACCTGGCCAGCAGTCAGCACCACGTGGCCACTCACTCACCCTCCCCTACCCTTGGCGAATGGGGGAGAGAGTTGGAGGGGTAAGGGTAAGGAGACCCTTAGGTTAAGATAAAAACAATTTAGTAATTGAATTAATAATGATAATAATATTAGTAATAATAGAAAATACAAATGAGTAATGCACAGTGGGATGGCTCACAGCCCCTGACCGATGCCCAGCCCGTTCCCAGCTAGTGATCCCAGAGAAGAGAGAATCCTGAAACCACCATCCCAAAAACCTGAGTGGTCCTTCCCGATCAACCCTTATCTATGTACTGAGTGTGACATTAGATAATACAGAATATTCCACTGGCCAATTTGGGTCTGTTGTTTTGGCTCTGCTCCCCCCCCCCAGCTTCTTGTGTACCTGTGTACTAGCAGGACATGAGAAGTTGAAAAGTCCTTGATTTCTTAGCAACAACTAAAACCATCAGTGCATTATCAACATTCTTCTCATATCAAATCCCACACTGAATCCAAAACAAAGCACTGTTCTAGCTACTAAGAAGGAAGGAAAAAAAACCCAACACTTGGCTCTATCCCAGCTGAAACCAGGACACATTTTACTCAGTGGATATTTTTAATCTATTCAGAGGAAAAAACAAGGTCATTTTTCTATCAAGTGCTGCTTTTAGAATGATGATAAATCACCATTTTCTGTGGTGTACAGTTGAATAATGAAACATGATCCCCAGCATAAACTGCTGGTCACCCTAATGACACCTAAAGTCTTTGTCTTACTGGGTTTTGATCCCAGGACATGGTCCCAAAGACTTGGAACTTCAGTGATCTGAAAAAAAGCTGCGAGTAATCAAAATCTGCATTAGACACCTAGCATTGACTTAGGGGCATGGTTTAGTGGTGGACTTGGCAGTGTTAGGTTTATGGTTGGACTTGATGATCTTAAAGGTCTTTTCCAACCTAAATGATTCTACTTGAAAAAAATAGAGTCTAGGCTCAAATTTGCAGGATTCAGAGATTTACCAAGACATTTTAGCTGTTGTTCAAGTAAATGTATTTCTCTCTGTGGTCCACTAAGTTGTATTGCAGTAAAGGCAGCAGTAGGGAAGGTTGAATTAAGGAATGTGTCTGCTGGTATTACTCAGCACTAGTATGGAGCTCTGCAGTCTATAGTGTCATGTTTCTGCCTGCAGCAGAGCTGGGGAGAAAGTTGCTGCTTTCCACTACCCTACTTCTCTGCTCCACTGCTGCAGGGACACTCCTATAATTAGAAGTGAACAAACATGGATCATTCTGATACAATGTGGTTAGGGAGCAAACCTAGAGACCTATCCTAAACTGGTTATAAAACTGGGGTTATTTACTTAAAAGATGTTTTTTCTAATTATTAAAGATTTTCTGTCTTACTTGGTCTGAAATGAAATTAATTTGGTTTTATGTTCTCCACCCATGATTGGTTTCCAATATGCTGCAGGTTGTCAGCTTTAGGCCTTGATGGAACAAACCACTGAATGCACTAGAATTTACAGTAGAAGAAAGAAGGAATACTTACTTTTCATTATTTGAAACCATTACAAAGGCATAGAAGTTACATTGCCTCCACTTTCCAAAATTTTCATAATAATTTCTATTTTTTCCAAAAAGAAGTAAAGCACGATGTGAAAATGCAGAGTGAGGAACATAGAAATACAGGGACATAAAAATACAGGGATTTCTTTTTTTCCTCACAAACATTATTCTAGTCACAAGTATTCTGGAAGATCAAATAAAGTCACTGAAAGTAAAACATTTCCTGAAGGTTTTTGGTAAAACTTTGTTCTCCGATAAGAAAATGCTTTTTACTGCAGCTGTCTATTGTCTCCCTCTTTGGTGTGGATGAATCAAAGGACTCTGCCCCAGAAAGGCTGATGGGAAGTGTTGAGTAGCCATAGCTAATGTTCATAACAAATTGTCACCACCATTTACAGGGGAAGGAAAATGCCTGGTAAGCATTTTGTCCTTACCAGGATTGAGAATGGGACATGTGCATCCCCTGTTGGTCCAGGATTCTGGGTAAATGCTTCTGTTGCTCCGAGCAATTTTCACTTTGCCTGATTTCAGGACCTTCTTCACTTTCACAACAACTTCTGCATGGGTCCCTTTGTCATGAGCTGATAGGATTCTTGCTTTTATCACTGCCAGAAAGCACATCAAGATAGAGAACAACAATGAATTTCTAGATGAATTTTGTGTTATACTGCTAAAAGGTAGAATTTTAACACCTTGAAAGAAGACATGGAAAAATACTGCAGTTGTACAGAAAGTGCATTCCAATGCTTGCCCACTTCAGTCATGGTTCTTCTAAATAAATTTGGAGAAGAAAACCTACATTTTTGTATTGAAGTAGCCAACTGATCCTTTCACCATGTTATTTAGCAACTACTTTTTAATTGGCTGATGTCAAATGCTTGGAAATCATAGGAAAGCACTTTTATGTGTATACATATGTATACACATCCAAGAAGGATGGAAAAGACAGATCAGCAGCTAACAGTCTGATTTTAAGTGCACTGATTCTAGGCTTTATATTTTGTAGTTTGAAAACTTGTGATGAACTTTAACACTGGCCTCTCAAAAATTTTGTAATGTGGGAAGGGACTGTCTGCTCTACAGGAAGGAAGTCAAGAAGTTTCCCGTCTGTGAGAGACAAGAAACCAGGCCTGCGAGAAACTGAAAAAAACAGCCTGAGAAAGCAAAAGTTGAGGCTGATCGAAGAAATGCCTCAAACATTCGCGAGACAAAACTATGAGTCACAGGGCGCATAGTGTGGAGGTTGAAGCTGATAAGGCTGCCCAAATAACCCAAGATGCAGCTGGAGGAGGGAGCCCTGTGGAGACAGGACAGTTCTGCTCTGGTGCACCTGGCCAAATTTCAAGGGCCATCTGTCCGGTGAATGATCTTTGCTTCATTATCCACAAAATGCATATTAAAGTTAACACCCCTCAATATGCTAACGAAGGCTAACATGATCATGCTAATTGCATCATCCCATGAAACACCTTACCCCTCCCCATCCATGGGATATGTAGGTATGTGGGTCGACCTAGGGGATGGACCCAAGGAAAGTGTGTATAAATCAAGGGGGGGGAAAGAAAGAGGGGGGCCTGGAGAGTGCAGTGAAGCGAAGAAGACGGATGCAAGCGAAAAAGACAGATGCCTCCTGGAACCCTCGCTGGCGGGATCAGTGCAGAAACCCAGACCAGTGATCTGTATTTCCCCATTCCCTCTATCTCCCTCTTTTCCCTTTCCCATTAAGAAATGCAAGGCATATTATATTGCTTGCCACAACTTGCTATATACTTAGCCAATTATCGTGTGTTCAATTAGTACATTGTGAGTAGTTAATAAATGCTTGGACTGGGAGATTTGTTGTCCGCTCCATTGGGGATTTGCGAATCTGAGTCACTTGTCTCCCTCGTCTGAGCGGGATGTGACACTGTCAGACTGCAGGCATGTCACGTGGCTAAAATTCCATGATTGCACAACGAACCAGAAAAGGCATTTTTGTTTTGTAGCTCAACATCTGGTTGCCATGATAAGTTTCAGTTCCTTTAATTTAATAGGATCCCATAACTTTTTGGCAGGGTAGTCTCATCTAGATCAGCCCCACAAGCAGGCTTTGTTGTGTCGTGACACAAGCACATCAAACCTTTGGATCCCAGAACTTTCCTTTCTTGCTTCATGGGATGGTGTGAACCAGGTGTTCATAAATGACAGTATTAAATACCTTCTTGGTAAACGAGCATGGCCATTTGAACTTGCATAATGAGTGCAAAAACAGTGACAGTTTAGATGCAAGGCTTTTAGCATTTATTCTTGATGTAGAGGCCAACCATTCCCCTGAGTTATAATTCTAGCACTCTTTATGCTGTAAAGGGGGAAGCTGACTGGTTGGAGAGGAGACACCACGGAACCTTGCATGAGAAATGCTGTTCAGTTCTGACTGGAAGTTGAACACATCACTAGACAAAAAAGGCAGAAGAAATCCTACCTCTTATTTCATGACTTAGCTGGTCCTGTCATTTTTCATAGCTATCAGCTAATAACATGCATAGAGAGAACACTGTGAAACTATCATACCTTGAGGGCATGTTACCTACTTACCATAAGCATATTTCATTTGGCAGAAGTCAGTGACGCTTCCAAGCACCTTTTCTTTGCACACACACTTTTCTAGCAGGGCAACCACAGAACACAAAGGGTTGGAGAAGAGCCAGGACATGAAGCAAATGGGAAAAAAGAAGCAGCAAATGATACTTGGTTATGAAGTTATATGTATATAACTCCCATCATCTGGATAGGCCTTAAAAGTAAGTTTGAGAGTGAGCTCAATTATTTACACATCTGTTTCTTGTTACGTGATACAATAATTGTTCTGAAATCTGATCAGTACTGTCAAGTAAAATGCAGCTCTCATGGGATCTATTGTGCAGTTAATATACTGATACTAATAAAGAGATTTGTAAGAATAAGATCCAGGTGTAAATCATGTAAGTAATAATACCCTTGTTCAATCCCATAAACTAAGAAATGCTGATCCTTGCTGGTATTAAGGTAATATCCCTCTCGGGAAAGTCAAGATACGCAATAGGTGGCAGTGTTACCTCTGGGTCTTACAAAGCCCCTGATGCTGCTCAGTGCTGACCTTCCTACACGGCATGCAAACTGAGGACTAGTTCAGTATTCAAGGCTCCACCTCATTCTATAAGGCTACTTTGTACCTTTAGCTTGATACAGTATGCTTGACTTTCTCTCCTGAGCTGTGTGTGCCACAAAGAATATCTTACCCTTAAAATCATTTGCATTCCACCCTAGAGGTGGTGCGTTTCCGTGACGGCTGACGTGATCTTTTTACAAATAGTATTTGAAGTTCTGAACAGCAACTGAATGCTTGAGCAGGAGCTGTGTAAAATCATAAGCATTATGACTATAATTACAACAACAAAAGGAGAGTATTTTTTCCACACAATCTTATTCATGACTTATCAATTTCCCAAACTGAAGTTGGACAGTACAGGTGGTTTGGAAAATAGCAATGTAAGTGTAATGATAACCTATACAGTTCAGATTAGCAGATGTTGCCAGCAGATGGGGCCAGGCAAACTAGAGATGAGTGGGGGAATTTAAGTCAGGGTGGAGAGAAGAAAGAACTGGTACTGAGTGAAATTACTAATGTTCCCAGACTCTGGGCTGTACCTGGGTGCCTCAGGGCAGAAAATCCCTGCTCATGGTCATTCCATTTCCACTCCTCTTCGCTGTCGTTGGTTGGCATTTGCACAGGGTCAGGGATTCGTCCCCCAATGGGGATGTTAAAGAATGGCTCATTGTCATAGCTGAAGGGAGGCATAAAACAGAAGACTTGGTTAGGACACAAGATGGGTGGGAAGCAGGCGTTTATAGCATGTGTCTGTATCCAGACAGATGAGCTTGCTTTCTTCAAGTTGGGAGTGCAAATAAGAGCACAACTTCATGCCATATAGAGAGATCACAAGATCTAGGCTTTTATTTAGGCCTTACTACTGCTGACCTAGCATTTTTTAAAGTAACTACATATTGGGCCTTATTTGTTTTTATTGAAATAAGTAACTCAAGGTTAGTGACTGCTTGTTGATGTCACTAGGAACTGAGGACAGCTGCAGGACCCATAAAACTGCAGTCACTCAGCAAATCGTAGGATTTCTGTACTGATTAATGCACGTTTGGGGTACGGATGCCTGCCCTCTAAAAACAAGAGGGAGACCTTGTAATTCATTCTACCCTGGGCATAGACAAAGGGCAAGCTCTCCAGACTCCTCCATCTATTTCCAAGACAAACAGGTGTATGCTATACATATTTCCATGGGGTTGTGGAGTTGGCTATTATTACTGCAAAAAGTCATCATTGCAAGGTTGCCTTGGATAATACAATGGACTTCAGAGCATGCCAGCCACCGACTGGAATCTAAGAAACCTTTTATGATTTACAGCCACCTTTTCAAATGATTGCGCATCCTTCAGCATCCTCCAGTTACTTTCAGTGCTGCAATATTTCAGTTAATCTGTTTCATTTCACAGAATCCCATCTCAAAATGAACCCAAAGGAGGGCTTCTTTACCCATTGAAACAGTTTCCAGTATGCTGGTCGCAGTCTCTGGCACAGTCACAAGGGCGACAGCCATTTTCTCCAAAGCCCCAGTAGCCCATGAGACATCTATCGCAGTTGGGGCCCGCCACACCCGGCTTGCAGTAGCAGAATCCCGTCTTGGGGTGGCATCGCCAGCTTCTGCTGAAAGTTGCGTTGGCTGAACCCATTGGCTGGCAGGCGCAAGCTATGGAGATACGGTAAGAGGTGACAGATTATGTGCCCAGGGGTCATCTGGTTAAGTGACATTTTTGCAAGCCTGATAAACTCATGCCCACTTCCTTACGCTCAGTAGATTTAAGTCAAAACCAGTAAACATGTTGTCAGCCTACATCTGAAATATTATTTTTGTTTCTTTTTAACTCATTACTCACAGCAAACCAAGTACAACTGGGACCCATTTATGTGTGAAAGTCGGTTCTTCCCTACTACACAAATCTTGACCATACAGGGTTTTGAAGCGGTGGCAGGAAGCCTCCAATGTGTGTAGGGTAATTCACAAAGGGTAATTCACTTTTAAAGTGTTTTGCAAAAAGATTTACTAGCACGGACAAGGTAAAAAATGAAAGCTATTATCTACATTGTCTTTCCTGTGAACACAGAGATCACAAAACTACTGGTTCCTCTGGGGTTAGATACAGCTTATACAGGTGGTTCAGATGACCTGAAACATTTTTTTTGATTTCTGCCTCCAAGGAGTCCACAGATTTCCTTCAGTAGAAGTTCTAAGGGACATATCTCACCATGAAGTACTGCATGTAAGGAAGCTGATGAAATTGTTTGTACAGATACATGAGCAGATTTGTTGTAAAGAAGGTGGACAGAATGAGAGAAAATCTCTAAAGTCACTAGACATATTTTACACATAGATGGAGATGAGCAAATAGGAGGAAGAAAACCCAGATCTTTCTAATGCTATTGCCAGTTTGACACCAGCCTGGCAACTCAAGGCAATGTGGCAGTAAAACAGGCAGTTAGAGCTCCTGTGGGCAACTCTGCCTTCACAGACAATGAATTGTCATAATCTCACGCCACCAGTACATTCCCAGTGTGGCAGTTTCAGGGAGTGAGGTGGAAAGTAATACATAGATAGTGGTGCAAAGCCAACACAGTTGACTCCTCTCCATCAGGGCAAGAGATGGTCAAGCCTTGTGCCAACAGCTCTGTAAAGGTAAAATACAAGCAATAAACATACCCACTTACTTCTGATGTTCAAGCAAGTATGATTAAAATGAGAACTGAGCTGAACTCTAGGCCTTCATATTTCAGCTCTTTTCCTATTAACAAAGCAGCATGCCCTGGCTTTTGCTTGTAGCAGAAACCAAAAAGGAAATGCATCACTACTTCATCCATCTGGAAGAGAGCAGATCTAAAAATCTTGTGGCTAAGACCTGCTTTAACAGAGATTTTCAGTTAAATATTGAACACCCAAGGTGTTTAGATAGCTTGGATCAGGGGCCAGCCTTTTGGATGCTTATCTGAACCAAACATGATCTCCAGAGCTTTTGAAGTTTGCCCATCATTGCTTCTAATCAAGCTACTTTTCTTCATGGGCTCATAGATAAGATGCCAAATGAACACTCTGATTCCACACATCATTTTCCAAGGGGAAGGGGAAAGTATATGACTATAAAGGATGTTAAGTGTAGCAGGGACAGAATCACTTTCATCTGCAACCTCATATTTGATGGTCAAGAAAAGAAAATGTCTTCTGAAAATAGCACAAGAAAAAGGCTGAGCAATTTTGTTTAAAGGGCATTTCTCTTACGATCTGCTTACTACGTAGTTATTTTTTTCACCATGCTCTATGTTCTTTATGCCAATATTTTTAATAATATTATTACACTCTGCTGTAGACAGATCTCCGTCCGTTGTTTTCAAGGGACGCTAGCACAATAGCCTAAGGACAGAAAATAAGCGTGCTGTCATGGGCAATGTACTCAACACAATGAGCTGGTTGGCGGATGGCAGCAGGCTCGCCTGTTTGCCACAAAGCAGTCTTGACTTTGGGAGCAAACCCAGGGATTTTGCTGTCAGTTCTGGAGAGCAGGTGTAACAATGAAGTGCTCATTAGCACTGACAGTTTCAAAGGCAAGTTCTGATTTGTTGCTGCTCAGCTTGAATTATTTTTGCCCAGATTTTTGCAGGGCTGACTACATCACCCTAAAAGAGGAGACACTTAGTTCCACCTGTCACTGAAAAAAATGGATGTAATAGATTTGGGGATAAGGATGGGAAACACACACTTCCTTTACTCCAGACAGGTCTGAGCCATAAGAAGTAAGAGGTTGCCAACATCTGGTTTGGCTTGAATCCAGGTTTCTGATTTCACTGTAATATCTCTGTATGTAGGATCTACCTGTGGAGTTTTCACCTTAAATTTCTTATGTTTCTGCAACATCTGGGTCCATCTTTATTCCCATTTTATTTCTGGTTTTTAGGTTTCATCGGTTAGGGTCACATAACAGATGGGCAAATCATTAGCATCATTAGACTACCTGTCACCAACTGAGACTAGATCCTGATTCAGGAAGATGAGACCTTCTCCCATCCTATCCCTAAGGGAAAGTATTCCAGGACAGTGACTGACAGCATTGGCAGAAGCTGATGAGGAGGTAGGAAAAAAGTGCCTTTTTTTTTTTCTCTCCTCATTTTGGGGCTACAGTTCAGGAAAACTAATGTTCCCAAATGAACTGTGGGACATATTCCCCAATTATGGGGCAGCTTCTGGTGGATCAGAAATCAAGCTGAATCAATAAATGTACAACACTTTCAGATGAGTTATACAAGTGGCTTGCGAACGCTTTACTCAGTCTGTGTTTGTTTAGCATTTCAGCTTGGGTGTGTACATTGTCTGGCTTCCAGAGTATTACGGCCAAAATCCCAGTTGTGCATCTAAGGTAACTCCCAAAATAAGAGCCCACATGTCACATGCTGAAAGGGCAGCTGTTGATGACTGGGTTTTATCTGTTTAATAGTACCCCAGAGTTGCAGATAAACCTCATAATTAAAGAAACATAAAGCAAGTTTCTAAAACCTCACCCTTTTACATTTCCCAATATTTGATAACACAGCATCTTTCCCTGCTGATTTTTGCTTCTTTTCTCTTGGCAAACCCTAGTTTTCTCTCTATCCGCCTCCCTGTCTAACAAAACACCAGCCGACATGACAATGGCCTTGTTTGTCAAAGGCATCATCAATTATGTTAGGGACGGTGTGCAGACAGTTTTGGCTCAGAGATGGCTGGTTTATTTGGGTTCTCCCCTTGACAGCAGTGTAATGAAAAATTTCATTATTGTACTTTAGAATTGGCTATCAGTCACAAAGCATCACAAAGCATCCTCTTGCCTTTTAGTCTCACTCCTGTACTAAGTTTGTTTTGTCAGAAACTACTGTAAAAAGGAGACAAAGAGTAATGATAAATGAATAATTCATACAGCAGTCTCCACTCAAGTCCTCAATAAATCTGTCTGCCCTCAGCACAGCTGTCTTTCCCATGTAATTAGACACAGTTGTAAAATATAGTATTGGTTGTAACAGTACAGTCCCAACTTATAGGAAAATAGCAAGCGCTCCAAGTAATTCAGTGGACTTTGACATATCTTGCCTTAAACTTCTGTCTAATAATACTGCATAAGATACAGCTATGAGGAGACTCTGGCTATTTGATGAAAAACAGGCAAAACGAAAAATCAAACAAAGCCTTTTGAGTCTGAAATATATACATGTGCATCTTTAGAGCATATGACTGAATCAGGGCAATTTTTGAAGCATGTGGGGATTGACTCAGCCAATGATGTTTCTTAAATGAAGGAAATAAGATAGACAGCTGTGTGTGTGGTCAGGGCTGATTAAGACAGACTTTGAACCAAGATGTGATCAGGCCTTTGTGATATTACAATTAAAAGTTCACTCCCTCTGCTCAGAAGTAAAAGGATGAGAAGCAGAGCTTTTCAGAGTGTGTGTTTGTGCATGTGCATCTGGGCACATTTTAATTTTTAACCCTTCTGCTTAGAGTTAAAAAAGCTTGTTTTCCTGGAGACCCATTTAGATGGGTCTACATGCCTGCATTATTTTTTAAGCTAAGCAAAGGGTGAGTACAAAAGATGGTGCCATTTCAGAAGGATCCCTTAAGCCTTCAAATAAGCCACAGGAAAGAGCCAAGGATACGGCAGCTTTTCTAACCATTGGTTAGGAAACGATTAGGCTTCCGAGTCAAAGCTCCCATACAAGTCTATATCCAAACTACTTAATCCTGTGTTGTCACCCCCAATAACAGGCAGGTGTGTGCCTTGCTCTGGGGATCTTTTCATGCCTTCCTCTTTTTTTTTTTAATATAGATCTAAGCAGTGTCAAAACAAGGCTCTGCACACAACCTGGCTCTCATTCATCCCCAGCTGCTAGGAACAGGAGAAGCAAATGAATCAGAGGGAAGCTACCTCTGCAGACAAAAAGAACTAGCAGATTCACACTTACATGTCAAATTTCAACAGATTTTTTCTTTTTTCCAAGGGAATGTCTTTGCAGTCTCACATGGGAGGGTCAGCAAAGGGTGGTTTGGATAGTGCCAGGACATCCAATTGTTATACAACTCTTTTTTCCTAGCAGTGATTAAGAGAGAATGCTGTTCATTATTATGACTAATGCTTAAAGACTCTTTCTGGGCCTGGGCAGTGTCCTGTTAACTTTCTGGGAGCCTGAGGGGGATGTCACAGCTGAACATAGACTTTGCTCTGGATGGCAGAGCACTCTTCAAGCGTGCTTTCTCAAAGGGATTAGCACAGCATTTCATTCAGCTTTTTCATCAGATTTCCTTTCCCAGCTCAGTATCTACTGTACACAAGGGTCAAGTTTTGATCTCCCATTGAGGTTTTTTTTCCTCTGAGTTCAAATGGGAAGCTGAGGACCAGGTTGCTCTCACCAAAATCATACATTTGCAGTTTATTACTGCTTTTCAGCACTTGCCCAGTGGGTGGGTTTTTCATTTACTGTTGTTAGTCTGGCACTGTTTTCTCAAAGTGAGATGATGCCTTGGAATTGGTACATGTAAATCCTCACAAACATGCTAATCCAGAAGTGGCAGCTCTTCAATTTAAGATCAGCAGGCTGAGGTATGAGAGAAATGTACCTGGTGGTCTAATTGTCTAATGTCTTACATGTTAGCAATGCTCAAAACAGTAACTGGTTTTTTTACTGAGTAACCAGGGTTGGTTTTAGGGTCACACAACCTGAACAATTTACACCAGATTACATTTAACAGCAGTGCAAGTTTTGCAACCTAAAGGATGGAGAAGAGGGCCTCTATCTTACACCCTGCATGAGGCCTTTCAGTTTAATATCAGCTCGAAGCATAAGGAGCTGATGATGGTTCTGCAGATGAAATCTTCCCTATGTCAAACTGAGTCTGTTCTAACCAAAACAACTCTGCTTGTCTGCACTGGTGTTTCTGGTTTTGCTGTCACCGATAATAACCAGAGCAGTGAAACGCTCCATGAAAATTCTCAGCAGAGGTACAGCACAAATGAAGTGCACACTTACACACTGCCTGCAGACCACATGGGGAAGTGTTCTGGGATCAGTTCTTTCATCATACAAAACACTACCCTATGAAGGTAATTTGTCAAATGTCATTGTGGGAATTCTCCTCACCTTAAATAAAAGCACAGATTAACCACCCCAGTCCCAGGTTTCTCTTAACTGTGAAAGATCCCATTGACCTGAATCATGCACAGATAGAGTCATGCCTACCTATATGCAATAATGCTGGATGAAACCCATTAGATTCATCTCAACCAACAGAAACTCTGGTGCAGGCTAGCGATCCAGAACACCTCTTAAGTCAAAGAAGAGACATAGATATCCTCTAGAGGGCAATTTAGCTCATCTATCTTAGGCACCTACATTAGACTGCAATATATCATTCCCTAGAGGTCCCACTGTTCCTCCACTGTCTACAAGGAGTCTAGAAAAGACAGGCAACTTTCAGGTGGCTAAAGTGGGATGGCAGCTATCTAGGCCTGAGTGTGCCAGTCAGAGTGGAAACAATTGCATTTGGGGGCCTTCTGCTGGCAGCAGCATGTTCCCAGGTGAAAAGAACATCATTGTGCTGGAGTGGCACGATAGGAATAGAGCTCTTTCACAGTAAATTTCTGAGCAGTTTTTCTTTTGCTATGCAGAGTATTGGCAGGAGGTACTGAGAGGCCTGTAACCAGACCAGACAAAAGATGCAGAGGTAGAGTCAAGGTCTGATTTCATCCAGGCAGACTGTTCTAGGGTTTCCACACAGATAGGCTGTATTTTCAAACAATGTTTTTTCCTCTTCACTGCTCTCCAGTGCTCCTTGACTTTAGCGGTTATCTAAAATTACACATGATGTTGGTTACTACACCATCACCCTGCTGTTAGATACAAGAGTTCATACACAGATTCTTTCAGGTACTATGAGATTGAAAATTAATATTCTGGCATAACAATTTATTCTCATTACAGTATTTCCCTGCAGCAAATCTGCTTAGAGTAGAAACAGGACTAGAAAGGGGCAAACATAGAACACACTATGGAATACAGGGTGAGGTAGATAAGCTCACCCCCAGCCTTGTCTGCTGATCAGTGTTCTGTGATGAACGTTGTGAAATCAAAAAGAAGGGGTTGTGTGGAAGCAGTCTGCGCTGGCACTAAGATCCAGTGGAAAGAATAGAAAAGAGCAGAAGGGTGTGTTGTGCACAGAAAGTTTAAGTGCTATCACAGGCCATACAGTCCTAGGGAGAAGAGTGTTTGTAACCTGAGTGTTTTAAGAGAGACCTTGATGAAGAACATCAAAGAGTGAGGAAAGCTTCAAAAGCACATGATGCCAGTGAGCATGAGTATAGATGACAGGATGAAGTTCTCTGTGCTGGCAACTGATGTCTGAGCTATGGGGAAGGAAAACTTTCCAAAGGGAGAAATGAAATTATGTAGCAACCTCCCAAGTAGATGCCAGATGGAATCAGATGTGTGAAGCCTGGCAGGATACTCAGGAAATGTTTACCCTAAGTGAGGGAGATTTGCGCTATGTTCCAGACTGGATGGATGCAAACTACCTTGATCCAGAGGTTGTACACCCTCTGTGTACAACCGTTAGTGCCTCTATGCCCCAGTTACTTCCTAACACATCCTGCTGAAGTGCTAATGAGGCAATTAATTTGGGCAGAGCACCCCATAATACAGCTGTAGAATCCAGAGATAAATCTGAGTAAGCTCTGATCTGTTTGTTCCCAAGTGGATATGCATGGTCTCATGCTGCCTACACCTCCTGCAGCCATTATTATATATGTGCACAGATGTTGCACAATCAAATGGAATTTAACAATGCCTACACATAGGCACACACAGTCTTGAGAGATGCAGAAAAAACCAGCTAAATAAAATGTACCTCAAGAAAAAAGGAACCGTAGTATTTTGAATGCAAGCGCAAGAAGGTGGTACCTTTCCCCAGAATGCAATGCATTTGGAGAACTCTAGCAGTTATCACCAAAAAAAAATGTGTGATACCAGGGGGAGAAACAGACACAGAAAATCAGGAATATGACCTTTGATCAGAAAACTGTAGTTTAGGAACAGAATACAAGGAAAGGGTAGTAGTACTCATGAGTTACTTCTATAGGAGTTATTGATTCTATAGGAGTTATCAAGTTCTTTCTTTTAATCATTCTTTTAATGATTTTTTCACCATTACGTAACAGTAGTCACTTACGTTTGCAGACCTCTGTAGAAGACATGGGTTTCCCTCTATCTCGATAATACCCTGGTTTGCACCTTTGACACCGATGTCCCTCTGTGTTATGCTTGCAGTTGTCGCAGACCCCACCGCTGCGCTTTCCCGATGCCAGCCAAACACTCAGATCAAAATGGCAGCTGTCAGCATGGTTGTGGCAGCGACACTCTGATGGGAAACAGAATATATTTCAGGCTTATGCAGTAAACAAAAATACTATTCAAATGGTATCATTTTCCTACTGTAAATCATGAAGGAAATATCTGAATGTAACACACTTCCTCTGCCTGCAATCCTTGATTTTCATAAAAACTAGAAATTACAGCACAGGGTGGGAGTCCCGGCAGGGTCTGAGAAGCTTGGGTGGTTGTGAGCTGTGTGGTATTCTTACAGTAAGACAAACCAATCTGAACAGTATCGTAAGCCCTGCACAAACCCCATGGACACTAAAACACATGAGGGGATGTAGCTGCATGAAGAACAGATTTCTGCCTTGTAAATGCCACTTGCCAATAGCCCAAATGGGCCAGCTGCAGTAGAACAACATGCAGACTGAAGTTTTCCATCAGTGACCACCAACTTATCCCCGGTTTCTGTAATGGTACCGTTAGTGTAAATTGACAGAAGTCTTTGTTAGGGAACTTTGCCTGCTGGCACGGTGAGTGCTCATCCTGAAAGCCTGGATCTGTAAACTCCCTCCCACTTACTTCTGCATTCATTTGGTGCCCCTGTTTTTCCATCTCCTGGCTTCCAAGGCTGATCGTTGTATAGCGGTGCACATTTGTCACAGTGGTCCCCTGCTGTGTTGTGTCTACACACACACTTCCCGTGGACCTGTCAGGGGAAAGAGAATACACTCAAACAGCTACAAGCAAGAATATAGTGGAGTGCCCAACAGCCTCGTGAGGAGGTGGGAACTCCTGCACAACTCCCACACAGCTCTCTGGCTCTCTTAAGAAACCCACAGAGCCTGGAGCTTAAATGTGTAGCTTTATCTCTTCACACAGTCACTAACAATGTAGATTTTTCCTCTATCTTCCAGTTTAAATGCATGTGGCAACAATTTCTTTTTAACTTTCCAGTTGGCTATTTTACTACCACATTAATGAGCCTCTAGAGTTGTGTCACAGGAGAGCACAGTCTTAACAGAGGATGCTGGACCCTGTCTTATTTGACATTAACAGTGGTCTGGAAAAGAAAGTAAAGATAGGGCAATGAAATCACCATGAATTACTTAATTATGAGCAAGTAATCCTGCACCTCCTAGCACAGTTGAAAGTGTAGCAAAAATATTAAACCTGGAAAAATACCAACCAATATACCCACAGAAATACAATCCATACCACATTCTGTGAGAGGAAAGCACTGATGTTTGAAGAGACTTAGGTACAGTAAGCACTAACCTACCAATCTACATGTGAATATATATATTAAAAAAATAGGTTAGCAGTAAATGCCCAGTAAAATTCTGGTCTGTGTAACTAAGAGCACTGTAACTCCAGTTGGATAGGAAATTGTGCCTGCAATGCTGTGTTCAGTTTTGAACATATTATCAGATAAATGAGAAATTGGAAGATGTTCAACAACAATGAGCAAAACCTGGCATGGCTGAAGACTGGGGCTGATCTACAAGCCCTAAGCATATAAATCCACCTAAGGTATGAAACAAAAATTTACAAAATATTTGAGGGTGAAACAAAGAAAGAAGCACAAAAAGCTTGACTAAAAGTGGCTAAATAGTAGAGGTTTCTCTGTGGCTATTTGCTTTAAAACTTACTTAAAAAAGAACTTACTTCTTCTGTACTTACCTGCTTTCACTGGAAGACAATAATGATTTTTAGTCATGGAGATATTCTAATATATGTCAGTTTTGGAATCAGGTATTCACACCAGAAACTTGACCTTAGAAACTGAGCTAGTCCAGCTTTCAAACAGAAAGTTACTATTGAAACTGATCAAGTGTTCTCAAGTAATTTCACACACCAGCCAGTTCCACTGTAGACTGTGATTTGGTGCACAAGATTCTGTAATATCAAGCCACATTGAAAAAGTGCTTTACAAGAGGGTTTTTACATCATGGTTTTTGGTTTTGGTTTTTTATTTTAATTAAGAAATAGGATTCCAATATCTGTTTGCAATGACTCAGAGAAAGGATTTCGCAGAGTAAATATTTAGCATCGGGAGTGAGAGGAAGGGAAAGGCAGTACCATAAGTCAGGTTTCTACACTCATCTCAAGAGAAGCTGCTGATTAGTGGTATGTATTTCACATGCAAGGAGACACTTGTATTAGAGCAGGAAACGCACAGAAATCAGGGACTAGACCCCTCTCCCTCCATGTGCTGTTGAGGATGCTAAGCTCTGTCACCGCTGTCACAGCTCTGGCCCACTGCTTTTTACACAAAAAGCAGAGGCTGAAATTTCATTTTGACTGGGGCGTGAATTGAATGTAATCCTTTAATCTCACCACTAATGTGAGTTATGTTTCTCCATAGCCCTTCCTGAAAGTCAGACTCTCCCTTTGCACTCCCCCCTTCCCCCATCTCACGTAGCAGGTAGCTTGGGATCAAGAGAGAGATGTTCAAAAGAGCAGTTGCATGAACACGTTCCCCTGCCCCCAAAACTCATCTCCCTGCAGCAATTTGCTCTCCGCTCCCCTGGTTTCTAATCCTCCCAGACCAGATATGTCATGCAGCTAGCAAAGGGGATAGGCTGCAGCTGATGCCATTGCCCCTCTATGGCCAGCTGGCAGATTTGCTGCTGCACAGAGCGGTTGGCTGCCTCCTCACGGAAGACTGAGCACAGACTTCAGGGTATGCATTTCTGTCAGAGCTCAGCACCAGTAAACCTCAGGAGAATACAGTATGTAGCACATTATGGGGTGCCTCTCCAGACCTCTGTACAAGACAGTCGTCCATGTTCAACACGTTAGATGGGATGACAAATTACAGAGACAAAGACAAAAATACTAATAAGCAACAGTGTTGGGCTTCTCCCTGTTTGGGTTTGGCTCTTCAGGCTTATACATCCCCCCCCCGTGGACACAGTGACTGCTTTTCAGAAGCCACGGAACAGAGAAAACCGCCAGGAGTGAGAAAAGATAAAGTGAGCCTGACCCAGAACCATAGGTTTTGATGTCCCCAAACTCCAGACTATCTGAACTTCACAGCTCATTCCAAAATGGATCAGAACCAAAACCTTAGATCCAGTTGCTTCTTAGGAAAATGCTAGTGTATTTCAATGCAAAATTTGTAAAGTTCACCCACTGGGTTTCTTGGAGATATATACAGAAACTGTGCATTCACTATATATAAAAAATTATATGAAATAAATGCTGAGATTGTATAGCTGGGAAATGGCAGAATTAAACCATACAATCTTGTTTTAGCCTTGAACGACATGATCAAATATTCATTATTCCACAGGACCCTGTGCTTACAGTGCACAGCACAGATGGTGTGAACATTCATGAACAATAATTCAGAAAGCAAAGAGAACAATTCAGTGAGAAAGGAAGAGTCTGGTTGTTCTTTGGAGGTAAGTAGACATGTCAGTTTGCTCATTGCCCGCTGGTTTGTTGCAAACTGTAGTTTGTGGAGGCTATCTAGGAATGGCATGTTGTGAGTAGGACAGAGGCATAAAGAAAGCTTCCTGCCTGTGATCCCTGCTATTGAACAGTTTACCAAATACATGTGGAAGGATGACTGGCTTAGACAAAAGGGTTGAAAAGCCAAGCAGCCAGCAGACAGGAGAGCCACAGAGCAGGCAGAAGTAAGCAGTGGAGCTGACATGGAACTTTTTTTAGAAAGTGTTAGGTCTGAGGACTGACCTTTTTTGTATAGGTTTAAGAACAAGGAAAAGAGAATTGATGGGTTTGGGGGCAAAGGTAAGGGGTAATGGAAGAGGAAGCAAGTCTGCCAAGTCTCCCATCTTGGATGGGTATCTCACGGAAGATTTTCTCCATGAAGAGTAATCTCATAGACAGCATCCAAAGGTGAAAACAGCTAAGGAGGAGAGTGCAACATGAGGTGACAATGAAGTACAGAAAGGAGTTGGATAGGAGAAAGAGAGCAGAGACAAACAGCTCAAGTAGAACACACACAAGAAAGGTGATTCATGGATATAAGTGGCCGTTGCAGAAAGACTGCTTAAAGCAGGAGAAACAGCTGTGGAAGAGGCCTGTTACACTTAAGCATGAGGTGAAATAAGGGTAGGTGAGGTGTCTGCAAGTAGCGAGACAAACAATTTGTTCTCTTAGAGAGGAAGAAATAGGAGAGGCAGACAGAGACTAAAGTCCAGGAAGGAACAAGAATGAAATACAGGAAGCTGTCAGATAAAATAGGAAATGGGATATCTGCTCAGGGAAGGGAGAATGTGAGAGTTGCACTCAACATCAACACAAAGAGAGCAGGCACGTCCCTGACTTGTTATTCACTGCTGAAGTAAGTCCACACCTCTCTCACAAACATTGGTCAAAAAAACTAGAAAATTGTGTTCTCTAGCCAATGCAAGACCTCAGAATGCACCGGATCTCAGTGGAACACAAAGATGATTATGCCAAGGTAGAGAAAACAGTCAGAAAAATACAGATTCAGGGGAATTACATTGATATTTTTCTATGCCCTAAAAAGCAGGGTTAGAGTTGCAAGGAGGTAGTTAAGGAGATGGTTGTCAGGGAACAGCAAGGACCAGTTGCTCTTTAAGGGTTGAAGAGCTCTAAGCTGAGGGTTACCACAGCACAGACTGTGCCCTCACTGAGGGGGCACCATCCTGAGCACAGCAGGGACCTGGTCCCACGGTCCCTTGGCAGTGCCAGACACAGCAAGGGGATGGACCAGGGGCAATCCAGGAGCAGCAGGCGACAAGCCCAGAAACAAGCTCACAACATGGGTTCAAAGTCCACCCAGGAGACAGAATGAGAGACAAGCTACAACACACATGAGGGGGTCTGTGAGGGGGGGAAGCTACCTACAGCATAGGCCCAAGGTCCATCCAGGAGGCAAGGCCAGAGGCAGGGATACAGACAAACACCTCTACAGCAAAACTCAAACAGGGGCTAACAGCCCAGGGCTGAGCTTAAGTGGACCCCCCGGCCAATGGACAGAGAGCATGGGTGGGAGTCCCAGGTGGGGCTGCTCAGGGCTGATAAAGTCCCTTTAGTGCATTCAGGACCCTGATAATAGCACTTTGATTGCCACTGGATTCATGTCATTGGAAACTTTAGGATATCTGACTCCTAGGACGCATCTGGGAAAAAATACTTCACCTTTTGAGATTTGGAGCTGGCAATCCGGGTGGGGGGAGCTCAGAAGCAAGATGTGAGGAACAGAGGCTTACATGAATTTCATGCCATCAATTAGGAAACCTAACCAGTTTTCAGCTAAAGCCCAATTAGTTTATGACACGAATTTATATGAATACATATAAATGTATTGGCACAACAGGAGAAAGATTGAGATCCAGGAGATTTCTGTCTCACATCTCTCATATTTCACTTTATCCTCAGTGTTCAACACATGACACTACATCACTTGACATAAACTGATCCTTAGATGCAGAAGTATTTAGGCCTGTATGGGCTTTTCCACAGTGCTCATTGCTGCAATAATTGAGTACTTCAGAAATATTATGGAATTTATGATGCTTCCCTTCATCTGCTTTTCCTCATTACTGTGATAACTCTGGTTGTCTCCAAGGATCCTTCCTATTCACTGGAGCATCATCATATTGAGAGTTCACTGGCTCTGACTTTTTTGAAACTGGATGGTGCCTTCCAAAGTTATTTTGGGGAATGGATCAGAAAATAGATACACTGGCAGGCAGGCAGACTGTGTGATGATATAAACCTCTTCATTTCATAAAACTAGTCTGAAGTAATATGTGCAATAGTTTGTATTCTTTCAGTCCTGCTTTCTGAGTGCGTTCAGTGACAGTTACTCTTGTCACTAATGCATGCTATGAGCTTTGAGAGATGAAAACTGTTGCTTTAAATACTGATATTCTCGTTGCATCAAGCTTCCAGTTCTCTAATCAGCTTTTACAAAGCGTAGAAGTTTATAGGCTGACATACTTGCAGTTAGAGGATATTATTAGTCCAGGAAAGGAACAAAAATGTTATGCTGTACTCTCAGTCACCATCATATTTGCTTTAGTAGCCACTTGAAAGCAAGCTCTGCTTTTGTGTTTTGGTATAGCAGCTATGTTCTCAGGCTGTAGTTTCATGATGTAAAGTCTTTGGTGGCAATCTTCATTTGAGACATTTCTGCTTTCCTTACTGCTTCTTTCTATGCTATCACCTTCTGCATCATGCCCTAAGTCATGTGTAAATTGGCCTGTGAAACTAAACCATGTTAAAAAAAAGTTAAAACTGCTTTTTTTTTTTTTCCCTTGGCACTAGTATTTTTAATCTGGATTAATTCCCTCATCTGCCTCACAGTACAGTCATGCTGTTACAAGTCCAGTATTGCTGCCAAAGGCTTTGATTTGTACATCTACCACCTGAGCAGCTTTGAATCAGGACATAGAGGAGGTTATAGCTTCATGGATTTTATTGACAGGATGATCAGTTCCAATCATTTAGCTTGACCTGCTATACTAAGCCATGAATTTCATCCAGCAGTTCTTCCATGGAGCTCAGTAACTTCTGGTTGATTTATAGCAAATAGTGTAGAACCATATCCTGCTTTCATGCAACTGTTCCAAGAAATTACATGATACTTAATTCACCTTTGACTGCAAAAGTTGTTTCACCTGAATTCTAATCTGCAGCTGAGAGAGTGAGTGGAAATTTTCCATCTGTTTGTCCCACCATTTTTTTGATTTTTTGAACTCTGTTCAGCTTTGTATAATACCTGAAGCCTGTTGCTTTCTTTCTGCCCATTTAGTTTCTTTTACCTTTGTCCTTTCAGTAAATGTTGTGGTTGTTGCTCTTTCTCCTGGGCTATTCTCAGTCTATTTTGGGGCTTTTTTCCTAATGAATGAAGGTTAAATTTGGAAGCCTTCCAGAACAGAGCAACTGTTGCTGATTCGGAGAAAATGTTTGTCTTTGGGCTCTGTATTCACTTTGTAATGTCGCCAGATAAATTTTGGATACAGCAGTTTGCAATGACATCAGAGGCTAGTCCTTTACCTGCTATTAGTAAACCAACTCTTTCTGGGTCATTTTGAGTGGTGAAATACAAAACAGTGTCTGCTATACTGCTTTGTTTCTCTTACAGTTCAAATGGGCTCTGTTGTCTCTCCAAATGAAGAGATGTATCCATGCAGATTTATAATAAATACTTCAATATCAGGTCCTGAGAAGAGCACATATGACTTTTAAGAGGCCAAATTAAAAATTTCCTTCACCTTTTTCAAATTTGCAAAGACCTAAAACAATGGATGGCTTGGGAGTAAGTCCCAGATTACAGTGCCTGCTATGGATAGATTGAAAGTTCAAACTCCTCCTTTAATCAGGAATGAAAAAAAGCCATTATTTTCCTATGTCACTTGCAGGTTTCTGGGAAAAGGTATAGTAAGTGTATGTGTCTAAAAACTAGTACACATATGGGTGTTTTCTGAGGTAACTGAATTTCTGGCTCATACTTGGTCACTTTGGTAAATTAAGTCTGAGGGAACTTGGCAGGGAATAAGTAGAGCTGGGACACTTGTGGCAAGGCCACCTGAGCCCATACAGGTTTTGGTCTCCACAGCAGTGAGTGAATGAGCAGTTGCTCGTTCAAATTCACTGAATAGGTAACAGCGAAGAAAAATCAGTGATAGTGTTTAGCTGAATATTCAGACTGGCATCACTAAGACCTTTTGAACAGTAACAAAAGAGCAGGATAAAGAGACCAGAAGAGGTACAAAATTCATGCTTCATCTCAGGGAATATAACTCAGCCTGTGACAGTTTCAAGACACAACTCCAACCTCTGCCTGAATTCACCTCCATCGGTCTTTACACACATGTCTGGCTGTGCCTTAGCCCACATTTCACTCTGCTTTCTTATTGTTTTCTTTCTGAATGCTAGCTTGATTTTTGTTCATGTTTGGGCTAAGCCATCCTCTTATTTTTACCTACCGTGCCAACAACTCTATTGTTAATCTGTAAAAAACTGCTGTTACTTGTATAACAGCTGTCATGCTGAAATGCAGCCCCTGAGTTACAGCAGGTAACAGCTCTTGGTGAGTGTCTTAAGAATGGAGAAAGCAGAAAGGGGAGCAAGGCTCAGTATTTTAATAGGTGAATTCCTGAATCACAGCATAACAAGTAAATACCACTGTTCAAATCTCCTGAAAGTGAATGGCACAAGTGAGTTTGGTCTCATTCAAGGCTTTGTTCCTGATGCTACTGAACAGTCTGGCCTGACTGCCAACCTTTGCTGCAGAAAGACCCAGAATTAGTTTTCAGGGAGGAGAAAAGGAGAGAAGCTCTAGATTCTGATATCTGGACAAGGATTTGTGGATTTACAGTCAGGCATAATGTGTTAGCACACTGTGGACAGTTCGGACAAGTTTGGACATGACCTGTTCATTCAACAGGCAAAATAATTCTGTCATTTACTTTGTAATACCCCTGGCTAACTCCAGCAACTCTCAATTTAGCTGGGTTTCTACTGGTTAATCCACAGTGGCTCTAGGGGTGTGTGATCGAAAATCCACTCCCGAAGTGGGCCTGTGAGCTCTTCTCTGAATTTTTACCTCTGTATTGAGGGAACTTGGCAGCATGCATAACTCCCATTCAAGTGAAATTATGTTGAGTAATGGAATAGATGAAGCCGAGAAAAAATTAGTTTTCTGCAACTTCTCTGCAGATGGCTGGAGCTTGGAGAGTGGGGGAAGGGCAGGGCTGAAAAAGATGCAGGACCAGCCAAATTTATAAGGAATCTGGGAAGGGAGAAAAAGGGCGAGAAAGTCTATGATTTAGCATAAAACTTGTGCACAGCAAGGAAAGGATTCTAAACACCTAAAGGGTGCAGGACTAATCCCCAGGACCCTTTCAGCACAGTGAGTGAACCAAGGCGAGGAAATATATGTAGGATTTTATAACTTTTGCACGGAGTAATATCGAGTTTTTTATAATCCTGTGCCAAATTTCTCCATATTTTGTGTGCACCTGCTGCCAAAGAATTAAAATGCAAACTCCATGCACACACAAGGTACAACTCTAGACTAAAGATTTGCTTAAATTACTGGGAAATTTATTGGGGTATTGAAAAGCCTTGGTAAAAGACTGAAAACGTTTGTTCTAGTAACATGTAGGTGAGCTGAGGACAGAACATAGCAGTCTATTCAGTCCCAAGGGAGCTTAAAAACACAAAGACTTAATGTATGAGGCCAAACACAGCAGCTGCTATGATTGTCACATCACAGCAACTTCCTAGTGTCAGTGGCTGTGTCAAATTCAACTCAGAGAGTCAGAACAGTATGTATTAAATGGAACTTAAATGAAAGAACCTCAGAAATGTGCTGTACTATGAGACATTAGAGAGGTATTGGTAGCAAGTAGTGGCTGATAGCTGTGATAGGAAGCAATTATTTCTCTCTCTTAGACAGACTCACACGCAGGCTCTTGTAGATTTAATGTGAAAAGGAATCCTTAAAAGAAATATAAGACATACTTTACCAGACCTAAAATATATTTACAAGTGTTTCCAGTTGAATGTTTCTACTAACAGGGTTATTATGGTTCTTTCACAGAGATGAAAGTAGCAGAGAACATCTCTTAAGTGACTAAAACAACAAAACCACTATTAATGACAGCAATTATGCAATAAAATCAAAATAAATTAAAATAGCTCACCTATAGCCATTGCTTTTAAGAAAAGCTATGTTTAAAGGCTAATAATGTCAAATAGGAAATTGTTTGCTACCCCATCCACAAAATAAGAGACAGCTTCCTACAAGTAAGATGAGTGTCTGCATGGGTGGATCTACACTGAGCCCTGATTCAGGAAAGCATTTAGACATGTGTTTAAACACCATTCCTGAATAGGCATGTTTTTCTGATTTGGACTTCAGTAGTAGTAAAAGACATTTCCACAACAATAATAAAATGTAGGAAAAACTTGTTGACTTTATAATTGCAGAATTCCTGCTGACTGAACCACTGTATGGATCATACTGTCAAAATTGTGGTTATTTTCTAAATCATAGATACTCAAAACATCCTGTTGATAGTATGAATGCCAGATGCTCTGGCTGCAAACCACAGGATCTCAGAAGAGCTCATGGAGAACCTGCATGGCTATCAAGTTAAACACACTGATTATAATCAGAAGAGGGTAGAAACACAGCCCACACACCCTATGAGCAACAAGCAAATTAAAGATGCAGTATGACATGGTTTATTGTCAGGGTACAGCAAAGTAGCCAAATTAGCCATCCTTCGTAAGATGAAATAGCACTCACAGACTAATTTAATTTCAGAGCTCAACAGAAGGAAGGATATGTCCCCCCTAAAAGTGAGTGTGTTGGCCAGTACAGGTGGATGAGGCCGCACAGCAGCACAAAAGTTCTGCTCTTGCCTGCACTTCAGTGGACAGTGCTAAGTGGAGAGGCAAAGGGTGCACAGAACTTTCTATTAAACCACCTAGGAATGGTCCCTGGAACCATTTTAGACCTAACATTACCTGAACCTTACCTGAATGTCAGTTCAGAACTGGCTGAACTACTGCTTATGTATGTCCCTGCTATTTCAGCTGGAATGGCTGTAATGCAAAGGAGGGCTGATTCTATTGGGAGGGTAGGAGAACCTCGTTAAAGTTTGAGTCTAGTGTTGGAGAGCCAGCAAAACAAGAAATGTTCACAAAAACTACGGAGAGGAACCCAGATTACAGACCCTAACTCTGTACTGAACAGGACTCGAAACCTTTAAGATCTTTTCCTCAGGACTACCACTACAGCTTCTGTGCAATTCTAGGAGATACCTGACATAGCATCCAAGTCAAAACTATAAGAAACATACAGAATGCATACATTTTTTGAAAGGAAACACCGTAGACACCAACCCAGAGGTGTGCTTGAATTTGGAAGATACAATATATCTAAAATAAAGGGGGAATATGCATCATATTTTCATTTGGATTCAAATTTTTAACAACTCAGAAGGACAGGGGTGTTGATTTTTGGGGTGGCCAAGAACCAACTCCTGGCAGTAATGGAGGTGTTACTTTAAAGTCTTGGTCTTCCTCACAGTCACTCTGAAACAGCAAGAGAAGCATGGGATGTATAGAAAAGCTCTTTTTTAGATTTATTTAGGTCTTCTTCAGTTAAGGTTTCTGATGACTTCGGAATGTGATAGGATAGGATCTTCTGGATGTGACCTACAAGTCTGAATGTTCTTTTCCAACTTTTATCTAAGTAATTGTTTGAGAACTTCACTGTCATTTAGAGTCACAGTTTTGAAGCACATCTTGCCCTTGGAATCTAGGAACTCACTAAAACTATCCACTAAAATTAAAGAGAATTTAAAGAAAATTAAAGAGAATCTTTCCATGATGCTCCCCTGTCAGCTTCTTTATAATCTCTGAAGACAAATATCTGAAACTTTCTTATCCACCTGCAAGTTCCCACAAGGATTCCTGTGAAATGCTTTGGTCCAGTGTGGGTAGCAAAGGTGTCAGCAACACCACTGTCTTTTCATGTAGTTCATGTAATTCATGACTACTTTTTGCTCCATAGTTTATATGATCTTCTTCTGTGTTTTCAGATCATTGTGAGCAGAGCTTGAAATCCATATTCAGTTTTAACTTTTGGAAAAAAATCAGCACAGGGATCTGTTTCTACAATTTATTCTGATGTGATCTAGAAGATCTTGTAATTTTTTTTTTTTTAACATTCTTGATGCTACTCACATAGCTGATGTACACAGAATAAATTTTTCTTAAACTAAACCTACTCTTTGAGTTGCCAATGACAACAGAGAGCACCTCCTGCACCTCTGCGTGCTGGACATCAATACAGACTGGCACGGCTTGGATCAGATAATGTGAAAACTTAGCTGGGGATTATCAGTAGAACTACACGAGATATTTGAAGAGGAGGTAATATTTGCAAGGGATACGACAGCCAAGTCACCTAGAAAATTGCTGTAGAAAAACAAGTTTTACCTTATGTAACCTCCATTATGCCAAACAAAGAATCTTACTTAGGACCAGATCCTGCTCCCTTTGAAGTAACTGGAAAACTTTCCATTTGCTTCATTGTGGAGGATCAGACCCACAGGGAGCCTAGTTTGTCTCTGTAAACAGGATAAAGAAGCAAAAGAAACATCCGAGGCCACTTGTAAGAATTTCCTGGCAGTGTAGGTACCAATAATTAACAAGTAGAAAACCCCTAATGCTTTAAACAAAAACATTTTAATCCACATTCGCTTTCATCTGTCCATACATACTTCTCATGGACTAGAAAGAGAATTGTGAAATGTTTGGCAAACACAAAGGACTTTGGTCTAAATTCTGTGTTCTGTCCGTGTGCGCTTTCTGCTTTGTAAACTGTTCTGGAAGCACCCCTGGACTCAGCTGAAATGTGTCATCAAAGCAGATCCTAAACCTGACAGCTCTTATTAACGTTGTTGGAGCTGAATAAATAAATAATTTACTGTAGAGCAACACATAACTTTGTACGTCCTGCAACAGTGATACCTGGGACGGGGTTACGTTCCATTGCATCCAATGGTAGAAGAAGACTAGATGTATTCAGGTGGCAAGGTCCTGGCAGTTCTTTCCATTATAATGGGATATTAATGCCCTCCATTTAAAAGAAAATGCTTCTCTGTAGGTTCTGCAGCAAAATGCGATCTCAATAATTTCCCTCACTGACAAAGGATCTACTTGTAAGAGTTTGAATAATACAGGCTGTGAAATTCAGAAAGGAGAATTTTGTCCTTAGCTATCATAAGAAGCTATTTAAGTTGGGTGTGACATCTCTGTCTTTTTTTTTTTTTCTTTTGGTCTGAGGAAAGGAAATAGAAGGCAAGAAAACATGATTGTTGATAACAACAAACGCCAAATTCAAGATATGTTTGTCCAGAAGTTTCTTGCCTATTGTTTATAGCTCCCGTCTTCACTTCTCAAAGTTTTTCTCCTGTCTGACATGATAGTCTCAGTAGTTAATAAGGGAAATGTGATCTAGATAAATTGTGTTGAGGTGGGTGCATGGCTTGTTCAAAAACAAAGCCATATTGAAGGAGTAATTATTACTGGTTTGCTGCCAAAATTAGAAGTCAAAAGACATTTCCATTGGATCCTACGGAAGTCTACTTTGAACCTTACTGTACTTAGTATTTTCACAAAGGACTTATAACCAGAGAGAATATGCATGAAACTATCTAGGATGTCAAGCTATGAGGAATAATGTACCAACTGGAGGTCAGTTTTACAATTTGCAGCTCTCTGGTATCCATTTGTTTCTATGACATTGTGGCATCTGTGACATTACTTCTCACAGAGCTGCATTTCTTATCAGCAGCCTTAGTGGAGAAGCCAGAAGCTGGATGGGTTGTCATGACTGAACTGACAGATCCCCAGATAAATTGATCATTGACAGATCATCTAGTAGTCATAGATCATCTAGCCTCTCCAAAATGGTGTTGAAAAGTGTTAGTTCAAAAGTGTCAAGAAGTTTGCTTCTCTCCATTATTTATCCTCCATATAGTATCAGTCTAGCAGTGTTAGAATTATTACAAACAGAACAGATTTCTTTCAAGAGTAAGAAGAGCAGAGTTACAAGTTAGGACAATTATGCCTCTTCCAAGACATAAATGCAGAATGATCTCAGTTTTGGGGCCTATCCCATGGCAAACAATTACAATTGTTTTCTACATGGACTTGCTTTTGTTTTCGTTAACTACAGAAAATAAATACATTGTAGGGCTCTAAACTCTTAAGAGACTAAAACTCCTCTTACTTAAGCCTTTCTGTGGAGGTCTGTATTTTTCCAGCATTTTATTTAATTACTTGACAGAAACCCAGGAAACATGAAGCTGCTCTGCCTTCATGCTGTGATATCACCCACACTAGCCACATTAAAAACTGTGTCTTGAGACTTGCTCTGCTTGTGTGTTCATTAAATATTAGATGCGGCTAGTGGAACGAATCAGATCCTTTCTGGACATGCAATGTTTGTTTCTAACATCTCTTTTCCCTGTCCTGTTTTAGTCAACATGTAACTGAAAGTAGAGCATTTTTCCTGTCTCTGCCAAGATACTGCAAGATTTTTGTTGCAGTGTAGTTTGGCTGATATGAAATGTGTCATTGGTGTTCACCACTCAACAACAAAGGCCTTTTCCTTCTGCATGTAGGCATGGAGATTACCATATTGTAAGATGCAAAGTTATACACTTATATAAACTCCCTCATGCTAGCCATGTAAACCAGATCCTGAGATCTGTACCTGTGTGAACACTCCCTCCACCACTACAACATCATCATTAGTAAGTATTAGATAAAATGTAAAAGGATCCAAAAACCTGGCTCTTCCAGGAGTGGATTTTCAGTGTGTACTTGAGAAAGAGCTAGGGTGTAATGGCTAAAGCACAGAAAAGAGGAGCAAAGTAGGATGATCATCTTTACTCCAGACTTGTATGATCTGGGAGTAGAATTTTAAATTTTGGCCACCTAAGGTTTCACACTTCTCTGGTTAGTACAAAAAACAAAAAACTAATGAAGGATATGGTAAGAACCTTCCAATCATACCTGCAGAATGAGGATCTCTGCGATCACTGGGGGAGAGGGGACAAGAAGGAATCACCTTAATTTGCAGCAGAGATTATTTAGGCAGGCACTAAAGAAGAGCTTTCAAAATGTCAAAATGGGAACAACTACTGACAGTTGCTATTGCTATTTGGTTGGACTGGATGATCTTCAAGGTCTTTTCCAACCTTGATGATTCTGTGATTCTGTGAATCTCCTTCATCAGAGATTTTCAAAAACTAGTTCAACAAACATTCACTAGTGAATGGCTTAGGTATGCTTGATCATACCTTTATGCGAGGATTCAGACAAGCTCCCTTATGGTCTCTTCCAGTGCTCATCTAGGATTCAAGGGGTAGTTAAAGCTTTGGAAGGCTTTTCTCACTCTTCTCACTGCTGCATTTGAATCCCTGCTTAGGTAAAGACTGGCTGATATCTGTGCCTGTGCGAATGATGTGATGCATCCACCCTCTTGCCTTCTGGAACATGAGTCACTCGTGAAGTGCATTTCATCAAAACTATTTCACCTTCTGCCCCATGAAGTCATTGATGGCACAAAAAGATTCTATTCCCTTGTGACTAGTGGGGGGAAAAAATCCAGTCATAGTTTACAATGGTCATGCCAGTAATATACACAATATTGTGTTTTCCTTTTCGGATGGGCAGAGCGTTTATTCTTCTACCAGCTGTATTCATTTAATAAGTTATTCATCTATTTGGTTTCACTATGTGTATATTTAACAGTTTGCAATAGGGAGGATGCACTCTATAAACTCCTTTTCTCCACACAGTTATGTATTAAGTGAGTCTATATTTATAGTTAACAGAATCTGATAATATTACCTAGTGCTAGAATACTGTAGCTGAATCTTAGATTTATACCACAGATGGAACTGATTCAGAAATGATTTTGCAAATATTGTGAAACTCATACAGTACTTATTGTCTTACAGTGTATACCTCTGAACCTAGAAAAGTTGAAAGGAAGACAATGAATACACATTCCAGAAGAAAATAAACCAAAATTTCAAGTGTACCATATGTCTAAAGGGACAGAAATTAGCTGAGGATGTATTTCTTGAGTCTATTATGTCAGAGTGCACTAAAGTCTAAGGGTTATTTTGGTTTTCAAAACCCATTATAGAAACAGTCAGCCTTCTGGAACCAGTGGAGCCACTGGCTAGTTTAAAGTGGCTTGAATTCTGTCTGTGCTGTATGTGTTTATTAGATGTATGTGCTTAGATGTATGTGTTTAAATGTATTTGGTTAACATCATTTCCCTCTGACTGTTATTACAGTTCTTCAATATAATACTTGCAGCTAAATCCAAAAGGAGACAGCGGTCATTCCCCCTGAATCACAACTTCTGAGTATGCACACAAACACAACTCACATCTTCTGCACATCCAGGGTCAAACACAGCTAAAAGAATGAATAGGGAGGAACTAGTCATAGTACTATAGAATAATTTTCCTACAAGATTGGGCTTTTTAAAAAAAGTTATTCTAACTTATTTTAAGCTGAATGGGTAAAAGAGGGGGCGAGTAGAAATTATGCTTATATCCTGAATACTGCTGTCTTATGTAGTGAAAGTAACAAAAACACAGAAGGCTGAAAACCTAAAAATAAAGGCTGAAACCCTAAGTATGACAGAACTGCTTATGTCTCACAAACCAGAAAACCTGAAATTCAAGATCTGATACTGAAATTCTGGTCAGGACAGTCTTTGCATCAAAGAGATTAGTTAAGTTCTGTGCAGGCACATAGGTAGATTTCATTCACTATATTTGGGGTTGGATCTCTGTTCCAATTACAAGGCTTCTTCACAATTTATAGGTATTTTGAGGTCCAGAGTTTTTAGAAGGACTCATCTCTAGCAATGCAATTAATACACATGGAACTGCAGCAAGGGTTGTAGGAAATCTTTTCCCAGAGCAGTTTAGGTTTCACTAACATGGATTGACAGTGCTGCCCTTTTTTAGCTAGGCTTAGGGAGGCTTGGACAGGAACATACACAAAATGTACAGTTTGTACAGGCACAAGCAGATAACAAGTCTAAGAAGTTAGTGAATGTCTAGAACTCACCACGTTCTCCGTGACTCCTCTTTTATTGGCAAACTCACATTCCTCTGCGTGCCCATTGCAAAAGCAGCTTCCCCGGATGATCAGGTCATAAATAGCATAGTGGGCAAATCTCTGGGGTTTCTCTACCAATCCTGAACCATAGCATGGACATTCCTGTCTTTTTAACAAAAGGAGGCGGAGGTTGGTGAGTTTCAGGAGATCTTGAGCCTCGGGACTATAGGGGTCTTCGATCTTGTTAGCCGGACTTAAGGCACGATAAATCACCTGAAAGACAGAAGATACACATCCAAGAATAGATATAGGATTCTGCATACATAGCAAACATCCCAAGGTGATGTTCAGGAAAAAGTAATAGAAAAAATTTTAAAAGTAAAAAAGCAAAAAAAGCAAAAGTAATATTTAGAAGACTCTACATAAGCAGTTGTGTGGCTGTGACTGATCCCAGAACACCACAGCTGAGTTACCACCAGCTGGCCAAGCCACAGCAAGTGACTGTGTTCCTGCTTTCATCCCATCTCAGATGTGAGATAGGAAATGCCTTAGTTTAAACATCTCTCCCCGTCACTTCTTGCAGTTCAGCCAGTATGTGGTAACTTCTCAAGTGCTGGTTACTTCCTTGTGTTTCTGAGCCAAGTGTCAACTGTGTCACTCAGAGAGATCCAGGATTTATTAGCATAAATAGAGTATTCCCTCTCCCTGGAAGGGTTCAAGGCCAGGTTGGAGCAACCTGGCCTCGTGGAACGTGTTCCTGCCCATGGCAGGGGGGTTGGGACTAGATGATCTTTAAGGTCCCTTCCAACCCAAACTATTCTATGATTCTATGATTAACGCCATCCAAATTTCTCAAAGCATTTTAGGAATGTGGCTTTAGCATGAGTTCTAGAGTCAGGTAAACTAAAGCACTAAGGGGATGTGTGAAATAAGTGGAAACTGTGATCAGACTTTTGGCTTGGTCACTTGAACTATGTGCTAGAAAACACAGCTTGGCTTAGGGTGAGTAAGAATTGAGAGAACCCTGTCTTCAAACAAAGCCATCCGGTTTATTCATTAGGAGAAGAGAAGTAGCTACTTTGCAGTGAGCTTGCAGGACCAAAGGTGCTTTGTGCCTACTGGCTGTCTGCAGGTTGTTACTCTTTTGACAAAGCTTTTATGCTGTTTGATAGTTCTCCAGAGCAGCAACAGTTTGGTTTTGAGTACCACAGTTCTAATTTGGTGTTTAACAGTGACTAAAGGGACATGTTGTATTTTAGCTCATGCACTGCTCTACCCTTCTGTATCTCTCAGGGTGTGTTTGTTTCTGTTGCTTTTGGGGAGAGGTTGACAATGGAGGGCTGCACCACAGTCCATGCCAGTGAACTAGAGAGCTGATTGCATTCGTTCCCAGGCTTAGATGTCCTCTATGGGTATGCTAACTACAATCTGAGAGCTATTTTCTCCTCTGGTTGAGTTTTTCCATCATAGCAGAGGGACTTGCCCTCAGGGTTCTTTGGCCCTGCTTTATAAGTGGTGACAGTGTCTGTCTGACTAACTCCGTTAGCAGAGTGAAAGCTTTGTTTCCATAGGGATTCCCTCTTGCCCTCTCTCTCTGTGTTTTTCTTTTTCTTTCTTTCTAGTGAACCAACCAATTTAAATACTTGCAGCATGTAAAATACTTTTGCTCCTTTTTGCTTGCAGAAGCCAGAAAAGAGCTTGTGGTACATGCCTGGAAGATAATTCTGTTGCATGTTGATGGCACTAACAGAATCAGCTGCCAGACTTTGCACAGAGCTACACCTGGCAGTACCACAGCAAAGGCAGTGGTACATTTCCCACCTGTCTGCAGCATTTTCTGTTTGTTCTGTTCTTTTTTCTTTTAATTCCCTTCGCTTATACTGTCAGCTACTTACAAAGCTGCAAACAGCCCTGTTTGGTGAGATCAGAGGTGCCCATATTTCCTTGTTTGATAGAGCTATGGGCAGATTGCCCAGGCTGTGCAATGCAGGTGCCTACATTCCCCTGACCAATGAAGCCATAACAAAATAGCCCAGACCTTTCCACCCCAGTGTCTACATTCCCCCGGTCAATGGAACCATAAGCAAATGGCCCATTCTGTTTTGTCCAGGTGCCCAGCATTCCCCTTACTGATGGATTCACAGGACAAAGACCAAATCTCCTCTGTCCAGTTCCCCTAATCCAGGATGGTCTGATCTTTTTAGTGGAAACCAGTTTTATGAACCCACTCTCCTTTCCAGGCCCCTGTAGACCACACAGAGGTGGAGTGGTTTCTCAGAGTCCTGAGCACCTGGTCATGTACAGACACACACATCTTCCTCCCGCGTGGTCAGTTAATCTAAGACCAAGGCAGTGAACTGGATGGAATTGTTCTGCAGAGCCTACTAAGCTCAGAGACCTCAAAGCACGGGTAAAAATTAACTACTGGGATATTAATGGTTAAAAGTCCTTGTGAAACTGTTTTAGATTGGCATAACACAGAGGAACCAAGAGTAAAGCAGTTTGCCCAGTTACTGTTTTTTTATAAGCTCTGTTCTCACACTTAGCTTTTTGTCTATGGCTTCTCTAATATATATGCTTAGTATACATGGTATCTCCTTTCAGGATAGCTCTCCAGAGGACACCTAACAGATCACTGGCTTGAGAACATAAATGCTAGAGGTACTTTGCTCCAGGACAAGGCATCTGAAAAAAAGGTAATCAATATGTCATTAGCTTCTGCAAGATCTGCACTGGTCCTGCCAGTGACCTCCTTATACAAGGCTGGACAAGAGGCTTAACAGTGACTAAAGGGACATGTTGTATTTTAGCTCATGCACTGCTCTACCCTTCTGTATCTCTCAGGGTGTGTTTGCAGTTAGCAGTTGTGAACAGCTATGGATCTACAGGAGACAGAGAGGAAGGGTGAATGAGGTGAAGAACAGGAATTGTTATTGGGCTTCTCTGAAAGAAATGATGAGGTAGTGGCCAAAATGTTTCTTTTTACTCTATGTCTGGCATTATACTTCTGCTTGATGACAGTGCTCTTGCATTGTGCTATCTTAACTGTGAAGGAAATCTTGTGTATTGTACTGCACTACTAGAAACCTATTTTGTATACAGTATGATAAGTTTAAAGAGACGGATTCATGTTTTGGGATCTCCAGTCAATTATCCATCCTTCCCATGTCTTAATTGGCATCCAGATAGCACTGAGTTCTTTAGGCAAAAGAACAGCTGTTGGGTTGCTATTCTCTTAGCACAGGGCCATTTGCTTTCACAAAGCTATATTGGTTTTGTTTCTTTGCTTGACAGCTTGGAAAAAGGTTGGGTTCCCTGTGGGTTTATTGTTTTGCAAGTATTTTCATTTCTGGCCTTGCATCTCTTGAGGGGAGTTGCTTTGGCATTTTCCATATCCCCTTAGAAATCTGAACATTATTTGTGAGTAGAGATGTTAATAGCTTGGATGTCCCATAGGGATTGTGGCATCCTTTTAAGAAAAAACAGTATTCCATTCCAGTCGAGGTACAAGAGTTTGCTTGTATGATTAATTCATGACCCATTTCTGTCTGGAATAAGCTCAGTGGTGAGACTGGATTTGTTTGTCTTTAGCTCTCCCAAGGCAAGACTTGTTAAGTGTTAAAGATCTGATTTCAGTGACATAACGCTAGTGAAGTCTTTTGGGAGAGGCATTTTTATGTTCTTCCTGGAATCAACAACCACTAAGTAATTAGCCTTCCTTAACTTTGTAAAAATCAAAGATATTGAGGACTTACTTAAACAAAGACATTTTGTATCAGCAGAGTCAAAGGAGATATGTTGTGCCAATGTAGGTGGGTTTAGGTGAGCTGCATTTTGCACAGAGGTAGCACAGTTTTATTTCATATCATATCATATCAGTTTAGCAGCATTATTTCATATATGCATAAAACTAGAAAATTAAATTTTCCTCTCTCTTCCCTCTGGAGGACACATCCTTTAAATATTGGTGGTTAAAACCCTTGAGCACAAGGAAGAGTGTAATGTAATCACCGTCTCTTGGCTCATTTTTAATATTGAGATGTTTCTTCTCACATTAAAGTGCCAGTCATTAGATCTTCCTTAACATATGTGTTGCCTTACTGTCAAGAGCAATATGTTACAATCCGTAAGTTATACTTATTAGTCTACTATGTGTATTCATTCAAATAATTGTAGAGTGGGATGAATTTTTAAAACAGATCCAGTATCTCACCTTGCATGCTCTGAATTATTTTTCTGTAAATGCATAATTTGCCTAAAAAAACACCCAAGCCAAACCACTAAACATTTTCCTGTACTAAAAATACATTATTATATTTTAAATGAATACAATTGGGTTTATGGTTCCCTAAGAAAAATTAAGTCCTAAATTAGGAGACGGATTGGTGGTGGCTGTATATATGGGTTGATAATTTTATATGGTACATGGAATAATTTTATTTCTGTAAAAAAAGGAAGAGATGTCTCTGTGACCAAAATACAGAGTTGGGAATGGGACTCTTTGTTCAAAGCCCCAGTGCAATTGTTCCGTATAACATTCAGCAAGTAACTTAAGCCTTATGCTGTTCTGGACTGCCAGTGAATCCAGTAGGAATAGAAGTGTGTTGTATGTCCTGCTTACTTTTTAAAAAAAACCCCATAGGATGCAGGTATTCAAGTACTTTATGGAATGGGAGGAAGATAAATAAATTTATATCTGTAAAATTCTCTGAGAATCCCTGGAGATGGATGTTCAATACATGCAATTCTAATAATAATAGGTAAAAGATAAAAGTTTGTCCCTCTCAACCATTTCTGCATAAATGTTTTAATGATAAGATTAGAAATGGATCTAAGTATTAGTGAACTCCTAGAGTCATGAGCTGTGGGAAGACACACTCCATCTTTTCACTGTATTATTTATTCCTTCGTTTAGTTCACAAGGTTTGTGTTTCTGAAGCCGATGAAGTGGATTCCTTCTATACAGATAGATGTTTGGCTTCTGCCTTTTGCAGAAAGGCAGAAATAGGATTCATTTTTTATTTCCCAGAGATACCATGCAAATTCGCAGTTTTCCACTATACTCATGTGAAAGATATGAAGAAAGTGTAATGAAAAAGAAGCGTGGTCTTAACATTAAGATGCAAGCTCTGAATAGAGCTTCCCATGGTGTTCACTGTAAAGTTATTTCTCATGTAATTAAATCTCTATCTGGTATCAAGCTCTGTGGAAGCTCTGTTCTTTTTTTGCTGTAACAGACTGCTCAGTTGTTTCTCTAAACGTCAGTGTGCAGCTTTCACAAAAGTAGCATATGCACAGCTGCAGAAGAAAATCTGATGGTGATGAAGTCTGCTAAGGGACACCCGAGAAATCTTTTCACTTCCATTGAATTGGGTGGAAGTTGAGGGTATTCAGCATCTCTATAGTCTCAGCCTTTTGTGGAAATACATCCTAGATCCTGAGTTTCCCTTATAACCAGGAGCTGACACTGGAGCTGAATGCTGAGTAGGACATTCGTGCTTATCTGCATATCTGCTATCAAGCGCATATTTGTCATTCTCATTTTCAAAAGTCAATCAGCTGCGCCTCAAAAAGATGGTCACTACCCTGTCCTCTCCTGACCTTTCTAAGAGCAAGGAAGTTTGGAGAATGCTGTAAGCAAAGCTAAAAAAGGTAGCCACTGTTAGAGGATTCATTTTGCTGTACACAGCTTGGCACAGCTTCACAGGGGGTGATGTTTTATCACCAATCAAGAGATCATCTTCATTCTGGAGACAGTGTCTCAGATTTTTGATTTCTTGCCATATGTTTTGCTTCTCCATTCTTGATGCAGATAATTCTGTTTTCTTAACCTGATCTTCCAGCCAGTATTAGTCAGAAAAGATGTGGACACAACAAAGGTTCCCCCTTGCAAGCTCATAGCCTAAGGTCAAGGAATATGAGTCATAGATGGAGGGCAGTGCCAGTGCACGGCCTCCTACAAAAGAAGATCCTTGTGCAGAACAAAAATTTGATATTACAAATCATCTTTAAGCTATGTTGATCATGTTGCACACAATCAGGTTAATGAGGTCAGAAATGTCTGTGTGCTTATACTAGGCCCATCAGAAGGAAGCTGCAATAAAAACTCTCATCAGTCCTAAATCCTCTTCATTAAGAGATTTTCATGTGAGTTGATTTTGTTCTTAAAGGAATAGTAAACAATTGTCTCAGAATTTTTCCTACCCAGTGGCAAATATCCTCTGATTGATTTGATGGAGCCCCTTGACTAAAATTAATTCTTTCATCTTGTGGTACAGTAGTCTTTACTAAGAAGTAATCTTTTTCCTGTTTTGAAATACTGTTTGGAGCACAAAGAAAGTCTAGTTATTCTCTTTGCTTTTAGAAGGGCCATTCTGACGATTCATGGAATAGTGTTTTTTAGTCAAGATCCACTGCTTTTCTGTTTTTCCAGAGAATAAAACTCAGAAGCCAGTATAGAATATGATGGTTTGTTAAAGAAATAATTGTACATTTGATTTTTAAAATTTCTCTGATCTGGGTAAACTCAGCTACCAAGACAGTGGCATCTTGAATTAATTCTGTGTTTTCCAAACCAGAAAGGGTCAATGTCCCTTCAGTCGGCATTTGCTTTGAGGTTATTCCAGTAATCCAGCCAGTGTGGCATTAATATTAATATTTAGGCGTTGCTGCCAATATGGTGATGGGGAAAGACTGCACAATTGAAGTTAGAGTCAGACGAATATGAAGAGCCATGCAGACTTTTTCTCTTCCTCAAACAAAATGTATTCTGTAGGTTCAGGTTATCCACAGATGTAAATCTCTACATCTGTGTAGAAAGGCAAGGTTTGTAGGGAGAAGCAGTATCTTCTATCAAGCCAGGTAATGTAGTTGGAGTAAAATATCTAGACTATTGGGCACAAAAACCTTCAGCTTGCAGTCTGTATAGAGGGAATGGACAAAATTCCTTCCATTCTACATAGCACCACCTTACATGGGGGTGTGAGAACATTTCCGTGCTCCCACAAAGTGCAGTGTCCTTCTTCATTACAAGGAACGCTACTTGCTCTGAAATGGCAAAGGGTGGCACAAGGAGTTCTGTGATGCAGACAGCCTGTCCGGAACTGGACTGAGAACGAGGAGACTCATTTCACTCTGTCTGCTCAACTGTCGGGGAAAGTTAAAACAACCCATCACCATCACTGTCAACCAATGTCAACCAAGCTGTATTCTCATGGGAGAGCATCCATTTCTTGTAAATGGAGCCACTGACATCTCTAGGTCTTGGCTGAAATCTTACATATGAACAGACTTAGCTAAGTGTATGGTCTCACCATAACACTGTTCTCTTGCCTGGAGCTTGAAAATTACAACGATGAATCTCTAAGATGTATAGCATTTTAGACAAGAATTTTTTCACAGTTGAGACTTGAAAAAAAAGTCAAGGCTGCAACTCTACTAAGGTTTTATAAAACAGGGTGAGAAGAAAAATTCTTTTGATATCTGCTGCCATGTATATTCAGGAAATGCAGAAGCAATACTCAGAAAAACCCTACTGTGTCTTTCTGGCTGGTTTAGAACGTTTCAAATGTCTCTGAAATGACTCACTACAACCCAGGTCAGAGTAGGACACTTGGTGCCCTCTTGAAGTTCACTTGCCAGGGATGGGAATGCTGGGCTGGCCTCGCCAGTTCAAATTCCCTTCAGAGACAAATATTTGAGCCCCTTAATTCTTCCTCCAGGGAAGCAGGGTCTGGCAGTGTTATCTGCTTGTTTACACTGCTGGTGTTAACTGCTTCCTCTCAACTTGCCTCTGCATTCTATCTCCTCTACAGTTCAAGTTAAACGAAATGTTGAACAGACGGCCCTAGTCATAACATTTGGGCACTTACCTTCACTAGTGACTAATCCCTCCTGGAATCCTTTCCGGCTGGAAATCAGAATAACCCAAGCATCACGCAACTTTGAGAGGCCAGTCCTGGTGGCTGTTGGACAACTCACTGCAGTGCAAGACCCTGCCCTTGCAACTTAGCTACTAGGAATTCAACCTTGTGATATGCTGAGCATGTTTCTTTTCAGCGACCCCACTGCCATATGAGATCAGACCTCTAAGAAGCCACTGAAGCCTCAGTGGTGACCTCTTGAATTATTGATGTTGCGACTTAATGAGGAGTGTGTGTGTATGCAGGGGATCCTCCTTTGTTTATCAAAAGGTTTGGCATGAATGTAGGTCCTTGGAACAGGATCACACACATTTCACACACTCTGTCCCCGTTCTGGTTTGGTGTCTGTGTGCAGGTGGTTCCCCTCTGCCATAACTGTTGCTCAGGGAGTCCCTGTAGATGCAGGAAGGCAGCAGAGGTCTTCAGTGCCAGTGCAGAGGAAAAGGCCTTCCATGGGGTTGACTGTGGCTTCTCTCTGAACAACCTGATGGCTTTTCAAGCAGACAGAACTGCATCCCATCATGACATGTCTTCATCTGGCATTCACAGAGTGTGTTTAGAAGAGTGATTAAAAGTCTTTTAGCTACAAAGCGAGTCCACTCATCTTTGACAAAAGGCACTGCTGGGGACTTCTGTCCCTAAAGAGGTCACCACAGGATACAAAACGGAGAACGAACAGGTCTTCTGCGCGAGGCACACTTAACATGTTGCCATAGAAACCAGTTACTTAATTCAGGCATACACAATTCTTCCAGCCCCCAGTGAATTCCAGTAATGGGTTTATTATATCACACTTCATTGGTGTCATCTGTCACACAGACACTCACATAAATGAACCAGCCTTTGATTCAAAACTCCCTTCCACTAGCTAGATCCAATAGGCTGAGGGTCTCCTTTTGGATCTGGTGGTTATAAGCAGGTCAGTGTTCTACCCCATTTTGCATGCTAATGTCTTCCTTTCATGCAAACAGCATCTTCGATGGAGGAGAACATTTGTTTTCATTTCCCAATTTTACAGTTTATTAAAAATGTGCTCTTAATCTCTCAGATCCTTGAGTGCACGTGCTGTCAGGATGCAGGTTGAAACATTCCGGTCCCTGTTTCCCCCATATGATGTTTGAACTGTAAGTCACACTAATGTCTGATGCAACATTGTGGTGATTTCTCCTTTTGTTTGGGCCAGAGTTTTGATTTACATAAGCTGAACTGAAGGCTTATTTTAAGCTCCATGAGTATATAGTACAGTGTTTTCAAATTAGAACAACAGAAGTATGGGCAAGTAGGTAGAAAAGGTCTCAGATGAAGCATAAGACTCCATGCAAGCATTGCATGTGCAGTAGATGAACAGAGCTTAAAAAGGTGGGGTTGGTTTTAGTTCATGATGGTATGTTGGAGGTTGGCACACTGAAGCTGATGAGCACAGCAGTAACTATTATCCTTTAAGAATAGTTAATAATGTTCTCCCTTAAGAACAAGATAAGGATTAGAAGCACTTGTTTCCCATTTAATATATAATTTCTTATAGTGATAGAAGTCAACAGGCAAAACACAGGGTACTTAACAGGCCAATCAGGACTTAAGGTATGCTAGTGGAGAATTTTCACTGTGAAGTGTTTATAAGCATAGAAAGTTAGGTGTTGATTTTGTGGTACTTCATAGGAAGCAAATGATGTGTAGGCAATTGGCAGTGAATAAATTGTTCTGCCTTCTAGACTGCAAATCATCAATAGAGCAAGTTTATGGCCAGAGAATTAGGGTGGAGGGACCTAGGATCTCAGAGAGATTCTAGCTGCAGAAGTACTCTGGGTCTGAACAGGAGTAAGGGATTTAGTAATGCTGGAGTAAAAGAAAACTGCAAAAGATACATTAGAAAGTAATCTCCTTGCATTTCTACAGGACTTGTTCCCCAATGCATGACACCTTCTGTCTCAGCTCTAACTTATATGAGAGGGAATGGAGATGTGTGACCCTGCCAGAGGTGAAAGATAAGGGATAATCTACGAGAGACAAGGGATACACTTTAACTTCGTGATACATTATGTTCTGCTGTGACATTGTCTCATCACTCACCCAAATGTCTTTTGTTTCCATTCTGGTCTCCTAAGAGTTCATCTTCTGCCAAGTTTCCCATCGTGCTCCCAGGAAAAGCCTCTTTCAGTGGTCTTGGAGGATCACCAGAATGTGCTGACTCAGGGAGATGCATCTCACTTTACAGATGCATGTATGTTACTGTGGCTCTACCACCTTCTCCTTTCACACCCACATTCTCAGTTCTGGAAGCCAGTTGACCTGAAAACTTGTTTCATGATGTGTCCCACATGGGTTTTAAACCTAAGTGTTCTTAGTTAGCCATCTCTTCTTTTGATTCCTTTAGTGCCCTCTTAAAAAGGAATTTGTGTCTCTTCTCCAAGTGAATAGGACAACGCCCAAGAAAAACCTAAGTGTCATTCAGTGAAAACTACTTCAACCCCCTCAGCAAAGAAAACTGGTATTTATCTCAGAGCATTAATTATCATTTAACTTGGAATGGTTTTGATCATTTCAGAAATGTCAGCTTGTTATGTGAGCTCCTCAGCAATCCAAGGCTCAGCCAAAATCAGTAATTGGATGGGTCAGAGTGGAGGTGAAAAAGAAGCAGAGAACACTGATGAAAGTAGTGGGGATTCAATCAGCTTCCTTCCAAGTCAGTTGTCAGTCAGTGCTTGAGGAGATGCCCCGGTGACATTGTGACATCTTTAAAATAAGGTGTAAAATTGCAGTTCTGAGGTGCATGGGCAAAGCTCCTGTGGGACTTGTAGTAAGAGTAGCAGTGTGACTCAAGCAAATCTGATCAGGTATCACTTTAAATAACTACACCCTGCCTTCCTTTATTTTCATTCACAAAAGAATCTGCTGTGTCATATTGCTGACCTGAAAAGCCTGATGCTTTTGCACCCTTGCCATAGTGGCATTTCATGGATTGATTAAGAGGTCTCTAAAGTCTGTCCAGAACTTCAGAATCCTTTTGGGTTAATGTGCTGTGAAACAGTATTTGTCTCGTTCTCTGTTAGGTTACTGTGTGCTGCTTTAAAGCTTCAGCTCTCTGTCCTGTGGAGGAAGTGACCTCTGTACGTATTCAATTCATGTAACAGTTCATGGAAGTATTTGGGATCTGCAGGGGTATGACCTGTAAATATGTGACTGTTCTTACTATTACTATTGTTTTCTAACGTCTACTACCACGGCATAGATTGATTAAGCATACACATATTCATTTCAGTGTAGTTGCTGCCCAAGTTGACAGAATCATTTTGACACTTGTAATCACAAAGGCTTGTGTTGGTTGAATGTTTTATTATTTGGTTTTCTGCCATCCACTTCTCAGATTTGTTGTAGCAGCAACATATGGTCTTAATGATATTCCCCAAGGTTAAGTAAGCACAAAAGCCAACATAGTGCAGGGCAGCAGAGGATACTGTACTAGAGAAGGAAGAGTTGTTTTGCATTTAAGGCCAAGGCGTTTGCCTCACACCCTGTGTTCTGTTCCTTACTCAGCCAGGATTGTCCTGTTTTACCATGAAACACTTCACCTTTCTGTGCTGCTCTTTCCCCATCTGTGGAATGGCAACAGGACCCTTATTTATATATGTGCTGAAGATCATTAAATGGATCTTGCAAAGTACTTCCAGATTCTTGATTGGAAAGCACACAAGAGTGGAAAATTATATTAGTTGCCTAGATTCCGTATTGACGTGGCAAATTATAATCTCTCTAAGAAGACATTTGGATGTATTTGTCTTAAATGTATCGTGATAACTGACCAGCAGAATTACTACTCTGGGAACAAGACAGTTTAGTAGTCAGATGATCTGCTCCAGATGTCTAATATGCAGAGATGTTTCCCAGCCTGTTGCACAAAGATGAACTCAGTCTCTCCTTACTACTGTTTCCCTGTCTCAGGTACAGTCCACTGGTTTCTTTCTTCTCAAGTGCATTTTGAAGTGCGCTGCTGAAACCACTGTGTTTTTAAAGCCTATCTGGACCATTCACCTCACACCTGAGCTTAATTTGCAGCGAAGTATTACTGCCAAACCTGCATGATCACTTCCAGACAGGGAAACCAAGAGGATAGTGATTTCTCTAAGGAAGAGAAGAAAGTGAAAGGACTCCAGCCTCTGTTGTGACTATAGGAATGTCTTATAATCTCCCTTTGTGCCTTTATGTCTCCTCTATAAAATGATATCAGTGATATTTACTTTCTTTCCCATCTAAACTGTTTCAAGATTGATGAATGAAAAGGGTTGTAACTAAACTAAGTAACTGATTACTAAGCAGTCATTAATGTTTTTGTCAGAGGAATTTATCAGAGCAATTGTACGTTTATTTCAAAAGAAGGCCTTCTGCATATGTTTAATAGCACATCAGAATATCCATACCAAGGGAGAGCCTTTCCCCACTGTTAGATAGTGAAACCTGGCTGCTCACTTCCTCTTCCTGTTTCTAAAGGGTTTCATTTCTGGAGCCTATGGCTTGATACAATCAGAGCAGTCACGCCCAGCAAGAAAAATTACATTTAACTTAGGGAAGGGATGTATTTAAAAGTCATCCAATCATCTATGATTTTTTATATGGAGAAAAAAAAAAAAAAAAGACCATGCAGTTCATGTCATCATAAAGTAGGAAAACAGTTTGGATAAATCAGACTCTACAAATGTGTATTTCCTTATGTCTGTTTTGTTGGAATTCTAGGTTAGTTATTGGCATCTGCAATGTAAAATTAGGCAATGTTAATCCTACCCTGTGCAGCTCTCATAAAATAAATTTGTTAAAGCATTTCCATTAATTTTCACTGATAATTTCTCTTCTTCTTCCCCTTTATTTTCTGAATGCAAAGCCTTTGGGGATGGGCTATCTTTCTTAATTTATATGCACAATATCTCTTTGAGCACATACTCTATTATTTTCAGCCAGTCTTCAGCTGTTTGATATTAAACTTAGTCCAAACCTCATTTATTGCTTACCTCTCCTCTGGTGCAGGGCACTGCATCTGAATACCTGGAAGTGCACATGGAGCCCTCCTCAATGAGATCATCCTGGAGCCCAAAAGTAGCTGTACAGTTGACAGAGAAATATTTGTAGGGCCTCCAGGTCTGCCCATAGTCCTGGGATCTTTCCAACACCATCGCAGCAGGGCGAGGTGACTTGAACACAGCAATGACATGGGTCAGGTAGAATTCTGTTTCAAAGTCCAGTCTGATTTCTTCCCTGTGTACCCCTTGGGCAGACTGCCACCAGGAGATGGGGTTTGCAAAGAAATCATCTGTCATGTCGGCAGGGAGATGGGAGTTATCAGGCTGGTTGGCATTGCATTTGGTGCAGCGAGGCTGCCCACAGCCATGGGAGCCCTGATGGAGGAGATTCTGGTCTGGGTAGGAGCAGTACAGTTCTGTACTGTTCTGGCCACACGTGGTGAGAGTGATCGGTATCCTCCCTGTTGCAAGGTTTCCCACCGGAGGGTTGCAAGAACGGCCGTTACAGCGAAAGGCTCGTAGCCTCACGGGGTCTGAAAGACAGACAAAAACCACGACTCAGTAGAGTTTCTCAAATACTTCTCAGGCTGTAACACAGGTGACCATGCAAATGTTTGGAGTCCCCATCTGGGGATTGACATCCAAAAGGATTCCTTCTAAGGACACCTACTTTGTCTTTTCACACAAAGTTTGGAGGGAGTTGCTCAATAAATCTAGTTCTTGGTTTTGGCGCCTAACTCAGAAACTGAGGTCTTTAGATGACCCATGCTTATGGCACTTAACTTTGATTTCTGTTGAAAATACAATTGCGTTGGTCTATTGAATTTTGTGTTTAACGACAGAAAAGCTGTGTTTTCTTACTTTCACTCTAGTAAAGCTCTGTATCTAAGGCCTGAATCTATTCAATGCATTTATTTTCATTGTTATCAGAAAGCAAAGTCAAACTGTATTATACACTGTAGATACATTAAGAAAAGAGATGATTCCTGCCCAAGAAATTACAGACACTAATTACACATACAAACACATAAAGAAAGCATGTATTTCTATAGTTTTACAGTTATGTGTTACTGGCATAATTTTGAGGGGTGTTGAGTTTCTGCTGTTCCTATTGAGATCAGCTGAAGTTGTTAATACTTAGCAGAGCTGAAAATCAAGTCTCTCTTTTGTTTAAATACCTCAACATGGAAGTAGGTGACTATATTCTGTTTGCCAAGTTTGCAAATACTGGCAAAATTTTGGTATCTTCAATGTATATATCTACTTATTTCTAAATTAAGAAGAGGTAGGGATAACTACAAAGTCATCAGTAGTGTCTTCTGTCACTGCAAGTAAAGGTCAGTCCCCAAACCTTATTAACATATTGGAGAAAGCTGCTTTTCTAATGACATACGATGTTCTCTTTTCAATTTAACAGTCTAGAAGGAGTTAAAGACTGACCTTGCAAGGTCATAAATCTAATCCAAGAGGTCACAAGTCAGATGACTCGATGTAAGTCCTACAGGAAATGACCCTTCCAATGAAACATAGGATGACCATAAACCCTGGGTAATCTAGGAGCAGTTCAAAGGTCAGCTATTAGTTCAACATTCTAGGTCAAATTTTAAAATCTCTACTTGGTTTATATTCAGCCTTTCCTCAGGCAAAATCGGTTTTAAAATCAAGTTAGGTCAAAGAAAATACTTTCTGATTCAGACTTATAAAAATACTCAAATCATAAATGTAGTTGGGTGAAACCAATGTCCCTCTTTCCTAAGGGAATATTTAAGGTGAAAAAATGTGTCCAGCATGCACAGTTTTGCCTCTGAGTTGCTTCTGTCCTTAATTCCTTAGTCACATTTCTGCACAAGCCAGAAGAGAATGGTCAGAGATGGACATTGTCTTGGAAAACACCTCATGCATTTTTCTTCCCAGGATTAGGAGGCAAAACAAAGTTGCTGTATGTCCACTGAATCCCATTGACCGATGGTGTGTGCCTTTTTAGCTTACATACAGCATAAGGGAATCTTAAACTTCAGATAGCAAGGGAGTAGATAATCCAAAAATGATCTTGACTACTCTTAGACACAGGTGGATGCCACCTTCAAAGGAACTTGGAATTAATGTGTGTGTGCCTAACAGACATTTTAAGCAGCAGCCTCAGGGAAAGAGGGAATGTCTGGAGACACAGTGGGTTTCCTCCTGGTGGAGGTTGTCTTTCACCAGTGGCTGGAAAGGGCTGTCCAAGATTTCTTTTTAGTATCCCAGTGAAGTCCTAGGAGACTGGCAGAGCTTAGAGGGCAGCAGTCCCCGAATTACATGTGCACCTAACAGTCCTTGGCTCAAAGGAATGAAAGCTGCCCCTCCTCAGCCCCACCACTACTCCATGTGCCAGCACAGGGGTGGATTTTCATGAGAGAGGAGAGTTGCAGAAGTTAGCTGGAGAAGAAAGGAGGGAAGATGGGGATGTTTGGCTATCAGGTCTGTTCTTTGCTCCTCAACTTCAACTGAGCAGGTGATTCTTAGCACTACTGGAGATCCTCCACCAAGCCCTCACACCATCCTGACTGCTTGATGACCATCTCAATGTATTTTCTTTCTGATTATGAACTTCTTATTCCATCTGAGCTTAATACAGTTACAGGGGAACACCAGGACCTCCAGAGATTTTATCTGGGAGGTTCCTTGCAATTTCTATGAGTCTTTTTGTCCTGAGAAAGGACTCAGGTTTCCAATAAAGTTGTTTAGAGCTTCCTCCTTTTTGAAGAGCATCTGAAATGCCAAATTTTTGTCTGCTCTGAAGGTTGAATTTCACCGAGTCATGAAGAATTCTTGAAATAAAGATAAATCTATCCTTGCAGGTCAGCAAAAATATAATGAGCTAGAACTGCATGCTTCAAGAATGTCTTTGCAAGTGGAATTTAAGTTCATGCTCATGTCCAAGCTGTTTGGTAAAAACTACTGAAAATAAGGAAAGCACTGTGTTTAAATTGGATATTGACTGATTTTGCTCGGTGCTGCAGGAAGGTCTCATCTTTGCCTCCAGAGAATTTACGTGGGACTGGTCTTACAACTGAGCTTTGAACAAGCATTAGCTGTGACTAAGAGTCAGGTTTGATTAAGAATGGGTTCATGTTACAAATGCTATTGGATTATGGATAAATATATGATGTAATTAAAAGAAAGTCCATCTCTATTGATGGATCACACCACTAAAGCTTTCATAGAGGAAATGGGATGCTGGAGTTCTAAATTTAAGGAGTTACATAGGGAAAGCTTTGCAGACTTTGAAAAAGTAAAAAAGGAAACATTTTTGAAAGGGAATGACTGCTTTTGGCATTTCCCATAAATGGGCTATTAGTCTTGTATTGAGTTTTTCAGCTGTTTTTATCTGAACCTGGAAAAGGAAGAAAAACACAGTTGTTCTCCTGAACGACAGTCACAAGAAGGTTTATCTGCTCTGCCTGCTAATGCAGCAACATCAATAAACAGTTCCTGTCTGAACTGCTGTGTCATTAGGAAAATGGGAGAAGAACAAAGTGCAAATTAGCAGAAGGGAGTTCGAGAGAAGGAGAAAGGTTGGGAAACAAAATCTGCAGTCGATTAAAAGCTTTGTATTTAAAGAAATCAATTGGCAGAACACTGCTTGGCCACAAGGATAGAACAGCCTGTCCATCACTCACTGATTCTGTGGAAACAACATGAAATGTTGAATCTTGTCAGTGAGGTGGGCCTGCTGCAGAAGAGAAACAGCAGCCAGGCGAACATACAACTTACCCCAACTGCCAGGAGGACTAATTGAATAATTCATAAAGAACTAAGCAGTTTGATTGCGCATGGGCACTGCATGTTATTGAAGTTGATTAGCTTTTACTCCATGGAGGATGGCTTGGCTCCATAAATGGTATGATTAATTTATTTGTTTGTTTTCTGGTCCCTCAGAGCTGTGCCACAAAGTGGCAGGTCAATGGCACATGCCTGACACGTGTCATAACAATGGCGTTATCCGATGATTAGGGAATCATACAGTTCAAGGGAGGTCATACTATTGATATTCCTGGGACACCATTCCAAACGGAGATCTCTTACTTCAGGGCCTTGTAATGCAACAGAACACTGTAGACATTTACGAAAATCAGGTTCCATTTTTTTTAGGGTTTTTTCCACCCTCCACTGGATACCTGACAGAAGAAAGGTCATATGGCAACTCAGTCAAAGCCTGCTGATGTGACTGGAAAGATGCCTAATATTTTTGGAGTGATTTGAATTGAATTTTTATTTATTTTCCATATGCAAATTCATGATTTTGTGTGTTCAAGTCTCCTACAGTGAGACAGGAGAGCGAATTTCACAGTTCTGAGCAACACGTAAACACTAAAACCTTTGGGCATCTTCTGCTGGTTTTGGTGGAGCAGTTTCAGCATCTATGTCCAACCTGGATTTCACTTCTTGTATATCTGTTTAACTTTTTTCTTAATAACTGAAAACTTTAAAATGTTCTTTTAGAGCTAAGCACCTGGGGGACATGAGTTTTTATTAATCAGACCTAGAACTTTACCCCTTAATGCTGGTTGCAGCAGCAGTGCTATACAACCCTTTGGTGTGTCTGGGGCCGACATGCAGTAAGTTTGGCAAGTCTTCATCCATTTATGAGTAGCCCAATGTATTTCTGCATTAAAATAGCCCTCACAACTGGAGCTAATGAGCCAGCCTTCATAAACACCCCAAAGGTGAAGTTCTGAATGTGCTACGAAACCAAGCTGCCTCCATGACCTGAGGCACGGACAAAAGAAGAATAAAATCCCAGATCTGGGCAATATTCCGTTGTGGCCAGTCACAGTCTGCCTGCCCACATCCCTCCTGGAACAAGGCTGGGCTCCAACACCTACAGTTGATCTGCAGACAAACTGAATAACCCCAGACCAGAGGAAACCAAACCCTGCTGATGATCAGGTCCTGCAAATTGATTTTTAAGCTTGGTGCTAGAAAATGGCCATTTTTGGCCACACCACGCCCCCTTTTGGAGGGCGGCCATGGCCATCGGGAGGAGACCTGGCCCAGGCACCGCTCCCCTGGGGAGCCCTGGGCCGGCCTGGGCTGGCCAGCATGGAAGCAACAGCCCAAGTTGTTGTCTGTCCCCTTAACTGTCCCAATATGCAAGAGTTTTGAGACCACTGCGAGTTTATTTGAGGGGAATAATGCCCTCCGCCTGCATAAGGCTAGGGGAAGGATCACCCAAGTGTCACATCTCATAATATAAAACCTAGGTGACTCCTCCACCCAAACCACTAAGGTGGTTTTTTATTTTTCCCTTGGCATTATATTTAAAGATCTAAGGAGCCAATCTTGACAACCCTGACTGTCTTCTCTGCACAGGTTGCAGAAGGCAAATACTGTACTCCCCACAAATATTGTACTCCATGTACTCCCCACACAACTGCCCCATCAATTTGTTTCACTTCTGACCAGAAGGGACCAACTATAGGGCTGAAAAGGGAATTTACTGTATAGGCTAGTAAAGTATGTCAAAACCAAACTTCCCTGTACACCTCTCTGCTCAGGAAAAGGCTGAGACTTCTAAATCATTTTACACAGATGGGCTAAACACTGTCTGAACTAACCTTAGGCTGAGCAGTACTGAGCCTGCCTGTAACAGGACCTGTAAAGATTCAAGGTTAATTCAGGATTTTTATATTGCTTCTAAAATAAATAAATAAATAAACAAACAAACAGGTAACCCTTGTGCTTTCACAGGCTTATGATTTGTGCAACCTTTTGACCAAGCAGAGTATATTTATTTGAAGTGAAATTGAATCCTTGGCATCATCACCTTCATTATCCAATTATTTTGCTGTTATTCACTATGTCCTACACCATTATTCTGTGTTTAGCTCCATACAGAACATGCTGCCTCCCCTCAAATTCACTTTCCAAGCAGTCAGCTGTGGGCTGCATTTCCTTGAAGATTCATTTTCACTTTGTGAATTGGATGCAGAGCAAATCTAAGCTAGTTTATTACAGGCTGCTTTCCACAACGGTATCAGCAACTTTATAAGACATCTCTGTAACCTTTCTGTGCTATGTATCAACATACGTATCCTGTAGGGAGAGTCCTAGGCTGGGAAACTAGTGAATGCCCAAAATAAGATACTAAGAGGACTAAGGTACCATGTCCTCCCTCCACTCATTCCCTGGAATGTTGTGATAACCAGCCTTTTTCCCCAATGTGTCACTGGATAATATGATAGGATTGTAAATTCAGGAGCTGTTTTCAGTTTTTAAGAAAATAATTTAGAAAATTTAAGAAAAAAAATTAAGAAAATAATTCCATTATGGAAATCTGATGTCTATGTTATCAAAAATGACCTAGCTGGGGAATAATCTGAGCTGAAGCCACCTGATCTGCCTTTGACTTTACTGGGGCTTGCAGGGTGGCTGAACACTTCAATCGCTTTTAAATCACTGCATGTAGAGTGTTGTTCCTGTCCTAATACTCTGAGCACACAGGTGAAATTTAAACCACTGGTATGCTTTCCTGTACAGAAAGAGACACCCGAAGCCAGTATCTCAAAGGAAAAGTCATCAAGGATGTCTTGTTGTTTTATCAATACTTATTTTTATTTTTCTGACCTGATCTTCATAATTCATCCCTTTTAACCTTAAAGATGTATTAAACCACAGCAAGAAGAAAATAATCTAATGCTTTGCTTCCTTTCCCTTAAGGAATTTGTCTCCATCATAATCCAGGTATTTTTAGGACCCTATGTAAATACCGTTACAGCCGTATCATTCCTATATATGTTTATTTATACACCCACATATACACACACACAACTAATCAACTTCTCTTTCTGTCCCAATCCATTTTCGCTCTAATGCTAATTTAATCTTGTCTGCTGCATGTTAACTATTAAATCAGGGAACACACTGAGTGAATGGACTGTCTTGGATACATAATAATTCCTAAACAGCATCCCTGACTTTTAATGATGCAAAATGAAGTTAACAGAGAATAACTCAAATTTCTACAGCGATGCTGTCCAAGGATACTGTTATTTCCCTCTTGTCCTGCCTAGGATGGCAGTGTTTCATCCTCAAAACAAATATCCAGCATATCTCAATCTATCTACCTCTTTCTTCCTCTCTTACTTTTCTTTCATTCAGAAAAATAATACAGTTTTTTCTTTTAAGGATGTATGAAACTGTACATGCTGTTATAAGTCTTTGGGAGGAGGCTGAGCTATAAGGCTGTGTGTTGCAGAGAATAAGAAGCATTTATATATATTGACTAACCCAGATTCCTTATAAAAATCCAATCTAAATGATGGTGTCATACTTTTTTTTTAACACAGACCTGATTTCTATCCCCTTTCCCCTTGGTAAACTTAGGATAAATTGTTTCATGAATGGCAATATTGATTTATTTTGCTTACCTGCTTCCCCATGGCCAGAAATAAAATATTCCAAGAGCACAATCAGCATGATGCCTTTATGCTGCATGGCTGTCAGTAAAATATCTGTCCTCAATGAAGCAAAAAAGAGCTGCAGTAATCTACAGGTTTGGTGCTTGCATGGCTTTTCTGTATTTTCTTTCTTTCTTTCTGCTCACCTTCCTCTCAGTGTAGGGGTCAAGGCTGCTGTCTCATTCTTCTTGTTCTCGTTTGGGTCCAGAGGTGGGTTTTTTTTCAGGGCTCAGATGCCTTCTGGGTGTCACCCGTACATTGCTTCCAATAAATAAATAAATAACAAGGATTTTCTGTGTCTTTACCCCTCTCCATGCAGCGGCCCGGGAACATTCACATCCCTGATGCAGCCCCTCGAATGCACCATCGAGGACTGATGCGACGCCGAGAGCTCTGTTCCGTCCGGTCCTTTGCGGTCGTTTGGATGCTATTTTGAAACTTTCATTTCTGCTCCTCGCTTTTGGTGGAGCTTCGTGGAGCTTTGGGGAAGCTTTGCCTGGCTTCCCCCTGACAACCTTCCCTATCCCCCCTCGCACCTCCCCGCAAGCCTCCTGCTACCCGGGGGAGCGATGGGGTCCGGGCAGCGGGAACCCTGCTTTGTTAGGTCTACCCCAGTACCTGCCTTCCCTTTGCTCCCTGCAGCAGAGGGTCATAAGAAGAACAGAGTTGGCTTTTCTCCCTGAGAGATGATGAGAAGCAAGTGCTTCCTTGGCTCTTCTCTCTTTGGATTTTGGTTTGGGTTATTTTATTTTATTTCCCTCCTCCCTCCGCTGTCACGGAAGCCACTTCTCCCCCACCTCCAAGGGCTTTGCTTCACACAGCGAGTGCCTAATGGGGATAAGAGTAAAAAACAAACCCAACGCCAGCTCGCCGGTGCCGGTGCCCGGGCAATCCTTTGCCGTCTCTGCTGCTGGACCGCGGCTTCTGGCCGCGATGCGGGGGCTGCGGTTCCCGGGGAGGGGCGGCGGGAGAGGTGGGGGGGGGGAGGGGGGGAGGCTCGGCCCGGGGCTGCGCTCCGGGGGTGGGGGTGCAGCGCCCAGGCGAGAGGGGAAAAAGGGCGGGGGGGGGGGGGGGGGCTGGACGATGCTTCCTCCCTCCTGCTACAGCGAGGCGCAGGGCTGGGGGGTCCCTTCCCTCCTGAGGGCTGGTTAGTTCTCTCCAAGTTTTGTCTCTGCCTCCCTTTGAGCCTCTAGCACATCTCTCAGTCCTAACTGGGCAGTTCTCCTCTCTGGTCCTGTCTGGCTGCAAAGGGGATTATTATAACATGTGATCTTCTTCCTGCTCTTTATATGTGCTTTTTTTTTTTTTTTTTTTTTTTTTTTTGTGTTAGGGTGGAGGAGGAGGAGGAGGATGGGTCGGTTCCGCACCTCCTCCTCGCTTGGGCTGCTCCTCGTTGCTCTCAGATGCTGCCGTTGTTTCCCAGCCGCATCTTCTCCTCCAGGAGCCGGTGCGCGCCTGTGTGCGCTGATGGGTGCGGGGGGGTGCGGAGGGGTGCGCGGGGGGGGTGGTGGTGGTGGTGCGGGGCGGGGGCAGCCCGAGCAGCCCGCCCGGTGCCGGCCGTCCCTGCAGCACCCTCTGCCAGCCCGCCCGGCTCATGACACCTGCCCGGCCCCGGGGACACGGCCCGGCACCCCCGGGGGCACCACGGTCCCCCCCAACACCGGGCAGCCCCGGGGGTGGGAAGGGGGATTTGGGGGGGTTTAGGTGCGGCTCACACGGTGCACAAACGAGCACACGCACTGGGGTTCTTTCCATGATCACAGAGATGGGGTTTCTCAGAGAAACTGGGGTGTCTGCTCTGACACCACTGATACACCTGCCCCTCCCCGCTCCCCCCCCCCAGCCAGCGCTGGGCACGACCCTGCAGTCAGCTTTGCTCAGGTAACTCCAACACAAAGCTCCCAGGGACACAGAGAAGCTCCAGTATGTAGTGATCAGGGGCTGAAAGTGCTAAGCCCTAGAAATAATTTTAATTCCGGGAGTGAGTTCCGTTCTGTCCCGTCCCGTCCCGTCCCCCCCGTCCCCCCCCCCCCCCCCCCCCGCTTCATTCTCCCTCTCTTCAGCTTTCACAGCAGTATAACGCCATTAACTTCTGCCTGATGCCACAGAGGGAAGCGGGTCCGATGGGAGTCCCAGTGTAGACGAGGTTGTTCTTGTGCCCGTGTGTGCGCAGGACCAGACCTTTGAGGGGTTTGGAGAATGTGGGTCACACAAAGAAGAAGAAGGAAAGATTTATTTCCTTTTGGGATGTTTATGTGAGGCGGGGTCATTTAGCTAGGTTTTGGGGTAGAATTTTCTGACCTTACCCTCACCTTCCTTTTTTGTATGTATAAGAAAACCAAGTAGATAATTTTCAAATATGAAGAAGGCTTTTTCCACTCCTTTTTGTCTTTGCCTTTTGTTTGGAAGCAGCTAAAATACTGTATAATTACAAAACAAAATTCTCCTGCCATAAATGAGTTAGTATCCTTCCGAGGGTTTGAGTATGCCGTGTGCTCAGCTCCCCTGGGATGGTCTGAGTTCTTTCAACTCGAGCATCTTCAGTGGGAGCTGGGGATGTGCAGTATGTCCTAGAGCTAAAGCCAATGTGACATTAATGAGATGCTGTCATTTAATAATTGTGCTTTGTTGTCATCGCTTGTTGATTGCTGCCCTGTGGGAAAATACAGTATTTTTTTATTCCTAGGTTTTAGGCTCATTCCTAACTGAAATATTTCTCCCAGTTAATTTCACCAGGCTTAAACTCTGGCACTTGAGAAAATTCCCTGGCTGAGAGTTGTAGTTCCATGGATGTAATAAAGGTCAAGAAGCTCCTGTATAATTTAAACAAGAACTCAAAACAGAGAGCGAAGTTCATGTTGGACTGTAAGTGGAAAATCAAAGTTAAGTATATTCATTTACTTGAGATGTCTGGATGGCAGTAACGTAAGACTTTCTAGTTGTTGTTGACTGTAAGGTATAAAAGTGACTTAGAACTGAAAGCCTTAATTCTTCCTCTCAATTATTGCCTGTCTTGAAAAAAACAAGACCAGTGCTAATGAGTACATTTCCAGTTTAATACTACTAAAAGCCATTCATGCCTGTGAGCTAAGAGGAGCAGAAATTTTGCTGTTATCATTGACAACTGCTGTTGTCTAGAAGATGAACTGATGAGATCTGAGGAACAGCCCATACCTACAAGTGTCAAACAGAGAATGCTCATCTTAGCTGAACAGTGACATGAATAACAGTGATTAACTTTAGTTGGTTCCTAAACTATGGAAATGTAAATGCACAATCCTTGAGGTCTCAGGCAAGGTTCATGCTCTGGACCATGACTCACTAGGACATTGGGGGAATCAGATGATTTGGAAAGCGACTGAGTTTGCTCTAGTGGCTTAGCACAGCACCAGCTGACAAAGCACCCAGAGAATAAACAGCAAAACTGTGAATCATTCATTTTGGAGGAGGAGGGAAGAGCCAATGGCACCGCAAAGAGGGGGGAGGTGTGTCACCTGTGCCGCCTGCCCTCTCTGCTTGACAGCCCTGTTTGGAAAAGCCAGAGGACAGCCTGTCCTCTTGGAGATCACCCCGGAGTGGTGGTACACCTGAACCGCTTAGCCTCTTGCTTGCCTGCACCCTTCCTTCCCCGTTCCTTGCACCTCTCCAGTTTGCCTTGCCTTTCCTCCTCGTATTTCCTCAGCAGCTATGACCAGCCTGAAGGAAATCTGTCGTGGCCTTCCTCTCTACCCTTTGCCTGAGAACAGAGGTCGGAGGAAAGGAATACCCCATGCACCTGTGAGAACCCCTAATCTCACTGCTCAGGAGAAAAAGGTAACATGGGGTTTCACGGGGCCTCACTTCACTTCCTTTCAGATAAATGCAGCTCGGGGCAGCAGACCTGATTGCCTCAGATGCTTTTCTGAGTGTGCACCTAACATCGTGGCAGATGTATTTCCTTGGTGTTACAATTTCAGTGGGTAATGGGACAAAGTACTGGAAACTCTTCTGCTTGCTTTCTTTCTTCCTTCCCCAGAGATAAGGAGGTTGATAGGAGGAACATGTGCTGCACAACAGCTTCCATGACTTTAAATGACTAAACAAGAGGCATTAGACTTCAAGGCTGTCAATCCAGCATTGTTCCTTGGAGATGAAATTATGAATGCTGTTGCAAAAACATTGCATATGTATGGGAGTGAAAGCTAACCCCTCAAATACAATCACTATCAAATGTGATGCATCAGCATCACAGTACAAGCTACACAACTGTATATTTCCATAAAAGACCCAAAGATAATTTATTTTAACCAGTAGTCTGAGTGTCCTGGAATTTAGGCAAGTTTGTAGGGAGTTGAGTTAATTATTTGTCTTTAGTTGTGTAATTCTTTTCCTGTCTCTTTTTGTTTGAATAGTCTATGTACACACTAAAGTAATCATTGCATTATTTCATGTTAGAGATTTAAAAAAATCAGCAGCAGAAAATAATGGTCAATGAGTGGAGATCCTTACAAATTTGTGTGGGAGAGGATGAGGTGGGTTCCTTAGTTTGAAAGTCTGTGCTTCATCACGTGTAACATCACTTCTAATGTGACATTCTGGTCAGAACACGGGAGTTCCTTCCTCACTTCACAAGTTGCACACAACTTCCTTGCCTTCGTGGGAGTTCCCCCCTGGCATCAGCAGCCAAATTCTTTCAAAGTCCACTTCTACAAGCAGAGGAGAGCCTAGTCAAAGGGTAGAAAGAGGAACAGCTGTAAGATATCCAAAGAGGATTTACTTCAATGTCAGGAGCATTCATGGCTGAGGCATCCTGTTTGTGCCTGGGACAGCTCAGACACATGGAAGTGTGGCTGCTAAGTGTGTGAAACGGGGCTGTGGTGATGGCTGTGAAGATAAAGGAGTGGGGAGTTAGCTTCACTGCATGTCAGAACATTGCCAATCATCTCCATTTTATTCCTTGCCTTTGCTAAATCACTTTTCCCCAGGAGAAGTCTGCTATAACATGAGGGAGTCCATGATGCAGGAGAGGAGATGGTATCTCTCAAAAGGGTGCCAAACCTTACTCTTTCCTTCTTCCCCAAAGTCCTCACTCCTTATATAGAAACTCGAATAGTTTCTTGTCTCCTTTAAGTGTTGCAGGAACATGGCAGTAGACTGATTTTCTGGCCCCAGTCTACTGTCTAGCATCCTACCCTCATCGCTCCTTCTTACCTACATGTGATAAGAGGTCATTCTAGTTGGGTTTTTTATTAGACTGTTAAAGATTTAAAAGCTTCCTTTCTGATTTATTTTACTCTTAATTCTCCACCTTAAACAGAGTTAGAGGTTCAGCTGGTATTTATTTTATATCTGAAAGGTCAAATCTCTTTTTTTTTTAAGAGGTGTTCCATGCTTAGAAAAGCATGTAGACGGAAAGGTTGTCTGTCTACAAGTTGTTTTTTAAGTCTCAAGACAGGCTTTCAGATTTTGTTGACAGTGTGTAATGCTGAGCATATTGTGAGGCTTGTCTTTACGTATGCCACTGTGTTCATTTTCTAATTGAAGTATTCAGGGGAAGTTTTGACAGAAGTGAAGTTAATAATGCTCTGCTGATTTCCTCAGGATTTGTCCCTCTCTTCATATACCTTCATTCCAGTTTTAGCCCCTTTTCTACAATAATAAACCTTAGCGCTGCCAATGTTTTATTTTCTTGGGCCTCCTTTTGTGGTTATAATAGAAATCCTGTAAGTGAGATTTATAAAGTTCTGTGTGTTTTGGGGCTTGCTGAAGAGGTATGTAATTTTTCCTCTCATACCAACTTTAATCTTCCTGGATAAATCAAGCCATTTCTCAGAACTGATTCTGTTTATATGTTTCCTGAGTTCTCTTCCTTTGGCATTCTTTGCCTGAGGCCTGAAACAGCCACATCCTCTCTCTTTCCCCCCACAGCTCAGGAAACCCTAGCTCTGTGTTTCTCAGCATCTGTATCTTAATGTATATATGCTATAAAGCAGCTACCCTTAAAATCTTATGTGTTGTGTGTCCTTTACAGAACAAGGATGTTGCACGCTCAATACTCATTGATATTCCAGTAAAGCTGGAGCGACTTGGGAAGAATGTGTGCTTCTCGGTGTTGCTCAGAATCAGAAGAAAATAGCATGCCTTCATCCATGCGGCAGTTCCCTTATGTATCTTAGAGCCAAGCCTGTTATGGTCTTCCTGCCACCCCAGCATGATCATCTGTTACCTGATTGCAGTATCACTTGTGTTTCTGTAGTAGGGCCCTGAGGTCAGTAATAGGCCTTGATGAGCCTCACCTGAGATCTCCACCCATACCCTCTGTCCGCAGGCTTAGGGGCTCCATTTAAGCTCAGGCCTGGGACTTCAATCTTAGTTATGTTGGCAATGTGCTTGTCCCAGCCATAGATCTCACCCATCTCATCTCCAAGCTGTGAGCTGACTTGCCACTATAAACCTTCCTGGTGATCTCTGGGCCCTATCTCTCTGTGGTAAGCATCACCAAACCTGATTCTGACTTGCACTTCTAGCTTGGCCCTGACCTGCACGTGACAATGTTCCTGCCTGATGACGTGGACTCCTGGTGGAACCTGCCTGCCATCCCTAGGCTGCCCTGCTCACCTCCCTCAGGTTACCATGAGGCTGGATGCTGGCTGGTGAGGTGCCTCTCCTGGCTGGGTTACTCTGCTTGGCTCCCTATCCCTTCAGGAGCAGCCAGGCCTTGCTGCTTCATGACATCCTACTGCAGAGAGCTGAAAACCAGAGCCTGTGAAGTTGCATAGCACCTGAAGTTCTTGTTCAACTTTCTGGCGAAGAAGCAGGACATTTGACCTCAATGGTTGTTTTACAAATCCAGAAATGAGACCCCTTTTAAAAGTTTATATGTGGATTAGGAAGGCCAACTTGTTGGTTCCTGTTTTGGAACATCTGGATGATGAAGAACTCAGTTAAACTTCCACAGCCTGTAGGGCGTTTATAGCAATGGCCAGTCAGAAATTGCCATGTTGACTTCCCAGCTGGGCTGATCTAAACTGGGACCTATCAGGAAGAATAATACCTGAAATTGCAATCTTGCTTTTATGGTTGCTGTTTAGAGAATAGTACCACCAAAGATTCTAGACCTGGTTATCATCAGGTGGAAGATGACAGGTGGGAGACAAGCAGCATCTCCACTGGAAAAGGGGCAAAACTAAGAATGAAGCTGTTGTAGAGTTAAGCTAGTCACTTCCTCTCTGCATGCTTCCCTTTCCCTTGGTAAACAGGGAGACTGCAAATCTTAGTGTTTGTGTGCCTCAAGATTCTTAAACTGGAAGTCCTGATGATCTTGTTAGAAAATGGAGATGAATGACATTCCTTCTGAAGAGGCACTGGCTCTTCAACAAACACCAATTAACAAAGAGGCTGGTATACTTGATTTCTCAAGAGAATCCCCCAACAAAGATATTTACAGCTGATTGATTGGAGCAGGATTTCATGGGTTCTTTTGACTACATTTTGTTGATACTGAGAGGTCTGAATCTTGATTAAATAGCAGCAGGATCATGTTTTACTCTATAAATGCCAGTGAATAAAAAAAAGACACCCTAATGGTGACTAGATCTTAAACACAAGAATCAAATGTTAGATCCAGCTGGCAGATCTAAGAGGAAGACTTTGCATCCGATGCTTGCATTGCATTGTGCTGAACTGAATTGGTAACAGCAAATTCAGAGCAGGTTTTTAAAGCAACCCATCAGGCTCAAGAGTATAAGTGCAATTGATCATTTTTTTTAAGACACCAGTGAACTCCAGACCTGGTTTTTCAGAGGTGCTGAGCATGTGCAGCGTAAGCTTCTGTCAGTGGAAGTTATGAACAGGAAGAACACCTAAATATTAAATGCACAATTTCTAATATTCAGAATGCAATGTGCCAGTTACAGGTAAATCAATCCTACTTAAAGGTTAGAATAATTTTTTATATGGTGCTCTAATGAAATGTAAGGAATAATGACCTATTGCCTTTCCACAAAAGCGTGATGATCAGCCTATTTGAATTTGCTCCTTGAGTGCCTTTCTCTGGTTATTCAGTTTATGACTCAATAATGAATATGCAAAATTCTTCCTGATGTACATGGCAATTGCCCTGTCATAAAGCAGTCAGACTCCATCTAAGCAATTTTAAGCACCCCAGCTCTCCTATTGAGAGACTGTTTCAGAATCTCTTACATTTAAATTCTTCTAATTTCAAGATTACATTTTTTATGGCTAATTCACAGCTATTTATTCCTCTTCCAGCATTTCCCTGAAGCTCCTTCCTGCTTTGACATTTATCCTGCAGTGAGACAGCAATCAAATGTCACCTTTCTTCAGTTAAGCTAAACAAGCCACAGTCTTAGTCCTCTTTTATAAGATCTCTATTGTCTGTGCAACCGAGGTGCCCTTCCCACCCTTCATGTAACATCCAAGTTCATGTTTCATTAATGTTTGCATCATCAAAATTCAGGCTTCTGCTAATGTGTGACATTAATAGGATAGAGGCTCAGTCTAAGCGAATTTATTTGAAAATCCAAACAGATTTTGCTTGCTTGTTTTTTTAGGGTGAAGAAAAATATTTGCCCATCAGTTTCATTATAATAAAAATAATATATTGATCAAAAACCAGGTGATCCTTGCCAGACTGGAAGCAAAACACTCATCCTGATAGTTCTCTGTAGTTCTCACAGGCAGCCAAAATGCCACATGTGGTGATGTTTTCCTCTTGATTTGGTTGTTGTAAGGGTTGTAGGTGATTATATTCTTTCTTTGGACATTTCTTAGATCTGGAAGCCACTGTGATGGCTGCTTGCCTCTGAAATTGACTTTGAAAATCCCCACATATTTTGTCATGGTGTGGATATAGCTGGGATTTTTGTGTTTATTAAGAACATGGCCTTGAAAAATGACTGTTTAACTAACTGGAGAACAATAAGGTGGTATTTGAAGACGGAATTTGCATTTTCTCATCTGGTAAATAGGTTTTCCCCCTTGTCACTCTCTGTGTGGAATGACAAATCTAATTTATAGGGTTTTACTGGTCTGATCCTCAGCTGGTGTAAATTAATACAGCTTCACTGATCTGAAAGGCTCTGACTCATATGCCTGTTCAGTAGCAAGTATGCCAACAAATACCTCTCTTAGTATGGGGCTTTTTTAGACTTAGAGATATTGTTATTTCAGTGTGCTCCAAGGTATGTGAGACCAGCATGCTCAGATGAAGGGGGTGGAGAGCTCTAGCCATAAGAGCCAGACCCTAGTCATGTTGAATGAGGAGGTTTGTTACTGAGCTGAGGACTTTATAGACCGTTTCAGGATTTATCTGTTCTAGATACCTGTACTACAGTGAGCTGCAGAAAATACTTGCTTGCATAGCTCTTTGAAGTGCCAGTGGCGGGTGTCACAAACATGAGGTATCCTTGCTATACTCAGCCCTCTCCAAAACCGGGCTTTCCTGGTTGTTTTGTAGACTGTTACCAGATTTGGAAGCAAGCTTGATCCCTTTCTACCCTTTTGACAGCCATTAAAAATCAGCCTAATGAAGATGTGAAATTCCGTATGATTTGTGAATCTCTTCAACTAAAAGTAATTTGGATAGTGTCACTGTTTGTCAGGGAACTTACAAGATCTTTTAGCATCTTTGAATGACATTGGGTTTTTAAAGATGACAAAATCTTCTCATTATGGTTTTAATCAAATGGAACATGGAATACAGAGACAAGACTTGACAGACTGTTACTAAGGATAGTGATTTATTTATGGTTTCTTTCATCCAAAAGGACATACTGTACTTTGCAAACCATGGGTAATGTCTTTGAAGGCAATAGGGAGTATGAGCCACATAATATAATCTGCAGAATTTAATTCAGTGCCTAGTAATCACTTCAGCTAATTTGGAAGTGATACATGTAGCATCAATAAAATCATGTAAACCACCAGTCTCTGTAATACATTAGGATGCTAAATGTAGTGAATCTTTAATGAAACTTAGCCCAATAACATCATCTGGGAGTATGTCACATAACTCAGGGCCAAGATCCCTTTTTTGAATGGAAAGTCCAGTAGGGTCTTCAGTGTCTCTAGGAGTTCGGGATATCAGTCTAAATACTTCTAAAAAATGTTTTCCTTGGTAGTTCAGTGCCCCCTAGCATTGTGAGAGGGAATCCGTCCATGTCTTAACAAATCTCCAAGGTCTCTCCACACAGATTTGGATGGGTGGAAAGGGGAGGGTTACTTGTGTACAGCAACTAAATCTACAAGGAAAGATGCAGGTGGAAACACTTCAATCAGAAAGCAAGAATGGAGCTCCCCTGGCGTGAGCTTGGCCTTTTAAAGTATGTCATCCTTGTGATAGCTTAGGCAGGCTTCCAGCTGAGTGTGATTAAAGTTCAGGGCCACCCACTTACCTCCATTTCTCTTTTACCTCGATTTTTGTCTCTCTTGTCCTTGTTTGTTTTTTTTTTTTTTTTTTTTTTTTTTGGCAGCTGGCTTTGCGCAATGCCTTGCGTTATTTCCCACCTGAAATTCAAAAGAAGCTAGCACTGGAATTTGCTGAAGAACTCAGGCTCTATGGCCATATTTATATGTACAGATTCTTTCCAGATATTGAGATGAGGTAAGGACTGGATGGTTTATATTGCATTTGATTGCCATTTGCTTACCAGCTTTCACCTATGGAACTGACCTTTAAATAGTGGCATTGCTGTGTCCTAATTTACCTCTTGTAGAAGGAATGTCATATTAATGAAGTGCATCATCTGAATAAACTGGATGATCTGTGTGCCGTTAGATAACGGTGGTTTCATTTCCAATGATACTGTATGTTTTGGGATGCTCTTCTTTAAAGCTGCGTAACAGTGATCTTTCATCTCCAGCTTTCATCTGTTCTCTGTCCTCATAAGAGTCCCATGGGACTAGCAGGGGGACAGTGTGTGACAGGGCCGGGACAGTCTTGGTGCTGGAAAGCTCAGCACCACTGAGCACAGGGAAAGGATTGTGCAAGGCTGTGTGCTTGGTAGTGCCGGTTTTACCATGCCCAGAGATCCCAAATGCTCTTCCCCGTGGCAAGTCTTAATTTCTAGGGGCCAGTCGTTACTCAAAGACCTCTGATTGCAACCTGGATAGAAAACTTGCAATTTATGCTGCAAGTGAAGTCTCAATTGAACCCAGAGGTAAGATCAGATGAGTAGGTGGGTTGGGACCTGCTATGAGTGGCTCGTTTTTCCCAGTCTCACAGAGAAGGCCTTCTGGGCTTAAAAGACAGACAACAGTACATGTTTCCATCACTGGAACCTGTGTCTGACCCTGGTTTGTAATATGCTGTGCCTGTTGATCTTGGAGCATCACTTCATTCTAGGGCTGATGGGGCTAATGTTTGTGAAGCAGAACAGTTTTAGAGAGGGCTGCCAGGGGCTAGCTGCTTTTTTTAGACTGATTGATTCCTTTTTGCATCCAGCAGGGGCCTGGTTAATGTCTATACAGAAATCTGAATAAAGCAAGCAACTAGAAAGCACTCTGATTTGCACAGACATCCATTTTTCTGTGCTGTCCATACTGGTCTGGGGTCAGCCCTTGCAAGATTCAGCTAAGGGGATGACAACTGGAAGACTGTCTGAAAGATATTGCAGAGCTGGACTTCAGAGGACCATAGTCTCAAACTACAGATGAGGACACTTTCCACTCAGGCTTGGATGAGACAGTCCACCAGCTTGTTTCCATCATTGGCATGAGTGACTCTTTGATAGCGTCAAATATTTTTTTTCTTTGTGACCATTTCACTGATCACTCTTTCTAATAGACTCTTACAGTCTCAGATTAAGAAAATGCCTTTTGTTCTCTTTAGTTTGGTAGTATTTGGGGTTTTTTTTGTTGTTCTGTATGTCCCAGGGAGCACAGTCCAACTTAGTTCTGTTCCATTTAACATTCATGTTCCCATGCTCAGCTGGTATCTGAACTTTGGATTTCTTATGTTCTGAGCAATAGTATGTGGAAATATCTCCTCTTGATGAATTGATATCATTCCACAGAAATCCTGTTATTTTATCACATCAAGCTTAGAAAAGCAGAAAACACTAATAAAAAAGTATTGTGGAAAAAACTCAAATGCTTTCCCTCCTGGTTTGGCAATGACTACAAGGCATTTGTTTTAGTATCCTGATGTAAAAAGCTGCGATAAAGAGCATATGAGCCCATTTGCTAAATCTGTAGAATATACATTCCAGATCTTGGCTCATGAGCTGGTCAGCGGATGTCCAATTTTTTTTTTTGTAGTTGGCACTCTTTAGCCTAACCTTTTCAGTGTAACAGTCTTCCCTGTACAAAGCAAGTGTCCAGCCACTGAAAATCTATGGTCCAATAAAAGGAAGATCATTTAGAAACCATGTCAAATGATCCTATGTACCTTCAGGAATTTGCAGCATCTGCAATGGTGTTGTTGCTTACAGAAAGGGAAAGAGCAAAACTCTTGCTCAAGGCATTTCTTGTTGGTATAATACCTTAGAGGCCACAGCACAAATGTACCAAGACCTGTGCAAACACAGCAAAGGAACTGTTCCTGCCCTCAAGAGCTACAGTATAAATCTAGGACTAGAAGTTTTGGAGAAATTGAATATGACAAACAGATGGTGGAGAAGAAGATAATAGTGAGATGATTGCAGCAGTTGGCATTGAAGAACATTAGTGCTACGAAACCTGACCCAGAATACCTTTGTGAGGGCTTCCCATACCTCACCTCTCAACTTTCTGGATGAAATGCACCTTATTCAGTAAAAAGGCCCATATTTCTCCTAACTAGGTTCAGTTTTTGAGAGCTGCTTTGGGACTGAGATTCAAGCTGGGTGTTTTTTCTTAGATAGGATCTTAAATAACAAGGGCTGATGAGCCTGAAGGCAACTTTCACTGATGCCATTTTCCTTGGCAATGCAGGACTCAGTTGCTTGGCCTGGCAATGTGCTACAGAGACTGGTTCCAGCATCCCCAAAATGATCCAGTTAAAAAGCAGTGGGAGATCTTGGCCACCATATTTATAACCAGTTGTGATTAACTGCTTCAGCAAATTATAAGCTGAATACAGTGTTTTTCTTTGCTTAGTTCTGAAAACAGTTAAAACCTGATTTGCCTGTTAAGGTACATATGTCATTTCAAATCTGCACTTTCTTCTTTTTTTTCTTCCCTTACTGAATAAAAGTCTGCAACTGAAAGGAACATGTTGGCATGCAGGGATATTTCTGTAGGGTATGTTGTGGTTGCACTTGTGAGTGAGTTGAAGTGTCTCCTAAATTTTTGTGACTACCATTTCAGAGCGTACCCCATAGGAGACTACCCGTGCAAGACCAAATCAGCGGCTGCCATTATGTTGATGATCATGAACAATCTGGATCCCTCAGTGGCGCAGGTAAGGTACTGTGAAAATAAGGAAGCTGGATTCATAGAGCAGCAGCAAATCTGCAAGTTATTTTCTGTATTTTCCTCACATAAAAACTGAAGAATTTAGGCATATAGGTGAAATCAATCCTTGTGCAGATGGTCCTCTTTCCATAGATTGAATAGGATTTTAGTTGTTCATATGTCTTTTGCTGGTTCTGTGCCCCAAGGTACATTTTTCACAGAAAGAGTGGTCAGACAGTGGAATAGGCTGCCCAGGGAGGGGGTGGAGTCGCCATCCCTGGATGTGTTTAAGGGTCGTTTAGATGAGATGTTGGGGGATGTGGTGTAGGGGAGAACTTTGTAGAGTAGGGCTGATGGTTGGACTCGATGATCCCAAGGGTCTTTTCCAACCTGAATGATTCTATGATTCCATGCCAGCCCCTGTAACGTGTCGAGCTGGCTGCTGTGTGTCAGGTAAACAGCCCCATTTCAGCAGTGCCAAGGCAGCCTCCTTACAGAGTGATGTGCTGGAATGTCCATTTCTGTGAGGCTAAGCTTGCGAGGGACTAAAGGGTATTCTATACTTTTCCTGTGGGTTATGTTTTGATTCCTTGGGTTTGGGGTCTTTTGTATTAAGTTCTGTAGTTTCCTGCTGTGTGCAGTTCTTAATTCTGCACAGTTGTGTCTGTCCTAACACAGACCTCTGAGGTCTCCTACAACACCACCAAGGTTCACTCCAGCTCCCACTAGACACAGGGGCTCAGTCGCTGTCTGAGAGAGGGATAGAACTCAGCTCTTAGTACAATTTATGTTGAAAAATTAGTGATCGTGCTTCCTGTCTCATCCCTCAAGGGCTGATTGACTAGAGTATTACAGGACCAAAGTCCATCTGTACAAGTACTACCCAGTGTAATGCATCTTTTTGCAAATGGCAGGGGAGAGGCCATGCAACTATGCCCTGCTGGTCATAGACTCTTCTAGCTGTTGTAAATGCCGGTGGCAACCAAACTCAAGCAGTCCCTCTGTAGAGGAGTTTACTGGGATGTCTGTCTGAAACAGAAACTGCAGTCAAGGAATCACTTTGTAACGTTCTGCATTCCAAATACCATTGTAGCAATAACAAATACCTCATTCTGAAAAAGAATTGGAATTTTTTTCTTAAATTATACTTTTATGATGTTATTTTCTGATTTCAAGAATCTGGAGAGTGTTGATGTGATAATCTCTAGAAAAGATTTATTACTGAGATTAAGAAAATAGCTCAGAGATACAGTGAAATGTTTCAGAAAAGTGCTTGCCTTATTATTGTTAAATCACCTTTTTCAGTTTCCCCAGGAGCTTGTCACTTATGGAGGAAATGGGCAGGTCTTCAGCAACTGGGCACAGGTAGGACATTGCTGCTTTTGCAACTTGTTTCACCCTCCCCCACAAACATTCTGCTTAGGCATTTTGTGATAATTCTTGGCAGTCGTTGTGTCAAAATACTCCAAAACATCCTGTCTGGATAGAGGAATGCTCAATTATGAACAGCATAGATAGGGAAAGCTTTATTTAGTAAAGAGAGCACAGGCAGCCCAATAGAAATACTAAACATAATACCATAATCATGCCAAGCTGGGTATGATGAAAGACCAGTTCTTTGTCTTTCTCTGATGCATTTGTATGTGCCGGTGTATTTTGCACAGATAAATTCAGAGTCAAAATGAATTCTAGGAAACAAAACAGTGTATCTTTTTGTCTGCTTGTTTCTGGTACTTTTGCAACATTTTTCACAAGTAATGGAATAAATAAAAAAAAAAAAAAAAGGCTTTGATTAAAGAACATGCAATCCTGAGTCTTTTTCCAAGCAAATCGGATTAGCTGTAAATATTTACATGCTAGCTGGCCAGATCATAGTGCACTTCACTGTCAGGCCTAGCAACGTTATCCCTGATCTCCTGAGAATAATGGCACGTGGTAAAAGTCTGTCTAAAATCAGAGCTGGGATGTTTAAGGTGTGATTGTGTAATTTATCAAAGATGGTAGTAAATACACTTGCTTTAATCCAAGTACTGCAAAATGTATGTGAGAAACAGAATCATCTAGGTTAGAAAAGACCTTGAAGATCACCTAGTCCAACCAACATTTTGAGGAGAATTTTGGCATTAGACTTGTGTTTTGTATGAGCTCAATTTATTCTCTCAAGGAAAAAAAAAAAAATCTGGGTCTGAATGCTCTACAGGTGTGGGGTGGCAGGAGGAGCCTCTCATGACCAACCACCCTGAGTGTCTGAGGATAGACAGGCACAAATTCAGTTATTGTCAATGGCAAAACCACACTGTGCCTGCAGCCTCTGGTATGCTCCAAGGCCACAGCGGGGGACAGGTGGACATGTGGCACAGGTAGAAAGCTACCTCACCCTGAAGGTCAGCATCGCTCCCAAAGGCTGGGAAGATCTTGATTTCTGTAGTTTACATAGGCAAAAGCTGACTTAAGGAGACAACTTCTGTCACAAGGTATCGTGTATGCACCTTGTTGTGGCTTTACCTGAACCTGGCCTCTTGCTTATTAAAAAAATAATTTACACTAATGTGTAAATGAAGTTCCTAGTTAAGGGAGAGGAATGTATTCCTCACTGTAGCATGGAACCTGGGTTTTCTTCCCAGTTTAACTGTGATATTTTTGTTTGTTTGTTTGTGGCTAAGAATATTCATGCTTCAGTTTCCTAATCTGGTAAATGGGAGTTAAATGGGTGTCTTAGGCAGCTTTAGAGGCAAAACTCTTCTGACTTTTTAAAAGAAAGGTACCATGGCAATGCACACCATTTCTTTATTCTGTGCATTAATTAGTGAACGCCTGTTAACTGCATGAGTTTTACAGCATTTTACAGTGCTAGCAGTTTATATAGTAGCCTTTATTGGACTGACATCCCTTAGGCAGATGCTGGGCCAAAAGGTGAAGTCGAAGCACTGCCAAAGTCAGAAATATTCTCTTTTCTCTTGTTCTCATCCAAACCAGAGCTATGACCTGCAGTTGTTTCACAGCAGAATAAACAAAACCTTTTTGTTTTTGCTTACTTAGAGTAGCAATCACATGAATGAGTCAGTTATGACAGAACATTTTGTTCCGTTTGTGGCTTGAAAACAACATGCTTTTTGGAAATCTATCACTGCAAAATTTGTAGTAAAAAGGTTCAGCTTGGTTTGTATCATCCATGCAGACCAGTGCTTTCTTCTGAATAATTTTTAAAGAACATACCATGTCCAGGGCTAACTTTACAAGCCTGCAGGCAACAGAACTGTACTTTAAGCTAGGAAGGGCTTTTGCCTCCTCTGTCCTAGTGCAAAAAGATCTAAAAGTCTTACAGCTTCTAGTTTTAGTACAATGCTTTTCCCAGCCTGCTAAAGAGCTGGGAGTTCACCTAGTTACTTGTTCTGTCCTAGGACCAGAATTTGATTGTTCGATATTTTTCATGAAACAAAACCAAAATGTAAAAAGCAAGACAGTAACTCTAGTAACTCCTTCCTGCTCAACTTGCAGCTTGGAAATTAGCTGGGTTAGAAGGGACTGTCTTCAAATATGTACCATTTTTAATTGAGATCAAAGACACAGAGAGATTAAGTGCCCTTGACGACTGGTAGTACTGTCTCTTTGATCAGCAGTTCCATTTTTTCTCAAAACTTTGTCTCTGTATGCCTACAGAAACTCTAGTTTCAAGCTATTGTTGAATTCCAATATTGCATGGGAAAGCTCCCAGTGTCACAAACTGAAAGTCCTGTGGAATATTATGGGCTTTGTGATAGACAATGGTGGATGCGAGTCATATCTATAGGCAGCTTAGATGGCCATTGCCTACTTTTTGGTGTAGACCAAGAGTAACTATTGCATTATGCAGACAACCTCAAGATGCATTTATTTGTATACTTCTGGGTGCCTCAAGGACTTTTCACTGTCCACAATTAAAGTGGATTTTTTTTATTTGAGAAGAAAAATCATTTCATTTTTAAGTTCACATTGTAATATCCATTTGTTGAAAAGATGACAAGCGCCAGCAGATGCTGAATTATCCGTTTCAGGTTAGGATCAACACTATGCGTGGGTATTTTAATCACTTTTATAGGGAAAACTTTGCAGTTTGGCTTTGGAAAGATTGCCAGAAAAGTGCCAGATCCAAATGGTTAACCTCAAGATAAAATTAGAATGGTTTTAAAAATGAAGCATTTCTGGAGTTTGTACTGGAGAAATTCTTCTGGAACTTATTCAGACTTTTGCTAAATGGTGATTTATGTTTCCTGCTAAGTGATGTCTCTTAATGGACTTTATTAAAAGGAAGAATGTGTTGAGAGCTCTGGCTGTTATTCCATATGTGAGTACACCTCATTATCTCTATCGCTGCCTTTATACTCAAAGTTTAGCAGCTTCACAAACAAACATTAAATGTAAGATGGAAACAGATTTTCTCACTTTCCTTGCTTTTCCTTTCAGTTCTGGTTGGTAATGCACTATTTGTCAGAGATGACCGAAGAGCAAACATTAGTAATGTACAGTGGACATCCCCTGGGAGTCTTTCCCAGCCATCAGTATGCTCCTCGATTAATCATTACTAATGGCATGGTGGGTATCAGCATCTTGTTTTCTCTTTCTCTTCCTCTTCCGTTTAGTTTTCAAGTGTTTGCTGAATTAAAATATTATTTATACTACCTGAACTTACAACCACACACAGGAGAATCTGGGGCCCAAATTCTGCAGCATTTATTCCAGTACAGTTGCTCTCACCTCAAGTGTGCTGATCTGCAGTGATGGAGGGAACAGTCCTCTCCTTATTAGGTGACTTCTGAGCTGTACACGTTCTTGACCAAAACAGTTCAGCTAGATTCAGTCTGGAAGATTTAAAAGCCCTCAATAGGCAAACAGATGATTATTAATCAGTGTTATGGTTTAACCCCAGCCAGCAATTAAGTACCACACAGCTGCTCACTCACTCACTCTTCCCCCCACCAGTGGGATGCGGGAAATAATTGGGGGGGAAAAAATAAAGTAAAGCTTGTGGGTTGAGATAAAGGCAGTTTATCAGGACAGCAAAGGAAGTTAAAATAATAATAATAATAATAATAATAGAATAGAATAGACAAAACAAGTGATGCACAATACAGTTGCTCACCACCCACTGACCAATACACAGCCAGTCCCTGAGCCGTGGTGCCCCCCCTGGCCAACTACCCCCAGTTTATATACTGGTCTGGAATACCCCTTTGGCTCGTTTGGGTTGGCTGTCCTGGCTGTGTCCCCTCCCAGCTTCTTGTGCCCCCCCCAGCCTCCGCTGGCAGGGCAGCATGAAAAGCTGAAAAGTCCTTGACTTCATATAAACTCTGCTTAGCAACAACTAAAACATCAGCGTGTTATCAACGTTATTCTCATCCTAAACCCAAAACACAGCACTCTACCAGCTACTAGGAAGAAAACTAACTTCATTCCAGCTGAAACCAGGACAATCGGATGCTCAGCTACCTGGACTGCTTTGCTGGGAAGGCAAGTTGGACAAGTGAACACACTGGTTCATTGCCAGTCTTCTGAGCCACTCAGTATCTATCTCTCTGCAGGCTAGTTTTGTGGCTAGAGAGCTGGTTTTGTTAGAACTTGTCTGACAGTCACACTGCCAGAAAGACCAGACATCTTTTTTCTAATACTAGAATGCATGGAATAAAACACTCGAAATACTCCTCCTGTTTTTCACTGTTTTTCTATGCGTGTGAGCATAGTAAGAGAAATATAGGCTGTTAAAATGATTTGCTTAAATCTCTAATTTGCTTATCTGGATTTTCTTTTGATTGTTTTCTTAGGTTATTCCCAACTATTCCACCAGAGATGAATATGAGAAGATGTTTGCTTTGGGAGTAACAATGTAAGAAGATACCTCACTATTAAAATATATCAAATCCTTAACTAAAATGTAATTTGGACATCAAGCAGTAGCTGGTTAAAATTTCTAATGCAAATGGATTTCAACTGTGCTGCATAAAGTCCTGATACTGCAAAGCATTAATGCACACTTAAGTGGAATTACTTAGGAGTATGAGTTATGTTCAGCCACATATATAAAGATGTAATTGAGGTCTGCTAGGAATTAGTATTGGGTTTATGTGTGGGACTTGGCTGAATTACAGTCTGAAGCCTTAATTATAACCTACTTATAGCACTGACTAGTTCCACTTTGCAGTGGTTGTTTTGCAATCTACAGAAAACACAAGTTATGAAACATTCTTTCACACCAAGAGAAATCTTTGAAGTACAAATTTATCATTTTTTTGTATTTTTTTAATTATGATTTACCTAATTTTTTTACTGCTCCTGTAGTTGATGAGCAGGATTATTACTCTGTTGTGTACCATGGAGAGAATAAATTAAAACCACTGGAGAGAGCTGAGTGTGTACAGATAAGGAAGCTGGAAGAAAGGGTATGAATCAAGAATGTCTATTGCCACTTTCCTGGGAATTTCATAGGAATGTGGACAACCATTTTGGGCTAACAGTTTCGAAAGAGACCATGTGACTTAGAAGTGTGAGTGCCACTGAAAACCAATGTCATAAAGATGCCAACAATGTGAAAAGGAGTGTCCTTGTGGTCTAGTTACTATGATAAATGCCAATTGAGTTTACACTCAGTTTTTTGCTCCATGCATTTTTGAACTCAATTTATAGAGCTAAATGATCCTCTGAAAACATGTTGGTGCATTGCTAATGAAGAGACTCAATTAAGTTGTGAATTTGATAATAGCAGATCTTTAACAACAAATCAAAGCACGGAGACTATTTTTGGTTTTGTTATACTGGAAACATGTAGACACATACAGAATTCATTCCAGCCTGAGTGCTATCGTTGTGTTCATTCCTATTGCTAGGTACGGGCAGATGACTGCAGGGAGCTACTGCTACATTGGGCCTCAGGGAATCGTCCATGGGACTGTGGTAAGAAATTGGGGAAAGCTCTATTTGTTGATACCTTTTGGAGGAGGGTATCTTCCACAGTGGCTGGTGGCTGGAGTGGATTGGATTGCTGTGAGAGGATGTTCTGGCTACCAAAGAAATTCTCATTGCCTGCTCCTTATAAAAATGAGTGTCCTTCCACTCAGTACATGGCATCTTATCCAGAACATAGACCTGAAGGAATCTGCAATCAAGGTCTCAATCTGAGCTCATATCTAGCTACAATAAGTGAAGTATGAATTGACCAAATGTGTTAGATAAAAACATTTTCTTAGCTTGTTTTCTTAGCTGTTTTCCTTAGCTGTCCTGAATACCCAAAGAACAGCATGTTGGGAACCACTGATTATTCTATTTCATAGTGAGAGAAATAAAGATAACCAGGACAGATGGTTTCATAGCATCACTTTGTAACATGTTTTCTTCTTAAAAAATTAAAACAGTTTCATGGTCCCAATGACCCCTGAGTTTCAAACTCTGTTTGCAAAAGGCACAGAAAATGTTTCAATTTCAGGGACTCTGAAAATAGCTCCTGATAATTGCTCTATTGTGTTGTGTGCAGCTCACAGTGCTCAATGCAGGCCGTCGCTACTTGAAGGTAGAAGATCTGTCCGGAAAGGTGTTTGTTACTTCTGGTCTTGGAGGGATGAGTGGGGCTCAAGCGAAGGCTGCAGTCATTGCTGGCTGTGTGGGGATCATTGCAGAGGTGAGAGCAATGTTTCTTTCATTCTGTCTTCTCTCCTTCATATGCTGAACCAGAACCCTCGTTCTCCTGATCTGACATGTTCCTCAAGTAACCCTGACAAGCCAAACTCAAAAAAGGTACTCTTTGCTGAGATCTGTCTGTCCTTTTTGTTGCTGAGCATTTTTCACTGCTATTCCACTCTATTTGTTCACTCCCTGGATCACACTGTAAGCATATGGCCTGTAACTTCTTATGATTTCTTCTCAAATAATGCAGCGTGATGCTGCGAGATGAGACATTCTCAGTGCTTGAGCTAACCTCATTTCATGTGTGAAAGGGTATAACTTCCACAGGCAATTCCCAAAAAATCTATGTTAAAAAGGTGTTAGTTACATTACAATTAATCTTTAATGCCTCTGGCACTGTTATCACGTGCGATGGAAAGTTAAAAATGTTGGTATGATTCACTCGTCAAGGTTGGGACTAATGATGTTGCTTGGTGTTGTGATTCTTTGAAGTCAATGGGATTTTGTAAAACTGGGAATTTTAAAGTTGGCTTCAGTATGAAGGTGGTGAGGCTAATAAGCATTTCTAAGAATCCCAGTTTGTAGACAGCAAAGGTAAGTTCTGCTAAGGAAAAATGCTGATGGGAGAGAAGTTCTGTAGTGTCATTTTCCCTGTTTCCTGAAGCTCACCCACAACATATATTCTTTGTAGAGAGTCTTTCATCCTGATGTAATATTTCTCTGTTCCAAATATGTTAAAATAGCCCACTATTTCCTCCCATAAACAAACAGAATCTAATAATGATCTGTAATTCAAAGACTGCTAATGTCCAGGCAATTGGACTAGTGTATGATAAGATCCACTGGATCCACAGATATCCTTAAGTATCATATATAATGCAGAACACGACCATCATAATTTTGGTAAGCATGTATGGTCTGTAAGTTTTGAGTGAAATACTTTTCATATAAAAAAGCAACGTTAGGTCCTCCCAATACCTGCCTTTTCCATCTATTATGCTTATCATAGGGTTCTGTTCTAACAAATCAAATGGAAGGATCGACTACAGAAATACTGCAACACTTTTTAACAGAAAATGTTGCTCTGCAATTCTGTGAAAATGGTAGTGATTATTTGTAATGATATTGACTATTGAGAAACAATAAACATTTCCATGCATTTGTTTCCTCATGGCTACCTTTCAATTCAATACACTGGGGAAACATTCTTGGTGGAGCAGATATAGGACTGACCAAAATGCACTGAGCTCTTCTGACTATTGGCAGGTGATGAGCTCTTGTTACTGCTCCAGAGGAAGAGAGATTTTTTTGAGACTTAACCTCCAGTTGGAGCTGACTGGAGTGGGAGTTTTTAGCCTTCTCAGACAAAGTCATTTCTAGAGAGAATTAGCTGGCAGACCTCTGCTGTGGGCATGTCATTTGCTGCAATGAAAAGGGTAAGACTATTTCAATCTGGCCAATGGTAATTATAATTAAACTTCAAAACATAATGGGTCAGACTGCCCACCTGGCATGCAGTAAATCTGACCTGCTCTGGCTAGTTTAGGTCTTATTCATGGAAGGTTAGGGTTTCATCTGTTTTACAGTGATGGTGCAAAAGTGTTTTTGTTGGCACATAAGTTTTGCATGTATTTGAGATCTCATCAGGTACTCCCTGCAGATAAAATATTCAATTTATTATTGAATAAATTATTATTGAATGAATTATCTTTATACAGACTTCTACTCTGTCATCATGATCTTTTAAATGCTAGAATACAAAGGAAAGATTCCAGTGAATGCTATTCACAGCAGTCCTTTGTCCTTTTCATCTCTACGGCTGCAGATGATTTTGTTCAGGAGACTGAATATCGCCTGGTTTTTATCTCCTGTGAGATGATCCTTGTCGGAAATGAGTCTCAGGAGCACATGTGGATAGCTATATATATGTACATATTATTTATTTAAGGAACTATTTATGCAAATGACACTGATGAATTGTGCAAGAGATGTCATTTTGTCAGCCAGGGCTTCCGAAGCTCAGACAGAAGGGATTAATGGTGCAAGTCTTTTACCTCTTCTGTTTGACACGAAGCAGATGATTGTAATTTTATGAAATAATTGCATGGAGGGCCAGATTATCTCCTCTGAGCTGCACTAAGCTCTCTAGGGTTACACTGGAAGTGACATTAGCTCATTGTGTTTGTGCAATTTTTTTAAACTACTGAGATGCTGATCAAAAAATTAGCACATTTTTGAAAGTGTTGTTCAAAGGATCTAGCTTTCTTGAGTATGCTAGCAAGTCTGTGAAAGACTGAGACTGTCAGAGAGAGCTGAATAAAATATGCAGGATGTGGTAACAGATTTAAATGGATCTGATCTGTGTTATGCTGAGCTTTAAATGAACCTGATTCCTGTAATTCGTACAGACCATTTAATATATTTCCTCCGGTGATGATTTAAATAACACCCAAAGAAGTTGTCCCCCACGGCCCCTGACTTTATTGAATAACTCCATTGGCAGTGACACTGATATTATCATAATCTGGGGTTTTGGAAGGGTAGTCTTTATTAATGATGTGGGAAATGATGGAAGGTTTCTCATGCTAAGAAAAATTAGGAAAGAAAAGGTTTCCTGGTGTTCAGGCGACTCCTGAATACAGAACTTATTTAATTTACATGTAAGTACTTTGTTAATGAGAAATAATAGAATGAAAATTATGGTAGTGGATTATAGAGAGGTAAAAATGCTTTAATAAAATACTAGAAGATACTTGGGTTATGTGTTCTTATGCAGACACACCACTGTGGTTGTTTGAATCTGTTTTCCACAGAAAATTGACTTGAATTAATTTTCCACTTGCTTTATGCCACTGATAGCCCATTATAAAAGTATTAATGATGTGCGGGTTTGTACATTGAACCGTTATTATGGAATCTGTGCCAAAGCCTCTACACTTTGTCTATCCATTTATATTTTTATCCAGCTGTCTCTTGTGCATATACACACTGACACACACAGAAGCTGAGCCCAGAAGAGCGTACAGATTTGGGACTGAGCTTGTTTGAGCTTCAAAGTTCAAACAAGAGGGAATTCAAGACATAGTTTCGTTTTGATCCATTCCATTTTTCAGAGGCATTAGCCAGCTGGGACAAGAAAATGCTTTCTTCTTTTCCATATTTGGTTGAGACTTTCAACCAGCAGTTGAAGAATAAAAGTGAGAGTCAATTTCATTCAGCAAACCATTGCTTCATCCTGGGCAGTCTGGCAGAAATGTCTATCGCTGAGCTGATCAAAGAAAATATTTTCTTAATTAAATAGAAATTTTATTTTCACAGAAAGCAGCCAGATTTGAAAAATGAATTAGAAAGATTTTGACTTTTGTTTTTTTCAAGATAATAATGAAAAGAAACAATAAGAATAATTAAAATTGGCAGAAAAGTATTACCTCTTGTATAATTTTAATGATAATATTTGGATTGCAAAATATTTTGGGAAGTGTTGTGTCAAAAAGTCTTTTTTTTTTTTTTTTTCTTGCTTTGAGCCTGGAGTAAAAGAGAACAGAAAATGTAAAAAAAATCAGAGGTGAAAAATAAGTATTTGAACAATCACTCCATATTTTTAATATGGTCCATATTTTTAATATGCCAAGGCAGAGCTATTCCCTTTACCTATTTGCTATTCTTTCTTGCAGGCTAATTGAAAAACTACAGGTAAAAGAGACTGGATAGGGGAAACAGGAGTTTTAAGATCCCTGCTATTTCTCTTAGGTTGATGAAGCAGCACTTCTGAAACGTCACAAGCAGGGATGGCTGATGGAAATCTCTAACAACCTGGACCATTGCATTGCACGCCTTAGGTATGACTCGTAACGTGATTCAGCAAGTTTATCTCTGCTTCCTAATCCTCACTTCACATCTTTCTCCACTGGGCCATTTTAGTGTGCCTGTAGAAAGGGTTGAGGGGCACCTCTTCTTATTCCAGGTCTGCCTTTGAAGTGAATCCATCCATCAGAACAGCAGCAGTCATTATTAGTGACTACCAATGCTTACTGCAAGCCACTACTAATGCTTCACATCATTTATATATGTTAAATGTGTCTTCATTCCATTTCATGAATATGCATAGAGCAATTATAAATAATGTTACACTTGAAGCATCACTCAGGCTTTCTGGAATCAGTGATTAACAATTACATAAAGGTTGGAAGATCTGTTGCCTATGGTTGTTGGAAACCACACGTAGACTTTTTCTGCTAGGTTTGACTCTGTATGTGATTTGTACACTGCAAGATGGAATTACATGAGGTGCATTTTCTTCAACCAATCTTTTTAATCTATTCTAGAGACGCAAGAAAGAATAAAATTGCCCTTAGTTTGGGTTACCATGGGAATGTGGTAGATCTATGGTAAGTAGTATATATGGACAATGGATATATTAATGCTCTTGCTTGTAAGTCAACCTGGAATTAGTTCCCAAACTTGGAAGAGAAGAAACATTAAGCCTAGTGCTGAGTTCATTACTCTAGATGCTCATGAAAAACTGTATTGTCAAAAAAGGGGTCTTCATCCTTCATCTTCAGTTCCCAATTTCTTCCCACGCACCTTCTCCTTTCCTTGTGGAACACTGAATTTCTTAGGAAAATAAATCCCTAAGATTCTTCCTTCTAACCTTTTGCTAATTGGATAGCAAGAAAATGTCTTTGACTTCAGTGAAGAATAGAATTATTGATGTATTGATCAAATAAAAATAATCAGATGATGGATAGAAATTCTGGCACTCTTTGACGCTTGATCCAATGGTAAATCTTGCTGCCACACCATATGCCAAGGGCTGAGACTGACCAATAAGACTGGTATGTCATACTGGTATCCGACTCGTCTATCAGCATTCCTGCACAGGTAAATGTGAAGTATAAAAGTTGCACCTAAATCTTCGTCACCATCATTTCCCACCTCCTGAATGGTAAAACAAAGACTTAGCCTGCCAAGGGCATACCTTTATAAACAGCTTCTTGGGATGGAAGATGTTCACCTGAAAGAGGAACTAGAATGTGAAACGAGAGCTTTTGTTCAAACACTCCCTTCATTGTCTTCCCCAGGGAGAGGCTAGTATATGAGTTGGACACAACAGGAGAGCTGCTAGTTGATCTGGGGTCTGACCAGACTTCATGTCATAACCCATTCAGTGGGGGATACTATCCGGTACAGCTTGGCTTTGAGGAAGCAAAGCAGCTCCTTTCCACCAATCCGGGGAAGTTCCGGACCCTGGTACAAGAGAGGTAAATGTTTTGGCGATACATGTTTGTAACTTTTCAGTTTAGTTGCTCTGCAAGTGATCAGATCTTTGTTTTTCTCACAAGAAGTTTCTGTTCTTCAGTAGAAATCTGGGGTGGAGCTACTGCACTAATAACTCCCAATTTTGTACTCATACAGCTGTCACTCAGAATCTGGCAGACAGCATGCACCCACCATTTTAGGAGTAGCCTCTATTGGCTATGACAGATCAGACATCTGAACGCTAATGATTTATTTCATTTCTGTAAATTCCTAAATTACATTAGATTTTAAACATCTGGGAATAAGAACAATTCCACATAGTCTACCACTTGGTTTAGATTCACTTGAATATAGCATCAAAACCCAATGGGTAAGCCAGAAAGTCCATCTAGCCTACCATGCTTCCAGTTGTGGCCAGTAATGGATTTTTGGGGAAAGGATATAAGGAGGAGACAGTCTCCTCCTGTCGCCCCTCTCAGCTTCCTGAAACTGTAACTAAGTTCTGTTTAGCATCTTGATTTCAGGGAGCTACTCCTGATTTACAAGTTTGCAAGTGAAATTGGAGTTGGACGTCATAAAGGGAGAAAACTGGCATAATTTATATATAAATAAAGAACTGTGGAACGGAGACAGCAAGCTGTACTGTTGTTCTCAACTGGTACTTTTGAGATTTTTATGGCTCCTACTCTGGTTTCGTTCACCTTGAACGTTCCTGCTGGAGACCTTTTTCCAGTGGGAGGTAGAATATGAGCATATAATCTATCTGACTTTGGATGAGGGACCTACAAGAACCTTTCCAGTTTCCCAATTCCATATCATACTACTCTAAGACAAAGGTAACAGAAAGGTAACTTCTGGGAGGGACTAATTTCTAACAAGCTAGTTATGACCTAAAAAAATGCAATTTCATTTGTTGGGCATTGATTTACCCCTCTAGAGTTCCAAGAGGTTACACCTATGCATGTATAACTCCATATGCAACTATGCAGCACTGAGATTAGAACTAGATAATATTAAGTGGAAATGGTATCACAGAGAGTAGTCCTGGGGTATGGTCCACTGTTGGAAATAAAAGTAAAATTGGGCTGTTTTGGCCAAGGGAGAGGCCAGAACAGTGAGATTTAGCTATTTTCAGGTTTTCTGTCTCTGCTCACTTTCTCTGTGAACTCTTAAATGGTTTTGCAGTTTTGTGTAGGCTGTTTTTTGTTGTTGCCTTCCATCCTCAGAGCTGACTGCATTTCTTTGCTGAAAGACATGATCCCTCTCTGCTAATTAATGAAGTTCCCTTAATGCCTGTAAATCACTTCAAGATTTGGGGATAACAGGTGCTGCAGAGACTGAAAGCATCTCAGTTGATATCTTATGGGTTTATGTCTGAAGTTCTCTGGGGTCTTTCAGTTCCATCTGTCTCCCCCTACTCCCATGCCTTTAGTGAGATCATGATATTATTCTTCTTAATATTTTATTAATCTCAAGAATAACTGTTTCCTTCTTTATTTCAGTCTGAAGAGACATGTGGCTGCTATTAACAGACTAGCTGATAAGGGCATGTTTTTCTGGGATTATGGCAATGCTTTTCTCTTGGAAGCTCAAAGGGCTGGTGAGTAGATCCTGGAGTTGTTAGGTAGAAACAAGGACAATCCTGCATGCATCTTCCCAGCTGATTATTTTGGTAGGATAGGGTTGGCCACTGTGTTATACTAACTCTTTAGTCTCTCTCTCATTCTCTGAGACCCCTGACCTTCTCTGTGGCTGAGGTAGAGCCTTCATGGGAACCCAGGTGCAGTCTGGTTTTATATTTTATAGTTTTTCTTCATCAGATCACTGACTATTAAAATTCTTCTATAGGTGCTGATGTTGAGAAAAGAGGAGCCAATAAAACAGAATTTCGATATCCTTCCTACGTTCAGCACATCATGGGGTATGTTGGGGGGAGTTTGGAATAAAGCACACAAGTGCCTGTGACACCCCTCTGTTTAGGGGGCGAGTACTACAGAGATTCCACTTAGTGCAAATCTGGCAGTGCACTATATATGATGAAAAGGAGTCAACAGTAGCAGTAGGAAAATAGATCTCTCAGGTGTTACGTCAGAGCTAGTCTTGTTTTCTCCACTCTGGAGCAATGCCCAGTGTGGTTTGGGAAGATGTTCTGTTGGTTGTAAACATCATGCTCATGTTTTCTATTGGCTTCCTTAGAGTTACTCCTTGCATTTTCCTGTGTACAGGGGAAAAGAAGAGCCAGACCTGGAGGGATATGTTAGATGTGATTAAGATAAGTAAACTCTGACAGCGGAGGTTTGGCACGTCTTGATAATTTGGTGTAAAGCTTTATTCTTTTTAGAATTAAAAGGTCTTATGAAAGCAGGCACCAGATGTGTGAACAGTAAGATAAAACACTGCCAAATCAAAACTCTTCTTTACATGAACAGCTTCATTTTCTCTTTTGTCGCATCAATTTTCCTTAAGCAGTTCTACTCAAGAAAATAGCCAAGTCACAACCTAAAACTATAACTATATGTAACTTCACTTCTAGGTGCTAAAAATGAAGAGCTCGTCTCTTCAGAGCAGTAGAGCTCAATTCCAAAACATCAAAGCCTATGTCTACACAGAAGTTAAAAGCACATCTGAAATAAGACACTCTTCTGCCCACGTCACTGACTGTACCTCTTACCCAAGCTGTGCATACTGCTTGTAGAGAAAGCTGTGCTCAGGAGATCTGTTGAAGGACTGAGTTTATATCACCTTTTGCCTCTGACTCATGCTTAACTTGCCTATATCATGTGAATAACAGCTTGAACATAGAGTAAGGCACCAATCAGATTGGATCTCTTCTTCTGGAACTCAGCTGAAGCATATCTGACTATTGTGTGTAAACAATGTGGACAGCAAATGAGTCTGGACTCAGGCACTTGTTCAGAACCTACACTTGTCTGATAGTGTAGATGCACTCAGAGTTAGCCTCAGTTAAGGATGAGAAGACCAGGCAGCAGGGAGAGTATATCTGATGAAACAAAAGAAAAATTGCAACTCATCTGATGATGCACTTGTTTGATTGAACTGCCCAACATTCCTATCAAAATTCTGGCCTGACTGTATTTTTATACAGCTGTCAATGGCTGCGTGAAACAGCACTGTTTAATTTCTGAATTAATGGTCCCTGATGCTTCTGTTTAGATTAGTTCATTGAAAATGTTTCAAATTCTTCCGTCTCCAGCTAATGAAAGAAAAGCACTGCTAGCAGCCAGGATAAATAAGGAAAGAATTTCAACTATCTCTTAATGAAACATGTTCTCTTCCCAGGGACATTTTTTCCCTGGGATTTGGGCCATTCCGCTGGGTTTGCACCTCAGGTGACCCACAGGATCTTGCTACCACTGACTCAATTGCCATGTCTGTGCTGGAAGACTCTATACGTCAGGGAGGTAAGACACCATCCCATGCCCCCATCACTGGGGGTGTTTTTGGGGAGGAAAGGAAACTGAGAGTTGTGAAATGTGTGTTAGCTTTCGGCTGAAGCCATAGAAAGCAGTCTCTTGCCTGTTCTCCAAACTCCTGTAAGGAGTGTAACCAGTAGGTGAAATGTGAAAACACCATGTAGAGAGGTTATTGATCCCAAAGCTATTGGTGCAATTTTGGCTAAAGAGCCTTTCTTTTGATTTGTTACAGATTTTCCTGCACTTTATCACCTTGAAACTTTAAGACAAACAGTATCTTTCATCAACAGGTCTCCAAGAGTTTTTTTAAAGGAGTCACATTGCTTTGCCCCTGTCTCACAGGTGAATGAGACATGGGAGGTTTTTAAGAGAGCAGCAAGCAGATCAGTGGCAGGAAGACCAGGTTTCATGGATGTGGTGCTCCATCCAGTGTCATTTATTTGTGATTACAATTTTGAGGTGTTTTTGTCATTTGTTAATAAATTGACAGCTGTTTCTACTCACTGGTGGAACTGATCTGGAATATCTGCATGGCTCTGTATGCTGCTCTAGTATCTAGGAATTACACTGTATTTCACTCTTCCATATCCCTGAAAGTGGGCTGTTATTGTTATCCCCTGCTTATGAATGGGAATTGAGCCCAAGCTCATTTTGTGCCAGCAAATGTGAACCCTAATCTCCCAGGTTGCAGTGGAAGGCCCTGCTGCTTTCCCTTTCTTTGTCTACTTTTACAGTAATTGGACAGCAGACTCAAAGTCTTAAGTGTCAGTTGTCCCTTAGCACTGAAGTCTTCAGCTCTTCTGTTTCCAGAGCGTGGAGCTTTGCTTCTCAGAATCAAGGAAGAGATCAGAAAGAAATGGATCACAAATCCAAAGCATATTTTATGGGGAGGAGAGCATAATATGTTTATCTGGTAATATTGAAATATTTATTGCTCCTTTCATGAAAGACATAATTGAAATATAAATAAAGTGTGAAAATTTTGAATGCTCTCCTATTTGTTCTGAAACAGTTAGCATTGTGGGGATCTAGGGTGGTATTTCTGAAAAGGATATATCACATTCAGATATGTCTCTCATTTGAAACAAAGCTACTGTTGTCTTCCTGTAATGCAAGGCTGGTGCCCAGCCTCCTCTTCCTCCCAGGAGGTGAATAATTGGTAGAGTGGGTCTGACCTTGCAAGGTCCTTAGTTCTGTCCTAAACTTTCCTTAGGAGTCATCTTCAAGAAATAGCACTGGAGCATGAGGTGTTTTTCATGCAATGACCCAGAAGTGCCTACCCTGTTCTATGGATGTTGAAACTTTCATGTTTTTAAAAGTGGTCCTTTGGCTTAATTGAAGAGAGGGTGAAATTCAATACTATAGTGCTGGATCTAACTTCAAAAATTTGCAGTAATTTTTTTGCCATGTACTTCAATCTCCAGTAATCTTCTCTCAAGATTTAACTGATGCATGACCTTTGGATGGTTTGCACTGTAAGACTAGGAAATGAATCAGTTACTGTGTGTACAATAGTATGTGTGTGTTTATATAGATGGTAATGTAAAGCTGGGGAGAGAAGTCTCTTCCACAGACAAAAAGCATTGAACTCTTGCATGTATATTCTTAATTTAAATGAAAAATGACATTTAAAAAATCCCAACAGGTAAAAACAGGCTTAAGGGCAAGGCTATTATTGGATTTGTTGTTGAATTTGGCAGGACAATGAGAATAGGATTTCAAAGAGAAATGAAAACAGAATTTGGCCAGAAAATAAACAGCCATTCACGAATTCATGTTCTTGAGTATTCCACTTGCTGCCCACTTCCTATGGGACCTGGGCTTAGACCAAATTCCAGAGTCTGGATATCCTCACACACATATACATCTAAAATCTGAATCTACCTTTGAATTTTATAAAACAATCTGTTATGAAGGCTGAGTGAAAACTCTGCAGAGCTGAAGTCTGTTACATTCCAAGTCTAAACTTTTGACCTGGCTTTGAGTCCAATGTTAACCATTCTTTTCCTTTTGTGGAGATGAATTTTTGCACTTAAACCTCAAAAACTGTTAAAAAGTCCTGTGTAGTGTTATTATCTGCTTCCACTCCTAAGGTACCCGAGCTTTTAAGTTAGCCTTTGCACAAGAGATGCAGCACTGATGATTGGAGTGTAACTTGGATTTACAGCCTCTGTGGTAGTTTGAAGACTGAGCTGATGCACGACAACAATACAAATCTCCCAAGAGCTAAGGGAGTCAGTCTCTGTGTTGATGAGGACTGTTCCTCTGAGTACACAGTGCTTTCTAGTATCTTTTAAATCCTAAATAAGTACAAGGGCCTATGAAATACCAGAAGCAACACAGGAGCCTGCCTGACTTCAAAACATACTCCTGTTGGGGTGTGGAGTTGGAGGTAGCAGTTTAGCATGAGAGACATATGGAGCTACTCTAAAGTTAAGGTCTTTCTAGAAAGAGCTGTAACATTTTTTAAATTGCAGGAATTAAGACTAAATAAAAGGGAGGATTCTTCACTTCCCCAGGGATAACTGATGAAATCCAACTTTGGACACATCACAGGTTAGGACAGAGAATATGACTGTTTATTGGAGCTGGCTGGGAGGGACAGTGTGCTTTGTTGAGATACGTCCTTGTAGCCAGTATCTTCATCTGTCTTCTGGATATGTTCTATAGAATTAGCAGACAGTAAGATATTTTCTATAAGTCTATGCTCTGTGAAGTATAAGATATGGTCGATACTCTTTGGGATATCTTATAAAAGTGATAGAAAGGAACTCATTCTTTATTTGGTTTTCTGTATTAACTCCTGTAAACTTCCATTAAATATCTATAATAACTGAAGTGAATACTACCCATTACCATCTAGGAGATGCTTCCTTAAAGCTTATGAATGGCAGCACAATCCTACTAGGACAGCACTAGCATATGTTTCATCTTTCACTCCCTGTGAAGCTAAGAGGTGACACATTAATCCTCGTTGCAGAGTTTAGAAGCTATCACTTGGACCCAACCCCTAAAGCACTGACAGGTCTTTCTAGTATCATTAAAGCTCTCTATGGAAGGTCTGCCTCTGCAGGAATGATCATATTTTACATTTCCCTTTAACAATGTGTTTAAGCTGGATTAAATATGAGTATCTTGCCTTTTCCTCTTTCCTTTTTCCAGTTTTACTATGCATATCTGCTGACATATTGCCTAGTGGAAAGACATTAATCTAAACACTCTTCTCAGTTACCAGGGACAATTTCAAGTTAGCAGTTTGCAGTTTCTCCAGTTTGACTGACTTCTGAACATAAGTTATATGCACGTTATGATTTGACTTGAAAATGTGTGAGAGAGGGCAAGTGATGGGGAACGTGCTATCTTGGCCTCTGCAAAAATTATTACAACCTGAAGCTCCAGTGCATGAGCAAGTCACCGTGGCTTAGCATGTTGCCACATGCCAGCTGAGCCCTGGTGGCTGACCATGTGTCTCAGGACAAGGTAATGTGACATAGCTTAGCTCACAGAGAACAAGCCTACAGGCAGTAACTTCTTCAGCTGCTGTAACCTCATCTGAGCTCACACTCAGCCTGTGTGGAAAGACACAACTGTAAAAGCCCCCAAAATTAAGACAGTAAGACAGTTCTTCTGTCCCATTCCATACCCCCTCTCCCTTTTGTTACTCACTTCCTACAGATGATGCCATGCCTTTGGAGGCAGCTGATTGTACTGAGATCACCATGTATCTGACTGATATGTACCATATTTCACTGTTTTTCACTTCAAATATCTCTATTCTTACTCCTTTTTGGTTTGGCTGATTGAGATGGAATGGCACAGATATGAGACAAGAAGCTGGAGAATATAAAAACACTATATATAATTTTCTTCTTAGATAACATGTATATATAAAAAGGTGTAGGGTGGATTTACACATAAAGCAGCTGCTCCATAATAAGTTGTTCTGTGCAGTTTGTGCTCCATAGTAATGCGAGGCAGCATACCTCAGTTTGTAGGATAAGAGACCTCGGTTTTATCTTGGAATAAAAACATTCACATGGGCTATTTAGCAACTGCTGTGCTATAAATCTATATCTCAGCATTGGTGTAACTTATCCTCAAGTATGTATTGCCAGCTGCTTCTGAGAATTTCTGCTGGCTGACTCAAAGGAGTTATTTACTACCTGATGCAAGTGCCCAATGTCATGGAGTTTGCTAAAGCTACTGATCTAGCAAAGGCTTGGAGAGGGACTGGCATTTAGTAGGCAGCAAGCCAGGTGACCAAAAATGAACAGTACCTGTAACCCACATTTCAAGGTTTAATTTAGTTTCCTAAAGATCAGAATGGGACCTGTTGTTCCAACTGTCTCCTGGGCAACATCTCATACCTTCCTCTAAATACATGGTACCAGTTACTGCATCAGCTGCACAGAGGATTCTATATATCATTTCCTATATGCGTGCCTGTATCTGAGAGCAGAATTTGACTTCATAGTGCTGTCAGATGAATTAAATTAGATTTAGAGCATATTGCATTCATTTTCAAAACCTCTTTTCTTTCTTGCTTTCTCTTGCAAGTGAGCACATCTGTGAAGCAGCAGTACCATGACAACATCTGCTGGATTCGGGAAGCTGGCAGGCACAGCTTGGTAAGCGCGCAACCTCCTTTGGCACATATGACCACTCCTGGTCCAAAATGCAGTTTTTGAACACTGGAGTGGAAAGCAGGAATGGGCATGAATGAAAACACTGGCTGTAACTCCCAGGGCTGATAACTTAAGCCTCTCTCCACAGCAGGGTTTTAGGGTGAGCTGAAGCAGTTCTTTCCCTTCACTTCCTCATCTGGAAATGTTCAAATAATCCAGCAATGTGTAGTCTTATATCTGGAGTGAAACACATCAATGATTCACCCTCCACCTCATTTGTAACTATCTTTCTTTAAGAATGCTATTCAAAATGTCCTCCTTGGCACTGCTTTGGCCCAACCTCTTCACGCCTGCAGTTCCCAGTGCCCTTTACAAAGCAGGTGATGAGGCCAAAGAACTGCCCTCCTTTTGCACTGTGGGAAGCAGGATGCCAGTGAAGCATCTTTTGTTTTTTCGTTTAGGACAGGCTCTCACTGTGAAGCTAACTGGTAACACTGTAGGTAGGGTTCATATGTGCTCTGCTCATCTGGAAGCCAGATTGGTCTGTGAGGTAAAAGCCAGAGAGAAGCATAGCTGTGCAGGACAGATGTTCTTTGCCGTTCTTTGTCTCCTTATTTCTCTTCCCTTCCAGCCCACCATTGCCAGTTCCAAACCTCTGCTTCTCAGTTGTTGATAAGGGATTTGTTGATAGGGGGATTATAGCCTAGCAGTCAGGTTGATTTAAAAAGTGGGATTTATTGGACAGTAGCAGCTGAATACAGAAATACATGTCACTGATTGTGTGAGTGGAGATAAAACTCAGTTCAAAGAGGGATTTTAATTTCTTTTTTTTCTGGAAGCTGGGTATTGATGAAGAAATAATCTGTAGTTTCCCCTACAGAAGGGAAGGGGTCACTCCTGTGACTCCATTTATCTGGGGCCTGAAGATAAGCCAGTTGCACAGAGAACCTTATCACTCTGGCATTTTTGTTTTCCAGGTTGTTGGCTCTCAAGCTAGAATCTTATATTCTGATCAGAGGGGTCGTGTGTCTATAGCTGTGGCTATTAACCGAGCGATTTCCGAAGGAAGGATTAAGGTTTGTCTTTTTTGCCTTGATATGGTCTGGTAATTGTGTTTAATATCTGAGACTGGGGTGGCAGGTGGGAAAGAAGAAAGGTTCTACCAGTGAGAGCAGAAGTGCCTGCTGTTTACATGGGACAAGTGTTCTGTTAGCATGTATTAGAGCTCAGTCCTCCTCTCTTCCTGTCACCAGTATTGTGCTGTGTAATAGAAGAGAGACTCTGAAATATGCTACCTTTTATTTCACATTGGGAATCTGTCTTATTTTCTATTTGGGCATCTACAACCACAACATATGCTGTGATTTGCTGAAAACATGAGGCAGGGACTGTAACTCCTTAGCAGTGCCTCAAGTGTTAAAAGTAGCAAAAGACTGTACCACTCCCCAGTGCTTCTTACCCTCTATCCCTCACTTTCAGCTGTATTATGGCTACAGCCAGCTCTACAGTCAGTTTTCATTTGCATTGCATATGTGAATGTAGAAAATTGTTAGGCTTGACGCTGCCACTCTAGTGCATAATGAATAATATCTTACTCGTCTGTGTAAAATCCCACTGACCATATGTGGTGGTGTAAAAGTACATACTGTGGGCAAGATTGTATAGGGATTTTCCAAGTTCTTCGTGAGTACTGTAGGTAGATGTAGGCACCACTCAGTTATTACACCCATTACTTGCTGTGTGTGCAGCAGCATCAGACCAAAATATTGTCACTCATTCATCTTCATCTCTTTTATAGCTGAATTACAATTACCCTTTTCAAAGGGGCAAACTCAACTTAGGATGGATTCCAGCTAGGAAAGGTCTGGGCTTTGTTACTTAGAAAATGTTTGTTAAAATATTTCAAATGCTGTTGACCTTCTCGGGATTCAAAATTAGTGTCACTGCAAGCTAGTCTCAAAAAATAAACCTGACCAGACAGAGCACTCCCTTGGAGCTATGACTGACAAGGTCAGACTCCCAGGCCCTTCGGATTTTGTTGCATCCTTTTTTAATTTCTGCAAATCTCCAAATTTGCCCTGGCAGGCTGGGTGTTCATGTCTATTTTCAATGATTTTCTAATTGACTGCCAGCATAAAACAGAGCCAGCTAATTCCAGAGCACACCATGCCAAGAGTGAATTATCCTTACATAAACCTGTGCATGGCAAATGAAAATGAAGACCTGCAAGCTGATCTAGATTCATACTGTCAGTTAAATTCCAGATCAAGAATGGACTTGAACTGTATGAAATCACTGATTTTCATTGCTAACTTATTTTTAGTCTTAAAGTCTTGAGACTAAAATTTCAAAAGAATGAAAAATTGTAAAACTTCTTACTGTTAGTTTTAATTTCAACAGCAAACAGGAACTATTTTTGAATGAAGATTTTTGCGTACTGAAATGTCATTGAAATTTCAGCACAGAAATACCCAGATGAAATCACCTCCCTCCTTCCCCGCTTCTCCCTGCCCTCCTTCAAGGATGCCATTGGCAATAAAACCAAGCTCTTGTTCTTAGTTATGAAAGGATGGTGGCTTTCATGAACAGTATGTGAACCACTGTTTTATTATAAATAACAGCAAGTGGGGAAGGTGTTTCAGGGGGTTTGGAAGAGGGGGCAACGCTGAGGTTTGAAATTACTTTAAGACAGAAGTGAATTTGGCAAATGATGATCCTCAGCAGCGTTAAAAGTCCATGAAGGATTCCATTATCTTGTCCTTGGCTTTCTGCAGGCTCCAGTAGTCCTCAGCCGAGATCACCATGATGTGAGTGGGACCGACAGTCCTTACAGAGAAACGTCAAACATTTATGATGGATCAGCCTTTTGTGCAGGTCAGCAGAGCAGCTCAGGCTTGTCTGTCTGGGCAAACAACGAAACTGCTTGAAAAGAGAAATTGTTTTTTTATGCAACATTTTTAAAATGTTTTTGTTTAACCCTTTAATCCCAATTAATCAGACTTCCTGAGAAGCTTTATGGGATTTAATAGTGATGCAGACATGAATGTGGAGCTAGTTAAATAGGAGAGGTCCAGAACAATGCTGAAAAATCAATGAAGATGCACCAGATTTACCTGAATGTGAATGGAGAGCAGTCTATGTCAGAAGACTGTGTCTTCTGTTTGATTTTACTTTTGCACCTCACTGCTTCTAAAGAGGTCATCTGAGCAGAATTACAGCTGACTTGCTTGGGATCCACAAGCTCAGAATCGGGTCTATAATAATATTTTGCTTAAAGCAAAAAGATTCATAGCTGCATTCGCTTCATTGCCCAAGGACTCAAGAAAACAGTCTGGAGTTTCTGAAAGGAACTTTTCTGGTCATAAGGGAACATACTTTGATAGTAAAAGCAAAAAAATGGATGTCAGTCATTCTGCATTGGACTCCAAGCCTTGTTGCTCACTTACAGTGTGACTGGGCAAGTCATGTAGGTTTGCTATACAAAAGGAACTTTTAATTCTGCACACCTGACCTGAGCTAGCCAGACAAATTTGCATTTGTCAAATGATGCTTTAGAAAAATAAACCCAAGAAATACCAGATCAGAGACCTGAAAAAATAAGTGATGCACTAAGTAATTTTTAACCTAAATCTTCCTCAATTTTCCATCCATAAAGTGGAAATGATGATAATAGCTTTAGCACAGTAGTGCTTCCACGTGTCACGAACTGACAATTGTAAAGTGGTGTGAGATTGGAGGATACAAGCTGCTGTGGAAGGAGAAATTATGATAGAGGTAGCTAAGCATACTGAATTACTTCCATTATGGGAATTCATAATAGAACCAAATTATGGCTCAATTTTAAGAAATTCCCTGCTATCTTAACTGGATCTCTTGATGAAATGAGGCTTTTAGCTGTGTCTATCAGTCCCACTTCACCATTTCGAGTACGTTGGCTAGTTCTAATAGGCCAGATGGATAGATACGTCGAATAATGTGGTTCTGACAAGCTGTGAGAAAACGGTGCAGCTGCACAGAGAACAGCAATTCAAAGTAATGTCTCCACCAAAGGGCTTAGCAACATAAGTAAACCTCAGGCAATGCCTTCAGAAGAGGGCACTAGAAACAAGGCTTGCTAAGCCCCGTTGCTCATCATGCTGTGTTTCTCTGTGTTTTGTGATTGACATGAAACATTTTCCTTCTCCAAGGGCTTATCTAAACTCTGTTGACCACTGATTTCACTGGTCTTTGAAACCAGGCCTAACTCTGCTTTACCAGATGACCCTCTAGAGGTAATAGAATAAAATCTTAGGTGTTCCTCTCTCCCTTCTTTCCTGTTGTTTTAACACTATGTTTGAGCTGGTTCAGGTGACATTGGCTCCTCTCTAGCACACAGGAATTTTCCAGAGTGTTTGCCTGTCTTGTTTTACAGTAAGTACCTCAGCCTGATCCTTGGCAAACGTGGGTCATTGCTGCTCTGCGAAGTGTATTTCAACACAGACATTTGCACGCGTAGTGACCTTTATCGAAGCCAAGGAGCAGCACATTATTAGATCGTTAGTCCACTTGCATGCTCCTTGTCCAACCTCCACTCTTATCATGCTGGTGGCTGAGGAAGAAATCTGTACATTTTAGAATAGGGGGATTTTGATCTCTACCGTTCCCTCTTGACAGCACTGTAATTATGATAATTGGGTTATTAAAGTGACATAATGCCAGATAAAAGATGCCATAATGGGGCTTTTGACAGGGTTTAACATAGATTAGTGCTCAAGTAAACTCATTTTTCCATCAGACATGTAACAACAGTGGGTCTGCAAATGTGACTGGTGGGGATATTGCTGTTTGTCTCTTATTTTTTTGCTGTTAAAAGCCCAGCAAATGATCTATTAAATCTGGACAAATGTTTCCAGTAAATTTTACCGTTATCCTCTGTGTGTACCTGTTTCCACCTCTCTGGGTATATGCTTTAGCACAAATTGTAATGAATATACAAAATTCTAGTGAACACTTTGGTGGAAATAATGCATTTGATATTTGTCAAATTACATTTGTCTGTTGAATTATTTTTCTTAATTTATTAGACAAAATAAACCTCCTGTGTGATTTCTAGCTGTTTGTGTCCAGGGTAAAATTCCCCCACGTCCAGAGAATCAGGCCAATATCAGTTTTATCCCTGCTGTGTTCCCAAAATAAAACTCCTTAGCTTTAGTCTGGCTTTCTGCACAGGGCTGAATTAACTCTGCAGTCTGATCTGAAAATACTTCACGCTTCTGAGAACTGCAAGCTGTGTAGTTTTCCAGGTTTCTTCCCCATTTTGAAATCCTCCACATGGATGTGTCCAGCCCGTTCTTCCATGACCCAGGCATCCCAAAGGAGAGGATTGTATTTCTCTCCACCCTGAGGAGGTATCTCCTAGCTGAGGAGTTGGTATGTCCTTCAACTGCTTGAGTTGGATCACAAATGCAGAAAGCACCAGAGTCCTCACAAGCCACAGTGTGAAACTGCCATTTGCTTCTTCCAGTGTAGGGGCAAAGAGTGGGAGGAAAATCTCTCTTGTCCATTCCTCCCAAGATTGAAATGTTCAGCGTATATCTGTGAGAGAAGCTGTGAGTAAACCCTGCCTCCAACACTGCCTTCACACAGCCATAATCAAGGTGTCAGTGGAAGGAGTAAGCAGCAGCACAACAGAATAATGAGGGCAGCATGTCAGATCCGTAATGCCTTTCCTCTCCTCCTAGACATGGCAGTACAAAACTTTGTAGGAGATGCGTTCAGAGGAGCAACCTGGGTCGCGCTGCACAACGGTGGTGGAGTTGGCTGGTAAGAACTTATCTATGTTTCTAAAGCTGGACTCTGAATCCTGTTAGCACTGCTGTGTATGTGTGTGGGGAGGAGAGACAGGAGGGGAATTGCAGAAAAGATGTGTGTATTACTGGAGTAGTACAATGTCGTGTACGTGGGAAGGATGGGTTTGGAAACAAGGGCTGGAAGGACATATTATAAGGTAAAGTATAGTGTTGTATTTTTTTTTAATTAATGCCCATATGTCTAGAAAAAGTGTTTTGGACATTGGCCATAGCACAGTTTGAAGAACTTAATTTGCCAAACAAGGGCAGTGTGCTGTGGTCTTTTTGAACAGATCCTGCTTCCAAAGTTGTGTTCACACATGCACAGCCAGAGTGTTAGTGGATGGATTATGTTTAGGTTTCCCCTTAAGCTGTATTTAAATCTGTGACCTTAGGACCCCAATATAAATGCTCATGTGCTAAAGTGCAACGAGGGGTTATTGATACAAAACAGCTCAGGTGCCAGTAAACCCCCAGGTCTTTCTCCCCTTGCTTGTGCCCAGTAGGATAAAAGACCACAGCCAAGTAAGGACTGGATTAAACACCTCCTTCACTAAAGATGCAGAACTAAGAGAAATGCCTAAACTGAGAAGCAGAATGAAAGAAATATTATATATGGAGGGGAAAACTGATCTCCTTCATATGTCGCTAAAAGGTTTCTCTGAATTGGCCGAGGTGTAGGGAAAAGAGAGCCTGGCCACACTGCAGAGGCTTTAGTTCTGGTTTGTCCTTTCCAGCATAGTCCAGCAAAGCCTCTCCCATCTACAGTCATGTCTTCATTTGGTGGTGTCACCAGTCAAAGGGGGCACAACCCTCTATTAAACACTGTAGTGAACCCTCCCACTTCCCTGTTCCATCCAGCTCTGGAATATGCCAAGAACAGCAAGACAAAGAACTTGTAGCAGATGTTATCCTCAGAGACATTTGCTGATACTTAATTGTTATTCATCCAGATGAGATGAATCTAGACAACATCGCTTCAAGTCTGATGGAGAATTCCCTCTCCTGTACTCTAATTCCTTTGATTTCAGTGAAGTAACCACTGAATAGAAGGGACATGAGAGCAAAATGGAACAATGGGATAAGAAAACTTTCTGAGGTCTCAGACACATGGAGTGAAAATTTGCCTTTACTGATTTCAGTGATAACAACAACCATGGCCAGGATTTTATTCACAACGTCCGTAACTCCAAATGGAAAATACATACCAGAATATCTTCTTACTCTGGTCATCTCAGTCTTAGACACCAGAGATAGCAGCAGACTAGTTCTCTCTGAATTGCCTTAGCTGAATTTAACCTTTTAAAACACCTGCTTATGAAATACAAGAAAACAACTTTCTACTACATGTTGTGCAAAATATTTGGAATATTTTTATGATAATTATAATTATTAGAATTGCTAAAATAATTTCTTATGCTGTGAATGTTCTGTGCATCATACTGTTTAATTCAAAGGATACAAATGATCATATTCCCTATCTCTCTGGCCTCTGGAAGGCTAATCCCTCCTGCACGTTTCTAACCCCCTCTGAGCAATTCAAAGAGAGATTGGCTGAATGGTAAGACAGCCCTTGCTTCTGGAAAACTGGCACTGACCACACTGCAATTTCAGTTATATTTGGTTGTTTCTTAAGTGGAGAAATCATTAGAAAGCAGCTTTTCCCCAAGGCAGAGCAGAGGTGCTGTCATTTATGTAATGCACCAGAAAATTAGTGTGTGGCTATTCACCAAAATCAAAATATCAATGGAAAAACAGGGTTTGGTTATCCTTTTTCACATTTCCTATGGCTGCTTAGTGGCTTGTCATTGTGGAACAGTATCTGCTCACCTTGTTCTCGGGAGCAGTCATAGCCCTCTGTGATTAAATTACTGTGCTTCAGTGAAGAATGCGGAGCCTGAAAATTAGGCCTGTCTCTGCATGAGCCTTAATAAGCCGCCATGCTGAGACTCAGATGTGGTAACAATGTTGTGTCATTAGATGTCATGGTCTGGAGAGCCCCCGAAAGCCACGGCACGACAGGTGGTTCTGCTCGGCTTAACTAATCACGGCACCACCCTGGCTAGTTAAAGTGCTGCACCCCTTTGCCTTCTAAGGAGAAAGAGAGAAATCATTTAAAGGTGGTAAAAGAAGCAAAACAAACCCCGACCACAACAAATTACTTTCTTTGCCTGGAAGAGATAGATACCTTTAGGTTTTAGGAGCCTGGTTTTCCTTTTCTCTAGAGAGCTAAAAATTCAGCTGACCTTGCAATAAATAAATCTCCATGTGCCTGGAAGTCTTCTTGTCATCAGCTGATTTAGAAAGTACATGTGGAAGTTTATTTATAAACAGATATGCATGTGATTAGAGAGAAATCAAGTTGTCATTGGCAAGTTTCTGTTTGGGGAGTTCAGAAATGGCAGTTGCACTGTGTTCAGCTACCAGTCCTGCCTGCAGAGGCTGGGCTTGCCTGGAAGTGCTGACAGATCTGCCCCATCTTCCCTGTGAGACTAGAGAAGTGCCTTTCACCTGCTTTGATTTTTCTGTGCTGTAGCCTTGTGGGACAAACAGAAAAAGGAGGATTAATATTTATTTAGCTAGAATCTGCATCACATGTGCTGTTTGAGAGACTTAAGATTAACATAGTCTTGACTATAATTACAGCAAATGAATGTTATTCATTTCTTGCTGCCTGTTTATTTGCAGGAGAATGTATATTAGCACAGAGCCTGAGCAACCTGTAGTAACAAAAAGGCAGAAGCAATTTAGGAATCGAACTGCACTGTTGACAGTGTGGCATCTTGATTGTGAGAGAGGCCTTGTTTTCTTTGATCATGTTAGGAGGAGACATCTGGAAATTATAGGAGGTAGTTTAGGTCAAAATGCCACATGTTTCTTTAATTACCTGAAAATGTGATCCGATGTTAATGAAGGCAGAGAGCTCCCTGTTAAAAGTGAGAGGTTTTGCTAGAAAATCCATCCTAACAAACATTGGCATTTAATTTATGAGCGATTTTTCAGACAATAGGACAGATTCTGATGAGTGAGTCTGATGTACACTGGAGTATCTCTGTGGAAATCGATGGCGAGCCTCTAAATTTATGGAGTGCTAGTGAGATCAGATGCTCACTGTTCATGCCTAAGCTTCAAAGGATGCTCTTTGGGATGCTGGACACAGAGGGGATCTTTGCCACTGAAAGAACATCATCTTCCCATATAGAATATCTTTATAAAGCACTGGTCCAGAGGTCTGATTTTTTTTTTTTTTTTTTAATTGTCTGATATTGCCAGTAGGCTGTTTTGAGGTGTGTTCATACTGTGATCCCAGTTACATGGCAATGGCACCACTGATGTTCATAAGTGTACTCTAGCTTGGTACTTTGACAGTAAAGAATAGTGCTAATTTGGTCTCTGTACACAGAAGCAGCAGAGTATGGTCTTGATATAATTACATTTGTAATGTTGTCATCCAGTCAGATCCCCTCTTTTGGAGAAGACTGTAACAACATGAGCTATTCAAAAAAGTAGAATTTGCAAGAAATGCAGATCTTTGGATGTTTGTTTTCATCCCAAAATAAGGCTAAGAGCAGAACTTGTGAAAGATTTTACACAGTAACAAGATCCTGGGAATTAAATTCCAGGCTGGAAAGTGTTGACAGGGTCAGTCAAAAAAGGAACATTTTATTTTGAAGAGTCAGAGCTTACAATATTCGACCATCTCAATTGAAACATGGCTTTCTTTCAAATTGTCCTGTTAAACTGATTCATTCACTGCCATTGTGCTGTGAGAACTGTCAGTTTCAAGAAAATCGTGCCTTTCAACAGAAAATGTATTTGTAATAATGATACATCTAATAATGGCAAAGCAGAGGGAATTCACAGAGTGGTACTGTGATGGTGATCTGGAGCTCTAAGTTCCTTGCTCAGCTATGTGATAGGGTCCTACTTAGCACACAGGTATATATAACCAGTGAAAGGGAATTAACATCATGCTAAGTAACAACATTGCATTGAAAATGAGAAAGGGTGAGTTCTAGTTTCAGGAAGTAGACGTCAGGTCTGTGGGGCTCCAACATAGCCTTGTTTCCCCATTTCCTGAGAAGCTTAAGTTACTGCTGGAAAATATACAGTAAGAAACAATTCCTTCCTGGATTGGAAGACACCTAACTCCTGTCTGATTCATGGGTATGTCTGCTGTTGTTACATGTAAATGTTGTGAACTTACTCATTATGTTAACTACAAAACACAGAGGACAAAATCCTGCCTCCGGGGTGTCCATCAGTAGTCTCTCATACCGTGTGCTGTATGACATGCCCTGTCCCTCAGGTATTGCTGATGCTGAATTACAATGCCAGAACTCATAGATTTACAGCAACAAATAATTAATTATTCTACTGCATTCACCACTATTCACCATATGCAACAAAACAGGAACTTGAGCAGGCCAGACTCTGAAGTCAGACAATTTGTTTTGCTCTATGTGTTTTCCCTTGTCCTTTTAAAACCAGACTGGTATATCTCCCAACTATAATCTGTGAGTTTTAACATATTTCTGTTGTTCTTCTGCCAATAAGTCTGCTTCCTGAAAAGTTGGCACCGATGTCTTTAAACATCTATGTATCTCATACAAAATGAATGACTGTTTTTGAAATGATCGAGGCAGATGTGCATTAAGTGGTGGTTAACACTTTTTTAATAAAATACTTCTGCTCTCTCGTTTGTCCCAAGAGAATATAAATAGATCCATCTGTCTGCTTCAATAAGTACACAGTCCTCCTCACGATCCTATCTGTATGGCAGGCTCTGGTGCAGCAAAGATGAACAGTTTAACCTTTAAAAATACCCGGAGATAGGTAACTCTCCAGACTGTCAGAAGTGCTAACCTTTCTTGTTTCTAGAGTCAGTGTGGACTGCAGTCTTCAGGAGATGCAGCACAAGCTTAGTTTTTGGCACTCCTGCTTGGAGCAGCGACTGACTAGCTGGGCATTACAAGAAAGGTGAAATAGGTTTGCTACAGGTCAGGAAACTAGGCCTTTTCCCTCCTAAATTCCCTTTTTTTAATTGTACATATAAAGGTCACTGATAATATCTGTTAATCAGCACAATTTCGATGTTCTCATCCTTATTCCTGCAGTGCAACTGAACAAACTAACTCCTGTGAATTTTGTGGGATGGCTTTGAATCAGATATAATTCTCTTACGTTTACTTTTTCTAGGGGTGAAGTGATCAATGGGGGATTTGGCCTGGTTTTGGATGGGTCCAAGGAAGCTGAAGAACGGGCTAAGATGATGCTCAGCTGGGATGTTTCCAATGGTGTAAGCAAAACTCATTATACATGTTTACTTTAATATTTTCCTGCCTCCAGGACTATGTTTATTTAGGTACTTGTGTTCCAGTGCTCCTGAATGGGGAGTATGAGCACTCAGGCAGGTGTTTTTAGGATCTGGCTTTTTGTATCCCAGGAATAGTGCTAATGGGCCAAGTGACTTGTTCTCTTCACTCCTCCTAATACAGGTGGATATGAGCCTGATTCCACTAGAGTCAGTGAGTTGTTTTGTCTCTTTGTTTTTTTTCCCCCTAACCAAGTTCAAAAGACTTTAAGTCAATAAAAGAGGCTGAGTAATCCTTGGGTAAGGAACTTACTGTAAAGTGTCGGGACCACCCCTTCTGACTTTACAACATATTGGAGCCCAGTAATTTCCAATTGGAGCCCAGTAAATTCCCAGCAGAAAGGGAAGCATACTTACTATAATTTTGTTAGACATGTTGGCATTGTTATTTGCCTGCATAATACAATTGACAACTATATGAACTTTAGTCTTGTTTATTCCTAACTTCTCAATCTAGGTATCTTGACAGGCTTGTCATTTAAGTGCCAGCTCACCCAGTCCTTGCTACCGTTAGAGTTTTTGCATTCCATTAGTGTCCAGATCCTGTCTGGGTTTAAGACTAGGATCCCATCTCCGAAGTGGCTGAGAGGTTTTGATTCAGTACTTGCAGGGAACCAAATCAACAGGACATAGTGATGCACAGTCTAATTAAAGGACAAGACCTGCTGCATTTCAGCCATGTAACCTCACAAGGACCTGATGTATTGAGGGAGCTCCTTGCCAATGCTGGCATGATTTGTTCCGGTTTACTTCTCAAGAGAACTGCAGAATTCCTTCTTGCCTTAGACCTAAACATTTTTTTTTTTCTCCCCATAAGACCTGGCATGACTGGGAGTAGAAGAGGAGGAGGAACAATTTGCATGTATTTGCTGTCCCAGATCTGAAATAACACAGTAGTAAACTATTAAGGAAGAAGGAGGAGGACAATTATATTAATTTGTAGATTAGAATAATAAAGACAAACCCTTAACAAGAGCTGTGTATCAGAGACAGCCTATTAAAAACCCAATAAATCTTTTGCTGCTCTGCTTTATTGCAAGCAAAAGCCCCACTCCTCCACACACATGTTGAAAAAAGGACAATCTGAGAATGCTACCCATATTATATACAAGACTGGAAAGAAACTGGAGTGTACCCTTGAAAATATACTGCCAGGAGTAATCATAGGTGAGTGGCAGGGAAATTGAGTTGTTGACCTGAAAGCTCATTTCTAGCTGTTATTGCTATGATCCTGGGAACTTATTAGACTTACATCAATCATATGTTTAAATATTTTGCTAAATTGAAACCTAAGTATTTTCTTTCTTGAACACTTTCTAGTCTGAATATTTCAGATAATGATTTGCAATTCATAATAGAGATTTGTAAGGCATTCAGTAGAGGGAAGGACATATTTCTTTTGTGCCAAATCTTGACTTTTTCTGGGGAATCTTGCTTGTACATAGATCAAAATGCAGAGCTTTGCTGTTGAAAGAGGGGTTTACCAGTTCCCTGGCTGGCCATGGAGTTTCATCCTTACATGCTGGCAGAGAATTTGGCTCCTTGATTTCATATTTTGAAAACGCATTGAGTGACGTTTTCCTTTTTAAATGTGTATCTCACTACAAAAGCATCGATTGCTTAAATGATAATGTTATCTAAAGCAAGTACTAGTTTTACAGAGCTGGGATGGAGTGCACAATTATTTTTAGTGAGAGAATTGTCATGAAATTGGATGCCAGTGTTTGCGCAAATATTGTAAGATGGATGTGGGAAGAGAGCTTTAGGATTTTTACTCCCATTGATATTCTGGTCTGACAGGTTGCCAGACGCTGCTGGTCAGGTAATGACTATGCTTATGAAACCATCTGCCAAGCAATGAAAGAGAATTCCACGTTGAAGGTGACTCTCCCTCACAAGGTGGTGGACGAGAACATCTTGGAGCAGGCCATGAAACATTAATGGTATTCCGAGTGCAACGTTGACCTTGCAGATACATTTGAAGTTGCTTCCTTGATACCCTACTTTGCTCTCTGGCCAGATGATAAAAGATTTCCAAATGTCTCTTCCTTATGAGTTCTTTTTTCCCCCTGTAGCTTGTTAATGGGGGCAAATCTGTATCTGTCTGTGCCAGGTCCACTGGTGTCAGAAACAGTCTTTTCACTAACATATTTGGAACAATGTTTGCAAAAGAAACTATTCATTGTAAGGAAAAGAACTGGAATTTCGTCCCTGAAAATTAAATGGAAAAAAAAAAAATCCACTTATTCCTGATAATTCATAAGCTAAGGAGACTCTTAGATCTGGTGGATCAAGTGTGGAATGGAAATTGGAACTCTTCATTCTAATTCAGAGTCTGCTGCTATCAGCAAAGAGCCATGAAATCTAGTAGCCAAACATGTGGGTGTGTAAACAAACTTGTTCTTCAGCTGGTGGAGGATGTACTGATATCACATGTGCTAGACTCGAGCTTTTCTACATTGCCATAAAAGCATTTGGTGATTGCAAGAGAAAGTGACAGATAAACTGGTTAAGCGCAGCGAGCCTGCATGTTTTTCCCTGAAACTTTCACCCCAGATTTTTTACCCCAAGCAGGAACAGAATGCAGTCGTAAGTGGGTGGAAAAGCCTAAGGGCAGTAAGTAGTAGATCATTTCCAAACATCTTCGAGCAAGGCCAGGAAAATGTAGAACAACTCAAGATAAATTAGCGTGAGCCAAATTCTGCATCAGTCTGAGATGGTGCCATTCTGCTGAATCTGATGTGTGTAATTTGCTGCCTCACAGTGATGAGCTTGTTCTTTTGTAAAAGCTCATTGCACTTGAGCAGCTTCTCAATGAATGGAAACCTCCAGAAAAATCTAGATCCTTAGTGCTGGCTGCTGCTTTTTAATGAAAAAACATGGGCTACTCACCCATTTGGATGTGAGTGATGCGATTAGTGGAGCACTATAACAAAATGATCACGTAGACTTTACTTCTGAACTAAAACACAATTGATGTGAAACAAACTAAAGCACCAAAGACAGTGTGGGCTTCCTTCACACAGAAGTTGATTATAAAGTACAATAGAGATAGAAAGGTCTTTTTGGTCTCCCTTCTTCCCGGGAAGAGTTAGGAAGGCACAGTACCCAGTGTGCCTAGATGCAACTGAAAGAATGCATATTTTGCACATGAACCTACTATTATATTTGTGTGATCAGTAAGTCAGAAATATTTTGTTCTGATCAATTGTGATGCTGAACCAAAAATTGAGGCTTATTCTGAAGCCCCTATACACGTACATATTGAGATATGTACGTATATATTTACAGAAACATATTTTATGTATCTATATATACGTGTGTGTGTGTACAAAAATGATTCTTAGCTATCATGTCTCATGCAAAGCGTGGCCCTTGCCTCTGGGCCTCGTTCAGACATGAGCACAGAGCCTCAGCAATCCCCCCAGCATGGACATGGTATTGCACTTGATCTGGCCTGTCTCTGTCTCCTGGGCACCGGTTACCCCTTGGAAGGGAAGGGGATTAGACAGGTAAATCTGTGTTGGCTGCTGCAGGTGAGGTGTGATGAGCTGCAGTCCTCAGGACTGTGGGGTCTCAAGAAACTGCACAACTCTTAGACCCTGTGGTACTTGCCAGGTGAGCACACTCTGCCACTCTGTACTGCCTCTGGTGCCAAGGAAAGCATTTATTTTGGATCACAAATCAGTTCTTTACTCCATTCACGTACTGTGTATGTCTCCAGATGAATAGTGAGAGTCTGACATCTGCTTGTAACTGAACCTTCTGTGAAGTGCAATCTGCAGTTGATCAGAATTGCTTTATATTATGGAAAAAATGCCCACATTGCCAAGTTATACGATTGAGATGCGAGTAGTTGTCAGCCAGATTTGACAGCCTTTGCTTTGACATATGTTACACATTACCTATTATTAATAACCACGCTGGACTGGGTCCAAAGTTAGTATCTTGGTATTGTACAAAACCACTCTAGTCTTTGTAGCCCAAAAGCACTAGGGTACTGTTCTGTCAAGAACAACCAGAAAAAACACTGGCTTTTCTATACTAACGAATGTAGAGCTGCTCCATAGATTCATGTTAATTCTGAGTTGAAAATCCACCAAAGACAAAATGTTGAAGAAATATTTATTATGAATTCTTCACCTTTGTATTGTTTAGTACTGGGGTACCTGCCAGCATGCTCACCTTTATCCCAGACAAAAAAAACGAACCTTATTTTCATCCTTGTAGCTTTATTGACCAGAGGACATTAACCCTGCAAGTATACTCATGTTTAATGCCACTCAAGTCCTTGGAAGTTTGTAACTCTGGGCTAAGTGTAGGGAGATATAGAACCCAAATGTATGAGTGCTATAGAAGAGCTACCAGTTGAAGTTCAGATCACAAAGTCTTTATTAATGAGGTAGCATGAGTAAAGCGAAATAGGTGACAGAAAGGCAGTGAACTGATGAGCAGTTGGTCATATTTATGACTATTCACTGCTGTTTATTTTAATGATGTAGTTTACAAAGCTATGTGTGTACATTTCAATCTACTCTGGCCTTTTAACTGCGTGTCTAAAGCACTTAACAAATGTGAGCTGACTTTGGGGGCTGGAATGAAATAGCAGGTGGTTTCCAGCATACAGAAACCACAAACAAGCCCAGCGTGAACGTTCCCTTTCTGAGCTCTGCTGAGCCTCATCTTATCTGTTCTCTACTTGTTTGCAGAGAAGCTGGGACTGTGAATGGGCCGTTGTTCTGTGGGGATGCTGATGACATTTTTAGGTAGCTGACCTCACTGCTGGACAAACCCAATACAGGGAGAGCAGTCTTCAAGCCGTGCATCTGCAGGGGTTGCATCAGATCAGATCCAGGCAATGGGTGTAGAGGTACTGAATTTCTGTAGTGAAGTCTCAAGCTTGCCCCAGGCAAGATTCACAGGCACCCTTCCTATGAATCTTAGTAGCTTAATGCTTTCCTCAAAAAGCAGACACTTGACCCAAAAAACTTGTGCCTGGTTGCAGATAGAGGAAAGAGCTTGGTGACAAAGGATAATTCATGCAGGATACTTGTGTCTGTAATTACACAGTGGTTTTTAAATGTATAAATATATAAAGCTTGTGACATAAGAGCTGTTAGCTTTCCTAGTTAGGGTCCTGTTGAATTTCTCCATGCTGTGGCAAACATAAGCAATTTGTGGCTTGATATTTTTTTTTTCCTTTTCTCCTTCAGGTCTGACATCCTTCAACCAGGGATGCATCTATGTATTAAGCTATAAATGCCCGGGCAGAGCTTTCTTTTCCTAGGAACGTGAAGGCAGGTACTGCAAAGACCTCCATAGGGAGTTCAGGAGGGCTAGGGGCAGCCAGGATCGGGCCACTCAGCAGCGAGGTAATGGGGCTTTCAGAGGAGGCTGAGCTTGAGCACCCAGGGACTTCACACTCTGGCTGTGAAAGGTCCACAGTGGAGCTCTGGGTGTACCGACAGCTCTAGGGCAAGAAGTACCAGCTTCCCTGGAGCTGAGTGTGCCTGGCAAGCTCTCGTCCTTGTCCTTGCTGCTGGAGATTTGATGCTAAATTGTTCAGTGGGAAGGAGAAATAATTTGAGCAGTGGAATGATCACAGCACCATCTGCTGGGACTGCTCATCGGTCCCACAGCAGGAGGGGACTGGTGTCATTTCCATGGCAAATACAGGACAATTTTCCCTTTTCTGTAAGTATTAGGCAGCCAGAAGGCAGCCGAATGTTCTCTCAAAAAAAGCTCTGCCCAAGAATGAAAAAAAAAAAAAATGACGCAGAAGGTTTTTACGCATTAACTGATTGTATAGAATTTTTTTTTGCATAGGTTCAACTGACTTCAGCAATAATATGTCATTTCGGAGCCTCTTTCCTACCCTCAGTCTCTTTTAGTCTGTGTTTGTCCTTTTTCCCTCCCTCCTTTGCAGCCTGCCCCTGCTGCGCAGGACTCCTTAGTGCCCTCCTTCAACTGGTTCCACATTCCCTCGGGTCTGGCTGTGGTGGTGAAGTGGCCGGGCCACACTTTGAGCAGGAACTCTGCATCGCTCACAGCTGGTTCCTAATGCTGTTTTCATACTCCCGCTGAAGGCTGGCGGGCTCTTTTGCTAAAGTATAGGGCAAGAGGGAATGGCCTCAAGCTGTGCCAGGGCAGGGTCAGACTGGCTCTTAGGAAGGATTTCTTTGCAGAAGGGGTTGTTGGGTGTTGGAATGGGCTGCCCAGGGCAGGGGGGGAGTCCCCATCCCTGGAGGGGTTGAAGAGTCGGGTTGACCCAGCGCTGAGGGATCTGGTGGAGTTGGGAACGGTCAGGGTGAGGTTCATGGTTGGACTGGAGGAGCTTCAAGGGCTTTTCCAACCCAGATGATTCTGTGATTCTATTTCCCTACTGCAACTCTCCAAAGGTAGTTGTGAGTTTAGGATTGCTCTGCTCTGGCGCAGCTTCCTCCTCACTATTAACAGGTAGCTGAAGAATCCCCAAATCCTGAAATAATTCTAACTGGGCCACTTCGGCCAGCCGCTAGCGCTGAAGGTACGAGCTAGCGCACGACAGCCACCGGGGCGGCCCTCCCGAGGCGAGGAGAAGCCGATCGGGGCGAGCGGCCCGGCGGGGGAATGGAAGTGTTGGGCGCGCGGGGGCCCGTTCCGTAACTCCGTGCTCCGCGTTTCGGCGGCGCCTCCCGCGCCGCTCCGTGATTCCGCGCTCCGTGTTTCCCCGCCGGCCCGCGCCGGCCCCGCCCCGCGGCTCCGGTTTCAGCCGCTGCTACAGGGACCCCCAAGATGGAAACGCAGGGGCTGCCCGCCGCGGAGGCGGCCCGGGCCCGGCCCGGCGCCCAACATGGCGGCCCCGCCGCGCCGCCCGCCGCCCCGCGCCGCCCGCCGCCCGCCTGGGAGCCGCCGGCCGCCTCCGCCTCCAGCACCGCCGCGTCGGGCCTCTACGTGAGCTTCCCGGTGCTGCTGGTGGAGGAGAAGCCGGAGCCCGGCGCCAACCCGGCGCCCGGCCCCTGCGCGCCGCCGGCGGGGGGCCCCGCGCCCGACAACGACGGGCTCCTGCTCGTCTTCAACGTGGTGCGCGGCGCGGCCGAGGCCGGCCCGGGCGGCGGCGAAGCGGGGCGCCCCCAGCCCGGCCCGCCGCCCGCCGAGCCGCCGGAGGAGGCCCCCGGCTCAGCGCCGCCGCCACCACCGCCACCTCCTCCTCCTCCCCCGCCGCCGCCGCCGCTGCCCGCCGACGGCGATGGCGCGGAGGACGGCTCCTTCTCGGGGACCATCACCATCAACAACCAGAGCCTGGTGGTGCGCATCGAGAACGGCGTCCTGACGCTGGGGCCCGGCGCCGAGCAGGCCGCGGGCTCCGCGCCGCCCGCCCCGCCGCCGCCGCCTCCTCCTCCTCCGCCGCCGCCGCCCGCCGCCAGCCCCGCCGAGCCGCCGGGTGGGCCGCGGCCGCGCTCGCCACCGGCCTTCCCCTGCCCGGAGCCGCGCTGCGGCGAGGCCTTTCCCCGCAAGCAGCAGCTGCGGCTGCACCGCCTCTCGGCGCACGGCGGCGGCGAGGACGGCCGGGGGAGCGCGGCGGCGGCGGCGCGGCCCTTCGGCTGCCCGGTACCGGGCTGCGCCTGGTCTTTTGCCACGGCCTACAAGCTCCGGCGGCACCTGCACTCGCACGACAAGCTGCGGCCTTTCGCCTGCGCGGCGCCGGGCTGCGCCAAGCGCTTCACCACCGTCTACAACCTGCGGGCCCACAGCCGCGCCCACGAGCAGGAGGCGGCGCACAAGTGCGAGGCGTGCGGGCAGCGCTTCCCCAGCGCCGCCCGCCTCGCCGCCCACCGCCGCCGCAGCCACCTGGAGCCCGAGCGGCCCTACCGCTGCGACTTCCCCGGTAAGGCGCCGCCGGGCCTCTGGGGCTTGGTTCCCTCCCTTTCCAGAAAAAAAAATAAATCAAAAACCCCCAAGCAGCTCGCCTGGGTGAGGATGGGATCCCTGCCGTGCAGTGCTTTTCCTCCCCGCTGCCCCTCTTTTCCCTTTCGTGTCACCCCTTCTCTGAGTGTCAAGGCCGTGGCTCCAGGCCCCTCAGATATCGAGAGTTTGGGAGCTGGAGGATATCGAGAGATTGGTCACCTTACGTGTGGGTTTGAGCTGGCATGGTGAAACGCCCGAAGTCACAGCGAAAGTCTTAAACTGGGCTGCCCGCCTTGGCTAAATCAGTAACAAGTGCCAGGACAAGAGGGAATGGCCTCAAGCTGCGCCAGGGCAGGGTCAGACTGGCTCTTAGGAAGGATTTCTTTGCAGAAGGGGTTGTTGGGCGTTGGAATGGGCTGCCCAGGGCAGGGGGGGAGTCCCCATCCCTGGAGGGGTTGAAGAGTCGGGTTGACCCAGCGCTGAGGGATCTGGTGGAGTTGGGAACGGTCAGCGTGAGGTTCATGGTTGGACTGGAGGATCTACAAGGGCTTTTCCAACCAAGATGATTCTGTGATTCTAGTTGCAATCCCTGGGAGTAATGTAGTTTAGGATGGCCCTGTTTGGTTATTCTGCATGCCAGGATATCGTACCTTGGAAATAAGATCACAAACTCCAGATATGTTGGAAAAAGGATCATGAAGGTCCCTCGCTAAAAGTGGGGAGGGAAAAACCTCAGTTTCCCGGATTCAGCTTTGTATTCTGTTTCCCTTCTCTCCCCAGGCTGCGAGAGAACGTTTATCACAGTGAGTGCGTTATTCTCCCATAATCGAGCCCACTTCAGAGAGCAAGAGCAGTTCTCCTGTTCGTTCCCTGGCTGTAACAAGCAGTATGACAAAGCCTGCCGACTGAAAATCCACATGAGGAGTCACACAGGTATTCATGAGGGTGACTTGTTCCTGGGGAAGTACATGGAAGATAATGTGTGTGGGGTGGACTTCAGTTTGCTGTAAAAACTGAAAGTCATGAGCAAGGGTGACGTGAGTTCTTTGGAATCAGTGAAAACATTTGATTCTTGGCCTCCTGCGGGGTAGCAGTCTGCTGAATGAACTGACCAGATATGAAGTAGCTGTGGCCATGCAAAGCTGTGGCTTTTGGCATGCAAACTCTGTTCACAAAAATGATCCCAGGTCTATTCCCAAGTTCATAGATGTTCAAAACGTTGTCGTCGTTTGAGCCCAGAGGGCAACTGAGCACTGTGCAGTTGTTCAGTCACCCCTTCCCCCTCAGGAATGGGAAAGAGAAAAATAAAGCAAAAGGCTGGGGAATTGAGATAAGGACAGGGAGGGGAAGAAAAAGAACATCACTTTAATTCAAAGACTAACAAAAGACTAACAGAATAGGACAGTGAGAAGCATTACCACATCTTAAAAACACCTTCCTCCACCCCTCCCTTCTTCCCGGGCTCAGTTTTGTTCCTGATCTCTCTATCTCCTTCCCCGCAGGGGGCAGGGAATGGGGGGTGCGGCCAGTCCTGCCACTTCTTCCTCCTGGGGGAGGGCGGGTGGGGAAACTCCTCACATTCCTCCCCTGCTCCAGCGTTTCTGTTTTGATTAGTGCTATTATTGGTTATTGAAGCACCTTCAGGATGGCTCAGATGCATATGAGATGTGTTGATAATTACCTGTGCTCCCTGGTGCAGAGGGGAGGATGCAGTGGCCTTGAGTTAAAGGCTTTTACGAGGGGGAAGGGGGCTTCACAGTACTCTGCAGTGAATTTTAGGAGGGGTTGGTTGAGTCTTCTTGTCCTAAATTAATTCCATTTAAGCAGCTTTTGAGATTTTTTAGTAGCAGTGTATATTTCCGTATTAGATTATTAACATAACCTTTCTTTGCTTAAGGTGAAAGGCCTTTTATCTGTGACTTTGAAGGTTGTGGCTGGTCTTTCACCAGTATGTCCAAGCTGCTGAGGCATAAAAGGTAGCCTTTTCTGATTATACTGTCCTAAGTTACTTGCTGTTTGCTTGTTTATTTGTTTTTCTTCCAGTACTTAAGCAGCAGTGGATTTAAACATGCCAATGGCAATTTCCTCCCCTTGTAGGAAACATGAAGATGACAGGAGGTTTATGTGCCCCGTTGAAGGCTGTGGGAAGTCCTTCACAAGAGCAGAACACTTGAAAGGCCACAGTATAACTCACCTTGGCACAAAACCCTTTGAGTGTCCTGTAGAAGGTATTGTTCAAATATTATATGTGGTAATTAGTGTGTATATTGCCTAAAGATTGTGTGTCTTTCCCCAACCGCAAGCTTGTTACAGGATTGGAGCAATTTAGAGTGAGTCTTCTAACAGTTTGAAGAGAGAAGACTAAGCAGAAGACATTGTAACTGAATGAGTGGTCATTCTCAAATTCATAGATTGTGGAGAAAACGTTGGTTCATGCTCTAGCTTGATTTTTTTTTTTTTTTTTTGCCTTTGTGATGAACAAGATTACTTTATTCTGGAAAATCCTACTTCTGATACTCAGTTTCTGTAGCTCAGCTTTTTCACTTGATTTATCAGAAGTAATGAAAAGTGGTCCAGTCCAGCATCTTCAAGGTCACGTTTGGCTGTGGTGATGTGTCATCTCGAGCGTTTGGTGGTTGTGCTGTGGTGGTCTCTGGGGCTGGGGTGGTGGATGGCCGTGGGAATGGCATCTCCTGTGGTCACACAGGAGCTCCGCTGATGCTCCCTGGGTTTCTTAGCACTATCTCTATCACTTCAGCAGCGCTCCAGGAACAAAGATTTTGGGTCTGATCTGGAATATTCTGCTTCATGAAGTAAAGCAGCTCCACTTAGTGATTGTTGCTCCTTTTAAAGGTTTTGCCAGCAGTCATCATGAAGAGTTTACATTTAAGATGCCATAGCGGGGAAGAGTTGTGCATTACACTGAATGATTTAAGAGTTTCTTGTTGTCAGAAACAGGTTGTTGAACTATCCTACCCACTGAGATGACATTGATGGAAAACAAGGAAATGTATATTTGGCTTTCTTCTGAATGTATGCACAGGCACTGCAAAATAGCAGATAGAGTTCTGCAGAGCTACTCTTGATTTGTTAAGATGCTAAATACGAACATCAAACTGAAATTAGATCAAACTTTAAAGCCTTGTATATCTTCTTCCAGGCTGTTGTGCAAAATTTTCCGCACGAAGTAGTCTGTATATTCACTCCAAAAAACATCTTCAGGATGTGGACTCGTTAAAGACTCGTTGCCCTGTATCGAGCTGTAATAAGTTGTTCACTTCCAAACACAGTATGAAGACACACATGGTCAAACAGCATAACTTCAGCCCAGGTAAAGTATTTATTTCAAACTATGGGAGGGTGCAATGGAAAAACTAAATGTTTTATTAAGGAAAAATGTGTATTTACTGATGTTGAAATCCAAGCCCCATCGATATGAATGGCAGAATCTTCACGAAGACTGGGGTTGGTTTTCCTCCCTTAAAACTTTCAGTGGGAACTGGGTGTCAGAAAGTGAGACTTGAGCTTGACCTGTGTGAAACTGCGAGAAATTGAAGCTTTTCTGAATGAAGTAGAGCTTGTCCTTTTCCGTGCCATCTGTAAAATATGAGCAGGGACTAAAACCACTTCTTTTTGCACTCCTTTTTCCACTCTGCTACAACCTGGCTTAGTCTGGACTGCCTTAGTGTTATCTTTTGGCAAGTGCTTTTGTAATTGAAATTTCTCGTAATACTGACCTTATTTCAGTAAGCTTCTTTTCCTTAAATCTACTTTCAGGAAGTTGGGAAGTGTTTTAGTAGGCTGAGAATCTAGAGTTTTAAGCTCCCTCCTTTGATCATTTCTATTTTTCCTCCCCGTTGTGTGATGAAAGGTCATGTCTTCTAACTAAACCCTTCTCTTCCAGATCTCCTAACTCAACTCGAAGCAACCAGCTCCCTCACACCCAGCAGTGAACTCACTAGTCCAGGACAGAGCGATCTCAGCAACATCGACCTCGTATCCCTGTTCTCCAACGTCTCTAGTAACAATTCTGGAATCGCAACAGACATGGCGCTAGTGAACTCTGGAATTGTCACGATCGATGTTGCTTCGGTGGGCTCCACGCTCGGAGGAAACCTGCCTGGCAGTAACAATTCTCTAAGCCAGGCAGTCGATCCCTTGATACTGGTGGCGAGCAGCGATATGCCGCAGAGCCTGGACAGTTCTCTCTTGCTGGGAACCAGCGCAACAGTTCTACAGCAAAGCACTTTAAATTTGGATGATGTACAGACTGTCAATGCAGAAGCCTTGGGTTCTCTAGCATCCTTGTCGGTGAGGAATTCCAGTCAAGATGTGCACGGTTTGACGTCCAGCAATAATTTAACAATCGACACGGCCACTTTGACCCCTTCTAGTAGCCTCGGCAGCACCAACGTGCCCGAGTTACTAACACCAACTAAAGTTGAACGGAATTTGCTTCCTAGCTCGGATGTTGTTGGTCAACAAGAGGGCAGCAAAGTCGTGACGCAGTTTGTCTTCTCCAACCCTCCAGGGAGCTACAGTGCACAGAAAGAAATGGATCTTGGGACAGTGACTGGCAGTTCGTTTTTGGTATGCAGTAACTATATTCATTTTGCCCCTAGATGGCTGAGACACCCTGACTTTGGGGATATCCATTGCTATTTGTATCTTATAGGGAGACCTTTCTCTCAGATTTTGCAGATGATACATTTTGGCTTTTTTTGATGAAGGATGATAGGTTGAATAATGTGTTGTCAGAACACACAGATTCGGTATGGTGGTAAGTTCTCTTAAATACTGGAATTCTGGTGGGGAGAGTTAAAGGAGAACCTTTCAAAATAAGGGATTAAAAAATAAATGGCCACCTGTCTGAGAATAAAACAGAATTTACAAGAATACCCCAGAATATATGATATGTCTTGTGCATTTCGTTCCAGGGAGAGGTTTGGGCTGGGAGAGTAACGGGAACATTTTCATCTCAGTCCTCATTCCTGTTTTAAGTACTCTCCCCTTTCTGCTTTACTGTGTTACTGCAGACATAACTCTTTATATATACATTACAAAGTAAAAGTTTGCGCTGTTAAAATCTGAAAACCTATAAACGTGGAGCTAACTTCTTTTTGTGTTGAACTCCAGATATTAAGTACATACAAGGAATTTATTGAAACTAATCAGAAGAGCACGGGAAACTAGAATTCAGTGTTTTCGGTGTAAAAGATAACTGCAACTGAGAACTCATTAGTCTGTGTTCATTGTCTTGGTTTGTTCTTGCATTCAAAAAACTTTGCATCTCTTGACTTTTTTTTTTTTACTAGGAGAGCAGTGGGTCTGCGAGAACAGACTACAGAGCCATTCAGCTAGCCAAGAAAAGAAAACAAAAAGGGAATGGGAGCAGTACAGGTGAGAAGCAATTAATTTTGTTAAATTTACTAAATAATTATTAAGGGGTTTTCGCGGTGAAATGAGAGCAGGTATCTGAGTACATTCTTAAATACACCATTCGGTTTATTGCTAGTTAAAATAATTATGCATGTGGTGTACCATCTGTTACTGGGGATAATCACATTCTGTGGGATATCAAATTCACAGGAAGTTTACAAAGAAATCTGCACCATATGTTTCATGATTGTTAACAAGACACTATCCCTCCATCTCTTCATCTGCTTTTTATTTTCTTATTAAAACAAAAAAAATTCAGGTCACTTTGCTTTCTGTTGTTTATGCTTTTGGTCGTCTTAGTGGGTTCTCTTCTGCTCAGTACAGACAACAAAAACATCAGCTGGATTTGTTTTGCTTCTGTGTTTCACTTCGTGTCTGTGCAGTATTAATGAATTTATTTCTTAGTTATCTAGAAATACTCAAACCTCTCTTAGATTTCAGCCTTGGAGAGAGTTCTTGTGTAGGGTGAGGTTTAGGTCATGATTTAAGATGTGTCCTCTCAAACTGTAGTTTGGCTCAAAGCTGTCTGATGTGAATATACACCGTTACCTTGTCAGATCAAGCCGTGCTCCGTGGCTCGCTAGATCTTGCACAAGCTCAGGTGTTTGAGCTCTGTCTGCCCTTGGGACTGGGGTGGAATATCATACATGTGTATATATATAGTTTAGTTCTTCCTTGCTGCCTCTTAGACCTTCCACCTCTGAAAATCAAGGTGATTATTTTTAAGGTGAGTTAAGAGACTAGTTTTGAACAGAGCACTGTCATGTTTCTGTATTTGTAAAAGGCATACCTGCATAAATTCTCTCTGGTTCAGTGAATCATCACAGAAGGATAACTGCTTTTTGAAGCTAGTTCTGAGTGTGCTTGTATTACCAAACATGTGCATGTGTCATCAAACGTGACTTTGGACTTCAGTTTAAAAAGGTGATTGCACTTAATCCGCACGTCTCTTAAAACGACCTCAGAAAATTCCTGTTTCTGTTCCTACCCAAGACTCCCAGCAGTCTACTTTTCACCAATTGTTGCCTTAATGCTACTCTGTGCTTCTCAAAGTGGTCTAAAGGGTCTTGTATTTCTAATTGGCTTAACTAAGTTGAATGAACACTCTAGAGGGAAGTTCAGTGTTTAAAAATAAGTTATCCAAGCCTTCTGTTTACTATACACTTAAAAATCAAAACAGAAACCTGGAACAGCTGACAGGTTTGTATCCTTACATTTATTTTGGTTAGATTTTTGGTTTTCAGCTTGTGATGAAAGCAGCTGGTTTGTCTTGTTCTAAACTGAAAAATGCTTCAGGTTGTGGTAGTTGTACTTCTGTAGCCCATTCTACCTAACAGCCCTTGAAATCTTTCTGGAAATGGATGATCTTCACTATGCTCTTTTTACAGTTTGGAAAAATGATGTATATCACTTCTCAGGAAATGAGTTGCAAAATTAAAAATAGAAAATGCAGTTCTGCTTCCTAGTTCCTTTCTATAACTCTACAAATAGGCTGATATTTCTGGGCTACCACAGGGGTGAGCCCTAAGCTTAGCAGTTTGTGATGTGATTTTAATGGTATTCATGTAAAAAGATGCTTAGTCAGCAGTTGGAGTTCATCAGCTGATTGCTGTCTGGTCTTTTAGCAGTTATTAGATGGTGCTTAATTATATTGCAGTCTTCCAGGCGTTTGCTGTATAAATAACTGCATGAAATTGAAAAATACTAACAGGAAACTTCGGCAAATTGCTTCTGACCATCTAAACACTTAAATTGCTCTCTTCTAGGGGCATCTGGCTCTGGTCAGAGGAAAAGCAAGGGTGGTAAAGTAAGTCCTACCACCTTTTCATCCTCTGCTCCTGGCAGTCGACTGGGTGGCAACATAGTTCTGCCAAATGGAGGGCTGACGATAAGGGACCCCGCCACTGGAGCCCAGTATGTGCAAATTCAGCTTCTTCAGGTACGAGCTGAGGAGGGAGAACATGCTCATCTTCTCTGTTACCCAAACTGACACGTTTATGGAAGAATCTGAGTATCGGTGAACTCAGGTAGTGCTGCCCCTAGATGGGATTTTGAGATCTGCAGCATGTACCATGTCCGTTAGGGCAAGTGCCTGCAGGAAGCACTTTTCTGGAAAGTGTGTGAAACAGGCTGTAGAGAGATCTCGAAATACCTGAAAACAGAGCTGGTTCAATCATAGAACTGCTGGGGGCCCAAACAGATGCATTGTAGAAATGGGCAAGATGTTTTTATTTGGTTCAGTACTCATATTCCGTCCAGCCTGGAACATGTGGGCACTGTAACTGTAGGGAACGTCCTGTTCAGATTCTTAGGCTGGATACACTTGATGCAGGAAACGCCGTGGTGGAACTAAGAGTTTTAGCAAACTTCCATTTTTTCATGTGAGAGTTGTGGTCCTTCAAGGGCTTAGGAATTTCCTAGTTTGGACAGGCAGTTAGGACAGCAGCAAAACAGATGCTACATTCCTGTTGCAAAGTATGGGGTAATTTTTCTTGCAAAAGGAAAGGATTACTAACATGCATTAACTTAGGGGTTTACAGGAGTATGACTTTTTCCTCCAGTCTTTTTCTTTGTTGACACCCCACCAAATTCTTCCATTACTCCACCTCTCTCATTTACAAGGTAAATGAGATGGACAAGAAAAGATTCCTGCCAAATGAAGTTTCAGCCTAAACTTATTTCTCTAAACTGTTGAAATAAAGCTTAAGATTTTTTCTAAAAATACCTAGTAGTCGATGTGGGCTCATTAGTGGAACATGGCAGGTCATATTTTGGCCAGGTGCGTGTCTGTAGTATCCAGAGAGAGGGTAAGTTCGTTCCATGTTATTTCTAACAACATGTGGTAGGAAGGAAGCTATGAGCAGAGTTCTCCATCTCTCTCATTTTCTGATGGGTGTAAACGTTTGTAACTTCTGCGTTAAGTATCAGCTTCACACAACATGATGAAACTTGTTGCATCTTTCTGAGTGTTACGTTTGTTGGAAGATGAACCATTCCTTCCTTTTCAGATCTTGCCAATTTTCCAAGTTGATTATGATAATAGGTTGTACACTGAGCTAGTTTCAGATTTAAGTGGTGGTTAGCCTTCCACGTATCTTTGTGGATCTAGGCCTTACTAGTACAGTGCAGTAGCTTGATCAGATTTTTTTTATGACTGTGAGGCTGAGTGAAATCTGCCATATTGTTCTGAGATGCTTGGGGGGTCTTGTAATTGCATCATGTTTCTGCATTCACAGGATGATTCCCCGGGAGAGGGAGATTTGCCCTTTCAGCTGAGCTCTCAGTCCTCCTCGTCACATTCTCAGCTTACAGTGGATTTACCTGTTCACATACTTCAGGTAGAGCATGTCAGAGCCCTTAGGTTTTATTGCCTGGTTTGGAAGTGAAGACAGATTGTTTTGCCTAATGAAAATACATTTTCCATTGGGAGTTTAATTTCATGTACAAGTAGTAGTAAGCAGAGAGCTGCACTGCAAAGTTTATCTTGTGTATGTTACCAACCTTTGACACATCATAGGTGGTTGTTTTTCTTCCTCTGTTACAGAGTAATGAATAACTAAATGTTACTCATTTATTACTGAACTGCCCCATCCTTGTTTTCCTGAGCCCATCCTGAAGATATTAAGTGGGTCAAGAAAGAGTATCAGAATTTATATGTGACAGGCTACAGGATGGGTGGGAAGTGGGAAAATCGTGAGCCTGGATTTCAGAGCGGTGTCTCTATGGGACTGGCAGTTGGATTAAAAAGCCTGCTTGCTTCTACAGGCTTTGTTTCACTACTTGCCCTTGTTAACTACTGAGTGTCAGTGTTGGTTGAATGCAGAAAGCTTCATACAGCTTCTTGTGTAAACATTTTGTCATCTGCTGTTCTGGTAAACTGCATGTGAGTGAGTAGGAGCAGGCGAGGACCGAGCAGCAGTGAATGATTAGCATGTACATAAATCACATTTTCTACTTGACCCATGTGGGTTTGGTTTTGATAAACTCGGCAGTGCAGTTATTCTTACCAAGTGTGCTTCTCCTGGATAGAGACTAAAACTTTTGTATTTGAGAGGAGCACCTCACTGTGATAAACCTAGAAATGCAAGAACAGTACTAGGATGGTTGGCCACAATAGAAAGTTAATAGAGAAAAAGCAAATAGTGATTTTAAATTTATCTCCATTAGTAATGCTCATCTGAAGTGTTCCAAAGGAAAACTGTAGTAGCACTGTTTGAGTGGGTCCTCAAACTAGGAAAGCTTTGTGTTTCCTCCAAACCATTCAAAGCATTTCTCTGGTGTTGGATAAATGTCAAGGTAACCTTACTGATAAGCGTTAAAAGCATCTAGAGGTGAAAGTACTGAACTCTTCATGCTGTCTGTTTGCTTTAACAGGAACCGCACAATTCCACTGAAGATGATGCAGGTTCTGATAACTCTCAGTTCACTGGAAGCACAATAAACCTACAGGATCTGGAATGACCATTACTAAAAACGGTGACTTGAAAACAAATTGGGCAATCATGTCTTGACAGAGTGAGATAACTGTTGGGTCTTTTTCCAAGGAAAATATGAAAACTAGGAGTACTGGATTATGGTTGCACTCTTTGCAATTTGATAAGGGCAGTTGCAGCTGAAAGATTTTCTTAAAAAATGTAAATTCCACTTGATGTGCCTGTGTAAGATACCCTGTCTGCCAGGTGGTTGGAGAGACTGAGGCAGACTGCTGTACAGTGTTGTTTCAGGGAGAAGTACTGTATTAAACTTCAAACTGAGGTAATATTTACTGTTTTCACAGGAAAGCAAGTATTCTACAGCTAACGAGTACAAATTTATAATCCTGCCTATGACAGTTAAAACTTTCCTTCCGTTGGTCTCCTGCTGGAGCCAGTGGCATCAAGGAATTAAGAGCTAAAATTTGCAAGTGTTTTCCACACACAAAAAATAGTTGTTTCGGCCCCTATGTTTTGGCAGAAAACTGGTATAGAGTGTCACATGTAACAAAATTAATGTCCTATGCCATGAAAATGAGATGCTCTAAAATCTTTGTTTTAGAAAGCTAGATTCTAAATGTTAACTTAGCTGTGAATCAGTTTGTAGCTCATGTTGAGTTTCTCCTTTTCCTTGCTCCTGCATCCCAAATACTTTGCTGAATTCTTCCAGCAAAACTTGAAAAAGAAAACTGCAATAGAACTGTACTCACTGTAAGTGATTAGCTAAGAGTCCAACAGCATCTGAGAGAGGTTTTGTTTTATCTTTTGTGTTCCCTTTTTTGGGAGGAATGTTGACTGTCACATAAATTTAAGCACCTTGATTTTATCTCATCTATAAACTGCTGCCAAGTTACCTGTAAACTGGCCACTACCTTTTTATTTTGGGTTGGTTTTTCTTTCTTTTTTTTTTTTTTCCCCAATTGAACACTGTTAACGCTTGTTCTTTATTGATATCCCAGAGTATCACATGCACTTGGAGCTTCCGGCTGGTTTACAGAATATGCAGTTGTCAGAGTATTTTATGAGGGGAAGAGAATTGTTACATAGGAAGATTTGCCCCACTGAAAAACTCCAGTTTCTCTTGGGGGCGGGCAGAGAGGTTGTATGTACTGTACTTATCTGGATTGCAGACACTTAAATAAGTATAGGGTTGTATAGGAAAAAAAAAAACCACCTTTGGTTACATTTTAAGGTAGTAATTTAAATGTTTCTTATGGTGATGTACTGAATGCCTATAAAATTATGTATAGGAGTTTGATAAAAGGGTGTATGTACTGTTTTCTATTCTCAATGAGGTGTGTGTGTGTATGCACGTATGTGTATTTTTTTTACAAAATATGTCATGCAGGAGAACGTAATCTTTCTAATCTTGCACATATTTATTTATTTTACAGTTATACTGATGTTGAATTCACATGAGGTCATTCAGAAATCCTTTTACTTCCTGTGCCTTTTGAACTTTGTATGTGTCCAGACAAATGCTTTTTTTTGGTTGAAGACTTGGGGAGAAAAAAAAGCATACAGGTTACATTCAACTTCAGATCCTGATTTGTAGGCAGTATTATATCCTCTGGTTGAACCAGTTTTATTTTTCTATCTTTAGCTTAACTGAGCGTCGAGGTCTCTCTGTTCCTCTCATCCTGAGTTTACAGCTTATGTCCAGGGAATCTCCTCACCCTCTCAGGTTGGGTTTCCAAACCAAACTAATTGGTAGATGAGATCTCCTACCTGGTGGCTGTGAGTGCAGCACGGAGTCTGCTCCTGAGAGGTGGAAAGGTTGAGGAGGAATCATGCTGAAGGGACTACTGGGGCTTGCTCCAGTGCTCCCCATGCTCTCCCTGGAAGCTGAGACACCTCGAGCTCCCAATGCCTGCATTATTCTGTTCTCAAGGACCATACCAGTTCTTAATCTATTAAAATGGCCAAGGAACACTCCATCTTTTTGTGGGACTTGCAACCAAATCTTTTTACTTCTGAAAATGTACCTCACTCAGCTTTGTAAGTGAATGTAAAGTGCTAACCTCTTGGGGCCGAAAATTGGATCACTTGGCTGGAACTCCATTGCTGGCAATGGAGAACTGAAGAACTGCTGGTGCAAAAGGGTTAATAAAGCTTTTTTTTATGGTCAGTTTGTCACTGAGTATTGTTCTTTGTATGGATGCTTTATGTCAAAGCTAATTTTCCACAGAGCCTGTGTTTTTCCTTCGCTTGTGTCTTCTCCACAGTAGTGGAGTCTGTAATGAAACTCATCCTTTGGGTTAAAGCGTAGCCTTCATTTTTCATAGTTCTTCAACAGATGGGTGATTATACTAAATGTCTGACAGGTGCCTGGCTTAGTTGTGCCTTAATAGAGATTGTTACCCAGGACTGTGATACATCTCACTAGTCGGATTTGTAGGGATAGTGTTATTCATGTGAAAAACTGAATGAGAAAAGCATTGTCGCTAGCAGGAGCCTGAGAAGCAAAATGAGAGAATTTAATTTATTTTTTTAGGCAGAAGATCAAGAGAAGGGGGGAAAAGGTATTGCCTGACACAGCAACTTCCCCTGGGATCAGATCTTGGGGTAGGAGAAGGAGGGAATTTCATGGAGCTGTGAGGCCATCAACTGAGCAAAGACTAACAGGATGTAGAGCTACGAAAAACTTTTTCTAGAGCAGCATCAGCCCTGCGTGTGGTGGTTAAGGCTGTGCTGTCAAGTGAAATAATACAATTGTTCTTCCTTCTCCTTATTCATTTGTTCTTGGCTGTGATTTTTCTTATCCGCCTTCCTGACAGGTGGGTTAGAACGAAACATCAGCCTCCTTCTGCTCTGCAGAGGAAGAAGAGTTGTGTGCATCAGTGCTGTGCTGGAGTAGCGCGCCTGAACCACGCAGCTCAAGCTGCTTCGTGCTGCGAGGGGCCGTGGCCCCTTGCTGCCAGTTTTCTTGTGTCTGTTAAGTGCTTTTTTCTATCAGAAAATGAGTGGCAAGCACCTGAAGTGCTCCTGCTTCATGTGCTCATGCTTCAGCTTCTACAACGTACCGTTGCACCTACAACTGGTTTCTGACTAAAGCCTTATTTGTACTGTCTCGAGAGGAAGGGAAGTTGGATGTCTGAAGAAATACCTGAGGGAGCCTGTGGAACCCTCTTATCTTGGGTAAAGGGGCAGGGACTCACGGTGCCTGTTCTGTCACCTGTGCTGTCACCAGCTTGGTGTGGGACTGAACAGTCAGACAGTGGAATAGGCTGCCCGGGGAGGGGGTGGAGTCACCATCCTTGGATGTGTTTAAGGGTCGTTTAGATGAGATGTTGGGGGATGTGGTGTAGGGGAGAACTTTGTAGAGTAGGGCTGATGGTTGGACTCAATGATCCCAAGGGTCTTTTCCAACCTGAATGATTCTGTGATTCTGAACTGGGGTGTCCTCACTGTTGTGTTGACCCATGAAACGTGCAGCAGGAGCCATGGCGTGAAGCTCCACGCTGTGCCTCCTGAGGAGCTGGAGATCAGTTTGGCTTAATGTGGAACACCCCAAAAAAGGTATGTATTTGATGGTATGTATGGCTGAGCTGACCTAGGGCCTTGCTGCCGTTGCCAGGAGTATCTTGCTGCTTCCCGTTTCCTCCTTTGCTGATTTTCATGCTTTTTTTTAATGCTGCCAAGTTAACCAAATTGAAATGAACTTCCTGAGAAAATTGGCAAGTAATGGAGCGGGCTGTGTGGTCACAACAGAAGGACACTGAGCTGGGATAACTCGCAGCATAACTGACTTCCCAGCAGTCGCATAAGTTACATTAGTGCTGCAAATTGGGCTACACCTGAGTCCGGGTGCCGTCCCCACCCAGCTAGGGAGGCCCCCAGTAACACTCTTCCCTTAAACACTTGATGTTCAAGTACCCCCAGCTTCTCTGAAGGGGCTGTTGAGGCGAGGTGTTCCCTCAACAGCGAGGGATTTCTGCACTTACCCTTTTCTTTATAGGTGCCTGTGATCGTTCCAGGGCCCTTTGCAATCTTTCCTCCTGCTGCTGCTTCTGTTGTCTCAGCTTTTCCTCTCTGAGCCTTTTGAAAAGAGCAAATAAAATGCAGTGTGCAGCTACACCAAATACACTTTTGACACACAGCATCGGCATCTAACATTACGTCTGACGTGTAACTGTGAGACCACCGGAGCACAGGGGGTTGGGTGTAGCTGGTGCTGGAGTTTGTTGCTGTGAAGGGGGTAAGAAGGAAACTGGCTGCAGGTGATCCTACTTTCTGGAGTGAGGGGTGGAAAAAGCATGTCAAGCTTTGCAAATGGAGATGTCAGGTGGTTGCTCTCTGTTACAGACATGCTCTGTACCACCGTCAGCGGGTGACACGTGCTCCACAGTTGACCAGGACGCTCACCAGCTTTGTGGGTGAACGGTGCTTATTGTGTCTTGAGTTCTCACCAGTGCAACCGAGTTTGTTAACGCAGATGTAGGAGGGTTGTACATCCACGGAGCTACACGTTGCCTAAACAGGCACTGGGAGGGGCTGACACTGTGAACTGGCTCCAATTCCCTGTGGAAGTGAAGTGCTGGAACAGAAATGGGCTCAAGCTATGGAACATTGGTGGAGAGGAAACGAATTCTTAACCTTGTGATCTTCAGGAAAATTTTAAATGCTCTTTGAAGCTTTTTTATTGTTTGGTTGGTTTTGATTTTTATTTGGGGGGGGAGTCAAATTCCTTCCTGAATTATTCTCCTCCATCCCCAGAGTAGAATAAATGTATGTCTTATTTCTTTTGTAAGTTAAGAGTGCGAAACCATTCACAGAACATCATGAAGAAGCATCAAACACTTTCTACTACAAAGGTGAAGAAAGATGCAGAGAAAGAGAGTAAGTAGAAGGGAAATGTCACTGGTCTGGCTTTTTTTTTTTTTTTTTTTCCTCTGCTGAATCTGGTTCACCTGAGGATGGCCAGATACAAGTAGCTGTCCAGATGCATCTTTGCTATTTGTGAAGGGAATTTCATGTGTGTAACCGAGCCAAAAGGAATGTGTCTTATCTCAGAACCTAAATTTATTGTGCTAACTGGCTACTATTTAATTTAAGAATACAAGTTAAGAGTTTTGTAGAAGAAACATTTGAAAGCTGGCATTGCTGACAAAATATAAGGGCATGTCAGATTTTGAGAGTCTTAACTACAGAGGAGTAATTTTCTATTTCATCAGTTTAAATATTGTTACTGCAAATTGTCTTCTTAAAATGATGATTCTCATAATTGAATCTGGTTTTGTTTGTGGTTTGTTTTTTTGGTGCGTTTTTAGTTTGGTGTTTTTTTGTTTTTTTTAATTCTTCCAGATTTTGCCCTTTTCTAATGTGGCTTCCAGGTCTTTTCTAATGTGGGCTGCTGCTTGCTGATTGGGAGATGCAAGTACTATGAATGTGAAATCCTTACAGAAGTAAAGTGGAATGGATTGGTCACATGGGCTTTCAGATTGCTGTTACAGTTTCCTGGGTTGATCTGAAAAATTGGCTCTTTCAGTGGCTTTGCTTTTAGCTGTCAACATTTAAAAATAGAGGCTCCATTTCTAGAAGAGGGTCTTGTCCTACCTTATCCTCTGTTCCTTTTTTTTGGCTTTCTCAGCCTGTTCTATCTTTGCTGGTGGGATTCTCTCCAGGTTGTCCAGTAAATCGTTGAGCTGTTTTTCTATCACCATTAGCATCTCCATTGTCTCCAGGTTTGCCTCATTTTCTCCAGTGCATTGGCAATAGACTTCCAGCACCTTCTTGTTCAGGCTTGTGAGCATTTTGTCCTAGAGATGAGAGGAGATATGGTGAGAAGCACAGCTGGGTTCTGCCCAGTACAACCACAACGTCACTTCAAAAGCAAATAGACTTTAATTCCCTCTACAAGACTCAATTCTTGTTTCCTGGTGTCTGGACAGATGGCTGTATTGAGCCATTCTGCTGCTGGTCTCACCTTCCCAGCTTTGCTGTGACCTGGGACAGGTCGCAGCTGCCTGGTTGCCTCCATGAGCCCTATACTCCCACCTTGTAGCAGCTGCATGGAGCAGACACATTTGCCCCAGTTTCCTGCCTCAGCAGTGCCAAAACCTGCTCTTGCTACAACTCTGCTGCTGAGAAATAGTACTGATCCCTCCCCAGCTCAACCCCCTGTCTGCTTTTTTCCCAGAATGGATATGGGTGGTGGAGAGGAACCGCTCACGTGCATGCTGACCCCCCGTGCCTTGATCTCAGGATGTACCTGGTCATCAGCTTCAGATTCTGCAGAGGAAAAGAGGTGAACTTTGAGTTTCAGATCTGATACTCTCTGTTCTTCCTTGGCGATGGAGGATTTGAGGGTGACTACCTGCTGTTTCAGCTCTGCTAACTTCTTTTCCCTAGGCCAGAAGAAAAAAAGAGGTATTTTGAAAGGGCATTTCTGAAACAGATGACTCCTCTGCTGCTTTCCAGCCTGGGACCATCCCTCCTGTTGCCGGCAGATGGAGGTAACACTTCACGCCATTTCTGGGGAGCTTGCACCCACAGCTCTGAGAGCAGATGGAACTTGTGATTTTTCTGGAATAACAGTTACTGTGCTGGTGTGGGGAAGGGAGAAGTAGCATAGGTAAACATTCAAGATTTTTTTAAGAAGTCAATGGGGGAAGTAGATTACCTTTAAAAACTTTCACACAGGGATAACCCACACTTCAAATGGGATGATGTGTGTCTACCTGCCATTGAGATACTATACTGCAATTGCACTTGGGTTCCCTGCTGGCTTCCTCTAGGAAGGGTTTGCATTGAGTCAGAATAGGTGCTGATCTGGATCACTCCAGGACATGCCTTGTTTCTTCCTTTGATCTTTCTTTATGAGAATTAAACAATACTTCTGCTTTATGTTCACTCCAGGATGCTAAATGCATCAGATCCCCAGCCTGTGCATTGAGAACTAAAGAACTAGTCCCAAGCTCGAGTCCTATCTCCTAAATAACATAGACGGGACACTTTCCTGGGACCTCAAAAGATGGTGAGTTGGATGGGCTAGAGGTGGGCTCTAAAGTATGAGAAAGACTCTTCAATATTTGCTGTGTGAAGAGCATTACGTGTGGTCTGCAGCACGCAGCCTGATGGCGAGGTGCTAGTGGGGGCAAGAAGGGGTCACTTATATTTGAAAGTTGGGGCACAGAGACCCCTTCCCATCATTTGCAGGATCACACTTACGTGCTTTCATGTGTGGTGATGAAAGTGTGTTGGACCTTATCCAAACTTTCCTCGATCTCCTGGGAACGCTGGATGAAGGACAAGTTCTCTTCCTCTATCTCCATGAAAATTGACAGCAATTGTTGAGGATCAGTAAAATACAACTCAGGCTCCTGGAGTGGAAAACACATGTGATGAGGTTTTGTCCTCCTATAGCTTCTTTTCCACTGAACTACGTGGAAGTTGGTCTGCACCAGCCCTGGCTGTTCAAATGCTCTCCCATGTGCAGAGGTCCCTGACTGTTCACTGTCTCCCACCTTCCTGCCATGTGTGTAGTTTTATGCTGCCTCAGTAGCTCAACCCCCAAGCAAGTTGCATTTTGGGGAGTAAAAAGTGGTGCAAACATCTGTGAGTGGGAAAACTTTCATTACAGACATAAAACAATAAATTCACTAATTTTAAAATCTCCCATTATATGATGTCATATCTTATTGGGGGATGACAAGGTTTGAGGTGATGGTAGGTTTTGGGGGAGTGGAGAAGGAAAGCTAAACTAAGGTATTTACAAAATGTGTTGCTACAATATGAACATTTATGGATGTATAAACACACATTTATAGTTAGTGGCTACAGTAAGTCCTTGATACCATAATGAATGATTAGAAAGTGAGAGAAATTAATAACGTCAATAAATGACACAGGACAAACAGAAAGTGTAAATATTTCGGCACAAGACTTCTGACCTCATCTTCGTCCGAGCAGGTTTCGCTTTCTGCATCCTCCAGTGAACTCCTGAAAAAGCATTTTGTGTATCAGGCCTTAGAGAAATGATAGCTCAGAGGAGACCGTGTTAGTGAACTATGAACACTGTTGTTGTTTGCTGCTGCTGTTTGCTCCTGAACAGCCCTTTGCACATTCACACATTTGGCCCCCCTGTGTCTGTGAGCTATTTGGGGATGCGTAGGAGTTAGGGATCACACAAACCTGCAGTGTGGGAGCTACGTCTGTCCACAAGCTGCTCTGGGCTCTGCTGGCCAGCATGAGCCTGCCCTGAGGGTATTGATCCAAACGCCTTTAAACTCGGTGGGAGGCTTTGGCTCTTAGCAAGGAGAAGGCAGAGGTTTTATAAAAGCTCAGGCAGCAGCACAGCAAGCGTAGAGAAAGCCTTGTGGTACTGCTCCAAAACAATGCCGTGTAGCCACCGTGGGAGTCTGCAGTTTTTACCTGCCTGGGGGAAGGTTGTTGTGTGCTTCTTCCTCTGCACATCCCACTACCGTTAACCAGCAGCACCGCCTCTTTCTTCCCTGCTCAGTCCCAGGGACAAGCCAGCTCAAGAGCAAAGCAAGAACTGCCCGACTGATGTTGGCAGCAGTGCCTGATTGTCACCTTCACTTGCAGCTGTCACCCTGGGCCACGGATGGGGTGAAAAACCTTCCATTTGCGTCATTTTGGTGCCAGCCCCACTTGTGTCGGCATTGTTCCTGCCACGTGGCAGCAGCCCAGTGATTGCGGTGGCTTCATGAGGGGTGGCACACAGCAGCCCTGCTTGGGCGTGAAGGCAGAAAAAATGGCCCTGCAAGCAATGACTGACTTCAAACTTTGTTGACAGCCATTTTTTTTTCCCTAAGGAGACTCACCAGCCACTCACGCTTTGCTTTTCGAGGCACCTGCTTGTTTTGCCTCAAGAAGCTGAGGCTGGTCATACTTCTTCCACACTCCCACCTGCCCCTCCTCTTCTCAGGCTGGCCCTGCCTGCGTTACAGCAGTGTTACTCAGCCTGCACCCCAGCGCCTGCTGTCTGAACGCTCTTACTGAAAGTATTGTGGGTCTGCAGGGACCTCGAACCATCATTAATGACAAAACAACAGGCACCGATTTGCCTGGCAGCTGTGACCAACGGTGGGAACCAGTATCTCAAATAGACCACAGAGCAGCTTTGCTGCAGGACAAATGCCCAAGGTCTGTGATACCTCAAGGCCCAAATTCTTTGGGCAAGGCTCTCAGCAGAGGATTTGAGGATGAAGCTCTATTGGAGTAGATATATAGGTACTGACGTGCACACCTGATGGCTTTCTACTGGTGTTCTGATTTGTTCCAGTAAGACCCAGATCTCAGCATGCTCACAGTGAAGATGAGGAGTAGTTTTCCTCCATACTGACTCCCAGTCAGTTGAGTGCTCTCTACTGTACTTAAATCTGCATTGTACTTAAGTACTTAAGCTTGCATTGTCTTGTACTTACAGTCTTCTTGCTGATAGAGGCTTCAGGAAGTTTTTGAGCTGTGGCCTGATCTCATGTAATGTCCTGAAGTCCAAACTTTCTGAAGACAGCAGGGAACTTGGCACACCTGTATCACTGGTACCGTAGGGACTGGCAGGGGTTCTCCCAGCTGTCAGACCCTGGCCTGGAGACGAGAGGGACACTTAGAGCATGGGGCTCTCCCAGGGAGGAGGGGGCAGCTCTTCCCTGGCACTCACCCTGCTCTGCAGTGCTGGGAGGTGAGGCGTTTGCTTCATTGGCTTTGGGTGCTGTTTTCAAATCCTTTCCCTTTGTGTGCTTTTTTCCATGTTTCTCCTGCCACTCTTTTGGAGATAGTTGATAGAGGAAGTCCCGGTACATCTTGTACTCCTTCAGAGTATTCTTGAATCTGGATATATCACTGGGTTGAGAGAAGTGGAAAAAGTTTGTTAACAGGGAGTAAAGCCCCTGTTTGAACAGGTCCTTTCTAACTCTTGCTATTCGGCTTCACCCAGAGAAGGGACAAGAGGGCACATGTCTTCATGGACATGCAAAGACAAATGGGAACCTGCCCTGTGTGCTCTCTGGTTCCTCATGTGGAAGCTGTCTGGTCACAGCTCTGTGGCCAGACCCTTGCTATGGCACTGGCTTGCTAATTTGGGATTTTTTACTTGAAAATAAATGAGATATCTTGCCAGCTCAACTCATAATGAGAATTATAATTTATTTTTTCTTTTTGTCTTTCCCCAGGTCACCATTAAAATGCATTACTTAGTTTTGTTTGTTTTTTAATCTGAGATGAGGTATTTAATTTTGGGTTTGGAATATTTATACTTTTAAAAAATGCCATTAAAAAACTAGTTGAGTTGTTTTAGAAACACAGCCAGCATCTGGAAAACAAAAGCTGAAACATTTTGACTCTTAAAATTGAACATTTCTGGAAATATTTTCCCCCGGTTCTCTTTTTCCCCGAGGGTGTGAGGGTATAGAACTGTATGGGCTGTTAAAGGCTAGGCAGGAATAGTGTGCAACTGTTACCTTTGGAGGTTCTCTATTTGGGAAGTGATTGCCTGGATCTCTGTTGTTTTCTTTGTCTTTGCTGCGGTTTCTTTTTCAGCACTAGGGAAGAATGCATAAACATAAGCCATAAAACAATTTAGCAGTGAGTAGTGAATTGAGGTGCATATAAAACAGAAAAAGATGTGGGGGGAGCACTAGAAATCTCTTATAGATGTGTCCCAGGTGATGCTTGGCTCCTCTCTGAAGGCTCTGCTTGTCTTGCCAAAGAGAGTACGGGGTCCTAGCGACGCTTCCAGGTTAAGGTGTCCTTAATTTGGCTGCTACTGAGCATCAGTTGCTGCTCTGCCCTTGTGGTACCTGTAATGGGCCAAAGTGCTCAACTTGCCTGACTTAAGGGACTGTTGCTGCTGTGAGGTGTTGAGCAGAACTATCTCCCTCTCATAAGGGTGTCGTGAGAAGGATAGAAGTGGTGGGGTCGGCAGCAGGGTCCTGCATTGCAGGACTTCTGCAGTGAGGGGATTCCCCAGCTATTGTTGTCCTTCCTCTCTTTCACTGAATGTGTGAGGAGAAAGTGCCACCAGGACCGTAACTCTGGGCAAACTCAGACACAGAGCATTTGCCAGCCAAAACCCTGCAGGGAGGTCAAGCAAAAGATCTCCCGTGTTCAGCACAAAAGAGCACATGGGTGGTTCCCTCAGCTTCCATTACATTTTCAGGGCTTGAACACAGTTTTTATGGTTCTCCTTCAGGAACTCATCAAACATGGCAGCATCCTTCTCCAGGCAGTATTCGGCTTTTTCCAGTTTTCTTTCCTCCTCCCTTACTACGTTCTCCATCCTTTGCATCTCATCTCGCTTTACTGCCATGGCATACTGAAATGAACCCAAAAGGCAACATGGTCACATTGGCTGGTTGATTTTAAAGGTTTGTTGGTTTAGTTTTGTTCTTGGTTACCTTATTACCTTACAGTTGTTGGCGGAGAGGGTAAGGATTTCAAACCAGGTATGTGTCTTAGTGCAAACGAGGTACATAGAGGCCAGAATATATTTCAGAAGTAACATAGCAAATAAACAGTGAAATTAAGGACAGAATCCAGAAGTTCCAGCACTGCATTAACTCCTGGCTGACAAAGATTGATTCATTTGTGTTACAGCACAATAATAGAGGTGAATAATGGGGATATTTTCGAGCACAGCTCCCTTATTTTGAGTTCAGAATGGCTCCCAGCTATAATTTATGTATAGGACAGCAGGAGCCAAAAGGTCAGTATATCTGAGCATCTCACAAATGAAATAGTTGCATGGCTGCTACTGGAGGGTGTGAATGACCTATGTTCCTGTCTGTCTTGACTGGAGATCTGTGGGCTATAGACTAAGAGTGCCTTTAACACAGGACCTGGACAATCGGTTCATGAGGTCTGGCGTGTGCCTCCTTGGTATGATCTCTAGGCAATGGATCTCAGGGGAAAAAACCAACAAAACCAAAACAAAGTCACACAGGGAAGAATAATTAAATGAACAGAAAGTAACATTCTTAAAGCCAAATACCTCAAGTAAAAATATCTCTCTTCTGTCATTTATGTAGTCACGGAAGGTCTCCTTTTCTAATGGGTAATCTGAAATTAGATTATAAAGTTGATCAGACTAGAGGGGAGAAGTATAGCCAAGGCAAAACACAGTGAATATGTAGACTGCTGTGAGCACAGATGTGGTTGGCATTGGAGCCAGCAATACTGATTATTTTATTAAAGTTTTGACCTTGTTTAGGTTCAGTTTCACATGGCCTTTCATGGAGTAAAACCAGGTAGAATGGAGTGGAGAATCTGGTCCTTACAAAGGTCAATGTCCTCTAGACATTAATGGCAAAGCTACTGCTCATGTCAGAGGCAGAAATTAAGGCCCACATTCACTAAAACCCAACCTTAGTTCAGCTTAGTAGAAAAGTCCCTGTGAGACAAGGTCCTGCAAACTCTCAGCTGACTTCCAACTGATTCCAAGAGCTTTCAGCTACTGTGAAGGCCACAGGGGATGGTGGAACCCAGGCTGCTGCGGTGGGGAGGACGCACTCCGTAGGTAAATACATGAGATAGAGATGGCCTGGCCACATAGAGGTTGGCAAGATGCAGCATATAACTGTTGTGTCTGCAAGAGCTCACTGAAGTCAGCTAGAGCTAACTGCTACTCCCATCCCCTCTTTGATTTTTGCTTTAGGCTGTTACCCAGCTGAGCAGCACCACTACAAAGATAGTAACTGTTCCTTACCTTTTTTAACGGCTATCTTCCATGAAAGACTCTCCTGAAGAGTTTTCAGTCTCTCTTCATTTGTTGCCTCTTTTCTGGCCTCCTCTTGTTCCTCCTTTTGCAGAGCTTTCCTCACCCCTTTTTGCTTTGCTTTTATTTTAGTGGAGTAAGTCATTTTCTCATGGATTTTCATGGTCTTCATCCTTTCACGTTCCTATGAGAAGTCAGTTATGTGGACTGTTTGATTATGTGCTTTGTTTGCTGTGGTTTTTAAAGACATGAGTGATTATTCACAGTCTAGAAATTTGCAGGCTACTGATACCCTGCTGATGCATGTTTGCCTGGCTTATCTGACTAATCCCAGTGATATTCTCTCCTGAGGCAACCAAAACACTTCATTTCTTAGCATTTGTTCTCATTAGTTTGTTGATTTGTATTCTGCACCAAGCCACCAGCTGTGCCAGCTTGTACCTACTCAGTGTCCTCATTTTTCCTTCCTGGATTATTCCTGGGAGTGAATGGAAGTTTTCAGAGATTCATCCTTCAAGTTCCCCAGTAAAAGGGAACAACAGGACAGACCAAGCTCAATACTGACTCATTCCAACTTTCATAAAGGCATGTAAACCTTCAAGTTCAGATTGAGATGATCTATTCAAACCCACTGAAGAGCTTTCTGGAGGATAAAAGGTTGTTCATCCTCAGTGCTTTCACATGGGCTGAAGTGTAATTCATTGATGTCTGCACAGTTTGGGCTTGGGTTAGGCTCACTCAGCAGACATTCTTAGTGCACTTCTTCCTAAGCCCTTCCCCGTACTTATATACCTTCAACCTAAGCAAAAACCAGACTATATCAGTCATCAGTGTGAGGTGAGGAGGCTTGCTTAAGCTTGTTTGCAGCTCTCCCTTTGCAATCTAGAAACAAAGACTTGCTTCCACACTACTGCCTGGCTTCTGCAACCACATGCAACAACCAGACCTCTCAGAGATGTGGTGACCTCTCCATGACTTCCCACCCCCTTTGGATTGCATGCCCTAAGGGAAGTCCACTACAGAAATAAGAAGGAAAGAGACATTCCTGAGACCCAGCTCTCTGGTCTGAGGAGCTGCAATTCCCTATCTTATGGAGAGAAACCTAGTGCATGAAACCCTGTTGTCCTCCTTCTTAGACATTCATTTCGTTGACAGTTCAGAAGAAGGTCCCATCGAACTTTGGAATACAGCTTCCCAAGCAGAAAGCCAAGCCTGTTGAAGTGGAAAGCAAGAGATCTTGCACCAGAGCTTTATGTAGAAATTGATGCTAACAGCACTGGCAGGTATCTTCTCCAGGAACAGGAATGAGTGGTAAATCTACCTTGAAGTAGGTAAACAAAGTGACAACATCCAGATTTTGCACTAGCAACCAGCAAGCCTGTGCTCAGATCTGCTCTTGAAGTTAATCTCTCAGCATGAACTTCAGTGGACTTGAAGCTGATCTGGGGGAATCTCAGCTGAATTTGGCAGCTGTTATCTCTCTCATGCACTAAATTTTGGTATTATATGGGTTGGCCTAAAGCATGTATACATACCGCCTCAGCATTTTTGATTTCTTTGTCCATTATTGAGAAAATATTGATATCTGGAGGAATTGTAAATGGGTTTTTCATCGGGTTTTCTTCATCCTCTTCTGGGCTTTCTGCAAAAAATGAATGAGGATGTAGAAGATGTGAGGCAGAATATCAGGACACAGTGCAAAAGGACTCTGATCTGTCACATCACGCCTGATGCGGGGCAGCTGTGCTCACAGCTGCAGATGTCTAACAATGCTGCATCAAGAGCAGGGAGCTGGATAGGGCTTGTAAGAAGCCAGTGATATAACTGAGACCTCTGTATTGTTTATGTCACTTGACCATATCTGCTGATCCGCTCAGGATTTCAGCCAGGGATTTTTTTGTAAGTCTGGAGCTATTCTACCCATCTCATATGAGCGTGGGCAGAAGGGTCTGAATACAGGCCTCTCCTTTGACCTAACAACAAATAGCTGCCAAAGCATCATGACCTTACCTGACAGCACAGGCTGGGTTTCCGTTCCAGGTTTGGAAGAGAGACTTTTAGATGTTGACTCTGTATGTGGAGGTGGCATCTTTGACCCTAGCCCAAGGTAAACCATAAACAAATCGATCAGTTGGGACCTGCCAGTAACTGATGCAGTAGGTTTTACAGCAGTGATGGACCTAGGGGCTTCCTGGGTCGTAACCACTGAGCCTTTTATGTCTGTAAGAACTAACAAAAAGCTTCACTAAACTGGAAAATATTTGTGTTCTGACCCCAAAAAGGAAATGTTCATCCCTGGCTTGTGTGAAAGCTGTGTAAAACACAGTCCTCCTTACACACACATTGATGGGAAAGCAAAGACAAAATGATATTGAGATAACAAGCAACTCACGGCCCTTGTCTCTTGTTCCACACACATCTCCAGTTCCTGTCCACACCTATAGTTTTTCATCTTAGTATCGCTGGTTCGCAAGCAACATTTTTACTCCCTAAAGCTCTTACCAGTAATTGCTTCAGCACTGTGGGTTTCTTGTGATAAGGCTGAATGAATGTTGGACAGCACTGACATGCTGTAGGGAACTCTGTCGTGTTTAATTTTAGGCTGTCAAACTGTTGAAGGTTAGGTTTTTGTTTCTCTGAATCCAGTCTCTTTTTGTAGACTTTGCTATGGGTCCTAGGGGAAAAGGCATAATTGTAATGATCTCTCTTACAAAGAACAGATAGACCATTGTTAAAGTTATCCTTTAATCAACAAAGGCAGCAAGCTGGGTCTAGAGAGGTATTAGTTCAATTGATGCAATTCTGCTGCTGGGACCATTCCTGATCTGCACGGGTATAAGACACAGCAGAAAATATTCTCTTCCGCTTGCACTAGTTTTAAGGCTATTTTAGAGCATCATTTTTTGCTCTGAACAGCCTCCAGTTTTTATGTATTTTGAGCTAAACTCATCTGGCCTAATTTCCATGTACGTTCTTGGTGCTTTGTGTTTCCTATTGGCTGTGTTTCTGCAGCTGCCCAATTAGTATCTTATTCTTTGGAGGTGTCAGACTTTCACTGTTGATGAGACACAGAGGCTGAGGTAGAATTTAGTCCGTTTGAATATATCCCAAATGTTTTCTCTCTCCTTTTCAGTTCCTGAAGTAACTTTTCCAAAAGCCTCCTTGACTGGCTGCTTAGATTTCATGTCCCTCTGAACTTTGCATAACTTAATGGGATCTTTTTCTCCAGGGGTGCCTCATCTATGTCCTGGAACAACATAACCCCTGCTGATGATGTGAGTTTTGGAGAAAACCCCATCAGGGCAAGGGTACGGAGGCAGTCAAACACCTGCAGCGTTCAGTTGAATACACTTTGTGAAATATGCAGAGCACTTGCAGCAAACAGCTGGATGTTCAGCCCTCTTGGTGCACACCTTGACTTCTGTAATCTAAAACCCTTCTCATAAAAATCTTCTTGTTCATGTGGTTGATTTAAATTCCTGCTACAGGCAATGGGACTGAAAAGCAAGACTAGACAGAGGATACTGGCATATGGAAAATAATTGTTAGTGCAACCCTCGGATATAAAAAGTGCTTTATAATGTAATTTTAGCAAAGCATAGGAATCTGTTTCTAAGATTAACTTATAAATACTCATTTTATCAGGTGTTTTTTGTTTGAGGTTGTTGGGTTTTTTTAAATAGACTGTTTGCACATCGCTTTGGAAATAATGCCAAAAGCTACAGAAGCGCTAGTTGTGCTAATTATAATTATTAAGCTCAATAATGCAAATAAAAAATTGCTTTGTTGCTAGAATCATTTAGCATATATTTCACTGACATTTTTCTGTTTCAGTAGCTACGTACCAATGGGCAGTAGTATGTGAATCAATAGATAAGGCATTTGTGGTTTTAATTTACCAAAACATTTATTCAGTGCTTTTCCCTAGCATCAAGCTGCTGTGCAGAAAAAAAATATGCCAAAGTAAATATGTAAACAGTTCTAAAAAATAATACAGAAAAAAAAATAATCCACCCGCTGTGTTCCCAAAGCACTGGATGAGCATATGTTTTATACACTCAAATGATTTAAATGATACCATTGCTTGCAGAGAAGGCTTGCTGGGAAACCACTCCAAGTTTTGAGCTACAGAACAACTCTTCCAGGGCCAGGTGTGTCCTGTTCCCCAAAACGTAACCCCCCACTTGCCCACGGATGAGACTGTTAGTGTGTGGTTTCCCAGTGACACACGCCAGCACCTCCACTTGTCCGAATGAGACGCTATCTGATGACGAAAACAGAAAAGAAACTGCTGTGATTGCCCTCACCCCTTTATTTTTTGGTTTCTCACCCAAAGGAGAGCTGCTCCGGGCTCCTCTCCGCAGGGGGGCCGTGGTCAGATGTGGCCGTGGTCAGATGTGGCCGTGGCTTCGGTGCAGCTCGGCTCAGCTCAGCTCAGCTCTAGGCTTGAGCTCCGTCTCTTGTTTGCACTGCCATGGAAACCTGCACTCCTGTTGCCGGGCAGCATTGCTCCCTTCTGGCCTTGGGCCTGGGCCTCCTGCGCCCGGGACAAGTGTCCCTACCCCAGTGGAGTGGGGCTGAGGCAGGTGGGTCCTGCCGGAGCCCGGCACCATCACCTGCAAGGTGGGCGCGTCGGTGGGTGTCCTCAGCAGGCGGCTCGCTGAGGTTCAAACCAGACGTCGGGATGCAAAAGGAAGAAAACTTCTGTGGTGTTAGAGGTCTGCTTGGCTTGCTGCGTGTCCGCGTGGCCTGGGAATCAGGTATTTACCCCCATCTCTGCAAGCAGAGCAGTGGGTTGTGGAAATGGGAGCTGGAGCCCCCGATTGTGGAAATGACGGTAATTTACCATTTCACAGCCTCTGCCTTGGTCTTTCTGTTGGTAAAGGCTGAACAGTCACAGTTTGGAGACTGTGTGTGGCATGGGTGAATGAACTGTCATTTACTGGAGGGTCCCCAGGTCAATAGTGCTATAGAAACCCAAATATCACCTTCCAACACATCATGTAATTCTAAAGATGATTTGATAAAATATTGGTTGGAAAAGTAATATACTGTAATGGAGGAAAAGATCCTTAAATCCCTATATTTACTCTTTCCTGTTTCTGAGAAGATCAAATCAGTTCCAAATGGATCGTGTTCTTCTCCAGACTCTTTAGACTATTAATACAATTTCAGCTTTCTGAAATAGCAGTTTCTTTCATTTACCAATAGGTTTCCAAACAGCTTTCTCCATCTGAATAACTCATGCAATAAATAGCATCATTTTCTGTAAGTGCAAACTCCCATTTGATTGTTATAGTTCTTTTCTGTAATTGCTGATTATCAAGAGACTGGATTCAGGCAACAGGAGGAAAATGCTTATACAGAAAGAAAACTCTCTTTATTCTGAACATGATTGCTTTGATTTTTAGCAGTGATGCAGAAAACCATAGTCCTATCTTTAGTATGCTTTGGGAAATTTCCCAAATGTATTGGGCAGTATGTATAAAAAAATGAGACTACAGAATAATTTCCATTACCAAAAAAATAATTCAGGAATAAATTGTACTTAAGATGCATTTTCCTAAAGGCATAATATCAGATGGTCTTTGTTCAGAAATACCAGTTTATTACAGAATTGTGAATTTGCCACAGTGGTAACATCATAGAAATAAATGACAGAAAACTAAGGCATTTGAACAGCTGTGGTTCTGTCTGGCATAATCTCTATATCAGTGAATGATACATTTATATATCCATTGCTCTGTTCTGTGCTATCCTTGCTAAACAGTTATTTCTTCAAACTGGAACAGAGATTATCTAAAAGCAGAGATGCATTTTGTGAGTTCTTGGAAATGTGCAGGCTCTTCATAGCTTTGTTTCATTGTTTGTGTCCCACACATGCCATAAGCCACTTAGACTTTGCATTTCCTTGAGGGCAAAGAAATTTTTAAGGCCAGAAGGACATCTGGAGCCTATTCTTAGCCACCGTTAACTTGGTTAATGAATGGAATAAATAACATGTGCAACATCATGGGAAAATCTGCCTGGTGGCATCGGCTGTGCAGCTGACCAGTGCTGCAGCTCGCTAGGGTTTTCTGGGTTGTGTAATGTCACTTCAGGGCACCACATTTTTGGGACTTATTAAATGTAGGGACAGCTCTTCCTTGGTGCACAGCTGAGAAAGGCAGTTGGCATGATAAGAACAGCAGGTTGCTGCTTACGTTTCCAACAGGATGTCTGCAGATTTAGAGGCTTGTAGGAGGTGGATTTGTTAGGACATGGGATTGGGATTTCAGGATATTGTTATTTCTTTGCTCCTTTCATTTCTTTCTTGAAGGGGTTACTTGTCTTCTCCATTCAGTCGCCCTGTCTGTGATGTGGGGATGGTGATCCCTACCACAGAGGTGCTGCGAGGGTTAATTAGTGTTGGCAAAATGTTTTGAAATGGCTGATTGGGAAACGCTGCCAGAGATGAAAGCTGAATAAGTATCTAGATAAATAAATATTCCTTTGTAGTCTTATCATTACGGGAAACTCCCTGTGTACCCAGGATGCTGCACAGGTCACTGAGCAGTCATCTCCCCGTTGCCTGGAGTCTTCTCAAGGGGACTCATTTATTTAAGTATTTCACTTTAGTTTCTGTGAGATGAGCCACAGTATGTACCACACAAAGAGAAAAGCCTGGCAGAAACCAGCAAACACCACGGAAATACCAAATGGATTGGCAGTTTTTTCTTTCTCTGGAAATCTTGTTCCTGTTTCCTGGTGAATTGTGCGGCTGCGGAACCCGGAGCATCCCAGGAGGGAGAAGGGGAAGTGGGACCCTATTCCCAGGGTTAGACACAAGGAAGGAGGAGGGATCTTCAAGTGAGTGTCTGCAAGATGCTGAAGGCCATTAGCCAGCTCTCTGCTTCAGTATGGACTCTGGTGAGCTGTCAGGAGAAGTTTCTCTACTGGCGGGTCTCTTTGGGACACTTTTCTCCTGCCTTTGTCCTGCCTGGGGGGGAAACAGCTTCAAGATGGTTATGGAGATCCCATGGGGAATATATGGCTGCTCAAACATTTCTTGCAAGGTCTGTGCAGGCTGCTGAGCTCTGTAGAGAGACTGAAAGGGGGAGAAAAAGTGACCACGTCGTTCTCCTCCATTTGTACTTTATCCACAGTCCAAATCTCTGCACCAGCACCACAGCTTAATGAAAGAGGCCAAAAGAAATGGAACTGGAGAACATATCCATCCCACCTGATCCCAGCACGTCCCTTTACCTGCAGATCTTCTTCCTTCCCCGCACCAGACCATTGTGCAGGCCAGGCTGAATGGCCGCATGCAGTGACCACTGCATCTGCACAGCAAACCCAGGGCCTCTCCACAGCAACAGGGATGTCTCCTGTCTCCTTAGGTTATGGGGCACAAGGAAGTGATGGCCTGACGGAAAAAGGGTTACAGTGGCTTGGGGTGGAGCCAGACCAAACAGGGGCAAGCAGGTAGCGCAGCAGGTAAGCAGGAGACCTCCCCTGAACAGCAAAGCTGTGATCCCCAAGTGCCGTGACCCCACTGCTCCCTCCAGCTGAATCTTACTTCCAGGAAAGATTTTATCTCAATGCAAAATTTTCCAGCTGGAAAAATGTCCCCCCTAACCTTTGCATGGCCAGAGCCAGCCACGAGATGGCAGCAGCCCTGTATTGCCAGGGCTGAGGGTTTGGTTCGGTGACCCGCATTTCCCACCCTTGCTTCTCCATGTCCCTTTTACCTTATAGATGACGTCTCCAGGCTTGACGAGCACCAAGACACCCTGGTCCATCCTCTGGGTTAAGGAGAAGTGTCCCCAGAGGGGGATCTGCAAAAAGACCTGTGAGCTCAATTTATCTTTGCAAACAGGCTGATGGAGCAAGACGCACTCAGGTCTCTGTGTCCTACCCCTGATCCCCAACCCCCTGGGCTGTCTTTTCCAAACTGAATTTGTGGTATTCTTTCAGCTGATCTGATTTCAATCTAGTGGAGGAAAGCTGCTAAAATCTCTGAAGGGCCGTGTAAAAATGACATGACAGCCCCTGTCATCTGTCCCTTTACTTTACATGGGTGCTGTGTAATGACTTGGACAAAAAGCAGCAAGTGCTCAGTGATTTGTATTTCACACTTGTTCTTGCTGAGAATGCAGACTCTTGCTGCTGAGAAGAAGAGAAAATGTTCTGCAATCTTCATCTTGGGACCCTGGCCAGATCTGGGCCAGTTTCTTTTGCAATGCAAAGCTTATACTAGTGTGTGCTGTGGTGGCAAGGAGTCTGTCTTGTAGTGACTGTCGGCAGCGCTCTCCTCAGACAACTGCAGACAGGTGAGCTCTGTGCTTTGCTCCAGCTCCTGAGGTAACACAGCCAACGCCATGAAGAGTTGGTTGACTCAGGCTCCCTGAATTCCAGATCTGTTGGTGTGGGAACTGCTTGTTGATCGGTCGAGTGGTGGTGCCTGATGCAAACGCAGCGGAAGATGGCAGAATCACAGAATAATACCATTTGGGAGGGACCTCTGGAGGTCTCCAGTCCAACCTTCTGCTCAAAGCAGGGCTAACTTCAAATTCATATCAGGTGCTCAAGGCCTTGCCTGGATCGTCTGGAAACCTCCAAGGATGAAGATTTCACAAACATTCCAGACGATGGAGGGTCAGATCTGGGAGGCCGAGCTTGGACTCAGTGGGGTGGCCCCACTGGTTTGCTCTGGTAAGGATATAAATAAGTGATATTGTTGCAATTTCAAGGCCAGTTCTGAATAACCATTTAGACCCGATCCCAAACTGAAAACTGTAACTAGTTCCAGACTTCCCTCAGAGTTCAGTGCTTTTGGGACCTAGGAGTTTGCATTTGGCCCATTGTAAAGAGAGCCACAAAGCTGTAGCCAAGGAGACTTTCCTAACCAGGGCTATAAATCCAGGCTCTTTGCAGGGACAAATGACCCAGGAACCTGAGGTTGCAACTTCATGATTTTGCGTTAAGCTCTTAAGGCACAGTTCCAGTCTCTTTCCTGGCCCTCGCTTTGTGGCAAAACTACAGCTGCTGTGACTGCATGGGAACTCATCCAGCTGAAAAATACCCTGCCTGAGGAAAAGATCCTTTTTTTTTAATGATCACCATGATGTCTTGAGGAAGAGGGACACGTGGGCTGGGGGAAGGTGGAATTGCCCCTTTCAGTGACAGCCTGTGCTTCGATCGTCTTAGGGAGATAATGAAACTGCAGTTTCGTGGGGGTAAACTGGGCTGATCCTGCAAGCCCTGCACACAGACTTCTTTCAACAGGGGTGCATGGAGCAGACCAAAAAGAATTCATAAAGTAATGCTAAGGGTCATGCTGATTTCTAAGAGCTGCAAAAGGAAGCACATGCTTCATGGCTCCAAACCCTTTCTGCTCATGTGGAATGGATTAAAGATAAAAACAACCCTGTTATTCACTTTTCTCCTGAGCTGTACAGGAACTATTATCTGTGATCCAAAACTGTGGCTCATATCCCCAGTGTAGCTCATGGGATCCACTTCCCCTTGCCAGAGAATGAGGCATCACTGGGTACGAGCTGCAACGGTTCAGGAACTCTTGGTGCCAGCCTGGCTGTTTTCTTGCAGGATCTGCCTATTAGTGTCTATTTTAAGTATGGAGTACTGGGACACAGAGCAGCAAAGTGACTCCACTGATATGGTGCAGTGGGGCTTTGGTGGGACAAGCCTGATGTCTTGTATCTGTTGAGCTGGAATCACGGACAGCACAAACATGCTCCTCGCGCAACGACAGCTTTATTACTTGGAAATGCTAGGAAGTTTCCACATCCACCTTACTATTCCTTTGCCTGCACCTGTGTGAATGCCCGCTGTTCTCCCCACCAGGATGTCAGCAGATCCTGTAGCTTGTTTTCCATTGAAATGTCTCCTCTTAGGTAAATATTACATCTGGGGTTACTTTGCCAGCGACTTTCCTACCCGGAGTTTGTACAACAGGTCAATGCCCTGCTCAGAGATAAGCTGAATACTTGCTGTGAGTGCTGTTTGCTGCTGTGCTACACCCTGCCCTTCCCTCATCAGCTTCTCCTTTAACGGTTTCTCAATGGTGCTTAAGCTGTGGAGGTTTTAGCAAAGTGAGGGAAATTTAAGACAAGCCATCAAGTGCTTGGACAGAGCAGAAGGAGTTGTTTATTGCAACAGCCATGACTTGTAAATTATTCATCTGTGTGCAGCTGAAACACGAAGATCCTCAAAGGTCTTGTTACAAAGAGTGAGGTGAAGGATCAGTGAGGTTTGAGCCAAACAGGAAGGTTAACGGGTTCTGGGGAACCCTTCTCCATCCACCTGCATCTGCCCTGTGATAATGCCTCTCTGCAGAAGAAAATTGAGCTGCCGATAAGTGAAGCAACGCACAGATATGTATCTGTGGAGGGGAGAAGACATCTGTAAAATATCTGCCTGTGTCAATTTTTCCCTCCAGTGGGAAACACACAGATTTGAAGCTGTTTGCAGTGAAACGTATACACAGCCCATGGGCATGTACCAAGTATCAATGCGCAATAGGCTCTGGCCTCTGTGAAACAGAGAAGAAGTTTCCAAAGACCAAGAGAGATCAGAATAGCCGGCTAAGCAGAAAAGAAGCCAGCACACTTTTGCTCAGCAGTTATGTCTCCAGACAAAACCAGACTTCAACTAATTAAAAAGAGCAGATGCTAGCTGGAACATTAATTGGAACAACTGTCATCTGTGCTTAAATCTGTATTCTAGCACTCTGGTCGTAGGTTTAGAGAGAGAAGGAGTTAACCCTTTAGCTGGCTTCTTATTTTGTTAGGCACAGCATGTCCTTAGAAGAGAGCATAATGAAACGTCTATGAATAGGTTTGGATCTCTTTTTTCAGGAGCAAACAATTCTCTGTCTAATAATGCAGAACCATCATCACAACCAGCATTCTCAACCCTTCCTTCTCACGGTGTTGTTAGTAAAGTGATCTTGCTTGGCTTTCAGAGGCCTTATAACTAGTGCTGGGCACAGGGCCAGCTGCTGTTCTTCCCCGTATGTATTGTATTAAGAGGACACCTCTTCTTTAACCTGTGCTCATTTGTTCCCCTCAGCCTGTGTGCTTTCTCATTAGACTTGATGTATGATCTATAGAGAGTGCAAAGAGCTCAGCTGACATCTGATATGCTTATAAATAGCCTGTCTGCCCTGCTACGGTTCTGTAGCTATCCCAACATGAGCAAACACTTGACGTATTGCGCTCTTCCTGGAACTGGGATGCTATCGAAGATTTTCCTCTAAAGCATCCAAATTTGGCCTCTGCTGGAAGCCGGGTACTTGACTGCAGGCACCACTGGTCTGTTCCAGATTGGCAGTTCCTCAGCCTTGTCCTAGTCTCTGATTCCTCCCTAAGAGATGAGGCAAAGGTGTCGTTAGAGTAACGAAGCTCCTCCACCGTTCCCTGCCCTCCCTGCTCCAGTCCCTTGCCGCAGGCAGAGGCCCCCTCGGCACAGCTAGAACCCCTGGTCCTTTCCTGCTGCTTTGCTCACACACCACCCCCAAGCTCATGCTAATTTCTTCATTCTTCCACACCCAGTTTCCTCCCTCTCCATCAGGGCCAGATCCTGGTTCCTCGATGGGCTCACCAAGTCCATCATGAGTTTAGCAGTCCTTGCTGAGACTTGTCCTGTGATGCTTTCCTGAGCACCAGCGCTCCCATCTAAATGCAATGTGTTCTGGCTTCCAGTGGACCAAGAGCAGCAAGGACAGCAACCCCTGGTGCAAACTCCTCCCTGTTTCCTTGGTACGTATCCCTTAACCCCTTTTTCTTTTGCTGATCTCCTTGAGTGATAACTACTGCCATTACTCACCCCCTACTTGCACTGAATGAGCCTCCCTGCAATAGTTCCCAAAGAGATTGCCAGAGAGAGATGAATTTAGGCAGATCCATGGAGGCTTAGGGGCTGATTGGGATATTTACGATTATCCCTGACTCATTTTCTTGCAGATCTGATGCAAGAAGTGAGTCAGATTCCTCCAACACAGTTTGACCTGACAGATGCAGCCGGCAGACAGATGAGTGGCAGCGTGTGGAGATCATGTTGTTTTGCAAATGGAATAAAGTTTGCTTAACGCAGCGGGCAGCTGCCTATACCTGCTGTTAAAGGCCTCTCACTTGAAAACAACCTACAGATCATCCCATCACTGCTCGCAGGTGGAATTAGCTCCTGAGAGCCACTGACGGTGGAGGAGGTGGGTATTTCTGAGAGGTGACCTTCTTTCCCAAGACAGGGCAAAGGTCCCTGTCCTGTAATGCCAAGTTCATCATGCTTGAAATGCTCACAGTCCCCACCCCCTTTTGGGCAGCTGGGACCCTGCCCAAAAAACCCTCTCCTTCCTCTGGGCTTTCTCTATGAGCAGTGCTGCCAATGCTAGTCTTAATGTAGTTTTGCTTTTTTTGGCTGCTTTCTTTTCCTAGGTGTGAATGCTGTCATTACTAAGTGACACCTGTTTCCCATGGGTCCCTTCAGCCTGTAGGAAAATTATTCTTTCTCCCAGCTCAGCTGCAGGCAGGTGTCTCCTGAGGCTGGTGGCTTAGGTGAGTTGTTCCTTCTGACTCAGTTCTCAGTTCTTGCATTGAGCTCTCAGTGCCTGTCTTCCTTCTGGATGCGTCTTGTTGACCACTGACAGCCAGAGGTGAATGGCTCACACACAGGTAGATATCTGGTTTTTAGACATTTAGAGGTCAGGAGGTGAAGTTTGTGGAAACTTGTCTCTTACTATTTACCTCCTGTGTTCTGTCAGCATCTCCTCTTAGCAGCACCCACTCCAGTTTCACTGCCCTCCGAGCCTCTGTGGTGGTCTGTGCCTGCCCGGTTTTCCCTCTCAGCCAGGTTTTGGTTCAGACTCTGCCCATTTTCTTCCACCAGGAGACAAACTCCTACTGCAGCTTCTGCAGCCTGCATTCCCACTGCTTCAGGGCAGCTCCCCCATCTTGGGTATGGCATCCCCGGGGCTGCCATTCCCTTGCGGCTCCCCGAGAGCGGTGTTTGCAGCTGAGCTCTCTGGAGAGAGCATCAGCATTGCTGTGCTTGGGCTGGGGCCAGGTTTTCTCGTTGCTTCTTGAGTTGTGCTTTGTGGTTGCTATCTCCACCCGTACGGCCTGGAGATGTAAGGTGTATCCCATCCCCAGAATTCTCCCTCTGGGAAACAGGGGCAGTGGTGCTCAGAGCCTCTGATGGGAGTTTTTTTCGGGCATGGCAGCAATCTCACACTGCTTGAACGCAGATTTGTGCCAGGTTAGGCCATCACCCTTGAATGCCTTCTCTGTTCTTGTTCCAACGCAGCTTCTAAATTAGAAACCCTACCACCTGCATATGATACGAGCAGGGATTTTGCAATACTGGGAAGCTGAGTCAGGCATAGGGACAAGAGCCATTTCTGCTGCTGAAAGGCTCAGTTGCATGCAGGTGCCCACTGCAATGGTTTCCCTTCTCACCCCATCTCCCCAGGGGTTGTGCAATATTGGCAAACCCAGTGTCAGAGGAGCAGCCATCCCAGCACCGGCCGCTCTGTGGGTCTCCAGGTGCTGGCTGGCTCAGCGGGGACTCTGCTTGCTACCTGCTCATGGCTTTTCCCCCTGTCAGCAACAGCATGTCCAAGGTAAATTACCTCTTTGGAACGGCTTTAGTTTGAGCTCAGATTGGCAGCCTCTGTCTTACTGTGAACCTTTTTGATACAGCAGCAGGACACCATCTGGGTATGGAAAACAGGCTGAAAACGCTTGCCATGCTGTACCCTCTCCAATGGCCCACCACATGTGTGTGTTATATGGATGAAAATTTACTGCTCCCAATTTCCCTAGACAGTACCCTGCAGGGAAAGCAATCTGCTGTCTGTCCTTCAGATCCAGCCTCTTTAGCCGGTTCCTGCTTTTTTAAGCTTCCTAGATAAAATCTAATGGAGCTTGTTAAGACTCTTCAGATCGCCGGTGGCTGTGGGAAGGGGTCTTATAAAATAAGTGTTTGGATTTCTGTTATCGTCATATTTAGTTTCCTGCAGACCTTTCAGTGCTTTCTGAGCCTGGCCCACGGCTAAACCATTCTCAAGGACTAAAGACGGTTTTCTTGATACTTCTAGTATCTTGTAAACCATCTTCTGGCTTTGGCACTGTTAAATGGTGAAGCAAGGAGTTTTACCACTGCAATATATCTATGTTTGTCACAGCAGAAGGAACAGAGCCCACTTCCTAATTGAAGGTCTCCTAAGTTGTTCTAAGTTTCCCTGTTTGAATATATAGCATCGCCTTGGGATAAGCCCAATGAAACCTCCAGCAGTTTGCCTGATTTACCTTCCACACTGCATTAGACCCAGGACTTTGTGCTATGTTCATCCTGGGTCACAGCTTGATCTCTTTTCAAAGGGTAAATCCTGCAGCTCCATTAACATACGGCTGCTCAAGACGGCTCCTTGAAGCAGCCCATGTGGCTCCTCAGCAGGCATGTGGACTTGAAGGCAGCCAGGGAAGGTTCCTGGCAAGTTTTCCTCTTGAAAGTGGGGATGAGGGAGGAGGAGGCTGCAAGATAATTGAGCTAACAAAATTTTTCATCTCCTGTCTGGGTCTCAGTGGGCTCCAAAAGAGGGTCAAGAAGTGCCAAGTCCTTGGGCTGGCCCTGTCCCACGCAGAGGCTGCTTTCCAGTGTGGCTCAGGAGCCTCTGCTCAAGGTGATTTTTTCAGCATTTTTATTCCTTTCTGCACCTCTTGTTCTGGGCTGCTGAAGATTTTCTGCTGGCTTATATTTTTATGAAGATTCATTTCACCCATTGGGCTCTGATAGCTGGGCCACTTTCCCATCCCCTGTTTTCAGACAAGCCATGGTACAGCTGAGCCTCACCTGGGACACCTGCACATGGCCTGGCTCTGCCCCGGCAGGCTGCAGCTCCACTGGCAGCTGAGCTTAGCCTTTTCCGTGAAAACTTTTGAAGATTCTCATTCTCTTTCTGCAAAGCCTCCCTCTCTCGATTCTTTGGTCCATCTTTGAGCCCAGTGCCCCCCCCATTGCTCATCTTCATTGTCTCAACAGAAATGCTGGCCCTCAGCATTCTCCTTGGAGGTGACATCCCTCGCCTGAGTCCAGCACTGAACAACTTGCCCCAAGCAGCCAACCAAGCTGCCTGGGAGCCCTTGAGCTTTCCCTGATCCTGCCTGTGTCCAGCTCCTCTGGCTCCTTCAGAGCCTTTTTGCACTGTGTGCTCTGTTTTCTCTCCCTCCCATCACCCCCAAAAACATCACTGTCTTTTGGCTTCCTCATGAACCTCCCTTGATTCTCTTACCCCAGAGAAGACCTAAACATCTCCATGCTGACTGATGGGTCCCTGGGATTTTTGTAGCCTTTATTTCTCTTGCCCAAGCTCATTTGTACTAGGCAGTGCCCAAACAAAACAAAAAAATCTAAGGACTGTTCAAACCCTCTCTTCCACCCCATGCGAACAGCCCCACTTGTGTGGGAAAACAGGTCTTTTGTCCATCATTTTGCAGCTGCACAGTGATGCCCCTTCTGTTTTAAATGTTTTCACCTGAAGGCAAATTATTAAACAGCTTTTTGAGCAGACTTGCACTGATTTAGTTGCCAAACTCTTGCCGTTTCTACACACCGAAGGCCAGATCCGGGGGGTTCTGAGCCGATTTGCTGTGGGGCATGGTTATACCCGATTCCTCAGTAAAGCCTGTTTCGGCATTGCTCAACGTGTCTCTTGTCCGGGGAGTGGGGGGGGGATCGTGCGCAATCTCCGATTGGGACAGACCTCTGAGCTTGATCCCACTGGAATGACGTCAAAGGTTGCAATATTGTACCTCTCCCCAGTGCTGGCAGAGCCCGGCCTGGCAACGTGCCGCTGCAGCGGCTGCAGCTGCGCTCGAAGCCGCGTGGCTGCTGCCGGTTCGACCCGTGCAGCACAATTAATAGGTTACCAAATGGCAGCACAATTAATAGGTTACCAAATGGCAGCGGAGGCAGGCCCTGTTGCTTTGCACGGCGGAGATCTGCTTACGCGCCTGGCTCTTCCCTGCATTTCCTGCAGCTCCAGAAACCTCTGACGGACACCAAATGGAAGTTGCTTTTAAAAGGAGCATCCTGTGATGTTGACCTGCTAGCAGATAAAACTCCAGCAAGCAAACTCGCAGCCTTTCCCATGCTTGGCACTCAGGCTGGCACAAGCAAATGCCATTTATCACGGAGCTGCAGCAGGCAGCACAACAGAGGGTGCCAGTAAATCACTGGCTGTGGTTTGGCACTCATCTCTGTGGCACTGATTAAGAGAATAAGAGTATGTTATCTATAAGCAGCTATTCTGAAGATTTGCTGCTGAGGTCTGCTGAAGGCAACAGCGCCAGTTAAAGCAGCAGCCTCAGCTTACACCCACCCAGCCGTGGTGAGGTGAGGGTGCTACACCTGACTGTTTGCCATAGGGAAGGTTTGCCAGTGCTGCAAGGAAGGAAGAGAGGGACAGGGGGTATTGATTGATAGCTGGCTGAACAGGAGCCAGCAGTGTGCCCAGGTGGCCAAGAAGGCCAATGGCATCCTGGCTTGTATCAGCAGTAGCGTGGCCAGCAGGGACAGGGAAGGGATCTTACCCCTGTACTTGGCACTGGTGAGGCCGCCCCTCGATGAGTGGGTTCAGTTTTGGGCCCCTCACTCCAAAAAGGCCATTGAATGACTCGAGCGTGTCCAGAGAAGGGCAACGGAGCTGGTGCAGGGTCTGGAGCACAGGTGTGATGGGGAGCGGCTGAGGGACCTGGGGGGGTTTAGTCTGGAGAAGAGGAGGCTGAGGGGAGACCTCATCGCCCTCTACAACTGCCTGAAAGGAGGGTGCAGAGAGGGGGGATGAGTCTCTTGAGCCAAGGAACAAGCGCCAGGACAAGAGGGAATGGCCTCAAGCTGCGCCAGGGCAGGGTCAGACTGGCTCTTAGGAAGGATTTCTTTGCAGAAGGGGTTGTTGGGCATTGGAATGGGCTGCCCAGGGCAGGGGGGGAGTCCCCATCCCTGGAGGGGTTGAAGAGTCGGGTTGACCCAGCGCTGAGGGATCTGGTGGAGTTGAGAACGGTCAGTGTGAGGTTCATGGTTGGACTGGAGGATCTACAAGGGCTTTTCCAGCTGAGATGATTCTGTGATTCTGAGAACAGCACGCCCTTGGGGCAGCACAGACTGACTTCCCAGTGCCCTGAAGCACCCCAGCCTGCCACACTCCCCAGAGGCTGCCTCAGGGCAGGAGCGTTGTGAAATGCCCTTGTGCTGCTCAGCAGGATGTTGTGATTCATCACGACCTCTTGGCATCATTACAAGCATGGCCTGCACCTCATGGGCCCTCTGCTGGACCTACCCACTGGTGTGGCGGCTGCTGACATTTCACATCTGCCAGACCCAGTTTGAAGTGGGCTGATTCCGGCCCTAGATCCGTGACATGATGTTTCTGATTCGGTCAGCGGTGCGCTGGCCCAATTTGACAGCCCTGCACATAGGTCAGGGGGAAGGAAGAAGCGTTTGACGGTTTCAATTTTTATACGAATGCCCAGGCAGTTCTTAGGTTCTCCTTAAAAAGGTGCTGACAGATTAAGAACAGCTCCCAAGTTTTGATTTTGGAAATACTGGGATTTTCCAAGTTGTAAATCCAGTAGGAGGAGTTCCAGCCTGCCTGTGGCTGTGCACAGCGTCCTCTCCTTCAGGCAGCTCAGCGCTGCTCGGCAGTAGCTGCTCCCTGGGCACTGCCGCACGTGCTGAACGCCCTGGGAAAAGTAAAAAAAGGCAATCTGTAATGTTAGCAGGAACATTTTTGACAGCTTATTAAGTGAAGAAACCATAAGATGTAGAAAACTGTATTTAAAAAAATACTGCTAGGTTTACAAAAATGGGAGAGATTGTTTTTTAACATGTAGGAGCAGAGGTAAGGTATCTTAAAAAAATTCATAATTCCGAGCTGGAAATAGGACTGAGACAAGTCTTAAAAGTAAATATTTAATTACTGGATCAATTTTGATAAAGACCCAGAGTTTGCAAGTGATTTCTTTAGCCTCTGTTGAGCCCACCAGTAAAACTCCTGGTTAGTACTGGTGTTGCTCTGGGTCCCATCAGCAAATAACTTACACCTGTTATTATAATTGATTTTGCATGCTAAAAGCAAAAAACTTCACATCCCAGAACCAACATCATTTCTGTCTTCTCTGATAGTGATTATCTTATTTCTGGGTGCAAAAGCAAAGTTAGTTTTCTTGACTGGTCGTGCTAGTGAGGTTGTGAGAAGAAGGGCTGGCATGACGATACTTTGCTCTTTTCAGGGCAGAAATTAGCCAGTATTTACCTTAGGGGCTGTGATATTTAGACAAGAATTCCAAAGAGAATTACAATAGTGAACCTCAGCTGGCTCCGACAAGTTTCCATGATCAATGCTTAACTGTAAAAGAGGAGTTGATACTTGTTGATCAACAGAGCCATAGTGCGATCTAGAAAAGCCCTCCTGCCTGCATTAGTTCACAGGATGATCACAATTAAATGCAAGCTTAAGGCAAAAAAACCCCAAACAAAACCCAAAAACCCCTCCAGATCTAATTGTTGCCCAAGCACTGCGTTAAATCGGCTGTAGAGCCAAGGGCAGCTGCTGTGCCATGCCTCTGCAGCACACAGATCCCAAGTCCACTTGTTCAAATACTGGGTGATGTGCGGAGGTTTAGAGGTATCTTTCCTCTAAGAAAAAAATGAATTAGCATGTTAGGGAAGAATGAAATAATTGAATAAGATGTGATGTTCTCTCCCATTCAGTGATTGCAGGTTCTTCTCATAGGAGCTGCCACATTCCCTGTGCCATTGGCACAATTCAGGCATCCTGAAAAAAAGGCTTTGTCGTCATCTTTTTTCTACATATCCTTCACCAGACAATTGAAGTGCCTTTTATGAACATCAGTTTGTTCAGTAGTGTACAACGTGAAAATTATTATCCTTAGGGAGCAGGTGGAGAAACCAAAGAGCAAGGAGATGAGGTGAGTCACTTCTGGCCATATAGACAATTAAATAGTAGCAGAATTGGAAAAGGACATGGTTTCCTCTCGAGCGGTGTTTATGGGGAAAAATATATGCCAGTAATCTGAATTTAGCTCTGTTCTTTCTTGTGACACCACTAGGGGTGAATATTTTGCTCCTAAACACCTACAGAATAAGAAAATGCATATCTTTAGCTCACAGGACGTATGGCTAAATTTCTCTCAAAGTTTTTAACAAGTCTGAGGTTGGTGTGGATGAAAACACTTGCTGTCATCACATCTGCATTTTGAGGAAGAATAGTCCAGGTATGAATCAGTGTTTTCTTCATTGCTTATATTGCTACTAAGGATTCATTAGATGAGAAAATAGAAGATTACATCACAATGGATTTTTTTTTAAATGAGCAATCCATTTGTTTGGGGGTTTTTTTGTTTGTTTATTTGTTTTAAATTATTCTGCTGAGAATATCTGCCCTGTGACAAGCAAAGCAGTCAGCTCTCAACAGCAGCGAAATAAATCTTGGTCCAGGGCAACACAAATTGGGAAGAAGCTCCAGAGAGTGGTGCTATTTGAAATAAATTGAGGAATTATTTTGAAAGCTTGCTTGGAAGAATGGAGTTTTGCCAACTATTACAATTGGACTTCAGAGTAACTGCTGAGTGGGTAATTAGTCCCTCAGGAACACAGGAGTCTGGACAAATGTAAGACAGAACAAGAGGGAAAAAAATGTATGAAGAATTAACTTTAGAAAACAAGCTAGAACATTAGTCACAGGAGGGATATAACTCAACTTTCATTTAACGTTTATTTCTGTGATGAACAGAAACGTTGTTCTTAACCCCTGTACTGAAGCAGGAAATAGGAACCTTCTCTCTTTCTAAGGCAGCTGGAACTGCTTTATTGAAGTTCAACTCTTTGATAAGAGGGTGAAAGGGAGGTAAAGGAATGCACTGAACATATTGCAAACCCAGCAAACAGGACTTATACTCAGGTGGAGCAGGGAAAGAGACCAGTTGTGGAACTGGTCAGGATATTATGCAGTGTCTGTTGTGGTCTCCAGCAACTCCCCCATCACGAAGACAGAGCAATTAGCCAAGGTTTAAAAGACAATGCGCCCCCCTTTGCTCACAGCCTGTCTACAACGCATGGTCTCATTTTCCCCTGTGCTGAGCAGCACCCCAGCTGCAGGGAGGTGATTCACCTACCCAACATGGTGGGGGATCTTGGCACACCTCCTTGCTGGGTTTACAGGGACTTGATGAAATGCAACTGCAAAGAAAACTCAAAGCATGTGAGACACTTCTGAGGTTATATAGTGCACATGTGGTTGGTCCTGCCCTTCCAGAGCTCCTGATTCATAGTCCTATGCTGTAACTGTTGAACTATAGACTTATTTGTAGAGTTTCTACACTTGGTTTTTGTGGTTCATTGCTCCCATTATTATCTCAACAGCAGCAATTTGCTAATCAGTCCTCTTTGTAGAACAGGACTAGTATTGCTTTGGATGTTTGATGGTCAGAAAAAAAAGAATAACGTAATTCACGTGACTGTGGAGAAGAAGGAAGCCTTGCAAAAACATCTAATATATTCAGGTGTGAATCTATGTAAATGGGTCATATTCACTGCACTGTGTGTCTGGAGGGTTAACAGCAACATCACAGCTGAAGGTTCAGAACCAGACCCCCAGACCTGGATCTTCCCAATTTTGAGAACTTGGCTCTGTCTCTATAGCCTCCAAAGACATTGAGTCAACCTCCCTGCTGGGCTCTCACCATATCGTTGGCCAGGTGATGGGGTCCCGCTTGCCCGTTCTGCACCGTACCCCCAGGAGCACTGTCTGTTGGTGCCATGGTGTTGCATTTCTGACCTGGCAATGCTCCACTGTGACCTGAGTGAAGGTTACCAGTGTTTTCATGTAGGCTCCGTGTTTACTATTTAAGGTGAGTGAGAGACTCTAGATTCCATCGGTTGGCTCATCCTCTCTGTTTCCCAATTCAATGCAAACGGCCAGACAGGCAGGCAGCTCTTCCTTGAAAACATTCAAATTCTCTTGAGAGGTGTGCCAGTTTCTGTCAGACGTGGTGTTGGCAACACACGATGGACACAACATGGTCATAGTTGCTCATTCCTGTAAACATTGCCTTCAAAATCGCCATCTCCTCTCACCACCTCAAGCCACTTCCCTGGAGTGCTCAGCACAAGGATCCTGCACGAACACACCCAGCTCTGGCATATTCCTTCCAGGAGAGGGCAGGGGAATACAGTTTATTGCAGATCCGCTCCTGAACTGGAGCCAACATTCGTCAGGTCCCAGATCTTCCTGTACGTCTTCCAGTCTATTTTGCTTTCCTAAACTTGGATGAGCAGAGGTAGGTGCTGAATCTCCCCGGTGTGAGTCAGTGGGTTTTGTCATATTTGTGGACCTGCCTGTCCCTGACTCATCTTCAGGAGGGGTAGCTTGGACTAGACTGTTCCCCTTGCTCTTGAACCTCTTGCAACGAGTCTTGTGTCACATTGAAGCCATCGGCTTCTGTGCAGCTTCAGGAGCAGGGTTTAAATAGCTGAGCCCCAGCTCTTCTGCTTCACCTCACCATCAAGCCAGGGGAGGCAGTGATGGGACACCGTGTGTGTCTCACACCCAGCGCACCCATAACCCGTTGTGCCTCGGACGTTCCTAATGTCAGCAGGTGCAGCTCGTGGGTGCTTCTGCCAATGGACTAAAATGCAGGGGTTGTGCATGGAAAGTGAGGTTGGAGCTGGACCTGGTTAAAGATGGCCTAGAGAAATACCAGCCAGAAAGTCAACTGATGTTTTCTCTCTCGGTATCTTAATGAACAGAAAGTTTGGGAGAAAATCAGAAACTGTCCCCAGATCCCCACTCTCTTTAATAGTCCAAAGGGTATTAAACACAAACAATCCTAAAATGAGTTTCTTCCAAGTTATCTCCTCCTAGACCTGTGACTCTGACTTGAAAAGACAACTTAATTTCCAAACAAGTGAAGGAAAGAAAAAAAAAATAAAATCAATAAACTGTTGGCCCTGCAGCACAGATGCCCTTGCAAGGCCAAATAAATTAAGTCCTGAGATTGCTGTTGCTGTTTCCACCTTGTCCTGCAGAACCACAGTCAGGGATAAACATATTCTTTGTGTCAATATTTCTGTAGTACTGAGAGAACTTGCAGTCCTTATCTGCGAGTGTCAAGGACTGCTAAGTTAAAGTGATCATAACATTACTGGAGAGTCTTGACAGGCTTTTTTGTTCCCTCTGTGTCCATGTAACTGTTCTGGTGCTGAAAGCTGCAGCCCAGCGGAGCTCAGCCAGACACTCAAAGCTGTGCAAACAATGTTCAGAAGATGGGAAAACCTGAGGCGAGAAAAATCAGCCACACATGGAAAGGTAAAGTGTGGGCAGAGTCGAACAATTCTTAGGTGTAAACTGTGGAGCACCTAGCGGAGGAGCCTTTTGCTGCCTTTCCCACCCTTAATGGGTCTGTGCTACGTGGCATAACAACTCGGGAACAGCTTCAGCCTACGGTTTCTTTTTAACTTTATAATGCAGTGCTATTATTATCTCCAGGGAAATTTTAAAAGGCTTGAATGCTGAGGTTTATTTGCCTTTCCTGACTGGATCTGTAACACACAGCCATCAGACAAAAGCCAATGACAAGGACCTTAACATTGCATTAGCCCCGGTGTTTGGCTGGGCTGTGGCAATGCTAGGAAGGTTGTCTGAGCAGGGGAACCAGTTTGACTGAAGTTCGCTCCTGAAAGGTGGCAAAAGAGAGAACGGAAAATCCCCAAACAGGATCAAGGGACAAGGTAATAACAGATTTTAAAAGGACTTGGTGACGAGATGAACAGAGGGAAGGAAATCTCTTAGCGATGCACAAAAAGGATGAGGCAGGGGAAAAGACAAATGTGTTTTACAGCAGGGAGCGGGGGCTTAGTTTTGCTCCAAATGAAGGATGCTGAGGTGAGACACCAGTCACACAAGTGCACAAAAACTCATCCCCAAAAGGCTGTCCCAGCCCAAGTCATTCCTTGTTCTCATGAAAAGTTCTCATGAAAAGTTGGCAGCCAGAAGTGATCAGAAGTCATTATATCTGTCTAGATCTGTGTGTTTCTCCTGCTGTTAATAAAGACCCGTAGTATTTCCAAAACCTTGAACAAAACTTAGATGGGTGTCAATTTGCTTTCACTGTCATGGGGCTCCAAAGAATTAAATCAGTGAAGTGCATTCAGATATCATGGAGGGATGGAGAAGTGGCTGAGTCAGCCCAGAGGCTGGCACCTGCCACTGGAGCTTGTAATTCTCAATCTCGGGTTTAAGCCTCAAAGTGTGCCTGCGGAGCCCAAAACCAGGAGTGTGGTTCGAGGCCCTCCCAGCAGGCTCATGGGTAAAACAGTGTGATCATCCTGGGAAAGAAAATTTCTCTGTTAAAATCTCTGCTCAGAAGAGATGCTGTAGAGGATGAAGCTGTGGACATGTTTCACCAAGGACAACCCCAGACTGGGGCTCCAAGTGACAGTGACTTCTGCGTGTTCTGTCATTGTTCTCTGTTGTACGATGACGGGTTTGTGCTGAAGTGAGATACCAGAACTTGTGCTATCGTATATCTTGTTTGTTTGTTTTTAATGTGTCCTTTGTCTCTGTCTAGAAATTTTGTCTGGGCAGAAAAAAGGGACTTTGGATATTTGTCCAGGGTGTCCTGATGTCCAACAGCCTGGTCAGGGCAGTAATTTCTACAAGAGCACTGGATGCCCAGAAATGCCTAAAGCACAGTCACTGAACATATGCACAAGGGCTTGGCTGCAGTTTCCCAGCCCAGCTGATCCCATGCGCACGGCAAAGGGGATCTGGACATACACAAACAAGTTTGGCTCATCCAGAATTTGTCACACGGTGCGTGAGTGAGCTCAGATCAGGGCTTCGTCTCGGATGCTCTGGACTCGCTTCCCAGGCAGCGTGTGCTGCATGCCTACGTTTTTGATATTTTTTTTTCCAGTGAAATCTTAGGGAGAAATACAGAAGCCTTAATTGCACTTGTCTGATTATTTCCATTGCTTTTCACCTCACAGTGATGACTGTTGCCTTATCTGGAATGGGTAAGATGCTCTGTAGGGTTCTTCAGATGCGAAAAAGCATCGGATCCCTCCTCCATCGCAGCGCACAGCCACACAAGGACTCAAGGGAAGGTGGCTGGGCACCTCCGCCAGCAGCAGCACGTGTTTGGGTTTGCTGGAGCTCACTGAAAACATCTCATCATCCTATCGCTAGCTTCAGCCACAGCTAACGGCGCAGTCCTCTAGCTGCGTAGTGGGCAACGCACCCAGCCTTGAGCGGTACTTTTAGGGAAGCGGAAGGGTTGTGGGCCTAGTAAAATGGATAAAACTTGAGAAGCAGAACTGGGACACACACAATTTTGTTTCCATGTAAGGTAAATATGGGGTTTCACTGCCTCTCCAGCAATTTAGAGAAAGTCGAGAACTATCGTAACTAAAATATAAATAGTCTTTTGCACGTGGAAAAACAAAATTTAGAGAAACCTCTAATGTGTCTCAATGCATGTGTAGGTTTTAATAATGATAAAATTAAGATTGTAACTTTTGGTTGTTTTCACAGTAATAAACACCGTTTCCTATCTGTACAGCCAACAATCCAAAATCCATTTCAGCCCAGTCTTGTGGGCTTGGGATTCTAGCTGTGTCTAAACCTCATGCCCTTTGCATTGCATCAAGCTAAACGTCAGCTGCTCAGGGAACAAAGGGATTTTGATTGAGGGAAAACAGTAAAGCAAGGTTTGCCAAAAATCTATTTTCGGTAAAAATACTTAAGGCTGGTGTTTTTACCAATGTAATGCTTTTTACATCAGTGGAGTTACACTAATGCAGAAGTTGGCCCTGATGTATCTGTATAAATATAGTATCTAGGAATTTGATGAGTGTGTCTTCATGCATTATTCATTGGGATAACATGGAGAGGAAGAGCGAGGTCTGCGCATGAGAGCAGAGCCCTGGGCACCCCAGGGACCTTTGGAGATACCCACCGGGGTGAGGCAGCGTCCCTGGGGTCACCTCTGAGGGCTGCGGGGCTGCGGCTGCCAACACTTGTCAAGGCTGAATGTCCTCTTGGGAAGAGACTGGTTTGCCAAACCGTGAAACGTGTTACTGGCAGTTCTGAAGCAGCACGGGCAGAGGATATTTTTGCCAGTTTAAGGCACTGAGCTGGGGTTGAAAAGAGAAGAGACCACAGCTTGGTTCTGCCATAGATGGTTTGACCCTCTGTGCCTTAGTTTCCCCATAGAGTCATAAAATGAGGGTAATTCTTCATTTTTCCTGCAGGACGGTGAGACCACAGTGGCAGAGTGGGGATGGTCCACGTGGCCCTCAAACTGTGCACAGACCTGTTGGCACAAGGCTGCGTTCTGGTATCCTGGGCTGCACCTTCCCGAGGATCTGAAAAATGAAAACCTGAATTTGAAAAAAAAAAACCCCACTGAATTGGGTGGAAAAACTGACTGCTGCTGCAGCTCTGCAGGCTTCCTCAGGCGGGCTGCACCTTTGCGGGGGTGAAACGCGGATTCTGAACATCGCGTGACTGTAGTGTGTGTGTGTATAAATTAGTGTAGTTATATGAAAAAGTTGTAATAACACTGGGGGGGACCCCAAAATCCACCGGTTTCTGGCATGCTGGGGATGACCCCCTCGGGCTCCTGCAGGCAGGCAGGGAAGGGGCGGGGGGTGCAGCAGGGAGAGGGCGCGGGACTTGCACCCCATCTCCCCCCCCCCGTCCCCCGCGGATCTCCCAGGGCCCCGCACACCCCCGGGGGCTCGCCCAGGCGCTGCCCCTCCCGGTACCGCCCCGGGGGCCGGGCCGCGGCTCCCATTGAGGCCGGTGTCGGGCCGGCCCCCGCCGCGGCGGGGCCAATGGGGACGGCGGGCTCGGTCGAGCCTCTCCCCGGCCTCCCCCGCCGCCGCCGGGCGCCCGTCATGTGAGGGGGATATAGTACTACGGGAGCGGGGCCGCGCTCCGCAGCCGCGCACCCGCCGCCTCCCGGGGGAGCTGCGCCCGCCCGCGCCGCTCCGCGCTCCCTGCGCGCCGCCGGGCTCCTGCTGCTTGGCGTGGGCTCGGCTGCCTTTCGGGCTTCTCCTCGCAATTCCGCGTTTGTCGTTTTTTATTATTTCGAGAAGCATTTTCGCTTTTTATTCTTATTTTTGTGGTTTGGTGGGGTTTTTTTATTTTTTCATTTTCATTGTTGTTTTTGCGTTCTTCTGATCGTTCTTGGCATTTTCCCTCCCCACCACTCTCCACCCCCCACCCCTCCCCGGCTTGCAGAGGAGTTCAGGTAAGGGTGTGCGAGGGGCGCGGAGGTTTGCGCGGGTGCGCGTCCCGCCAGCGGTGCCCCTGCGCCCCGTTGCCGCAGCACCGCGGGTGGGGGGGTGGTGGGGGTGATGTTGGTGGTGTTTGTGCCGCTGCTCCCCGGTCACGGAGAGGGGGGGGTGGAAGGTTAAGTCCCCCCCCGGCGGTGTAGCAGGGGGGGCCGGGCTACAGCCAGGGGTGTGGGGGGGCTGTTTTGAGGCTGGAGCTGTGCCGTGGCAGGCGGGGGGGGGGGGGGAATATGTTACTCCCGGTCATGGCGACAAGGGAACAACGCCGGGGGGGGGGTGGGGTGGGGGGAGCTGGGACCCCCAAAGCCTCCTGAAAAGGGATGGAGGGAGCAGGAAAACAATTTAAATAAATAATAATTTTAAAAAATCCTAAAGCTAAACAAAAAAGCCACAAACCGAAAAACAAACAAGCAAATGCTTTGCAGCCGTGGAAACCTGGCAGTGCTTGTGCTGGGTGGGAGTTGCTGTGTGTGTGTGTGTCCCCCATCCGGCCGCTTTCGCTGATGCCGGGCGTTATTCCGGGGCTCCCGGGGTGCAGGAGGCAGCGGGGGCGGCTCTCCGGGGGGGGGGGGGGGGGGAGATGAAGTGCTTCCTCTTGTGGAAGCCAGAGTTTGGGGATGGAGGGGGAATAATTTCCAGAAAATAAGGCTTTGGGAACGTTTGTGCAATTTCCTAGAGGCGGTAGGTTTGGAAAAAAAAAATGGGGAGATCCTAAACAACCCCCCTTTGCCCGCTGTGGCTGGGGAGCACGCAGCCACCTTGCAGAAGGAATGAGAGCAATTGGTTTTCCTCCTGGCTCTTGGCTTTTTTTTTTTTTTAATAATTTTTTTAAAGTTTGTTTTTACCCCGTGCATTTCTATTTTAATTTCTTAGAAATGCTGGGCCTGGTTCCCTGCCTGGTTTATGGCTCTGTCTGTGGAGCAGCAGTCAGCCTGAACAGATTTAAAATCTTCTAGGGAACAAGAGAAAACCCTAAAGAGATTAGTCCTAAACTAGAAAAAGCTGTAGCAGGGTACATAGGAACTGACTGTCAGTGTATCTGAGCCCATATGTGTGATCAGTTGTGCTGGACTGACCGTCCAGAAATGACAGGCTGGGAAATACATCCCCGTGGTTCAGCAAGTTCCTAGGACTTAAAATGTTAATGTTACTCTGAGTCAGAATATGCCTTCTCTGTTTTTGGGGGGGGGAAAGTTTTGTCTTTTTTTTTTTTTTTTTTTTGAGCTGGTGATTAGACGGACAGGTTTTAAACAGAACAACATGTTTCTGGCAGAAAGGACATCATAACAACCCAGGGAACTCTTAAAAGTTGGAGACCGTGGTGCTGCTGTGTGCTGTTGAACAGCTGCTGTATTTCACTCCAGAAGTGGCTGGTTTTCAGTGGCTCAGGCGCTGAGGTCCCTCTGTAGGTGCTTACATTTCTAACGTGTTTTCAGGGCTCCGAGAGATGAAAGTGCTTTTATGTGAACAGCATCATTAATTTTCATAGCTTGCGCAGCTCTGGCTTTTTTTGGTTTTGTTTTTTAATCTTCTGGTTTTGGCTGTGTCTTCAGGCAAAGTAGCGATGAAAGCCTTTTGGTTGTTGGTCTGGCCTTTAGGATAAAATATAACCCGGGCCCAATCCTGCATTCCAGGCATTCCCCAAAATCTTCTTGGCTGCTCTGCAAGTTTTGAGAGTGCACAGAAAGCAGATGTGGCCTGTAATGTGCCTGGATGCATTTGCCTGTGACAGTCCCCGCTCTTGTTGAAAGGGCTCTGGTTACACCAAGTGACATTGCTCCTTGTCAAAAGAGACGGGGAAATAAGTGTGCTGGCTGTTTTCTGCTGAGGTACATTGCTCACAGCAGTTGCTAGGGGTTTGTTGGGTCCGTCCCCCCCCCCCCCGCCCCGCCTCCTTTAAGCCCTTATTCAAGTTAGGGTTTAGTTCTACTCCCAGTGAAGTATATGGGTATTTTGATCTGTGGCTTCCTAGTTCTCACAGGCATTTAAAGAAAACTTGAACTTTTTTTTTTTTTTTAAAATAACTTTACCAACTGCTTTTGGTGCTTGCTCTTTCTCTGCACACGGAGCATGCCAGGTTTTCTTAGAAAAAAACCGCGTTGCAGTCCAGATTTCACTCACAGCACCATTCTTCAGAAGTTCAAGCTGGAACAATGCAGACATAGGAGGGAGGATCAGAAACTGTCTGAGGGCAAGTCCTCCTTTCTGCCCCACATTTCACAAGGCAATAACCAGTTTTTAGTGCAAGATAGAAACAAGCTGCTTGGGTGAATTCTTACTGGAAGCCGATACAGACTTCTCGGAAGCAGATTGTGTGTCCAATTACAAAACTGGGACTTAGCTCAGCACTGGGACTTCTGCTGGAGGAACTTTCCGTCAACGCAGAGATTTAAAAAAAAAATAAGTCCTGTGTGTTAGAAATAGTTCAGCTCTTCTGACTCTTCACTTTTACTATAAGAAATGATTATAGGCTAAGGTCACAAAACAGAGCCACTAACCTCTGTTTGAACTTCCTCATGTTTGGCACATGTGGGTATTTCATTATCGGTTCAGAGGCATAGCTGACTGACAGGCCACGCATACCAGGAAAACGTGCAATCTTACTTTTAAGTCTGTCTTTCAACCTGCCCCTACTTCCTCCATGTGCGTATGAAGAAGGAAGCTGTATCTTTAAGAAATATGGGTTTTTTTCCCCCCCCTGTTTCCTGTGAAATATTAATAGATGCTGCCAATGGGATGGAGCTCTTTAAGGCTGTTGTGTGAAATATCTCGCTCTGTATTTGCCGCAGCACTGAGCACATAGATGCTTTTTTGATTTTTCTCCAGAGAAGGCAAAGGCAGGGCAAATTTTGGAGATCAGGCAGCAAGGATGCTCTGCAATAGCAGTTAACAACCATCTCATTCCCTGCACAAAACTGGGAGCTATTGACTATTCATGGCAAAGCGTCCAAAGCGCAGCAGCAGAGCCTGTGGAAAATGACAGCGTGTAACAAGATTGACTGGCATTTCCTTCGCGCTGGATCACATGCCTCCTAATTCACACACACACAAAACCTCATAGGCTGATCAAATGACTTCTATCTCTGCAGTCCACATACCTTCCACAGAAAGAGTTGTTTTATTATGCACATACACAGCTCTGTTTTCAATCAGTCACCTTGAGCGCATAACTGAGGGCCAGTGTTCGCGCCGTCCAGAGGTCTCTGTTTGCTCTCTAAGAGGCATAGTCTCTGTCCGTAAGCAATTTATTTTTTTTCCTCTGGGGGGGAAAAAAAGAAAACAAATACGCAGATGCCCCTCCTGCCTTCCTCTCCCCAGAAACCTTTATAGAAAGTTTGCTTGGCTTAACTGGGAAGGCACAGGCCGGTCGCCGCTGTTGGCGAGCGTTGCGGTGGGCTGCGCTAGGAAGGATGGATTTTGCCCTTGTGCCTCTGTGGGGTTGCAGCAGGATTATGGCTCACGTGAGTAGGGGCTTGCAGGATGCTGCCCGCTCGCTGCCTCGACGCGGAGTAGGGGGGGAAACCGGGACCGCAGCCGTGAGTCACGGCAGGTTGAGATGCTGGGGGTCCGAACGAGCCCTCCCAGTTTAGCGACTGGCACGGGGTTCAGATCACCTCGACCTCCCTACCAGGAGAGAGAGGAGTATGGAGTGATGAGGTGAAACCAGCCACCAGCTGGCTTGCCAGGACATGGTAATTAGCTCAGTGCAGTGCCAGCCTTATTAAGGGCAGTGCAGGTGATGATGACGTTGGCACACTGATTCATTACATCTGGAGGGGAAAATCCGCCTAGTAAATGCTGAAGCACAGTAAATATTTTTGGCTCCTGACAGATTGATGCTTGCATTATGCTGATTAGCCTATATTTGTGGAACTGAGGAAGTTAAAAATAAGGTTGGTGGAAAGCTACAAGATAAGGAAAGGATTTGTGTTTGATGGCCACCAGCAGTAAACTTTTTATTTGTTTTTTTGGGTGGTAAAAATTTCAATGCTTTGTTTTTTCTTCCCATTCCCTTCTTTGGCTCTAGGTTCCACTGTTAGGTGAAAGCCCATAATTTATTTTCCCTTGCCAGTAATATTTTGGAAGAGAGCTGTAAATCTAGAGCGCGCACAGTTGGGAAATGATTTCTGAAAGAATTCTTTTGCAAATACGTGGTGCAATCCTGCAGAATGCTTTGGCCCTGACAGTCCTTAGGGGGTGGTACAGACGTATCAAAGCGTGTAGCAGCATGTGTACTCAGTGAGACTGGATGCTTTGGACTTTCCTGTGAGCTAGAGGGCTTTACGAGCCTTAGTTCATGGAGATAAATGATTAAACCAACTTCTGACTGTTGCTGTTTTGTTTTCCTACACTCAGGCTCTCACCTGAACTTTCGCCGCCTGGTATATGCTGTTGGGATATCCATAAGAGATCGCCCAGGAATGGTGGATCACTTGCTGCCTACTGATGAATCCTTTTCATCTACAAGATCTTCTTTTGGATACTTTGGGGACATGACAGCAGGGGTGAGGTCCTACCAAATGCTGCCCTCTCCCCTGTCAGAAGATGACAGCGACTCGTCCAGCTTTTGTTCTTGTTCCAGCCCTGACTCCCAGGTTCTCAGCTCCAGCTATGGAAGCACGTCCAGTGCAGAAAGTCAGGACAGTATCTTAGACTACTTATTGTCCCAGGCGTCTTTGGGGAACACCGCTGCGTCATGGTGGGACAAAAGGAGACTTCAGCCGATAGTGAAAGAGGAGTACTTTAGGTTGCCGGAATTTGCTGTGGATATGGAAGACTCAGGACCATTTCAGCCCACGCTTGAGGAAATTGAGGAGTTTCTGGAGGAGAACATGGAGTTGGAGCTCAAAGAAAGACCTAAAAGTGAGACCAAGGACTTGAGAGCTTGCAGCCAAGTTTCTGTTGCTTCGCTACAGCAAAAAGACCATATGTTACCCAGCGCTAGTTTAAAAGAGAGTAAAAATGAACAGTTGAGCAGCTCAACGGAAGGTGGCCAAGCTTCAAATGGAGGAATGTCCCTGGAGAATGGGATACCGGTTATGCTCCAAATTCAGCCTGTACAGATCAAACAGGAGTCCAACACGAGCCCCAGTTCCCAAGGACCAGCACAAGAGAACATTAAAATTGCACAGCTCCTAGTCAACATCCAAGGACAGACATTTGCCCTTGTGCCTCAGATAGTTCAGTCGTCCAATTTGAACTTGCCCTCTAAATTTGTCCGTATTGCTCCTGTCCCCATCGCTGCCAAGCCAATTGGGCCAGGAGGCATGATCCAGGGTCAGACAGGAATCATCATGGGTCAGAAATTTCAAAAGAACCCCGCAGCAGAACTCATTAAAATGCACAAATGTTCTTTTCCTGGGTGTACCAAGATGTACACGAAAAGCAGCCATTTGAAAGCCCACCTGAGGAGGCATACGGGAGAAAAGCCTTTTGCATGCACGTGGCCGGGTTGCGGATGGAGGTTAGTATCGGGGTGCAGCACTGTCCAATCCCCTGTCCCCTTTTTGCTCCCTTGACCTAACTTGCTGAGCAAGTAGGCTTGCACTCTGATTTATAAACTGTTTCTGCTCCCAAAACTTGTTCGGTTGGTTTGAGAATTAAGACCTTTTTTCTTCCTGTTAGGTAATCCAGGGGCTTTGATAAATTAAATAGCAGAGCATCACCTGCTGGCATCAGCTGTTTAAGTGTCTTAAAAAAATAAAAGTAGTCCATTGTAGTTTGTATTTCATTCCAAGAGGGTTAGATTAAGCTTGTTACTGCAGGCAATACCTTGTGTTCACATCGGTCTGGTTGCAACACACCAGTTGCAGCAGATGCTTGGCTGGTACCAGCTGAGGGCTGTGAGGGAACTGGAGGGTTTAGGGCAGAGACACTGTGTGTGGCTCCAACTGCGTGGGGCTGAACGTGATCGCTGGAGGGCTCCGATAAGTGAGTGTGGTTAAAAGCAGCAGTATTCTGTACAGTTCCATAGAAAATGCACTTCATCCCACTCCTGAAAATGCTGGCAGTGACACTCCGGCGTGCTCTGGGTTTTATTCTCTGCGTTGATTCAGAAAAATGCGTGGGTGCCACTCAAAGTTGCAAAAAGCTGTCAGATATAACAACATAACCAGAAGGCTGAGGTGGAGTTAAGCATTGCTTGAATGAAAGATTGCAGGTTTTACTGAACAAAACGTTTCACAGAGGGTATCTCTTGATTTTATTTTTTTTTATTTTTGATACTAGTTGAAAAATTAAAACTCTATTAAAAAAATCAGCTTTTTATTTTAAGCAAATTTGGATGGAAGCCTTCCTTCCTCTTTCCAATTAGCTGTATTACTTGCCTGCCTGCTGGCAAGTGTTAACATACAGCACCACAAATTATGATGGGAGAAAACAAAATGTTGACTCTCTTAAATGAAATTAAACTGGATTTCTTTCAAAGAATATCCTGCAGAGCTTCAGCGAGCAATGTCTAATGAGGAAATGGGTTGTGATCATGGGGAACAGATGAGGTAAAAAGTAACAGGAGAGGGTTGTGTAAAAATGCAAGTATGTGAGACATGCAGCAGTTAGAGATGGCTGGATTGGTTTGAGGGAAAAGGTCAGAATGGGGCTGAATCCTCTGCTCCCCACCTGGACCAGTTTGAAGTTTGCCTCTTGGAAGGACTGAGGAGATCAATGCAATCAATTTCTGTGGTGATTTTCTTCCCTGTTTCAGTTTATGGTGGCTCTACAAACTGGTGGTGATTTTCTTTCCTTTTGTACTGGTGGCACTTCTCATGAGCCGAGCTCAGTGGCTGAATTTCAGGATGCGCTGAAATTAAAGCCGTGTTATTTAGCTGATAGTTCCCGTAAGCCGCAGGCTAGTTTGCTCCTGACCTGCAGTAGAGGCACTCGCTCCTTTTTATATGGTTGCCAGAGCACAAGCGCCCAGGCAGCAGATGTGCCTCCAGCCTGTGAACGTGCCTGTGGGTGTCGTGTTGGCTTTCCTCGCGCTGGGATGGGAGCAAAACTCTCATTTTTGTGACAAATGCATGTGGCACGTGAGGGTTTGTCTGATCCATACTGAGATTTACAGTGACGCTCCCAGTGACTCTGGTGGCTCAAGATCTGGAGCCTGAAGTGTTGCCTGTGGGTGGTGACTTTCTCCATCTCTGTCTTATTACAGAGCTGGTGTTTCCCAGGCTGCAAATCCAAGGGGAACATTAAATATTAAGTGGTAAGGGATGGAGACTGAATTTACACCGGGGTGCCTGCCTTCTCCCAGCGTTACAGGGAATGGTGTGGATCAAAAGCAGGATGCAGGCGTAAGGTGGGCCAAGAGAAGTGCAGGTCCGCAACTGGGAGCACCCTGAACTTTCACTCTCAGCCAGCCACAACTTTTTAAAGATGAGGAGCCCAACAGGGAAGGGAAATTAATCACCTTGGCTGTGTTGTCAGCAAAGAGCTGCTGGAAGGGCTTTTCAGACTCTGCATATCACAGCCCAGTCTGGTACCCCAATCCTCAGCACCCCTAAACTTTGGAAGGGCTCTGCTCTGGGGGGGCAGGTTTATAGCCAGAAGCAGAGGCAGTGCTTGGGGAGCTGCTTCCTGCACTCCCAGCAATCCTTAGCACCAGCCTGAGATTCCTGCACATCCCCTACGCGCTGCTCCTACGTCAAAGGCCAGACCCAATTGGGCACTGGATTACTCGGTCCCCTTCCATCAATAAAGCATGTTTACCTTTTCCAGAAGTTCAGCGAGAGCTGTGATCTCACATGACTGAAGTCAAATGCATCTGGTCTCTCTGTTTGCTCTCAGTTTTATATCATCTCACATGAATTTAAGCACTAAACACTGCTGGGCTCTGCTTTCCTCCTCCTTTCCCTGCATTCTTGTGCTTGTGTATTTATTTTTTCACCAAAGACACTTCAGATATGACCTCACTGAAGATAGTAATTTCAAAACCAAAACAAAGTGTTGCCTAGCACAAGGTGGCTCAGCCGTAAGGGAGTTAAAGCTTTCCCAGCTCTCAGGACAGCCTTGCTATGGTGAAGTTGTACGCTTTAAATGCACCAAGGGAGGGGTGAGTACACAGCAAACCCTTTGCTAACCCCTAGGACAGCTGGAGAGCCCCAAGCACATTGCTGGAGAGGCTGAACCCTTCTTGCTTGTGCCCTTCCTTGCCACGGGGCAAGAGCTGTTTTCGTCAGGCTGTGGAGAGACGTTCATAAGCAGCCGGTGACCCGTTGCGTTCAATACCCCGCTGTACCGGTCAGCGCGCTGATCCGTGTCACACCAGCTTATACCTTTGGCACATGGCAGCCTCTGGTTAGTGCTGCTCCTGAGACAGCCCCGACCCAAAAGCTGAGCTGCAGTGGGGGCCGGTCCCCAGCAGCTGTGTTACGGCATGGAGCAGGAGAAGGCTGGCTTTCCCCTCCCCTGGCGCAGTAGCCCAGAAAGCTGCAGTTGTTGTGAGGTCTGGGAGGATTAGGCAGTCGGGTTTAAATGCCCTGACGCATCGTTGGGCTGGAGGTGCTTCCCTGCAGCCGGCTCTGCAGGTGGCAAGCTCGGCCTGGTTTGGGAGGGAGGGCTTAAAGGCTTGTGATGCATGTGGCTGGGAGCATGTATGGGACCGGGCGAGCGTGGGGAGGACCATGCATAGGACAGGTCGGGGCAGGCATCTCGCAGTGGCCTTTTTTGCTGGCGCTGTGCGGAGGGGTTTGCAGGTGCGCAGGAGGAGCGTAGGTTTACCGGAGAGGTGCTTTGGGGATGGACAAGGCGAATCCAGAGCCTCCACTGTGGAGGAGAGGTACAGCCTGGGTCAGCCTCAATGGCTGGTGGCCGTGGCAGGGGCCATGGAGGACTAGGCTGAAGCTATTGCTCTTTCTTGCCCTGTGAGCCACACAGCGATGTCCCCGTTTGGCCAGGAGACACAGGACACATCCTACACATCAGGGAGCTCTAGGATTTGTCTGCAAAGGAGATGTAGTTACAGGCCCTTTGGGGTCCTAGCAGATAAAAGGATGAAGGAGAGTCTTCTAGTTGCTGTGGGATTGCCCAGATCACTCCACCTTTCTTTTGAAGGAGGGATCCTTCTAGAAATAGCAGTGACTTGGGATAGCGGGGTGTTCCTTGGGGGGGTACCTTGTTTTTGTTTGAATTTGGCATTCCACAGGGGATTATTTGCAGTGTTCTTGGGGTGATCTTAGTGCTAGAACGTGCTGCAAATATCCTTTCACTGCAAAGCCAGCCCACCAGATCCTCCCGGCTTCCTTGTCCTAACCTTTGCGTTGTTTTTTTGTAAACACATCGACAGCTCGAGGTTTATTTCTGTGGGCTCTGTAAGTTGATCTTTCCGTGACTGCTGGGGAACAGTATTGCGACATTCCTGCCTCTTCAGCTAAGGACATAGTTATGAGGCAGAGTGTATTTTTATCGGATGAACTCATCTGAGCTCTTGGGGTATGAGCAGAGCTTCTCACTCCTGATATGTGCCTCTTTCTCCCCCACCATCCGTGCAATCCCCATTGAAATGCACTTGCAGAGCTCTTGTGCAGGATTAGCCATGTGCAGCTGCACTTCTGTTGCAGATGGTGACCTTAATGGCCAAGGACATGGGACAAGGCAACCCAGCCATGTCTGGTTTTCCTCCTCCTCTGAGTGATAAGTCTGTATGTAAGATGACAGCTCTTTGAAAAGGCACTTCTTTCTCTCTGCTCCCTCTCTTTCCTAAATGTGGTTGCCACTATTGGCAACAGGGCCATTCCTTGTCCCATGCTGAGTCCCACTGAGGCAGTCTGCACAGGCAACATCTTGCCTTCGCCAGAAAGATGCTTAGTCCCACTCATCCATAGCTCTACAAGAGCATCCCTCCAGGGATGTCGTGGTGGGACGAGCTCACTGCTAAGGACTCGGGAGAAATCCCTGGTCTTGCTGCGCCCAGGTCCAGACTGTAGTTCTGGGAAGCCATGGCTGGAAGGAGCAGGGCTGCTACAGAAAGCAAATGTGCAGCTACTAGGGGCAAAGAGAAACCCCTGTTGTAGCCTTTACGAAGAAGGCGTGTCCCAGGCGAGGAACAGGTTGATGGCTCCATCAGAGCATCTGCAGGTGGTTCCTTTTGGGCATTGACTCTTTCACCATGGGGATACCAAAGCAAGGACAAGGCAGAAAAGCAAGAGAACAAGTGAAGGAACCTCCCCTAGAAACGCCCCTGCGAGAGGTGTGTCCATGCCATATCTTACCCACAGCGAGCATCTGCATCTACTTTGCGCTGGCTGCAGAACGCTCTCTGCGTAGCACCACCGGGCCGAAGGTCTGTGGGAACTGAGGAAACCATTCTCAGCTTTCCCAGTGCCTGTGCCCTGTTCCTCAACTGGTGGTGGGAGATCAGAGCTAATTAAAACCTTTATGTGGAAACTTATATTTTTTGCTTGAAGGACTTACTTATTCATAGGAGCCCAGTGGTCCTGTTTTCCCCCTTTCATAAAGGCGTATTCACTCCGTTGGTGATGTGATACTTTGTTCCAGAAGGGCACATTTTTCTACATGTTCTTTCCTCCATTTATTCAGCTAGTGCCCATGACTTCATTTATTTATTGTAAATAAACAGCTGATACCATTTCTTGTAAGCTCTCTTTCTGTGCCGCTCTTTGTTACTGCTCTGGCAACAAAACACTTAATTGCCCTTTGTCAGGCAGCAAATTTTTTGTACCCATCTGGACAGGGCTGTTTTAGTGTGACATTATTAATTAACCCTGTGGCTCCCAGTCAGGTCCAAGCTGGAAATAGATCCAGCCCCACTGTTAAGACTAAAGGATTAGCTGATTTGAGTTCAGTAAAGCCTGTGGGATTCACAGTGGCTGTTTGGAGATTTTTCTGTGGAGGTGGAAGGTGGGAAATATCTGAAATTGTAATGACTCTGGGAGACAATTTTGGTAATTAAAGGCTCAATCTTGATTTTGTTTTACCCATGAAGTAACTATGCTAATGGCCATCAGGGCCCACCTGGATTTCAGCTGTTACAATGCTGAGCATCTCTGGTACTGAGATGTTAATGACTCTTTATTTAACCTGCAGGAGCACGTACAAAAGCCAATTTTTCAGCTGGCTCTGATAAGCCATGTAGCTTCTGAGTAGCTATACCTGGCTGTTATCTGGGGTCCATCTCAAATTAGGTGCAATTACTGGATGTCTGTTGTGCTCCTGTCAGTGGGAGCTTGGAGTGGCCTCAGCTATGGGGTGAGAATGGTCCGTGCTTGGATTTGCAGGAGCGAGGTTGAAGGGGACTGGCAGAGGGATCAAGAGCAGCACTGGTTTAGTTCAGCTGTACCCATGTTATTGGGTTTAGGGCAAGGTTTGTACAAACGGTGCTTCCATTCATTGTGTTTCCATCACTGCTGCTGCTGACCGCAGGCTGGGACCAGCCCAGCCCTGTTGTGTGTCCCTTTTTGTTTGCGCCTTGGGGCTCTGCCACAAGCGCAGTCTCCCAGCAGCCTGAGGGGACTTTTTTTTTCCACTGCGAGAGACTTAGCAATGTAAAGACGCGTTTATCTGAGAAGTCTTCTCTTCTCTTGCAGGTTCTCCAGGTCAGATGAGCTGTCCCGGCACAGGCGCTCCCACTCGGGGGTGAAACCCTATCAGTGTCCTGTCTGTGAGAAGAAGTTTGCTCGAAGTGACCACTTGTCCAAACATGTCAAGGTGCATCGGTTCCCACGAAGCAACCGCTCCGTCCGCTCCGTGAACTGATTGGTCCTGCTTTCCCCTTCCTGCCCAGCCATCCTACAACAGCTGATGACAGCACTTTGCTCACTATATTTCTAGTGATAATTTATTTGTCTCCACAGAACAGTCAATGCTGTTACTTGATACCACCATGACTGTGTGTCCCATGTCCTTTAAAGATGATTTGAGAATGAAGTTCTTTTTGGGTCAAGGGAGGGGGATGCTTCTTCCTTTTTGTGTTTTTTTTTTCTTGTTTTTTTTTTTTTTTTAAGGATGTTATTTTCCTTTTCCTTCTATCTTTCCCTCCTTTGCTGCTGCTTCTTTTGGAAATTACAGTGTTTTATTTTTAGCTGTTTTCTGCTACACGGGAAAATGTAAGAGTTGCTTGCTGCTAGTTAATTATAGCCCTGGCATTCCTAAGGGCTTTGCTCATGTACAGGCCATTCATTGTGAGTTTTTATTAAGCTGCTCTATTTGTCCAGTTTGGAAACAGCAAATTCCTTTTGAAATGAAAACAACTCCTTTGTTTTTGGGTTGCCTGAGCCAAGGATTTGTAGGGGCTGGCCATAGGAGGAGGAACAGTGGGAGTTGGGGACAGGGGGAGGCAAGGCATGGAGAGCGCTGGAATGCAGCTCTGTGCCTCTCTGACTTCTCCGGCTCGCATTTACCTTTTCCTTGGCTAGGGCTATATATAAATATTTATGTATATATATTCATACATACATATATATATTTAAGCAAAGGCATACCCTAAGCAAACCCGGGAGCTCAGGCTGGATGAAATGGCTTGGAGTGGAGCCTTTTGGTGTGGCTGAGCGTGTACCGTGTGCATGCTTCTGTCCTGTGCTGCCGGGGGGTGAGAGGATGCCTGTGCATCAAAGGAAACGCTGCTTTCCTTCGACTCTGGTTTGCAGCATCCACTGTCTTTAGCAGAAGAGCTGTTGTCTAGCGTGTAAAGCCATTTGTGAAAACGGCTGAGCTCCGTTTCTGTCTCTGCTCCTGTGTCCTCTTGTGTCATCAGAACCCAGAGCGGCAGCCCCGGAGGTGCTGGGTGGTCCTGGGCCTCGCTGGTTGGAGCTCAGTCTCCATTTGTCTGCTGGCTGGCAGGGTCCTGTAGGATGTACCTGGACTGAGGGGAGGGTGGGAGGCCTGGTGGGACAGCACCATGAGATCTTCTGTCCAAGGGTGATCTTCAGTGCTAATCCTCTCCTTACCGACAGCCATGTCAGAGCTCCGTGCAGCTGGGGTGGGCGAATGGGTGAGAACAGTAGCCAAAAGAAACAAATTTGTGTGGTAGCTGGCTAAGAAGGGAATTTAAACAAATAATCAGATGGTAGCAGGCAAGTGATTTTGTTTGTCTTTCTTCTTGTTTTGTTTTTCCATTTGAACTCTGGCGATTGTAAGAAGCTTTAGAAGAAAATAGAATTCAGTAATTAGGAACGATTTTATAATGGATGTTGCATTTCCTTTCCATTCGCAGACAGCATCTGTTTGTCTTTTTGTTGGCAAAATGGGAAATAGGAAACTGCAATTCTAGTGCTAGGCAGAACAGGAGCCCATGCTGTGCAAGAACAGCAGGTCTAGCTAAAGCAAATGCATTCCTTTTGTCCTCTAGAAATTAATATAAATGAACTATCATCTATTGACTGGTTTATATCACATCCTATGAATGTATGTAAATAAAACTGTACATAGATGCATATCTATATAAAATATCTTTTAATAACGTATCAAAATTTGTGTAAATTGGAAACAAAAATACCTATAAAGCCAGTGTACATAAGTTACAATTCTGTATATTTTCTTTTGTTCTTCATAAAAATATATTTACTTTGACAATAAAATGAAAATGGAAATTTTAAATCCCTTCTTGAAATTATTACTGATTAATTTCCTTTGTAGCCAGCCCTGTAATCTAACACTAGCATTTGAAATTTTGGTTCACCTGGATGTAACTTTTCAGGTGCTGGGTAACAGGGAGATGATGGAACAGATCTGAAGTTGTTTTCAGAAGTTTTTCTCATCTCAGAGTTCTTGGGAGGCGTGAGATGTTTCAACTCTCCCTTCACTGGAGCCCTCATGTCTCACCTGGCAGCCACGCTGGGACCCGAATGCCTTCTGTGGTTTCTGACCGCTGTGGAACAGGTCTGCAGCTGTAGTAAAACTGTGGTTAATAAATTAGAGCAAGCAGGTTTTGAGGAAATTCAAGCTCTAGTAGTTAGTATGAAGGAGGAAGGGCTTCAGAGTCTGCTCGAGACTGTGACAGTGACTCACTCTATGACCCAGGACAAAGGACTCAATTGCCATGTGCCACAGTTCCCTTTCTTGTAAAATGTGGATAATAATGCATCACAGTGATACTGTGGGACTTAATTTATATTTGTGTGATCCTTGGATGGAAGAAGCAAGCAGTAAGACCAGTAGTCACAGGATTAGATTGTGAAAGAAAGGCTCGGCACGTCGGAGGTCTTGGTGCCAAGGTGCTTCAGCTGGCTCTTCTGTAAATCCCACGTCTGAAAGAGTGATGTGAAGGATCTGTGGTACGAAGCATGCCTCAGGCCTGAGGAGAAGACGCTCTGTTCTGCAACAACCATTGCTTCCCACTTGTAACAACAGGGGCATGAACATGATGCTCCTGTGATCTGCAAGCCGGGACATCTCGCATTGTGCTTTTGGTTGCTTGGCCCCCGCTGGAAGAAGAAACCAGCAACATTACTGGTGTTAAAATCACTTCTGAGTCTCTATGGTGCAGTGGGTCCAGATCTTCTCCCAGCAAGAATCACTCTGAGACTAATGGGCACTTCGGGATTAAAGTCTCTCCCTGAAGAACAGCCACCAAAAAACACCGGCTGATGAGTCAGGGCTCCCCAGACCCCTGATTATTTTTCCTAGAGAACCCCTATGAGTCCAGCAAGAGGACTGAGGGATGAGGCAGACTAAGTTCTGTTCACTCCAGGTTGTTGTTACCTCCTGAGATGTAGTCTGAAGACCAGAGTCCTAAGGACAGCTGTTTTAAGAGTGCTAGTCACGTACATGCTTTAATTAGCAAGCCTGCACCAAGAGGAGCTCCGATTCCCTTCTGTTCTCACCCTATTGACATCATGCATTAAACCAGCTGCTTTATTTTAACCATCGTCTCAGTCTCCTCCCCATCTCATCTGGAGTTCTGATATTGCTGTAACGTTGGGCAATTCACCCTGCAAGACACTCGGGGCAGAAGTTGGTATTTTTCTGCAAGAGGCAATACTTAAAGCTGAAGTGGAGTAATGCAAAATACCTGCTGTTGGAGCACAGCAGTGCAGAAATCTAAGATCTAAGCTATGTTTTAGCCTGGAATATTTTCCATGAAACACTTATTATATCCTTTTTATTTTTTCCTTTTTCTGTTTTAAGTACAGTTTCTGAGTGTGGATTGTGTGGGTTTTTCTGGCTAATACCTGTAAGGAAATTTACGTTTATGTAAAAGTTGCAACATTTTGCTCAAAAGAGTAGAGCTGAGTTTGCTGTGAAAGGAGAGTTATTTTTGCATGAAAATTAATGACGTTTTCAGAGGTTTGTCACAAAAAATTAGAAATTTCCAGAAGAGATTTTGATGTTTGTTTTATGTGGAATTACTGGCCTGCCTGGGCCTTGTTGATTCATGAGAAAAATGTGGCCTTAAGCCTGATTACTCTTTACCCACCTGAAGGTAAATATATATTTAAGTGCTTTGATGCCACAACTGTAGATAAGTTTATTATGTCCCTGCTTCAGCAACTCTGCACAGCAAAGCACAGCGTGGCATTGTTGTACGTATGCCTAAGTTTAATTGACTTAAAACATCTATAATTGGGTTTCTGAGGTGTGAGTGGACACGTGTGCAGTGTTAAAGCCTTCACATAATGATCATGATCTGGTTCCTAACACTTGCAAGATCTCTGTGTTCTAAAACCTAAAGGGTTTTACTGGCAATTTCTGGCTGTTTATAGTCTCTTCAGCTGAGCTAGTGGTGGAGGAATAGTGTTGAGAGAGGTGAGGAGCCATCAGCTGGGAAGGTTGTACTCAAGGTAAGAACTAAGTATAAGGAATAAGTGTGAAGTGCTGTTTCTGTAAGGTGACCTGACTTCTGTGACCCGTGGAGTGATGTGTCCGAAACCACAGAGCAATCCAGAGGGGAAATGGGAACAGGACCAAGAAGTCCCAAATCTCCTTTGCCCCAGACAGTGGCACAGACCACACGTCAATAATGCACAGCAGGTTGTGGAAGGCAAAGAGTAATAGGAGACGTAAGTGAGACATCAGATAAGCAAAGGTAAAGACGGGGCATGAGATAAAGTCAGGCTGCACTGATAACGTCTGCTTTTGGAAAGGATGCCAAGGAGAGAGGAACACGAGCTCGCTTGCTGGTGTGTTGCGCTTGGGAGTCACCAAGGTCAAACTCCCTAAGAAAGGTCCTGCTCCCCTGATCTGTGTTATGTGGGGGCTTTTTCCCCTGGCAGTTTGTGGGGAGCTCAGGGAGCTGCACCCCTGTGGAAAGCAAGCCAGTCCATCGAACAGGGTGGTGTGATGAAAGGATGGCAAATTTGGCTCCCTGGAGGACTTCTTGTGTTTAGACCCTGCCATATTTGCAACAGTCCCCTGCTTCCCGCCCTCCCCAGGGGGTTGTTTCCACTTAAATCCTTGTGCCGGGAGCCTTCTCCTTGTCTAAATGGGCACTACACATTTAATCCAAACAACCAGGTGACTCCAGCACAAAGCCCATGGCAATAAGTCAGCGTTAATGATTACCCTGGGCCCCTTGGGTTATGTAAGCCTGGATGTGCTGTACCACAGGCTCTCAGCTTGGACCTGCCCTCCCCATCAGGGAGCAACACCAAGGACCTGCCAACACACAGAGAAAGATGTTTGGAGCCAGCTGGGATTTTCCTTCTCCCCTTTTGACAGCATCTATGAAACCCATTACTTTGTTCAGCAATTGCCATGCTTTGCTCGCTTGCTGTGCAGAGACACTGCTTTTAAAGAACAGTTGTGCTGAGCTCCCACTGACTTTAGCAAAAGCCAAGGACAGTGACCACCATTGCTTGTCCAGGGGAAAAATTTCCCAGCTAAGGCAGGGACTGCAGATCCTGGTGGGTCTTTGGCTTCCCTTGCTTGTTTCTTCTGGGACATCTGTGTTTTGGTGGCTTTTAATCTCTTATCCCACAGGTTTTAGTTTGTTCTTGCTTTTTCTTTGCAGGGGGGTGGGGTGTGTTTGAAGGTGTGTGGTGTGAAAAATGGATATTGTGAAGAATCTTCTAGTCTTAACATGTAGTGTATGTTTGCATACAGCTAGAGAGATGGGACTTAATGACTCTTCTGGTCAAATGATCCTGTATCATAAGGTTTGTAGATTCTCAGTTCTCAGCTTTTACAGGTCTCAGCTTCGATCTGCCCTGCCAGCTCAGTGCGGGTCTTCCCCCAGCTGGAGCTGGAGCACATCCTTCATCTCTTGCCGTGTTCCCTACCCGAGTATCACTTTTCTAATGGTTTTGTGGTTAGGCTGCCTCAAAGCCTGTGTAAGTACTTATCTCCTACAGAGCTAAGGTTGGATGAACCTCTTAGCGCTTGGAGAAGTCTGTCACCGAGAGCTTTCATCAGCTCACCCGTCCTTCCCTATGGAGCATGTACACCTTGGCCAGCATCTCACTGAGCCCCAGCTCTCTATTCAAGCATCCTGCAGTTCAGAGCAACAACTGAGAAGTCTCTGGCCATCACGAGCAGAGGGCAGTGTTTGCATCTCTGCTGAGTGCAGCAAGCCGAGGCGTTAGGTAAAATGGGAGTGAAATACATGAATGACAAGTAACTGTGGGAAAGCCAGCTCTCTCCTTGCTCACACTGGTGCACATCTGGTAACTCTTCCCCTGCTCACGTCGGATTCATAACCATCCTGAAAGGGAGAGAAAATTGAGGTGATTGTGGCCTATAGTTTTGTGGAAGGAAGCAGAGAAAGGGAAGCAGAAACGGAAGCAAGTTACAGTGTAACAGGCACTGTTCTGTCTTTTCCAGCACAAATAGAGTGACAGGCTCTTTTTGCAGAAAGGGCTCTGCTTGTGGTGCAGGAGGAGGGTGGTCTGAGCTAGCAGCCAGTGTCAGAGCAGCCGGTGCACAGTGCTCTGAGGCAACAGCAGTTTTATGACAGGGGGTTTAGTGAATGATAGTCAGAGGGTTGTGCCTCAGACAGTTGGCAGTCATAAAGAGAAAGGGCTGGGATTGCTCGCTGCTGGTCCCTCAGGTACCCTTCCTTGTATGAGCGTACTGCTTTCTCCTCCTGAGTCTGCAGCTCATTCTTGGAGTGGCCACTTCCCAAAGCAGAAATATTATTTATCCATATGACCCAGATACCGGGAACCTCAATAATTACAAGGTACTCTGAGATCTTTAGTGGAAACATCTATCCAGGAATTGTTTTGCATGTGACTGAGGGAGGAGTCCAGCAACCCCCAAAAAGAAAGGTACAAAGAAATACTGTTTTGTATCTAAAAAAGGCTCTGGCATCTGCGTCTCCTATTGAGTCCAGCGGGCACCAGCTTAAGCCCTGTTAGTTATTCCAACATTATGGTTGCAAATACAGGGATTGGGCTATGGGGCTGAAAATCATCCAGGCATTTAGTAAACTCGCCTTCCATAAGTGAAGGAGTGACGTGAACGTTCGAGTTTGGCTGTTGACTGCTGGCTTTTTCTGAGAAGTCTATAAACGGCAGCCAGGTAGTCTCTCACTTTTTGTTTCTCTGGTGTGTGTTGTTTTTCCATGGACAACATGTCCTGGACCTTAGAGAGTTGGATGGAGCCAGATTCATTCAGACCAGGTGTCCCTAGTGACAGATAATGCATCAGGGAGGCCAAAGGGCTTGGAAATTTCGTTATGTCAGAACAGCCATCCTGCAGGCAGAGTGGCTGGAAAAACACCCAGGCTGTGCCGACGGCAGCAGCGCCGTAGCAAGCAGCCTCACGGACCGGCGCCTGTGCTGGACCTCAGCTCCGCTGCGCTGGGTCTCAAGGCTGACCAGAACACTGAGGCACCACGGAGCTGAGATGTGGATGTGGGTGTCCCAGGGCAGGGCTGACGTGGGATGCCCTTGCTGTAAATGAGATCTCTCTGCCTCAGCTGATGGGGAAATGGGCTCTGGTATGGGCTCGTCCCTTCTGGAAGTGGCAGATGCTCCTGGGGAAGCTTTGGCTCGTAGGGGAGCGTGGGGTGACAAACAAACTGTCTTCTCTTAGAAAATCAAGTTAGTTACAGCTGACAAGTTTGCTGGTAAACTCTCCCTCTTGCTCCCTAGGCATTAATGGCACAACTGGAGGGTGTACATTTACCTGGGACCTTTAGTCTCCTCACAGGGTATTCCAACAACTGATAAATAAACACACATTAGTAACACATTTGCCTGTGAGGGAGCGTGGATTTTCTTTAGCACCGAACCTCACAACAGCCCTCCTCAAGCACTGCCCGGTTGCCTCAGCACTTACCCCTCCCTTGGTATCACTGGCATTGCCTTGAAGATAATCCAGGCTTGTGTGTGAGATCAGTGACACCCATGAAAGTTTAATGTGAATCAATCTGTGTCATGCCTAAAGGAATGATAAGCAAATTAGAATTGGTCCTGATGACTTCATGCGAGTTACCTGATACCCTGTGACAGATCCCTGGTGGGTGGAGGACCATGAATCCAGGGAGAGCTGGAGCCACCTTCCTCGCTTTTCTCTTGCATTTTCATGCTGATCTGAGTGTAACAAATTAGCTGTGCTAAACTAATAATATCATTTGGCACTTCTCTAGCATGTTCCAGCTGAGGAGCAGAACATGCTTCCCAGTGGGGAATTAAGCCCTTCAAGCCCTCTGAAGAGTAGTTGTTGCCTTCATTGTGCAATGTCAGAAAAAGGATTTAAATTGTTTAACCAATAGTTCTTGGGGAGCTTGTGGCAGAGCTGTAGAGCAAACCCAAATGTACCAATTCCTTCTCAGCCCCAGGTGTTAATCACAGCTTAAACATTTGATGTGATTTTGAGACATGTACACACTGACGTATAGATGCAATTAATTGAAGGACACTGAGGGAGAAGTGGGGATGCTTTTTATCCCCTTGGATAGACTTAAGACCTGCATGAGGTCAAGCACAAGGAATGATAAATGTGTTCATTTTGCTGATGTAGCATGAGTGATGTGGGTGCAGGTGTGCCGTGGCCCTCGCAGCTGCCGCAGGGCCTGGGGAACAGTAGGGGAACAACTTGTCTGTGTCTGCTTGTGACTTTTTGAGTCTTCGCAATGGCCCTTAGTGACATCTGCAGATGTGTTCATGCTCTTCATCTTCAGTGGGCACCATGTTGGCTCCCACAGTAAGTAACAAGAAGTTGAGCTTAATCTTTTTTTTTTTTTTTTTCTGACTTTATCACCCCATAAAGCACTTCCACACTGCTTAAGACTTCACCCTTATGATGCAATCAAAAGGAAGCACCCTCAGAGATTTCCTTGCACTAAAATCCAACTTGCACCTTGCAGTACCTTCCTATACATCTACCTACAATCTTTCCTTCCTTAACTTTGATACTTTCTGCTTACTCTCCTCAAACACATTTATTTTAAAGAAAATGACCAGCTGCTGATGCACTCCTTTTATCTACTAACACACAAACATTTTAGATTGCGTAAGAGTGCCTGTTTTGAAAGTTAGTGTAGAAGATCTAGTCCAATGTAACCTCTGCTGTTTATTCTGATCTTTTATCCAACTTCTGCAACTAGATAATTTGTGTGGGATTTAATAAACTTTACTCTTTGTTGTGATAAGTTCTAGTTATTACTTTCAAGGCAGCTTATTGGATCAACAAATAAGTAGTCACTAGCTAGAGTGATGTGCTGTTGAGAGAGAGGTTCCTACTTGCCTAATAGTGACTAAGTAGGTATATGTAACCCCCAGAGAAACCTTGCAAATAGATTTTCTGTGTCATAGATGCAGTATATTTGCAGAACAAGAGTTAGCCTAAGTCAGCTGGCAGTCTAACAAGATGCGCAGGACAAATAAAGCACATTTGGGACTGCCCAGAAAAAAGTAATTCCTTTTCACGAGAAAACAAAATGAAAATGTTCACCAGAAGATGTGAGAGAGCAAGGGAGCAAGAAAGACAGCAGAATTGCTCATGTGGTGGCAGGCAGTCACTGGGGATGCTGATTGTGGTAGCTCCATTCCTAGAGCTGCTGGACTGGTCCCTCGCTGCGGCTACGCAAACCCTGGACCTGCCAGTGTTGGGTGTTTTGAAGTGATGCTCCTTCTCCCTCGTTTTCTTTCCACAGAGGCTCTCCCTGTGAACTGAGGATGTTGTGAATTTACCAGAAAGACTCTATTGATGAGCTAATGTTAAAGAAAAATAAAGTTTCTAGTGCAAAATATTGCAGCCTGCTGGGGGTTTATTTAAGTGAAGTGCTGTTTGGGGACTTGCTGTGGTCACGCAGCTATGCAGAGAGAATGAGGAGTGGAATTGTCTCTTAGTTTGTTCTTGAAGACCCCTCCTGAGGCCACATCTGTGTCTATGTTAACAGAGGAGCCCTGGGTCAATGGGGTGCGAAGGCAGTGGAGGGCTCTCCATAACCCACTTGTCTCTGCTGTTGGCACCTCCTCTGTCCTTCTAGTTCAAGATCTTCCACCAGTCAAAACTTTTCTGTCAGATGAATTTCAGATACTTTCAGGTTTTGTAAAAGATTTTGGTGCCTTTTTTTTTTGTCAAATGTTAATTTCAAGAATTATGTGGTTTTGTTCAAACCTCAGCAGTTCTTTTTGAAGTTGACTTTTTCTTCACTTTACAGCAACATGAGAAATGTGGGTTTTATGACCAAAGCATGAATTGGAGCAGACTTCTTCCATGTTTGTAGACATTTTCATGGGACAATGTCCACTGTTTTCTGCTTGTCTTTGGAAATATCCACCTCAGAGTCCCATGGCTGCAATCTCTAAATGCAATCATATGACAAAAGCCATTTGCTGTTCCCCTTGCCTGGCGTCAGCACACTGACTCCACCCGTGACGACCATCTCAAGGTCATTTGCCTACTCTGGGGGAAGTGCAACACTGAAGAGAAGACTCAACTAATGTCTTTAGGGCCTTCAGGTGGAAGCAGCAATAACAGAATGATATTTCTGATTAGTGTTGCAATGTGATAACAACCATCATGAGGGAAAAGAGAAACACTCTTGCAGAGAGATGTTTAGATCTTCAAGGTCATATTCTCAGTCATTCCTAAGCTCAGTCATTCTTCACCATGCTTTGCTTTCTCTGGGCAGCAGTATTGTTGGGGCAACGCAGAGGTATTAGCTGCCCTAATTTTTTGGACAGGCACAAGGGCAGAGGTGGACCTCCTTGTCAGAGGTGGAAACATGATTCAGCTTTTGATGTCCTGCCTCATACCTCATCTGCGAGCCTGTGGCTGCCAGGTATCAAACCATGCAGCAAATGGGTTTGGAGCCTCTCTCCTGTTCGAGCTCTGGGTGCAGAGACCAAGACAAAAAAAAAGGGCTCTCATTCAGGTGAAGTCAGTGAAGGCTAAAGTCTTACTGAATTTGTCAGAGCCATGGTTTCACTCTCAGTTTGTACTTAAGCAGCCTTCCCACTCAGGGTTAAAGACTTTCCTTTCTGGGTTGATCTAGAAGGGAACTGTGAGTCTCACCTGGGTCTGGGGGTAATCAGAGGTCTCAGCTCAAGGCACCTCCAGGTTCCCATAAAGGGAGGTGCTCAGGTGTGCAGATGGGATGGTGATGGGGTACTTAATGCTGACCAGGAAGGTGGTTTGGCTGCAGGCACCTCTAGGGAGTGATCAAGGAGGGAGACTGCATCAAGGAGCAGCTGGCCTGTGTAGTGAGATGCTTTCAGGAATGAACCTTCAGCAGGTACTATGTTGGGGAGGATGTGATTGACATGGTTGAACCTTTTGATTTGAGTTGGAGTTTTCTTTTGAGGAAAGAGGGTTCATTCAGTGATGAAAGAGGTTTGAGGCTGGTGGTTAAAGACTGTTTGCTGGTGTTTAAGCCCAGGTGGTGATAGATTGCGCTTGACTGGGAGGAAGCTGAGGTGCTTCCTGACTGAGGTGTCTGAGTTTAGGGTCCTGGTAGTGTTTGATCTTGCTCAGGGGGATGTAGGATAGGTCCCTGGTTCAGTTCAGGTGTCTGGGCCTAGGCTGTGCCACGAAGCGTGACTCAGGGGATCATGCTTGTTTCTGGACCTGTTGTTCTTTTTCTTCTCCTGGCACAGAAGAGAGGGCTTCCTCCTGCTCCAGTGTCCTAGTGTAAAAATAAACCTCTTGTCAATTCTTTATTTTCCTCTCCTCTGGATAAAAGGGGCTGTGCTCTAAACCATAAAGGCAAGCACGCAGGCTGTTTTCTGGGAGGTGAGGAGGAGCAAACACAGCTTAGCCTCTGAGCTAGAGAGTTTCCTAGTACAGGGCACAGTCCAGATTTTTCCACATGTGGGCTTGGGCCCAGACGTCACCCTGACAACATGTGGGAACATAAATACAAACAAAAATAATTTCCAGATGAGGGATGTATGCAATGTTTTCTTTTACTGGCATTTATGCTTGCTTATTTGGCTGAAGTTGACAATCAACTCTGCTTATTGCAACAGGGTAGCAGGAGGATGCTAGGGACAGTGGAAGTGCCTGTTCAGCTGTGTCTGCATCTTGAGAGAGGTATGAAACCCCTAGCAGCCACCTTGGGGAGGCCCTGTGCAATTTTCAGAGGTATCCAGGAACCAGCAAGAACAGTCTTGTTGGAGCAAAACCTTTGGGGGACCCTGACTGACCCATAACTGTTTAGGAGCTCTTGCTTTTGGCCCATCTTGTGAGCTACCTCTTGCCTGGCTGTGCTGCGTTAGATCCCCTCCTTGGGGAATGTCCTCATGGATCTGGGTAGGACTGTGTCCTCAGGAAGTGAAAGCAGCCCTCTGAGGAAAGGAGGTTTTGCATTTTATCTTCTTTCACCTGTGAATGATATTAGTGTTTTTTTAAGGTAATTTTTTTTTTTTTTGGCTGGGAGAATCCCTAAGCAGCCTGATCTCCCTGGGATCAGGGCTGGTTTGGGCTGAGTGTCCAGCACTTCTCAGGTTTCTGGTGGGGGAAGAAGGGGAGATACCGGGGCCTGTAGCCCCTTGTCTTACATTGGCACCAACTTCTCATTCCCTTCTGCATTCTGTGCCTTGCTTATGGGGCTATGCCCCTCTGTTTCTGATCTCCCATGAAGCTGGGGCTACGAAAGCAGTATCTCAAGCTCCTTTTTTTAAGATCAGAAGATAAAAACATGATTTCTTACACATGTGTGCGCATGTGCATTCCCATAGATAGTACAAAACTATGCTACTCTAAGCAATGCAGTTGGGATGCTTAGGCATGATTCTGTACTGCAGCCCTTAGAGGGGGTCCCGGTCTACCTGGACACTGAATTTCTTGCTGACTTACCTCCAGGGCAACATCAAGGAAGACAATAATGACACCAGCTTAACACTGGTGAGGGGGAAAAAAGGGCTGATTGGTGCTGGGTGCTCTTATAGCTACGTATCCTCTTTTTTTCTCACTGGAAAAATCAGTCTGTGAATGTAGCTTCATTATATTACAATAGCCAGTCCCTGATGTTGCTGCTTTGAGTCCGTATGTCTAACAGGTCTAAAAATAACTAAATAAATCACTCAAATGAGGCAGTAAGCAAATAGATTTGCCGACCTGTTTATTAATAAACACATGCACATGAACCTATATTTCTATATTAGAACATGGCTCTGTGTCTCCTGTGGGTATAAAAAGAAAAACACCTGGCAAAGAGCGAGGGCAGTAAGGCAAGTACAAAGTTTCCACAGTAAACATATTTGTGTTTGCTGAGCAAGTGTTGCCTTAGGAAGGCAGGCGAGGCGAGTTGCTCGCTTGCAGAGCCTCAGATTACCAAGCACAGAGAGAGACGACTCCAACAGCTGCAGATCTGCAGATCGCAGTTGGATCATAGGGGGGGAGTATTTGAGAAAAGGGACATGCAGGCATCCTTCCCAGACTCTCTCCATGTTGACTGTGTTCATGTGAAGTCCAAGTGCACTTCCTCCTTGGAGTTTGGGTTCAGAAAGCAGCCAGGAGATAGCGCAACAGCAAAGCTGAGCTTTGGTGTGTGGGGTTTTTTTTCTTTTTTTCTAGGGTTGTTCCTCAGGATGGCTCAGTGCATGCTCTAATCCTTGCCCTTGCAGAAATATCTCTGCTGACCAGCAGAGCAGTCCCTTCACATCATCACTGTAGACGTGATTCAAGGCAAACCTTTCCTGGTTGGATTCATGGTCATTTACTGGCAGAGCTGTACTATGGGGGTAAAGGATGAAGGAGGAAGCTGGGGGGAAGAGTGTGCCCAGGGCATGCCAGGACCTGGCATAGGGTCTCTGGGAAGGGAAGATCAGGGTGTCCCGATGACAAGCATCATTCGTGTGCTGTGAGGTAAGGGTAGCTAAAACCCCTCCAGGTGGATGCATCCATTGTGATGGCTCCTTTTCTTGCCTTCTCATTCCTGTCTGCAAGCTCTGGTGTACGGTTCTCCCAGCCACACTGCTATTTCTGCTTCCTCACAGGGTCAGCTGAAACATGCTGAACAAAAAGCAGAAGGATAACAAAAAACCCCCAAGCAAGGTACTGTCTAACTGGGGCATGTTAAGATGTGTGGCCAAATCTGAGGCTGTGTAGGTGGGTGTCTCAGGTCTTCCTACACTGTTTTCTAGTTCTGCAAGAGACCCAACAGTTCAATTAAGGACAATATTTCTTTGTAATTAAACAAGTAGTCTTGCACTGGATTAAGACAAAGCCTCCCATCTAACTGCCTCCAGCAGTAGTGGCACAAAGGAGATGTCAGGTTCACACTAAAAATGATCTGGGCCCATGACAGGCAGTCGCACCTAAGCCTGGTTCCTCTAACATACGTATAAAGCTTTGGGTCCCCCCACCCCACCAGCAGTGGCAATAAAGATTGTTTTTATGAAGCTGTTGGATAACATAATCATGCTTCACAACTTTATTTTACATGGTGATTTTGCTGTCCATTAATATGCAAAACCTGAATGTTTGAACTACTGGTGTGGTCTTAAGTCTGGCTTTGATATCTAGGGGAAGGAGGGTCAGAAATATTAGAAAGTGCTATGATTCAGTGATGTGTGTGTCACTGCGTTTGGCTGCATAACCTGCATTTTCTGCCTGCAATCTGCTGTTGTTTAATCTGAATCATAAAATTATGTTTAGTAATGGCAGTGAACTGTCATTTCTTCTGTGTATTAAAAGCCTTGAGTAGCCTGGAGAAATCCTGTGAAATAGATTTGCCATCTCCTATCCCTCCTAGAGAAACTCTGTCTTTGTGTTAGACAGACTTTACATATTACTATCCTAGTAGTTTCTGTCTGTATCCAAATTTTTGTGTCAGCAGCTACTACCTGCAATGACATCCCCAAAAGAAACTGTAGGCAGAGGAATATTTCCAGGGCAGACAGAACCCTTCTTTGCGCCAGGATTGGTAATAGGAAGTAGAGAGGCATTTTTCCTCCTACTATTTTCATTAAAAGCTGTGTTCAATTGGGATGGGTGTTGTCAGAGACACGTGGGACCTAGTCTGGCCATATTGTAACCGCAGGAAATTACTGAAAGCAATGGTCTGCCTTGGACCTTTGGCACCCGTGTACTGAAGAAGATGCATTACTTTGTGTTATTAAAGCAGAAGCCGACCAAGTGACGTCCTTCCTTAGCGTGTCCTTGTTCTACTGGTGGACAAGCATAAAGTAGCCCCAGTTAACAGGTCCCTCCTGGCTGTTCACCGATGCTGCTTCATTGATGAAAAACAGCAGTTAATATTGAAAACCGTGGAAAGAGTGGCCTGCCAGACACTTGAAACAGCAGTGAGGGAGGCTAGACAAGTTTAAGCAATAGTAGGGTATGGGTCATTCAATTTTGCTGCAGCAATCTGTTTCCATTTGGTTTTGCCTGCTGGGCCCAAGGCATCACTTGCCCCTGGAACAGTTGTCCAAAGGACAGAATCTAATGAAGCTAAAAATGGATCACGCTTGTTCTCCTTAGCTCTTAAAACAAAGTAATGTATAATGCCGTTTTGATTTTGGAAATAATCAAAAATGACATGCTTAGACACATGCATATTAAGTGATTATCAGAGACTAAAGATCAGAGGAAAGAGTTCTCTACCTGAGTATGTTGTTGCATGATTTCTGGTAGGAGGCAGCTGTCAGAGCCTGCCCCACTGATTATTATTTGGGAGACGTATGAAATTTCAGTGGTCTCATGGTTCTACAGCTATTTCTGAAGTAGGTCCATGAGGCAGCTGCTAATACAAAGTGAGCTGCATGTTTTTAAACAAATAAGAGGATTTAGGTTAAATATTAACTTTTGATCATTTCAACTCTGATAGCTTTGGCCTTCAGGTTGATCATTTAATGAGCTCCTTCCTGTTGCTACAGCAACTGCAGCCCTGGAAGACCTTGATGTTCAAGTCAGCAAAAAAAAAAAAAAAAAAATAAAGCTTGTCCTGAAATTTGCTTAGGCTTCTATTGATAAGTGTCTGTGCTCAGAGTCAATTGTTCAGACAAACAAGGCTTGGAAATGTACCACAGGGTTTAATGCAATCCTTGCGCAACCCCATCCCAATCCTTCGGCACTTGCTCGCTGTTAAAAAAATAAAAAAACCCCAACAAACCTTAAATTTTGTGCCCTCCTCTGACATGCACTAAGCCATTCAGTGATGTTGTTTTAAGAAAGCAAACAGACTCGTTTTTTCTTCTTGCCGAGTTACTGTTGTACAGGATGTAATTCTGGCCCATGAACATGTGTCCCCTCAATGTGCTGTGTACTAGAGGAGCATCTGAGGTGTGATATAAGCTGACTCTTGGAAGGACAGTGTTCATTTGCGCCACCCTTCCAGCATGTGCTTGTACACAGCACTGTGCCAGATCTCAGCTGCTTCTTTTCTGTCCCTTTCAAATACAACTTCTGGCTGGAACGTCCTTTCTTCTTGGACCTCTCCCAGACTTAAAGCATTCAAAATTTTCCCTGAATGCTGGTCCTATTTTACAAACTCTTTCTGGGATGACTTTTTAGCTGGCATAAATCAGTATCACCTTGTTGAATTCGCTGCAGGTATGCCACTTACTGTCAAATGAGGCTTTGGCCAGTTGCTTTTGCAGCAGTAGAAGCCTCTTCAGTTCTGTTTACTTCTCTGAATTTTAATCTTAATACTGTTTGAGTTCTCTCTCTCTAGTTTTCAAGGACAAGAATTCTTTCTATGTCTGGGCAATTGCATCTCCACCTCCGATACGAGCAGAGGTCCAGAATGAGTGTGTGAGCACTACATGCATTTTTCTTTCTAGGTAGAATGCTCTGTCTCTCTCTTATAGAGGTATAAATGTTTTAATGAAATGTAGGGCTACAGATGTATAGCTGAGTGCTCATCAAAGCTGCTGGCAAAGCTGCTGTTGTCTTTAGTGTGCAACCCTGAGGGCTTCTTGTTTGAGTCATGTTTCACAATTGTTTTTAAACATAAAGCTTTATGGCCCGATTTAAAGTACAGCTGGCAGGAAACGTTTTTTGCCATCCTGAAGAACACTTGAAACCTTCAAAAATAGTCCTGCTCCATGCTGAGATGGACTGACAGCTCCCAAACTGGAGAGCAGAAGCAGACCATTGAAACTAGTTAAAGTCCCAGTAATTTGGATTCTCTTGGAGAAGCTGAAACATGTTTAAATCCACAGTCTGAGCCTGACTCTGAGTCTCCGGTATCAGGATGCATGGCCTGGCCAACAGTACTTTGCTACTTCATGTTTTCTCTTCCTGCTCTGGTTCTGGAATGTACATAGTGGATCTGAGATAAGAACGTTTTTCCTGAGCTGTCACCGTGAAAGCTGTTCCCAGGAACTCTTTCAATTTCAGTGAGTCTGCATTTTCTGTCAAAATAACATTTTGTCAAAAACCTCCAGACTGTTTCTCATCCAAAGCCTGCTGAAGTCAATGAAAAACAGTCCTCTTCAAGAGAATTTTAATAACTATTAAGAATACCAGAAAAAAAAGATAATCACGTTAGGAATTTGCTTTCTTGATGGACATCTGTATTGATCTTTCTTTTCCTGCACTAATGAAAAATAGGAATGGGGATATTGGATAAAGATCTGGACTTCCTCTTGGTTTGAAAAAAGGGGTATGAGACTAATTCATGCCTGCCAGAATACAGGTGTTTCTTTGATCGCTGGGATAGCCTAGCAAGGGGTAGGCTGCCATAAGGGACAGCCATGCCACATAGCAATAGCCTGGTCAGATGTGTGCTAATACAGATTCACTCTAATACTTCTTTTAAAAAAAGCAAACCAACAAACCCTCAACCAGCAACGCAGGCCTTTCCTCCTCCCTTGAAACTTTTGGCTGATAGAACATCATAGATTTTAAAGATGGCTGGAATTTGTAGTTAAGAATGAATGACAAAAAAAGACAAATGAAATCGCCTCTCCACCTAACGCCTTCCATAGGAATGCACGCGTGTGCGCACACACACACACACAAAAATATCTTGGTGAGCTATTAGCCTGGAAGTTACTCAAGTCTTAGAGTGATCCAGTTCTCTCGGGAAGAAGAAGAAAGTAAAGCTGCCAACTTTATACATCAAGTGGAACAATAATCCTGAACTAAGAGAAAAGCTTCCAAGTCTTCAGATGGTGAATAATTTATCTGCTGACATAGAACAATACGCACTTTGTAGTTGATGTACGAGATTCCCTATGTGTGTCACGTTAGAAAGCAAGGGGGTGTGGAGTTATACAATTATACTTTTTTTTTTTAATGGGGGAAACACCCGCTCCCACCACAGCTTTAAAATCTACAATTAGCCACAAGGGAATCCAAACGTCTCCGGCAGCCCCTTCTGAGGTATTTGATTATTGCATTACTAGGACCAAAGGATGCTGCTGGCATAAGTTTTCAGAGTCAAAGCCCTGGGATTATCTGTCAGTCCCCAGGACAACTCCAGCAGAATATCCCAGAGGACCCCAATCAGCATGCTTCAGTTGCTTTATTTTTTTTTTTTTCCCCTTTTTCTCCTCTTGAGTTCTCTTATTTCTCTGGCTTTTTATTTTGACTGCAAGCCCTCATCACGGGGATCTTGTCTCCAAGACTGCCTAGAAAACACCTTTTACCACTGTGCTGTTGGGAGGACAGCAGAAACATGGTTTGATTCTCGAAAGGGAAGAGCCATCTTTGAAAGCGAGTCTTTGTCCTGGGATTGCCAAGCCTTGGCCCTGAAGCTGAGATCACAAGCCGGAGGCCCGGCTGAAGGCAACTGCTTTTGGGCTTTCATTACCTGAAGCTCTGTCTGAAGAGAACTGGGCTCATTTCACCTGGGAATTACCTGAGCTATCATGACTTTGCAATGTCATCATAAAATAAAATCTATATAATTAGGACCAGTTATCTAGAGGCAAAAAGACTTTGTATCTCATCACAAAACCTTTGAGTCAGCTTTTAATTGCTTTAACCTTTACTGAGGTAGGGTTTTCTGTGGGCTAGTTGCGTCATTGTGATCAGAAAACTAGTGTTGCTCTCTCCAGCATCCCTGGAGCAGGCAAGATGCTGCTGCATGAATTGCCAGAGGCAGGCCCTAATACCACCCTTCTGTAAAAAGCAACCACCCTGCAGATTTCCTCTGTAGGTTGTAAAGCTGGGTTATGAGCCATAAAAAAAATACTTCAGGGATGTTTAGCTGTGTTAAACAGGACCATCTCCTGCTGGGAATAAGTGCACATACCCAGTAGACAAACGTCCTCTGCCTGGTCATCAGAGCAGTGACATTACCTGCCCTCTGGGCTGGCTTTCTCAATGGGGAGGCCCAGTGCTCAAACGAGAGTGGCTACCCCTGCACTGGTCATGCGGGTCATGGCCAGGGCACATTGCGTTGCTGTTGCCTGTTGGGGAGATCAATACAGGACTTCAGTCTCCGCCACTTCAGCACCTTTCATTGGAACAATCCTCACATGCATTTAACATGTGGGAAAAAAAAAAAAAAAAAAAAATCCAGGCGCATCCCAAGTTCCCGTTCAGGGTGACATGTATGTTTTGCCCAGGTTGCCTGCACATAGTGATTCCTGTCTGGATGCATTGCCTCTGCTCCTGGAAACTGTGGCTTTTAGTGGATAGCCCTCAAACTAGAAGAGCAGCACAAAAAAAACCCCACGTGCGGTGGAATGAAAGGAAGCTCAAGGATGCGAAGGCCCCATCTCACATTCCAGTGTGAACTAATGTAATGTATCAGTTTCCAGAGTGCTCAGTGAGAAGCACAAGGCATTTTTTTAACTGAAGTACTGTGGACAGGAGGAAGCCACTGTCAGCTCTTGCAGTGTCATTCAGAACAGGAGAAAGCTTTGTGGAAGTGCAAGACAAATGTGGTTTGATGGTGTGGTGTGGATCTAATGTGAAGACTAGTTCTCATGATCAGTCTGGGGTTTACTGGTGATGAGTTGGCAAGACTTTCTTGTGTTAAACAAGATAGAACACCAGTTCCAGTTATAGTAATCAGGCCAAATGTCAATGAAGTTGATTAAATCCATTCCCTCAGGCTCAGTTCCCTTCCTGGGCTGTTGTTTTGCAAAGGAGCATTGATTACGATTAGTGCTGATTACCATTTTTTTGATAAAGGTATTATAAACCACAATTTTATATTGTGGTATCAGCTCCAGCAAAGGGAGAAACCACAAACGTGAAACTTTATACTGTTTGCTGCATTTGGTCAACCAGCTTGATGCAATAAAAGAGCTCACATATATCTCCTTTCAGAGCCTCTGCTTCCTTGTTTCAGGATTGCAAACACCTGCAAAACCTTCTGCAAATATCTAATCACCACCTGAAATGTGACTGAATGATAGGACCATTCTCAGCCTTCCTCACCTCCACTGTCCTGGGCAGGGATTGCCAAAGTTGCTCTTTGCCTTCACTTTCTCTGAGCTTACACAATTTTGCTGTTAAGCACGTTGCAGAACAGGCTGGTGACTGATGAAATACTTTGCAGAGATGACAGGACACAGTGTAGAGCTTCACACTGCACCCTCACAGGAGAGAGCTGCACATTGCAATGGGCCAGGGTCTGTCAGAATGCTTCAGACTTTTTGACCAACATATTCATGCTACAAACTATGTCATGATCTGATATTTTGAAGAAGAAAAACTCCTCTGACGTTGCACTGAATTCAGGTTTGCATCCAGAATGGTTGTTCATTCAAGCCTTAGAATTTTTTTATCTTAAGACCTTTCCATCCTATAAATTTGGGATCCCACTACTGCAGAGGCATTTTGTGGTATATGCTCAGAGTAATGATCAGTGCGACAAGTGTACATTAGAAGTGGAGGTAATGTGAGGGCATTTGGCTTGCTGGCACCATGGAAGACCTCTTGCCCCCATAGAGCTTTGTATGGCCAGGTCTCCTTTGTTCAAAATGGGGGTGTTGGCATATGCCCGTGCTGGTGTTGCAGTGGCAGGACCAGCTCTGCAGCAGGCTGTCAGCAGGAGAGGTGTAGGCAGGAGCTCAACAGAACGTTGATTCTGTGGCATTCTGTGATTGTACTACTTCTTACACCTTGCTTCACCTGGGCCCTGTTGTAGGCGCTAAGGTGGGGAAAGCAGCATTTCGCTTCCTTGGAGATACATGTCTTGGGGACTAAGAAGGGAACTGCCTCAGGAACAGGGGTTTGTAAGAAGGGCTGAGATGCTTCTCTGGCTATGCTCCAACCTTGTCCAGTTGGTGACATTTCCACACAGGGAAAGTAGGCACAGAAATAGCTGAACCTGATATTTTCTGTTGTATTGGTTTTACCAATGCTGCAGGTCACTGTTTTATAAACACTTCATCTCTAGGGCAAGGGGTTTGTTCTCCTCTCAGCTGCAAGTTACAGCGTGTTGGAAGATGATCATGCAGGAGCTTTGCCCTCAATAAGAGTGAAAGAGGGAAGGGGGTTATCTAGTTTGGCCCACATGCTTGTTTCAAACATTTTTAAAGAGGTACTCAGTTCTGTATTAATTTAAAATATGGCTAAATTGTTGGCAAGGAAACAGTTCAGTGCTTGCTGCAAGATATCTGTGCATATGTAAAGCAACACGAGTAACTGCCTGAAGTGCACTCTAAGTTGCCTGTTTTATATCCAGGTGGTATGAGCATGTAGGTACCCAACTTGGGAAAGGTCAGAGAGACTGAAAAGGAGAGGAAAGATTTTCTCTTTGCCTTGGATTCTTTCCTTCATCGCTTCCCTTTCCAATAATCTCAGTCCCTCCGTGACATCCTTGCTGCCAGCTTCCTCTGTGCCAAAAAGCAGTGACGCAGATGGAGCGCTGCAGCCTGGTGTCACACCAGAGCCTGATCCCCCTGCACAGAAATGGGCCACCAAAGCAGTGACTGCACCTGCCAGCGTGGCTCTCTGCTGGGGGTGGCGGATGGCTCTCAGCAGACCTTGCACGTCTTCCAGGAGCCACATGGGCTGTGGTGTCGAGTAGATTTGCTGCAGGTGTCGTGGCAATGACAGACACTGTCTAATCCAGATAACCTTGCTCCTCTGAACTTAGAGTGTGCATGCCCTCCTAGGCTGAGGTCTGGTAGGAATTGGATTCCCAATCAGCATAAAAGCAAACAGATTTTGTGCCCTCCAAGGCCCCGAGCTTTGGAAATCTCAGCCTTTAATTCTCGTTGGTGTGTGTGGATGGCAAGTCCATTCTCCTGAGCGAAGCAGTGCCCTGGGACAGCCGACAGGGTTCACTGAACTGGAAACTTGACCCTCTGTAACTCTTTTTGGACCCTGTAACTGCTTAGCAAGTCTTCCATTTTAACCAGTGCACTCATGTGGCACAGTTTTAATTCTTCACTGCTTCTGAAGAACGGTCATTTAAAGTGAAATCCTGGCCTTGGAGGAGTCGGTGAGATTTTGAACTGACTTGAGCCAGGGCCAGCGCTCCACCTCTCGTGTCCCCACAAGGGCACTGAGCGAGTGGAGGGAAGAGCACTCGTGTGTGTCAAGTGCAAAATAAAGCAGGGGGGTCGGGAGGAGGAAGTCAGGGCACTGAACTGTGCATTAAGCCGTTGCTGCCAAAAGGCTTCTGCCAAGGAGGGGAATATGTACTTTAAGTGCCCCATATACAGTCTCTCCTTACTCGGCGTCAAGGCCACAACGTGCCAAGCACTTTTGTGAGAAAGCAAAATACGCAAGTAAATGGCAGCAACCTGTAGTTCCAAACATGTCTCGGTTGGTTGCTCCTGTTTTCTTGTTGGAGGAGGGGTTCAGTAAAGGGAAAGGTGACTGAACCATTACCAGAGGGGGAAAAACCCCTATTAAAAGTGAAATAATTCAGAATACTGGAAATGGCTCCCTTGTGTGAGAGCAACCGTTTGCCTTGGCAGCTGACCTGTCCTTAGCAATCCTTTCTCTTCTCTGCTGCTGGCAAAACCATGTTCAAGAGCTCTAGGGTGATTCCTGACCTGGAAGGAAGCAGAGCTGGAGAAGCGTCCTTGTGCATACCAGTACGTGGGTTAGCTGGGAGAAATGGTGAACAACAACTGGACGTTTGAACCCACTGTGAACACTGAAGGAAGGAAGGGAAGGGAATGGGATGCTAACTCAAGTTTGAGCATTAGGTGTCAAAAGCTTAAACTGAGCAATGGAAACTGTAGATTTAAACGTCAGGTTATATTTCCTAACAGCAATTTCTGTCAAGCTGTTGGATAATCCCAAAGGGAAGTGGTGGAAATCTCATACACAGAGATATTTCTCAAATTAGGTTTGGATGAAGGCAGCAGAGAATACATACTTGCAAAAAACAGTTGAACTAGATAATCTAGGAGTATTTTCCCATCTCTAAAGGGTGATTTATGCTATAAACACTGCCAGACCCCGCAAACTAATCTGTTGTACGAAAAGTGACTCAAACACAATTGCTTATATTTTTATACCCCTCATGATGTTAAACATTTGGTTTGCCAGAAAGAGTTGGAGTATCCAGGACACACTTTACTGTGAATGGATTTCATGATCTATAATTACTAGGCAATAAATCCATACAAGTGGGAAATGTCTCGGGTCTTGTGCTGGATAATAGGAAAGGACAGGAACCGACTGTTTGGGGAGGTTACATTTTTGTGTGAACTTGGAAGGAATTAAAACAGCAATGCTACTTTTGAAGGCCCAGTTAGTGCAGAGGCCACAAAATTGTTCTTTACATTAACAGTAAAAAATGTATTTGCGCAGCTATTTCTTGGATGGAAGCTAGCACAGAGACAGCTGGTTTTAATTATGCAAACAGATGCAATAGCTGAGCAATTACAACTTGGTCATGAGCCCATGCAAGGCGAGGGGATCTTTACCAGTCTGTGCTTAAACTGCTTGTTTTGGGCAGGATCAGACCTGCAGATGTGAAATCTTGCACTCACCACAGCACTCCTAGGAAGCTGCTGGGAGTAAGACTTTTTCCCATTGCAGGCTCCGTTTGTGCACCAGCACACCTCAGTCTGATTTGGTGGTGAGTACATGTCTTGGGGACCGACCATCTCAGCTGTGGTTCATTGGCTTTCTTGGCATTTCTTCCTGCTTCCAATGGGGCAAACGACAGGAAAATACGATTACGTATTTTCCTGCCACCATTTGGGGGGAGAGTGCAGCTATTTCTTGTGTGTTGCCAGAGGAGTTTGCTACTGATCATTACAGTAATTGCTATCAGTGTAATAGATTTATTATAATGCTCAAAAGGGGTTTCATATTACTACAGACACACTGAAAAGAGAGTTTCTTGCCCAAAAGAGTTTAAAATCCAAACTTGGATATGGATCTATTGATCTGTGGCTGTTTTATGCACAGACCACCACAGTACCAAAGGATGACCAGGCTTACCACCCCACTGAAGGCAACAGGACTTTGGCTGTTGGTGGCAACATGAGTACGGTTAAGCCCCTACAATCTATGTCTCTTTATTCGGTCGGTGTCTTTACGTATTATTTTCCTTTCCCTGTTTGTTAAAGAGGATGTACATGGTATCAACAGGTGAGCCACAGTTTCATCCGCATATATATATACTTACTTATCTGCATGTATATACACACACACATATACTGTACAGACTTTAAAAAGAAGTAATTATAAGCTTCCAGCTGTCCAACTCAGCATTATCTTATTGTCATAGGGCTGCAGTGGAACAACAATCTAGCACTGCTGAGAAGGACAAATACAAACTCACCAGAGGAAAGACATGCATTTATGCATTCAAGGAACTGTGCAAAACCCCAGCCTTGAACTGCTTGTCATAAAAAGCCATGGCTTCTGCAGGGGGTTCCTGTCCCCCCCCTCACCTCCTCTGCCCCAGGGCAGAGCCTGTTCACTGTGTCCAGCTGAACTGAGAGGAAAGTCTTATCCTAAGTCGGAGTCCAGTCCTCAGGCTCTCGATCTGACCCTGCAAATAGCAGCTCTGACCCATATGGGATTGGGCCTTCTTGCCTTCTCACTCTGTTTAATATCACTGACAACTCTGTGTAGGAGGATTGTTTCTGGCATGTACAAGAGTACTCATGAAGCATTGCTCTGCTGATTAAAACATGTGCAAAACAAACCATGTCAGGTCCTGCCCCCTCCCTCCCTCAGGGAAGTCTGCCCAGCCAGGATGGCCAGCTGAGATCCTCTGTCAGCCTTTACTAGAGAGAAGCACAAGCGGGAGACTTCAGAAAGCTGCCACTGTCCTGTGGCTTTTAAGGCCGCTTTGTAAAAGACTCACCCAAAGTGCTCCCCCATCAATGTGAGCGTGAGGTGCAGCCATCCCAAAGCTCTCTGACCTGGCAGTGTCTGCCTTGGTCTCTCTATGCCTCCGTGACAGCAAATCGTGCTGAAGTGTGGAGCTTGTTGGTGCAGGGTGACAAACAAAAAGGTGACCTAGCTGTTGGAGGAAAACATACAGGCTCCTGCCCTCAGGCTGGGCATCAAGCCTGCACCATCTGGTTGTTAAAATTACAGCTGGGTCCCAGGTTGGCTGGGTTCCCTTCTTCCCCCAGCTGGACCTGACTCTGGGGGACACGCTGCCTGCATCTGCCTTGCAAATGTCTCTCTTTCCTCCTTCTTCCCCTGTCCCCTCTAGTTCAGATCGCCAAATCCCTCCCTGTGTGGTAAAAAAAAAAGGGATGTGGGGATCTCCCAGGTGTCCCCTTCAGAGATGGTTGATATTGTTTAGAGAGCCCTGCTCATTCTAGTCTTGTCTCATTCTGCACCCCCAGCTCCACGCTTCTCTTAGGCTGCTCCCTCTTACTTCTCCTGTGAGCAAAACACAGCAGGTATTCAGGCTCCTTTTCCTTCTTATATTCCTGTTTAAAATCTTCCCCTTATCACGAGTTCCTCCCCTGCTGGTGTCCTCACAAATTATGTTTGACCTACTGTTCTAAGCAAGGAGAAAGTGTCCTTACCTGTTTGGTAATAACTTCTGGCCATCCCAGACCAGCTCCAAGAGCTTTCTCAAAGAACTTGAGAATGCTCAGAAGTGTATAAACTGGAGGTGCTGAACACTGTGTAGGATTAGATCTAGTAGGGATTGGTCTCATATGGAAGAATGACTAGGCACCACATTTGCTTAGTCGTCTGCCATACAGCATTGGGCAGACTCTTAACCTTCATTCCTACTTTTGTCATGGGAATAATAAGCAGTCAACTTCAAATCAGAGTGGGGACCCCTTAATTCCTTCCAGAATCACACCTTTTCTGTGCAAAGTTTTATTACAGATCCCAGACCAACCTTTATCTCATAGTATTTGATCACTGAAATTTTTCTTTGGCTAGATGCTGTTTCATCGCAACTCCTGCTGTGACTTTCCCAACACTGCCCTTTTTGTCAGTCTATATACTTTTCTGGTTGGAACCATAGATCTCTGCATAAGCAGTATCAAGTATTGCTTTGAATATTGAGCAATTAGATGATAGAAAGCTTCTCCACAAAGCCAATAAAATGATCTCTGGTGCACATAGTTATCAACAGTGCTTTGGTGCTCTGTTCCCTTTTGCTTTATTAACCCTGGCCCTGTGGGCATTGAGCAATGATCCAAATGATATCTGTGCTGCACGTACAGTGCATTCTGCTGGCCACTTCCACATAGCAAGACATCAGAACAGATTTCTGAAGCTGAGTACTTGTACTTCCAAACACATTTGCAACATTAGCATAAGTTAGTTTATGCCTGCAAACATCCACCGTGCATGCATGACTATTTAGCCAAGAAATGGGCATGCACTCACACTAACCTAAACAGGGACAATTTGCCTCTCTACAGTGGCTGTAGCTGTAACAGGAATATTCTGCGCCCTCCCTAATAACTTTAATCTGCAAATAGGTTTTTAATCATTCATAAAGTGACTCCAGGTGAGACATTATGCTTCCTTCAAATGAAATCTAGGGGATTCATGCTTTCTTTTTGTGCAAGTGAGCAGGATGTTTTCCAAAGGGGGATTGAGAGAATGGTATGGAAAAGAGCAGTCTGACGGGGTAGGGCACATACTCTCATGCAGAGAAGCTTATTTCACTATCATGCAAGGGGCTTTATTTTTACTTCTGATGGTGTCTTTGGGGCTTTGTTGGCTACATGACAGCAACATGTGAACAATATGTTACTCATCAAAAGCTACCTGGCACAACTACCTCAAAAAAGAATAGAGCAGCAAATAAATACAGCACAGAGGGAAGTGACGACAGCAGCCGCATTTCAAAAGGTTAATCCTTGTTTAAAATGGTGTTCTGATGAAGAAAGATTAAATGATGTGCTGGAAGTGGTGCAGTATGACTAACGAGAGAATTCACAGTTATAAGAGATAGGAGAGGAAATATCAGAAGGGATATAAACCATCAGGCATTCACACACTGGTGGATTGTCAGGAAAAAAATTTGCTGACTGGCAAAAGACATCACTGTTTGTCTTTTTTAAATCTTCCTCTGAGATGTTTCAGCCCATTAGAACTATCTCCAGAGGATCCAGAGATGAAAACTTGGGCCCAGAAGTGTCTTGCAGCAACCCTAGGCTATGGCTGCATGAATGAGTTGAGCTGAGATAAACTGGGGCTGATTTCTGGCTTGTCTGTTCCTCCCCAGGAACAGCCCAGCTGCCCAGTGACACTGCAGAGGGTAGAAAGCAGCCTTCCATGTTTTCATGGCCAAGGAAGCGCACTGACCTTTATCCAAGGGTATCATCTCCAACTGCAGACAGGCAGCTCCTTGCAGGATGGCAAAGTTGTGGTGAGTTGCTTGCGTAGCTGTACTCAGGCACGAGGGAACAGCAGGAACATCACTGCCCCATTGATTTGGCAGGGGAGCTGAAGTTTTCAATTATATGATGAAGACTAACATTGTTTTGCAACTCTATGTGTATTTCCTCATTAATTTTCCAGTATTTATTAGGCCTCTTAGGCTGGGTACAAGTTGTGTTAGTGACATATAATAATGATTAGTTCTACTTTACAGAAAGTAGCACTGAAGGAGAAAAAAGATCTGGCAGTTGCTTAGCTCAGGGCTAGAACAAAATGAGTCCCCAGCAGCTCTCTAACCAAGAAGCTATACTGCCATAGTCCTTGAGATGAGTGGGATTTTTTTCTTTCCAATAGTTTCAGTATTTATGCCTGTCGTGGTTTAAACCCGGCCAGCAGCCAAACACCACACAGCCACTTGTGCACCCTCCCCAACCCTCAAGGAATGGGGGAGACAGTTGGAGGGGTAACAGTAAGGAGACTAAGCAATTTAATAATTGAAGTAAAATTAAAGTAAAATAATGATGATGATAATAATAGTAATAATAGAAAATACAAATTCACAATGTGATTGTTGACTGCCTGCTGACCGATGCCCAGCCCGTTCCCAGCTAGTGATCCCAGACAAGAGAGAATCCTGAAACTACCATCCCGAAAACCTGAGTGGTGCTTCCTGATCAACCCTTATCTATATCCTGAGCATGACGTTAGATAATACAGAATATTCCACTGGCCAATTTGGTTCCGTTGTTTTGGCTCTGCTCCCCCCCCAGCTTCTTGTGTACCTGTGTACTAGCAGGACATGAGAAGTTGAAACGTCCTTGATCTCTTAGCAACAACTAAAACCATCAGTGCATTATCAACATTCTTCTCATATCAAATTCCATACTGAATCCAAAACACAGCATGATTCTAGCTAGTAAGAAGGAAGGAAAAAAAACCCCACAATTAGCTCTATCCCAGCTGAAACCAGAACAGTGTCACTCCACTGTTTTGGTCTTGGTGCTTTCTGGGCTAAATCAGTGTATAACAATGGAGATAACTGAGGAGAGATTCTGTGAATGGCTCTGGACAGTGGCTCCACATGCAGCATTAGAAACAGTTTTGTTATGAGAAGTTGTTCAGCTAAATACCCTGAGGTCACTGTCCATGTCGACCAGTAAAGCTCAGCCCTTTCCAGTGGGAGATGGCAAAATTTGCAGTAAGACTCCTTCCTTATTCTGTGCTACACCCGTGTCACTGTGCAGTACTGTTTGTCACAGCCGAGTTGGTATTGCAAGAACTTGGAAATACCACAGCGCTAAGAAGACAGGGAGACAGCACCCGGCAGCTCGAACCAAGACCTAGCACCAGTGCTGCAGGGACCACACACAAAACAAACCACCTTTTCTTTCTGGCAGAGATTTTGATCATTGATCCCTATGGCATTGGACACACAAAGGAAAATACCAATAACAGGAAAAATCCAGCAAGAGAGGGAAGAGGTCTCTATGCACTTTTCAGTTCAATTGCTGTATTTCAAGTCTCATCCAAAATCTAATGGATCAATGGGAATCCTTCCAGTAACTTCAGTTGGGGTTTTATAAGGCTTTAATTAATGGCTTGGTTGCTATGATTGTGTATGTTCCTCTCACAGTACCACTCAGGGCTGTGCCTCCAAAAAAGAATTAAGCAAACAGGGCTCCGTGATCATCATTTTGCAAATGGCAACAGATTAACTCACTTGGGAAGGATTTGATAGCAAAGGTTTGTCTCCAACTGTCTAAAAGTTTTCTATTATAAAGGAATGGAGAGAAAGCCATTTTTGACCTCGTTTGTGGCTGAGTTCCAGCAGTATTAGGTTTAAGGCTAATTTTCTGATGAGAGGTAAATGTTTAACATTAAGACTAAAAATGTTTTAGGATTAAGGAGCTCTTTGGAATTAATGTGTTTGGCATAGGACTGCAAACTGCATCTGAGTCAGAGGAGAAAGAGCATGCTCTAGTGTAAAGCTTCAGGCTTCTCCTGCGGTTATCTTCTTCCCTTTGGGCAAGGGTCTCAGCAGTGTGGTGTACCAATCCATCTGCTACCCCTGATTCTCCAAGTTTCTTTTTTCTCCTTGTGCCTTTTGAGGAATCTGTCCTATCTCTTTTTGAACCATGCTGCTTATCTGCTCAAAAAAATCCTCCCTTTGCTCTCCAGCACCCACCCCATGTCTCATCCCCAGCAGCCCCAGTCAGCTGTGTTCCTTAAAATCCAGACAGCGTTTTAATAACCAGCCAGCCAAGAGAGGCTGGTATTGAGTGGCAGCTTGTGGGTGCTCATGTACCTGCTTGCACCCACAAACAAGGGCCCTGCAATCCCTGCCTTTTGCCAGAAAATAACTGGGTTTGAAACCACAGAGCTGCAGACACAAAGACAGGGCTGAAAGAGCGGTGCCTGTCCTGGAGAACCTCACTTTGTTTATGACTGACTCTCTCTGGGCTGCTTTTAGTAATGTGGGATAAAAAATGATACTATGTACTCTGTAGGAGTGTGTATATATGTGTGTGTGTGCACCCAGAGACAGGCACATTTATAAACAAACCACAGAACACATTGCAATGCTTGAACACACTCCAGCCTGTCTATGGACATCTTGTTCTCTCTCTCCTTCTGTCCTTGAGGTATCAGGTTTCCTTGTTTACAGTCTGCCTCATTTGGGATCTGGAATTCCTAAAGAGCAGCAAAACATTATCATGTGACTGAAGACTTATTTCTAGGAAAAGCGGAAGAAGTTCTGAGAAAGGTCAGTTCTCACTTGCTCCCGTCCAGAATACAGAATAAAGGAGATGAAGCCGATGTGAAGTCCCTGATCCTTTGTCTCTCTGTTGAGCCTGGGATGAGATCTAAAGGAAAATCTAATGTTTGACACAGAGTTCCTCACACTTCTCATGTTTTCTCCCTCTTTTATGGTTTATTGACACGGGACATTTCACACAGAAGCAGGATTTCTGCCTCCTGGGATGTCAGTCCTTCCAGTGGCTTCCTTATCTTCTGACGGGTTATTTTTGCATGTGCTGTCAGAAGTGGCCATAACCCTGCCCGTGACATCACTAACAAGACCATGGGACAGATCCAGGCAACAGTACACACAGGGAGGACTACATTAATGTAGCAGCAGAAAACAAAGAGGAAAACACAAACAAAACCAACAGCCCCTAGGTCCCCTATGCCAAAAGCATCAATGAGAGCATTTCTAAAGCTCTTCTCATTGGGCAAGAGCAGAACTAGTGAACCTTGATTATATGGGGTTGTCTGGATGGGTGGCATCTGGATCGCTGGCCCTGTGCTACAGCGTTCAAAGACCCTGCACTATAGCAAGTGTGCAGTGCCTGTCCTGGCGGTGCCCCACAGATCCCAGGAGCTAAGCATCTCCCTCCCTGTGATGGGGCCATTTTGGCCTCCCCACAGAGGAGGAGTCCTCAAGGACTTTGCCTTTTTAGATGCTGCAGTCATGGTTCCTGGCACTCTCAAGGTGTTCCTGGTTGTGAGTGAGATGAAGTATGAAGGATGGGCAAGGCTGAAACCTGCTGCTGACATGTTCAGCAAAGACGACAATGGGTGTGATGGAACAAAGTGCTGGAAAACGTGACGGAAATCCCTAATTACCTATCCAGTGGAAGACTGGAAGACAGTGCTCACAGGGCTGACTTTTGGTATGAGCAAGGCAGACAGTTTCCTACAGTGGCTGTCTGATGGCTGCCCTGCCCTGCAAGGCCATGTTGGCTATTGCTGCTAGGATGGAGGGACACGGTGTGAGGGACACTGGCTACTCCTGGGGAGCTGCTGCTGAATCTCTCCAAAAGGCTGCAGCCACTGCTTCCATCCCTCTGATCTTAGTAGCAGCAGCAGGAGAACCCTTAGGTGATGATAGATATTGAATCTTGTTCTGATAACATCGTGGTCAACACCAAAAATTCCCATTGTCTAGATTTTTGCCCTGCAGCTGTGTGTCTTTGTGCTTTGAGGTGCCGAGTTTTCTAGTCTAGCTCCAACAAGAGCATGTACAAGCATACTTAAGTTTTAGCAAGAATCCTGCAAAAAGACTCACATGCTTAAGCCCTTTGTTAGTTTCAGGCTCAAATTCTCAGCCCTAGGCAGGACCAAGCCTATAATGATTCTCTATTTCTGCACAAATCTGCTGGAAAATATATTTGTCTGGAGACCTGCAGCAGGCTGAGGTTTTTGAGCATTCCCCGGGCATCCTCCACTCGTGCAAACCTCTCACACATCTATGCAGGCTGCCTCCACAAAGTCCTGTTGCACTGTCAGTATTGCAAGGGTCATTGGTGAAGTTGCAGGGGGGGAAAATATTAATATGCAGCGATCACACTGCAGCTCTATTGCCGTGAAGTGAGAGCAGTAGGTACTCTAGGCTCTATTAACTATTCCAATGCAAATCAACGTGGGATTATGGAGCAAATCCAAAATTTGGAGAAGTAATAAGGAAAATCAGTAATGTCTGCACAGTCTTCATTCCTGAGGCACACTGACTATAAAACACAGGTGCCTATAAAGTCTGGCACACGTTGCTATGTCATGAAAAGAAAACTCATGGCTGCAGCATGGTAAATGCCCACAGCACTTGGTGTGGAAGCTCAATAATTTCAGGAAATTCTGATTCACTGGCGAAAGTCTAGACTGTAACTTAAAATTAGCCATACAGCCTGAAATCAGGGCCTTAGCTCCTCTCACTGATAGTGGTGTTGTGGTTTAATCCCAGTCAGCAACTAAGCCCCATGCAGCTGCTCGTTCACTCCCCGCCCGGTGGGATGGGGGAGAGAATCGGAAGAGTAAAAGTGAGAAAACTCATGGGCTGAGATAAAGGCAGTTTAATAGGTAAAGCAAGAGCCACGCACGCAAGCAAAGCAAAACAAGGAATTCATTCCCCACGGGCAGGCAGGTGCTCAGCCATCTCCAGGACAGCCGGGCTCCATCACACACACTGGTTACTTGGGCAGACAAACACCATCACTCCAAACGTCCCCCATCTTCCTTCTTCTTCCCCCAGCTGTATAAGCTGAGCATGGCGCCATATGGTCTGGAATATCCCTTTGGTCAGTTGGGGTCAGCTGTGTCCCCTCCCAATTTCTTGTGCACCCCCAGGCTCCTCGCTGGTGGGGTGGGGTGAGGAGCAGAAAAGGCCTTGACTGTGTACACACTGCTCAGCAATAACTAAAACATCTCTGTATTATCAACACTGTTCCCAGCACAAATCCAAAATGCAGCCCCATACTAGCTACTGTGAAGAAAATGAACTCTACCCCAGCCAAAACCTGCACAGTAGCCAGTTGTTACTTGCAGAAAGAGAAAAAGCAATGGGTATAGCTAGTCTGTCCTTCCAGTTACAGCCAGCAGCAACTTGGGGATCTTCTAAGCCAGAAGTTCCTTGTGGATCTTCAGGGAATACCAGAGATCAGCCATGGGGTGATTCTCTGAACACAGTTATGCCTTTGGAGTTGTAACATTCTGCAGCAATAAGATTCATAGGTCCGTGAGGCTCAATGTGACATATATTTGTTTGCTTGTTTTAAATATATGTACTAATATACTGTAGTATGTAGCATTTCTGCACGTTCTCCCTTGACCTTGTGACAACATCAGGCAATTGTTCCCCAGGTCCAAGTCCCCTGTATCAATCAGGCAGTGCAGAAGTATGCTCTGCTTCCTGTCAACATGTGTCCAGTCTGGCCACTGGACTCTTGGTTACTCTGGGTAAAGGTGTGACTTTGAAGAGAAAGTCCTGGACCAGAAAAGCCCTACCCCAGAAAGTGCCTGCCTTACTCTACTGTGTCAGAGTTTGTAGTGAGTGAAGTCTTGGACCATGCAGTCTGTTTGCTAACCAGAAAGCTGATGTGCTGCCAGGCTGCAACTCCATGTCGATTTGATTCAACAAATCCGACTTTTATTTTCCTGAGATCTCATCTGTGCTGCTATCAGCTTGGATCCAACCTGGTGGATCAATGAAAGTTATGACACTGTACAGATTTGTTTTTCAGTTGCATTGATAAACCAGTGTTGCAAGATCCTCAGCTCAGACTCAGAGTCTGGCTAACTGAAGGTTGTGAAATTTCCAAAGGCGACAAGGGGGAAAAAAGCAAAAAACCACTCTCCCCTGTGTTGCAACTCTGAGTGCAATCAGTCACAAACAATAATCCTCTCACTGGACATTCAGATTTGTTTTAGTTGGGACCATGGAAAGTAATTTCTATATATATATCAGCTAGATGTCTGACCTGAGGGTTAAACCAAAGAAATCTGCTTGCAGAAAAGTTGCAAATGCAAAATTCTGGCATGGCAGTCCAAGTTCTACCCTCGACTAACACAGTTTGTCTTGAAATTGTGACTACATTGAGCAATTGTACAGGGGAAGGGAAGAACTTAACCATTCTGAAGAACATCTGTAAGCTAAAAACCAAGCAATGAGAACCACCAGAAATGGAAATATTTGATTAATGAGCAACACTTTAATGAAGATATTTGCTGTGAAACAGCTCCCAGGGCTGCACTGGTGTTTCAAAGTGTTCTTCCTCATCTCCTTGGGCAGCTATGGTTTTAGCTGCTCTGTGCCATAGATAAATGAGAGGACCCAATGCCCCTTGCTCAGCATTTCAGCTGCTTTCTTTGACTCAAAGTATGGCCCACTGGCTGAAACATGAGGGTAGTGTGTTTAACTGGATCTGATTCCCACAGCAACCTACCGAAGCATCTCTGGTATTAGTGGGCACTTCAACACCTGAACATGATACAAAGTGAGAAGGAGTCTAGTGAGTATTCTGTGATGTTGGTTGGATTATGGCAGAACAGAGAAGCCCTAGTCTTGGGCGGTGAACGTGATGTATAGACAGGGGACACGCAAGTAGTCTCTACCGTAATGAGCCCAGACAGAGCTCAGCAGGACTTTCGCAAAACGCTCCCTTAAGCAAATTCAGAGAAAGGGGCCAAAAGGGAAGAATCAACACCACTTGCACCCGGGAGTTGAGGAAAACAGCAGAAAAGCTCTAGGAAATTCTGCTCCAGCTCTTTCCTTGGAAGAATGGATTCACAATGTGATTACAAGCTCCCAGAAATCCCCCAGAATATAGTCCAGAACAAAAATAAACTAATCTAATCCAATCTCATTTAATCTAATTTATTTTCTCACTACTGTGAAATGGCCATAAAACATCTAAGACATTTTTACTTCTTTTAAATGTTGACCAGCTGCAGGATCATGTCATGCATACCATTGTTATATGGACACTATTCTTTAGTGGAATTATCATTTAACTGAACCGCAATATGTTGCGAGAGGAAATCCTTGTTAATGACAGCTACAGCTGGGAGAAGCCTTGTGAATATTTTTACTAGGCTCACTATAACAACAATAGGAATGTGCCACGCTATGATGATCATTAAATTTTACCCACTGCCTTTGTGGGTGACCTTTCTTTCAGCAAGGGCAAAATGTAGCACAGAACAGGCTCCTGATTCAACTTACCCATACCTCAGTGGGCCTGTCTTCAGTGACCTTTCACATGAATGCAGGGAGGAGCTAAGATGATCCCCCATCTGAATATGAAAGTGTAAGAGTAGGCCAAAGACCTTCATACCTTTTAATGCAGTAAATAATGTTGCATATGCAGTGTAGCAACCACTGAAAGCAGTGCTTAACACCTCGGGTAGTTTTCCATTTTTCCTTGACTAGTATCTTGATCATCAGACTTCTGTATTTGCAACTGATGTTACATTGGACTTTGAATATAAAGACTAATGACAAGAGAAAGTGGCAGTAATTTCTGACTCAAGATTTTCATCAATAAAAAACAATCCTAAAATGACTGACACCGTATCGGCTAGGGCAAGAATCTGATCCCTTTGTACTTAAGATACTGCTTTGAACCATAAAATCAAATGAGGTCACGTATATAGCAAGGTGCATGAGTAAAGACATCACAATCCGACACGTGTCTTTGGTGAAGCACGCTGCAGTCCTCCAAAGGGAGGTGCAATAGAAAGGTGAAGTGTTAATAGTTCCTTTGACTTTTTATGACTCCTGTTTTGCAGGGTGATCATGTGCTGTTGTTTTGAACTTCACTCATGTTTGTTCTATTTCCTAGATCTGCCTTTGTGATGGCCACTCCCAGAGTAATCAACCCTGAGGAAATTCATGTCTGGACTGATGAAGCTCAGTTTTATTCTCAGCTCCTCACTGAGAATATGGAAGTTTTTCTTCTAACTCCAATTTTTCCAAAGCCTTCCTAATTTAAAGATCAGCGAATTAGTTCAGGCTACTTTTGTGTCAGCTCTTCCACGTCATCTGCACATATTCTATTACTTCTAGGATCCCAAAACCACACGTGAAATGTGCCGGGTAGATTTTCTGTTGCCTGACCTTTTGTGTACAGGGTACACAGGGCCTGTGTTTAATTCTGACCCAGGTGCACCAAGCCTGGATTTCAGTGAACCAAGAGGTTGTGATGACACTGTAAGTATGGACTATAGCAAGAAAGTATTAAAGCCAGCAAGAGCCAAATCTGCAGCACATGGTGGTGTTGAGACCAAGGCACATATCCCTGATACTGGGTCTTCTTTTTTAAGTGGGTACAATACCAGGTCGGTGTTAGGCTACTGCAGATGGCTTGTGTCCACACAGTGTGAGTACCTCTGTATTATACCTTCCCACATTTCCCATTTTGTGTGCAAAAATATTTTGGGACTCTCTTCTGCTTGTTGAGGGGTACCCAAGGGATTCTGCTCCGTTCAGCTTAGTTTCTCATCTCTCTTCCTTAATGTATGGTCACAGAATATTTTAGTTCCAGAAAGAGAATCCCTTAAACTCCACACGCCAACTGTAGACTGCGCCCTGCACAGAGCAAACAGTGTCAGGCAGACAGGAGGAGGTCTAGGGCTATGAAAATGACCAGTCAGCACCAGGGACCTCAAGAAAGCTCTGTGTTCCTGCAGAGACAGAAATAACCTGCCTCCACACCAAAGCACTGAAGGCTGGCAGGGGCAGGAGCAGCTCATGTTTGGATGCATGAAGACTCCACATTATGAAAACCTCCCAAAAGCAATACAGAGGGAAAAATAAAGTGTTTCAAAATTTGAGCCCAAAGGAAAAGCAAATTGACGTTTAACAAAAGGCTGATTTTCTTCTGCCGTAGAGAGGTGTCTGCCACTTACTCGAGCTGGCAAGGCAGCGTCTCAAAGGGCAATTTAACCAAGTTGCATAAGGCCTTGGCTGGGTGGCTGTAGAAATATAGGGCCTCTTATCTGAATGCTGGCCACAGCTGTTACAGATCTTGAAGGAATTATCTCTGTGCCTGTCAAACATCTGCTTTGTAAGCAAACAAAGAGGCTGAAGTGGTGCACATGACATGCTGCAGCTCATGGGGCAGAGCCAGGAGGCAGCAAATGGGAGCTTTTTTCCCCTGGCATCAGAAACTTGATGTCCCATGAGTGACTCCGGTGGATGGATAGGCCCTAATCCCTCTGCGTTATATAGACCTGTGCCTTGTCATAGAAAAATAGCCAGTGGGGTCCAAGCGCTGATCTCAGTGTCTTTGGTAAGCTATAAATCATCTACAGCTCTCAGGAATATTCTGGCATATAGCCTGCAGAACTACATTTATTGTATCTCTCACCACCCAGGAATTGTTCCATATAAATGTGGGTAGACCCAAAAGGGCTGATGCTAAAAATCAGGATGTGCATTGGAGCCCTTTGACATTAAATATCTTCTTCCTTTTCTGTCTTCCCTCCCTTAGTCATCATTATATTTTTCCTCTACAATGCAGCCACAGTGCCTCCTCTGTGAACCAAGCTAGCTGCCTTTCCATATCTCTGGTAGTCTCTCCATTATGAACACCCCCACAACACATAATAAATACCCTTTGAGAGCCTGGCCACAGGGAGTGCGGCATGCCTGTATATTGGGTAATCAGAATACTTTGTGTTCTCTTGTGTATGTTTTTATGCTACCACCAGCCCCATAAAACCCCTTGATAATTGCCCATTGCTGTGACTCTTTGCATGTGGGTCTAGATTGGGTCTGTGTGCAACACTCTTCCAAATGTAGATGCTGTGGGAGAATCTCGTCCAAATATGAAGACTGGCCACCATATGAGGATACGGATTATGCGTGCTGTCCATTCAAGACTTCCCTTCTTTGTGCTCTATCAAAAACCACTGACACTGAAGAGGATGATGGTGACGGTATGAATAGATGAACAACCAGATGAATGAATGTGAAGGGTTGTCCTGAGGTCTCTTTCATCTGTTTTCCTCTGGCAGAGACCTCTAAGTGTTCCTGCAGTGTGTTCCTGAGCCGTTGATCCACGTCTTTTTGAAAATATCTTAGTTCAAAGTGACACAGCTTCACATTTTCTTTATATGTATAATCAAATGCAAACAATTAAGATTGCCTAACTGAACTCTGTGCCTACAGGTAACTACAGTTCAAAGGACTTTTACTCAGTTAACAGGTTGGACAGCATTTCCTCCACACCCTTCAAACAGAGTTATGGTGTAACATCTAACAGAACTTTCCTGTCAAAATCTCCAGTTCTAGGGTGAGCTCTCAGGCCAACTGCCTGAGGCCCCAGGTCGCGAAGGACACCTCTGGGCCAAGTAGAAAATCAATGCATGACAATCAATGTTCAACTGAAAAAGTGGGAATGCATCCATTTCAGGCCCTACGCAAGACCACGAGGCTATTGCCAGTTCTGTGTGTGTCAGCTGGAAACTAACAAAGCAATATCACCTTGCAATAAAGACAGTCTTATCAAGGACTACCAACTAATTTCCATTCCAGTTATGTTGCTGCAATTTTTATCTCATTATTCTCAATGACACTGGGCAGAGGAGGTGTTAATATAAAGGAAGACTGTGTTTCTAGTTACAGCTTAACACTATAAACCAGAGAGAGTGGGTTTTGTTCCAAGCTTTGCCATAGATCTGGATTGCTTAACATACCTTTGCCTCAAGGCTTTTAATCTGCAAAGTGGTGTGAGCAATAACACTTAGCTGTGAATCTCAAATCATTACTATATTTAAAGTGCTTTTTCTGGAAGATAGTGCTGGTGCATAAATATCATTGCAGTGCAGGTGGCTTGGCTATACTTATCATAGGAGAGATCACCTCCAAGTGTCTGCTCAGATGCTGTATTTCAGAGATTCACATAGTTAAGTTTGTGCTCATCATTCATCTGGATAGCTGGATTTAGTTTAGCTGGGGCTGGAGGTGGTATTTGGCTAGACAGGTGTCTCATTGTCTGAATGAAATCTGAATCTTCAAAGAAAGGAGAGCAGCAGGGAATGGACTCAGTCAAGGACTGGCTGTGAGATATGGGGCTCTTCAACTCCCAGGTTCAAATCCAATAAAGTTAATAGAAATCACATGGCTTTCTTGCCATCTGGCAGCCAGTTGGAAGCTTGTGTGTGCATTGTATTGGTGAATTTTACTATCAAGTTACAGGACAAGAGACTTCATCAGCTCTAAGGACAGGTTGGGAACAGTGAAGAAAATTGAATAAACTGTATCAACCTAGGGTAGTGGTTTGGTACTTTAAAAGGGTGATGTGTGAGAGGAATGAGTTAAGTCTTAGTCTCATAGCTCACTTTTTTGACAGAGAAGGATAGACTTTACAGCAGATAAACACCAAGGTTTGTTTCTGGGAAATCAAGTAGGTTAAAATCTTCTATTAGCTCTGTGGTCCTTTCCATAAAACTGGGTGACAGTTCAGATGCATCAGGAAAACTCACAGTTCTAAGCACACATTTTCTTTGGTTTGTTTGAGAAGGCAGGTTAACCGCCCTTTTTGAAAAAAGTTTCTTTTGTCTTCATACTCACAGAAAAGATGGATGTGACTACAAGGGAGAGGTAGAGGGATGGTTTGCCAGCATGGCCAGGGCACCTGCAGGATGTAAAAATGTCCAATGGCTCATGGATGTGCAGTGACACTATAAAACTTGCACTAACCATGTGCAGGCTTCAGAAAGGGCTTTTACCCCTGAAGAACCTGAACTGGAGTCCCGACATCGTTCAGCTCTGGCCTTGTATCACCTCGTGGCTTTCAAACTAGTGTTATGCTTCAGCTGGTGACCATTTTACAGTAGCTCGTGGCTTCTCGTGCACTGCAAAAGTACAAGTCCTGTGATTTCTGAAATACCCTCCCAATCTGAAAACAGATCTCAAGGCACACTGCAGTCTACCAGGAGGAATAAAGGGTTTCCGAATTTCTGCCCACCCCAGTCTCATCCCTGGGGAGAGCTCTCATGTCTCCACAGGCTCTGCTTGTAAAAAGTGATGAGGGACCAGTGTGCTTCTCTCAGCGGGGAATTAATTAACAGCCCTGGGTGAATCACTGGGAGGAAGGCAGCTGTTTTCTAGAAATTTCTCATTTTTCCTCTTCCCTCCACAGCTGAGGACCCCCTGAGGGTGCCTGTCAGGGACTGTGATTGGCTGAAAGTGCCCCACGTGACCAGAGAAGCCATTTTAGCTGGGGGGCCTTGAGGTTGGTGGGAAGTTTGTGTGTCCTCTGGTCACTAGGGGTGTGTGTGCGCCTAGTTTGCAGGTGTGTATGTTAAGAGCAGCTGTGTTAAATTGTATTTACTGTAGGAACAAGCAGTATGGCCGCTCTGGAGGCAGGAGAAATGAAGTATTGGTCTTGCCTGCTTATCCCAAAAGGTATGGGAGGAGAGTCCTGTCCAGGTGGAGCCTGCAGGGCCTGGTGGGGGAGCACCCAGGGCACAAGGTAAGGCTCTATATGCCTTTTGGTTTTATTTGTTTGCATAGTGTTGGCTTGCTGGTGCAAGAACTGGTCCCAGCATGTGTGTGGGAGCATGGGCTTGCTTCACCCTCTAGGTGTATTTGGAGAACTGGATTGGGCCATCTGTATTTGGAACTCCTGGTGTGTATCTCTGTGGTGTTTGGTTGCTTTCTTTTGACTGTTTTTTTTTATCCATCTTAATTTCCTGGTTGTCTCCACTTACCTGGGAATTTGTAGTGCCTCTTTTTGTTGTTGCAGCAGCTCATTTTAGGTGTGGAGGGGGTGCTTTTGTGTTGTTTGGCTGGAGCTGAAGCATCAAGAGGTCAGCCAGTAGAACTGATGTTAAAAGAAAAGGCCTAGCTATAACTCCATGTGTTTCATAATGCCTCGGCACAATCCTGGAGCTGCTTTTGTTTCTCCACATTGGGTTTATGTATCTCTACATTTCACTTAGAGCTTGTGGTCATAGCAGCAGAACTTGGCAGATGCAGCTGGTGTGGTTGTTCCATGTGAAATTTCAGGGTGGGGAGAGAATTTCTGCGCGTTTTCAGGTGGAACTGGATGTCCCAAGCCAAAGTTAGAGCTCCTGGAGTTGTAAAAAAAAAAACAAACCCAGAGCTTCTGTGTGAAACCAAGCAGTAAATCATGGGCAGTGTGTCAGATTAAAACAAGAAAATAGGCCCCCCAACCCACCTGTTAATCCATATTCTGTCAGTGTTGACAAATAAAAATCAAATTAATGATTGTGTAACTGGGGAAACAGAGGCAGGGAGTGACCAAGACCATATGTGAAATCATTGAAAGAGCTTGGAGTGTCATCTAAGGATTCTGGGTGTGACTTCTGGTTAGAACTGATGGTTTTGGGTGTCTCAGTGTGAGAGATTTAATATAGTATAGGGTGTGTGTGGGTTTTGTTTCTTTTTTTTTTTTTTTTCTTCTGTGTGTGTTGTCCCTGTCTGTGTCCCCCCTTGTCCTGCTCACTCTCCCCACCCTAGATGTTCACTTCTATCTGTAAGATAGAAGGTACCTTTGCAGTGCACAATTCTGGGTGCTGTAGAAATAAATTATCTGGAATAATACACGGTTTTGAAAAATCCTTAGATTACATCCACCTTCTTCCTTGAGTAAGAAAGACTATCTATGGGAAATAGTTCCACCTATGCATACCCCGAAGCTAGAGCCTAATGCAGAGAAACCTACTTAGCTTTTGTCTGCTGTAGCACAGGTGAGAATGGGCTTCCAAGTGCATGACTTCACATTTCTAAAATGTGAAGGGCTTATGCAAGGAGCAGCAGATGTATCTACAAACCTGACAGAATGCATCTTTCTCCGTGTGACTGGTGCATGTTGTGGAAACTGGGGTCTCACTTTAAGAAAATAGCAGATGGGACTGTGAGAGGGACAAAGAGAAGTTAAACCTTAGCGTGTTTGGCATGTTAATGTGGGCTCTGAGAGCTCTAAAGGGACTATCCCAGAGGCGTGTGTTGGTTAGCAGTTTTGGCTTGCCACAGGTAATAGGAGGATGCACTCATGAAGAACTAAATGTACAAGTTTATTAAAACACCAGTAGCCTGTTGTCTTTCTCCAGAATAAATTTCTTGTCTTCTTTCATCACACTTTATAGAGCATGTTGAAACACAATTGAGAACACTCTGCTGTTCTTGTTCGGAAGCAGGGAGTGTTCCCATGAATGGGAAAGCGCCATTTGCATTAATCATGGGTGATTAGGCATCTAATGGCCTCCACAGCTCTTTAGGTCTGAGGTCCACAGCAATAGCTGATGTAAAAATAGTGTGTGTGACAGTGAGTAAGAATGAGCATGCAAGGGCATGTGTACAGCCCTGTCTATAGGCATGTACATGAGTTCTGTTTTTCTGGCCTTGTGATTTCATACTTTGACCAGGTTACGTCTTGCTGCTGTCTGCATGATCACTTATTCTTGTCCTCAGAAACAGGGTTAGTCAGCATTTTCTGAGTATTTTTGGAAATTGTGAGGAACTACAGAGTTGTGAGGGGGGTGGGTGTGTGTAGAAAGAATACCGGTAAAATCATCACCCAAACGGGAAGATTGAAACTCACGGATTTTTTTTTTTGTGCTTGGTTTTATGAGCAAAAAAAGGATGCATGAAAAAAATTAACCAGGCGTTGGTGAAAATACAAAGAGTGAAATCTGTGTTTGCTCAGTGTGTGCATGCATTTGTGTGGTGTGGGTGACTTTAAATGATGGGAGGAGAAGACACACTGAACCATCCCTTTTTAGAAGTGTCCCAATGCCTGTTTCAGATCTAGGTCTGCTTCCTGATCTGTTCAGTCCTTCCTCTGGGAAGTTTTGTGGAAGGTCTTAATTTCTGCAGGCCATCTCTTTTTATGCTGCTCCACGTGCTGATTTTGAGGGAGAAGAATCTTGTCATGTGTCTAAAAATCTATTTCAAAGTGGAGTAAAGAGCATGAGGTGTCTTTTTGTCTCTGTATCAATACAGAAAAATAGTAAAATAAGCCGCTACCCGGGGCGGCCAAATTCCTAAATCTGACCAATGTGAAAAAGCAAAGGCTCTTTAAATGCCAAATAGACCATCTGTCAGTATGTTATGCCAGGTTTCTGGAAGACCAGCAATACACCTCAAATTGTGAAACCGTCTAAAATGTTGCATAGATAATAGTTTGTGATATTAAACTTTTGAGTTGTGATGAAGCTGTAAAATATCCTGCTGTGTAAGTCATGCTGTCTGGGAAGGGTGCGATCAGACACTAGTGATTCATCTGACTCCCCAAACCAGCCTACTAATGATGCGTGACATATCACAGGGCCAGGCGCTTGAGGTGAGACTGATGCATTTCAAAAGCCTATGTAGGCTAGTATGTTATGGTCAACTGCTTTATTTGTGTTCTTGGAAGGTACCTCTCATGAAAGCATCTTTACTGAGACTCACTTTAACAAGGTGAGTCCCTGTTGTAATGATTCATATAAAGGAAGGTGTAGATCCTTGATCCCCTCTGAATACTTGTTTGCATCCTGATGGCTTTTAAGAATGATCAAAGCTTAGCCCAGGCTGAGTGGATGGAGGAAGGAGATATTGCTAAATGAATGCCATGCTATTAATTGCTGAGCAGATACCTCTGAGATTGTAAAAACAGTTTTTTACAAGGCTGCCTCTGAGAGGCAAGATACAGCTGAATAGATTCCAGCTTGACAGCAGTGAGAAGGTGGCCCCAGCACTTGCTTAAAGTTGCTCCTCCAGTGCCTGAGCTGGGATTGGGAGTGCTCTAGGCTTGTGTTCTCCATCGGAATGCTCGTCCTTCCTTAGTCCCCATTTGTGTGATTAGGGGCTTAACTCTTTGGCTTTTTTGCTGTGATACGTACTATTTTATACTGACACTTGTTTAAGTGCACCAGGTGGACACAGGTAGAAATGGAAAACTCTTCAGACTGCAGTGTTTTCCCTGAAGTAGAGAACCGAAGTAAACTGGTCTTGCAGCTCTATCCAGTGTGGTATTGCCCTTTACCAACAGGTTTTTTTCGTGCAGTTTCTATTCCAGTTGTGTGACCTTACTCTGCTGACTTCCATCTTGTGAAGGGAGATACTTCCCAGCCTACACTCCAGTGAGAGGCCGTGGCCCTGGGCCCTGATTCTGCAGATGGGAGTGTCCTTACCCTAGTTTCCATGAGTGTGCTACAGAAACCTGCTGGTTTCTGTACTAAAATTAGAGTACAGGTGTGTGTGTTTGTGGAATCGGGGCCTGAGAGAACAGAAGCAGAACATCCCAGGAAGCGTGTGCTTTTCACTTTTAACCCTCTGATGTATATGTGCTTTGAATTTGTTCTTGAAATGCATTCACTTTGCTCTATCTGCTTGGGAGCCCTTTTGCAGGGAAGAAAAGGAAGGAGAAAAATGTTTTAGGTTGTGATAGTGGCTTTTGACAGGAGATGGGATCCCTTTCTAATTTGACTAATTGTCTCTGTTTTACAGGGTCTTGTCCAAGCATCTCTTGGTGTGTAGGGGATTTATGGGCACAGATCTTCAATGTCAGCAAAACAGTGGGTCTCTTGGGGACACCTTGGATGGCTAATGATGGGGTCTGAAGGAAATTTATGAAGGCACGGAGCCAGTGTCATTCTGAGCTGTGAGAGGTTTTGAAAAATATGTATGTGGCTGTCTTGTGTAGGTGACAAATGGATTCCATGGGTACAGAGAGACTGTGCTCACGGTCTAAACCTCAAAATGTTTCTGGAGGTGCAGAAATGGCTGAAGGAAAGCTTAGGGATCTGGGATGAAGCTCTGAAATGCAAGACTTGCTTTCAGTACAGTTTTGTTGATAGTGCCCTTTGTGTTGTGGTTTTTTTTTTTAAGCTATTGCATATGGAGTCATAAATCACAGTGAGAGATATACCTCAAAGAAGTGCAAAAAATTTAAAAAGTGAATGTTTTCCTTTATTTTTGTGCATTCTCATTCTTTCCTTTATTTTTGTGACTTCCAAGTGACTGAAGTCTGTGTTACTACTGTTGTAAAGATGACAATTGTCACCACTAGCTACAGGAATTAGGTATCTGTTACTCATCATCTTTGACTTGTTGGTGAGGGCTAACTGTGTACCTGCAGGGTGGTTCAGCCTGTACTAAGACCTTTGGTGAAAAAACATCTGGATGTGCCTGACTATCTCTGTAGGCAATGGGGAACAGTTACAACAGTTCCTGAGTTAAGAGCATGTGGTAAACATCAAACCATACCTCATGAAGATCCATCATCAGTGCATGTTGCCAGTGAGCACCTTTTCAGCAGGAACATCCTGGTGTAGCAGTGTCCAAGCCTTTTTCAGAAAACCTCGTTTTCAGCAATTCCTGTTTCTGCTCTGATCTTTGACCTTGTCCTGTGTCAAGCAAGGTTTCTCAAGACTAACTGTACTCTGTGTTGACTAACAGAGAGGTGATTATAGACTTAAACTGACAGTATCCTCAAGCTGTGGGAGATCCTCTTTAATGCAGTGGCATGCTGAAGTGTCACACTTGTTTGGTAGAGTATGATATAACTCTCTGGTGTCTGACTGGATTTAATAATCCAGTCCTGACTGGACAATAATACTGGACAAACTGTGTTGTCTTGGATTTTAGAGGATGTGTGTGCCTGTGGGAGGCATTGATGCTGTGGAGACCTGGCAGACTTGCACTGCAAATTTCTGCGCTCTGGCAGTCGAAAAGGTGACAAAGCTAGCCCAGACCACTCTGGGAAAGGTGAGTGACTGCATAGATCTGCTTACAAACATTTCTTGCCCCAAACTTGGGGATTTAGATCCAGTTCAGACTGGGTTACAGCAGCTCACTGAAGAGACAGTACAGTTCCCTGCACCAGAAGCATCCATTGCTTCTCCTTGGAGCCTGGCAGAAAGTGTCATTATGTTGCAGCAATCCCAGGCATTAGCACTGAGGACGAGGAGACAAATACCAAGAAGGCAGGGAGCTTTCAGTGATTTTGATGTTAAATTGTTTCCTATGGGGTTTTTAACAGATGGTGTTTATGGCAGAAACCTGTGACCTAGAGATAGAAGATGCATCATGTGGAGCCCATGTTGTGTCCCTGCCTTTCAGGATACAGCAGGGTCACCTGGCTGGGCAAGAACATGTGTTGAGCTCTTGTCCCCATCTCCTGCCCTTATGTGCGTGTGTGCCTGTGTGCACTCATGCTGCAGAAGCAGCCAGAGGCCCTTCCCACTGCAGAGCATCTGTCATCATGTGTTTAAAATAATCTGAAGCTAAAATGGGAGCATTCACTTTCCCTTCCTCTCCAGCCGGAGCCCAGAAAGGCAGCAGAGTCTGCCTTAGAGACTTGCAAGTAAATTGTGCAAGATCTTGGCACTGAAAGCACGTGGCGCGTGTCTCCGCAGCTGGGGAGCTGTTGCGGGAGAGGGTTGGGGACCCTGTGAAGGACTGTGAAAGATGCCAACATAAAAGCCCAGCCTGCATTGCCAAATTACAGCTCCTGGGGTGATGGAAGGGAGTACTTGTAGGAGCACTGACCTTTGGATCTGCTTTCCTTACAATGTGTTACGTCCAACCACAAGTCTTCAAATTATGTAGAGGAGTATTTTCCCAAACAGTACACTTCTGTTTTCCAGTGACGCATAAAGGCGAGGTAAATGGTTAAGAAATAAAACATGCTTAATTTAATGGGGACGACAGCAAGACAGATGGCTGGTGGTGCATCACTTAGTGCAGGCCTGAGAATGCCAGCTTCTGGGTGGAGAAAAGCACTGAGAAAGTGCTCAATTAATCTCTCTGGAGGCCAGTGAGCTGCTTGTGCTCATGGTCACTTCATGAGCTGCTGTCGGAACTCAACTGTGTTTGTGAATGTGTGTTGTCTCTGAGGATATCTGTACAGGAGTGATTGTTCTTCATACAAGCACCTTCCCTCTCAGGCAAACAAAGCAATTTGTGCTTGGACAAGTATTTGCAATTCTCCCATTTTGTAATTCATTTTTCAAAAAACGTTGTCATTCAGCTGTGGAGAAGAAATAATGCCATCCACCCACAAATAAAGGGCAACAAACAGTTCGTGATCTCTTCAGGCTAAAAACCTGTTTGTTGAAGAGGTTTGGCAGCTACTTTCAAATAACAAAGATCTTCACAAAAGTGTGGACTGGGTGATGATTAGTGTGGGGTGTTTGGTGGTTTCTTTGTGTTTTTTTTTTTTTTCCAGCCTGCTTTCCTTGTACCCCTTAACCTGCATGCATGCTGTACCCTGCCATTTCTGTGCATGTCTCTAAACCATAGGGCTATTGCACGTAAATGGCATGTGCTTAAGTGGCTGAGACAAGTAAGGGTAGTGATTTCTTTTAAGGCAGGGAGAGAGCTGATAGGAGTTGCCCTTGATCTCTCCCCTTTGTACCACTGGAGACGAAATTTTCTGATTCCCCCTAGATTTGGCACTGGGAGGACTCATCAGATACCTATATTAATTTACTTGGGCTATGTATAGTGCAAGATAGCAACAACAGCATGACAAGATAGTCCAAGAAAGCTGATCACAGATCAATAAGGGGGTAGCACAGACCATCTGCAGTCTATACCACCACAGCTAGCACGTCTCATCTGAATTCCTCTGTACAGATCTGCAGGTGAAGTGCCTTCCAGCAGTGTACCTGTTACATCCAGTCACCTTATGCATATAATCAAATAGCTTGTCTCTTGCTGCTTTTTTCCCCGAAATAAAATCATAGCACAGCAAGACCTTCCTGAAACTGTCTCTCTCTGTGGCTTTTATCTGTGGTATTTCTGATGTATTTACACAGAATTGTTAACTGAGTTGGATCCTAATTCATTAGGTGCAATCCTTCATATTGCTCCTTGCTACTGAAGTCTTTGTGCTGCTTGGAAGTCTAGGCCTGTTTTGAATGATGGAAGATTTTGAGCTGGGTTTAGTGTAGGAGCAAATTTCACATGGAAATAGGAGGGGAATATATTGTGTGGCTTTTGTATGTCAGAAGCAAAGTGACTACATACAACTTGAAGGTAATTTAACCTGGGTTTGCAAGAACTGTATTGTCTGGAGTGGGAGCCAGGATTTCTGCAAGGAGCTCAATAGACTATAGCTGCTCAGTTCACCTGAGAGGTGTAGGAATGTGGTTTTGCTTGGCAAAGCTAGTGCAAGTAATGCCTCTACCTTGCTGGGTTGTGCCAGTGTGATAGTTTGTGGGGTCTCGGTGTAAATCTGGTTATTGAAATGAACCAGGCTAAGAAAGGCCATCTGGGGGAAACGGAGGCATCAGGCATGAAGGGCAAGACTGTCCTCCAGCAAAGGCAGTTTATAAAAGTGTTTGCAGAACTTAGCAGCACCTGGAGTGGTGGTAGTTCACCTCATTCCGAAAATTTAGGGTGTTTTATTCCATACAAAGAGGCAATAAAGCAAATTCTTGTAGTAGAGTCTAGGAGATTGATGAAAGCACCTCAGGGTTTGGCAGCACCAATGACTCCAGCCTTCTGTTTGAAGACTGCATTTTTTTTTTTTAGTAGTAGTTTAACCTGTGTTGTAGCCTGCTGCAAGGGACAGATTGTTAGCCAAAGAGTTAGAGTACTTGGAGCTCGGAATGGATTCAACCCAGACTGGTCCCTTCTTAAAGGTGACAGACACCAATTGATAAAGTCTCTTCCTGATGGCCTCGTAGCCTTGCTGTCTCCCAAGGGAAGTGTGTATATGCTACCTACTTCCTACTTAGCACAACTGATGGGAATGTATGCAGACATTTCTGCTAATTTCACTTTGCTAAAGACCTTCCCACTCTGCTACAAAGGAAGAGTAGATTGGTGGCAAGAGCAATGTGTTCTGTAGTGCGTAGGTCTCCTCACAGAATCTGAGTCAGCTAAGCAATAACAGCTCCACGGCCAGATGAGGGGCAGGATTCCTCATGGTGCTGGCACTTTGCTCAGAGCAAAGGATTTCCCTTAGAGCTGGGACAAGCAAATGAGTTTATGCAGAATTTCCGCATGCATCAGAATGTGTAATTCTCTTTCAGGTGATCTGCCTTCATAGTGAATTCTTCTGGGCTCTTCCTTAAGCTGTTGCGCTTGCTGGCTTTGGGTAAAGGAAGATGTTTCAGACTCTAATGCCCACAAAATAGCCACAACAGTAAAGCTTTGGTGTGTCTGAAGTGCAGGAATGCTGATTTATCTCTTCTACCTGAGCGAAAGGAATCAGCTGAGGGGGAATGAGATAGGACACACTTTCAAAGACCCAAAAAAAGGCAGCTGAAATAGGAAGAATTATAGCCCATGCATCTTTTCCACTTCTTAAAGTTGAAACTGTGACCTTCTTGAAGGCAAGAAGGCTTTAACACCAGAACCAAATTCTTGATCTGGAGAGAGTTATATTCTGAGTAATACTTCATGTGCACAATTACAAGACCAAATCTTTGCTGGTATAAATTAGCACACTTCCACTAACTGACAGTGACCCAGTTCAGACTTGTAAGTATCTCCCCTCTCCTCCCTTTAAGCATTGCTGTATCTCAGTTTTATCAGATCTGTCACTGCCCAGTGACAGAGAGAGAAGTCAAATGATGGAAGGATGGTTCTGTAGTGGCCATTTGAGTGCTGAACATCAGAAGCTTCTTGGACCGTTTCAAAATCAAAGTAATTTACTTTGTAGCATCTGTCATTGATTATGCAATGCATTCTTCTCAGCCTGTAAAGTGTACAGGACATAGTAATTTATTGCCTGTACTAGGAATTACACAGTGAACTGCTGCTGGAATTAGTGTGTAGTACTGTGGAGTACTGTGTACTATATGATAGATTATTTAACACTCCTGTTCAGCAATACCTGATTGAGCAACGAGATGCAAAGCAGCACATGAGATCGCTTTGCATATGGTTTAAAAACCTCTAAAATTATAAGACAAAGTGGGTATCTTTTATTTAGAGTGACCTGAGTCATCCTAAATAATGCTGACTACCCACATACCAGAACTTTAGTCATATTATGCAGGTTACTGAATCAGGACTTGCCCGTAGATACCCTTGCCTGTGTGAGTAATTGTGCTGAAATTAATAACACTTGTTAATAAAGGACAAGGTCTGGGAATTGGGTCAGCTCAGGCCTTGGTATCTTATTGTAGGATGTTTTGTACCATAACATGTTGTTCCATTAAACCTGGACTTGTACTGATAGCTTTCAGTGCTGTAATAGCTGTGGTTAGAGGCAGCTCTTCTCCCATATAAACATTTGTCTTTCCCATGTCGATTTTCTGGATAGTTCTCCTGTTGGCTGTTCCCAGAGTGTCTCATGCGAGAGGTGTTCTGCCACTTCTGAGCCAGACAGATGTGGGAAAACATGCTAAAAAAGCACCTTTATGTTAACATGGTAGGAAATGCACAGGACACTGCATATGGCACAAAGGTCAAAACTTGAAATCTTTAGACTTAATGAACAGTGATGCTTTTTATAAGCAACCAAAAGGTGGTAGAGCCTGATAGGAGAAACTGTGGTACAGATGGGGTTAGAAGCAATAAAAATGTTTGTTAATATGCTTAAAGCTTTGCTCTTAAGTTTTTAATACTGCAGTCGCCAGCAGCAGAATGAAGGTGCATAACTAGTCCCATCCTGCTCAGGTGTGTATGCCCGGGATGAGGTACCAACCCCTCTGATGTCCCTCTGACTTCAGGGTGTCCTGGCTCAGAACCTGCCATCCCTTGTTCTGTTTGGTGAAGGCTCAGCCCTGCAGAAAGAGATGCCAAAGTGCCTCTTCAGTGCAGAGAGGTTTGGGGTCCTTCTGAAATGCTGAAGAAATGTTTGTGCTAGGGGCTGAAACAGGAAGGTTTGTGTTATGTTGTTTTGCCATGTGTTAGTTAACTTGTGAAAACAGTTACACAATTGTAACTCTGCTGGATTTCTGCTGAAATGTGTGGCTGGATGTCACTTTGCTTCATGTGTCTCTGTATGTTCCAGCCTCCCTTGATGAAAGTAGGCTCCAGAAATGCTCATTGCCCGAGTCTTGCATTTGGCCAGCTGCAGGTGTATTTTAAAAGCCTGAGGCCAGATTCTGCTTCCCTGTGAAGCTCTGTAGCTCAGATAGCTCAGCTGATTGTCAAAATGGCTGAGACCAAAGCTGTTGTGCATAGCGCAGTGATCAAAGGGGTTAGAGGAGCAACCAGCCGCTCCAAGAGGGCCCGATGTCATTGTGACCTTCCTTGATCACTATTGTGTGTAATTTGCTTTTGTCAGGCAAATTAATTCAAACACTGACATAACCAACCGCTGAGAAATCACACCCAGCGTTTGCTTAACCTGTTGCTTTGGGGGTCTGCCTCAAACTCACGTTGTCTCACTCCTCTGAGATGAATATTGTTAAGGTCAAATTGTTTATCTCCCGGTTCCTGCTCAGTAATTTTGATCTGTTTGCAGTTGTCATGAGGCTTGCTTCAGCGCTCCTTTGAATTTCTTGATAACCAAAGTGAGATGTATGCATGACAGACAGAAGAGGCAGGGGAAACTGTAAAAGATTATAGAAATTGATGTGGGAGCATATTAACAGAGGAAGCGGATGATTTTCTGTTGCATATGCAACTTCCTGAGGTTGCCCTGCTTAGTGCAAGGGAGGGGAAAAAGGTGCTGAACTGGGTCATAAAGGCTGCTTTGTTGATGAGCCTGCATTATGGCTGGCTGGCATTCAGATTATTGCAGTGTGCAGAGCCTTTGTAGCCACTGAGAAGTAGAGCTTTCCCTACTGAACTACTGTGTGCAAAGCACTTCAGAGACACAAAATTCTCTGTAATTGTTTGTAGTAATAGCTTGTGTACTGTGACATTTGTTTGCTGTTCCTCTTTCTGATTTTTGATTCTTGGCCTGTTTAATAAACTCAACAAATTTACCTTCCTAGCTTCTTCTAACTGAAATTGGTGAGGCAAAATTGCTTGCAAGAGGTAGTGCTGCCTTACACAAATCTGGTCTTCCTACTGCGTTCATTACTCTCCATTCCCATGTCTTGACCTGTTCAACTAAACATGTTCCTCCGTTTCTCCGTAGAGCCTTGATGCCTTCTACCCTGCTTCCATCCATAGCAGGTACTGAACAGACAAAGCTTGCCTTAATCTGATCAGGGAGATAGTGAAATGTTTAATGGCCATTTACAGACTCTCTGAAAGGCATTAGCATCCAGACAGAGGAAAAGGATTGCTCAAGGAGCAGCCAAGATCAAGGCTATAACTTAGAGGAGTTAAAAATAAATTGAGCAATGGAAAATGAAGGATGTGTATCTAGAAAGAAGTTTCCTGGCAGTTAACTCCTTGAGGTTGTTAGCATTTCCCAAAGGGTGAGATGGACTTGGTTAAACTAGATGCGTACCTAGGACCAGGCTGTAAAGCTAGGATCCAAAAATGAAGTTTTCCAGAGTCAAAGTACTTGAGACGAGGAGATTGGCTTAAATCTTTCTCTTTGACTGGACATGATTATTTTTTTTTCCAAGCAGCACATTCCCAGTGTTGTGTTACTGCTGCAGTGGGCTGAATGACAGAGGGAGGAGGCTGTCATGTTGAATTTCTACATTTTCTCTCATTTCCCAGACTTGATGCAACCCTAAAATGAGAGATCTCAAAGGGGCAGGATGGTAATGAGTGCTTAAACAGTTTCTCCATAGACTTGAGACTATTGTTGATGCCTCCTTTCTTGAGTAACAAAAGCACATCAGCTTTTCCAGGATGAAAATATGATGTAAACTTTCCAGCCAAACTACTCGATGGTAAAGCAGTACCTGGTCCTTGCTGTATTTTTATATTTGCTATTGGTAACAAAACAGCATGACAGTTACCCGAATGTTTAAAAAAAATGTAGCCTTTTCTGTAGTAAAGACAGGAATCCATAGGCAGAAATCACCTGATTTCTCTGTGAGGCGGCTGCATTAGGTCATATTTTGTGGTTTCTTGGAGAAATAGTGGGATGGGAGGGAATTAGAGCCCAAGACAAGACTGTAGTCTCCTTCAAATGGTCATGTACAGCTCAGCTGTCAGCAAAATTATCAGCTTGCTACTGAGATGATGTATCGGTGTGCCTTTTGCCTGTAGCCAGTGTTGTTATCTCTGATGCCCAGCTCGGAGGCTGTTTTTCTACGTGACAGGATTTCACAATGGTCTCCCTTGGAATTGGAACCAGCCAAGAGGAAACCAAAACTCTGACCATCGTTTCTAGTGATAGGTGATGCTGATTATTCCCTCTAGGATGTGACCTTAGAAAGGGAGAGATTGAAACCAGCTAAGACAAGAACAAAGAATTGAATTCCTCGGTTCTCAAACCAGACTTGAAGCTGGCACTGTCTTCCCTAGTGTGTGACATTTGCAAATGCATATTTTGAGAACTGGCCTCAAGCTGTGTCTGTGGGCTGGCAGGGCCCACTGGAGGCTGCTGTGGTGTGGACTAGATCTCCCTCAGTCTCTAAAGCTCTGCTCAGCTGCCACTGGTGACACCTCATCTGGGTGTGATGACTTGTCTTGATCGTTTTCAGCACACGCTTGTAAACCAGCAGGCCAACCACTGTTTGTGGATGTCACTGTTTATTGCTGGTTTGCTCCTCCCATGTCTCTCTAGGCCAGGCCAGCCTGATTCTTGGTATCGGTGTGGGTTTGGTTGTGGGAATGGAGTGTAAAGCGAAAGACTGAAGTCAAGGAGCAAGCCCAGAAACATTGGGTACCCAGTGACTACTAGCCAGGTGCTCCCAGTGGACCTAAGCAGTTGGCTTCTCTTCCTGCTCTGTCATTTGAGTCTGGAGTCAGTGTGTGTTTCTGCAAACACACCAGTAATCACCTCCCAGGTTTCTTGATGAGGTGCTTATTTCAGGCATCACTGTTATTTGGGACAGGCTGGCTAATGGCACAGATACTCCACTGGAAGATAAGGCTTCCCATTACCTGCCAGGGGAATGAAAAAGCAGGAGGACTTACAGCAAATGCAGCCAGTTGAAGGAAAGGTGTTATGAGCTATCGCAATTATGTGTTGTTCTTTAAATGTATTTTACAGCATCTGCTCCTGTCATTCCCAAATCATGTGTCAGGCTTGGATGTGCCTTCAGGTGTGATCATTTGAACATAATAAATCTGGGCTTCCTTCTGTTTTCTCTTGATACCCTCAGGCTGACAACTTTAAGAGACTGAATGTAAGTGTGAGCTGTGTGGCACCTCTGATGAGATATGGCGTATGAGCCACCTGGGGTTAATGGGGTAAGCCCCCACCCTGAAATACCTACAGGCCCTGTCATCTTCTCACCTCCTGCTTCTACCCCCAGTAAACTGACCTCCTGGAAAATGCATCAAGAGTGGGGGGTGAGGAAGAAATGAGGGTATGAACCTCTTCTGCTAGACTTGAAAGTGGACGTATGTGTAGGGCAGAAGAGTTTATATACTAGGTTAAATTCTCTGTGTTGGCTTATTGCTTCTTAACATGAGGGTTGTAACCTTTCAAGATTATCACTGTCCAGGTGATGATGGCTGGTTGGATGTCTTATTATGCGTAAAATGGATTAATAGTCAATAAGAGAAAAAAGTTGAAAGAGTTAAATAGTAAAGATCCACAGTGGCCTTTAGTAGAAACTGCACGCCACATTCAGCAGTTCTGATGATGTCCAGGGGACAGGTAGACATGATTGACCTCTTGTGCATATCACAGAGCTATTGTTTTCGTGGTGAAGATCCTGTTTGAGGTGCTTTTTCTCTTCCCCAGTGTCCCCACCCCCTCAATGCTACAAAGATAGCTGTTGACCTAGAGCATCTCTTCCTTCTCTGTTCAGTTCTTATGCCATGGCAGTTATTTATCTTTAGGCGGGAGGTGATGGGGTTAGTCCCTGCTGAGCTGTCAGATTAACAGAAGCTATTCAGGAGAAATCTGATTTACACAGGAGTAGCTGTAAAAGGGAATCGGGGCAGAGAAGGGAAGGATGGTTCAGGCCAGGATAAGATGCAGCTACAGGGCTAAACAAGAAGGGGTAAAAATAGAGGCAAGCATAGGATGCTAAGAAATACCTCTTGCCCCTTTAAACTGAAGAAGTTAAACTCTTTATTTCTGTCTAGGTCTGATAAAAGCTAGATTAAGAGGAAATTAATGCTAAGTAAGAGGTTTAGAAAGACAGACCTTGCTTGCTTTAGTATTGACAAGCCAGCTGTCCGTAACTTTTGGAGCAGTAAAATTGCAGTTTGAGCAAGATTTTTTTTTTCTCCTCCCTCTTTTTTCTTAAAAAAAAAAATCACAAACAACAACCAAAAAAATCCAAAACTGTGAGAGTCTTATGCAGAGCCACAGAAGTGGGAAACTCAGGAACCCAGAGAACATGTTTTAAGGGGCAAAGTAGGGCAGCTGCAGCACTGTCTGCCACTGCTACGTACACGCTTATGCTGGCAGATGGTACCTTCAGCTCTAGCTTGGAAGGAAGAGTTGGAATGATTTCTGGCTACAGATTTTGGTGAAGGGTAATAGCAAATATGGGAGCGGCAGAAACAAAGCGATGGCGGTAGTTTTGGCACATGAGCATGCAACCCTTCCACAAAAGAAGACTTGGGGAGAAAAGCAGAAAGAACATCCTGTAGATAGGGCTAGAACAGGCAGGGGCTTGATGTTGCTGCTCAGATCTCTCCTTCCAAGCAGCCAGAGCACTAGTGTAGCCTTCCTGGCTACTGGCTAACTCCTGCACTGTGCTGTACACAGGTCTGCCTTGTACCTGGCCTGGGTAAACAACAGGACCTACGATACCAGAGACAGGCAGAGCAGTTGTATTTAAAAACATTTTTTTTAAAGTTAGGTATGTAGTACACATCCTCCCCAGCTGATAAATTCATGTCCTCAAAATAATGCCTGATTTAGGGTGTGGGGTCCTACAGAGCTGCTTTCTCCTGGGTTGCCTGCTATGGCTGTCCTGTTTTAGACTGGTTCACACTGTTCAGCAGCTTGGGAAATGTGAGGAAGTTACGGTGATGCTGATGTGTCTAATGCTTGTGGATCCCCCTCACCTGATTCATCTTGATGGGCCATAGATATGGCATCATATCCAGGGGAAGTGGAGGGGACCATTCTGGTGGAGGGAGGTATAGTGGCAATGTCTGTGGAACCACAGCTTGAGTCTGACCTCTTGTTTTGAAGTTTCTGATAATATGAACCCAAAACTGAACTAAAACAAAACCCTGTACATGTTTTGAGTAACAGTTTGACTATAACCAAGTTCTTTGGAAAGGGCTGCTGGTTCCTGAGAGGGGGCCCATGTTCTATTTTCCAGTAAACTGCCTGGAAGTCACAGAATCCATAAGTAGATGCCTTTTTAACCTGCTTCTGGTAAAACAATTCTTTTACAGTTCAGAACTAAACATGATGGTTTTATGTGGAACTGAAGCTGAATCAGAACTATGCTGAAAGGGCAACCATTCGGCTGCTTGTTTGGGATTTATTCTGTGACTAAATATAAAAGCACCTCCATAGGCTTCACATTACAACCAGAGCTGATGCAGGGAAGTCCTGCCATGGCTGCTAGGTTCAACTGCTCAGGCTTTCAAGGTGGGAATTATTTGTCTATCACCATCTCTTCAGGAGATTCAACTCACCTGTCCCTGTTCTGGGGGCAAGATCAGTGGTTCTGGCAGACCAGAGTTTTGGAGATGATTATGTGAAATGAGAATCTCTCCTGTTAATTTCACTGCAGATGATTGAAACCTCTACTTCAAGGAAGGTGGAATGCAGCAACATTGAACTTGTGGGGAGGCTTGCAGATGACAGAAGACTTTGATGGTGGGTGATTTGGGGACTTTTAGTGTAGCCTGTAGGACTAGAGTGCTCTCTGCTGTTGCACTGCAACTCAGAATAGCTATAAAGAAAGAGCTGGTTGAGTTTCAGTCCTGCTAGCCTTATGTGTTACCCCGGAAAGTACAAATAACACAAAAGAGGTAGTGGAGCTTAAAAGGAGACTCATCTGGTGTGAAATCAAACAAAACCATTAGGATGTCAGACAGCTGCATTCCTTTCACACTAGGCCATGAGTAAGGAAAAAAGAAAATGACCATATTGTTTGGAGCAGTAAAGCTGTTCACCCTTCTCACCCTTCACCACAGCTGCATTTCTTTAGAGATGGCATGGGGCTACTTTTAGAGTGACAATGATACTCTTCTGAACCCTCCTTTCCCTTTCTCCTCTTCCTTCACGTTTAAGGGGCCTTCTCACCACTTCTAGCATCGTTGCTAAAGCAGAGTTAGTTACCTTGGAGCTTCCTTGTCTCTGAAACAAGGTGCTTGTTCTCAAGGAGTTGGAATGAATTATTTTGGCTACCTCAGAATGCCTGTTCACTTGGCTGTTTGCTCATTATAGGATGTGGAAAGACGGTTCTGTCCTGAGAAGCTGGGGAAAACATTTTGAGGATCTTGAAAGTTGTTGGATGTGACACTGGAGAGTCCGATACTGGCATTTCCTTCCTGGTTGTAACAGTGGAATTTCCAGTAGTCTCTACAGGAACTGTTTATGTAAAGGCTGTATTGGGAGTTTTGAAATAAACATGCATTTTGGCTATGACCTCATTACTTATATTTTTTTTAGGGCAAGATCTTAAGGGAGGTGGGAGGAATTGCAGCAATGAGATCAGCAGATAGAGTTGGAGATGTGGAGCTCTTTCCCTGTTTCTAATCCCAGACCTCTGGCCAAATTGTAGTTTGTGTAATCCCATTTTTACTTCTCTGTTTTCAGATAGTCGGAGTACTCTGCTTTCTGGTAACGATCTGCTCTTTGTTGCTTTAAAGGTAGAAGAGGAATTTCTGCATGGGGGAGGCTTGTGAAAGCACTCTAGAAAGTGTTGGTGAATAGATGCATAAAAACTATTATTGTAAACATAAAGCTTTTCAACTGATCTGTGCAGTGTAAATCTGACAGGTTTGTACAGCATTTGACTGAGTCATCCCCTGAACTAGTTTGGAGACTAGACTATTTGTTGCCCATGTCTAATATCTTACTTGCTTCATGTACATATTTTTATCAGGCCTGGAATTCTAGCTTTATCTGGACCTGTTCAGAAGTTGATTTTTTTTTTTCCAGTTTAATACAATACAGTTAAAGATAAATTCACTGTTCTTAGGATTTTATACACCGTGAGTGTTCCCATGTATCGCTTTCGGTACTAAACTGAATCTCAGTAACTGAGTTTTACAAGATGGGCTTTAGGCTGGAAGTAGCTGGAGGGAATTCTCTTAATTCTGTCAGTTTGGGGTTTTTTAAAGGGAAAGGAGAATTAATTTTATCTTTTCTGCCTCTTAAGCTTCAAACAGTGACAATTTGGAACATATGGTAAGGGTAAGGCTCTAGTCCCTTTTGCTGAAGTGTTGTAGAGAGAATTGTATTAAGGTAAATATAAGGGTGAATCATGCAAAGAATCAAAGTCAGATTTTTTTTTTTGATTATTGTATAGGAGAATATTGGATCTTCAAAACCATGGGTATAAATGAAAAGATAATCTCCAAATCTATGTGATCTCAAAGCAGAGGAAGCCCAATCATTATGCTGTTCAAGGCTGCTCCTGTCATTCCTGGTCAGTAAAATCCACGATGATAGATTTGCTCGATTAGGAGTAAGTCCATTCCGATAACTGTAAGTATAGTTTACAATAATGATTTGAGTTTGAAGCATCAGAAAAGGGAAGGAAATAAATGCCACTTGACACATCAGTCTGTCTTTTTTTAATTAGCAGGCTTCTCTTTTTTTTATAAAGGAACAACTTATTTTCTAAAAGCTACAGTTTCTAGGTACTATGAGATCTTAAATTAAGACTGACTTGTAACTCAGTTACACAAAACTTAGCATTTATACAGTGACTGTTACAAAATTGAAAATGCATCAATCTTTTAATCTCCTGTAGATGGGAGAGCAGTAGCTAAAATTTTTAAATATCGTTTAAAGTCCTTCTTAAATACTGCTGGCTGTGACTATCAGAACACCGAGTAATGAAAAATAGCGAAACTGTAAGAAAAAAAAAAAATGAAATTAGCTTTTGGAATCAGAAGTGCTTTCGATATTTCAAAATGTGTTTTCTAACATCATTTTTTGGGGGGGATGTGTTTGCCACAAAGCAGGAAAAGCAATAATAAAGGATTTTAACTCCAAAGTACAGCAAAAAGAAGTCTCTTTCCCACAAAGAGTTAAATGTTGCATCCTGTGGTTTAGTCTTTGAACCATTTGGGATTTAAGGGTACCATAGGATTATGCTGTTCTCTATGGACAGTGAAACTAGACTCTGACTTTTTAAAGTGGAAGCTGGAACTTTTTAGTCATCACAAGACTGAGAGCTGATCACAAGCTCCAAGATGAAATCATGAGATTTGCAGTGCTGTGAAGGCAGACTTTTTTTCCTTCTTTGATAGTAGGATTCAAGTGTTTGATCTGCATCCATATGAGATCAAGGACTTTCCAGAATGTAGCATAGCTTTATATGATTCATAGTTCATGGTAAAGATCCCAGTTTGTTGTAATCCCTGAAAGGGGAGAAATGATAAATAACTGAATGAGTCTTCCTCACAGTGACAGTCCTCTAAAATCAACAGGCAATATGTGAAACTCTTGGGTTGTGCAAATGTTATGCTCCATATATTAGTCTTCTCTCACAGTTGTGTGTGACACTTAATCTTGACATAATACCAAGGACAATCTGAAAAATCTTAATATGCTGATGTATAATAAATGTGAGATTTAGAAATCATAAAGCTCAGGGACTGGCTTAAGAATAATACGGCAACCCAAGAAGAGGTTTAAATATTACTGGTAATGGTTTACCTGTGAGAAACGGATGTGAACACAAGATCTTTTGATGGGAGCAGTTTAGGAGGGGAAGAAGGTACTACTCCTGGTGTACAGAGGTGTGTGTCCCTGTAGTCTCTGGATGTCATTCTACTTCCCCGGTAATTATGCTGCCTGACAAATCAGCAGTTATGGGAAGAAATTAGACATAAAGAAGCTCTGAGCAGGGACAATTGTATCGCTCATCAAGCAGGTCTTATTCCAGCCTCTGATGTTTCCTGCATTGAAAATGTGAAATGTATGTCACTTTGTGGGAAGCTAATTTTGTTTCCTTAAGCAGTATTTCTCAACAGAAAATGCCACTATACAAAAGAAACATGCCTTATTTGTTTTAAATGGAAGTGAGAAGCTGTGTGTTGTAGAATTTCACTGTTTTCTTTCTCAGTATAATTTCTCACTTTGTTCTAAACATCCTCTGAGAAAAGTATTTCCAGAGAAATAAGATCTCTCTCCATCCAGAGTTAAGATGTTATTGCTGCAGTGAGTTTTGAAATCTTTCCATCGGGGAGGAGGAACTTCTGTCTTCTGTCAAAAAATGAAAAATGATGATTTTTTTTGCCTTGGATCCAGAAGCTTCCTTTAAAAAAAAAAAAGTAATTTTTAATGAGCAACTCTTTCATGCAAAAGTTGATTTAGAGACCCCGTTTCTCATTGAAAACAGTTGGGAGAAGAAAAAGGCAGCTTGCCTCAATTATGTGATGAACAAGGTTGTAAGGAAATATCAAATTCCTTTGTTAAAAACAAACCAGAAATGAACCAGAAAAATAGGAATGGAACCACTTGATTGAAATAGTTTAGGAAGGAAACTTTTGACATATAGAAGATCTGTCAGTATTCTTAGAGATGCAAAAATGTGCACACTCTTCCTAGTACACGGTTTTGGACAGATGCCTTGTGGTATTAAGAGCAAACAGATACAGAAATCCATTCCTAGGGGACATCAAAGTCTGTTCAGTAGACACTAGTGCCAGTGTTAATATATGGTTTACTAAATATTCTGTAAGCTATAATGCTAGTAATTATTTTGTTTCGCAGTTTTTCCTGATTCCCAGAATATCAAGTTATTAATAACTTTTCTAAATATGATTTTTATGTTTAAACACAGTGATATGATTATCTGTAACAGCTTATCCTATCAATCATTGTGAATATTTAATTTATAGAAACTGCACTCTGAAAGGGAAATATGGCCTACTAAGGTGCAGAATAAATGCTGAGAAACAATGAGGTGGTTGACTGTGGTGATCAAAAGTGAGGGAATTCTGAGGGCTTTTCCTTTCAGTTATTTTATCTTTTCTATGTCTGCCTAAGGTCAAGCTGCTTACTTGTGGATCAGTTTGCAGAGGTGTTCTGCATGTATTGTGATCCCTGAGATACAATACAGTGAATGGTCTCCGAATAAAATTTAACACTTCATACTTGCATCTTAATTTGCATACTGGTATACGATTCTTACATTGGCAGTGGTTTGTACATCTGAAAGACCTCCCAAAGTAAATGAGTGATTATTTAAAAAAACAGACAATGCCCACCTCCTCCCACCCTCCCAAATTAAGAGTGATTCTCTTGGAAGAGTGGATAGAGCCTGACTGTCAGAGTCTCTTCTTGGACTAGTTTCAGTGGCTTTAAATGAAAATTTCAAGGTATATTGAGAGTGGAACATACAAAAATATAGGGAGTGTAGGAGAAGATACAGTGCAGCTTGAATACCTACAAATATCAGTTCAAGTCCAAGAGCTTACAGTTCAGTATGCCAGCCTACAAATAGTTTGATATTTTGGCTTGTGCCTTGGCTGTTCTGTAGTCAGAAGGGAGATGCAGAGAACTAGCTACAAAGCAAGAACAATTAGAAAATTATTTGCATAGTAAGTAGGAGAAATTAGCCCAGCTGACAATATGCTAAAAAGCTTTTGGACAACTTGAAAAACTGAAAGCCGGTAGCAATTGTTGAGTAAACTGCTGTAGTCACTTTTGACAAAGAAACAATGAGCCTTAATGATAATGAAACACCTTGTTCTTGATGCAAACAGGCAGTTTCTATGATTCTACTGACTTTTTTGCCTATTCAGACTAGTCATTAATCTCATGCAGTGATTCAGTTATTTAGTTATTGCTTGGTTTTATGATTTCCAGTTGCTTTCTGCTATTGAGAATTCTTTGGGTCCTGGTCGTGTAGGCGCACATGTATATAAATTTGACCTACAAAGGAGAGTCCCTTGCTCATAGTTCTACAAGTGGATTCAGTCTGGAAGATGCTTGCGTGCAAGAAATCTCTGGTTCAGTCTTCACTGAAGCTGGTTAGTAGCAAGAGTCAAAATGATGACCATGTACTGTTGTACTTTTGAGATTATTATAGGAACAAGCTTAATGCTGTCTTTCGCTATCTAGTTAAGTCGCTCTCTCCTTGAGGACCGAAGGAGTCACTGCCCCTTATAGATATCCAAACTGAAGACTTTTGTCATCTTACAGTAAAAAAAAAAATTGGATCCTTTCCAGTTTTTTTGGGAAAAAAGCAGTTTATGAATCAAATCTGTTTGTGTTCAGTCTCTCATTTTCAATGGGCAGCAGTTTGAACCAGTTCTTTGTTTATTGGAAAATATTTGTGTGCTTTCAGAGGCCACTGAGTCAGAGCGCCATACGGAGCAATTGAAATTACAAGCAAATATTTTCCTCTTTCATGCAGTTAAGTGCCTAATAAATCCCCATAAACATGAGCTTTGCTAAATGAGACAGCATAAATAGGCTTTATTAAGCCCAGACTTAATTTACTCCACAGCCGCTTTGAGAACATCTGGCAGTGAGGACCAGCCTTAAAGTGAATGTAAAAGTCACTAGTGCTAACTTTGAGGCCACAGCTGTGTAAATGTGCCTTGGTGTAAACATGAACTGGGCTAATGGTCTCCAGCGTGACAATAGGGCTGGCTCCTGCCTTCACTGATAGGTGGCTCAGGAGCTGCACCGAGCAGCAGATCACTTCTTTTCCTAAGTCAAAGGAAAAATTACAGCATGCTGCTGCAAATAGTCCATCTCCTTCTGCCTCTGCAGCTGCTGGGGTTGAAGAATGGTAGATGGGTTTGCGCCTCTGCCACCCATCTCCTCCACACCTTGGAGGTGACAGCCTGTACCCATGCTGCATGGCACTGGCACAGATACACTTCCGTTCTTGGGCAGACCTGGATGCCGCCTCTTTCCCACTCCAGCAGCTTAGCAGGTCCAGACTGGGAACTGATGATGGGAAGGGAGGTTTGTGGAGATGCATGGGAGAAGGTGGAGAGGAGCAGGGAAGCAGTCTATGGCTATCCCATGGACCGAGTGTGCATAGAGGAGAGGTGTATGAGTGTTCTGGGAGTGTAGGTCCTGAGAGTGTACGCATAAGGAAGGTGAGTCCTTGAGGTAATGGGAAAAACTGAAGGAATAGAGTAAAAGAGACAAACTGACCATAAATCTGATTCTTCTTAAGGTTCCACAGCTGACGTTCCTGTAGGTACCAATCACCCCCTCCAGAATTTGCTGCACCACAAGAGAAAATGAAATAAATGACCTCTTGTTCTTGGAGAGGCAAACTGAATGATTCTGGTGCTACTCGTAAAGCTGTACGCTGGCTGTGGGAGCTATATTCTGATTTTAGTTGCTGTTGTCTGAATTCAAAATAACTGTCTGGTATAGCTCTGTCTTAGTGCTTGAAAGTGTAGTCAAAGTCTGATGGTGACACCGTGTACAGGGATGGGTAACGCTAAGAGATGAAGACATCCTTCCCCTTCCACCATGGCTTTTTGCACTCCACCTGGTGCCCTCAGTTGTGTGAGTGTGGCCCCTTCCCCTTGCTTCATTTGGATTCAGAGCTGTGCCCAGGTTTTTTTTCCAACCCACGTTCATGAATATGGACCAAGACTGACTAGCAAAGAACTTGTTTATGTGGGGGCAGAACTTGGCAAGTTTTTTTTGTTTCTTGAAAGAAGACCAAAGAGGCAGACAGATAACTGCTTTATTTCATTCAGTGCTTTGACAGTCAGTGGGCTGGGACCTAGAAAGTGTTTAATTGGTGACAGTAAAAGATGGCAGAAGGAAAGGTTTTCACACTGGACTGATATAGTGTGCCCAAAATCTTCTGGTCTCTTTTGTGTCTGCTTTTCATTTGTTTATCTTAATTAAATTGTCTTCACCTAGGCACTAAAGAAAGCGTCCAAGCTGATAAAAATAATTGTCATTGCTGAGATCTGTGCTGAAGCTTTTTATGTGGGAGAAAAGTTTCCTTTTTCTTGCTTCTCAGAAAGGTGTTTCCTACAGCTCGGAGCCAAGGCACACTGGATTAGAAAATGCATGCATTTCTACACACGTTTCCAAGCAAAATATTATTAAATCTGTGGAGCTTCTTTACGTCAGTTGGCATTTTTGTCCCAATTACAGAATGTACTTTTAGACTGGCTGAAATGTGCACTTAAGGAAAAAAAAACCAACAACAACAAACCAAAACCAAAAACGTGCTCTTTAATATGCAGACATGTAGGGAAAGAGTGTGGTAATGAATTTGGCTTAGTTTGTTGAGTCTGGGCCAAATTCTGATCTCAGTTACACTGGCCTCAGCTGAGTTGCTCCAGATTTTCACCAGTCTGACTGAAGCCAAACTGTGTTCTTTTGTCCTTCAGCATTTGACTGTTGGTATTAATAGTTTGAGGGTGGGAAGCCGGGATAAGTTTTAAGTGCAAGGATTTGCTGGAGTCCTGTCCTAAATGTGTAGTTTGAGAAGACTTTAAAATAGATAATACGTATTTTCAGTCACTGGTTACCTGATGTCACAGGTGAGGTGTTCCAAGGCTTCCTATATAATCTACGTTTGTATAGATACCACCTTTTGCACAGAAGTGCAAAAAGCTGGCTCCAACATCAGTGTATCTGTATCAGCTGTGTCCTGTGTAAGCTGTGAAAGCTCTTCCTGAGCAGTCAGTAGCTGCCTTATTATAGACCATGGATTAACACATCACTGGGCAATGTATGCTTCTGTATATTTAATAGCTTTAATCTTCCTAGCTGTGTACAGCTCTTAGGAATTTGCTTTTGAACAGCTTTGTTTTTAGAGTACAGTATTGATACACAGACTTACCAAATGCAATGCATAACTCTGTAGCACTTAGGACTTTATAAAGTAGAGAATCTATAATGTTATATGTGTATGCTTGTATACTCGTACACCCATACTGTTCATGAAAGCAGTGGCTAAGCTGTTAGTCCAGAGGGGATATTATCTCTCTGTTATTTTGCATGGGTACTTACACAGTGGTAGCAGGAGAAAATCACTTAAGTCCTTAATCCTATGTCTATGCTAAAGCATGTTAGAAATGTTCTTGGAGATGGCAACTCAGTCATCTGTACCTTTATATTACTGGCATTGTCCCCGGCATGCTGTTGGTCATCTAACATTCTCCCAAACAATTGCTTGGCATGGTTCAGGAGTTAGTACTGTTTGACACCAGTCTGCATCAGTGTGACCAGCCTTTTCCAAAAAGTAAATGAGACTGTGGAAGACTATCATGCCAGTAGTCCTTGTTATTGAAGAACTACCCCATCTGAGAAGCAAATCAAGCCTTATATTTTTTTTATATCCTCTAGCTTTATTTATACTAGTAAATTAATTAAGAACAACTTCTGTCAAATCAGTGATAATATGTGTTAAACCAGTGCAGGGTTAAAAAAACCCCAACCAACAAAAAAAATCCCAACAAAAAACCTCCACCAACCAAATAACAAAAAAAAGTCATGGTACCTCCTGAGAGATGTATTGAGTGTCCTTGAATTCCTTACTCAAGATTAAAGTTAATCAGCAAAAAGAGATTGAGTTCTTCAAGGGTGAATCTAGGATTTTAGAGAGATTACTGTGGGGAAACATCCCTTTCACAGAAAAGACGGTAATGATGTTGTACTGCTGCTGCATCAGCCGAAGAGGTTGACCAAAAACAGCTGTTATCAACCACAGCAGATGCAGAGATATCGACCTCTTTCCCAAAGAGTTTATAGCCCAAGAATACCCGAGAACTTCACTGGGAGGGAGAAAATATTGCACATGTTATATGCATGATCTAAACCCATTTCCTTTTTCTGTACCCCATAGTTTTAGAGAGGAGGATATGAGCATTGCAGGTCAGAGTTGAAGACTCTAGAGGTATGGACTAGAAGCTGGGATGCCAATGAAGGAATTCAGTCAAGGCGGAGAGGAGGCTGTGCAAGCAGAGTAGGTTGAAAAAAGGTGTGAATCCACCAGTAGAGTAAGCTTTAGCTGATGTAGAATAGCAGGAAAGAAGTTCAGATAGTTGAATTTGTCTAGTCTAGCACTCCTTTGCGATGGACAAAGGGCAAGACTGAACTTCAGAACTATGGAAGAAAAGGATGTTAGGATGCAGGGATGTACATGTGAGAAGAAAGACTCAGTTACACTGAAGCTGGGCTGAGGTCCAAGCGACAAGGAGGGTGGCAGTGTGGTCAGCTTTGGAATGGGGCAGCAATGAGGTTCAAGGAAGAGGTTAGGAGTTCAGTGTGGGATGCCTACTCATTGGATGCTGCCTTGTGTAGACAAAGCTGGCAGGAGAGCTGGGAGGGGAAGGAGAACAAATGTAGAACATGGTGAAGGAGAGTGGCTGGTTTAATAATTTTTTTGGTTAGAAACCAAGTGGGTGGCAGTGTTTTTAGGAGTTCTCTGCACTCCAGGCCTGTTTGGCAGAAGATGAAGCTATAAATAAATGTCACAGATCATCATACACGCTCCCTTCAGCATCTGTTCTCTAGTTTATGGGAAATGCTAAGATTTGCTGACTGGCCCTTTTAACAAACATCCTGGTGTAGAGTGAGCATATGACATTAGGGCCGTCATCTTCAGTGGTTCCATTTGGAGTTACAAATATGTTATTGTCACATTGTAACTGCTCTCCTGAAATGGAGCATATGCTTCACTGGAAATAGTTAAACCAAGGGTACTACTAAGTAACGTATCCTGAAATGAATCTTGGTCTGGATCACAATAACTCTGAGCACCTCAGCAGGTTTGTCTAAATCCAAAGCAACTGCGATAACCTGGACCGTAGTTTGGCCTTGAGCGTGTGAAGAACATCAACATAATGTCTGAGAAATTGGTAAAGTTCTTAATACACCCAAAAAAAGTCTGCAATGTTGGATGTCATGAAACCTTTTTCTCCTTCCATTCCATACCACAAGTGTAAGATTATGCATAGTCTTCTAGTATTCATGTCCTTTTAAAAAGTTTGAAAACACGGAAATTGAAGAAATAATGTCAACAGGCAGTTGTGTCTAAAAAAAGGAAGCTACAAAGGAGAGTTGTAATGTTACTGGTTAAATGAATTTATTCACTGAAAAGGTCATTGTTACATAACAAATACCTAACAATAAATCTGGTATGTGCAAATTTTGCTCAAAGGGAGCAGTGCTAATTGAATTATGTTGGCGTAAAAGTGGTGTAAGAAGTGTCCCCAATCTCTTTCCACTTATATCCCACTGTTATTTAATAATCTTGTGAGCTGGGTTTTTTTGGTTGGGTGTGTTGTTTGCTGTTGTTTTTTCCCCCAGAGGCTTGACTTTCCTTATTGTCATCTATTCACTTCCATATGGTGTTTTTTCTAGTTGGCAAGCACTATAATTGGCTTTGATAGAGGGATCAGCTGTAAGAAAAGTTAGAAAATGAGATACATCTGCAGGGTTTTTCATCTTCCCAAGCAGTCAGGACTGAATGGAGGGGCTTCAGGGCTGAGAATCTGAGTTCCTGGTGCCTGAGCGAAATCATTGTCTTGGCAGGAAGAGATATGGGCACCAGGCAGAGAGTGTGCATCCTGCCCTATCAATAGGATATATACACTGAAATGATGCCATCTGAAAGAATACCACCATAGTTCTGGTGACCTGATCAGCTAAAGACCTCTGTTAGGCAGCTCAGCTCAGGTAACTGAGGTGTAGACTTGACTCCCTGTTTTGACAGAAGCCAGGAGATGGGATTGAATGTGAAGGATTCTGATTTCTGATAAGGAGCTGTATGATCTTTGGATCCAATTTGGCAAACTTCTCGCCCAATTCTCTTCCTTGTCTTTATGATCAGCCACATCTTCAGGGTGTTCCACGTGGTGGGGAGACAGCACAGGGTCTATAGACACTCAGGTATAGCAGACCGTGTACTGCAGGACCACACGTTTGTCTTTCTCCCTGATATTGGCCAGAACTGACACGTTTAAGTCCCTCTTGCAACATACTGCGTTGGAGAGTCCTGCACAGTCTTTTAGAGGTGGGTGAGACTTGGCTGAGGTGAAGGTGCCCACTACAGATACTGCTGGGGATGACAGCAAAAGTGAGAGCATTTACAGAATCATCTAGGTTGGAAAAGACCTTAAAGATCCTCCAGTCCAACCATGAACCTCACACTGACCGTTCTCAACTCCACCAGATCCCTCAGCGCTGGGTCAACCCGACTCTTCAACCCCTCCAGGGATGGGGACTCCCCCCCTGCCCTGGGCAGCCCATTCCAACGCCCAACAACCCCTTCTGCAAAGAAATCCTTCCTAAGAGCCAGTCTGACCCTGCCCTGGCGCAGCTTGAGGCCATTCCCTCTTGTCCTGGTGCTTGTTCCTTGGCTCAAGAGACTCATCCCCCCTCTCTGCACCCTCCTTTCAGGGAGTTGTAGAGGGCCATGAGGTCTCCCCTCAGCCTCCTCTTCTCCAGACTAAACCCCCCCAGTTCCCTCAGCCGCTCCCCATCAGACCTGTGCTCCAGACCCTGCACCAGTTTTATTGCCCTTCTTTGGACACGCTTGAGTAATTAAATTTATTAGGCATCAGTGCAGATACCTAGCACTGTATTTGGACTACGCTGGAATTGAGCCCGTTCTACACTAACTTTAATGTATCAGGACTTAGTTGACCGTTTCTTTCATGTTAGTCATGACTCCATGTCCCTCTTGTGGACACCCTCATTCAGATGTGCTCAAGCTTCGTCTGTTGTGTCGGAGGACAGCTACATTGCTTGCTTGTTTGCTGGCTGTTTACATAACCTACAGGACTGGTAAATTATCATTGCAGTTACCCTGAATAAACCTGGAGTGATTCTGATGGAGCAGTTGTTACTTTTCCTCAGCTATTCAAGTCAGAAGGGGCCCCTTCATCTAGTATCAAACTGAAGACAGAAGGCAGGGAACTGCTTTCTAGCTGAATTCCAGAGGACGCTACAAAACCTCTTAGAGGGAGGTCAGCCAATGGAGAGGGAAATTCATCTGCAAAGACACAGTTCCTTGTAACAAAGCTAGGGGATGGTGTTTAACATAAAACAGGTCTCCAAATGAACCTCAGGCTAGAGTAGCATCTCCTTGTCTAGACTGATCTAACTTGTACAGTTCCACGAAGGAATAATCTTGTAACCCACATTCTGATGTCATGCTTGTATTGCTTTAGGGACAAAACTCGATTACTGCAGTATTCCACTGGTGTAAATGAAACCAGAATCAGGTCAGGTGCTTGAGAACAACACCTGCAAAAGAAAGACTCTTTCAGCATCTCTTTCTGCCCTTGTTTCCTTTTACCCACATTAACAGCTGTGATATTGTTTACATTCCAGGCTCTTAGACTAAGAGACTTTGGGATCATGGGTACACATACAAGTGTATGAAAATCATGGTGATCTTGCCTATCCAAAGAGAAGTGGTTTATTTTTTTCTTGATGCTGACCCTGCCTTATTCCTGAGTGTATCGTATGACATCCTAAGAAATAAGCCAAAAAAAGAAAAAAGGGAATGCAGATAAATAGCATAGTACAAAATTCAGACTACTGGCTCTGTGTTTGCATAGAAAACCCCTGATTAAAGTTACTGCTGACTGGGCATGGAATAGTTAAAGGATGTTAATTATAAAACAGTAGAGGCCTCCAACAAAACTAATGCCTTGCAAAGACATGATGCTGAACTTAATTAAAGCCAAACTAACAAACAAGATGTAACTCTGTTCTCTAATTGGTTTAGATTTGTTGTGTGTGTCTGCTTGTGATTATTTTTATATGTGTTTTAACACCAGTAGCTGAAACTGCACAAGTGTTTCATTGACCTCAGCTTAAAATAACTCTGCAGTGTCCAGGTTCTCTTCTCACTAGTTTGTGGGCATGCAAGCAGAGAGCTCATCCCCATCACAAAACTGTTATGATCCTACCAGTATTTTTGCTTACAAGTTTAAATAGAGGCACCCAGGTGACATGACCTGATTTATTTCATAGGAAGTGGTGTTTTCCTTGTGATGGGGTAGCACTGCAGACAGCTCAGACCATTGTGGAGAACTAATTCCCACAACCTGGAGAGGTGGGGTGGGTTGGATGGGTAAAGCCATCTGCCACATCAGACCTAATTCCCAGACTGAGGTGGAGGAAGTTCACAGCTTTCATTGCAGCTGTTTTTCAGTGCATGGCCACTGCTGAGGACACAGTTTAGCTGTGTAATAACATGAAGGAAAGACTTCTCTCTGAATGACATGCCAGGTATGTTTAGGACCTTTCCCACTCTTGTCCTGGCTGAGTAGCTGACGCTGTTGGGTCATTTTTCCTGAGGAGCTGCTGTTCTGCTGTGACACCAGCCAGGCACTTAAACAGGAACCTGCATGGAGACCATGCAGGATCAGAAGTCAGCCAGACAGCTGCATATTGCAGAATATCACCAGATCAGGACCTTCATTGTCAAAACAAACCATAAAAAATGAAGAAGTACTGCACGCCCTTGTTGGGAGGATTACTTGGGAGGTTCTGGTTTGCAGGGTTGTGGCAAATGTCACTGATTTACTGGTGACAATGCTATCACTGTTCCTATAAGCAAAAGGTGTAGTATTTTTTGTGCAGGCATTTAGCAGTCTGTACAAATCACCTTGAGCTGTGGAGGGCCTGATCCCTACACTTCTGTGCAGTGCCCAAGACAGGGCAGCTGTCTGAACAACCCTTGGGACCCTCTGCCACAGGCTGAGTGTCCAAATGCCACCTACTCACAGCGGCTTGGCGCTGCTGGGGAGGAAAAATCATTCTAGGGGCAGGTTGTGTTAGACTTTATATTAAGGATTCTGCTCTGGTCTCTCACCCCTCTGGAATTGACCCCAGAGATTATGGATTGGTTGCTTTGTTTGCCAGACTGAGTGTTATGTACAATGATTTCTATGTCAAGATCCCAGACACTTCTGGTAGTAAGTCGACTTTGTGTATATAGAGAAGTCAAGACAAATATAACGATAGAGGCTTGTCTGACCTTGGCAGGCAGCTCTTCAATGGCAGAGTGTAAGGACACTGGTAAGGTTTGTCTTGTAGCTGTTCCTTGCGTTACCCAGAGGACATCAGACTCCAGCTGCCAAGTTTCCACAGTGCTAGTGTCCTCTATCCTTTAGGACCCCTTTGCCAGCTTAGCTGTGTTGAGGTAATTTTAGTCTTGGGTTGAGTACATTGTTTCTGACGCTTTTCTTGGATATTAAGTACCAGCTTAATATCCAAAAGCAGGGAAGGTTTTTCCTGTGTTATCTGTAGCTGGTATCATGTAGCTTAGCAGAATTTGCTGCTGTACTGTGATGGACTGTAACGCATGAAGCAATGTTTGGAGTTCTGGTTCTCTTTTGCTGCTGATCTGCTCTGTGAATTTTGTACTTCATCTCTCTCTACTCCTCTTTTTCTGTTCCCTCCTTTACTGGTCTTGCTTATTCAGGTAAAAATACCTGAGGGCAGGGGTGGCCTATTGCTCTGAGAGAAATCCTGCCTCTGCTGATATGAGTAACAAAACTGTAATTAATTTGATTTTGGAGCTTGGGTTTCACCTTGCATGTCTGTATGGTGCTTAGTGAAATGAGACCTTGATCTCTGGAGCCTGAAGGTGCTACTGAATTAATAACAAAAGAGACAAAAGAAGTGTCTGGCAAAGTAATTTTCTTTTGGTTTTATGTTGTGCTGTATGCCTGTCACTTCTGTTCTGTTATGGATCTGCTTTACTCTTCTGCTTGGTATTTCCTCATGAGCCCTTTCCAAAGTCACTGATTTCAACTTTGACTGTGCCAACATAAATGTGGAGATGAATGAAGTCATTCCCAGTTTACACCTATCGAGCTGAGTCTGCATCTGGGAACTGAGTGTTATCCACAGGGTTACCCTGTGATATCCAGTGCCTGGAGGAGTCAGAGCTGCTTCTAGTACGTAACACAACTGTTCCCATCAGGTACTAGCTACTGTACCAAGGGCATGCTATCAAGGCCCTTGCTTTGTTGGGAACATGAATAGAGTACTTTATCTTTCTGCTGCCCCGCTTTCCATGCGTTCTCAAAAACAACTGTTCTCATTATGGGAGAGATTCCTTATATTATGGGTCTAATTCTCAAGTGTACTTCAGCATATCATCAGTCTTAGCTGAGCCTTGGGTTTGATGAGTGTAGCTCCTGTAAGAACCAGGGTTATATTGATTAAACTCACAGCCTAACTGGTGTTAGAAAGAATGTTGGCAGTCTTGGGCAGTGCTACATGCACAAAAATTGCATTTTTGCAATTACTAGTGTTGAATCACAGATGTTTTCCCCTCTCAGGCTCTTTCTGGAAGGTAGTGCTGTAGGTGAGTTTGCAGCAATGCATATACTGGAAAAGGCAAGTTCTCTGGATGCTGGCCTCAGAGTATCTCTAACTGGGTAGCCTTATAAATAAACAGTGCTGTCTCCGGGATTCCTTGGAATAGGAAGTGTGGCGCCCAGGGTATTTCTGCCCTGGCTGAGCTACGTTCCTCTAAATGCACTCTTGCTGCAGTAGCTGATACAAGATGCTTCTGCCAATTGTATCTGTTTTCTAGAGCATCTCTCAAATTCATTTTCATTGGCTTTATTTGAAGTTGTTCTCAAGCTACCGTCATGCTGACTTGTACAAACAGTCATGGCACTTGTTTCCAAAAAGAAAATGCAAAAAAGGCACTCTAGGAGAGCATGAAAGAGCAGAACTAGCCTAGCTGGTGGAATCCTGGCTATTTCATTCCTGTTGTTCATCAGTTCCCAGATTAGTAACAGGAGCTTTGAAGCTGTGACTTCAATCTCTGACGTGGCTGTTTTATAAACATTCTTCTGACTGCTTCACCAGGCATTTTTAGTCATTCCCTTTCATTCATTGGTGCTTTTGCTAGAAGTACCTGTTTGCAACATTTGGGTGTCTTTCAAATATTATTTTTAGCATATGTCTCTTTTGCAAGTAAATATTTGAAATTGACATGCCCTATGTTTCACCCATAAGCCTATCTAAATTTTTCATGTCTGTTCGTTAGTCAACTGATGACACCTTGAAAATTTCGTTGAGTTGCTGGTTGGCTGGGATGTTAATTTGACATCCATCAGGTTTTCATGGAACAAATCCAAACTTTCACAAAGTTAAAATGATCATGTTTGATAGAATCCTGACAAGAGGTGTCCTGTTTTTGCCAGCAGTGGTCTTAGACTGACTGCCAACATGTAGTGTTTGCCAGCATACCAAAAGTCTTATGCTGGGCTATTTTAAGACTATGTTCTGTAAAAGAGCTGAGACGCCTTTAAAATACCTATTAGCATCTAATGGAGACTGCACATGACTAGAATATGCAAAGCGTAAAGCATGGTAGGTACAGTCTTTGTTATGAGCTGCATACTACTCCTTTGTAGGGCGAAATATGAGTATTTCCACCCTTTTGAGCATCAGTTGGTCAAGCCAGGTACTCCATCCAGAGCAATACTTTACCAGATGCTTCAGACCATGGTGTAAAATCCTATTAAATAATTATATGGTATCATTACTTAGAGATATTTTCCCCTGAATTCCTAGCGGTTAATGTTTGGCTGGCATCCTGGAGCTTGAAGGTAGAGATCTCATATCCTACTTTGTGTCACGGTGAATGTTTTCCCATTATCTGTATAACTGTTGAGTCATTCTCTCAATCCTCCAATGTGCTTTGTTACATCTCGTAGTGCTTCTTTTATCTTGTACTGTGTGTTGGGGGAAGACCTCACCAGTTGGAGGGAGGGGATATGTTTTGTGTAGGCAAAAATAATCTCCACCATTTCAGATCTTCTGACTCATGATCTTGCCTCATGTCTCGTCCTTCTGTAACAATAGAAGGAAGTTAAAAGTGGCCAGATGGGAATTGGCTAATTGACATATTTGGGGAAGAGGCCACCACCATGAACATTCATAATACAGAGCTGACTGTAAAAGCCTTCTTTAGATCTGTAATGGGTTTTGGAGAATCACATTGTCTAAGGGGAAACTATCTATTTGGGTTGCTGCAGGAAAAGCACTGAAAAAGCTGGGAAGCAGATACATCTTCTGGCTATGCATTCTGTTGTCTAATAAAGATATGAAGAGTTCTGTAACCTTTTTAGCAATGACTCATTTCCACAGGAAAGAATGAACTTGAAAATATTGCAGATTTTTCTTCCCTCCTAAGATATTTCAGCATAGAGTGTAGGTCACAATCAGGATATAAAAGGGAATATCAAGAACAGGTGTATTTCACAAGTTTAATATGTAATTGTTTTAATATGTGTTTCTAGAGCAGCTCTCTTTGAACTGAGATTTTTCCTGACACATGGTGCAGCTTTTATCAAACTGTCACCTTTCCTGTCCTCCCTATCTTCTGTAATTCACACCACAGCGAGTACAAATGTAGAGCTGTGTCCTTGGTGGTGGAGGAAGGAGAAGAATTATGAAGACTGCAATCTGCTACAAATTCAGAGAGACAAAATGTAACTTATTAATGAACCTTCTTTGTTAGAATCACAGATTTTTCTGGAAGTGTTGTACTTCTAGTTCTGAACTTTTACCAGTGGAGCAAAGTGGAGAATCTGTGCATTTTAGCCCAGAGAACCTGAAATATGCAGTGTTTCTGTGTTTTAAGGAGTTTTTATAGGTCAGGCTTTCATTAATGCCATTAAGTTTTCTAATCTCATTTCAGCCAAGCATTTATGTTGCAAAGTGTAGTAATGCCAGAGGATTAGCCAAGCTAGGGTTAGCATTGCAGCCTACAGGCATTAACTTCTTCAGTGCCAAAGGCATCAGCAGGAATAGGAGAAATGCCAGTGTTCGCCTGGTGTGAGCTCATGTAATGCGATAGTATACGCAGAGCTCTGTGGTGGTTCACGAATGCCAGCGTGTTGCTCCACAGAGAACGTTAAAGCTAAATCTGGAAGGAAATGTCTTTCTGCTTATTTCTGACTCCTAGCTAGTTGATTTATTTGTTATAGATCGTTTTTTACTACAGATCGTTTTTTACTATTCCCAGACTGGCTTCTTAGCGTTTGAGTAAATCTTGTAATAAAACTCAGCTTCAGAAATGAAAAAGTAAACCGTTTATTCCTCTCTACCCAGCACGATTGGTTGTCCTCAGAGGAGTCTTTTACAGAAACTGGGCGCATGCTTTAAGTTTTCAAGTAGCTCAAATAGTAATTGCACCGTGGGTTATTGTTAGAATTACAATGACAGAGGCTAATTGAGAAGAATGCTATTGCCTTTTAGGAAGAAAAACAAGTTTAATTGGTAACATCCCAGACATGTTCTGCCAGAGTCATCTTCTCATCTTTTCCTAACTGGTTTTGATTAATGTAATTTTAACCATAATTTCTCTGCGTAACTTGGCTTCTAAGATTCTTTCTGCCAAATTGCATTATTGTTCTCTACTTGATGGAACTGTTTACAAGTGTCATTTTCAGAATACTGTTGTGGGAAGGCACTGTACTATTGCTGCTACTTAGTGTTCTTTCTCACTAGCAAGCAGATAAACCAAAATTTAAGAAAAGTAAGGTAAGGAGAAAAAAGCATCCTGTAGTATTTACAGTGTATTGTAGACAACTAGTTACAGAGGAACTGTGTGCACTCTGAATTTGTTTTGGTATAACCCATACATCAGTGCTTTAAAGCAAAACCTTGTAACTGAGCACCAAGGTGGATACAGGCACGTGATGGGAGTTTACCTGATGCAGGGAGGAGTTTACCTCCATTTTTCAACTCGCTTCCATTAGCTGCCTTTGTTCTGATTCTGCTACCTACGCTGATCTCTTCCAGGAGCCAAGTTCCTCTGGTCCATCCTTCTCTCTGTCCCTCACTTCATGGGGGTTATCTGAGATGTGGCTATCTAGTACCTGGGAAAACACTCTATTTTAAAGCAGAATGGATTTTTGCAGTGCAGAGTATGAGCATGAAAATATGATGGTACCTGACACTACTTATAGGTAGATAAAGAAATAGGAGTAGTGGTATTTTGGCATAGTATATTTTGATTTCTAGGGTTAGAAGGGTCTTACCTGTGCTCTAGAAACTGCAGTTCTCTCACTGTAACCTATAGACTTTGTTTTGCCCCAAATCAGCTTCAGGATCCTATAATCAGTGGTTAAAACACAACTTTTACTTAGTCATCATCCACCATAACAATGTCTTCAGCTCAGTTTAACTAACTTACTGTTGGGGAAACGAATGGCCTGGTTTCAGTGAATTCGTGTGCTGTAGATGCTTTCTCTATATGTAAGGTGAGGAAAACCCACACCTGTAATCCTCCAGCAGCTTGTGACAGATGTCTGTGTTCATTGTAGGCAACTTGCTGGGGTTTTGGAGAAAAAACCCAAGTTTTTCTTTTTCTTCTGACTTCCAAAACTCCCACCAAAGTTTAGGTGGGACATGGGCACAGAGCTGGGCTCTGCTAATCTGGACATCAGGTCTTGCAGTGCTATGGGGCAGTCCGCCAAACACATTGGTCAGCATCTGACTCGCTTTCCAGGTGTTCCGTGCATAGAGGGTGTGACTTCTTGGCATGTTCAGTCAAGTGACTAAGGTCTCTCCCTGTGTCTTGGCCATGGTGGTGACCTTCACCCGTGCAGTTCCCACCATGTGACATCCTGAAAACTTCAATAGGATTTAATGTGTAACAAGTTTCTGGTAGGCCTGCGCCCTGTGGTAGTGGTTACGAGAGAAGCTGAAATGGGTAATGGAGAGATGTGCTTACTAAAAGCCAGTAAGAAACAGTGCTTTGCAGGAGATGTCTGTCAGACAAAACAGTGCCCAGATGAGCTTGGTTGCTGTTGCTGAGTGAGCTCAAAGAGGTCTTTGGGCAGTATGGCGCTTCCTGGAGCTAGCACAAAGGCCAGAGGCTCGCAGCTGCTGCATCAGCCTGCAGTGAGACGGTGCTGTTCTTTCTCCACAGCTGGTTATGTTTTAAGGAGGGTCCAGATAGGGCCAAAGGTTGCTATTGTGCCTGCCTTTTTAGCTATACCATTAAATTAGGAGAGGTTCCTGGGGCTTTTTCTTGCTCTTGAGTGTCCAGCAGAAGCTAGGCTCCAAGCCTCCGAATGTTGGTTCTGAAATCTCTTGGATGAAGTGCGTGTGTGTCCCGAGGCAACCAACTTCTTGTTTTGAAGCCTGCCTCGGCAGAGGGAAGGTCTCTGTTTCCAGTAATGAAAACCATCATAGCTCCAAATGAGTCCCTTGCGTAACTGACAGATGGGTGCAGAGTGGAGCTTGATTCAGCCTCTGAAAAGAAATAATAAACCTAAAAGAAAAAAGAAATCCTCAAAGTCCCAACCGTTTCAAACTCAAAATAAAGTACTGATTAACCACAAGCCTGCTAATATATATAAAACTCTGTATGACAGCTGCAGTAGAACTCCTTTTCCTTGTAGAATCATTCCTTTGCCTCAGCCCAATTCTCTTACCAATGGAGATTAACCTTCTGCGGACAGGGTATATGCATTTCTGTATTACCTCTGTTGGCAGCTGATGAGATCACGTGAGCCTTTTCCTAAGCTGAGTTCGCAATGGAACCAAGCCTGTAGATTCAAACTCTTCTGAACCTGAGGGGTGGGGGGAAAGGAATCGCATACAGATGCAGATTTTTCTGGCTTGTGGATACCACTAAAGATTACTGGGAACAAAATCTTGCCTTCATTTACGAAAATAATATTTAGATTCAATTTTGGGCCTGCTCTTCTGTTGCATAACTCCCCAGGTTTCAGTGGGGCTCCACCAGCTGGGAATTTGGCATGTTTTACCTTATAGTGTGTTGCTTTTTCATTTTCTTCTGTATAGCTCAGAGCAGTTTGAGCAGGGCATTAGAAAATTTGGGGTGTGTGGGCTCCATTCCCAGCAGCATGGGGGGAGAGTGTGCATATCTGGGCACTATTCAGCACTCACATCTCTGTAAAATTTCCCTGTGTTACTTAAGTCAGGATCTGGAGAGGAACAAGGTGGAATAGTAGGAATAGTTATTACCATGATATGCTGGGATAGTTGCGTTGCTCTCTTGAGATCATTGCACAGGCACACAAGTACAAGGGTGTGTATGCAGGAATGGCACTGAACATGCATGAGAGGGGTGTAGCCCATTGCTTGATAAAGGTTTCTGTGGAGAAAGTGGCGCTGCCACATGGTTTTGTGCCTATGCCTCCAGCTTTTTATCTATCACTCTTCTTCCCCTACCATCCAGTATCATCTAGGACCTTCTCTAAGAGACCTTCTTCCATGTATTTCAGCACTACTCAGGACAATAGACATCAGGTTCTGAGAAAGACCTACAGTGAAAACTTTCTCAGCTCACTGGGGATGTTTTTAGCTTCTCCTCCCCATGTCTCTAAAAACAGAGAGCCAAAAACAACACTGAGTCACTCCAAGCTTGCTCTTCCCCAAAGCACAAGCATGTTCCCCACCCACATCCAGAGATGTATTGCTGCAAAGAGCTGTGAGAAGGGGTGCGAGCTGGGTGCTGAGCCCGTTCCTGATGATCCTTGCATATGTGCTTTGTAGCTGCATTTCACATGGTTCTTTTCAGCTGCGGCACAATGTCTGTGCAGGTGCTCCATCATGCATTGCAGAAGGAAGGGATGGAAAGGGAAGGGGTTGTAAAGATTTGGTGTTTGAGCTGATTTGGCTCATTTTTGCCTGGATTGAGGAGTGCTCATATGAGCAGCCTGGCTGGCTGAATGTTATGAGCAGCTGTGGTACATTCAGGGCCACGTTACAGCTTCAGAAGGATGTTTCTGGAGTGCCTTGCTGAGCAGAACTGGGCTATTTGCGAACTGGTTGCCTTCCCATAAATATAGGCTTAGAGGAAAATCAAAAGAAACCTTCATGTCACTGAAAGCCAGAGTTATTAGTCACAGAAGTCTGAATGTTTTATGGATTTCTTTTCTCTCAGAATATTTACAAACTGGATTACAGGGACATGGTGGACAAGTTGCATTGTCCAGTTGATGTACATGGCATGGGTGTCGATATGGGCTTGAAATGGGCCCAGGAGAAGGAGCAGGCTGGGTCGCACCCCAGCTGCCCTGCAGACAGCTTGGCAGGGACACCCTACCAGGGGGTGTTTTTTGCTGAGGACAACAGTGCTTGTGCCTGTCCCCATGTATTCAGGGGATATGGGAGGTGCGGGCAGCTGGGGTAAAGTCCTGCAGCTGCCACCAAGTGGAGTCTTTGCCCGGGTGTTTTAGTTTGATTCAGTATTCAGTGGCACATGACTTGTGAGCTGTGCTCGTTGATTTATGGTCTGTATGGCTGGCAAAGAAAGCAGGATCAGGCACTTGGCTATTGTGCAAACAGGGATGACACATAATATCCAAAGAAGAACACAGGAAAGATAAAATTACACAGATTGTTGAAATACTCTCCTCAGCTGTGTTTCTCATGTGGATGAGTAAAATAAGAATAAGGGTTGTTGGGTTTTGTGTGCAAGTTGTTTTTTTAACTCCATTTTTTTCCCTTCCATTTGGGCCTAGTTCAGCCCAGCAAGCAATGCTGGACTCTTTAGTGTAATTTGCAATTCCGAATTTGGGTATTAACATAAAACTGTTCTTTGGGTTTCTACCAACTGATGGAATTGTTTTATATTTTCCTTTCCCAAGCTCCAAATAAAACTTGCTTTTCTGACACACCACTAAACTTGTACTTCTGACTTACTGGATATTTTATTACTTTCTTAACATTTTCCTGAATGTGCATTTCAAGGATTGCCTTTTTCATTCAGTACTTGTTAAACCTCAGTGGTGGAGATTCAGCCATGAAGTACAAGAGAGGAACTAAACTGGGAAGGGGAAGAATTACAGACTTGGGGTGTGTACTCTCCTGTGACAGCAGTACAAATTTGAACTGATTTCACTGAAATGTGTGGTGTAATTGAGAGTAGAATCCAACCTCTTTAATTTCATCAAAGTGAATAGCAAGTGGTTATAATCAATATCCTCCTGGACAGAGTTCAATCACATTTGATCGGTGTCTTTGCTGCTGAGCAGTGTGGCAATCACTGTTCTTTGTTTAATCTTTTGCCTGAATAATAAGCTCTTCTTTCTTTATTTCTAAGTAGGGATTTCTGCTGAAGCAAAGCACTTTTTTTTTCCAATGCAATTAACTCTGCTGTTAAGTGAAGTGCTTTCCTTTAAATACCAGAATGTGCATCTGTGCGTGAGTGAGAATTAACTTGGAGGTCTGTTTTCTGAGATGATGAGGGATGTAGAGAGCAGTTAGTGACCCAGCTCTGGTGTAGTGACACCAGCCCAAACTGTGATCACTGGGAGCTCAAAATCAACAGTCTTTCTTCTGTGGAAGGTGCACTTTCATCTTGTAGCCTGGTAGGGGGAAGGTCAGCATTTGAGAATGCCTTACGGGGCTGAAGGGAGGGAGACACAAGCACATAATACTGGTCTAGAAAGATGTTTAGTATGGTAGGTTGAGGAACTCATGAACTTGGGGGGAGTGTCAGAAGAGCTAGTATGTCCAAAGGTCCAAGGTGCAAACAAGGATCTGAGATATTCAGACCTAGATATTTCAAAAAATCTAGCTCACCTTAAATTTAAGGAAGGCTAAATACCTAAGTATCCTTGAGGTTGTGGGCAGGCCTGGCACAATGCTCCCTAGGGCGTGGGTGGAGTTGGAAACCAGCACTGAAACAGGGTCAGACTGTTCCAGCAATGAGAAGGATACACAGAATACGGGGAGTTGAGACGGAAGTAGGAGACCTGAGGCTGAGGACACTAACAGCTATTCTGCAAGAATCTACCCTCCCATTGTCTGCTGTCAGTGCCTGCTGGTCTAGGTGCCTTACGCCCTCTCTCAGCAGCCAGCACTCTGGATTTCTAGGGCTGTAACATAGGGAAAAGAAAAGCTTGGACCATGAAGGTTTTACCATGTCTTGCCTGTTATCCTTGCAATTACACCTACGTCTGACTTCCTATCCCAAGATCACACAAACAACCCTTGTGGGACTACCGTCAGGTTTCCCCGAGTGCCAGGAATCCTTGCTGACTGGGAGACCCACCCTTCATTTCCTTCCCTATCATGCATGCAAAACAAAACCGACGCAAGTGAAGGCAGTAGAAGAGAGTCTGCCCTTAACAGCAAACGTAAAAAAAATATACTACTTATTCTCTGTGCTAGCATTTGGTGACACCAAGATGTATGATGTGGCCTGAACAAAGCCATAGAAATGCACACAAATTGTAAGAAAAAGTCTTTCTAACCTGAAAAAAAAAATCTGTGAAGGATGCTTTGCAATTGCCCACAAAGAATTGGTAGGGAGTGTAATTCAGTGACCTCTTACCATGGAGACTGTGTTAAAGATGGCAGTGAGCAGATGTTGCATGGCAGCAGAAAGGCTGGAGAAGGGCTGGGAAATGAGATGGGTCCCAGACCCTGGTGAGATCCAGAAGTAGGAGGAACTGGCAGCTTGCCACCTTGCAGAGGGGCGAATGGCTGATGGTAATATATTGCCTACATGAAAGGCTGAGACTTCCAGCTCTCAAATGCTGTCTGCCAGCATGCCTGTGTTGTCTATCAGCATCCCCACCCTCTAACTTTGGAAAGAAGACTGGATTTTTTTCATGGTGCCCATGAAAGATCACTGACCAGAGATTTTAGTCTCTGCTGTGTTCATCAACTGGCGTTTGGCTGTTAGTATATTAAGGACGTAGTCTAAGTAGATCAGATACTGTAAGGCAGCAGCTTAAAACTTTGTCCTTCTCTTCAGCAGACCACTAGATATTGAACTTAAAAAAAAAAAAAAGTGTGAAAATATCCACTTTGTTTAAAAGACCTTTTTTTTTCCTTGCTGACAAAAGACCAGCTTCCTTTACCCCACTCCCTATTTCGTGCTTGATAGATGAAAACTGAACTTTTTCCCCAAGTTTAAAAAGTCCTGAACACTAAACTTGATTCCACTGTTCTTGAACCATGTGATTTCTGGAACATGAAAGAGAATTAACTCTTCAGGAACTAGCACTTCTCTCTCACAGCCTTCCAGCCCCCCTGGGTATATTGAGAACAGCATTTGCTGTAGCTAAGGTCTGTGGCGACAGTATTCTAGGCTTGTGCAATTAGCTTGCCAGAGGCAAAGGATATTCTGGGAAATCAGCCAGGAGAAACTTACAATAAGCAGGGCAAGTGGTACAAACGTAAGAATAGGGTGGGATGCTTGGATGTGGAAAGAGTTGGCCAGGGATTGTGTTCAAACTGCGTGGCAGCCTCAGAAAAGGAAGCTTGAGTGAAGGCATTTATAAATGCTAGGACTTTGGGTAGACCCATCCTATTAGTATTAAGAAGTTTGAGGGTATCAGAAAAGATAAACATGTTGCCCTTGGGCTGTAAAGACAGTTGGATCAACACTTGGGTACATACATCATCAATTTCCAAGTGAAGGATTTGGCTTTCTTTGGTACTGCTCACATGACAGAATAGCAAGCCAAAGCACTATAAAGCAAACGAGGAGGGAACACATGTACCAAAGCAGCCAGAATGTTCAATTTACTTATTAGGGTTCTTCTATTTCTGCTGTCTGTGCTAGAATAGAATGGAAGGGGCAGAACCTCTGGCTCTGGCCAAGTGTCCTATCGTCATTGAACTTAAGCTTTATTTTTTTCACATGTGCACAGGAGATCCAGTTCCATCATGGATGAGCTGGTCTCTGATCCAAGCATGTAAGTGTATCAAGCAGCAAGTGAGTGCAACAAGAAAAGGTTGAAAGAGAAATAGGTTTAATTGTTTTAATATGTTCAAGTATGGGTATTGGAGGGAGCATGCATCTCTGCTAAACAGGATGCCAGAAGATATATTTATTCACATAGAAAACAAGGCACAAGCAAAGAAAGTTGTTCTGCAAAGTCCTCTGGTGGAGAAAGCAGCTGAGGGAGAGAAAGTCCAAGAGAATAGAAAAGAGAAGAAAACAAGCTCATGGGATCTGTACATTCCAGTCATAACATCCCCAAAAGAAAAAAGTTTGTTATGAAAAAAAAGGGAAAAGAAAGGTATTTGGTGAAATAAAGCCTTATGCGTTTCTTCAAAACCACCAAATGCCTTCAACTCTACCTCCTTCTCATGCCAAGTATGTTGAGGTAACCACATTGTGCTGTTTGAAAGCAAGCTGTATGTTGCTGAGGCTTTGTGTCTGCTCAAGCCCAGCATTTGCTGGTTGAGTAGAGGCCCTTCTGCACAGAGATCAAGATGGGGCTGGGAACACGCTGCAGTTCTGAGAATAGTCCCCAGATCAGGCAAGGCATTTGTCTACAAGTGGAGTTTGTATACTTAGCACTCCACCCAGTGTGGCCTCTTGGCTCTGCATCCAACTAGTTAAATTCCTCTAAACATCAAGCCCACCTTCCCACACAATGCAAAAGGATTCCTGTTCCCACCTTCACCCCTTCTGCTTCCAGCTTCTCCCTTCCCTCGTGGCATGCGTGGGAGAAGTACACATCTGATGGTCACAATGCCACCCTCCCCAAAACCAAAAGCCACAAAGAAACGTCAGCGCTAACTCCACTTAAGGAGCTCTCTGGGGTGCTGTTGGCAGTATGTTGGATCTGGCCATGCCTTTATCTGCCTGACTGCAGTGATCTCTGCAGCTGCTGTTACTCAGCTTCTTTTTACTTACTGCTACTGGTGCCAGACCCCGAATGGACAGCCAGTGCCCAGGGCTGGATTGTCAGGGGTTGCAGCCCCTTCTGTGGTTGCTGCTGCTCAGCTGCAGGACTAGAGAAAGCTGTTCCTCTTTTGATGTGTACCAGGCTAACAAAGTGAGTGTGCTGATTTGGCAGGGATTTGGGAGCTGAAGGAAACCAGGTGCTGCTTGCTTTCTCTGCCCCAGTTCCTCTGTGAGAATGGTGGGATGTATGAAAAGCACAAAACCATTCTACAAGGAGTCTTCATCCCTGTGACCTACTCAAACCAGCAAAGTGCAAATGATGAATGAAGGAGGGCAGAAACAACAACTGTGTTACTACCCATGTTCTCTTATCCTTCTTGGGAGCTGTGTTTTTCCTGCTCTTTAGTCTGGGCTGATTGTAAAGGTAAATCACAGTATGCTGTAGAATAACCTTCATTACTTTTTTTCCTTAAAAGGAAGAGATGGTTGCAGGGACATTTTAATGAAGAATGTATTCTAAAGCCACACAGAATGAAACCAACTTCCCTCCCTTTGAAGCCTCATTAGAAGCAAATGTACAAAATCTGTGAACCTTAAGGGTTGTACTATGGTGGGAGTATTGGCCATCCCTTAAAAGTGTTCCTTTTTACTGCTTTACCCTAAATGTTTCTCAAAGTAGAGGGAGGGCTGCTTGCTCACCCATGCTGTGCAACTTATCCAAGTATTTGTAAATTGGAAATACTGAAGCCTGGAACATTGGTTTCAGCTGGTGAGTAGATTCTTTCCCAATCCGTGTCCTTCCAGCCTTGCTGTGCAGCTGACGTCTAATGTAGGTTAACAATCTCTCCTTTTGGTAGTGCAGACAGATGCAAGATAAATGTCTAACATTTCTGCTATTTTCTTTGCTTCTGACTCTAGTTCTACTTGTTAATTTTCAGGGGACAGCTCATGTCCTTCAACAGTTGTCTATTATATACAGTACATACCAATGTAAGAAGAATGTTTAAGCGTTCAAGATGTTCTGTAGCTGTCCATGCTAATTTTGTTTGTATGCCTTTTGCAAGACGGATTCCTCACTTGTTTTTCTTTTTTTTTTTGCATATAGTGGCTGATTGTGCATGTGGAAGTGCTTGGGGAGGGGTGAAGGAAACTATTATCTCCTTTCTGTTGCACGTGAAGGAGAAACAGCCATGAGACTTAATCTGGATGGAAAAAAAGTGAAAACATTAGAACTACATCCTTTACTCGTGACACATAGCAAGTTCCTCTTTGTATTGACCCACATCACATCTTTGGCAATAGGAAGTAGGTCATCAAAGTAATAGCAGATGCAATTGGGACGCTTCTGAAATGCTCTAAATTTCCTAAATCCTTCTCTGCTGGGCAAAGCAGATACCACTGATACCAGAGCATCTGATTTCTCCTGGGAATAAATGAAGATAATGCTTCTGCTCCTTTTATTTTTATCTGTTAGTCAGCTTTGATACGTTGACTACAAAGGCCTCTCCATGGTAGAAATAAATGCAGTTGTGTTTGGGAGTTCATTGGTCTTAGTGAGTTCTTGAAGGTGACTTGTCTGCCTAACCCTCAGACTCCTTAAAGTCATTACTGAGAGACAGTTTGAGTCTCTTAGTGTGGCTACAAAACCAGTAGAAAAGCATATAAAAGCCTTGAACCCAGTTATGCAAACACAACAGGTGCAGTGGAAGAATAACCCTGGTATCCTTCCAGCACCTAGTTAATGATAAACTGGCTCAGGCTTCATCTAGATAAAGCTGACACAATCTGGTGGACCTGGAAGAGGCAAGTAGAACATCAAGGAGGATGATCCCTGCTCCAGACAAAGGGAGCGTACTGGATTTCAGTTGCTTTCAGGAGGCCTCAACAGCTGCGTATCAGCATGTGGCCCAGGTTCTTTCTCTCCTGGGGATCTTCTCCTCCTTGCCATGTCTCTTTTCATTAATACTTTGAATGGGAAGTGTTGCAGAGCACATACGAGCAACAAAACCTCAAAAGCTGTTCTGACTTCAGGGCTTTCCAGAAGTATTTCCAATCTTAAAAATACTTTAAGATCTTTCTCTCCTTGTTGCACATTATAAGTGTAATCATCCATGCTGAGAAACCTTGCATACAACCTCCTGTACAGTGTTTTTAACCTAGATTTCTGAAGCAGTATGACTTTGCCTCTTGTCTTTGTGTCAGGCTTCATCCTCCTGCTAGGACGTTTCGGTTGATTTCAGTTATGCTGGACAGAGAGCTAGTAACTTGTTGTCTTTCTACTTGCTTCAGAGAAAAGCAGCTATGAGAAAGAGAGAAAGGAAAGTCTGTGGCACCTCTGAAAAGGTGTCAGAGAAGCTTCATGAGAAGATCTTATGAGAGATACCAGAGAAGCTATGTGTCGTAAATGATTTTTAAGTAACACCAAGTTGATCCACCATCAGGATTCAAGGCAATAGAAAGCTGTGCCTGACTTGTTCCAGGGGTCATGGAAGCGCTTTCAGACTCTTGAAAATGTTAGCTTTCTTGGATAGCCTGGGCCTAGATTTGGTTGCCTTCTGCAAGGTTACCTTTCTTCACAAATGCTTTGTAAGGCTGAATTTTGGGTAATGCAATGGAAGGCAGAGACTGAAACACAACTCAAGCTGGTTAGTTAAAGAGTTTTTGTGTTCTGTAAGTGTTGTTTTATTGTGACTTGGATGGATTTCTGTATAATAAGAATACTTCTTAGGATATTCTTGTTTTGTCTTTGTTTTTTTAACCTCTAGGTGCTAGTTCATAGATCCTTGGAGAGGTACTTAACGGGCTGGAGAAAACATTAGAATGAAAAAAAAAAAGTGGAAAGGTTGCATGCATCCTTGATGTATAATGGAGTAATATTTCAGCTGCAATACAAATGATTTATTTACCGTGGAGTCATTCTATACTGATAATAAAAGCACGTTTCCTCTTGGAACAACCCGTTGCTCTTTGCAGATCAAAACCATTCATTCATGGAGTTTTTCTTGCCCCCTTGTCTCATGTGTGAGCATCAACAGGTGCCAAATGCAATCAACACGAGTTCTGCTCTTGATCACACTGGTATCGGTCTTGCCCAGAGGAGAACTTGGCTTTTAGACCTTGTGTCACGTTTTAACAAAAATAATAGTGACTCACGTTATTTCAAAATCATTGTTTATAGCCAGCAAATTTTAAATCAAAACAGTCAGGCACGTTTTCCTTTTATGCTCATTGCTAAATAAGCTGTGGAAAAGGTTTCTGTTTGCAGAACTGCCTTTTTTTTTTTTCCCCAAGATTATTACGTTTCACGTGTTCTAGTTCATCCCAAGATCGTGCTATTGTTCTCTTCAAAGTTTCCTAGGCCATTAATCTCTCTCTATTGTTTCCATTTGGCCTCAGGATAGGTCAGCTGGAAATTGCATTGCTGGAGAATATTCTGGTCTTGAGAACACAAAAAAAGGAGCGACGAGAGCCTCCAAATACTGTCAGTTCTTCATTCAGAGTGTACAGCTAAGTAAACCCGTAAAGGCTGTGTTACTAAATCCTTTATCTCCTCAAGGCCAGCAGAATATACTAGGCATCAGGCACCATGTTCAACAACAGCTCCTATTCTCTTGTTTAAAAAGTGAGTCTTTTCACATCGTATTTCCATGCTGCTCTATTTTTCTCCTTTGTCTTTAACTATCCACCAGGGTCCACTCTATTGGATATGACAGTTCAAAATGTGTATTTAAGGCTCAGTGACACACAGCTAACGCTGCGGCCACAAAGGAACAGTTATGGCAATTGAACTCTGTGAGCCGCTGTAGTGTTGCAGATCCATCAGTCTTTCCATTGTGACTCCTCCTCGCTCCCGGAGGATTTATAGGAGCGTTTTTGAGAGGACTCCAGTAACTAAAATAAAGATGCATTTGTCTCCGCAGAAATGTTGCAGCCACATACGTGGCTATTTGGAGAAAACAAAAAAAAAAAAAAAATGAAGCCCCATCAAACTCATGCCGTAGTGGCTTTACTGATGGATTTTTCAAAGTCTTGTCTTAAAGCACGTGACTCTTTACCTCTTTTTACATCTGTGTTTACTGTTTCTGACATATGGGACAAATTAAAGTGTTTCATGAAAGGGCATGTACTCCTTTAGCACAGGAAAGGTTAGTTTGGCTACTTTCTGAGTAAGTATGTAATACAGTCTTTCATTGTTCAGTTTTCTTTACATCTCCTGAGGTCTCTGCTTCATTCAAGACACAACAAGATGGTTATGCTCTGGGGCAGAATTGGGTTGGGCAGAGGGGCAGGAGCATGTTGTGAGCTAGAACAGGGCTAAGGGGTACAGATGATACAGGAGGATGCCCTGATGAAGGCAGTGCAATAGCACCTTGCTGTGATGGTGTCTGCCAGCCTTTGCCCCAAAAAGTCCTGCTTGTCATTAATCAAGTTATTTGAGCCACATTTCTTGTGGATGGCTACTAATGAATGGTGTGTTCCTCACTTCGGGGGTTGATCGGCTTAAGGCGCTGGCGCTGGACTGGCAGTTACAGCCCCAAGGACCAGAGGAGCTGTAACTTTTACATAGCAATTTGGACACTCCATCCAGAAGATCTTTGGCTGGAAGTTGAGTGAGCTGTGCCCACAGCCTGAGCTGGCTTTGATGATGCATTGCCATGTTACAACAGGACGGAGCTTGTGCTCATAAACCCTGTCTCTCAGCGGGGGTTGTGGCTTGTTAGCAGATAGATTTCAGTTGTTGGAGAATGAAGGGGCCCTGTGAAAAGAACATCAGCTGAGGACAAATGCTTAAACTTTCCTGTTAACTGATGTGGTCTAGGGAGAAAAGACACAGGCTCCCTCCTGGGGTGCATGAGTGGCTCCCTGTGGAAGGAAGCTCTTGGTGGGGGAAGTTTCCAAAATGCTGAGTGCCCAAAAGGTGCTGGGTTCCAGCCATTCCCTACACAGAGGCCTCCTGAGAAAAGGGCTTGTGGGACCACATGATAGCAAGCCAATTTCTTTTGTATATGCACAAGGTGTCCAAGTTTGATTCACATAAGCAACTTAGCCAGCTCAGCATAACATTGTTTTGGGCTTTTTTGGAGGGAAAAAACCCTCCCATCTTTTTATTGGTGAATGTTGCAGAAAGCTCATGTTTTCCATGTCCAGTGCAGTAAGTGCATATCTGAAGGCAGTACGCACAGGGATTGGTCGGGTACCTGGTCCCAGCACTGTTCACTGGCAGCTGGAAAGGAGAGGTGGGCTGAAATATGTGGGACAAACATGCCCTCTTATGTGTGGAAGTCTAATGAGGAGAGCTTGGGACTGCTAGAACTAAGGGACATTTCCCTTTCATTTTGCACCAGAGGCCTGTGATTTGGGCAGCTGAAATCTACAGTTCAGACTGGTGCTAGGTTTGTGTAGTTAAATCTTGTGGGTTTTTTTTTTTTAAAAATATATATTTTTGACCTTCATCTTTATTTAGGTACTGATCTCCAAGAAACACCATAATTATCTGCTGACTTGGAACTCTTGGTCCTGCAGCTGAAAGCTCCTTTTACCTAAGGGGGTAAAAAAAAAAGATGCCTGATTTAGCTCATAAGTTTGGTTGTTATGCCCAGACTGCCAAGAAATGTACTTGTGAAGGGAGGCCTACTGCATGTTCCCTTGTTGCAGCCTCAGGCTACAGCCTCCCGTTACATCATCCCTAAACACCAGGCATGTGCCTCTCCCATGCGAGACCTCATGTGTGATTGCATCTGTTCCAGGTCACACATGCACCCCTCTCACAGGACTGTGCATTCAGGGTTGATATCGGTGTTAGAGGGAAGAAATTCAGGGAAATGTGCACTGGCGGAACTCGTCTGGACTGCTCAGAGCGAAGTGGAGATCGAGATCACATCCAGTCAAAAGGGGGAAATCTAAAATGTTATCCCCCATCTTCCTGTTCATGGCCTCTTATAAAGCTGGCATGGTCTTAAGGGTAACTCCAAATTTTACTCCAGCCCTTAAACCAGAAACCCCTTATCTTAGAAGGGACATAATAGAACACTTAGGCACATGTTCCACATCTGCTCTGCTCTTCTACAAACCCTTTCCACTGCAAAGTTTGATTTATGATCTATGCAGAAATCCTCATTTGAATCCTAATCTAAGATTTAACCATGCAGTACTTACTTGTTCGTAGCTCTTTCTAGGAAGGATCAGTCTCATTTAGCCTCCAACAATCTTTCTTTGTTAGGAAAGTACTCAAGTCATCTGGATTTCAGCTGTTGCTTTTTTTTCCCAAATTATTGGAGACATAGCTATCTCCAGAAAAACAGAATGTATTGGCTGTACAGAGAGCCCATTGTACTGCCCAATCAAAGAGAAACTGCCACCATGTGAAATGAAATGTGGCCTGGGGCAAGGATGAATCTGGTATCCACTGGTGTTTGCAGACTTGCTCTTGATCATCTGGAGCAGATGCAGTCTGTAAGTCAGCTACTGATGAGTTAGGGTCAGCTCACTAACACATTTAGAAGTAATATAATAGTATTTGGGAAGGATAGTGGGATTTGTTTTGTGACAAACAGTACAGTTATTCCTTTATTGATTTTTTTTTTTTTTTTTTTGGTGTGGGTGTCTCTTCTGAATAGGTAGTATTCATCTGTGAGTTTACTGATTACTGTGTGCTTAGAGTTCAGAAGAAATCAGGAGGGAAATGTAAAACAATAGATGAGATAAGCATCATTGTTGCTTGTGTACAGTAACTGGGTTAAATAGCTGGGAGGAAGAAACTTCTTAGCTTTAGTCGTGGCAAAATTGGTTTGCCTAAATTGAAAAGCAAGAAATGAAGCACTAAACTGTTTTATAATCTAGCTTGTGAAAGGAAAGGGGTAGTGCAGTGAGGCTGGCTGTCAGTGGGGCTGACACTGATACACCCTCTCACAATAACACCAGAAAAACATGCTCACACACCCTTAGTGTGCAAGTGAGGCAGGCTGGAGGTGGTGTTCATGGGTGCAAAGGGGAGATTGTGAGAGATAAAAGAGTACAAGCTGAGTGATAGGGTTTTTACTGGTTTCACTTCTTGATCCAAGCACTCTGTACCACTGGGAGAAAGGATAAATGCTTCCACTGAGGGACAGTTCTGGTTTTGAGACAACTTACTCTTCCTGTGTGTCAGAGGGCCAGAGGCCTTATGGCTCTGACACCCATGGGTCCATAGTGCTCATGTGTTCAAGAATGGTAAACGCAACAGTCCCCAGGGCCGTTCTAATAGTGAGGTGCAGAAGGTTTGGTGTGTTGTTGAGGAGGGTCACTTCAGGGATCTAAAATAGGTCGCAGGCACTGTTTGGCTTCTCTTGAAGACAACCTCCGAGAAACAAGTGTTGCGCATAGAAGAAAGGCCCTACGATGGATACGGTTACCAAAGGTTATGATTAGGTGGCTGACTCAGTGTGGTTGAGTAGGAAGAAAAAACAGGGCAAGAAGCAAGCTTTGACTTCATTTAGGAAAAATCTCTTGTCCTGGGCAGCAGTGAAATTTGGTGGATATGGAAGGTGCAAAATGAAACAGGATAGGAACAACCTGAGTGTTAGGAGTTTTATCATGGAGCTCTGAGCTGCATGTCTTCTGGTGTGCTGCTGCTTTCATGTGGAATAGGCTGTCTTTTGGGGCCTTCAGTTAATTAATGGCATTCAGAACCAAGTCTGCAAGAAAGCTACAGCCAACAGAATATATCTGTTCAGACTATTTTCCTGGAATGTCCCTAAACAAAAGCTCATTCCCTGGAGGGAAATGCTTTAGTGTCCTTCTGCTCGGAAATCATCAGATTTCAGTCTGTTCTGAAAACCCGTAATTATAATAAAATGATTCTTCCCAAAAGATACTTGGGTTGTTTTCCACCCTGCTCAATGAGATCCATATTCCGTGGCACTGACTGTAAGTGGATGGTTTGAAGATAAATGAATATCATGTCATGAATGTGTTTTTACTTTGTTATGGGGAGACACCAGCCAATTAAATTCTGAAACAAGGGACTTTTTTATTTATTTTCTTTTTAAAACAAAATCTTAAAAAAACCCTGGTAATCCTATGGAAAAAGTGGCACTTTTAACCCTGCTTTGGTTATTACTATGGTAATCTGAGGTAGGGGAAGGACGTTAGGGACAGAACTTCAGTTTTATTTCCAATTGAGACTTTTGAGAGTCTTAAGTTTTAGTTTATCCATAACTTATTAAATGAATCCAAATTGTTGCTAAGATGCTTAAATTGTTTGCGAAGACGTGTGAATATTTCTTTAAACGAGGTGTTATGGTGTGTGCGTGTGTGTACATGTGAATGTTTCGTTTCTGATTTGTGCATCCCACCCCAGTCTCTGGAGCTGGGATGGAGATTCGGGATTATTAGTTACAATGCTCCTTGCTAGTGTACTGTCCCTGTCATCTGAAAGAGAGGAAATGGAGAGCAGAGGTAGAACCCGTTCAGAGCCAAATAAATATCACTGTTAAACATGCTTTGAGACACACACTTCCTGTGGGCACTGCAGAGGCAGTGAGCCTGGAGGGAGAGTGTTGAAAGAGATGGCTTTGTTCAAGAGTGCTGATATGTGGGAAACGTTAGATTAAAGGGGAACAACAGAACAAAACCACTTGAGAAATGTGTCTGTTGAACAAGGAAGAAAGAGTCCCCAAGGCAGGTTGTGGGCTTGTTCTCAGTGCTGGTCTCGAGCTGCGATGGGCGTCCCTGGAACTTGCTGAGACAAGTTGCCTGACTGGTGGTAGCAGCAGTGGCACTGGGGGCTGGAGGAAAACTGAAAAACCACATAGCTGCTACCCCATCACATGGCAAGGACTGAGGTGTTGATCAGTGGGTAGGGGCTCAGGAATGAGCTGTGGACCCCCACTAGGGTTCCCCTCCCTCATATCTGGCCTGACCCAGTTCCCTTTTTGCTCTGAGCTGTGGCATAGACAGGAAGAGTGGAGAGGAAGAAGAGACTTTGTCCCTCCTGTCTGAACTCCAGGATATGTTCAAGGGCTTTGTAGAATCAAGGTCTTGAAACAATATTTAAGTTCAGCTCCAAGAGACCTACTTGCTGCACTTTTCTTTCCTTTACCCACAGTAGATTGCTGTGGGATGTGAGTAATGCTAACCCCTGTGTAGGTGGGATGGCCAGTGGTTCTGAGATCTTAATCCAGAGGTGCAAGGATATAAACTGGAGGCAATTTAAAACAGTAAGATTAAATCCCCTGTTCCTCTCTGGAAAGTGGGACTTCTGTATATTTGTCTTCTCTATTCCCTCTTGCCCTCACAGATCCAGCCTTGCTAAAGCACCCTCAGGATAAGGACAGTTCCCTAAACTGGATTCAGCTCAGCTCAGAGCAGAAGTCCCAAATGAGGTGGCTTTTTGTTCCGTTTCTTCTAACCCGAATCAGTCATGAATACTCAGAGTGGCCACTTAATCATAGGCTCCTTTGTGGTCTCAAAGTATTGTCTTCCAGGTTTAGCATGTTTCCAAATCATTTCCTATTCTTCTGTTCTTGGTGCTGGATCATCTGCCAGCTTTGTCAGCCAGGATGAAATGTAGATAGTGGACTCCAGGAATTTTCATCCAGAACTTTCAGATAATTACAAAGTAATAAGTAGATAATTTCACCATCCTTGGAGAGTTAAATTTTTACAACTGCTGGCCAAGGTTTTTGACGCAATAAATTCAGAAAAGAAAAACAAGTTTCCTCATGCTGAAGAAGGAAAATCTCTCTCTAGTTTTTGATGGCTAACCAGTCTTGAATAAGAACAGTGTCTGACAAGCATTCAGATATAGCAGTCGTGTACAAGCTACATGTTGTTCAGTTTGTAACTCTACAAATCAGGACTCTGAAGAAACTGCTAACATCTGCCCAGATTTCATACGGCAGCAAAATTGGAAGATGAGGAGGTAATTTCATGGCAAACCCCTTTCTTAGCAGCTTGAGGGCTCCCTTTTGAACTGGATCCTGGAAATAGTTATTCTGGCCCTGGTTATGCTTAAAGATAGATCAAAATATAAGGAAATAAAAAAGAAGGGCTTGAACTGAACTCAAATCTTAGATACAAGCTCCCTGAATTTGGGGATTATTTGGATCTGGATCTAAACTGTCTTGAATCCATTGATGATGGGGGGGGGGGGGGGGGAAGTGGTCCTAACAGACACTAGTTACTTGTAACATAGAACCCTGTTTGTTAAATGTCTGATTTCTTAGTACACTGAGAAACGTGAATTTATCCAAGTTATTCAAACATAGTTTTGAGTACTCCGCATTGACCTATGAAGCAACATACTCTAATTTACCTACTACCATGGTGGTTCACTATATACTTTAATAGTCAAATTTTTATTCTTGAGTTATGACCTGAAAGCGTTAAATCCATGAAGGAAGTGGAGAGCGCTCCACAGCATGGCATCACTTAGTGAGTATTGGTTGAAGGTGGGCTAAGAACTTAGTTCAAAGTCCCTTTACAAGGCTTTTAATCAACTTCAAAGGACTTTGGGTTAGTCCTTTTTTTCCCCAGTGAACTGTAAAACTACAAAGCCATTAAGTCCAGCAGCACCTTATGCTGTTAAGTCAGAGAAATGGGCTTTAAGGAAAATGAGTGTGTGTATATAGATGGGCAGGATGCTCTGACAGGCTCTGTGAAGCTTTCCTTCTTCCCCCGTTTGAAGAACTGGTTTTCTCATACCCCTCAGTGGAGGAAAACCAGAAGAAAGTAATCCTGTGCAGGCTACCAACAAAGATTGTCAACCTGCTAGTGTAGAGGTGCCCCTGTTCTGTCATTCTGTTTTCTGAGACAGGATTTCCTAGCTCGGTTGCAGCGCATGCCAGAGAGAAATGAAACCATTCCTGTGTTTTCATGCTGAATTTGGAGTTTCTCCCTTATGTGGTGATACCCTGGTAATCTCATTTGTCCCAGTTGAAAACCACTCCTTTATAAGGCTGGAAAGAAACCGGAACCAGGAAAGACCTAGGCCTGTTCTTACACAGATTCTTGGTACAAAGCAGTGTGTGTGCAGTTTCCTGTATCCTGCCTCAACACTTGAGTGCTGAGGCTCGGAGTGCATCCCTTGTGCAGGGGAAGGTGTGTGAGAGGCTGTGCAAGGCCTTACAGAAATCAGTCTCCTAACACCCACCCCTTCACAGCCTCTCAGAGGAATAGGAAATGAAACAAAACAGAGAAAAGGCCATCTCAGACAAGGTTATCAAGTGAACTTTGTTCTTCACAGGCGAGCGTGGGCTGGCAGGAAGCAGGAAAAGCAAGTGGAAAAGATTTTCCTGTTGACAGGATCTATCAGCTGAGTAGCTCTGCTCCTGTCAGCCTCCCCCAGAGCTTGTTCCTCAGGTTAGGGTCTTCACAGAAGAGTGTGGGGGAGTAGGTTCTTATTTCAAACCCTTGTGGGGTATAGAGGGATGAGTCCTAAGATAACTTTGATTAACCTTTCAGCATTCCACAGGTGTGAAGAAGGCTGTTGTGGGAGTGTGGAAAATAAGACAAAGTCCTTTTTCTTGTGCTCCGTCATCCTTCCCATGCTGTGATGGCCACTGTGATGGTTCCCAAGGGAAAAGTGTCTACCTTCAGAGCAAGGGCTTTCCTCAAAGAGAAAGATCTGTCTATGGGCTGGGGGTTCAGACAAGTAGGGCCTCTCCAGCTAGTCCTGGCTGGGTTTAAAGTTGAAAAATGGTTTAATGACAGTGAAAGCTTGCCTCAAGATAACTGTGTGCTTGTAACAGGAGGCATGAAGTGGGTCATGGATTAACAAAAAGGCTTGAACATGTTAGAGGAGGAAGAGACAGGAGTTTGCTGCTGTGGCTAGAAAAGCTATGATCTCTGCATGTTTCAAGGGTAAAAGTGACTGATTTCAGAAATGTCCCTTCACTTTCTTTTCCTTAGTTTTCTCGCCTTGCCCTGAAGATCTGCTCCAATAAAACAGAGCATCTTAGGACTTATCAACATGAGGAGGTCAGAAGAGAATGAATAAGAAATGGCAGAGAAACAGGATGGGGAGGAAGGGAGGTAAGAACATGGCTTTGAGACTCCGTGAAGAGTTCAACTTGAGAAAGGAGGAGGCCAGAGGAGGTTCAGACCCTGAGGTTGCGGCTCAAAGTTAATATTGCTGTGTGTATGGTGTCCTGATGTAGCTGACTGGAAACAGACAGTTTTGAAGGTTGAGGCCTCAAGGCTGTAAGAGCTTAAAAACTGTATCACACTGGTCCTGTCATCTGACTCGCTTCTGGAACCAAATTCTCAAGGATGGTGTTTGCTTTTCAGATGTGAGGCTTAGGCTATAGCTCAGCGTTGGGCTGAACAGGAGGATGATATACATCTGAATGCCACTGCATTTAGTCTCTCCTAAAGTATATTATAATTTTAAAAACACTAACATGACTGTGCTGAAGACGTGCCAAGGGTCCCTCCAGCCCAATATTCCATCTCTAATGGTGTCCAAGTGAGTATTCAGGGAAGATCAGAAACAGGACAAACATACATGATATTCTCCCCAAGGTAGTCTTTCAACATTCAACTGTTTTCACTGAGAAGGTCTTATGAGCCTTCTGTGGATGGTCTAATTAGTAACTCTCAATAAAATTACTTCCATTGAGCCTGTGTAAACTTTTTGCATCCAGAACATGCTTTGGCAGGGTATCACACAGGTCAGTTACCTGTTGTGTGAGGTGTCACATTCCCCCTGTGTTGAATTGGCATCTGTCTTCAGAGATAAGAGATATCTCTGTTACGTCAAGTTGGAGCTGTATTTTGGGAAATACTGTTAGGAAAACAGTCTGATCACTTCCTTACTGATTCCATTTTTACAGGTGAAGGGAAGATGCGATACAGCCCCACACCCACAAGCACTCTCAGTTCAGGGGGCTTACACCAGTGGGACATGTGCAGCTTGTATGAAAAATGAGTCTCATAGACATAATGGATGATCTGTGGATTGAAGTGAATTGAAGGGGATGGATTCTGGCAAAACAAAAAGTTTGCATCAGGTTCTTAATTGATTTCCGTGTGTTTTCCAACTCTTTCTCCATTTTTTAGTCACAAGACTCCTTAAAAATGAAATCACAGAATTTCCACTTGCCACAGCCAATATCAGATGTGTGCAATGGTACTGAAGACTGGACCCAGATCTACTGGTAGATAATCAGACACTAATAAGAAAGTGACTTATACCAACCTTGGCGTCTTCATTTTTATAATTGCTGGTTGGAGCTGCTGACACAGCAGAGCTTGGGAAACAATAAACCATGTGTCCTCTTAGCAGGAAGGAGTGGTCCTATTTTTATAGTGCATCTTAAATGGCCAATTTTAATTTCCTACAAGGCTTAGGAGGGAGACCAGGACATGAATAATTGAGAGTGGAAAAAAGCTAAAGCCAGGAGGAGATGATGTCGGAGAGACACAGGTGATGCATGCAGAGTTACAATGTGAAATTAAGCTCAGGTAGATTAAAATGAGAAATTTTGAAAAGCATTTTAACTCTGTGATCAATTAGACAACAAAATTGTTTGTCAAGGAAGTCACTGAGGGCTTGTCAGAGAAGTGTTTAGGTAGAAAAGATGAAACACTTAAGATCTGCTTGAGGTAGGAAGGTAATGAAGGGCATTGTGGAAAACCACTTCTCTGCTTATCTGCATCCTCCTGGTCTGTCTTGCTATAGCGAAGGAGCTACTTGATGCAAGTAAAAGATAACACGTGGAATACATAAAAGGGAATATTATGCAAAGCACCCATAAGCTACCTGGGGAATTCCCTGCCACCTCATACCATTTCAGGCTCATGCAAAGAAAGGACTAGAATCTATTTGTTGTCACTGGCAATGCTTGTAGAAGAGGATGCCCACACTACTCAGTGTCGGGTACTGATGTCTGCACGGAAGCTGACGTGTTGTTGCTATTGATGTTCATCATCTGATCCGTAGAAGGTGTCTATCACCTCCAGAGACTCAAAGGCTCACCCTTCTCTAAGTGTTCTAATGGCACAGATAAGCACATTTAGGTCCATTCTGGACATTTTTCAAATTTGAGGCTGGATTCTGTGCTAATGCAAGTTGTGTTCAACAGTGTTCAACAAAGCCAGGAGGATTTACAGCAGCTGCACATTTGACACTTCTCCCCAGCAACTGTCTTGGGGTTCAATTCTGAGCTTGACAGATTGAGTGGTGACTCTTGTGCTCTTGAGCTCTTCTGTGAAGAAGTGTTTTAAATTCTCCAATTCATCATCTTCCTTGGAGCTGGACAAAAAAACAAAGGCTGACTTTCAGCCAGGAGGCTGACTGAAGCTATGACACTTGTAAGCCGGGGGGGGAAAAAAAAAATCAAAACAGACTGCTGGTTAATGTAGAGAAAGAATAATTATGAAAACCGAAAATTTGTGTACTAAAATGTGTTTGCACGTTGATCTTTATTCACCTGTGTGCTCAAGAGCACACAGCTGTTCACATCCACAAAATGTGAAAATCAGAAGGGCTGCAGTTGACAGTTACCATATGCAGATGTAAGTAACTTCCCAGTGGAAAGCAGAGAAGAATCAGGCCTTTTCAGTTAAAATATTTCGCTGGCCCATATCATTGGAGTTGCCAGCAAAGGACTTGGTGCCAGATTCAGTAAGCCTCTCTAAGAATGTGATGACTGTACTCTTCAACCACTTACACTCCTGTAAATCAGCAACATCTGATTAAAAGACAATGAAATTACTGCAGTATCAGCTCAACTGAAATAAGAAGATTAGATTTTTTTTGGTTTATTGAGTATTGTTTCTGCAAAGAAAATTCTGAAATAGATGATGCAGAGGAGGGAGACTGTTACAGACAAGAAAAGATCTGATTGCAATTTCTTTATTATTATTATTATTAATTGCATCTTATCTAGCCTGAATGCATTTTTAATTCATTAGCCTCAGTCAATCTTCAAGTACATTTTTATTATTAGAATGCATTTCAAAACTGTCCTGTATGTAATCTTGTGTTTGGTTTGAGTCAGCACTTTACAGTTTGTACAGAAGTAACATTTGCAATACCAAGTCCTAGAGGAATTTTTCAAGACAACAAGGTTATTTCATATGAGTAGTTAAAAAAAAAAAAAATCAAAAAAATTACAAACATCTGGATTTTCTCAAGGGAGACATAGATTATTGCTTACAATGGTGTGGGCTGGAATGTGCCTCTTTCAGCTGGATGAATCCATGTGCCCTTGCCAAGAAAGTTTTACATTTCCCTTTTTCCTCAGCTGCTGTATCCAGCCTTGGCACTGTATCTACTTATTATATTTATTTCTTGGATGTGCTGGTTCCAGCTTTGGCATTTACTGTGTTTCTGTATTTGTCTCCCTACCCCCCTGTCTGACATCATTCAAGTGAGATCAGGGTGGGAAAAAACTCACAGCTTGGAGAGTCTAGTCAGGTATAATAGTAAAAATAAGAGCTTACGTAGTGAGAAAAATGATAGACAGCTGGCTAGTTATGAACAGGATTGTTCTCCAGGAGTTTTGCTGTTGTTTTCAATGAGATCAGGACTGGGCACTTGGCCGCAGTGAGAAGTGGACCCAGGCCATGTGGTTTTTCATCCAGACCTTCCCAAAACTCAGGAGTGATTAAATCTGGCCTCCCCTTGGTGAGAACATACAATGCTTGGATGTACATGCGCAAAAGTTGATTGTGAATGTGCCATGTAGGCAGAGTCCTAGTGTTAACGTTCCCAAGCAGAAGTTTGCAGAGGGATTGCAATCGTCTTTGGACTTTGAACAAGATGCATAATGGTGCCATCTCCTCGTGTCTTCCTCTTCCCAGCCACGTTTGTCCCATATAAGGGCCAGAGACAGTGTGGCTCACTGTACTGTCTTTCCAAAGCTGTAAATATCCAGCTGTTATATAAAAAAGTTGGTGCTTAATACATTCTCAGGAAGACAATTCTCTATTTGTGCTCATTTCTTGAACCCTGCTCCTGTACAGCTTGTATGCAAAGACAAGAGTCAAGACATAATGCTATTCTGTTAGTTGTTCCAGATTCAGAACAATGTTCTTGAATGCAATAGTTATTCTTGGTCTTGGCCCTTTATAATCTTGATTTGATTTATTTAAACCACTGTGAAAAATCTGGGAGGCTGGCAAATTGTATTTCTTAATTCCCTGATTCATTTTCTTTAATTTTTTAATAGAGAAAATGAAAAGAAAACAAGCCTGAGAATTGATATATGGTGTATACAACAGCCTCTTTGGACGGGTAACATGAATCTGTCACACACGCCTCAGATATAAATCACTCTGCACCATAGGGACATTAAGACTCTTAGTACAAATGTACGTGTTGAGAAATTGTTCTGCAAATGGTGCGTGTACGTGTGCAGTAGCTAATTTGCAAATCTGAAAAACTTGGCTTGTTTACATTGTCTTTGAAGTAACCTAGTGTGCCTGGTCCATGTTGGGAAATGGGCTGCTTTGCCAAATGAAGGCTTAACAAAAAAAAAAATAGTCATCAGTTGGGTGGCATTGTAGCACAAAATGTCACAACCTGGTAAACTTTTTAATTTAATTTTGATTTTATTTTTAGCACTCATGAGTTAATGAGATGTCTTTTTCTCTCTTGAGGGTAGAGCAGAGGAGTCTGTGTGGGCAGAGGGGGCGAGTCCTGGCACTGCTTCAGCCCATGGTACGGGGCATGGGGGAGCATGTGTCATCTGCTGATCATGCAGTACAGAGATCTCTGTTCAGTCTCTAGAGGCTCACTGGTACAGGCCCAGCTCAGAGAAACTGGGCTTCCTGCTTGAGTTATAGTGATGAATGACTTAAGCTCTGGAGATCTTGCTTTGATCCCTGATACGTTGGTCAAACTGAACATTTTACCAGTCTTTTCACCTAAGATGTATCTAGAAATGTCTGCTTCTGTGCAGTTCAAATCTGCCTCCAGCCTGAAGCCCTGAATGTTAAGTTTCATTTTGGTGTAATTTTTTTTTTCCACAAAGCTAGGATTAAATCAGATAGTTTCATTTGAGAGAAAATAGGAGGAGAATGATTTTCCAAGGGTTTCCTTGTCCTGAGGTGCCAGTAACTAGTAGCCTGTAAATTATGGTGCCTGTGGACCAGCTGAAACCCTGTTTTCTTATTTCTGAGGGAACTACTAGAGCCAAAGGCTGTCTCTCTGGGTAGACTTTCTGGGATATGAATTTATCCTTATTTGATGTGTACACAGTTGAACAAGCTATCTGCAAAGAACAGCATATGTAATAATTATAAGGGGACATGTCTAGAAAAGGAGTCCAAATTCAAGGATGCGATGAATGAATCGGTGGTTAATTAAAGTGCTTCTGAAGTATCTGGATGATACAATGGGAGAGTAGTTTAAAAATGCTTTTGTCTAGTCATTGCTATCTACTTATTTACCTGGAAAACAAGTATGTACCAACCAGTAGTAACAGCATGATTGCTTATACATTCATGTACTGTGTTATACAATACAGTACTTTCATTCTCAGTTAACACATCTGTAAATCGAATTGTTCAGTGCACCCCAAATCATAGGAAGTCAGATGGTTTAAATGAATGTCTTGAGTTTAACCTCTTGTGTGATTGCAGGCCAGGAAGCCAGATTGCAATGTGATGCAAAGGTGTTACGTGGTTTTTAAATGCAGTCTAAAGCCATATTTTGTGTTTTATGTCTGAGGACTAAGTTGGTGGCCCAGAGGTTTTAGATGTTGATAAGTTCAGCTGGCAAACAATGCTTTATGTGTGAAAAACCCTCTTGTGTGGTCATAGATGTTCATAAGTAGATCAGAATTTTACTTGGCATGACTTATTAAAGTTCAGGCCTAACGTGTCTGTAGGCTAAAACAGTGTGTAATGTGATATTAGGAGGAAAAAAAAGGGGGGTTGAGAGAGAATAGATTGCAGCGAGACTTAAAATACTTTATCCAGTGGTTTTAAGTGATTTAGGCACCAAAGGCTTTTGAATACTCTTCAGCATGCTTTAACCTTGAGTGATGCATGTAGACTGTAGTGTTTGCATAAGAAAATATTGTGTGGGGTTGAAATAGTTCCTGTTTTAGACATGTCGTCATAAAGACTTACTCTGATAATGGGAGTTTAATAATATCCAAGCATGAATAGCATGCAATTATGCTGCTGCTGGATTATTTGCATCAAGGGACTATCATAAAATTACAATTCGGTACCTGTCATTACAAAGAGTGAGCATGCACTGATGTTGTAATAATAAAAAGACAATAAAGATTTGGATTTCTAGAAGATGGACATGTGATGAGAGGCTGATGTCCTTTATCTGAGTAAGTGCTGCCTATCTCTATCAATCTATGCAAATGCCGATGTGTTAAATAAAAACAATTTGAGTCCTGCCTGTGATTATAAGGAAATCACATACAGATGGCATTGAAGTTATGATTATTCAAAATACCCATAATGCCCCAGTGGGGACTTGCTCAAGGAGTTGCACTTTAAACCAACAGAAAATGTTGAAGATGAGAGAGAACCGCGCTGCTTTTGAGTAAAGTAGGAAGAGGAAGGGAACCTGCACAAGGGTTGTTGGTTCAAGGTTTTCTTACGTCCTTGCCCACAGAGGTGATCCCTGGCTCTCTCAGTATAGTTACTGTTTTTGCATAGCCCAGCCCTTGTCCGTGCACAGCCATAGTGACTCCAAACTGTTAATTATGTTTTTCACACCCAGTAAAATGCAGCTAAGCTTCCCTCCATTCCCCCTTGCACTGCAGATCCAGTCTCTCATACTTCGTGCTCCCCACACCACCTCACCCCGGTTACACAAGTCAGCCAGTGAGCCAAGAGAAACCTCTGAGCTCTCTGGCTGTAACAACGGTTGGTGGGAGCCAGGTTTTTGCTGTATCATTTCTCCGAGGGACTGGGCAGGCGGGAGAAAGGGCCAGGGTTGGGGCTCACAGGGGCTGCTCAGTTCCCGGAGCTGAGAAAGACGCCCTCTCCCCAAACCCTCCTGTTGGAGGAGGCTGCGTTGGCAGCCTTTGCAGCACGAGGCCATGGGAACATACTCTGAGTAGGATCTGTCATTTGGGACCTCGCTGGTGGGTATCATAGTATGTAAAAGGAGAGTATTGAGGTTTTTGGACGTGCGTCTAATACCCGTTCACCATCTCGGGACTGGTCTGTCTCTTTTTAGCTGGTTTGTATCCCCAGTTTTTCCGTCATGCTCCAAGTCTCCATTAACAAGTGTTTGTTTATGTAGTACTTGCTCTAGGCCACTATCCGCCTAGCAAAGCATAATACACAACATCTAAACAAAGAGAGTAATGTGGACTAATTAATTCCTGATTCAGGGAAACAAAAGATAAATTCCTAAGTAAACTAAGTTTTCCTAAAGCTAAATAACTCTTCCAACCTACTTTCTCTCCTCTTGCACTCCTCCCTGCGTACAGTAAAATGGCCACCCGTGAAACACGCAGCTCAATTGAAAACATAATGGGCTCAATCAGGATTTGGAGGAATACCAAGAGAGGATCTTCAGGCCGTGCTGAGGAGAATTTTGCTGGACAGTACAGTAACACCCTCTCAGGGGAACTCTGTAGTGACACAGGGTAACTTGGCCACTGTCCACTGGGAGGTTGTGCTTTGCTCGTCCTGTTTGCCAAGCCGGGACATTTGAGCTCGTATGTTCTCAGGAGCGAGCTTGAGCCCTTGAACTTGGGTCTCACTGGTCTCTCTAGCTTTCTGCTCTCAGTGGATGGAGAGGCCCCTTCAGTGGATAATTCAGACTGTATAAATCACTCCTCTATTGACTTTCCTATCAGAGAGGCATATAGAAAGCAGTTTCCTTAGCTGCCTCAGGGAACCTCTTCCCTCCCTCAGTATTGGTCTTCTGTATCGTAGGAGCCCAGGACAGGGGATGCAGTCAGTTCTAGTATGTGCTGTGTTGGATGTCTGTGGCTACCTGCGTCCATGTTGCATCGAGAAATGCCTATAATTCTAACTTCTTCTTTCAGCAGCAGTTGACACCAGGGCTTTTCAGAGAAGGATTTTGTCTGCCTGGCACTAGCTGGAGAGCAGAGAGATGGCTGTTCATGCTATGCTCCATGTCTTCAGTGCAGGGTTGAGTGCGCGTCCCTTCCCTCTGCTCTACCCCACAGTTCCCCTTAACTCTGTTTGAGTACAGATTCATATCCCCGAAGTATTTCTCCAGCTGAGAGGCCCATTGCGTAGTCTTTACTGGTGACCATAAACTGACTGGGTAGAGATGGGCCTCTGGGGCTCTTCCCCTTTGATTCCCTATGGGGCAAATCCTGAAGGCCTTTCTTCCAGTTTCAGTCAGTCCCATAACTGGGATTTCTCTTTCCCAGATTTGCTAATATCACTGTTGCCGGAGGGTATTCATTAGCTGAACACAAGATATTGGGGCTCATCCAGGGATGGCTGGGTGAAATTGTATGGGTTGTTTTATACCAGGGCTTGGAGAAGATAATTTGTTTTTTAAAACTTGGGTTCAGTGGGAATATCACCTGTCAGCATCTGGCACTGTAAATTGCCATGTCAGTTTGTTGGCAGAAACTACGAATGGGACTAAAAGTGCCCCTCATTTACACCACTCAAAGCTGATACTGTTTTTGTAGCATCACAGGATACACAGGCACAGCTAAAAAGCCATTCTGGAAAAAAAGTTGAAGTTAGACATTTTCTTCCTACTCATGGGAGCTGAGAACTCAAGCTTACTGTAAACAGCCTTGGAAAACATTTTTTGTTTCCAGAGTTCTGAATCCAAACATTTCCATGAAGCGGTGACACACTTTGAGTAGCACACTTTTTTTTCTTTTCATTAGTATATTTTTGTAATAGATGTACAAGTTTTTTAAAATATTCCCCTTGCTTTTAGGGACAAACATCTCCTTTCTCAGAGCAGATTTCGGTCAGAGGTGGGGAAAGGGAAATGTGTACTTCCTTAAATAAATACCTATAGGTGTTTTTAGTGTTTCTGGGTATTTTATTTTTCAAGCAGAACTCTTTTTTTTTTTTTTTTTATAACCATCGTTTAGTACTATGGAAAATGTAGAGTTGTTTTGGCTGGATGGAGCAAAGCAGCGGGTTAAATTTTAGCACATTTAGTAGCACAGAGATCTCTCTTCTGTGAAAGACAGGATTGTATTATGTAACAGTCCGGCTGCCAAATACTTCTGCTGGCAGCAGTCAGCCTTCTATGCACCATTGACATCAAAACCTAATGAGGTTTGATCCAGAGAAGGGATTTGAAAGGACGTCTTGTTTTTCTTCAATCTTCACAAACTGAACTTGTTTAAAAAGGGGGAGGAAAAAAAAAGATACAGAGTCTTGTTTGATAAATGAGGAAAAACAGTGTTTTTTCTCCAAAGTTTTGGATGTTTATTGGTTTAACAGCTATTGCTCAGAACAAGTCGTTTCTATTTACGGTGTTTATCATATCAGCTAACCTTGTGTGATGGATCGAGGGGACTGGAGGTCGGGCCTGCATGCGTTCCCTCCACAGGGACCTTCTGACAGCTTACCCCAGTATCTCCTGTGCCTAATATTTATACATAGTCATATTGACCATTCAGTAAACATCGGACCAAACAACTGTCCCACTCCCTATAATGTGTGTGCTAAAGAAAATATATCAGCAAGTAAGTGGGTACAAGAAACAAAGGAATATAACAAGACAGCACGCAGGGGTACCAAGCTCCATGAAGGCTGCCACACTGCTAAAAGCAATATAGTGTGCCAGAGGTAATAAGCTCTCGCTGAAAAGCAGATCTTACTAGTTTACCTGAAAATGTAAGGGATATGCTACTGGCTGAGAGCAAAGGTTCATTTAGACTGACATCCTCTCTGACAATGACTGGTAACGAAGGCTGGAAGGAAGTGATCAGGGAACAGGGCTTGTGTTAAGTGGTCAGTCCCCTGATACACCACCGACGGGCAGGTTAGCCATACCCTGTGTTGGAGATTTAATAGGCTGTGACGCTGTGAATGTGTTTAATCCTATTTTGAGCTTGTATCATGTGGTCACAAGCTCTGGAGTTTGTGTTACGTGGAAAACTTTTTCCTCTGGTTTGTTTCAAACCTGCTCTCAGCTTACTTGGACCCAAGCTACTTTCTCCAGATTGTTGTGTACAGGAACACGGGAACACAGCGGCTCAGGCGAGTGTGGAGCAGCGTTAGATCAAACATCTCCCTTTCATGTGTCTGTTGCAGTGCAGACATGCCCATTTCAGCATATTATGAGAAGGTCTCAGTTTATGAGCTTGCCTCCTCATTGTCATGTTTTAGGGTGATTTCATAGCAGAGTTGGTTTTAAGTAAGGATTTATGTCAAGAATGTGGTGGATTTACAGATGTCTATTAGAAGCAGCTTCCCATGAGGTGTAGTATAGTTTGTGCATCTGTGGAAAAAGGAATATGAAGCTTCTCATTTGAAATAAATAGCAGAGTTGCTGGCACTAGCAAAATAGAGGCAGGAATGAACATATGGGTAGCATATTGAATATTTTATGCAAGTGCAGTGCTTGCCTTGGAAATGTATGACAGAATATATCCACTTACCTTAGCCTCACCCAGGAAGTTCAATATCCTTTTGTTCATTTGCCAGTGGGGAGAGCGGTGTGACCAGGGCTTAAATACCCCAAATGAGATCACTGATTAGTGACCACTGGTTAGTGGCAGAGCTGGGATTGCAGTCCAGGAGCAATGTCTTTCAGTTACATATTTAGTCTCCCGCCTGCGTTTCTCTGGAAAAATATTTCCAGTCACGTCAGAGGTGTTAACTCAAGTGAAGCTGGACAGTTATGCTTGTATTTCTGCTTTCATCTTCAGAGTTCCAGGGCTCTCTTGCCTGTTCAACAAGTCCTGTCAAAGCTGTTTAAGAGAAAACTATGGAGCCCAGGGTTATTGTTAGTTGTTCTTGTTCAGGGCGTCAGCTGTTGCCGAAGATCTCTGATGATGGTGGCATGTGGAGGAACAGAAACATGCTGATAAAGCCCAACTTCAGTGTCTGTGTGTGTTACCAATGGTACAGGAGTGGAATATGAATGATGAACGGCATTGCCACGTGACAGACTGCATTTTGCATGCAGGTCTCAGCATCCGCTTCTCTCCCCTAGAATAGCTCCCAGTCTGCCAGGATCCTGGGCAGCTACAGAAAGCTGGTTGCTTATAAGGTAACCTGTTAGAGGAATGAGGTGGTTTTCCCCTCTCCTTTTCTCTCCACCTAAATTTTCCTTCCAAAGGCCCAACATGTTTCAGATCAGTATTGTGCCAATGAAAACATATCTTTATTTAAAAGTGGCATATGGTAAAAGTAGCCTGATATCACAACACTGGAGATTTCTCCTGTTAGGAAGGAGTAATTATGCTGAAAGTTTTCTGGTCTAGCGCTGTAACGTACAGAGATGTTGGGACAGACGCTCAGAAAGAACCAAGTAAAACCCTCAAACCCTGACTTGATTTGGATTTTTTGAAGTTCACAAGTTCACGTGGCTTTTGGAGAACTGTAAGTTTCGGCATCTGTGAAGATGGTGTAAATTGATGTAACAGTCTTCAGACAGCATCTGGGAGGAGGGACTAATGATAGGCCATAGAGCAGTGACTGATGAGGGCAAGAAACTGCTGAGTCCCTTGGAAAAGGCAGAACGTACAATCGCATCCATTTTGCTACCATGTCCATATCTACTTTGCTATCCTGATTAAGATGGGGATAAACAGAGGGATTAGCAGGTTATGTTTGTATATCCTGAAAATTCTGGGCTTAGCGAGTGTGCCCTTATTTTAACAGCTCCTGCATTTGTAGGAATGGGTTGTTTTAACAACAGAGATGACTAATAGCCAAGCAAAATTTATTTATCCAAAGATCAGATCTTAAAGTTTTCTTGTCCCTTGAGAAAGCTGGTCAGGGACACAGTTCTTCAATTTATTTTCAGGTTGAATTTGCAACAGAAGATCTTGGAGTATGGAGGTGTGCTAGCAGACATGCCCTGTTTGTGGTTTGCTTGGTTTTGTGTGTGGGTTTAGTACAGTCTCAAGGAATACACACTAGGATTGTGAGAGTTTCACAAATAAACGTCATGGAGTGGAATAATTTTGTAGTTCAGTCTTGTTGTCTTAGTGAAAGTAGAAGTTGCTTAGAGGATGGACTTAGTAAAAACAGTATCGCCTAAAGCCTGTTTTAGCACCCCAGTTTGGTGTGACTCCATTGATTGTGGAGGAGTTGTCACTATGTTTTGACATGAATACAAGAGGTTGAGTCATGTTCTGGAATTTTTAATGCAGAAAATAAAAACACACAATCTAAGTTGGAGTGATATGAACCTATTCCATTGGGCACATTTGAAGACATAAGGGTGTCCTCCTGTTTACAATACACAGGCCAAAACCAGAGAGCATGGTGTCCACATTTGTTTTTCACAAACCTGGCATTGACACCCTATTTCTGATGCTGCTTGACAACTAGACACTGCTAATTGGTTATGTTAATGTATAGTAAGGCAGGAAAGTTGTTGGCTTTTGCTTGGTAATGAATCAAAAAATGTTGACATCTGTAAAGCCTTTACAAGGGGTTATTTCAATACATGTATTGCAGCAGAACATAAGAAAGGATATTTGCATAACACCTTGGATTTGCTCAGACTTTTCTCAAATACATATATTGATGTGGGTACCACAGTTAAGGAAAAGCATCAGACTTGGCAAAGCCTGGAATACAGGTTTGGCTTCCAATATCTGCAAACTAGCTTTAGACGGTGCCCAATTTTCAAGCCAGGAGGAATGCCTAGGCCCCAGGATTTTGTTCTGCCCTCGTTCTGGGAACATGGTGTGTCCCAGAAGCCAAGGCAAATATGGTGTTCGCTTTTGCTGGGTTATGTTTGGCTGACATTTTCTGAAGGAAAGAGCTCAGGAAAATAAAAACTTAATTTTTATTGGGCATCATAATAAGAATAATAGCAGCTCATTAAACAGAGCAGTTGCATTTCACCCCTTTACTTCTGAGAGGCTAGTGAGAGAAACAGGCAGTCTGCACTGCAGTGGAGAGTCGGGATTAATTCTCTGTCTAGGGGAAAGCAACGGTTAATGCAAAATTGCTTGAGGAACAAACTGCATATTTACTTCTGTATCTAAAAGCCTGGCTAGGTAGCCCAGATCTTGTATAGCTTCTACAGGAAAAAACAACTTTCTGTTACTTAGTTCTGCCCTTCAACCACTTAAAATGGCCACTTCATAGCATCTGGCTTCCACGGGGAGCCAAATGCAAGCAGGGTCATTTCCAATACCCAGGGAAGGTGATAGGATGCCATTTGGTTTTGATTTGGACCTCAGACAAAGCAGCTGAGGAGGGTATATTATGTGGCAGTGTGACACCTAGATTTCATGGTGACTTGTTTATGTAAATCTGCAGAATGAAAGACTATAACTGCAGGTGAATTCCGTGACATTTGTAAATTCATGCCTCTCACAACACGGATGCAGTAGAACATCTGGAAACAACCATATGATCCACTAGCAAGACCTGTCTACCAAAAACTGGGGTGCAGTATATCAGTCAGTCTACATCTCATCAGCTGACTTCTCAAGATCATTTTAGCAGCTGAAATTGTCCACCCATTCTTCCAGATGTGCTCTGTGTTTGCTTTTGCAGTGCTATCTTTGTCATTTAGATGCCACCAGTTTTTACACAAAAGACCTCTCTGAGTTCTTTGCGCTTATGATGTGAAGAGCCCTGGATGCAAAACAAAAAACAGTGAGGAAAAAAAAATTGAGTATTGCATAATTAATGACTATTTTGGGATATTTATTGCTGTGTTGTTTCTAGAAGTGTTTGTACAGGAAAGGGATTGAGACCTAAATAGATGCAAACACCTTTGCATTGTGTAATTGTCCTTGTAGCTATTTAAATACAGTATTAACAGCTCCCTAAGGGGCAAAAATTAAGTAATTATGATTTCGTATGGGCTAATGTAGGCAATTTTGCACTGAGCATGCTGGCTTTCATGAATCTCACCCTCGTACATGCACCCATCTAACATCTACCCGTAAGGTCTCCAAAGATTGGCACTACAGTGGTAGTCGGGAAACAAAAGGTAAAACCTTCATGTTTAGCAAATGTAAAAATAGGCAGGATAGTAGAACTGCATTCTGGCACTGTGTATTCAGAAAGGAGTCACAAACTGATTAGGAAAGCTGGTTATTTTTTATTATTATTATGGGGATCTGCCTTTAGCAGTACTATGCGTTTGTTCTTGGAAATGTTGCCCTGTTAATGGTGTTTTGGGTTAGATGCACTGAAATTGTCACAGTTTCCTCAGCCACATCTTCTGATTTTCAAATGAAATCTTGATGTATTTGTAGCTGGGGGGGAAAAAAACCAAACCCAGCAGCGACAAATTGTTCCCTTCATGATACAACGAAGGATAAACTTTTATTGGTTTATGGGTTTGCTTCCCCCTTGTCACTTGGCTGCATCTCAGAGTCATAATCAGTACCTTTTAACACCAGAATGAAGCAGATCTGCTCCATATGTTTCATACTGTATATTGCTACACTATCTGCTCTAGCTGTGCCCATAGCCCAGTGACTCCCATGTCAACGCTGCAAGAGCCAGTAAATTGCAAGCTCTTGGCAACAGCAGCAACTATTCCCCCTGAAAATATTGCATTATATTCCCTGGCAGAAGAGAACATCTAATGGAGTACAGATGATGTGAATTAATCTTTGAATAAGCATTTAATTTGTTGGCCAAGATCTGATTGCCCTTTTTTTGTAGTATTCTCATAATGAACATAAAAAGATTACAAGATTTGTGAATGTAGTCAGTCCTCTGGAAGCACTGGCAGCTGGCTCAGCTTTGACTTCATTTTTTTCCCTTAGTAATTAAAAACACTTCTACAAACTCAGAACCCAACCATCATTTAGGGCACTTCCAGAGCAAGATGTAAGATTTAGAACTCTATCACCTCACTTGGCCCCTTCTAGCCAGAGATGCTGAAGAGAAGTATCCTGCTGAGAATTTGTTTGAAAAATTTATTTCTTGCACAGGTCATTGGAATTGAACAGGTTGGCTTGCCTACAAACATATGGATTAAAAGTATTGCTATAGCTGAGATACAGGACACTTAAATTAATCCCTACTCTTGAGTAAACCCCACTTTCATTAGTCTCAACAAAGAGCACACTGCAATGGCCTATAATAAATCTCACCCCCAAACCATTTCCAGAATGATATACAGGATGGCAGAGAATAGATGCTGGTAATTACATAAAGCTTGGTTAAAAATACATGGAGTATATTTGAATATTCACAAACTCATTAGCAGAAGATGAGAGGAAGACCCTGTGGCTTCCCAGACAATGGAAGGGTCTTGTACCAGCAGTGCATTTGCGTCATGACAGAGGAACTGGGAAGAGAGGGAGCGATGGGGGTGAGAAGGAGTAGAAAATCCGAAAGGGTTATTTTGAACTGGATCCCAGAAACAATGGGGTGTAGATAAGATATTGCAGGGAAGGATCAAAGACTTACTGGTGAAATCAGGGGGCTGTGGGTCCTGGACTGGATCCCACTAGCACTGCATTAGACTCCATCCCGCGACAAGGCTACGTGTGGGGATGGGGCCAGCCCTCATCTCGCCCTTCTGCATGGGGCGAGAAGGTGGGAAATTGCACCCTGCACCAAGGTTGGTGTCACGGGCAACAGGGGAGGGTCCGTGAGGGAAGGGGAGTTTGCTGTTTTCCATGGCCAGAAGTGATTGTGGCCTGAAGGAATGGGGATGCGTTCCAGGCCTTGGCATTTAAAAAAAGATGGTGGTGACAGGAAGATTTGCGGGCAACAGATGTGGAAGGAGAAGGAGAGTTCAGGGACAAGGAGGTTGGTTCAGGTGCAAAACGAAGGTAGCTGGAGACAGGGAGGCGGGCACTGGGCCTCATTTGAAAGCAATGCTTCTCAAATGGTTGTGGCTTTTTTTTTTTTCATTGTTAGTGCACGTGGCAGACTGGCACAGTTCAGAGTTATGTTTCCAGCTGGGGGCTCTTGGTTGCAGGGGAAGATTCTTTTCCTGAGCACATTTCTGTAGAGCTTGTGTTAGGTGGAAAAATATGGGCTTGGGCTAAAGCCAAGGAATGGAGCAAAGATAGCTGGGTGTCATTTCTGATTCCAACACAGGTGTAAGGTTTGCAGGAGTGATTTAACCTTCTATTTCCCTTAATGTAAAACAGAATAATAGCCACATCTTATCTAAAAGGATATTTTAAGGCTTAATTCCTTAGTAAAGCACTTCTGAGTTAAATGCTGCTGGTGAGAGGTAGAAAACTTTGAAAGCAGTGTTCACACATTCAGGAGTTCTGCCTTTGACTTCTAACTCTACCCCAAAGGACATTCACGTTTTGGCATTTGTGCTCCTGTTTTACAATGTTTGTGCAAGTGTTGTGTTTGCTGTTTTCCTGGTCAAACTCACGTGACGAGGTCAGATGACTTCTTGTCTGATCCAGAAATGTCAAACTGACTTTGACAGCAAAGTGCAGCGGGGCCCAGCCATGGACATCATGTGCCTTGTTACAGATTTCCCTGCTTTGTAGCAGAGTGCTCACATATGACACGTTTAGGTCTGGATTCACGGTGACTGAAAACATTGAGGAAGAGAAAAACAGAGTAACTCCTTTACAGCAGCTAGGGTAAAAATTTACCCATTTCCTCTGTGAATCTCTTATGTTAGAAAAATTCCCAGAGCATATGCTGCATGATTTTCAAGGATGCTGAGCACTGATGTTTCCTTTTGTTTCCAATGGAGAATCAAGCTATTAATTTGTTTACTGATAGGCCAACTTCTAGTGAGAAACTATGAGGAGGAGAAATGCAATGGGACCATGACTGTCACAGGTTGACATGGTGCAGGAAAACCTTAAACCTTTTGAAGATCTTTTTCTGTTGAAGTTAGCATTTTTATTGTTCATCAGGGTCCTCTTTGTTCTGCAGCACTGAGGGGAGGAAAAAGTAAGGTTAATCCAGTTTACAGTATGTACTTTGCTTTGTGTACCTTGCAGTGTTTTGTTCACCACGTACAGGACTCTTCCAGAGGGCTGTCCTCTCCCAAACAGGAAAATGGCTTCAAGTACCAACAAGGCACTGTTGTGTGTTCAGGAGTGGTGGTCAGTGTCCTCCTGGACTGATAACCTCCAAAGATAAGAAAAGCAAACTGAGCCAGAAGGAAGCACTTTTGTTCCCGTTATATAAACGGGAGAGAGAGGCCCCCAAATGATGTGACTTTCTTGGGATTGTGCTGCATGCACGTGGCAGCGCTGCACTATAACCTAGACCGCTGGGATCTAGCATTTTAACTCAGCCACTGAACTGTACTGGTCCCCTGAGGCCTCAGCAGTGGCTGATAGTTTTAGATCATTACTCAAACAGGTTGACTAAATTCCAGCTATCGGGATCTATTTTGCTATTAGTAGAGCTGCTGAGTATTTCTCTGGGACTCCTCTCTGCTCTCCACCCCCCTGAGTTTGCTGTGTTCAGTTATGTATCCTTTAAGTTTTCCTTGAAAACTCAGATTCATTCAGTTCCGTGAACGCCCGATTCACAGTGGAGCTGACACATTTCATTAAGCTCAGCACATTGCAGAGAGGCTTGGCAAAGGGTCCCTAGGCTTTATTCAGCCCAGACACACCGTGTGACCAGCTGTCACAGATTGTGTTGTAAAATTAGACTAAAACCATAAAACACAGGGAAGGGAAAAAATTGTCCCTCTCTGGGGACAGCACTTTGAGCTGTGACAAAAGATTCACAGAGCACATCAGACACAGACACACACAAAAGCTTTCTGCAAAACTCAGCTGGTTTTATTTTTCATGCTTGAACATTATACCATGGATAGGTGCCACTGTATAAAGGATTCACCTTGTTCTAGCTTCAGCACAAAGTTCTGCTTTTAACTTTGCTGTCCCGAGCACACACAGTTTTTGGTGGAACAGTGTATCCTTTTAACCAGGCTACAGGATTAAAAACAGCGTGTAAGAACATTGCGTGTTGCTGTGCTACGTTAGGGAATGGTGTTAAGAGTAGACAGTTGTGCAGCCTTTTTTCCATAAAGGAACTAAAATCTGTTTGTATTCATTAGATCTGCCAGAGTCTGTGTGAGGTAGACATGCATACTGGTTGTCCCTGTTTTGAAGAGCGCTTTTTTTTCCCCCCTGCCCTATTACATGACACAGCATGTTGTGGGATTCTTCACCATGCAAATGCATCTGAGTATGGTTTTACGGGGCTCCTTTGGCCTCAGGGCTGCTAAATGACTCAACCCCCAGCAGTGCAAAGCAGTGACCTCTCCTCTTGACTCCCCATAAGAAGCATAGCTGAGTAGCTATCAGAGTGCATTAATTTAATGCATGGGATGCTGGATCAGGAGAGTGGGATCTGCACTACGTTTCAGCATCTTTTTGGGGGGAATGTTAGGTAGGAATCAGCTGGCACATGAAGCTTATTATATCTGATTTAACAGCTAAGGAATTGTTAGAGTTGAATTAGGGTCGACATAGCACTTAGGGATCTGGTGTAGTTGGGAACTGTCAGTGCTAGGTTAATGGTTGGACTAGATGATCTTCAAGGTCCTTTCCAACCTAGATGATTCTGTGAATCTGTGAATTCTAGGACTCTACTGCATTTGAGGCCTCACTTGGAGGCACTGAGGGACTGCTTTGTTGAATATCTCTATTTTCTCGTGATGTCAAATGGAGATCTTAATTGTCTGAAACAGAATTCCCCAAAGTAGGGTATATGAGGAAACTGTGGCCTAAATAAATTGGCCACAAACAGCAAGTAACAGAGCTGGAACAGAACTCTTATTTCCTGACTTTTACCATTGCAGTTTAACTACCAGGTGTCACTTTTATTGTCACTGTTGGATAATTGAATGATGTATAAGCAGGTCATAATTTTGGTAGAGAAATAATTGGAGACCTCAAGGCACTGATAGATGACTACTGTAGATGCTAACAAAATTAGTTAATCAACAATGAAATTATATCATCACCCAGTAAGTGAAGCATGCAGCACCATGACTGGAATCTGTTCAATGCCTGCTGTTTACCTTCATTCATGCCAACTTATAAAATGGGTTAAGTTATTTTGATTCCAGCATCGTGTTCTCCATGTGGGAGAAAGCTTGCCTAATGAAACGCTTCCAAGTGAAAAATTCTGCTCTAAGGCTCGGTGATCTCTAAGGAGGTGCAGTTCTATGTCCATGCTGAATCCTGATCCCTCTGGAGCAGAGATAGTAGCAACAATATATACCATGTGGAAATTAAATATGTGTTAAGATCTTGTTTGTTTATGTCTGAGCCACACATGTGACCATGGATAGAAGAACAGCTCCTTGAGGGCATCAGCAGGCATCTGCAATGACTTTTCCACACAGTGCTATCAGTTACATTAATCTCTTAAAATCGGGTCAGTATGTTGAGAAGGCGAGGCAGCTCCATTTCTGTAGGTATCCTGCATTTTGCTCTCCATAAGCATAGTACAGGTGCTTTGAGCCTGATTTACAGCAGAGTTTTATTAGGCTAATCCTGTGTGATTCACTGCGTGGGAACAGATGTGGTTTTTTGCAATATATAGAGCGAGATACCACTTGCAGCATCATTTTGTTCATAAATGCATAAAAATCCCCCCACCTCTGATATTGGGAAGCAGTAGGCTGGTGCCTGGATCTAAAGAGAGCATCTTGAAAGTGAGTGTGGTGCTGATAATATGAGAAAAACTAAATTATGATCTTGGGGTTTTAACTGCCTTATTCATAAGGAGATGGCAATGTTCAGCATCCCCCAGGAAGGGATATTTAGCATTTCCCCTTATTTCTGCAGCTTCTATAAGTCCTCAACATAAGATTATTTTTTTAATAAAGACTTTTTAAATGGCTTTTATAAGAATAAATGTTAGGTACAGCCCTTCTGTAAGTCATGAGGCACGCTGACACACAGAGGCACGTTTCCTTGAGGAGCTATGGGATTTCACAGCCCCTTTTTTTCGTTTCCCCCCCCCCCCCCCCCCCTTATTCCATATATCTGAGGAACAAGGTTGTTTGTCAGGCAGCGTTTTTTGTCTGAAGTGGAATGTGACCAGCCTTCCCAATGAAAGGCTTTCAAATGGGCTGCCTGGGGGATCTTACAGCAAACTCTCCCTGCAATAGTAAAAGAGCGGCTCTGATATAGCTGGCCTGGCCTGGCAAGGCAGATACAGAGGAGCGAAGGCCTCTCGAGGGAGCAAAGCCAGCTGGAGTGTCCTCTTGACTGAGCAAATTGTAAAGGGAGTCCTTATTCTGTTGGGAAGAAGTTGTGGGATTGGCTTTACTCCCAGCCTCTGGCAAGAGGGATGTGTCCATGGCAGGGAGAGGCTTTTGTCCCTAAACACTGTGATATGGCTACGCTCTGCCCTCAGGATGGGGCTTTCTTGCCCTGTAAGGGGACTAGGGGAGACAGACTTGAAGTGAGAGCAGTACTAAAATTGCCTCAGTGGCAACATGAGATCAACCAGGCCCCAAACCTGGGGAGGATGGATGCACCTTTACACTACTTTTCCTACTGTCCTTTGCTTGTTCTTTGCTCTCCCAGCATTTGCAGAAAAGCCCTCAGGCTTTGCGTCTTACTGTCCATTTGCCGATCTTTATTTTTCCAAGCAGGTGTTTGTATTGATTCTGATACAATCAAGTGGTTATTGTCATCCTCAGACCTGCTATTAGGCATTTTTAAGTGCATAAAACTGCCTGCCTGATGCATGCAGTATTGCATGGCGTGTAGATTCAGGAGTTTTGTTTGCAGCTTCTGAAGGATCTTCCCCAAATAGGCAATAGATGCATTTTTCCCTTTAAACAAATAATACCATAAAGAAAAAAGGAAAACGCTAGTGCTGCTGTTCCCTTGGGTTTTTATATCCTGAAGGGCCCCTCACCAAATAAACCACTACCAGGCTGGGCAGGAGGGTTGGATCTTCAGAAATGTGATGGCTTAGGCCTTTTTAATGCAAATCTGTATTCCTGGGAGCTCATTTAACAGAAGGAGCTCATATGAAAGCAACATCTTTAAGTGCATGCAGTTTTTAAAACCTGTTAACTTGAAGGGTAGTTTAGCTTTGACAGTTGGCTGTTGGTATGACAATTATCACATTTTCCATGGTAATGGCTATTTTCTTCAGACTGAAAAAAAAGTCATGTTTCTGTTAAGCAGGGATACCACAGACTCAGGCTAGTATATATGAACTTACTGATTTCTAATGGGCTTTAGAAACTGACTGCTTTCATTAAAAAATAAAGATTAAATTCTGTTCTCAGTAAATTCAAGATCTGAGTATAGAGAATGACAGATAGCCTTTGTCTTACCAATTGCTGTCTAGGTAATAATCCCCTTGGGCAAAAATCATAGGCAAAAAAGCATTTGCACAGGTCTGCTGTGGGAGTAAGGCAACCCTATATGTGCAAATATCCCTGTAGCCCCTAAGGCAAGAACAGAAATCAAGGCAGGGCAAATGCATGGGAAGCCATGAGCTACATCTGTCATTTAGCTTACTGCATCTGCAATCTGGGAATAAGTAGCTCTACACATCTCAGAACTGTTGTGAAAATTCATGGATGATAATTTATAGAATGATTTGAAGTCCTCTGGCAGTGGGGCGGCACATTATTAGAGTCAGAACTGGGCCAGATATTGAATTCATGCATGGACCTTGGGGACCATTGCTTGACTCAGATGCTGTAGGTAAATTTAAATCCATGCCACAGTTGCTACGTCTGCAGAGAATGGCTGTTTTCCTTTTAATCTGCTGTTCTTCAATGGGTTTCCAGCCTTTGCTAGCCTGTCTTTGTGAAACGAATTTTCCTCATTCAAAAGCAGCAGTGTTTTATTTTTGTTTTAGCCATGCTTGGGAATGCAGAGCAATTCAATCAAGAGGAAAATACACCATGAAAAGCTCTGAAAGCCCTGAGGTCAAGGATCTGAAGTTACCCACAATATTAATGACAAACCAGTTGCTGCACCATGGCAACGGACAGAAGAATATGTGGCGTGGAAACCATAAGTAGTGTGGGGCTTTGAAAGAACACAACCGGGAGAAAAATGGAAATTACATGATGTTCTCTCTGTTCTGTGCTAGGACAGCCATGTACAGTCTAATCCCTAATGCTGGCAAGTCCAAGGCTCTGTAAGAGATGGAGAAAGGAGTTGGAGCTGGAATTAAACTGCTGAAAAGTTCTATTTAAAGGGGGAAAGGTTTGGGTGGGAGCAAGTTAAATGAAGTTCCTTTGAAAAAAGGATGCTGATGCTATGGGATCTCCATGCCTGCATTCTCCTCTGGGGTTGCCTGCTTGGGTCCAAGTGAGTCACTCAAAAACCAAACGGTGGTGGTGGACTTGATTAGAAATATGAACCTCAGCTCCTTTGCCAGAGCTGGGAATTAGTGGCAATAGATTGTGCTGTTGACTTCAGAGGGTGTTGAGTTTCCTAATTAAGAAGTGAAGGGTTTGTTTCCCAAAACGCCTCTGGATAGAATAGCTTGTTATTATTTACTTTTAGTAAAGGTTATGTTTCTGTGATCATCTCTGCTGGCTTGTGGTATGTGAGACAATAAACAGCTGAAGATATGGAGGGCTGAACTGTCCAGCTCTTGCATCATACGGCAGCACTAGGGAGCAGGGAATGAGGCAGGCAGAGAAATGCAGCTTTCTTCTCCTATGGGGCCCAGTGAAAACTGCAGTTCCTATGCTTGTGAGTGTGAGAATTATATCAGGAAAAAAGCCAAATAACCTTTCTAATGATGGTCCTGCAGTAGTCCTGGTCCTACTGTCACATTCATTCTTACTAGCAGATGAGGCACTGATGGGAGAACCCTCTCTGAATCACGGGATGCTGTTTTACCTTGCAGAAACCTGCTTCTGCTGGCTGAACAGTGTGGCACTCGTCGTTAGTTCACACCAATTTGTACTGGTCTAGTACAGGCTTCCACAAACACTTTTCATTTGGCAGCAGTGCCTGCAGCAAGTAGTTGGCAGTGGTGAATCCAAGCTCTACAAACCATCCCGTTACCATGGCTTGGCTACCTCAGTCTAGAGTAAGTGTGGTTTTTGTCATGTTCCTGCAATGTGTGCTGAACCCTCCACCTCATCCCGAGGTGGCATACATTAGCATTACAGCTTGAAATTAATGCTGACAGTTGCAACTGTGTATTATTCTTCTGCACAAATGCTTTTTCTTTTTCCCTCTTTTCTTTGGCTATATGAGCACTTCAGCCATAAAACTCTGCACGGAGCTTTGTATACGAGTGGGTTTTTTTTTTTTTGTAAACGAGACCCCTACTTTTCAGAACACCAGTGATACAGATAGTGACTCAAAACCAGGTCATGGTAAACTGGATCACTGAACAGCCCGCAGTTCTGTGTTGCTGTAACATCTGTTGCTGTAGCATTTGTTGTGTACACTTGCAATCAGATGACCTAATTCTTTTTGTGTGAACAGGGAGCGCGCTTGGGCAGGGAGAGGGCTGAGATTTGAGGAGAGCTCTGTGCAGAAATCTGTCAATTGAATCTGGTTGGCTAGAGAAACTTGACTGCAACAACTGAATGAGAAGAGAGAAAAGTAGTATATAAGGTTTGGTGGGAAAAAAGGAGGGTAACATGGCTTGGAAAAGGAAATGAGCAACAGAGGAGGGCAGCATGACTTTGTGGAAGAACATTAGACATCAATGAGGGAGTGGGCAAGGGAAAGAAACCCATCTGAAAGCAGAGAAGAAGGTTTTAAAAATATAAAATAAAGTTCCCTGGATAAAGGCGAGAACTGGAGAAGCAGTGAACTTGTTGCTGTGAATGCTGCAAAGGATTGCTTAGTGCCTAAAATATGCCCATAAGACCCTTTTGATGGTATGAAAGGCAGTAGCTCAGGAGGTGTTGAATTTGGAACAAGAGGGCTGTGCAGCTTCTGGGCACTCTGGTGAGCAGTCTCCTTTGAAGCACTCTTTGATTACTTGGGAAAAGCTGGGTTTAAATGACAGAAGGGAACAGAAAGTTCAGCTGGGACATGCGGCTGAGAAATGTGACCGTGTTTTCCTCAGTTGGCTGGCGTTTCTTGGGTACACTTTTAATTTCTTATTCAGTGTATTGTTCAGTGGCTACTCAGCTGACCTTGAGTGTTTTACTTCTGAACATGTGAGAATTGCATCTTTCTACACCTTCTAATGCTTGTGGCACTGTAGCTCCAACCACATTGCAAACAGAAGTGAGATGAAACTGGTTAGTTGTTAACACTCTTATTTCCTGGGGGCATTCTGCTTTCCAAAATGATCTTAACTGTACCAATTTAGTTACTTTAACTGCCTCCTTTCCATACTTTTCTCCTCATAACTAGTTTAAATGGCTGACATGGTTGTGAATAGATAGAAATGGTGATGAAGAGTGAGCAGAAGAGCAAAGGTGAAAGGTGTGCGTGCACTGAGGGCGATCCTGACTTCAGTTTCTGTGGAATTGTTTTGTTGACTAATGTCTCCAGGGCAGGGCTGTGCTCTGGGTTCCTTCTCCCTCCCTATGTCTGGCCAGGACTGGCTGGCAGCAGTGTAGTGCCGTGGAAGATCTGCAGGAATTTGAGAGTTTGCTTTTGTTGCTTCCAAAAACTTTTAACAAAGGGATCTTCTAGGAGGATTTGTTCCCATGCAGGGGAACTGGTGGCAGAGGTAGGTGGAGAGGAGGAGCTGGGTCCGTCCATGCAAGACTGGTCTCTGTGCCATTGAACACGATTAGTGTGGTGGATGTCCCTGTCCTTTGGACACCCTTAAGATAGTCCTAAACTCTTTGAGAGATATTTGGACATTCCTGCAAAGCTGGAAGTGGTACAAGTAGCTGGCTATATTGAGGGCTAAATGCAATGCTGATGTGGTGGAGAGACGAAGGTAGCAATAGTGGTGCCCCATCTTGTGTGACTCTCTAGAGAGTTGTAGCAGGCAACGTGGGGAGGAGGTTTGTGTAGCACCCTTGTCCTGTTGTGCTAGTGCTTTCTGAGGGCTATTTTGCTGCTCAAACCAGATATTGAAAACTCTGAGCTACTCTCCCCTCAAAAATGGCTCAGACGTTGCACTTGGACTAAGGAACTGTAAGTCTGCCTTTCTCTGGCTGCTTTCCTGACTCCCCTCATTAATGTCTTGATATTTCTCAAGGTGGTTGTGTGGCTCTGGAGCCTCAGCTGCCTCGTAAGCACAACTCCTCACGCACTGACTATGTCACATAACAGCAGTGGGGGCCTGTGGGGCTCTGGAGGCTTCTCTGTGGCTTCAGATCTATCTGGAAGTAAAGCAGGAGGGGCTAAGCCTGCTCTTGCTGCATGCACAGCCCGGTGCCAGCACACCCTGGAGCAGTGAGACCCCAGTGGAGCTGCTATCCCTGCCCCTGTGACATATTCCCAGGCTTGCGGAATGATACGGTGTGTCTTGTGGGGTTTGGCTGTGCAGAACTTTGAGTATGCAAAGGAGGGTTGGCCAGTGCTCCTCCAGCTGTTCGTACTGATACGTGTCAGTGGTAACCCTGCGTGTAATATCAGAAACAGCAGCTACAGATGGAAAATCACCAAAGTGCAAGTCGTACTGACGTGCTCAATGCCTGACATCAGATTCCTCGGAAAAGATCCTGAGGAATCTGGGAACTGTGGCACATGATGGATTATTTCTGGTTTGGCCTGTCTCCTCCATGCAGCTTATTTCTGTCAGTCTCTGCTCCTCTTGACAGCTGGAGGGTTGTGGAAATGCAGCTCCTCTCTCAGTGCCTTTACTATTCCTGCTCTGCTAACAGGCTGGCGTAAATCGGAGTGTGACACACGCGAATGTTGATCATATGTCCTAAGGTGACAAAGTCCTGGAGTACAGTCTGCTCTGTTCTTTCCAGCAAGGATGCAAAAAATAATCGCGCATGTTTGCTGGAAGCAAAAGACATGCTAAAACTCCAGCCATTATGTTCCTCCAGAGTTTGTAAGCAATTATGCACCAAGAAAAACAGCTTACCATGGGTTATAGAGAAGAGGCAGACTTAAATCCCACTGCTATCTTCTGATCCCTGCCAATAAAACCTGCAAAGACTGTTTCCAGCTCTTCCTTAGCTCACCGAGGGGCATATTCCAAATTCTTCCATCACAGTTTTTCCACCGAGCCTGTTGTTGCAGAATCAGATGTTAACAGTCTGCCCAGAAGTGTTGGGCAGCGCTTGCAAATTGTGGAGCGCAGTGTCCTCTGGATGCCAAACCCTCTGCAAGGCTCTCAGAGCTGGGCAAGTGTGGGCTGAGACACGGGGAGAGATGTTGTTCTGTGTAATCGTGAGCTTAGGGCCCAGCCTGTCAAATGTGAAGCGCTCCTGGCTCCTCAGTGCTGCCAGTGGGATTAAGGATATTCAGTCCCCGATCCACAGAGTGGCTTGGTCAGATCTGACAGGAGGTTTTTACTCCAGGCTTGGGTGATCCTACTTTAGTGTGGGAGGGGTGGCTTAAGCAGCTTCTTTTCTTTCAGCCTTTTTCCAAAAGCTCCAAGAACAATGCTACCAGCTGCATGAAATTCTCGATATTTCAGCTTTCTCCCTCTAAGGATGTTTAATGGTGGGAAAAAACCTGTCCAAACCTCAACCTGAAGCACAGTTTCAAAAAAAAAAAAAAAAAAAAGAGCAGAGCCCAAGCAAAGCTGCTGGGTGATTCGACATCTGTAATGGGTCAAAAACCAAGGCTGAGGCCAAGTTTGTAGTGGTATTTCCACTCTAGATCCAAGTTTTCTGTTGAAGTCTTGTGTTTATATAACCTGAGTACAGTGGTGGATAGATTCACACAGGCTGTGCAGCAATACGTTACTGAGTCGCTATTTTGTGTAGTTAATGCTGGTGTCAATATTAACTGGTCAGTCCTCTTAATAACATTGAACCCTCATTTTACTCTGCATAGTAATTTATTTCAGGGTCTAGGGCTCAATGAAAGAGTCAACGCATCTTTGGGCTTATTTTCTACAGGATGGTGCTGTGTCAGTAGAGATCCCAGGGAAACAATGGCACTTGTGGGAAGGGTGATTTCATCCTGGGGATTGTTTGAATCTCACTCACTCAGGTAGGAAGAACAGCAAAAGTTTTGGTGGCTTCCTGCTTTGGAAAAGGAGGGGAGCTCACTGCAGAGACTATTTTCTGAGCACTGGGGCCAAATTTGTTCTGTTAGTGAACCTGCTCTCATAACACATGACACCTAGCTATGCAAAGGGGGCAAGATGAGCCATTAGCTCTTGTGACAGTTCCAAAAAAAAAAAAAGTGAAAGTCCTGTGCTGACTGTTCACTGCCCTTCTGGTGTTTGCACAGGGGAAGTCTAGTGCCGTTCCCCTGCCATATTGTTTCCCATGAGTATCTGCCAAAGAATGCCTGATGCAAAAAATAAACCGTGGCAAATGCCATCTGTTTCCATTACTGTATGGGGAATGACTGGCTTATGTAATGTGCAGCGTGAAACCACTGCAGAGATCAAATATAAATATTGCTCTATTGTGGAGTGTACTGGGAGCATAGTTGACATTTTTGTGGCTGATGAAAAATCAAAGCTCATTATCACTCCTGAGGTTTACCCTCTCTGTGCGTGTTTGTGTGTGGGTCTGTCTGTTTCTGTATATTAAAGGCTCTGGGTCGAATCCTGATATTCTGAGTCTATTTTTACTTGGTTGCTACTCAGGCAAAACTTTCATTGACACTAATTGGAAAGCTGCCTAAGTAAAGGGCGCTGAGGGAATTGAGAAGCTGGCTGTAACTCAGCTTGATTTTTATTTCTAAAATTTTCTTTCTTGAGATTTTTCTTTATATTATATATACTTACTAATGCAGTTTAATAGCTGGTGCAAGTTTACACTGTACTACTGGAGCTGAACATTGATTTTATGCAGCTGGGATCTTTTTTGCTCTGCATCTGGGATAGGTGTCCTGTGGCTCTGTAGGATTTTCCCCGTGGAAGGGGAGTGGGTCTGTGGGTGAAGCTGGCCAGATGGCAGCAGAGCTGTGCTGACTTGCACTGGCTGTAGGTCTGGCATGCAGAATATTTATCTTTTTTCTTCGTTTTTTTTTTTTTAATTTTTCCACCTCATCACTGGAAGCATTTGGAGTTTGATGGCAGGGATTCAAATGAGTCCCCTCCAATCTCGAAGCTCTCCCTGCTTTTTTTCTTCTAACCTGCTGCTTCCAAGCTTGTTCTCTCTGAACTGCTGCCACTATCTTGCACAAAGGCGGCAGGTTGTCATTTGGCATGGAAGACCCCACGTGAAAGACACCTGGGGAAGAACTGGCTTGTGGAGTGAAATGCATATCCAGCAGATGAAACAATCCTCTGGCAGTGCATTGAAAACGTCTGCCAGGTAGGAGCTCTGAACTGGGGACAGTCAGGAAGGAAGATATATTTCCTTTTATCATTAGCTTGGTTTTGGATTTTAGCCTCACTAAAATCATGCACTTGCTTCTCGGGAAGAATTTGGTCTGAAGAAAAACAGACAAGTCCATCCTGGACAGATGGTGCTGCAAAAAAAGGGTGGCAGAGAGGTGTCGTGAAAGGAAATGGAGGAGTGGGTGTGAAACGAGGATGGAGAGAGGGAGTGTGTCTGATACAGGCTCAAGCAAGTCTGGGAGGAATGACGTAAACCATCCCCTGAAGTGAGCAGGGGAGCTTGTGGTATGTGAAAATCATGTCAACAAGAAGAAACTTGTGTGAGTGCACAGGGGCTTTCTGTTTCCTTCAGTGGCACTAGTGAGAGTTGTCAAGTTGCACCTACTTACTGGACACAGTCAAAGGCTTTTTTTCTTGTCTTTCCAGATCCTGAGCTCCACTTTCCTGGTGCTACCACTCAAACTAGTTTGGAGTTTGGGAACTTTGGACCAACCCACCCAGTTCCTTTCTTGTCACTTATGATCCAGCCTGTGTTTTAACTAATTGGGTTATTTTTTGTACCTATTCCTGGAGAGTGTGGGTGAGATCATGCTTTGGGCCACAATGCTGGTCATGGAAAATAAGCTATATTCTGATTAATGCTGTTTTGCTATCAGGAAAGCAATGGTGGGAGAGTTGCCAAGGGCTTATTGCTGTCTCTGCAGAGAAGAGATTCCTGAATTGCACTGTGACACTTAGTGGAACCCACAGTCCCATTTGCTGGTGTCAGACCTCTGAATCTCTCTATAAAAGGGGTATATCCACATTATGCTCCCACACCCATTAATCACGGGTACAGAGAGGTGACATCCTGCCAGTACAACCTTTGAGAGGAGGTGGTGAATAGGTGAGGAAGTAAACAGGTTGGTTGTTCATAGTAGTACATGAAGCTCTCTGGGGATAGCAGAAGGACCACTGTGCCGAGGGATGCTCCTGATAAACATGAGTCTAGCTTAATGTTCTGCAAACTTAATACACTTTCAATGAGTTGTATATAGTGCTCATTAGCTGGCCAGATAGTTTACCCCAAGAAATATGTTGGGTTGACTGCTGTTCATTTCAGTGCTAATCAAGTTTAATATAAGCTTAAAATGCAAACCCTGTTTAAACCTCAGCTTACATCGATGATGTGAGTAGAACAAGAAATTTCTTTTTTGTCAGCTTTAAGGTCAGACTTCAGGTTTCTTACCCTCTGATATGACAGGTTATCCCAACTAGTGGCCCAGACAGCTGATTCAGCTGCAAAAAGAAAAATTGGACTTCAGATGCACCCCTGAGCTTCTGGGGAAAGCATGCTGCCTTTCTTGGGATATCTGTAGAAGCAGTAAAATGCATAAATCCCTTGTAATACAAGCCTTTTTTAGGAGGTTGCTGATTGACTATTTAGGAAACCAAAAGGACTGAGTAATTTGGATAATTTTGCATAAGAAGCCTCTCATGTTTCTCAACTTCGTTTGTTGCTATACTTAATATGTAATCACAGTTAGGTAAAATACCATTAGCCATTATTTCGCTGTTACTGATGAAGATGGAATTGAGTTACCACTTCTAAGTGTCTTATTTCATGCTTCTTAGTGCCTGAGCCTCCAGAGGAGCATCTCTGAAATATCTCTGTAGAGCAGGCAAAGCGTGGCTTTCCTAGAGCTGAGCTGGAGTTGTGATGCAACCTTGAACAGTCAGTGTTTAGGATTTTGGTTCAGTTTCTCATGTTTTGCAACATTTGAAAATGTCTGAGACCTCCAGAAGGCTCCCAGGATTTAATGAGCTCCCCAGCCAGGTGGTTCTCCTGGTGTGGGACTGGTCAGCATGATTTTATATGTAGCTGAGAAGCTCTAAGGGCTTTCACTGGTGCACGTTTCTGCTCCCTAGGTCAGGGAGGGAAGGATGGGCACTCCACTGAAGTGTTTCGCAGGGGATGATGTGCACATCACAAGGTCTCTGTTGTAATCCTTGGCCTCCTCCCTTATCTTTCCAGGGCATATCTGTGCAGATGCGAACAGACAGAGCTAAGCTCTGCTTCCCCATCTCCAGGCTGGTCAGACACAAACTGGTCCTGGTCCAGGTGCTGTGTAGGTGCATTAGCTGAGTGCAGTGGCAGAACTAATACTCCCTGCCCTGTGGCACAAGGATGGGGCAAAGAGAGAGTGCCCTTATCTCTGTCCATAGACTCTGGCACACCTAACGCCTTTACAAGGCACTGGAGGAGAAGGGATGTGTGGGCAGCCCAGGAACATGCGCAGAACTACCTCTGCTCTGTGTTTGTACTGCAGGGTTCTGAATCATTTGGTGTGTGAAACCACCAGCAAATAAGAAGGTGTCCAAAGTGAGTTTCTTTGCTTCCCTTTAAGTTCTGGATCATGACTTACCTTACAGTAGTATTGTGAAGCTTTGTTTCTTAATATTTTCTGGTTGGGACAAGATCCCAAAAGGAGGGTGTTAGACAGGAACACCTGTGTGTGTCTCCAGCTTCAAATCCAAATTTTCATGTCCCTGAGGAAATGCAAGGGAACACCTGCTTTGCATTGTGAAGGAATGATGCGATTAATCACCTGCAAGGAATGACTTTGCCTTCTTAAATTACCCTGTTAAAAGGGGTTCCTGATAGAATGTCAGGGAGAATCTTACTGACTGGTGCTAGAGTAAGAGACTCAATATATATGCATACATCCATGATACACTGTACATGTTCAGGTGTAAGGAGCCTCATAGAGCTTCAGTATCCAGCAAGTCTGAGTGCCTGTGAGCTCCTGTTCCTTGTGATTTGTCAACAGAACTCATGACTGTCCACAGAGAGTTAATTATGATATCTTTGATGTGTCGTATTATAAACCACAGCTGCAGGCCTCAATGTATACAGCAGGCTTCCTCCAAGTCCATCATACAAACTGACACTTGAGCTGAATAAATTCACTTCATCCAGTACTGGGAAAAAAATCACCAGTTGTCTGTGGATAACGAGGTGTACTTGGTAACAGGCTTGTGACTGCCTCTCCACTATTTCATGGTCATCTTTCCTTGATTCTCTGTTCCTTCTGTTCTGCAAGAGAAGATGGGTCCCATGCTTTGTTTTGAAAAGAGCTAGTGACATAAAGGAGACGAGATCACAGGACTAGTTGAAAAGATTCATAGATTATTAGATGTTCAGGCCAGAAGGGACCATTATGACCAAATCCTCTGACCTGCATAACATAAGCCAGAGAATCACATACAAAAATTCCTGGAGCAAGTCCTCTATTTGTATGGGACCTATGAGAGTATCTTTTAGAAGAAGGGTCTTAATTTAAATCACCACAAGTGATGGGAAGTCTGTCTGATTTTAGTAACTGCCATGAAGCTATGCTATCCCTCTGCCCCCAGCCAAAGTGCTCAGGGCTCAACTACAACATGATTGTTTTGCACTGCACACCCTTTTGGGAGGAGAAGTTCAAAGCAGAAAACAACAGCAGAGTTTGAGAGGAGGTGGCTATGAATTGACTACAGCTCAAGAAATCAATGCAAACTGCCTGTTGAAAGGAAAGAAAGGTGATGGATTAAGCTAGGTTTTACTGAGATTCAGGAGGCTCTTTCAAGTCATCTAAACTAGGCTCTGATATAAGTAGAATAGCCTCCTGTCGGTCTTGAGCTGCAGACAGCGCAAGGGATAGCCCACAGTCTAGTAGGTGATCCACAGGGGTGCACTGAAGGGTAAATGCAAAGCACAGCTCTCTGCACTGAGCAGAAAAAGGCCTGAGGGTGTTATGCCCTGGAGGGGGTTTGATCCTTTTTCAAACAGATGTGTGACATGTTTAAAAGCGAAGGGAGGACTGAGCATCAAATGCTTCAGAGCCTGACCCTGCATGGGGATCTGTTCCTGCAAAATACTGGAGCACCTCCCCTGTGAGGACAGGCTGAGAGACTCGGGGGTGTTCAGCTGGAGAAGAGAAGGCTCCGGGGAGACCTTAGAGTGGCCTCCCAGGACTTAAAGGGGTTACAGGAAAGGGGGGAGGGACTTTTTACAAGAGCATGTAGCGATAGGACAAGGGGTTATGGCTTTCAACTGACAGAGGGGAGATTTAAATTAGATGTAAGGAAGAAATTCCTTACTGTGAGGGTGGTGAGGCCCTGGCACAGGTTGCCCAGAGAAACTGTGGCTGCTCCCTCCCTGGAAGGGTTCAAGGCCAGGTTGGACGGGGCTTTGGGCAACCTGGGCTAGTGGAAGGTGTCCCTGCCCGTGGCAGGGGGGTTGGGACTAGATGATCTTTAAGGTCCTTTCCAAACCAAACTATTCTATGATTCTTTAGGAATATCCATTCATATCTCCCCTCCAACTTGCCTCTTGGTCATAACACCACCCCTTTTTAAAAAGTTTTTATTATCACTACTATTGTGGTTTGGGGATCTAGCAATAATGGAGTCTTTAGGGCAAAATAAATATAAATATATCTATCAACCCCATGGACTGTCTTCACATGTAGCTTGCAAAGATATTGCATGAATAATTTGTGACATATTGTCATATTGTGCCATTGATTAGCTAGCTGCTGACTGAACCATCCACCCAACCCTTTGAAGATGAAGTGCTGAATATTTGTTGTCATCATCATAATTCTGGCTTTCAGTTCCATGGAGAAGGGCCAGCACTGAAACTCCAGCTCCAGCCACCCCAAACATGGGTGGTGTTTGGAAGCTGATCCATGATTGGGTTCCAAGTTTAGTGAATCTTTATCATGGAATGAATAAAACCCCAGGTGTGACCATCTTGGGGCCAATCTCTGGCCTCACTGGAATCAGTGGGACTTTTGCCAGTGGCTAGAGTTGGAGCCAGGAGTGCAGGCTTGTGAGGTTCAAGACAGGGTTGTATTTACAACTTGATCTTACCTCCTTACTTAAGCTTGGGCAGGAGGAGTAAGTGTTCCTCAGATTGCACCCTTTCCTAAGGAGCTAAGCAGAAGCAGATAATTAAAAAGTGTTGTCTTCAGTGTCTTGTTTCCAGGCAATGGGGAAAACTTTCTGATCTCTTGTCCTATCTACTACCCCTGTGGTGTACACATCCCCTTTATTGGATGTTCCCACTGCAAGCAGTTTAGCATGTTAGCCCATCATTTCTGGCATTTTAACAATGAATTTTATTCTCTGAAGGACACTTATCCCTGTAGCCAGAAATGTCCCTCAGCAGACTTTCATTCTTTTGGGAAATGCATGAGATTAGAGGAGGGTAGGAGTCCTTTTTGGGGCTGTGTTACTTTGAGGACCTCAGCCAGAACCAGTCTCTTCTCTTGCTGGCTGTAGTCAGCCTTATCTGACAGGATTGTCCTGTCTAGGGACAAGTCATGTTTCTCTGTCAGAAGAAGAGTCTTGTATTAAGGTGATGCTTTTCTTCTTCGTGTCGATACACAGAGGTTGGAGGTTGCTTCTTGCAATCACCCCTGTTCCTTTTGCACCTGCACTGCGGCCAAAATTTATGTGTCTGTCAGCCACACACACTGCCAAAACACACTTGGAGCGGCTGCGTGCTTGGGAACATGGGGAGCTGGGAGCTCACCCTCCCGGCTGCCCAGAGACACGCTGCTGAGGACCAACCCCATCCCACTGCGCTGGAGCCGTGCTTGCTGCAACCGCAGCTCTGGCTTCTGACATCCAGCTTGCTCTCTGAAGCACTGAACGACATTAATCCACCCCTTTCCAACTTGGTATGCTATTTCCAATATTTTTCACTTCTGAAAGAAAGAAATTCACTCAACAGTCAGAATCCAATAGAACTGTTAAACAGGTATTCTTTATTATTCTGCAGCACTGGGGTCGCCCTGGGGATTCTCCACCATAAGGGCTCCCAAGAACTAGCAAGGGACATCAGTTTACATGCACACAAATCATACATATTCATTAGATTTCCTGGAAAGGGGTGTCTTATGAGTTCCTGGAATTCATTTACATAGTCCGAGTATGCATAGTAAAAATAGTGAGGGTCTTCGGTGGTCGAGGGAAGAAGTAAGCAGTCTTCTTCACGGTGTTCCCTAGTTGACCCTCTTTCCAGAGCATGTGCTGTGAAGTAAAGTCCAGGTGCCTTCTTCCTAAATTAGCAAAATCATCTTCCCTAGATAGGATCTTTGTGTCCTTTTGTTCGAGTCCCCCTTCTCTTAGTTTGCCCATTCTAGGAGTTGCCCAAGTGTCCATTGAAGTCTGCTACCAGTGATTTACATAGGGAGATCTAAACAAAGAGTTCTAGGGAAACAGTTAAGGAGTCCTTGGGAAACAAAAAAAACCACAAGCAAAGCTTTGAAACAAATGAGGTAAAACACAAGCAAAGCTTTCGTGTATCACAGTTTAGTCTTAATCAATGATTGTCAGAAATTAATTTGTTTGAGCCTTTTCATTTCTGATCAGTTTTGAGCTTGAGAATTAGTTTGTGTGGGCATAGGTAAAGGAGAAGTAATACACTGAAAAATGTGTGTGTTAAGAAAGCGTCTGTACTACTTCTGGAAAGGATGGACTGCCAGTAGGCAGAGGCAGACAAATAACTCTCTCCTGCCTGGGACAGGGCAGGATGTTGGGCAGATACCGGCAAGCAGAACAGCTCGGGGACAAGGAAGAGTAAGTGATCTATATTTTACTCTGGCAAATTATACCAAGCTGTATCAGTATATCTCCTTGTGTGCTTTACTCATTCCTTGCTTTAAAAGGATTTTTGGATTTAACATTGTGCATGTGGGGAAATGAATGCTTAACACTCAGATTTCAGTGTCTCCTTGCACAGAATCCATTGTCATGTGGGATAGACACAGCGAGCCGAGGCACTTACCGCGCGAACTTTCAGGATTAAGGTTTTAACGTGGGCAAATGCTGGGCAGATCTCCCTTAAGCAGCAATCCCAGTGTTCTGTGAAATGCAAACCTCCCTGCATAGCGGCGGTACTGAGATAAGTAGTTATGCCAAAATAGTTGTTAACCAGATGAAAAGAAACGCAGCTCTGTGCACAGGCACGAGCTCTGCTGAACCCAGAAGCTACTTGGCTGTCGTGGTCACTGTAGTCTGTGGTAAATCCTTCTTCGGGTACAAGCAGAGAGGTGGGCAGTGATGCTGGGCTTTGTTTCGTGCTGAAGATTTTTCTGAGATTCCTATTGTCTGATTACTGCCCTTTAAAATTCAGTGTTTAAGGCAGATTCCTTCTGTAGTCAGCAGAGAAAGATAAGCACTTATACTGAGTCCCAGCTGAAGAGAAGTGTTTAAGAGGGATTGGATGAATTGCCCCCTGACTCTCTTACCTTCCTGATGTTTAATGGGTTTGATCCAGCCTGTTTCAATTTTGACATATGCAGTCAGGGGCTTTAGACATTAGTCAAGTTACGCTGGGTTAACAGTGCTCACAGCTCGCATTTTCCCCTCTTATCTGTGAGAGGCAAAGATTTATGTAGCTCAGCTGATGTGCAGTAGCTCAGTAAACCAGAGCAACGCAACTGAGTGTCTGAGGATGAGAAATGCAGTTAACTGCAATTTATAAAATACCCAAGGATGTATCGCCAAGTGTTGATAGTTTGTTACTTTCAGGAAGAAGCTGGTGGATATTTATCACAGCTAGTTAGCAAACTGTGGAGTAGGAAGGGAACTCTGAAAACCATCTCATCCATCCTCGGCTGTAGCTACCTGTGTGTAGGTGTTTACACCTGTAAAGATCTTGATTATTGGAGGCATGCTGGCCTAATGCTTCATTATCTCTGTTGGAAAGATCTTCCTAAACTGAAGGGCAATTTCCTGTGTCTTTCTGGACGCTTGCTAGCACATCAACATAGATAATTAAACTAACATATTAATGGACAACAAAATAAACCAAAAATTCCCAAAGGATGTTTCAATGGGCAAGAAAGGAGAAGGGAGGCTTACAGTTCATCTGCAGACATAACTAGATTATGGCAGTGACAAGATAGTGACTGTCTGCAGTATTAGAGATGTTTTAGGAGGTGCTCTGTTTGTGGAAGTAAGTTGAAACATTTGGGGTTTTTTAAAGTTAAATGTAGTTCACTCCAAAAACTTGCAAAGGGCTTTTGAAGAGCTCTCCCAGCTCAAGTTAATGAAATATATTTGATTATATAGTGATTTGAAAAGTAAGGAGAACTTCAGCAAGATCTCTTTTGCACCTGTACAAAACTCTGTGGTGCTTTTTTTTAGCCTTGTGACCTGGTATTTGTTCAGTTAGAGTGATAGTCCCCTGGTGTTACAGATGGGAAGGAAGTTGTTTTAATGCTCATTCACAGCCAGAGTTTTCTGGGAGGGTGCAAATACTTCAAAAGCTCATTAAATTATTACCTTCATCCCAGACTGCACACTGCAAAACATTTGCCCCAGTCTTAATGTCACCATCCGTTCAGGCTTATTAGTACAGACCAGATCACAAGGTGTAATGTACTACTAAGATTGCTGCCACAGGCTCCAAACAGACCGTCACAAATATGGAAAGCTCAAGGCCCACATACCTATTATGGTTCTCATTACTCCGAACCACTTTGCTGCCAGCTCTGTTTCCAGGCAGCGCGGGGCAGGCTCCATTCACCAGTGTCTCTCTCTTGTGGCACAGGGCAGTATTAAACACACCGTGCTCAGCAATTGCTTCTTGTTCTTAGCCAGGATCTCCAAACAGAGAAATCTGCTTGTCCGTCATTTCAAGGACTCTGGTTTTTTGCTTAGCACACGGATACATAAATAGATCTTGCCTTAAGATATCAAAGCTGGTTTGGGTCCTATCTGTGGCAGACGCTAGCGACTAATGGAATAAAAATCCATAAATGCGATCTCTCATGTGTCTGCAGCTTTTTTCACCCAAGTGTTCAAGAAAGCTTTACCACTGACCACGCTCAGTTGTTAACTGTAATTATCCTGGTAGCATAAAAGAGGACTGAGACACAGGAGACTAAAATGCTGCTTGCACTAGCAGCACATGTAAGTGTAAGCTTTGCTTTGCCGCCTCCAAGCTTTCTTTTTCAACAACTGGACCATGCTGCCTCTGAAGTGTGCAGCAGTGCCAGTATCCTTCAGAGTCATATCAAAACTTTTGGTAATCAGTTTAAATAGCTATTTAGCATATATCACGTGCTATGATTTTTCATTGTTTCTGAATCGGAAGGACTTTGAATCTAATATAAACTACTCACTGCTGCTAGAGGGAAGCGATAGCTCTGCTTACAGCCAGAGGCACAGAGAGGTTTGGGTAATATTGAAGGTACAAATTCCTGAAAAGCCGAGGCATGTGATGGCTACTCTCAACATGTTGGTATGAGACTTAGAGGCTGTATACCCGCAGGCAGGCTCTTGACTCACACTTGCAAAACTGATGTGAACTTCTTGCGTTCAGGAACCGAGCGTTTCCATGCACAAAACGAGTGGTGGCATGCAAGCAAGAAAATACTGTCTTTTTCCCTTGTTTGGGCTGCAAATAAAAAAAAAAAAATCCTAGAATGATACTTTTCCCTGGTGTTGTAATGTTACATATATATACTTGCATGTAATCAGATTTCTAAGCTGGTTTGATGGAGTATCTGGGCTTGCCATGTAAGGATGAGATCTCCTTGCATGGTGGTGTATGTGAACACTCCAAGTTAGAGTCTGAGCCTGGACAGATGTTCCTCATTATTAGGGAGAAGGGACTGGACAAGAAGGTGATACAGTCTAGGGGTTACAGAATTTAAACAAGGAAACTTTTTTTTTCTGCTTGGAGCCTGTAGCTTTGCATAAGTTAGAGCTCATTGTGTTTCCTTAAAGGTACCACAAGGGGAGTGTAGCCCAAGTTGTAAAGGGAGATGTGTGTATATTTTTTTAGCCAAATATCCCCAAAGTCTTTTACAAATAGAAAGTCAGGTTCAAAACAAGCTCAGCTGGTCTGGGTAGAAGGAAATGCACAGCAATAGCGTCCCCTGCTCCTGGAATGTACCCGTGTCTGGGACTGAATGTTATGACAGCATTTTTTCACAGCCTGGCACAGTAGTTCTCAACAGGGTAGAGAGATCAGGCACTGCATACCTTTGAAGAAGCAATGGAAGTGCAAATTTAAAGAATATAATTTACTCAGGCTGGAGCTGGGACATCATCTGTGTAATGAGCTTTCTTCCTTCCATCTGCACCCATGTTTGACAGCCCTCCTCCCTTTGTGCAGCGCTGGCAGAAGACTGATTCCAGAGATGCTGCATTGCGCTGGCAGGGCCCTTCCAGAAGCAGCTGTGAGCAAAGTGTCTGTCTGCATCCGGCTGTTGTCCGGGCATGGGCACTGCAGCTGCTGCATCTCCTGGCTGGATGCATCAGTGACTTTCCAGCCGTTGGAAATACTTAGACAAACCTACCTTGAAGTGTGCATCCCCCCAAAGATCTGATGCAATGTTTCTAACCTGGCTGTTTAGATGGTAACACACCTTTGAATTTGGCCTCAAAAGGCAGAAATGGTCTTGCTATGGTATCATAGGACAGGGATCATGTGGTACCTGTGGCTGTCGCACACAGCATCAAGAGTGTATTCAAACACTAATTTTCTTTTTCAAAATTAAAGTAAGACTCAGCAAAACCTTGGATGTTTCTGTCTGTCTTTCCTCCAGACTGTACAGTTCTAGGTCTGGATCTTCTGAGGGGTTGAGAATAAATTAATCCCTCTAAACATTAAATAATTGTGTTATCAGACCCTAGATCTGTGGAGGATTAGACCTAGAAACGTGGTAAGTGTAGTAGCTCATACTCAAAAAAGAACCCAACAAGTCCCCAGGCCCAATACTGCCAGGGTTACTCTGCTGGGAGCACTTTCTATTAAATATAGAAACCAGTTTTCCATCTCACAAGCCAGTTATAAATAAATACCTTTCTCTTTTTTTTTTTTTCAGGAGAGCCTGGCATGGTCCCAAATGAACCTGATCAGCCTCTGTTGGAGAGCTGTAACAGGCAGCTGCAAACCTACTTAACACAGGAAAAGGCTGACAGGCTGCAGCTCAGCTGCAGAGCAGGGACGCAAGTTTTTCCCCACATTTCTCTCTTCCTGTAGGTGAGATGCTCTTGAGCAGGGCTGCAGAGGCTGAGGATGTGCTCTGCCCAGGTCTTCTGTGTTTGTCCCCTTCTGCCTGTGGAGGAAGATACACTGGTGGGGCAAAGAAACTAGAGGGAACTTGGTGCTTTGCTCACTCTGTGGGGGGAAAAAGGAGAAAAGTCATGACTGAAATAGAACTGAAAGTGCTGAAAAAGTTGTCGCTGGTAGTTTTCAATGAGGAGAGTTTGTCAGATTTGGGCTTGAACAAAGAAATGATATGATGAGCAAGAATTTGCAGGTGTGCGGGCCTACAGCCGGCTGCGCAAGCCGGGGAAGGAGCATGTGGGTACCTGGTGATTGATGGGGAGAAATAAAAACTCGGTGTTTGCACCGTCCTGCAGTTTGAAGGAGACTGAGTCTGGATCTATAACCTATGTTTTTGGGCCTAATAACAGCAGAATCAGGACACTTATGTAACATTTATCTTCTTTTCAGAATGCTACTTAATACATAATCTGCTTGAGGAAGCCCATAAATTGCTTGAGGATCCTTGGATAGAAGGTATTACCGAGGGAGAAAATATGTCTCTATTATTCTGATGCTACTAATACATCTTTCCTGCTACACAACCCCCAAACGGATTCTGCTCTTAAAAGGTAACCCGTAACAATTCTGCGTGTCTCTTCTACAGCAGTGGTAATATGTTGCTCTCCCAGGTGACCAAGGGTTGGCTGAGTAAAGAGCATAATACTTGAGGGTGTTGTTGGAGGTGTACTGCTGTGTGCTCCAGTCTTGCTCAGACATGGAGTGAGAGGAGGAAGGCCACATGCATAAGGGTGAAAACTAGGCAGTGGTTTGTGACACCAGTAATACAGGCATTGGCAAATGACAAAATCTTCCTCTTCTCCATTTCCCTCTTTGCGAAGGATGATAGCAAGGAGACCATGCCTCCTAGCACAGGGGTGTACTGGGGACAAGTGACCCTCACACTAGCCACAGCAGGACACCTCCTCTGGTTCGGGAGCCTATGACCACATTCCTCTCCAGGAAGGCTTCTGCTTGAGTTTTTTTTTCTGATCATCTCTATCTCAGAAGTACAAAGCATGCTATTAAGTCAATCTCAAAATCTGTGGAGTTGGGTTGAGCTTGGTGCCTCACGTGGTTTCCAAAAGGTCTAAATGCTGTTTTATGGAAGTTTTGTGTTGGGATGTTTGGGGATTAAAATGCATTTGTGTAATAACTATTTGCAGTTTACATACACATTTGGCAAGTCTTGAACAGGGTACACAAACTGCGCCTGCCTTGTTAGACAATGACTTTGAAAAGGTGCCTCTGAAAGTCTGTGGCTATAATTATCCTTTCTAAAAGTCTCTTTTTGGTATTGAGTCTGTGCTCAATCTTCATAGTCCTCTTTAAGCCCTGTGTCTTCTGCTAAGACTTGCAGGCTTTGGCCAAGCTTGAGGCCATTTCTCACGGTGATCCCTGGGACACCTGTCAAGCAGGAGCTGAACAGAGACCAACAACTCCTTCCAGATGCCACCAGGCAATGCTTAGCTTCTCATCACTCCTAGCCAGTACTGCTCTGGGTGCAACTGTAATTGGTAGCTTGGGAGTGGAGGGGCTGCTTTGTCCCTTGACTAATTTCCTCTGCTGTTTAGACCTGCCTGAAACGCTTTGACTGCATACCCTGTTTTGCTAAACAATATTGCTTGAACTTCCCAGATCCTTTCTCCAGAAAGATTCAGCTTTTCTGGAAAGAGTTCAGACAGGAACATTTGCTGTTATTTGCAGCAGCAAACAGCTAAGAAATCAAATGCAAAGATTCATAATACAGATCAGCAAAAGGCAGGAATTAAACAGTTGCCCGAGGAAATATCCCAACAAACCAGAAAGACATTTCAAAATGATCATTTGTAAGTCATTTAATAAAATCACTTTAGCACAGCTGTGCCCTAAGGAATAACTATCTAGATTTAATTCCTCTTAAGAGGCATTTATCTGTGGGGGAAAGGATACTGGATGAGAGCTTTATTCCTCTTCCTTGGGGGCAACGATGTGGCTCCAGATATATTCAATGGTGCCCCACATTCTGCAAAACTGAGTGGTTTTGAAAGATGGTTTATTTTAACAGCTACAAAAAAACATGCAGTAAAAGAATCGCTGCCTTACTTGAAGATACCGTTCCCTGGCAGAACTGAATCACAGATACGATGCTCTAGTTACCTACTTTTGGAGCTTCTCTGTCCCAGCAGAAAGATTTCCTACTGCAATCTCCAGCATACTCAAAGCACCTAAAAAAACCAGAGATGGGAGTTACCAGCCATAAGGCTGTGTCCTATATCAAGGCACTTCAGGTGTACCGTATTCTTGAATGGTTCTGCAAGTTACCTTGAAGTGGTCACTACAAACTGGGAAGCAGAGAAGGACTAAGCACTGCCAGCTTTTACCTTGTGTTCTGATATGCGTTACAGGGAGCTAATTTCAGTGCTTAGCATAAATGCAGCCATCTTTTTTTTTAGCAAAGGTGCAGTGATGCTAAATTAAGCATGCTGAGATGACTAAGAATAATCATTCATCATGCTCTTATTGAATTTTTGGGGGTCAGGAAGATGACTCCCTCTTTAATATTAAAAAATTACATTAGCTGAACAGAACATATTTGGTGTTGCATTAATAAATCTGGGAGATGAAGCAGACCGAGTAGCTCAGTCTTGGTAGCTAGGAAAACTTTTTTTCTTTCCTTTCTCTTGCTCAGTAGCCTTAGCTGTCGGTGATCGTGAGAAACAGACCCTGCAGGGCAGCAGAGAACAGGGATGTTCCAGGAGAGTGGGAAAAAGGCTTGTGCTGTGTGTCACTGTTTGAGAGAGCTGAGAGTGTTATTAGTCAAAATAATGGAAGAGCTTAGAGGTGACTCATGAATGAAAGTAAGTGGGTAATTAGCAGCATTGAACATTTATTTAAGAAAAACAGGTCCCTTCAAATTAACCTAGTATGCAGTTGGGTTGACAGGTTACAGGCAGTAATCTATTGTTTGGCTGACAGTGACACTGTAACACACTGATGGTCTCCTGTTGTACATGCAACTACCCAGAGTTTTCGTTACGAAAACCCTCAGGCCAGTGTCCCAGTCACTAGAGGTCTAGAAGGGCTAAAATGATCCCTGGATTGACAAAGTCTTCTGCTGGTGTAGATGGGTTTGGTTCTCCCTGGATTCAGTAGTACTGCCCAGTATTGGGGCCCATTCCGTAGCACACGATTTGGAAAGATGTTAGTTAATCGGGGTGAGTTTTGAGGAGAGCCACGTGAGTGAGTGGAAGCTGATCTGCTTGACCTAAAGTTGAGGGGCTCGAGGAGAACCACAAGAAGGGAAAGGGTAGTTTGGAAACGAGCTTATGTAGTCATAAAGAAGTACATGCATGCAGGGGCTGGAAGCTGAAACTGGTCAAATTCAGCCCCATAAAGAAGTGCATACTCGTTGAGTTCTTAACCCTTGTGGTTGATTCTCCTCGATCACTGGCTGTTTTTTTTGTAGGTCAGGTACTTTTCTAACGGAAATGCTGCAGTTCAACAATCTAAAGACATGCTAGGTCCTCTGAGTCACACAGGACAGTGGTCCTTTGTGACCTTGTAAGGTATCAACCACAGAGGGGCTGAAACCACAGGGTTCCAGTCTGGGATCTGAGCCTCGTACTCTGGCTGGTGAAATTTGGGGTTTGGGTTGAATATAATACAAAATTAATGCATTATAATGTGCTTGCTCCTCTCATTTTGCCCCAGGACATTAACTGTGGGAAAAGAGCAAAATGTTTGGCTTCTTCCCGGAGTTCAGGCAGTAGCTCACGTCTCAGATGAGATGGCACACAAAACATTTCCTGTTTTCAAGCATTCTCTGTTGGGGTACCAGGTACAGCTTTCCTACAGTCCTGTAGAGCTACGCCACTAATTCAGCATGGGTAGGAGTCTAGCAGCACAGGGCCTGGTGAGGAAGGACAGATTCTGTAATGCATGTCTGTATTTCCCTTACTGTATTGCTCATGATACCTGAGAAAGGCCAGCAATGTAAACACGCCCAGAGGTGGAAAACATGCCCTTGGTCTCATTTGCCATCCTGCTCTGGGAGTGTTGTGAAGTGTTCCCCTTCTGTGTTCCCAGTTTCTGTGGGAAGGGGGCTGTTTGTGAGAATAATAACCACGTGTGCAGAGGGCCTGGGTGCTCGTCCTTGGAATGAGGCAGCTGGATCCCATCCCGGGCTCACACTGGCATTTTCTGTTGTGTAGAGGCATTGGCACCATGAAATGTCAGGTCTCAAAATGGAAATGGCCCAGCATTGTTTAGGCCTGATTCCAGGAAATGCCTCTTGGATAGAAGCACACTCTCTTGCTGCCCCTTCTCCGTGACCGAGTGAGGAGAAGGATCTAAAATAGGTCATTGTTATGCACGGAGAGAACCCTGTTCCCTAAGCTCCCTTGGTTTCCAAGTAAACGAGCTTTGGAGGTAAGTTAGCAAAAGAGGCTGATTCATTAGCAACAAGGGAAATCTGTGTGTTGGAGGGGTGCCCGGCTGCCCAAAGGGATTTACGTAGTGACATGCTCCTCAAATCTTAATGGAACAAGCTGAGTGATACACACGCAGGCTTGAACTATATCACAATCACATGCTTGCTAGGCTCGTTTCTTATCTCACAGGTTTCTCTGGAGAGTATCAGTTGCTCCAGTCCCTCATAACCTTTTAAATTTGTAAGGGAAGGAGTCGCAGTGAGGTATCTTCTAATGTGAGAAAATTCTGTATCTGTTTTCTTTTCCAAATTAGGTCACCTTGTAAGGCAGTTCTGGATGGAGTTTGTCCCTGCAGTTATGGAGAGGCTGTAAATAACATAGGTGTTACAACATGTTTGACGGGATTTCGTTGCGCCATCACTAGTCTATCTGAATATCATATCCCAAATTAATAACAAATTAATTTTATCTGCTGAAAGACCCCAACTGTCACCCTCCTGTCCGGAATGAGATCATTTTGGGCAGTTATTCGCTTACATGAGGAACGGGGCCAACACATTCTTCTGGCTTCATTACCGAGGACAGGATTGTGCACAGAGATGAGTGGTCCCCTTTGTCGAATCATCTGGAGCGCAGGGAAAATTCAGTCTTTTTGGAGCATCTTCCGGCTCTTTGTTAGTGTGTAGAGCGGGAGTGCCAATTAGTGCCAGTGATGAGATGGGCACTTGTCCACAAGATCAGAAACAGAAACCCGCAAACTGCTCTTGCACAGGACGCTGAGCAGCTGTCGGATTATAAAGATCTCTGGCCCCTCCTGACGTGGGCCAGATTTGAACCATTGACCTAGAAGTGAAAAGCTTGAAATCCCTGCACAAGCCACGGGATAAATAGGACTTGCAGAGCTGCGTGCCCTTATTCTGCATTCAGTTGCTGCCATCTAATGGCAGATGGGGAGTGGAGAGGCCTCATGCAATATAAATATCTTATCTTTGGGAGTCTAGTAGGTGGGAGAACCTGTGCAGAGAGTTTTCATCAGCCCCTAAGAGTGCTGGGGGGGAAACATGGTGATTTAAGCTGGCTTTATTCCTCTATAGAGTAGTTTCACAAAGGCCTGTTGTGCTGCAAATCAAGTAAGAGTTGTCCCCCTACAAAAACCAGATCTTCGTGCTGCTTTTGCTCTCCTATGCTGTGCTATTCCATACATGAACCCTGAGTGAAAGTCTGTGATTGTAACCTGGCTTAACAACTGTCCCAAGGGCAACAGTAACTGAGTGGTGTGGGTCCCTGTGGCAAGGGGAGGTGATGAGAAAAAGTAGGTAGGAGATGGACCTTTGGGTACCACTGGTGCACACAAAACATCTGCACTTTCAAGAATTTTGTTACAGAAAGAGGAGGGGGTGGAGGCTAGAACAAAATTAACTCAGCTATCTGGAAATTATTTGGTCCAAAGTTTAACAGACAGTAAAAATCACTTTCCTTCAAATAATATATAAAGGAAAAAGCAAAGGAGGAGAGATGTCTCCTTTTCCCCCTTACTCAACTCCAGCAAGTTTCTGCTGTGTTTTTTGTCTCTAAAACCCCAGATTTATAAGGCAGTAAGTATACATCATATATCAGTTTTGCACTGCCTGTTTCTGTCTACACACAAATCGCCAAATAATTCTTTTAAGCCGTGCTAGCTAACACTGTCTCATGGAGGAGAAAGGTTAGACATGCATATTTCTTTATGCCCCCCTGCATGGCAGCCGTTGGGTGTCCAGAGGCATGTCCCATGATGGGACTGCAGCCCAACGAGCCATGGAATGGTCCCCAGCAGCCTTAATACAGCCCCAGTGGTGACATGGGAGCTTGCATGGTCCAGCAGTCAAACTAAGTCTGTCACCAGGGCTAACTGAAGTCATAAATCAAGCTTTATATTTGAGAAATATCTTCAGTAGTCCCTAGTCACTGAAGAAATGCCATTTTATAACAGGAAACTGGGAAGAGAAAAAAAGTCATATCTCTGGATGGAATACTGGAAAAAGCTGTAAAATTCCCCTCCACTTGGCTGAAGGGAATCGTTGTTGGAAAGAAAGTCCAGGAGTGAAGCAACATGGAGGAGAGGAAGGGAATACCAAACTTACTCTTATTTTCCTACTGGAGGAAAGAGTCTTTAAAAGCACTGTGGAGAGAAACAGAAACGAGTGCTGCAAGTCCTCAAATGTGCTTGTAACTGCTGGCACTACCTGCACATCTATGAGAGAGCAGAGAAAAGCAGTACACATGAATTCTAGCTCAGTGTGGAGATCAAACATTTTAACGTGAAGTTGCTCAGTTTCGTGCCAACAAGCACTTCACAGACTGCAGCGAGCAGCTGAGCTGGGCTATCTAGAGAGTCACAGGAGCTCTGTTTGCAATCAAGGTCCAGCCACCATTCCCTTACGTCAAAGCCAGGATCTATCTAAACACTGCTGCTGCACTTCGGAGAAAGTGCAGCCTTGTGCCACTGCTGAAAGGCAGCCTTCTCAAATACATACCCACTGGTACACCAGGGATTTCAGACTGGTACATGAGGTCATGGTGCATGAGCCAAACACTTGTGTCATCTGCACGCAGAGTGAGGTGTGGCAAGGGTGCTGGGAGCTCTTGTAGCTGCTGGGTACACCCAGGTGGGAGATCCCCTGGAGAACAGTGACATTTCTGAGCTGGAACCGTTACCAAAATGCCCTTATCAGTCAAGTTGCCCTGTACTCAGCACTGGTGAGGCCGCCCCTCGATGACTGGGTTCAGTTTTGGGCCCCTCACACCAAAAAGGCCATTGAATGACTTGAGCATGTCCAGAGAAGGACAACGGAGCTGGTGCAGGGTCTGGAGCACAGGACTGATGGGGAGCGGCTGAGGGAACTGGGGGGGTTTAGTCTGGAGAAGAGGAGGCTGAGGGGAGACCTCATGGCCCTCTACAACTCCCTGAAAGGAGGGTGCAGAGAGGGGGGATGAGTCTCTTGAGCCAAGGAACCAGCGCCAGGCCAAGAGGGAATGGCCTCAAGCTGTGCCAGGGCAGGGTCAGACTGGCTCTTAGGAAGGATTTCTTTGCAGAAGGGGTTGTTGGGCGTTGGAATGGGCTGCCCAGGGCAGGGGGGGAGTCCCCATCCCTGGAGGGGTTGAAGAGTCGGGTTGACCCAGCACTGAGGGATCTGGTGGAGTTGGGAACGGTCAGTGTGAGGTTAATGCTTGGACTAGGTTATCTTCAAGATCTTTTCCAACTGAGATGACTCTGTGATTCTGTGAAGTTCTGGAGGCTTTCCGCTTGCTCTGTAGATATTTTTCTTTGAAGCGCAGTGGTAAAGTGATAGCAGAATACATGTAACAGGTCTAAAACTGTCTTGGCAAGGTGGCTGATTTTTTTTAATTCGTGTCCTTTCCCCTCTTTCTTCTCCCAGGAAACCACCCATCTTCTGACCACTCTCAGGGAAGCATCAGTTGCAAAGTGAAGGCATAAAATGACACCACGTGAGCTGAAATTTAAGCCTCACCGTTACAGCAGTGACGTTCAACGGCTAACGCGCACCCTCGACACGCAGCAGCAGCTGCAGGGTTTCATTACTGTCACTTCCAAAAACCTTCAACTCCCTTTGGTGTGCCCTGCTTTGAGCCAGAGCTCGCAGGCCCAGAGACACCATTTTATCAGTAAGAGCCCTTTAGTGTAGCATGACCTCTGAGAGACTTCAGCAGGATGTAAGATTGCTCTGGTACTGAGGTATGATTTAATATCCTCAATTGTTCTGGAAATTTGAGCTGCATGATTCAGGAGACTTGCATGAGTACGGTTACTTCAGTGCTGAATGAGATTTATGTGCTTAAATGTGATGGATGCTGTAATCACATTTCTAACATGCTGATTCAGTATGGGAGGCGGGGGGAGCAAATCAACAGCGGTTTTGCTGTGATTGTGGTGGAGGCAGGCTTTTGCACAGGAAGCTTGCAACAAGAGCAAATGCCAAAATAAGAAAAAAAAAAAAAAAAAAAACAAACAAAAAATAGAGGAAATGTCTTTCCTCCTGTTCGCTGCCTGTTGTCACCCTTTCCGGTAACACGAGCTGTCGGGGTGGCAGGAGGCCCGGAGACTTGGGCACAGCCCAGTGGGGCACCCCGGGTACCCCGAGAGCTTCCTTCCAGGGGGGCCGTTACCTCCAGCCCTCCACGCAAGCCCTACCCCCCCCCCAGCTGACCCCTCTGGCAGTTGGGGCTGCAGAAGGGCTACAACACTAATGACAGCGGAGCGGGGCTGGCGGCCGCTGCCGGCCTGCGGAGAGCGGCCCGGGCTGCTCCCCGGGTGCCTTCCCGGCGCCGGGGCCGGCCCGGCGGCTGCCACTCACGGCAGCGCACCGCCTCCGCGGCGGGGGCCGGCCTCGAACCCGCGGCCGCCGCGCAGGACGGGCTCCGCCGAGCCGCGCCGCCGCGCCCCAGATGTGGCGGGTGCCTCCCGCCTTTGCATCGTCCCGCCTGAGCCCGCGGCCCTGCGAGCACAGCCCCCGCGCAGGGCAGAGCCACGGGCAGGGCAAGGAGCCGGTAAGCGCCGGGGGGGACGGAACGGGGACATGGGGGCTGGGTCTCCTCCTCTCGCAGAGGGGGATTTTGTTTTGTCCATACACCCCCCCCCAAGCCGGGACTGGGGCCTCCTAGCAGTTTCCTCTGCTCCCCAGATGTTGGGCAAGAAGAGGATTGCTCGCACCTGGGATATTATAGTGCAGGGGTTTAGGGGCCCATCCTGAAAATGAGAGCATCAGAGAATATCTGCTGGCCGCTAACCCTGAAAGGAGGGTGCAGAGAGGGGGGATGAATCTGTTTAATGAAGTAACAAGCACCAGGCCAAGAGGGAATGGCCTCAAGCTGCGCCAGGGCAGGGTCAGACTGGCTCTTAGGAAGGATTTCTTTGCAGAAGGGGTTGTTGGGCATTGGAATGGGCTGCCCAGGGCAGGGGGGGAGTCCCCATCCCTGGAGGGGTTGAAGAGTCGGGTTGACCCAGCGCTGAGGGATCTGGTGGAGTTGAGAACGGTCAGTGTGAGGTTCATGGTTGGACTGGAGGATCTTCAGGGGCTTTTTCAACTGAGATGATTCTGTGAGGAGATGATGGGGAAAGATTTGGGGCATTGCCTGGGCCAGCAGCGGGGCAGGCAGGATGAATGAATGACAGTTATATCAAGGAATAAGATGTGATGGCAAGAAAAGGGTGACTGGTAACAGTTTTGCATGTCTTTTTCTTTTTCTTTTTTTCTTATAAGATGCTGTGGGGTCATGGCAGCTTCTCTGGAGATAGATGAGTCACATAGTGCATGCGTGTCAGCTAAGGCACAAAAGGAAGTATCCAGATTAGAAAGAAAGTCAAAGAATTATCTTGTTATTGAGGGGTGGCGGACAGCTAGCTGTAGTATGCTAGGTACTAGGCGTAGTACATACCTGTACTGTGCTGGGTGTGCTAATCCATTGCTGGACTGCGGGATGGTAGGATGTGAACTGCCCCCATTTCGTGGCTAGGGGTCAGACTCTAGAAAGAGTTGGATTCTGCTGGGCTGCTCAGTTCTCATGACTCCCAGCGTGGGTCCAGAATTCAGGCTGTGTGCAGCACCTTCTGCATCCTTCTGGGCCTTCTCAGGGTGAGAGCCAGGAGGCACAGCAAGCACTCCAGTGTGAACACAGGCCTAGGAAGAGATGCAGTTATGGAAAGGGAGATTGATTTGACGCTATACAAAGTTGAAGGTAAATTAAGTACTAGTATTTGGGTCAGCAGAGCATCCAGGGCTTTGGGAGTAAGCAGTAGTTTGCTTTCAGGTTAGTGGAGTGGACAAAATACCAAAGGGTTTCATATGTCTGACCCATCTGATGCCCCTTTTTTGTTATCTCGTTGTTTCTGACTTTGTTTTTCAGAAAAGCTCTGTGATTCAAGAAAGCCACCATGAAAGGTGAGGAAGTTCGGCAGAGGAGAAAAGAGGGCAGGACTAGGAATGGAGAGCGATCCAGGCACAAAGCAAAGAGCAAGGGTAAACACAGAGAGAGCCGACTTGGCAGCCAGGAGGCAGAGGATGTCTCTCTGCATGCGCAGCAGAAGCTGTTGGCTGAGGAGAAGGCAGCCATGGCAAAGTCGCGGGAAGAGTCAGCCGTTGCGATTTGCCTGCAAGTGCTCCTGCCATACCTCCTGGCTGGGCTTGGCATGGTCTTGGCAGGCATGGTTTTGGATTATGTTCAGGTAAGGGAAAGAAACAGATCTGATGTACCTGGCAATGGGATAGGTGGGGGACTTTCCTTCAGAGGCAGAGGATTTGCTCTGGGGATGGCAAAGTAAAGGAAGATTTGCAGCAGTTTCACATGCCAGCATCCTTCAGAGTCAACTATTACATGCTTCTGTGCAGCTCTCAGGAGACAACGCGTGGTGGTTTTCTGGCCCTTTTCCTCTGCTGGAGATAAAAGACAATATGGTACCAAAGAGCGTGTGAAGGATCTGAGGCATCTATGTAGGAAGGTGTAGTCCTATGCAAAGATCTCACCTTGGTCTTGGGAAGAGGGTGGCTGAGCTCCAGCCCCAAGGGCCGTGGTGGCACAACGCTTTCCTGCAGTAGATACAGCTGCATCACTCCTGGATGTAGCTCTGGAGAGTCCTGCTTCATTGTGCAAGGAGCCAGCCAGTCCAGCACTATTAATGCTTCATACAACCAGCCCAGCCTGTGCACCACATCCTTTTTTAAATCCTTGTAGCAGATGGCTCAAATCCTTGAGTCTTCTCCCAGTTGAACTTCTGATTCTGTGACAGTCAGGACCAGGCCTTCCCTCCTGCGGTGCAACAATACAGAGCTTTAAGGTAGTGGTGAGCACCTAACTTTGGACAGTTTGAAGCTGCAGTTAATTTCCAGATTATAAATTGCTCTGTCTTTGCACTCTAGGTGATTCTCACTACTGTGTGCCTTTTTGTTAACCCTTGTTATTTGACTAGCTAGCTCTTGGGTCAGTCTGCCCTGACCTATCTGATACAGTGACATGGAAACTACTATGCTTGTGTTGACAACTTCCACAAATCTGGAGCTGTGTTCTTTTGTGATTAGCCCTGGGCTGATCTCCCTAAGCTAGAAGAGCTATAAAGGCTTAAGAGTGACACGGTATCCTTAACTGACCTTAGCATGGACTCAATACCCAGCAGAATGTCTAGTCAGATCAGAAAACACTAAGGCAAATCAGAACCCAGTGGCAAACTACTTTTTGTCTCCTTAGACGTCATTCTGAGAATCCTGAGCCTGGAGCAACCACTTTCATTTTTATTTTTCAGATTGTTCAGACCTGCCCATTCCTATGGATCTCTGACATTAAATGCGTGTTACCTCCTATTGTGAGATACTAAAGTGTGAAATAAGTTGCAGATGGGTTTATGATGTTGGAGGAGTGCTTTTCTTTCAGTGTTCTTCCCTTAGAGTATTTTTTTTTTTTCTCTGGGAAGGTTTGGGCCACTAATATAAACAGAATGTGAAGCAAACCTCATACTCCTCTGAAACCACAAAACTCTGGTTTCTGTGTTATGCAAATAAAGAGCTCACAAAGAGCTTTCATGTTAGTGCTTAGAACCTGGGAAATCAACCCATCCAGCATCTCATAGGAAAAGCAGGCCTTTGGCAATCAGCACAGTGACTTTTCGTGCATGATCATGGACTACTTGAGCGCGTCTCGTTGTGGACTCACTGCTGCTAGGAGCTGTTCTTATTTTCTAAGCCAATCCCTGCTGCTGCTGTTCCTGTGGGGCAACAGGAGGTGCTGCGAGGCTTTGGGCCCCAGGCACTCCCCATCTGCTTGCTCTCATTCTCTTCGCATAACCTCTCTTCCCTGCCCTTTCCTAAAGTGGGGAAGAGAGGAGCAAGGTAAGAAACAAAAATACACAGCCTGATCTGACAGAGAGCTAGCAGAGTCAGGAGTGAGAGAACCCCAGCAACTGGGGGTATGGTCCCTGAAAAGCATTGCCCACCCACGAGTCTAAGGAGTCAGAATAGTGATATCTGTTGCTAACACTGTCATGTTGTAAGAGTATTCACTGGTATCCGTGTCCCTTTGCGGGGATGATAAGGCACGTCTGAAACTGTGCTCTTTGGCACTTGTCATTTTTCTGTTCTTTTCTTGGCCTGTGGCAGTGGATGGAGGCCCTAGATCAGAGTTAGGGCCCACCAAAGAGGCTGGTTCTGCTTTGGCTTCTCCAGGACAATGCTAGCTGTTGGCTAGTTTGCAGTCATAGGGATACGACGTATTTGTGTGCAGAGAAGGGCAGCAGTGTGCCTCCCCAGGCTTTGCCATGATGAGTGGTGCAGCCATGAGATGTGGTTTGTGTTTTTTTTTCCCCAACTAGTTACAGTATTTTTCCCGCTGTTCAGCAACACGCTCTTTCTTCTTAAACCTGACGTGTCTCTTTGCAGACAAATATGGTATATCTCTTTGCCAGGAAAATATGATGTACCCCTTTGCTGACAAATATGGTGCGGATCTTTATCAGAGGCTCCTTAAATGCATAATAAAATGACCCAGTGTACACACGCAGGTCACCTGAACCAATTACTTTCTCTGCATTCTGATTCATCGGTTGAAAGCTTTTTATGGTGCTTGCTTAGAAACAGAGAGAGCTGAAGCGTGATAAACCCATAAACCCTGCCAGGCTGACGCTTTAGTACAGGATGTGTTGTTGCTGTGTTTTTTAATGGCATGTGAGTCATTTGGGCTTATTAAGATTTCCTTTACATTAATGTTTATGCCTATCAGCAATGCAGTTGGCAGATATAGTGGCATATGGAACCAGGTGTGCACATTATCAGACCTTTGAAAACTTGTGGTACCTGTACAGAAATTGTCCTTTATTTCCTTAAAGCTGCTGTGAGTTTCTAACCAGAACTGGGCCTTCATGCTGTCACTTCTCAGTTCCTGGCTGGTAGAAAGAGGTTGGGTCATGGGTGGTTATTACAGGATTTTTATTAACCTCCCTCTTCCAGCTATTGTGGGCTTTTTTTCCAGTTAGATTAGCTGAAGTGTGGTCCCTTGTTAGCTTTCAGCTAACTGGGCCGTTGTTAGGTGGAAGAACACCAAGCCAGCTGGGAGTGGAGAAGGCTTTGGGGGCTGTACCAAAATATAAACCTAGAAAACAGCAAAGGACAGAGTTTCCCATCTTTTCCACCCTGCCAAGCTTGCAAAGAGCTGCTGTGCCATCTCAGCCCATTAGGCTTCGTGCTTTGGTTTGCATGAATTCAGACCAAAAGAAACAGACCATCCCGAGGGCTGAGAGCTTCCTCGGTTCCATGTTTATCTGCAAGACAGACACATGTCTTGTTGTGTCCTACCCTGCCGATGCATTTAGCTTCAGGCTGGGAACTCTCACAAGGACAGAGTCCACAAGCCATTAATCTTTATGTCCCTCTGCAGAGAGTGTCAGGAAAGGGGTTGATTAGTACAAAAAGTGTAAGTAAGGCAATGCAATTTACACGTTTCTCAGTTCAGTTCAAATTCAAAGTTTATCTTTTGGTGCCTACCGCTGAATACTTGCTTTCGCTTGCTTGCCTTCGCTGTGGCACGGCTGGATCTGAACCTGTAGTCGAATACTGAAAAAACTCAGTTGCTAAGGTACTAAATCAATCCTTCCTATCCAAAATTGTGCTTTAAAAACTTTTTGATCCAATTAGTCTGCCCAAATTAATGATTAGAAAGGAGCACCAGCAGAATACCCTGACTCCCTTCCCTGCATGCATGACTTTGAGCTGAAGTCTTTACAGAGCAGGATACAAATTCTTTGGCCGTATGTGGTTATGATGCTCTGGTTCTTGACCTTGTGTCAGCTGTTTGGCTACGGAGACTCCGGGGTGAGACCCCATCTCTTAAAGACGGTCTCTTCCTGGGAGAATGCAGGAGCAGTGTGTTTCTCTTTAGGACAGGAAGGGAGACCAGCTCACAGCATGCCATGGAAACGTTCACCCTTTCTCTCCCTTGCCTGTGGAGTAGTGAGATTATGGAGCTACCTTAAATAAGCTCTGGCTATGACTCTTATCTTGGCCTTTGCAAACTAGCAGAAAGTTGAAGTGATGACAGCAGATAAGGGTGTTCGCTTTTGAAGCTTATTGGCTGGTTCTCTGCATTATTTTTTTTCCCCTGAAAGCCAGTCATTCAGAGGTATAGCTGGCATAGACGGATCGTTACATCCCACGGAGGGGACAGGAGGGGCCAGGGTCTAGAAAGGCAGATCTTCTCTCACCAGCTGGCTTAGCTGTGTCACTGTCCTGGGGATGAGACCTGCGTCATATCGTCAGCCGTGAGAAATGTGGACTCATGTTTTCGTTGACCTTTCTTCACCTTGAAGGAGAGCAAAACGGATCCTGGTTGTTAACTCCCCACCTCCTCGGCCTTGGGACAGTGAGAAAAGTTCAACGTTGCTTATGGTGGGAGTGAGGGAACTGGGGCCAGTTCACAGCAGGCTTACATATTAAACCATCGTATCAAAGGCGAGCCGCAGTCTGACAAGAAATGTAACCTGAGGAGAAAGGACACTAGTGCGTTTGAGCACGCTGAGGGATTCTTGCATGACCTGTCACTCTTTCAGTGCTGTAGCCTGAGCAGGTCTTACTGGTTTTTACCGAGGTGGTGGGAGCTGAATGGGGTGTGGGCTCGTTTCTATTCGTCCACAGACATCTCCACAATCTTCTTTTCTCTTTTTTAATTCCCCCCTGGATACAAATTGGAGAAGTTGTGTCCGTCAAGTTTGCTGCCACGTGGGCTCAACCCAGCTGAATCAATTTTGGAGGATACCCTTGCTGCAACCCTCTGGACGCGCTCCTAGGAGGAGAAGAAGCTAAAGCAATTTAGCATCATTGCTGTAGTTTGACAAAAAACATTCTTTTGACTTCGAAGAGAGCTACCAGGAGGATCTGTGTGATGTCCTGATCTCCACCCATTTGCCCTGCTGAGCATGGGGTAACAGTGTTTGATCATGGTGGTCACCCAGTTACAGCTGGAACTGTGCTTCCATGGCAAGAAGCTGAGAGGTTTCACCTGCAAGTTAACCAGGTCAGCCAGCGGATTTCTCCCAGAGACTTCATTCTCCATTGCCTCCCAGATTTTCGTGCCGTTCCTTCTGGCTGGCTTGGGCATGGTAGCTGCTGGCCTCTTGATGGATGTTGTTCAAGTAGGTATATGTGGTTAGGCAACTTTGTAGTGAGAGGGTGGGCTAATTCACTGACCCTGAGGATTTGTGTGGTTTTGTTTTTAATGAGTGTGGTCCTAGCAGCCAGTCAGCAGGTTGGCTGTAGGCTTTTCCTGTGCTAGCGAGACACTATCCATCTTTAGAGCAGTACCTGGGCTCCTTGTAAAGTGGGCTAGTGGCTTTCAGACAGGCTGCCTGACACTGTGCATGAGACTGGGAGCTCCCTTCACTGTATCTGGCTAAGCACTTCGGTGATGACTGCTGTGAAGCGACTGGGATCAGACTGAGGCATGTTCCCCTATTGCATGATATTATTTCTTTCCTTCAGAAATTGCTGATAAGGAGATCTAGGTCAGGGTTGTTATTAACTACCTGTCTCACAGGCAAGTTTATGCTTTCCATTCTTTGCAAACAACCTAATGTAATCTTTGGTCTAGAAGGCATTTAGATACTGTGATGAGAGGCATGCCGGCAGAAAAAGATTAGCATTGCCTACAAACTGAGTGCTTCTTGGCCAGATTCTGAGGTGGGTGTAAATTTGGAATCACTTCCACTGACTTGCAAGGAGTGCTGCTGGATTTACACCACTGTGCCCACAACCAGAATCTATCCCATCTGTCTTTCTTTTGTACAGTGGCACAAATAGAAATGCAAAATTTGATCTAGTTTGGGCATCTCATGCCAGTGGATTTACAAATCAAAAGGCTGGCAGAGTTTCCCAAGGATATATCCTGCACTCTGAGCTCACAGGAGTACATTGGATTCTCTGGCATTAGTATCACAGCAGGAGCTAAATATGGATACTTGAGTGTTTGGAAAGACAATACCTTGCTGTTTTTTTCTTGCATTGGAAGAAACAAAGAAGGCAGAGAAGTTGAATTAAAGGGAATATGAGGAATATCAAAGAAGAGTTAACTGGAGTGGCACATGCTGTTGTTACGCTGTGTTTGTTGTCTCCACCTTGTGCTGTGCTTAAGCACAGACCTGTCTTGCAGCATTACAGAAGTTCTCAAACTACCCAAGATGTTACGTTAATAGTTAGCAGTTATCTCAGAGAAGGATAAAGACATAGTACATACCCACTCCATACCATTGGTAGGTGAATAGGTCTTTGTCTAAAAGAAATCAAACACGCTTGCTAAGAATTGGGCTCTGTTCAAAAATGTAATTATCCAAACTGATGGACAACATAAGCCATGTATACCTACATTGCATGTGTTACTTAAACACCAGAGTGCGGTCTACTTTGTGTATTTGTTCTAGACTCTTAGAAACGGGGTCGTGCCTGAAGTACAATAATAGGAAGTGTATTTTTTGGTAAAGGTGTTTCCAGCTATGTTGAAATAGAAGCCATCAGTCAGTGAGTTCAGCTCCCAGAGGAAGTTTAGTGCATTGAGAGTCACAACTGGCAAAGGAGAGATGTTAGTGAGGTAAGCTGCTGTGGTATCAACAACCCCATATTTACAAGCAAAACCAGTAGCTGGGAAAATCCAGAGTTTTTAGCCTTTAAAGGTTTGGATTATTCTTCTGTGCCTTTTTGTCTTTGAACTGCTTACTTTCAGCTTTTCTTCCTGCAAGAAACTCACTGTCCTGTCCAACTAAAAGCTGAGACTAAGTTTGTGTGCTTAAGGCCAGGTACCATAAGACTCATCTTGGTAATCGTGAGGGCTCGTGCTACTGAAACTACAGGTTTTCCTAATCCAGGAGTCTGATTTGCCTATTTTTCAGGGGATGGTCTGGCTGGGGAATGCTTTACCCTATTTGCTATCACTGCAAAACATTCTTAGGAAACTCCGTGCCTGCCTTTGACAGGGAGATATATGGGCAACTCGAGGATGGTATCTAGAGCATACATGTGAGTGTGATGGTGCTGCCCTTGTTTTGTTACATACAAAATATCTTGAAATAATGTGGTTCTGTGCTGGGAGTCCAGCTGGGTCTCTTGTTTGCAGGGCTGATGTTGTAAAGAGAACAAAGTGGAAATTGCCTGTTTGTGTCCTATCAAACTTTCCAGGATTTTAGCAGTTTCTGGCCTGTCCTGGGCTGAAACCAAGAACTGTTCATGTTACTGTTTAAAAAAAAAAAAAAAATCAGCAAGAGAGATTTGTGTAGCCTGGTTGACTACAAGGCTCAAACCTGGGTCTCTCCTACTGTAATAAAAGGATGCTCAAAGAAGTAGCTATTTGCCATTTTTCTCTTCTTGGTTGTGCAGATGATGCAGCTCCGTACAGGGCTGGTAGTGTGGCACAGGTCTTCTCTTGCTGGACATTTCCACCTCTGCTCCAGTGATCCTTGGCCAGCTGGTCGATCTGGATTCCGGGCTGGCTGGCATTGGAGACCTTGCAGGGCCCTGCCAGGGTTTGGCCCACTCTTTTACAGTAAGGTGGAGAATCAGATTGAAGGTGGGCGATCAGATTTCAAACCAGAGAATTCAGGAGCAAAGCTTCCCTTTCATTCTCCCCTTCCACACCACTGCAGTGGGACACAGGCCAAATAAAAGTCATAGACAAAAGATAGCCCTGTCCTTTGTTGATAAAAGCCCCTGAGATGATTAGCATTGAAAATTTAGGAGTTTGGATTAGCCTGCATTTTATAGTCCAGGATCTTTTGATCTTTCTGTTGACTTGTTCAGGGCAATGGAAAACCCCTGAGGTTTCTTAGCTGCTGCTGTGGGAGGATGGATGCCCTGGAGAGGTAACAGGACGTGGTTGGGACTGTGAGGACGGTGTAAGGAGGGACAGCGGGGCTAGACTGCAGCTGAGACTGTCTCAGTACATCATAGCCCCTCTTCCCCTTTAGGACCCCATGAGCAGATCCAGCTGGCACAGTGACCAGCTGCAGCGGATCACGGGGTAACCAGGTTTCTTCAGAGCTGAGCTTTAGGGCTGTAACTCCATTATGGGGACGTGAAGGAGGAAAAAGTCTCTTTCTGGCTCAGTATCCCTCTGGGGGGTTTGCAATGCTGTTCTGTTCCTTCTAGGCCAGTTTTCATCTCGAAGGACAGAGATGCTTCCTAGACTTAATCCAGTTGTCTTCATTCAGGCAGCTCCTCGCCTGCACGGCTCTAACCTGCCACATTCACCTGGTCCGCCAAGGTGATGCCATGTGGATCATCTGTTTCTTCTGTATTTCTGCAGTCTGTAACACCGTGGAGTCCTGGCTACGGTGGTATAAATCATTATGAATCTGTCCTTAGGCTCTTGGTGAGTCACTAATGAGACTCAAATGGAGGCAATTAACTCAGCTTTTTTTATTAGTACAGTTGTGTGATTCTTTATTAATTGTTCAAAGCCTTTCATTGTAATTATATGTAAGACAGAGTCGCAAAAAGTCATACCTCATATGCTGAAACTACTGTTATGATGGCTCGAGACCTGCAAAATTCATCATGAACACAAGGATTGGAGCTTACATTGATATAACAAAGTCATATTTCCCAAAGGTGACATACACAGAAGATACGGTTGAGTTCTTCTGTTGCTTTTTATTTATATGTCTTTTTATGTGCAAAATATGGAAGGTCTTACATATGAATGTCTGCACGCCTGTGTATTTTAAATGGTTGGGGGTTTTTACATTATGACTATGAAGTCTGTTTTTTCTCCTCTTTCTTTTGAAGGTGTCAGAGATGAGTTTGGATCTATGTTCTTAATTAAAGAGAGAGGGGGATTTGAATCTTTATAAAGGGATGTCCGCCCCTAGATTTCTCAGGTATTTCAGTTCCACGTTAACAAATTCAAACAAAATTGTAGTGTGTCAAATAAGGTGACTATTCTGCTATTATCTGTTATTTATTCAGCAGTAACTTACCTTTAACATTTTGAAACATGCCTGTTTCCAGGTCACCACTGCCAGGAAATGTGCCTTTTTGTATTGATGGTAATATTTTGCCTGTTACCTGCACCTCTGAGGGGTGTCTTGCATCATGTGCTCAGCCCCACTTTCACTCATCCTGGCTCAGAAGGGAGCTGTGAGGGCTCCCCAGCAGACAGCCACACTGCTGGCTTCCCACAGCCTCCCAACACCAAGCTGTTACAGCCTGTCTGTATTTCCCAACGGGCTGAATGTGTCGACATTTACTGAGTCTCTTCAACCTCCTGGATTTTCAGGTTTCTCGAATCCCAGTGGATGTGGGGAAGGTGGGCAGGGGTCTGTTGTTCATTTTGTCCTTTAGTGCCAGAATTTGTGGCCCTCATACAATACTAGCCAGTGACAAGTTAGAATTCATGAACAAGTTGATCCTTCACGTGATGTATAGCTAAACTATGAATATTTTTGCCACAGGATGGCATGTGCCTTGAAGGGGGGAGATTGGATGAGTACCTGAAAGAGAAATCCTTTGAGCAGTGGTAAGCGTGCAGAAAAACCCTGCCAGCTCAGTACCCCAGGGCAGATAGTGGTAGGCTGGAAAATGCACAGGAGAATTAGCCCGTCTACTTGTCATACTTGTCACACCTGAATTTGACTCCTGGTAGAGGTAAGGATAGGTTAGATGGACGTTTGATCTGACTCATTGCAGCTACTCTTTTTTTTTCTTGTATTCTGCTCTTAGATGTTGGGCTAGTCGTTTTTTCTTCACGGTGAGCTGCTCCGTTTTGTGATTTCATCCTCTCTGGCTACAGTGGGACTTTGCCAATATCCTTCAGTGCTCAGGGGGTGAATGAATTATGTTCCAAGGCGCTGTATGGTAGATAAATTAGAGAAGATGTGTTAATCAACAACGTTTCTTAAGGTTTCAGATAATTTCGAGTGTTGCAGCTGATTCAACAGCTTTGTACAGTTCAACTTCAGAGGAGCAATGATAATCAAGATATTGGCCCAGCAGTTCAGGCTTATGGGATCTCTTAATTCAAAATCCTTTTTCCAGCTGTGCTGGGAGCATTCTTGGTAACAGGAAGATTTAGGAACTGCCCGTGGAGGAGAGATACAAAATCTCCTTCCCTTCCACCACCAGTCTTAGATGCTTAGTTAGGAGTTTGGTAAAAAAAGACAGACACAACTTTTTGTTGTTAGATCATTTCCAGATCTTTGTGTTTATTCTTACGAGTCTGGACAGCAATAGGCGTTCCTGTGTCTAGTGTCAGTACAAAGGATGGAGAGCGTGCTGTATTTCATTTGGCTTGTGAACCCTAATTATTTTTCATGTTGTTCTTGGCTAATGCTAAAGGCACATTTTAATTTGTGGCTTTCCAAAATCTTCTGCTGCCCTCAGGAAGAGGGTTCCTTCCCTGTTAGGATAGTGCTTAGCTGTGCGTGAGATCAGAAGGAATATTGCAAGCTCAAAATTGCTTCCTTCACTCCCAAAATGCAACCAGCCCCGGGCAGCATCTGCCCCATGTGCATAGCAGACACCTGTAGAGCAGGTGGTGGTGGGGGAGCTCACTCCCTTTTGAAGCAACAGCACTGGACTGGTCAGCATCACAAACTGAGGACATTGCCTTTGTTTTCTTCCAGCACTGGGATGTGTTTCGGACAATTACAGAAGTTTTTATCCTGGTTCCTGCCTTGGTTGGCCTGAAGGGTAATCTTGAGATGACGCTGGCATCCAGGCTCTCCACTGCTGTGAGTGTTAACAAGGTGGTGGGGGGGGGGATTAGCAGGAGACATCAGGAGATTCTGCTTTTATATAACCACGCTGTGTGTATGAGACATGCCCTTTTCTGCTAAGTAGAAACTAGGGGTGTATGAGTGTTAAAATAACGTGTTTGCCCTCATTTTGTAACTGGAACAGAGAATTTCCATCTGTGCTTTGAAGGTGAATTAATCCCTGGGTGGCCAGTTACTGATATTTTGGGCCCTGTGACACACGAAGGAGACAAAGCCAGGGCTCCACAGCTGTCAGCTTCGGTGTTGGATTGCTTTTCTGCAGTTATTGATCCTTGAGACACCCAGGGCTTCCCAGCAATCCTACCTGTGGGGGAACAGACCGAGACTTCTTGGGACCTGCAGTAGCTTTTGCTACTCTGGATTTGATTTCTCCTATCTCCCTAAGCAGTTTTGTTTATTTTGGACTGTTTGTATTGCATGTCTTGGGAGAAATCGGAGCTTAACAGAGCAATTTAGGGGAAATGAAAGAGGAAAAATGGTTTAATTTGTTCAGCTTTTGGTCTGTGCAGGATGTGGTGGAAGTGCCCACTCCACCTTTAGCTGGGTGCCCTGTGGTGCCTCTGATACCCCTGGGACACTGGGCTGGATGTGATGGAGATGTGTCAGGAAGGAAGTGCAGGGAAGGCTGGGAGATGCTGACCTTTGCTCATGCCTCTCTGGCTTTAGCAGCTGCTTTCCCACAGGGACCAGGTGAAACTGCATTCAGCAGCCACCTGTGCCACAGGAACACATTTTTAGGGTGTCTCTCTTGGCTCCTAGGCTAACACCGGACAGATGGATGATGCCCAGAAGCAATGGAAAATGGCGACCTGCAATTTAGCCCTCATCCAGGTGAGTCCCTTCAGCTGGGAGAGGAAAAAGGCCCTTTTCTCTTGCTGTGCTGCAGCCCAACAGCATCTGTTCCCAGCACTGCTGAATCCCAAGCTGTTGATTTCAAGCAGGTATTCTCAACAGAGCCAAGCAGAGCCCAGGACTTGACCTCCAATAAAGCTCTGTGTGGCCCCAGAGCTTGTAGTTTAGCTGCAAAACACATCTAGACATTCATTCCCTTTGTGGACAAACTGAAATAATGAAAAAATCTTTTGCAGGGGGAGCTGCAGCACAATCCCTGTTTCACAACAGTCCCTAGATAAAGCCTGTTGTTCGCTGGCAACGTTTGGGAATCAGCCTTGGGCAGGAGGGGAGAGATGGGAGAAATGTGCCTCTTGTAGCTTTTTCTGCTTGTTAAAATCCAGCAACCAACCTAGAGGTTGCACATGGCAAGGCCACAGGGGTTGCAACATGTGTCTCCCTGCTTTCCCTTATCTCCTTCCACAGCTTTTAGCTTGCTAGGAGTGCTGTGTTGATGGGGAGCCCGTTTTTCTGTTGACCAGGGCTATTCCTTTTCTGATGGACTCAGTGTCCTTTGCTGAAATGTTATCTGCCCTTTGCAGGCCTCCAAAGTTTTTCTCCAAACTTTGTTAGAATTTTTTTTTTTTTTAACTTAGTGGAGCCTTACAGGGATGCTGCTTAAATACATAAGCAATCAGCATCTCTGCAAGGCTTAGCTGTGTGGAAATGCTGCAGTTGCATGGAGCCAGGACTGCCGGGGAGCAGATGCGGATGGTTGCTCACCAGCTGCCTTCTGGTCCCCAGGTCCAGGCCACCGTGGTAGGACTTCTGGCTGCTGTTGCTGCTGTGATCCTAGGAGCCATCTCCAAGGGCTCTGTGGAGCTGAGCCAGGCTGCCGTGCTGTGTGCCAGCAGCGTCACCACAGCCTTCATCGCTGCTCTTTCTCTTGGTGAGTCGTTTTGGTTCATCAGATCAAACGTGCAGTGCTCAGGTGCGGAAAAAACTGTCTCTTCTGCCAGGGAGGCCCAACTGACGTCCTTTTGGCCTGGCACAGGGGGGAGGGATGCAGGAAGCCTTAGTTCTATGTCTGTGGCTTTCACCCCTGCTGCATCCTGCCTGTGCTGCTCTTCTCCCTGGATCTGTTCACTGGGCTCTTGGCACCCGCAGCAGCGATCAAAATGTCCCATTTCACCTGAGGTGTGAAAAATGCCCCGTGCTCTGTGTGGGTGCGCACACACCACACCCCCCCACACTTCCTCCGTGTGTCTTAGGTGACATGTTGCCATCTGCACCGGCCGTTTCCTAGGCGAGAATGAACTAAAGCCATGCACAAAGCAGGGTATTGAGAGTCTGTTAGCACAGACCACGCTTGGGGTGGACTTGGGTCACCCAATACCCCGTGGAAGATTGTGGCCAGCCCCTGTGGCTTGCCTGCTGTGAGCTCTGAGCCAGGCAGGCCCCTCCTGGCTCTTCCCCTTGCAAGGGAAATGTGCTGGGGTGGACGGGAGGAGCGGCTCTGTCGCCTGAAGATGATCAGTTTGTAGGTTTGCCATATGAGGGCAGCACGACACCCTGAATAAAGGGAGCTGGCAGAGTTGGATACAGCAAGTTTTCTAAATAAAAGAGACAAGTTACAGCAAGTGCGTATCCTGAAGCTGGAGTCAAAGGGTGATTGTAGATGCCTTTGATGAAAAACATGGGATGAGGCAGTTGTTAAGAGAAAAACAGCAGTCCAGCTTTCATTAAACTCTTCCCCTCCGTCTCCCTGCTCGGTGTGATACAGAGAGGCTTTGCTGCTGTATCATCACAGGCTTTCAGCTAGCATTAGTTTCTTCCCTGGACGTGGCCACAGGCAGCCTGTGTGTGGGTGTGCACGATGGAAGCTGCTATTTTTATGACCAGGGAGGGAAGCAGCATGAACTGTGCTATGGGGAGGGGAGCGTCGGTGTCTGGGAGGGCTTTTGTGTGAGGCTGTGTGTCTGTGTAAGGGATGTTGTATCAGGGAAGGGGCACAAGTGGCATTTCTTAGGGGAGAGCTGATGCTCCTGTGCACGCTCAGCTTTGGTGGGCCTGTCCAAACAGGCACAGAGAGGTGGTGAGCTGGAGGGAACCACCATTTGTCAGGCTTCCTTTGGGGCGTCCTGTCAGCCACAGAAGGGCTTTGCAGAGATGTCGTGTGTCTTGTCTCAAGGCTACTCTTGCCTGTCACACCGCAGTGGAAGCTGGCCAGGCAGGGTTTATTCCAGGTGGCCCTTCCACAGGCCTGTGAGAGATATGATGGCTGAGGGATTCCCACATGTTCATCAGGGTTTGTGCTCATTAACTTACCTGGGCAAGCAAAACTTCCCTCCTCTCCAACAGTGCTGAAAAGCAGCTGAATTTTCCAGGTGCAGCACAGAGGACAGGGGAAGAGAGGTGATGTGGGCCACCTCCATAACCCCTTGGCTCTGGAGCTGCTCACAGCATCAACGTCCACCCAGTGCAGATTAAAGCACCCCAAAGACTCTGGGACATGAGGGGTCGGTCGGATGGCTGGGCCGAAAGGCTAATTCAGGCTACTGTAAGGAAGCTCGTCGCTCCTTAGTGGTTCAAACTCAAAGAAATTTTGGTCTAATATGGAAAATATCTTTGTGCTGTGGAATCCAGAGCAGGGGATGGCACCAGGAGGCTGCCGCATGCCTGCTGTGTGCTTATCTATGACTGTGCTTCGTGCCTGGTCCTGTGTCAAGGCAGCAAAGATTAGGCTGCTCAGGAGGGGAGCTTCTACATTTGGGCCGCCTGCTGATATCTCCTTTGATCCCTGGAATTTGCTCGTGTGCCTGTGAGCCTTTGGTGCAGTTCATAAGGGCAGAGTCATGCCCTTCAGGTTGGTGAAAGCAAGAGGACAAATTCCTGGGGATGTCCAATCTCCAGCTGCGTGGTACCGCTACAGGCAATCTGCTGCTTGCTTTTCCCAGAGTCCGCATCCCTCTGGGAAACAGAGCAGCAGCTCTGGGGTGAAACTCAGCAGGATGCATTCTCTGATGCCTGCTTTGTGTCTTCTCTAGGTCTGGTGATGATTGGCGTGATTATCGGAGCAAGGAAAGTTGGGATCAATCCAGACAATGTCGCCACACCCATAGCAGCAAGCCTCGGAGACTTGATAACCCTTTCCCTGCTGGCAGGAATCAGCAGTACACTCTTCAAATACATAGGTACAGTGTTTAGCAGGGATTTGCAGCTCAGCAAGAGAGGGGTGAATCCTTCTGAAATTCTTACAGGGTGCTTACCTATTTCTGGGACGTTTCAGAATGGAGGCTGCCATGCCACTGGGGTAGAAAAATAACCGAAGAGGCTTTTCCCAGGCTCTCTTCTAGTAGCAAACTGGAAGGCAGAGCCTAAGAAACACAACTGGGATTTGTCAAAGAAATGACCAACGTGTATTGCATAGCCTTAGAACAGACGGTTGACATATGTGACTCTGACTCTGTTCCTGCATCTGTCGCTAGCCAAGCATAGCTACTTTCTGTGCATGGGTAATAGCAGGTCCTTCCTCACAAAGTAATTTCAGGGTTTTGGCAGCTGTAAAATATTCTTGATCTTCACACGTGGAGAGTGGTGGATGAACAAGGTATTATCAAATTGGAGGGAGGGAGGCAGTGCTGCATTGGTTTGTGCTCACAGGACTCTGAGCAGGAACTGTGGCTGTGGGGTTACTGTGCTGCTGGTTGGCAAAGACTTGGGCACCTGTTGACACTGAAAAGCTCAAAACATGCAGCAACGCAGTGATAGATACCTGACTTCTGCTTGGAAAGTGCTAGGCTATTTAACATGAGCCTAACTTAGAACGAAAGAGGAAAATAAAAAGATCCAGCAAACTCAGTACCATTTGAAACCCAAACTGCTGCTTTCAGACTGTGAGCAGAAGCAGTGAGGCAGCTGTTCTCAGTTTGCATAACTTGTCCCACATGCCAGCAAGTGCAGGAGTGAAGGAGACCACATTGCAGGGAGAGGCCCACGAATTGCTCCCGTCCAGTCCTCCTTCAGCTTCAGAGGTGCGTTTTTTTAATAGGCTTTTTCCATGACGCCACCACACCTGCCTCTGTAAAGCTACTTTGTCTTTCAGTTGCTACGCCTCTGATAATATCTCCTGGGGAACACATGGCGGAACATGATAACCTCTGTGGTTGTGACCAGAGAGCATTTGTGATGTTGTCGGAGTAGTTTAAATAGCTTCTTGAGGTGGAAAATACTCAGGCACATAGACACCTAGACATTGGGAGCATTAAGTGAGGCAGGTAGGAGGAAAGCACTGTTCATGGTGGTTGAATAAATCCATTTCCCTCCCCAGTGTGTAGTAAGGGACAGGTCATGCTGTGACAACTTCTGGGTCCTACCAAAATGTATCCTTCAAAAATACCAGTGATTCTGTAAAGTTTGGAGCATTATGTGCTATCTGATGCAGCACCATCTCCTTCTGCAGAATACCCTTTTGGCAATGAAGATTTTCAATTTTTAAAAAAATCAACCCCGGTCCTTCCCAGTCCTGCGTAATGGAGATACAAACTTTGCCAAAGGGTTTCAGCTTGCTTATGGGCTGTATGTGAGAGAATGTGGCAGAACTGGAATGTGGAGCCTGAAGTCCATTCATCCTACCAGGAGTCTTTCTGTTGGCTTTGATAAGGTTTGAGAGACTCCAGTGCCCCGTGTCTGCATTATTTAAGAAGGAATTAATTGCTGGAAAAGACAAGGGGTGGGTGTAGGAGGTCCAGTACAGCACCTAAGTCTCTCATACAACCCCTCTGTCCTAAATGACTCCAGGTGGTAAAACACTGACAAAACAGCAGCTATTTACACCCAGAAGCAGTTGCATTTCAGTGCTGACTAAAGCCCCGCATAAAGAGTGCACCTCTGTGTAAGAGCCCTTGATTCATGGAAGATATCATCACATCAGTGAGATCTCACCCAGGTAGCCCAAGGCCCTGGCAGTGTCATTGTGAAAAATGCACACTTTGAGCCTGCTTCATCCCCCAGATTACCTGCAAAGTCTGCCTTACAACCCGCTGGCTTTGGCCCCAGCACAGAGACCAGATGGAGAGCTTTGTTGAAGAAGCATTTTTATATCAAAAGGGTTGGCATCATCCCCATTGCTTGAAGGTGTTTCTCATGCTTCTGAGTCATGTTTATTTTCTTTTAGTGCTGCACATCTACTTATTTTTTAATTCCTTTGCTTCTAAAGGTCACTTCAAGGCTATGCCCCTACCAAATGGAAAAAGCACCTAATGGAAACACATGTAAGCTAGCACAAAAGAAACCCTGGATCTTAACTGGCTTAACTGTGCAAGAGAGCATTTCTTCCTATAGAGCAGACCAGCTGCTCAGCAATTCTGCTCGCTTGCCACCAAAAGTACCTATTACTTCTTGTTTTAGGTGAAGGCATGAGGTGTCTGTCGTGTGATACAGCTTGCACACAGGAGTTTCCCCCTTGTCCTGCTGTTTGATTTGTACCCCGAAGCCAGAAATTTTGTAACTTTTTGTCTTGCTTAGTTGGAGATGGAATTGGAGACTTGCTCATCTTCAAATATAACTTGCTTTGAATCCTGCTGATTTTCAAACAACATCCTCTAGCAGTGAGTTTCAGGGATTAATTATGGATTTCTGTGGTGGAAGTGAGGTGGTTGTGTAGGGAGTATCTTGGTTCATGTGATTTTTCTGCTAACGTAACTCGGTTGGAGAGCCCTGCTGCCTTTCCTCCAGACTTTGTGCAATATGATTTTGGCAACCTGTGAAGCCATGGGCATTTAATTCAAGTTTTCTTTTCCTTGCCAGATATGAAATACCTTTCTCCTCTGATCTGTGCTGTCTTCATTGTCATGATCCCTCTCTGGGTTGCTATCGCCAAGCAAAGTCCTTCCCTTGCCGAAGTCCTGAAATCTGGATGGCAGCCGGTCATTGTTGCCATGAGCATCAGCAGGTAAATGGAGGAGCTGCTCCTGAGCCCACACCTGTGTGCACACTGCAGAGAGACCCTGTGCTCGTTAGAAAGCCATCAAAAATAAAACTGGAAAGGACAGCAGAAAGGTGTTGGTCCAGTGCTTCTCAGCCATTGGAGGCCCTCCAACAGGCTGTGAGGTAGCAGATAAGGAGCCCCCAGATGACTGGAAAAAGCAAGTCATTGTTTTAAGTCTCACCTGCACATCCACGCACCTTATGGGTGCAAGCCAGGAAACCGAAAAGGGAATGATGACCATCACAAATAGCCAGACTTCAACCTCATTTTCATCCAGCTGTAAAGACAGAAGACTGCTGAATATAGAGCCAGGTGGTTCATTCCCCTAGTGCTACATCTTTCAGACCCAGTTGAGATCTGGGAGAGAATTAAAAAAACCTGCTAAGACCAGTATAAAAGTGTAGCAAAATTTTTGGAGAGGATGATAAAACTTCCCTGGCTACCATCAGTTTTGCTTAAGGGTAGGCAAGGAGGTCTTCCTGATCTCATTGTGCCGTTAAGAAAAACTGTAAGGCTATCTATTGGTGAAAACTGAGCTGTAAAAGGGGTAAATGGTGAATAGTCCAGCCCCAGCGATGGGGAAGAAGCAGTAATTCATCTCAGTGTGGGATTTTCACAGCATAGGAATTACCCTGGGAAGAGAGATTGATCCACCCTCATTGCCTGTCCTTTTTTAACAGCATTGGTGGGCTCATCTTGGACAAAACTGTAACTGACCCAAACTTTGAAGGCATGGCAGTTTTCACACCTGTGATTAATGGTAGGTTGGGCAGGGGGGGTGTTATGCATGCTTTTATTTACACCTCCCCCTCCTCCCCAAGGTGTCCACTGTTGTCCCTATACAGAGGTCTGTGCTCAAGTCCCTGCTCCCATCACAAGTGGAAGGGAAGTTACTGGTCCCTATTACATCCCTACTTACTCATATCTTGAAGTGCCTCTGGAGCAAAATAGGCAGGGCTGGAAAATACTGACAGAGCTGTGGGAAAGGTTAATGGCATCTGATGGTTGTCTCGGAGCTACATTGACACCTTGACTTTCATAACATCAAACCTACTAAGGATGTCACAACAAATCCATTTTCCCTGTCTCTCTCCACTCAGTAATTTGAGCTGTGCAATCATCCCCTATACAGATTGTTGATAAAGATTAATATATTAAGATTATATATGTGTATGTATATATAAAAGATTATATATAGGGATTTTAATACATATATTAATATCTTTTGTGTGTATATTTATATTTGTTTGAAGCCTCACAGTACTTTTGTACACATACCAGCACAAACTGCTGGGGATTCTGGCATCACTGAGGTTATTTTTCTGCTATTGTAATGTTCTTGCAGGCCAGGCCCGTTCCAGGGGACACCCACGTTCCTCGGGCAGGCTTGGCTTCGTGCCACCCTCAAAGCACGGTGTCCTCTTGCAGTGTCACAGGGTGTCACCCAGCTGTAACCTTACTGGATCTGCATAAAGACAGCCACCTTGCTGACAAACTCTTTCCAGCATGGTTAGCCAAAGAGCCTGATTAGGAAAGTACAGTCAACAGCAATTTAGTTGAACAGTGATTGACCCAGACGTCGCGCTCTGGGGGCGGGTGACCTGTCTGGCAGAGCTGGTGGCAGAGTTACACACCGCTCCATGTCTTTGCACAGGTAGCTCTTCACTTCCCACGTGCAGGGGAGTCCTGCAAAGTGTGGCAGTGCACGATTCAGAAAGCTCCCATCTTGAGCTGTGTTGAGCTGGTCTTAGTATTTTCACTTTGATTTTGCTCTGGCAAATCTCACATTTAATGATGGAGCATTTCCTTCTTCAGGGAAGGGAAAACATATAGGATCTGGCTTGTCGTTATCTTTTCTGTGGCATTTCTACCCTGCAAATACTCAGGGGGGTGGAGGTTTGCTCCATTCTGTGGCATTTCTACCTTGCAAGTACTCAGGGGCGTGGAGGTTTGCTCCATAGATCATCAACCCTCTATTTTCTGCTGGAAAACGTAGCTGCTTTTTCATGTTTGCTAGAATTAATCAGTCTGGAAGGAATTAATTTCCTTTTAATTACCTAACCTATTCGGGCTCTGATTCATTTTCATATGATTCCTTCTCATTTAACAAGTGTCTTAGGTGCCTTCAGACAGACATATAATCACTCTCTGTGATGTTTGTTGTCTTTTAAACAATAATGGCTGTCTGGGTGAGTAAATCCAAGAAGTGGCTGTGAGCAGCATCTGTCATTGCCTGCGCTGCTTTCCCCAGGTGTTGCTCACAGACTGCGTCAAACCAGGTGCAATTACATCATCTTCAGAGGCCACGTGGCACTTACAGCCGGTGCTGGGAAGCGAGGGAAAATGTTTCCAATAAAGCAGTCAGGAGGAGACGATCACTGGAGCCTTCCTGATTTTTAAGAGCTGTTCCTGCCAAGTGAATAGTGCAGCATCACCATGACATGTGGGATCAGGTTTTCTTTTTCTCTCACTGCTGCTCTCTGAGCTTGTAAGTGAATGCAGATCGACTCACCTTGGGCTAGGTTTTAGACTGATGTTTAAAAAGTGCAGTGAGGGTGGTTTACAGGTTTACTGTGTTTTGTCCTCACAGGCGTTGGAGGGAATCTGGTCGCCATCCAGGCCAGCCGTATTTCCACATTCCTGCACTTCTGGAGCATGCCTGGAGTTTTGCCATACAAGATGAGGCAGAGTTGGCCCAACCCCTGCACCACATTCTTCTCATCAGGTAGACCTTGAACCCTAGGTGTCCATGTCCCAAGGCCTCTCATCAGAGAGAGCTCCTTTATCAAGCCTGGTTGGCGAAGGACTAGGTGGGTTTCAGAGGCAGAATTTCCCCTTACAGGGAAGATACACAGATTGGAGAGAAAGCATCTTTGCAGTGGGCAGCTTGAAAAAAAAAAAAAAGCGTGTGGTATATTTGCTCACTGGCGTGAGAAGAAACAGGCCTTCAGGGAGCACTAAAGAAAGTAATTGAAAAAGAATCTCAAATATGATCTAATAGAAAGTAATTTTAACCATGGCCAGCCTAGAGCCATCACCTGTGGACAGAGGGGTGAATAGAGCATAACCTTGCTGAAAACCAGTAATTCCTCCACCTTCAGTAATGGATAAACATCAGTAAAACTGGATTTGGGTCGGTTGTCTTTTTCTATTGCAGGTTCCTCTTAATTTCTCCTGCTAGGTTGGGAGTTACTGCTAAAACAAACTAAAAACTGGGAAAGTGGGTTGCAGCAAGGCAGAGCTGAAGCAGTGGGAGGTAGAGAGTGGCTGAGAGGAGTGTTTGGAAGGAGTGGATGAGCGTGGAGCACGTCTTTGGCACATAGTTTCAGTGCTAGACAAAGCTGCTGGGCTGGTACTGCAGATGCTCCAGATTGCTGCGTGATCTAGAAAAGGCATTAGCAATGTGGTTGGTGGGAGGGGACAGCCCCAAGTCTATGCATTAAAATACACAGCTGCCTCCTGTCCTTCCCGCCCCGTCTGCAGCCCCTGTCATCGCTGTTTCTGTCTCTGTCCTCTGCAGAGGTGAATTCCAAGTCAGCTCGAGTCCTGTTCCTCCTGGTTATCCCAGGGCACCTCGTGTTCCTCTACACCATCCATCTGCTGCAGGGAGGCCACACGTCTCTGTCCTTCACCTTTGTGATGCTCTATCTGACTGCTGCTTTGCTGCAGGTAAACCCCAAACTCTCATCCAAAAGGAACCTCTCAGATACTATGAAAACAAAGCAGCTTCCAGGCTAAGAAGGAGTCACGGTAAAACTTCCAACAGCGGCCCACGTTTCCAATCGTTTCCAGTGTGCTTCCTACCAAGCATCATGTATTTTCTGTGGATCCAGTCATACTTCACCCAAATTGCCAGGGTCTGGTTTCCCACGTGAGCACAACTGCCCTTAAGGGTGAGTGAGGGTTCAGAGGGGAGATGAGGTTATCATCATCTGCTGAGCTGCAGTGAATGTGCAGAGACACACTTAGCAAGGAGGTACCTCTTGCTGGAGGTGGTACCTTGTTTTACCATGTCTACTCCTTGAGTCTCTAAGCCCTAAGTGTTTCTAGACAGCCACTGGTCATCCCCATAAGGGACAAGTGAGAGGCCGTGAACAGGTTTCCCCACTCATTTTGGAAACTGTTTTCACGTATCACGGTGAAGACCTAGGGATGCCTCTGGGCAGGGCCGTATGGCTCAAAAGAAAAGGGCAAACCCAGGCCTGAGAAGTTCATCTTCAGACATAAAAGTTCTGGGTAGGCAGTGGGTGCTTCATCCAGTTTGCTCTGCCTATTCCCTGTCACTGCTTTGCCTGCCCTGTAAACTTTGTCATCTCTCTCAGAAACGCCCATGGCTGTTGCTTGAACTCACAGACACTTTGGCTTCACTTGCCCTTTTAAATCCGTGGCTCGTTAATTTGCAGGGTGAGGTAGCTGACTTCTCGCTTTGCCTTACAAGCAGCCTCGTGTCTGTGGGTGAATTCCTTGCATGTGTAAACAATCAGTTTTTCTTGACCTTTGCACAACCCTAAGCCCAGCAGCACAGCCATAGTTGTAAAGGAAAAATATTTATTCTTCTCTTTATGCATCGAGGTAACTCCTCAACTAGAGCCAAGCATGAAAATACGCGGAATAAATGACAGTGTAAAGAGTAGAATCCCAGCAACGCCACTGACCCTGAAAGATTCCCATGGAGGCCAGTGGAGGAGAATATGCTCAGCCTGGTTCTTTCTTCCCATCCATTATACTTTATAAAGGAAGACAGAAAGAAAGTAAGGGGAAACCTTGGGTCAGCTGGAGGAAGCCCAGAGGGAAAGATCAGAGGCTTAGAAAACATGACCTCAGAGGAATGATTGAGTGGACTGGGGTTAGCTAGTCCAAAGAAGAGAGGCTTGAGAAAAATCTGGTTAACAGCCTTTAAACTACCAAGTTTCTGTAGGGAGGGACAGAATAACATTTTCTCTGTGGTCACTCGGGATGAAACATGAAATCACGGGTTTCAAATGCAAAAAGGCAGATTTATGTTAGACCTCAGGAAAAACAAGAACAGAAAAAAAAAAAAAAGGCAAGCCATGGGACTGATTGCTTAGAGTGTGGCATCTCCATCTTTGAAGATTGTTTAGCACAGGTTAAACAAACAACCGTCAGGAAAGATAGACACGTTTGATCCTGTATTGAGACAGAGGAGTGGTCTGGATAAGACTCTCTTCCATCCAGCTTTAATTTCTGTTATTCTGTTATTTAATTTGCTTTCCCCATCTCTCCTCCTCCCTCTCCCCCAACCCAGCCTGCAGTTTTCACCTTTAGAAACGCCGCTTCTGGCTTTGGTTCCTGTTGTGCTGCAGTCTCCCATGAAGGGACCACAGATGTAGGGTGCAAACTCTCTCCCTTCTTATTTCAATTAACTAGACAGTCTTTAATCTTTAACCGAAGTATTTTTTTCCTCCATCTGTTTATCAGAATTGGGAATGAAATAGGAATTAAAAGAAATCACAACAAAGATTTTGAAACTGTTGAGATGAAAAAAAAAAAAGAAATTATTTTCTTTTTTTAATGTGTCAGTGCTGCTTGGGATAACTTTGATGTAAAAACTGCCTCAAACTCCAGTTGTCCACTGAGACTTTTAGGAAAAACAAAGTAGACATGATCTGAATTTCTAATGGAAAAAAGAAGGATTAAGAGAAAATAATCTGGCTACAAACTTATCCTTGGGGGCTGCCTGCGTATTCATAGCAGCCTGCTTTCTGGTGGAGTGAATGCGAGCTCTCCCACTCAGGGCATGGGAAGTGGGAACCATACCTTTGGGGAGATGCTTTTGGTGTGGCCAGACTCCCAGTTTGGCCCACGTGATGCTGGTGAGCGGTTAAAGCGTGGCCCCCACGCTTGTGGCTGGTGGTAAGGGGCTGTGGCACCGCAGGTGACGCCAGGCAGTGCAGTGCCTGAGGGTTTGAGCCAGCTATGCCCAGCCCAGCTCCATCCTGCAGAGAAACGGTGCTTCTCCGGGGAGGGTGTTACCTCTTAGTTTCTGGGAGCTTGGCCGTGGCCACCTCGTTTTGGCTGTGAGTTGAGGGAGGCTGTGTGTGACCACCTTGCTGCCTCACAGCAGGGCCTCTCTCGCCTCTCTCTCAGGTGGGAATCCTGCTCTACGTGGCTGACTTAATTGTGCACCTGATGTGGAGGAAGGCACTGGATCCAGATAATTTCTCCATCCCCTACCTCACCGCCCTGGGAGATCTCCTGGGCACCGGCTTCCTCGCTGTCTGTTTCCGCCTGGTTTGGCTCGTCCACGGCGCAGACATGAACTTGGGGAACTGAGAGACCACGTGCTGCTCCGCATCACTCGTGCGACACGGTGCTTTCCTCTCAGACAGCGGGGTACTTGGTGACAAGCGCTGGGTCACCCGGCCGCGCTGGGCCTCCCCCGACACCGCATCTCTCCTCCCCATCGTGCCTTACAGCTGGGCTCGCCCGCCCTGAGGAATCGGCACCCGTAGACTTGTGCCCTCCCAAGTGAGCAAGCCGGTTTGAAGCAGCACCTGCTGCTCATACCTTCACCCAGCAAACGAGGCGTTAAGGAGCATTTGGGCCATTTGTAAAGGAATGAGCGTTTTGATCAGGTCCCTACCACCCCGCTCCAAAGCCTGCCGAGGTCACTGCATCCCATCCTGCAAAGGGGACAGCGCAACCTCTCCATCAGACTCTGACTTTGCACCAAGGGAAATTCTTTTTTTGCCCCCCGTTTTCTCTCCCATCACATCACTGGAGGAGGAGAGCAATCAGGTCTTTAAACGTGTCTCTTCTCTGTCACTCAGACGCTTGGGATCTGACGCAGCGAGTTCCTCCGCGGGAGGTTATTGAGGGATTCCCCCTACCTGCCCTGGCAGCGGCACTGTTGTCAGACCATCAAGCTGCATTGATTGCATTTTGGGGGTGGGAAGGTTTCTTTTTACGGTTTATGAAATGTCCAGTAGTTAAAATGTTTATAGAAACACACACACACAAATAAAGTGGTTAAAAAAAAAAAAAGTAACGATGTGGATTTGGGGGTTGTTTTTTCTTCACAGAATCATCTAGGTTGGAAAAGACCTTGAAGATCATCTAGTCCAACCGTTAAAACCATCACCTAATCCAACCATTTCTTGCTGTGACTCTGCCTGTGTTTGGTTCAAACTCATCAGGTAGAACTTCTCGCTTGCTTCTTTCTCATCCAGTCAGGGTTGGACAACACCATTTTAACAGGGCTTCAGGAAAATCAGTTTCCTAACGAAGAGCAGCCTTTTGCAGCCCGTGTGTTTCAGGTTGCAGTTAAAGCCTGTTCCCTTTCCCACAGTCGCCATCCACTCGTTAACAATTGCTCTGTGATGAGTCTAGAATCTGTGTGTGTGTGTAAGGACCGTGTTGGGCTGGGGGAGGGTTTGGCAAATGACTCCTTAGGTCCTTGCTCCGGGGCGGCTATCTTGTGCTGCCAGGAACATGTCAGGGAGGCTCGTGGGGCTCCAAGCGGCCACTTCTCACTGAACCCAAAGAAGCTCAAGAGTCAAGAGTTGAGGACACGAATCAAACCTTTGAAAAACGCCCCTAGGCCTCAATTTTAATAATAATCTGCCTTTGTTTGTGTTGGAGGAGGGAAAGGGGGAGGTCAAGTCCCAGAGCCTGCTGGCAGACAGATGCCTTGTTCAAGGACCTGCCAGCTCTTAAACACTTAAATCTGAGCTGTGTTGGGTGTCTACTGACCTCGGGTGTTTCTTTGCTCCCCGTGCTGCTCTGATCTCCTAGAGCTGCTGCAAAGCTGAGGCCCCTGCACAGAATTGTAGGAATCACAGAATGGTTTGGGTTGGAAGGGACCTTAAAGATCATCTAGTTCCAACCCGCCGCCATGGGCAGGGACACCTTCCACTAGCCCAGGTTGCCCAAAGCCCCGTCGAACCTGGCCTTGAACCCTTCCAGGGAGGGGGCAGCCACAGCTTCTCTGGGCAACCTGTGCCAGGGCCTCAACACCCTCACAGGGAAGAATTTCTTCCTTATGTCTGATCTAAATCTACTCTCTTTCAGTTTAAAACCGTTCCCCCTTGTCCTATCCCTACCCCCCTGATAAAGAGTCCCTCCCCCCTTTGCTGTAGTCCCACAGGATCAGCATGTGGCTGAAGATCCCCAACAGCAAAAGCTGTTCACTCTGGGCTGCCAGGCATGGGGGGAAGAGCACTCCCTGGAAAAAGAATGATCTGTCACCTCCCCCCTCTCCAAGCCTCCTCTTCCTTTTTTTTTTGTTATGAAGGATAAATTACCCCATGCTGGCTGAGCTGGAGAGCATGCACACACCAGCTTCACGGTGGGGGAGATTTCAGCATTCGAGGCCCACACTCCACCCGTCTCAGGCCTCGCTGCTTTATCTCTGGCTGCAGCCTGTGCGCTGTCAGCTCTGCTCGGCTGCGCCGCTGGCCCCAAGCACCCGTGGGTGGTAATTGCAGCAGCTGAGGGGGCTTGTGGGGAAAGCAAAGCCAAGCGTCTGACGGCCGCTCCCGGTTTGAGGGGGCTGCATTAGGAGATACCTACAGAGATATTTTAATAACTTGAGCTTAGCGTTTTGTTTTGTAAACCTTTATTAGCTCCAGTTTGGTGCTGGCGTGAGCAGTCCTGGCAAATAACTCCTCCTGCCTCAACGCTTTTCTCCTTCTTGCTGCATGTCCCAACTGCCTTGGAGAGGTCCTCTCTGGACCTGGATGCTTTTGCTGCTGGTGTAAATCAGGTAAGATTGGTCCTAAGGCCAAGCTGCTGAGGCCTCCCCAGCCCTCTGCAGGGTCCCAAACACGTGAAACTCTTCATGCCCCTGCTCCCTCCCATCCCCCAAAAGCCCCAGCCTGGAGCCTGTGGCTGGGCCAGACAACAAGGGACCCCCATCACCCTCCTCCAGCATCAATTCCCTGTGCCCAACACACGGCTGCGCTTCTGCCACATGATAGCAACAAAAACCTGGTGCTGGTGCGTCCCTTCACTGGGGGGGGATTTCTGGGCAGAGCTCGGCTTGTTCTGGTTGTCACAGTTGACAGAGAACAGGGATGGGAACACGTAATCGATGCCACCTGTGTCCTACTTGCAGGACGCAGCTGGGCCAGGGTGACCCCCGCTGCACCTTGCGCTGGGCTGGGGGGTTCCCCCCTTGCAGGAGGCGCCAGGGCCGTGAGCTGATGGGGGGAGGTTACAAAGGGCTCGGCAAGACGCGCTGTTCTCTTGGGTACCCCTTGGTGGGCGGCCAAGCATCAGCCTTGTGCTCCTGCACTTACTGCAAGGAGTGCACTTAAGACTGAAAATTGCTTCCAGCCTTAAGAGAAATGATATAACCAAAGGAAATGGTTTCAATAAAAGGGGATTTTTTTTTTCCCGTTCCTTTTTTTAAGGGCAGCTAAAGGCTAGTTATTTGGCTGTTCAGCCTGTTTACTCTTTCCTCCTTTTCTTTCTTTCCCTGTGCAAATGAGAAAGGGCCTTTGCTAACAAAGGCTATATGTAACCCTGGAGCATGGCTTGGATCAGCATTGCTGTAACTCCATCTGAACCTGCTCCTCCAAGAAGCACCCCCAGCCCTTCCGTGTCCCTCCCCCTGGCCCTGGGGGCCTCGCTAGCACTGAGCGAAGCCCCCACAGCCCCAGAGCTGTCCAGGCATTGTCCCCCTTCCCTCCCCTTAAAAGCAGAGATTTGGTACTTAATGCCTGCAGGATCCTCAGCTTTAAGAGCTTTCAGTACATCACAGCAGGCCCTACCTGCTTTTATGCTCCCCATGGTGTTCTACTGGCATGATTTTGTTGGGGAGGAGATTTGGGGAGGAGGTTGCTTTCCTCCCTTTTCCTTCACAAAATTCACATGACTTCAGAGCAAACCTGTGTGGGTAGCAGAGCTCAGGTAGGGTGTGAACATTTTATGGGGATTTCAGTCTTTAATCTAAGCCAGTACTGGGCGTGGCTTCTCTGCTGCTGTGTCCTTACTGTGCCCAGCTTTTCACTGGGTTGTAGCCACTCTACCACAGTCACCAGCACCTCCATTTGAGCTGACAGGGACTTTTGTTTGTATTTATTCTTCACAGCTCCTAAATAAGCAACTTCCTTAAAAAGGAGGAGGTGGGAGAAGAGAGCTCCTTTCTTGCTGCTCTTTAGTCCTTGGCTGCCAACCTGCCTGTTTGGCCACCACATGGTATGAGACCTCAGTGGAAGGCTTATCCTGTTTTAATCTCTAGGGGGAAATAAAGCAAATGTAGAGTATCAGCAGAAGAATGAGACTGCCTAGTTTTGAATAAAGCAGAAATAAAAAAAAAAATCACCTTTGGGCTGGATTCTCCAAGACCTGTGCAGCCATCAGCCAGCTTATCCAGTTTGTAGTAGGAGGCAGAGAAAAAACAGAATTTTTTTTTTTAATCTCCCTTAGTTTTCCTTCACACTGTATTGGCAGCGAGGTTTAGACTCAGTCCTGAGGGCAGCCACTGGTTGTCCCCAAATAAACTAAATCTCAGGTTCATAGTGCTGTGGGATGGGGGGCGAGGAAGGGCAGGGGAGTTTGGGAGGGGGTGGGTGCCTGCCCTGCACCACCTCAAGGCCGGTCTGTTGGGGTGCTGGGGTGGCTGCTGGGACCTCGGGGAGATCCCAGCCGCCTCGGGGGGAGGAAGGTCGCTCAGGGGCTCCCTCATTCCTGACTGCACAAGGGTTTCTCTTTGCAAGCAGGGAAGGGCCTGTCACCAACCGTAGAGAGAGGTGGGAGCAGGGGTTTGTTTTCAGGGATAGTCAAAGCATTTATTTTCTTCTCCCCACCAGCTTCCACTCACTGCCTCCATCCTAATACAGTATTTTTCCAGAAACTCTACTTTTTGCGAGATGCAACATCCTTACCAGGGATAAGTGAAGTGCCAGCCAGCAAACACAAGCAAGTTTGTCCTTCAAGCGCAACACCACTTCCAAGACATACTTGAAAACACTTATTTTTTTTTTTTCCCTTCAATGCAAGTCTATTTAATCCTCCAGCTGGTAAACAACCCAATCTGTGGTGCACAGCAAGCTCTGGAAGGAAACCTCCCTATCACTGAAGCTCAGTTTTGTTCCACTGAAGGAGAAACCCAGCAGCTTCACATGGGCCACCAGTGATGGGACCAGCAGCTCCACAGCGTGAAGTACCCACAGCCCAGGCAAAGAGCCCGCCACGGTCTGAAGGCTGGAGCGAGCAGAGCTGTTGGCAGCACTCGGAGGAAGGGGCTGTCTCGCTGATAGCTGCTAAGCCCCGTTGGACTGTGGCAATGCTGGGGTATGCGTGAGTTTCTGTAAAAAATATGATGTACGCACATGCACATGTAGACATAAACCAAATCAGCAATAGCGTGGCCAGCAGGGACAGGGAAGGGATCTTACCCCTGTACTTGGCACTGGTGAGGCTTCACCTCCATGACTGGGTTCAGTTTTGGGCCCCTCACTCCAAAAAGGACACTGAATGACTCGAGCGTGTCCAGAGAAGGGCAACGGAGCTGGTGCAGGGTCTGGAGCACAGGTCTGATGGGGAGCAGCTGAGGGAACTGGGGGGGTTTAGTCTGGAGAAGAGGAGGCTGAGGGGAGACCTCATGGCCCTCTACAACTCCCTGAAAGGAGGGTGCAGAGAGGGGGGATGAGTCTCTTGACCCAAGGAACAAGCACCAGGACAAGAGGGAATGGCCTCAAGCTGCGCCAGGGCAGGGTCAGACTGGCTCTTAGGAAGGATTTCTTTGCAGAAGGGGTTGTTGGGCGTTGGAATGGGCTGCCCAGGGCAGGGGGGGAGTCCCCGTCCCTGGAGGGGTTGAAGAGTCGGGTTGACCCAGCGCTGAGGGATCTGGTGGAGTTGGGAACGGTCAGTGTGAGGTTCATGGTTGGACTGGAGGATCTTCAAGGGCTTTTCCAACCAATGTGATTCTGTGATTGCAATCATATACAAATATAATCACTCAACATACGTGAGTGTAGTCTTAAATGCTTTTTAATTGTTCTTGTAATACATACTTTATACACATATACATATTACATATAATGCATGTATTGTCACCTATAAATATTTCAGTTATTTGCAATGATTGTATTGTACATTATAATATAATTGTTATTCACACTGTATATGTGTGCACACATGAACATACCAAAGTGAGGCTGTTCTTGTTTTTTTCATCTCTGGTGCTCTGACACTCCCCAGCAGCTCCCAAGGCTCCCACCAAGCCCCAGGGCCAGCCTGGCAGGGTGGGCGCTTGCCCCCGAGCTCCCCACTGAGCGCGCCTGTGCTGCACCCGCCCCAGGTCGGCTGCGTGTCACAGGCACTCTGTGACTCTGAACACTACTTAATATGACAACAGCCATGTTCTGTTTTTTTTACTTTTAATGGGGAGGTTGGAGAAGGGAGGGTTTAAATAAGAGTTTGTGAGGTTATTCCTTGCCTGAGGCTGAGCCGTCTAACTTGGATTTTTCCGTTTGCCTTTGGGCTCCCGCTGCCGAGCTGGGGTGACCTTGGCAGCATTGACTGTGGCGGCTTTCCCTTGGCCACCCTGGGTTCTCCTGCCCCAACCTGTGGCTGCCAAACAGCTACTGAGGACTCCAGCCTGGGCAGAGCTTCATTTCCCTGCAGAAATACAAGTTGGGGTTTTTTTTAGCACAGTAAGGCTTGTATTTAAGGGCACCAAAAGAAGTCCTGCTGCCCCTGCATTTATCCCTTTGCTCTTTCTCCAGGTGACAGTGGCTGAGCTCATTCGTGGTGGGATGGTTGGTCCTGTCTTCACTGGTTGCTTGAGAAGAGTCTTCACCTCCCCTTGTCATCAAACCTTGGCCAAAAGGCAGCTCAGCACACGGTATGTAGCCCCACAGGCCAGACACACCAAAGCCCCATCGCCACCGACCAGACACATCTGCAGGGCTGCATTTTGGCCCCGCTTGGGATCCTAGTAGTGCATTTGTGCCCTTCATCACCAGATCACTGTCTTCCTCCTGGAAACACTCCCCACTCACAGCGGGGTGCTCAGGCAGGGCCGTGGGGATGATGCCCCTGCTCCGTGCTCTTGGGGGGCAGCCCCCAGGCATCTCCTTGTGCTTCGTGCCCATCAGGTGCTGCCACACTTCCAGTCCCAAATAGAGGATAAAACCAAATCCAATTACACTTTAGAGGTGACCTAGACTACCTCGATATTTTCTCCTCTAGCAAGAAAAAGGGATGCAGTGAAACGGCTAAAAAAAACCACGAACAACGAGGAGCCCCTCAGAGAAACGGTTCCCAGCACCCGAAATCATACAGGAAATTAAAATGCTTGTAGTTGGGATCACCAGTCACACGGTGTCCTCGTAACTCCGTTTTGCTCCAGTCCTGCAGTGTTTTTCGGTACGAGCCGCGGGGGGGGGGGTCAGCACCCTCGGCCCCGGAGCCCCTCCCTCCGGCTCCGGCTGAAAAAAAAAAAACAAAAAACGTTTCCAAGGCCCGGAAAGCTCCAGCCCGGGCTGAAGGTGGTTGTTTCAGCAATACAAAATGGCCATTTTCTGTTTGCATGGGCAGGTTTTGCTTTGGAAAGTGGTATTTGGGCAGGGGGAAAGCCAAGGGTATGACCTAAATGGGTTGGATTGTGGCTGTTGGTTGGTTGGGGTTTTTCTTAAGAAAAAGCCCAAAGGTAGGTATTTCCAAAGGTCCTCCATGACCCTGTCACAAACCAAGTCTCAGGGTATTTATTGCCCTTCACAGCCCATGGCTGAGGCTGGGGGGCTGTATTTGCTCCCCACTCGTGTGGCTTTGCTGCTGTCTGGGACGATGGGTCAGCCCTTCCCGTGCTTTCACACCAAAAAGAGCCCAAAAAGGCTCCCAGCCAGCCCAATATTGCCTCAACACCCACAGGCAGCACCATGGGGAGAGAGTCTGTGTGTCTGTCCTTGCCATGCTCTGTCTGTGCCATCAGCTTGAAGAGCCACCTGCAGGGACCAGTGTTTAAGAAAAGAAAAAAAAAAAAAGAAATCCATCCAAAAATCCATCCCTTTGTGACTCTGACCCCAAATTGTGATTCATGACCAAAAGCAATGAAAAGAGCTTGTGGTGACATGAACAATGATTTTTTTCCAAGCAGAGGCAGTGTGAAGCAGGGAATGCGAGACTCCTGAGAAAGCAGGAGGAATGCACTCCAAGCCCGAACGCTGCGGATGAAATTTGTTGCATCATATCATCTGTTTTTGTGCTTTGAGTTTCAGCTAGACAGGGAGATACTAAGATAGCATGAGAAAGGCCGTTTCCACGAGATCTCCAGTCCAGATTGGGAGAATCAGTCAGACTGCCAGGATCACCAGCAATTTTATTTACTTTTCTTTTTCATTGCTTTGCTAAACTTCATCTCCAAACTGAACAACCAAGGGGGGAGTGTCAGCGTATAGATGCCAATGAGAGGCAGAGAGGAAAAAGGTTAAGATATAACAGCCGAAAGTTGTTAGATGAAAACATTATTTCTTAAAAGAGCCTGAGAGCACTGGGGTTTTATAAAATCTCCCATTGTATTGCACTAATAAGTCAAGTGCTCGCAGCCGAGCCAGCAGACACACTCCACAGCAAATTCTATTACCAGCGTGTTTATTTACAAAGGCAGCCACTGACTCAAAGCTGAACAGAAAAGAGGAAAGACTGAAATATGGTTTTAAAGAAATACAGCTCCTTCGACTGGTTTTAATTTAAAATCCTAGGACTGGGTTTGTCATTTTCTTTTGTGTTTTGCGCCCTCCTCCCCATTTTTTCTTCAAGGAATGAATTGTCCAAAGCCAGCCAGGCAAAGGGGAATTTGCCTCTAGGTGTCTCTGTCCCCATTTTTATTCTCAATTTTTACACACAGACAGACACACACACAGACAGACACAGACACACACTCTTCTTCTCTGGCCTTTGCAGCCCAGCACCACCTTTTCATGACCATAGTGATCTCCCCATCCTAGCACAGTGTTCTCTGGAGCAGTTTATAACTCAAACCTGTCCCAGCACCCTTCTCCATCCCCCGGGGGCAATGTGGCCACCCCAAGTGGGAGCCCACGGTGCCAGGGGACAAGAAGCTGGCGCTGCCAGCCCAACGGGTCCATGGGCAGGACATCACGATGTTGTCAGAGCAGACCCCTTGCCCCCCCGCTGTACGCATGGCTTTGCAAAACAGTTACCACCTGCTCTTAAAAAACAGGAGGTGTGGGGCCTGGATTTATTGGATTTGACCAGAAATCCAGAGACACGCACGCACACCGGCACCGAGTGCTCTGCTGCTGTAGTTCAGGAGAAAGCGCCATGTCTCTATCAGCCCATACCTGCTGCAAACCTGCTCCTTTCTTTCTCTTTGGAGTATTTTGCATCCCAGCCGAGGGCACGTGGAAGGAGAGGAACAAAAAGCCCTCCAGGCTTTATCAAGGCAGAAATGTGTAGTCACAGTAACACACCAACTGCCTTCCCCAGCGATGGGGGACAGCGTGGGAGGACAGAGGAGAAAAAGGCGGAAAGAAAAGGTGGGAGCAATTTTCAACGAAATGGAAAACTTACATTAAATTATTGCTTTATTTCTGGTTCTAGGCAAGTCTCTGACACACTCCACCCTGCCCCCCAAGATGCCATGTCCACCCCAAACAGCCCAGTAAGGAGGAGAAAGACCTGAAGGGATCCTGCCCAAAAGAGGAGCCTTCCCAAGACTTGGATCTACAGAGGAGTCTCTTAGTGAAAAGAAAGTCCCCAGCCAAGACAAGCCCTCCCACCCAGCAGTGTCTGGTCCCACCACCATCCCCTGGACATGTTGCAGGGTGGAGGGAAAGGGAACGAAAAGCTCCAGCCCTGGTGTTTTGAGAGGCCTCCTCCCTCCAGACCATGCACGAACAAGGCATCAGGTTGTGGAACAGACCGTAACGGCGAGGGCACGGGGGGAGAAGTCAACTGAGAGATGAGCACAGGGTGGGAGGAGAGGAATTGCAGCAAGATGAGAGTTACCCAGCTCTCCCTCACCTCTCCCCCCAGCCCCTGTCTCATCGGATGCGGAGGTAGGAGGGGATGGAGTAATTGAAGAGCAAGTAGTCCATTTTGTATAAATTAAAGAGTCTCCTTTGGTAGAAAGGGCTAATGTCCTGGAAGAACTGGGCCGTCATGTCGTCTGTTGTCCTGGTGGTCTTGGATGAAGATGGGAATTTGATGCTGGTGTCGGCCCCAACCAGCTGGAGGATGTAGTTGGCGTCTTCAGCCAAGGTCTCGTACTTGCCCACCACATCGTAGTGGACGATGCAGGGGTGGCAGAGCGAGTGCACCCGCTCCCAGTGCTCGTTGAAGGGCTCCTCCCGCTGCGTCCGAGGATCCAGCAGGTAGTAGACAAACTCCTCAAAGCGCACGTCGTCCCCGCGCTCCAGGGCCTTGTCACTGGGCTCCTGCCGGTGCCGCCGGATGATCTTGGTCCCGTAGCGCTTGTGGAAGGCCGTGTTGTAGCTGCGGGTGAACTTGTTGCGGTACGCCGAGACCAGCCGCTCGAAGGGCTCCCGCACGAAGATGAACTTGAGGTAGCTGCGCAGGCGGTGGTTGATCTCGGGGATGCTGTACTCGGAGAGGGTGCGCAGGTTGGATGAGACGTGGGCCTCGTTGGCGGGGATCTCCAGCGGGTCCTGGTACTTGCCTTGCCCCGTCAGGACCATCATCACCCGCTTCCAGTTAGTGCAGGCCACTTTGGGCACGTAGCAGTAGAGCAACCCGTGCGTGTCATCCACCACCAAGTGCCGCAAGTCATCCGGCCGCAGGAGACGCCGCTTGCGGGTGTAACGGTTGCAGATGTTGCTCAACAGCTCCCGTCTCTGCTGGTGAACTGCCTGCAGTGACGACTGCTCAAACTGGGGAGAGAAAAAAAAAAAGAGAGATGGTCATTAGCTTGCCCTAGGAAAGGCAAAGGGAGACAGGTGGAGGAAAAATGGTCTTTTAACGCTGACAGTCGAACCCTGGGGAGCAGGTGGGGAGCTGGAGGTGAAGTGGGGTGGCAGGGCATGATGGAGAGGAGCAAGATGCTGCTGGAGGCGGTGGTGGGACCCTTCCTGAGGGTTTTGTGTTTCTTCTCATGAGGGACATTTTTCACACAGGCCAGTCCAGTGCCTCAGCTCTGGTCCCAGCCTCCTTTGTCTACAGGGATGAGGACTCCACATATGGTCCTTTTTCTTTATCCCTTCTGACCCCTGCATCAAGGCCTGGCAGCTGCTGTATTGGCTTCCCAGGAGCTAAGAATCCCCCGACTCCTGCCCCAGCTGAAATCCCCCCCCACCCTCCAGATTTGGGGACATGACCTTTCCTGTCATGGTTTTAATCAGAAATTCCAAAATGTCAGTAAAAGAACTGCGGAAGGAAATTATTTCCAGGAACTCAGAAGGGGAAGGTCATCTCCTCCTCCTGCCCACTCACTGCCCATTTTGCTCACGAGGGTTGGGAGGTTTCGCATTCAGATCCAGGGTCATTGCTGGGAACCCCCATGTCATGAGATGATGGTGGTTTCCACTTTGTGGTCATGAAGACAGTCCTGCTGGCACTCTGGGGCACCACGGCTAATGTCTCTGCAGCTGGCAGAGATGTGGCAACGTCAAGACGAAGGGCAAGGGCAGGCCACCTCCTTGGTCCCTACATCCTTGCTGCTGACAGCTGTCATCACTGAGGCAGGCCAAAGGACATCCTTTACCAAGCTTCAGGTGCACCCTTGCCTCTCCCTGGGGACCATAAGGGGTTTTGGGAGGCACTAGAGCCCGGGAGAGGCAGCGTTGTGGAGATGGGGCTTTGTAAAGCTCCTGCCATGAGCTGGGATCCTGACACAAACTGCCTATCCTGTGGATGATCCAACACTTCAGAGGAGCACTAACATCTGGGCAAACAGCTCCTCCTGCAAGGCATGAACCACATTCAAGACTCTTTTGGATCGCATGTCTCATGACTTTGGAGCACAGGTCTGGTGGGGAGCAGCTGAGGGAACTGGGGGGGTTTAGTCTGGAGAAGAGGAGGCTGAGGGGAGACCTCATCGCCCTCTACAACTCCCTGAAAGGAGGGTGCAGAGAGGCGGGGGGTGAGTCTTGACCCAAGGAACAAGTGCCAGGACAAGAGGGAATGGCCTCAAACTGCGCCAGGGCAGGGTCAGACTGGCTCTTAGGAAGGATTTCTTTGCAGAAGGGGTTGTTGGGCGTTGGAATGGGCTGCCCAGGGCAGGGGGGGAGTCCCCATCCCTGGAGGGGTTGAAGAGTCGGGTTGAGCCAGCGCTGAGGGATCTGGTGGAGTTGGGAACGGTCAGTGTGAGGTTCATGGTTGGACTGGAGGAGCTTCAGGGGCTTTTCCAACCTTGATGATTCTGTGATTCATTTTCACAAAAGAAATCACCTTGTCCAGGTCACCTTAGTGACCACTTTCTCAGGAACCTGCGCGGGCAGGAGAAAGCATCCCATTCCCGCTCCTTCCAAGAGGGAGATGATACGGGAAAATGCTCAGATGGAGGAAATGCAGGTCAACAGACTTGTAACTGCCAGCAAAAGATGACTTTGACATTGTTGATACATGAAAAAGATAGAGCACCTCGGGTGGTGATGATCATAGCTGAAGAGGAGCCTTTCAGTAATAATTTTGGTTCTTTGGAGGCTCCCCATCACCCTTTAAAACTGGCAGTGCTTTTTGTAAGTGCTTAAAAAAAAAGCTGCATTTTAACCATGTGCTTTTTTTTTTCAGGTGTTTTTCCCTGCACTTGCATAATTCAGAACTATCAGACCAGAGAGACAGACAGACAGACACTGTCTGCAGGCATGGCAACAGATAAATGTGACTGCTTTTCAACAGCCGCCCACTGGAATAAGTGCCTGTCTTGCAGTTATTTCAGAGCAAAATTGCTCCCTTCATTTCCTTCTCTTTAAAAGCCAGAGAAATTAAGTATCGCTTTTAAGGAAGTAACACCACAGCATGCCAGCAGCCTTCGGGTTTTCGGCGTGGTGGCCAGGGAAGTCCACGCTTGCTGTTTTTCCCAGAACAAATGTAATGTGGCTGCTTATAGACATAAAAGCATCATCCTAGACAGCAACACAACTGGGAAGGAGATCTGGCTGCGGCAGTGGGGACGGCAGCCAGCTGCAGGGACCACCAGTGTTGCCCTCTGCTTCCTGCAGGCCGTGGAGGATGGTGGCCTTGTAGACATGGGGAGGTGCAGGGCACTTTTGGTGGCTGGGGCATGTGGCCATGGCCCAGCCCGTTGCACCAGCTGGAGGGTGGTTTCCTGCAGCACTTCCTGCGGGGAAGTTGTGGGCGAGGATCCCTCTGCAAAGACAAGGCTGGTTGCATGGGGGGAAACTGCCCGCCCAGGGGGGAAACGCAGCAGAAGGGAAAAACCACACCTTTTGCAGCTTCAAGCACAAATCCCCAAGCTCCCATTCAGTGGCCAAAGGCAAGTGCTCTCTGCCCTGCGCTGGCCCGTGGCTTGTCCTGTAGCAGACCCTTACACAGGGAGGGACTCGCTAAACCCACCTGGAGGGGAGCGGTGACAGAGAGGACTGAGATGTCCCAGGATTATAAATCCTTCATGGTTGGGTCCAGCTTTATACATGTATATATATGCATATACATGTGTGTGTGTATACATAGAGCACCCAACAAAGAAGCATCTCTCAATTATTAGCTCAGAAAGTGCAGCAATGATGCTCTTGCCCTGCTGTGATGGCCCACAGTTGGCTTTCAAATCCTCCGATGGCAAAATCTCCCAGCTCAGCCCACTGGTGATGAAACCATTTGCCCAGGTACCAGCAAGGGCCATAAGCAGTTTTTTATCAACAATTGCTCCCCAGAGCGGTGTGGGTTTTTTTGGACACGGCCAGAGGTTCAGGTGTGGGGACCTTGGGTGTGGTTGGAGACAGTGCAGTGCCCTGCGCACCAGAGGGGTGGAAGAAGGGGCCAACCCCCAGTGCCCCACTCCCTCTTCACCCCTGCCATCTCCCTCTCCCTGTCCCCTTACCTGGTCACTCTCATACAGGGCCTGGAGTGGGCTGCGACCGGCCTTCCCCTGCCAGGTGGATCTCATAACCCCATCTTCTGCGGCTGGAAAAGGAGTGAGAAAAATCAGAGGAGTTGGGAGGGGCTGCTTCCCTCATCCTCTCTGGAGATGCCCAAGTTGGGATGAGGCAACATCCCCAAGAAGCTTTGGCTGTGGGAGAAGGTGCTCAAGCAACGCTTGTCCCTCCCTCTTGCTTTTTAACAAAACCTGCCGTTACAGTTCAAAAGGTCCAGACCCAACCTTTAAACAAATAAAAGACCATAAATAAAGGTAACATCTTGTTACAATTTCAAGAGCAAATGGGAACAGTTTGATCCATGTACTTTTGCGAACTGCCACTGCGTTGGCGAGGGAATGACCCAGGAGGTGACAGGACCCCAACCAGCATCGCCACGGCCCTGTCAGCGGCGAGACAGCGTCTGTGCTTGGCAGAGATAAGGGGCAGATCCAACACCAGCAGCTCTGTGCTGAGCCCCCACGGGCTTGGAGTTTGCATTTCCAGGCTCAGAGACACGGTCATTAATAGACAAATTAACAGACATGCTTCATCTGACTGATAAGTCATTTCAAGTTTTTATTTGCTTTTTTTTTTCCCCACTTCTAAATGAACAGCATCTCCTTGAGTGTTTGAAGCTGAAGACAGCCACCCAAGCAGTCCTCGCCCCTTCCTTGCCATGCAGATTGGCTGGTTTGATTTCAGAGCTCTATTTGCAGCAGCACCAAACCCAAGGCTGGATCTGGCCAGCCATGAACACGGTGCCGGACACCCAGTCGGTGACAGATGCTCAAGTTTTCATGCTCATAAATTAAGCAGGGGTGCAACAACCTTCCAGGCTATGAAGTATCCGCTTCAGCTGCCATCCCTCAGCCTCGGGGACATGTTTCCAGCACAGCGTGGGCAGAACCACATGGCCTGGATGTCCCAAACCTAATGCACGGAGCCAGCCACGGCAGGGGCACAGCCTTTCGTGTGCAGAGTACCTCTCACCCACCCTCTGCTTCTTGTACCTGACCCTCTTCATTGGCAGAGGATGCCACGACAGTTTTCATGGGAGAAGAAGGTTTCTAACCATGGGGGTTGTGCAGCCCTGGAGTTGGCTTCCACAGAAGAAACCACACTGAGTTTTAAAATGGAAGATGATGTTTTTTCTGAAGGGGATGATAGGACACATTGTTCGGGAGATTGTGGCCTGGGAGGTTCTTCCAGTCCTCCAAGTTCCTGCTCCTACAGGGCCCTTCTGCAATCTCAGAGGGATGTATGTGGTGCAGGGAAAAGCATTGCTCACAAACTGTTTCTGGCAACACGAAGGTTTCTCACACGGAGACTTTTTGCATGACAGTCTGGGGCTCTGGATCTTTTCGTTCACTGACCATCACCAAACAAAACCAAATTAGTTATACAAGCCCCAGATGGCATCTTTTTAACCAAAATAACCAGAAGGAAAAATCCAAATTCCATCTTCACTTTCACGTGATTATATTCTGCTTAAATGAAAACTGCTCCAAAGCACACAGTCACCAGGCTCTAAGCTGAACACTGTTCATTCCTGGAGCTGTAATTAGGGGGAAATGACTGCCTGACCTCACAAGAATCCATCAGCAGTGCATGTACGCTTGTGCGTTCATGGGAAATGACACTTCCTGCAGCACTGGATTGATCGAGATGTGGCTCAACGAGAAGGGACGGTTTCTTCCTCAATCCCCTGTATCAGTTACCCCACAGGGGGGTGAAAAGCCATCTGTGCTAACGAGAGATAAGCGGAAGATCCAACGTACGCAGCGCTGGGCTGAGATGCTCGTCCCAGAGGAGCCCTGTTTCACATTTCCAAGCTCAGTCCTCCGCAAATGACAGGGAATGAGATTGACCTTGAAAATTCAACTCACTGCAGCTCAAATCTGCAAGCAGAGAGTATTAAACTCGAGTCCCTTTCCTGGCTGGGGCTGATAAACTCCTGTTCGATTCAGCAGTGTGACCCCGCTGTGGGCTGTCTGCAAGTGCCCTGCGCTGCAGCAGACACTTGTCCTATATTTAGTAAAAGCAGCGTGGAGGCGTTTGTTTTCGAGATTAACACGTGCATCAACCAGAACCTTTCTTACGAGGGACGTAGGCAAACCCCGGGTGGTTCTGGCTGCCCTGAAGCTGCTAGAAATGCAAATTGCTTATGCTGGCGCTGCGCAGGGGTGCGTGGAAACGCCATCCCAGGAAAAAGCTTCGGTGCCCAGTGCAGGGTCAGGTCATGGCCTGGGAGGAGTGGGCTGGCTCGGCAGGAGGTTCTTTCGGGTGAACAAAAAGCAAATCTGCAGTAAAGCGCGGAGCGAGCAGAGGTCGGGCAGGTCAGATCTGTGCTCTATCTGCTCTGGGCTGCGTCTTTTGGTGCTGCTGAGGCAGGGGAACAAGCCTGGCCAGGGACTGCTGCACCTCGCAGGACTTTCACCAACAGCCCCAGCAGAAACGTTGCAAAATGGATTTCCTCCAGCCTTTCCCCAGCACAAGATCTGGCAGAGAACAAGGCATCTTCTCCGGATAGCAGCAAACCCCCTGGGAGCCCTGCTATGCTCATGCTGTACAGGGTTCCAGAAAAAAAAAGGGAAGAACAAAAAAAAAAAAAAGGAAAAAAAGCTGCCAGGCTGCTCCCGTGTGGCTGGAGGAGCCCGGGAGCGCTGAGCTGGCAGGAGGAAGCCGCCAGCGCTCCCCACTCTGCATCTTGACAGCTTTTGCTCTCCAAAGCGATGACACCATCCCCTGCCTGGGGCTCTCGCCAAACCCTTCAGAGCAAATGTCTGGCCCAACGGCAGGTTTGTACGAGGCTCCAACCGCAGGAAGTCTCCCCCCCTGCCCCCAAGAACCGTCTGCTTTCGTGCTACACCCGGCTCCCGAGGAGAAAAGCGAAGGGGGTGCTGGCTGGGCCAAGGATGGATTTTGAACAGTGTTAAACCCTGCAGCAGAGTGGGACGTGTGCGGCTCAGCACGGTGCACGCGGGGGGCAGCACCCATCTGTGTGCCCCGTGGGGACCAACGTGTCCCTCCTCTGCAGGGCCGGGGTCAGAACAGCTGCCAACGCCTGCAGCTGGCAATGTGAGCTCAAACAGAGGCAAGTCCAGCCCACCTGTGCCCAAAGCACCCCCCAAAAATCTGGGATCACCCAGCAGAGCAGCATGGGCCATCACAGCGGTAGGCTGAGCCAGTGGGAGGCTGTAGACAGTGATTTAACAGAGTCCAGCCCCTCTAAGACCAGGCTTTGGCACCTAACACAGCTCTGCCCCATGACCCCAAGCTGCAGCCATCCCATTCACCATCCCTCAGCCCCAGCACCTGCAATTTATGGTTGGACTAGATGATCTTCAAGTTCTTTTCCAACCTAGATGATTCTGTGATTCTGTAATATCTCTGCTGATGCACTCCTCTCCCAGTCTTCCCCCCGTCGCCAGACCCCAGGTCCCCATTGTGCAGCCCTAGGAACACAGCTCAGCCCTAATTTGAACACAAAACCCCTCTTCCCTGGCTGCTTCATCCCAACCACCTCACCGGGGAAAGGCTCGATTCTTGATCTGTGCCTGTTTCTTCTATTAGATCTGGGACAGAGCCTGGACTGTGAGCAGAAGGAGGGAAGAAGGGGGCAGGTAGGCAACAGCATTTACATATCCCTCTTCTTCCACCCGTTCATGCTGTGAGTGGGTCAGTCACCCTGTACTGCTGGCTTACCCATCCCTGGGATGCTCCTGGGACTCCCAAGTTTGGAAAGGCCAAGGAATACCAAAATATATGACAGTGTTGAGGAGGGAGTATCATCAGAGTAAATTAATGGTTCATGCTGCGTTTTGGCACCATGGCCCTGAGTACAGCAGGATCTTCCATCACAGGGGAGCTGCCAAGATCTTTGCATCCTGTCTTTCCTACTGACTTTATAGCTTGTTCCCGAGGTTCCCAGATTCCACCACATGCAGTGGTAACCCTTGGAAATTGAGCATCGCCTCAATTGCATCCGAAAGCGAGGATGTCACTTCGCCAAGGTATATCAAGTTTCTAAAGGGGATAAAACATCAACCCTAGGCAGCTGCTGGATCACCATTTGGATAACAAGTATCAAGACAGTGTATGTCCGTGATCCAAATCCAAAATGTTTTTCACTGAGACAGGCAGGAGGAAATACCACATTTGTTCTCTGCATCTTCGAAGGATGAGGCAAGGGAATAGGAGCGATGCAGAGCAAGAGACCAAAAGCCTCGTGCAAAGGCAGTAACATTGACCAGAAATCACTGAAAGGCAGCTCAGGCACATTTTGGAATCTTCTGTGCTACAAGTGCTTTCAGTCTTTCCTTCAGAGCCTAAAAAGGCAACGTGCTCCATCCCTCCTTTCCCCCCTACAGCCCAGATTTTAGTGCTGTCCCATCAAAACCAAAACTATTTGCTTGCAGCGGTGTGACATCAACACCGCAGCAGGAGCGGGGTTTCCATCACTTGCCAGCTGTCTTTGGAAAAGGGAATAGATTTTAAAGCTGTGAATATTTAGGTGTACTAGCTGATCACAAAGACAGCCAGACATGTGTGAGTTGAGGGAAAGAATGGATCATGCCCATTCCAGACTTCTGGAAGCACCAGTGAAAGAATTTGCTGTTTTGGCTGTGGAGACTCTTGATTACGGAGGGAGGTTCTCAGCAACCACAACAGCAAATCCAGCGCCTGAATTGAAGAGTTTGGCTAGGAGACAGGATTCCGGCACCAACAAGCCTGCTAGGCTGACATCAGCATGAGTGAGGCTTTAGAAAACAGTCTGAAGGAAAGAAAACAATTAAAAGATGTGGGTGCAACTGGATAGGGGAATAAAATCAACATGGCATTTACTAAGCGCGGCTTATACCCACGCAACCTCATCTGTGAATAAAATAAGCTGTTTCTGTAGATCAAGAATATGTGGTAGATCCTCACCTAGATATACATAACGCATGAGATATGACATACCACAGGAAACAAGTACTTCAGTCAGAGCAGATGAAGTTTAAAAGGTGAACTGTAAGGGACAGAAGAAACTGGAAAGCAGGCAGTGCTTAAATGGGAAATGCTCGGCAGAAGGCGGATTTCTAGTAAAATATCTCCTCGATTGGCTTTGGGATCTGTACTTCGGAAATGAGTTGACATAAAAATAGAAAGATACTGATGACAGACAAAGCATTGAGACAGGCTGCCATGGCAGGGGGAGACTGAAACACCAAACAGGGAAACTAAAGCTTCATCCTGGACCAAGGGAGTGGAAATTCAACAGAATTTAATTCACAGTGTTGGAATTCAGCAGTTTCTGCTACTTTGCTGCTGGAAGTGGCAGGAGGTCCCAGATGCATTAGTTCTGGGCTACCAGCTGCCAGTGTGACAGTCATAGAAAAAGGCAAATGAAGTCCTGAAACGTATCAGGTGAGGTATTTGCTGTAGCAGCAAAAAAAGCATGAATACTATTATCCATAGCATTGGTGACCCTCACCGGCAGCACAGACAGCTCTGCTCTCCTGGGCCCGAGGCAGATCCAGAGCTGGTGAGAAGGGCTGCGAGGTGATCCCAGGACTCGCTGCCCTGTGGGGAGTTGGCAGGGCTGGATGTGTATTAGAGCTGAGCTGGGATGTGATTATCCCCCGGGGAACTGGCTGGCAGAGAGGGACGGGAGGTGTTTCACGTGCAGGACAGCTTCCTGCCCGCTTGCTCGGGTGCCAGATCAGAAGAGGTTTGGAAACCCCAGATCAGTGGGAGTCTGGCCAAGATGCAGCAGGAGGAATCCCAACTCCTTCTGGGCTGGAGGATGGAGCTTTCAGGCTTTTTCCAGGCTGGATCCTGGGACCACAAGGAGCCAAAAGCTCCACTTGTGTTCTCCAATATGGAATGCTGGAGAGGGTTAAAACCTGGAGGTTCAGTGGTCGCCAGCCAAGGGAAGTGAAGAGACAGCATGCATACTTGCACATGAGTATGCACCCCAGAGGCCCCAAGGAGCTAATCCTGACCCCACCACTGTCTCCCCGCTGCTGTCTCACAGCCCCAGCTTTGCTTCCTGTTGTGTCTGTGCAAAACCTAAAAAAAGAGAAAAAATAATTGTAGCCAGGCTACCCAAAATGATCAGTCTGAGTGTTAATTACATCCTGTGACTCCCAGAGGGTGAGTGGGATAGTTGCTTGTTTGTACTGTAGGAAGTCCCAGCTCTCAGGGCAGCCCCTCTTGGAAAGGGGATGATCTCTCTCAGACTGAAAAAAAAGCTCTGAACTTGGTGGAGGTGGGGTGTGAATCCAAAATTCGTCATGTCACATTAGTGATGGATTCACATTTGTGACGGACTCTGGATCTGAACACAGGTCACTGGTGACACGAATGGACTGCCTGGCACACATGGCATGTGTGCAGCTGAATGGCGTTCACAGAAGAAAGAAGAATTTACAGCGGGAAACAAATAAGAACAGTACTACCCTGTTTTATCAAAAGGGGAAACGACACACAGAGCTCCACAGTGTAAAGAGATCAGCACTTGCTTTAAATCAGTCACTGGAAGAGCCAGAAATAAGGACTTGGATCTCTTTGTGGGCACCGCAGTGAGCTTCTCCAGACTTTGCTGACTCCTCTCTGGCACCTGTCACGGGCGATGAGTGAGTGCATCAGTCATGGCAGCGATGGCTCGCTCGGCCCTGCCTGCACAAACGCGGCCGTGCTTCACGAAGACAGGCTCCTCGCTATTAAAATGACTGCACCCAGGAGACCCGGAGAAGAATCCTGCCATCTAATTTAAGAGAGGATATTGAGCCTGCGTTATTCAAAGCCAAACGCAAACTGCAGCCACTGGCTGCTGAATCTGTCCAATTTTCGATTTTAACATCCAACAGGAAAAAAAAAAAAAGAGAGAAAAAGAAAATAGAGCTTGACAGCAGCAGTGATAAATCCAGTTCCTGCAGTCTGAGCTCAGTTTTCCCTCCCAGTTTGATAGCAAAGCCTGGGACGTGCAGCCTGCTTGGCAGCTGGACACTTCAACTGTGTGAGGATGGTCCAGGGCACAGAGACCAAGAAATCACACATGGAAGCAGCAGTCGAGCCCCTGGGCAGCGGCCAGTGGTCCGCGTGAAGAGCAGCCCTGCTTGGAAGGATCAGAGCTATTGGGTCGAACAGTGCTGGTCTCAAGGAAGCAGTTTAATTCTAGAAAGCTCTGGCTTTTATGCTTGGGCTCGTACTGGTGGAGAACACATTTGCTTCACCTAAGCACAAGAGCTGATTGTTGCTTTGTTTTTTTAAAAAGGATAGTTTTCAAAACAAAACGGATGTTTTGATGATGTGGTGATGCAGGAACCCAAACACCAAAATCCAACAGCAAACTCCAGACCCACTGACTTAACATTGCTGAAGGCAGTGACCTCTCTCTGATGGAGAAGATGACCAAATAAGCGACCGTTTGCTTTCTTGCACGCTGCGTTCAGCTGTGAAAAAGCGTGGCAATTCCAGTGTTCACGCATCTTCAGAGTGAAGGGAGCACCTCTGGGAATAAAAACCAAAACCCATGGCTTGCAAGGGAAGAGGGAACGTCCCAAAGGCTTTGGATGTGGGGCACGGGACTTGAGACCATAGTGTGGGAAATCTGGGGTGGATGGCAAACGCCAGAGACCTGGCTGAGGATGCCAGCAGAGTGGCAGTGCAAACATGGGAGCTGGGGGAGAGAGCCAAGAACATCAGTCACAGCTAAGAACACTGATTCCAGAATCTGCAGGACGTGACAGGGCCCGTTCTGCCCCCAAAAGTGAAACAACAGCACGACGACTGTGTACAAAGACCTCAAGCAAGTGCTTGTTCTGCAGTGCAGCCCCAACCATTGCCTGTCTGGGCGTGCAGGGGGTCAGCAGGAGAACCAGGGGGGTACACGAGGCATTTCAGACCTGCCTGGCAGCCTCCAGGCCTCTGCCAAGGGCCTGCAGGAGCTGCTGGGGCTGGGAGGATTTGGAAGGAGCTCTCTCAGGTAGCAGACCAAGTTTCTTCCTACATCACCAGAGCTGAGGTTTGCCCCCCGGACAGCTGATGGGTATCTGCACTCTGTTTACACTCCAGTGGCAGGAGATTGTGCCCCCTGGGCATGCTCAGAGGTAGCGGGGCAGCATCCATGCCCCATTCTGGCAGGTACACTTGGCAGCAGAGCACATACAGGACTAAACATTTTGGGGAGACAGAGCATTTCAGGGTGAACAGCAATATTCAGACGGGCACAAGCAATGGCAAAAAGTAGCCAGCCCTGTGGAGAACAACCAGAAGAGATGTTTTCTGATCTTTTCCCCGGGCCTCTCCCATGGACGGCACTGCTCCCCAAGCAGCTGCGTTACAGGGAAGGGGAGAGCTCAGATATCGACCTGCGATGGCCCCCACCTTGCACAGCTTCCACGTGGCAGCCAACAGATCCCTTTGGAGCGAATGCTGTGTCTGACCTCTTTTGTTCATCCTGGGGCTGCGCCAGCGAGTGGTGAGCAGGAGGAGTGACGGAGGGGAGCTGGCATCAGCTCGCAGAACTCTGTAACTAATATTTACAATACAAACATACATTTCTTGTTCCAGACCAACATCCTCCATAGCTCGGGAAATGCCCCTGCTGCCCTTCCCATCTTTGTTTCTCTTTGCATTGGTGTTTTTCTCCGCAGTTATGGCTTGTTCAGCCTGTTCTGCCTCCTGACAATGTCCTCTTGCAAGAAGCTCAGAGCAGGCACAGGTCATCATCATTCGTTCCCAGCAGCATGTGAGCAGCAAGTGACTCTCCTGTGCAGGAGGTTAGGTGGACGTGGGCAACAGGTTGCCACCTGACAGAGCTCCATGCAGCGTGGTCGCAGGCAGACCCACCGCCATCCGCCTCCAGTATTTCCCCTGCTGATGGCCAAGCCTCGGAAAAGGCTGGCTGCCTCTGCATTTCCCTCTGCTGAGGTAGAGGCGGCGTAGAGTCTGTCGGCCTGTCTCTGCTCCCTTGTTAGGGAAAGGGAATAATCCTCTGCTCTCAGTCAGGCCTCCCCCTGCCAGCTCCCCTCCTGCTGCCTGCAGCAGCATGACAACCTGGAGCATCCTGGGGAGCAGCAGGACCTTCCCCTCGCTTGCTCCAGAGTATTTTCAGACGTTATAGCGAGCTGACTATCTAGGGACAGCCGAGAACTGCACAGAGTGCCCACGCGTCTGCAGCAGGACCCAGCTAACACCCTGACCCTGTACACGTCTCCCTGGAGGGATGGGCAATGGCAGCATTAGCAACAGGACCTCCACAGGGAGCCTGAGGTCTGGAGCTGCTTGTACCCCTGCGAGGGTACCTGGAGCAAGTCCTTCCCAGGTAACCCAGCCAGGCTAATGTAGCATATCAGACGGGCAGGATTAGTTACCACTGTGCTCCTGCTACCTTGAGCAGGTCAGCAGGCAGGCACATCCCTGTCCCTTGCAAAACCACTGGATAAGTCCTTTAATGGCATCTCCCCATGTCACCAGCTGAGCCACAACCCTCAGGCACTGGCATGGGACCTGGAAGCTCAACTGTCCCTCTCAAACCACTGGATAAGTGTCTCCTCTCACCAGCACTGCATCCTAACTCTCAGGCTCAGAAACTGCCTCCAGGTAGCTTGGTTTTGGGCCATACAACCCTATTTTCAAGCACAGCCACCACCTGGATGTTGTCAGCCCAGTTATCCCCCATGGCAAAGCCCCATCTCCAGCCAGGTGCCATCTCTCACAGGGAGCATCGCAGCAGCTTGGCAGCTGTCACCGGTGTCACCCCCCCCCCCCCCCCGCCCCAGGAGCACGGAAAACCAAAATAACATCTGTTCTTGCAGGGATGGGGAGTAAAACACACACCTGAGCCTGAAGCTCATCTGCTTGTCCATCAGAGGGCTTAACGAAGGGTATTTACTCTCTCTTACCATTACAAGACTGCTGCTATGGGTTTGTATAAGGCACTTCCCCAGCGGCACCCACACGACACAGTGGGCTGGAAAACATCTACCTGCTCACTTTGGGGCTGAGCAACAGGTCATTGGAAGTTTTGGCTCAAGTGGTGCAACACACCCATGTTTAGAGGTCCTGCTGAATCAGCCAAGCACAGGATCGTGCCCAGAGACACCCTGGTACCAGCAGCCCAGCCTGCTGGGACTGCTCCCCACGGGAAGGGGGAATGATCCAGACAGCAGTTCACGTGGTTCTGACTTCACACTGTTTCATTCAGCAGAAATTCAACCAACCGAGTGACTTGAACTTGGCTGGATCAGACAGAACCAAGTCCCAGCAGCATGGGGATGCTTGAAAGCTTAGCTCAGGCTTTTTCCCCACTGCTACATATTTTCTACCATCCTCCCTAGCCCTTTTCAAACAGCCAAACCAAATAATTAACCCCCCCTCCCAGCCTCCACTCACCTCCCAGCACTTAGAAATTGCAGAGGGCTAAACAGAGATGCCTTGCAAGGAGGTTACCCACAAAGCTGAGGGAAAAAAACACAAAGAAAAGCAGCTTGGAGGCAAACCTGAGCGGGGCAAGATAGGACATGCACATGAGGAGGTTTACCCAGAAAATAGCCTGTGAACAGGCACCATAAGCTGCAGCAGCAAAAGACAAATCTTCTCTCCCATCCGCTCAGACGGATGAACCTGCACATATTTGCACATGGGAGAAAGAGGTTTTGCAGCACCACAGGCACCAGGGTCACCTAGAAGTGCTGTTTTAGCCACCATGATAAAGTAACATTTCAGGGCAAGATGAGGCAGGAATGCAGAAGAGGGATGAAGGCTGCATAGTGGTCCACCCTCTTCCTCTTCTCCAGTACCTGGCTAAAACATGTCCCGTTCCTGTGGAGCCAATGGAAGGGTCCTACCAGCCCCTCTCATGCAGACTTTCCTCCCCTGGAAATCTTCTTCTTTTCCCCAAATTATCCTTTTGGCTTTCTGGGAAGCTACTTAATCATAGAATCACAGACTGGTTTGGGTTGGAAAGGACCTTAAAGATCATCTAGTCCCAACCCCCCTGTCACGGGCAGGGACACCTTCCACTAGCCCAGGTTGCCCAAAGCCCCGTCCAACCTGGCCTTGAACCCTTCCAGGGAGGGGGCAGCCACAGCTTCTCTGGGCAACCTGTGCCAGTGTCTCACCACCCTCACAGTAAATTTCTTCTTTATATCTAATCTAAATCTCCTCTCTTTCAGTTTAAAACCATTACCCCTCATCCTGTCCCTCCCCACCTTTCCCGTAGCCCCTTTAAGTCCTGGGAGGCCACTCTAAGGTCTCCCCGGAGCCTTCTCTTCTCCAGCTGAACCCCCCCAACTCTCTCAGCCTGTCCTCACAGGGGAGGGGCTCCAGCCCTCCGAGCATCTTCGTGGCCTCCTCTGGACCTGCAGGTCCGTGTCTTTCTGATGTTTGTGCCCCCAGAGTTGGACCCAGCACTGCAGGGGAGTCTCATGACAGCCAACTCTCTCCTAAGGTCAACTCCAAGCAGCCACAGATGGCTCTTGAAGAGTGATGGGACACCCCATCCCCAGCCCCTGCCTCTGCTGCTGAAGCACCCCCAGTACCTCCTTCCCAGCCACGTTCCTCAGAAGGGGTACCTTGGGCAGTGATCTGAGGTGACACTTCTCACTTCTGAGGAGGCCCAGCTGTACAAACCTCTTGGACAAGAGGGAAAGGAGTGTTTTCCAACCTCCTTCCACCAAAGGCACATGCTTCACAGCTACTGTCCCCTGGGGCAAACCCTTCTGCAGCATTTCCAGCCCCAAACCACACAGTTCCTACAAACACAGAGGTCTGAAAGTATTGGGGATCCCCCGACTGCACCACTACAAGATGTGCATGGGCAAGATGTCCAAGATAACTTCCTCTGGGGAGGAGATGAAAGGAGGGTGCCACCCCCTAAAAATAATACCCTTGTTTGCAGCAATCACCACCTTGCAGCTTCTCCAGAGTCCCAGGGCTGTGTGGCACAACTGGATGGTAACGGCAGCCAGGCTCCCTGGCACTAACGACTGTCCCCTTCTAGCCAAGAAACACACTCTAAAGAGGGGACAATGAGTCACTGTTTTACACGGGATAATTTGACGGACTGTACCGCTTTTAATAGGAAAAATCATTCACTATTCTTGGGATGTGCCCTGCTGGCTGGAAGGCAGCGGTCCATGGGCAAGAGCAGGACAAGGGGGCGTGATGCCTCCAGGAAATGTTAATTCAGGGTGTGGACGAAGGTCCTGAGCTATTCTCTATGTGATGGATGGGAAGAGTCACGCAGAGGGCTGAGCACACGTCCTGCTCTTGTGCCAGCCAGACAAGGAATGGCCAAGCCTGCCAGAAGCAGCAGTGGTTGTGGTGAACGTCTGGGGGCGGAAACACATGGCCTCAGGGAACTGAAGTAGGACCAAAAATCCAAGCACACTTGCCTCCACCTGTGTGTGAGATCCTGGGTGTCTGTACACAGTCGTCCGCTGTCTGGGACCCTGTGCCCGGGGGCTGACGCCACGGCAGTGCCCATGGCATGATGCATCGGGGGACTGAGTGGCAGCAGAGCTGCATCACCTTTCTGTCTGATATTGGGACACTGACACCACCCACAAAGTGCAAATTACTCGCAGCATGGGGCCCTCACACACAGAAAGCTGAGGACAGACAGGCGTAGGGACAGCCCAGGAGCCTCGGGCGTATTAAATACCCTCACATGGTTTCCAGCCTGCTGGCATAAGGCAGCTGGATGCTCCCTGTTTCCTTGGTGTGGGGCTGCAATGCCCCTTGTCCAGGACTGTCGCCTGCCCATGAACATTTCCATGCTCGACAGCTCGTGCTGGATGCAATAAAACTGCAGGTACAGGGCATTTGGCCTCCAGTGCAAAGTGCCACTGGCACTCAGTGCCACCAGGCTTCAGGTTTCTCAGTCTGGAGCCAGCTCAACACAAACACATCGACTTTCATAGGAAAATGCCTCAGCCCAGCCTCCCAAATGCTGTGGCAACCTTTGTAGGGCAGGCAATGCCATGGTGCCAAGGGACGATGGCAGACGCCTCCTGAATGGCTGGTGAGACAGACGCAGCAGCCTTGCAGCCGACCTGACCCCCCTTCCAAACCTCAGTCTCCTGCTGGCTGTCCCCCTTGTCATCTCCTTTTAGTATATTCTCTTCCAGCACAAACATGTCCCAACCAACATCCTAACCAAGAATCACACCTGAACAGAATCACAGAATCACATCGGTTGGAAAAGCCCTTGAAGATCCTCCAGTCCAACCATGAACCTCACACTGACCATTCTCAACTCCACCAGATCCCTCAGCGCTGGGTCAACCCGACTCTTCAACCCCTCCAGGGATGGGGACTCCCCCCCTGCCCTGGGCAGCCCATTCCAATGCCCAACAACCCCTTCTGCAAAGAAATCCTTCCTAAGAGCCAGTCTGACCCTGCCCTGGTGCAGCTTGAGGCCATTCCCTCTTGTCCTGGCGCTTGAACAGGGCTTTCTGGCAGCTCACACACAGGGTTGGCATGGCCGTTACTACAGAAATGTGACAATAAAACCTATTTCATGTCATCACCCCCTTTTCCACTGAAAGGGTCCAGAAAATACCCCTCCAATAGGCAGGTTCTTTACTCTCATTCCTCAAGGTCTGCTGTGCCTTCGGCACAGACCATGGCTGGAGACAGGGTGCTGGCTTTAGTTTGAAGAAGAGAAGGCTGAGGGGAGACCTCATCACTCTCTACAGCTCCCTGAAAGGACACTGTAGAGAGGTTGGTGCTGGTCTCTTCTCACAGGTGATTAGTGACAGAACAAGAGGGAATGGCCTTAAACTGCAACAGGGGAGGTTCAGAGTGGACATTAGGAAAAAATTTTTCACAGAAAGAGTGGTCAGAGAGTGGAATAGGCTGCCCAGGGAGGGGGTGGAGTCACCATTCCTGGGTGTGTTTAAGGGTCGTTTAGATGAGATGTTGGGGGATGTGGTGTAGGGGAGAACTTTGTAGAGTAGGGCTGATGGTTGGACTCGGTGATCCCAAGGGTCTTTTCCAACCTGAATGATTCTGTGATTCTGTGGGTGAGATCAAGCCTGCGTGCCCATTCAACACCCTCTGGGATGTGGGAAGGGCGGCCAGCGGTCCAATATTCAGAGCTGTTTGGGTTTTTTTTCCAAATCACTAAAAAAGAGGGGTCTCTGCTGAAAGCCCTCCAAAGAAACACAGCAAGCACTGCTGAGTATGTAATCTCCACTGTCCATTTCTATTAATCCTCTTACAGATTTATCAGGAACTGGAAGGCACGGTGCTGACTTTTCACCATCCGAGGCACGCCGGCGCTCCCAGCCACGGCAAAGCTAGCGTGACCCTGTGTGACCCTTCAGAGGGGCACTTCCCAGCAGGCTGCTGGAGCACTTGCACGTCAAAAGAGACAATGGACTCGTGTGTGTGTTTCTCTTCTCGTGCCTGGATGACAAACCCAGCCCACAGAGCTCCGTGTTTGCGGTGCAAACTCAGCACTCTGCAGTTAACGCTGGAGCTGAGAGATGATTTAGCATTAATGGGTCTGCTGCCAGCTCCGTCTTCCACATGCTGTACACAACTGCTCCGACAGCAGCCACAAAGGCGGCTGGGAGGTTTGAGGGGGTGTCATCAGATGTAGGTATTTTTTTAAGCTGCTACAAAAAGAACATTAAACTCCTGACGTGAGATTGGGTCTGAACATCTTGCACTAGTTTAGATTTCTACTGCCTGTCACACACACTGGGCAGGAAAATAATTATCTTTTTAACTTTATTTTTTGCCTTTTCTTTTCCCTCCCTAACAGAAGACTGCTCAGCCTTTAACAACAGCCTGGGAGAGACTCCTGACACCTGAAATCCCTGGTCTGTCCAGGCTTCAGCCAGATGACTCCTGTTGAGGGAATGCTGGCCGTACCCAAGCCAACGCAGGGACTGGCAGTTGCTGGTTCCAGAAGCACTGTGATTAGAGATCCAGCTGCTGCACATGCTTTAAAACCACTTGAGCATTACTCTTGATCCTCAAGATCCTGGGAGGTTTACTTAGGAAGAAGTTATTGCCATTGCCATTAGGAAGATATTAAAATTACATACGGAAGCTCCTTGTTTTCTCTGAAGCTTCATAAAAGTTCTTTCCTCTCTTGACTCATGCTTCTCTCACAGCTTACTTTGCCTTTATGTTTCTGAAGGTAATTTTTCTTCATTTCTCAGTGTCACCAGCCATACCCAGGCACAGTGTTTGGCACAGCTGGTCCTTGGCTGTGTGGCTCCCTCCTCTCCAGAGATGGGGATGGCTCAGGCTCTGTTTTTCAAAGGCTTTCTTATTCCAATTTACTTGAGTCAAGGATCAGCCAGGGAAACTCTAATCAAGTGATGGAAAAGGGTGACAGCTATAGGATTAGCTCACAATAAATCATGCAGAAAGGGAAAGAGAGAATCCAGCTGCTTCAAGCAACCTGCCAAATGCCACAGCATCGTCTGTGGGGCTCGGAGCAGGAGCAGAGCCAACAGCAGCTGGTCTGGACGCTCTGTCCCATTCAGAGGTTCTTCCTAAACCCTCAGGTCTCCTCAGTGGCAGGCAGCTCTGGTCACCTGGCACCAGCCTGAGGCAGATGTCAGGAAGGTTTAAAAGCAGGATCACAGGCGTTTGAGGTGGGGGGATGTATTTCGCTGGGGCAACAGGCCTAGCTCTCTGCTGTCACAAGGATTGCAATTAAGATCTTTATAGGAAACAGAAAATTAACAGTATCCAGCAGGAATACGGCCTCTGTGAGCAAATAAAGTATCTGTGCATAAGTACCATGCAACCTTCTGTTTTCTAATGGTTAATTCCTCTTACAAGCCAAGCTAGAAGCTTTCCAAGAGCAATTTCTCTTTCCCATTACGCCTGTCGCTCTCCTGGCCCCAGCTGGCTGCTTGCATATATAATGCAAGCCTGAACTGCCAGCATTTCCATTCCTTGTCAATAAACTCCTCCTTTCCAGTCTGCTGCTCGACAGGAATTGCAGCAGAAGGGCTTGGGCTGGCAGTGCCAAGGCAGAGATCCCTGCCGGGATGCACAGGGGCTGATTTTCAACTGGTGTGACTGCACCAGAAACCCACCTCTCCCCTGCACACCCGCACGCTGCCGTGGTGCCCGTACCCCCGCACGCTCCCAGCGCTGGGGCAGGCTCAGGCAAGCCACAGCTGCAGAAAGCTCTTGGGCTCAGACAGCAGCATGGGTCTACCAAGCCAAGAGCCCATCTGCACCAGCCTGCTGTCTTCTGCTCAGCTGCTGAGGCCGCGGCAGGCCAGGGGACCAGGCTGGACTTGCTCGAAACCTGCCTGCCCTCAGGTCTGGTTCAGGCAGATGCTGTTTGTGCCCTCTGCACACAGGCTACCTGCACACATACAAGAAGAAGAAGTCTCTCTAGTGTCATACGGCTCCACAACTTGCCTGCTGAATGTGTTTCAAGCCATCCTGTCAGCTCCACGCATCTGGAATTGATGAAAGCCTCAACAAGCAGATCTTGGAGAAAAATGCACACTCAGCAAGCTCTTCCCAACACAGCCACTCCCTCCCCAGCTCTGCTTCACGGCTCTCACCCCTCTGCTCTCGGTGGAGGCAGCCGAGGGTCTGTGTCCTGCCTTTCTAATTGGCAGCGGGTCACTAACCTGTGAGACTCACTACCCTGAGATACAGAATGAGAGGCTTTACAATGGGGTGAAGAGATGCATGAGCTGGCAGAGGAGGTAATTAGAGCCTGCTGGAGACTAGGGAAAACCATCTCCAGTGCATAACTTCCCATCACACAGCTCCTTGTGCCTACTTCTGCTGCATTTAGCAGTGGGCATTGCCTGAGGCCACCAAAGAGCCTTGTCTCCCCAGTCAGCATCTTTAACAGGGGATACAAACATCTCCAGTGTCACTGCAGCACTGAGATGCAACAGATCCAACATCACTGGTAGCAACTTGTCCGAGTGGTTGTTGGATTTATCTCCTTGTTGCCGGTCAGGCCCTGAGAATGGCTGTTAGCAGCAGGTGCTCTGCTGCTTCCTTTTTACAGGGAACGATCAAGGTCTAATGGAGACCTCAGGAAGAAGGGAACTGGGAGACTTGCACCTACACTCACCCAGCAGTTCATGGGCAGCTGGAGCAAAACTCAAGTCAGCCTTGAGTCTCACGGCACCTGCGTCTGCTGATCCTATTAAGCTAAAGGAGAATCAATCTCTCTGATACTGCCAGGAGTAAACCTGGAAAAGACCCAACTGTGAATGTGCTACCCCGCACCCTTGCCAAAAGGAACTGCAGATGTGTGCAGGACTGAACTCGCCACCCTCCCGTGCCACGGAGAAACACGACCGTGCGGAGACGCTGCCCACGGCTGGGACAGGCGAGCAGAGCCGCTTGCAGGGCATCACGACAAGAACAGGGATGGGGAATTCCTGAGGAGCTTCTGACCTCCAATTAGCTTGCACTAATTTCCCAGATCCATGCCTTGAAGGAAGCCCTCTGCAACAGGGGAGCCAGCCCCAGAGACACCCACACGCAGTGGCTCCGGACAAACATCACCTTTGAACCCCATGTCAATATTACCTGTGTCCCTGCAAGGTCAGTAATTCACGGCGCAGAGCAGTGAAGCAACATCTGGCCAGAGCAGGCTCGGGTCAGGTTTCACACTCACGGTGAGGCTGCAAATCCACAGGGAGAGCAGCACTCCCAGAGAGACCACTCCGAGGGACGTCTCAAACCCTCTCCCCACACGGAGAGCAGCCGGGACGTGGAGGGATATTAATCAAGTGGCATTTACAAAGAGAAGAGTAAGCTGTGAGCAAGTGCTGTGCCAGGACTCGTGGTCCCAGTGTCCCTCCATACCACAGGGGTGACAAGGGATGGGAAGAGACCTACGGGCCGCAACATGCCTTGTGCAAGGCTGTGCAGGTCCAAAATGTTCAACAGCACATCTCCACGCACACACACCACAGCGCCCATGTCCTGTGCCCGGGCTTGGGGCTTGCTGACCTGCCACGTGAACCACTACGGAGACAGTGCCACCTTCAGAAGAGAGTTTTTGAGGAGAAAGCAACTTCAAGTCCAGCTGGTTAATACTCTGGGGGAGTTTATGAAAATTAAGTCCCGTTATGAAAAAGCCGGGTCTCACCAGCACCGGGGCCTTCTCCAGCACAGCGGGTCTCAGCACCTGTGCTCAGCCACAGTTGGGTTACACGGCCACAAAACAGACTCACGTGAACATGACACCAGACCCGGATCTGGGGCAGGGTGGTTTGCAGCATCTTGCAGCTTGGAGAGCCCAGCTGTGAGTCAGGACGCTCCCGCCACTGCCCGGGGAAGGACCAGAGACTGCACAGGGTGGTGTATGCAACTGGGGCAGCCAAAGTAGGCAAACACTGAATCCACGTGCACTCGCACCCTCAAAACCAGGCCCTTGACCATTTTTAATACCAAATGGTGATTTTCGTCTCAGCACAGAGCTGCCAAAGGATGTGGGTTATGCGGGCAGGCTTTCCTGCATGGGTAGATGGTGACAAGCTGCTTTGGTTGCGGATGTAGCTGCCGAACTCAAGGGTGTCAGAGCTGCCGCAGGGAGAAAAACTGCTTTCTTCTCCCAGCAAAGACCAACTCTCAGCTCTTCCCAACCAAATTCCCATCAGTCTGCCTGCCCATAAATTTACAACCGTTTTATCTAATCAAAGCTCATCCAAATATTAAGAGCTCAGGGGCACTATGGGGAAAAGAGGAACGAGCAGCCAGGCCAGCCAGCCTGTTCCTCTGCCAGGCTGCAGGAATTTCCCACTGGATGGCTCAAGGCTGGACACCTCCGTGTCCTAAAGCTAAACCTGCTCAGTGCCATCCCAGCAAGCTAAATGGAATGGATTTGTGCAAGCTGAACAGATTTTGAATTCCTTCTCCAAGGCAAGGGAGGTCTATCTACAACCAAAATTCAGGGTTTTTGCAGATCTTCACTTCTGAGCCTCTGAAAAGTGGGAGCTGGAAAGGGTTGCAAGGCAGGGATCTTCAGAAAGCATATTCACGCCAGCCACCCCAGTAAGGGCCTGGGAAAAATAAAACTTGCTCGATAGTGTTCAAAATAAGTATCAGGGGAAGGCTTAGCTTCCCTCACACTGACCTGTCCGCCAGCAAACCAACATGAAGATGTCCCCACACCCACAGGTCCTGCCGGGCTGCGGGGGTCAGCAGGACAGCGCCAGGTTCAAGATGGGTCTCCAATGGCATGGCCGGGGTCCAGATCCCACGCAGTGCTCTCTCCACCAACTTTTCATACTGAAAGGCCTTATTTTAGGCAGCAGCCCAGGGCGAGTCACAGCGAAGCCTGGGGCTGACGCTGAGACTATTTGCCAACTGCAGGGGAGCGCGCGTGCGTGGGGCACTGCGGTGTGTTTGCTTTTTGCAATCGCTGTCCTGTCTGCAGGGCTCAGGTTGGAAGCACACTTCAGAGCACGACTATACTGCGCCAGATCCAGCCCAGCCAGAGCGGAGCAGAAATTTAGGGGCTATTAAATGGTGGGGTGACAGTTGAGGATATTAGCCGCTGCAGGTTCATCTGGCTACTAGGTCTCCCTGGCTTGTTTGGCTCCATGCAGAGGGGAAGAGGCACTGGTGGCTGCTGAAATCAGCGGTGCTGCCTCCAGCAAAGACGTCCCAGTGCCTGGCTGGTGCTGGTGCAGCCCCCAGTTGTTGACCAGCCAGCACCTGGCTCTCCTGACACCACCAGGCTTGCAGTGGCAGCGTGGGCTATCACTTCTGCACAGGACGCAAGTCACACCCTGTCCTTTGGCTCCCCTTCCCCTCCTTGTTCTCATGCACACTGCGTGCTCCCCCAGAGCATCACGATCTCCTTCCAACACAAGAAACGAAGCACCATCTTTGCTCCCTGGCTCGTTAAAATTATAAGAGAAACAAAATCAAACCACATGACCCAGTGCTACCTCATCCACTGGGTGATCTGTGAAGGACATGCAGAAAGAGTTTATCTGAGCAGCTCCTGGGGATACAGAGCAACTCTTTCTTCCCACCTTTGCCCATGCAGGGCTTTGACTTAGACTGAAATTTTGGCTCCCCAGTGGAAGCCATGGGCAATTGGGAAATGGAGATCAGAGTGAGTCCAGGCTGCAGATGAGACATTTGGGGGTTGAACCCTATTTATCAGAGCTCTACAACTGATTTTATTGGATAATCTACTGGAGTTACATGGGGTGCAAACCTGCAACAGAGCAAAAACTGGGCTAGCTGTGACAGCCAGCCATGAAGCAAGGATCCTGGCATCTGGAGACATCCCCACAGGGCAGCATGTGTAGGGTGCATTTAGCAACACCTCACATCATCTAGCCCTGCTGGAAGGATTTTACTGCCAAGGGGGCAGTTGTACTTGAAGAAGGGTAAAATTAAAAGATCAATGTGAAACAGTGGGGAAATCGCAGAGGGCTTGTAGTCGGATATAGACCTGTCCTAAAGCTGCAGATCCAGACAGGAGACAAGAGACAGGGTTTCCAGCAGTGCAAGCTCTGCAGATGCAGGCACCTATGTGGGAGAGGGCAGACTGGTCTGAACTGGAGAGCAAAGGCTGGGAATACAGGTTCAAGTCTCCCCTGACACAACTCCTCTCCACCCATGAATGATTTTATTGGGGGGGGGGGAAATACCCCCAGCCCTTAGGGTAGCCCTGTTCTCAGCATCAGTGCAAGCTGGGCAGGACCTAGGCATGGCGATGTTCATCCCAGGCCTTTCAGGCATCTACTCGGTGAGATGTTCCCTCCCTCTCAGACTGCTAATAGCCTTTAACTGCCTTTTAACAAGGAAAGTTTTTGGGCATTTGCCCAGCTGTGCCTCAAAGCCTCAATGTGAAACATCCCCCCCTTGGCCCCACAGAGGTATTTGAGGAGTTAAGCTCTTCTTTGGGTACTCAGCTCCGAGGGGGAGTAATGGGAGTTAAGCACCTAATGCCTTTGTAGTTTCTTGGCTTCTGATAGCTAGTCCTGGGCAAGACAGCTGTGTTTGCACTGGGATTAAGATGGAGGGTTTGTCATGCTCTCCATTCAGATGCTTGCGGGCAGCAAGGACCAAAAAAGAAAATCCAGCACGTAATAAACCCCAGCACCCCCAGGAGCGCCCCAGCCCCTGTGTGAGCACTCAGTCTCCCAGCCTCAGCCCTGACTGATGATCACCAGAAGGTCCTTCCCGCACCAACACAGGCAAAGGTCCTGCTGCTCCCAGAAGATGTTTTTGTGGAGCCCTTTTTGCAGCATAAATAGAAGTGTTGGGGCTTTGGGAGTGGGGACAAAGCAGAAAGCGTAGGTGTAACGTGCTGCTAGAGAGAAACAGCCGGGCTGGGATGCCAGAGGGATGCGGGGCTGGCAAAAGCTGGATCCACCTGGCAAGCCACCGAGACGTGAACCTCTCCTGCAGGCACAGAGTTAACTCCAGGCGTGCTAAGCCCCCTCCTTCCCCCTCCCAAAGCTCTAGCATGTATCAGAGATTCTCAGGAAACTGTAGAAAGCCAAGAAGGACTAGAGAAAGCATTCCTCATGAAAAGCCTGGCCCTTAGGAGCAGATGGGCTTCATTACTTCCCTGCTCTCAGCGTTGGACCGGGTAGATTTTTCTACCACGACAGGTCACAGCTACAGCATGTCACGTCTTCTTCAAACCTGGCAGATCTGAGCCTTGCCCAGTGCCTTGGCTGACAAATGTTTCTGTACTTTGAGCAGAAGGGCAGTGGCTGCATCCTGGGCGTCACAGCGTTGCGACTGAGAATTTGAGCCGGGCAAAACTGCCCCATGACAAAAGCAAACAAAACAGAAAAACTAACACCACCTCAGAGGGCGTCTTAGATTTCACATCCCTGCCCGCGCTTGCAGCGTTAGCCAGGGTGAAGGCAGCGTAGTCCTTGTTATCTGGAAGGCTGAGGACATGTGTCGGCCAGCTGCAAACATGACCCAGTCTCAGACAGCCTTCGCTGGCCGAACTGCGCTCACGTCCCAAGGCAGCTCCTGAATTTCAGCCTGAAAATACCTTTAAACAATGGGGAGGAACTGAGGTCTGAAACAGGCTCTTTCCTGTTCTGAAAAAAAACCCCAACCCTGGTTTGTAAGAGTCTTCTCTATCTAAGTGTGTCTCTATATATATATCTAAGTATCTCTGTTCAGGCGAGGTCTAGGTGCATTTGTAGGTTCAGGGACTGCAGCTCTGAGGGACTTCAGTCAAATCACTTATAAACTCTATAACCTCTTGTCCCTCCCTGAAGGGACAAATCTTTAGGTACAAGGATGGAGCTGACTGAGAGTTCACAAAAGCAACCGGAGACTTTGGATGCATAGCTCAGAAAACCTGAAGGGCCAGATTTGCAATGATCAGAAGCAACAGCTTCTCTAGGACCTGCTGAGAGATGCTGGGTTGGGCAAAAGAAACCATCCCAAAGTCGGCAGAGGGTGGTGGCAATGGGTATCCTCCACATCCACCTTGGGCTGCTAACCACACCGAAATGATGAGGCACCATCTCCTGCCTGCCATATGTGCTACGTGTGGTGGTGTGGCTGCTGGCACTGCTGCTCATCCTCCTGTAACACCCCAATTCTGCTCTCTCAGGCTGGGGAAGTGGTACCTCCACTCCAGGAGTGGCTGGAGGACACCTTGCTCACACTGCCCAGAGGAGATCCAACTGGTTGATGCAGGAGCAGATAAGGCTGGAGAGAGGAATCTTGCTTCTTCCCCACTCGTAAACCTTTCTGGAGCAGCATCACAACCTTGGCACTACTACGATCCTGGTTCTGGTATCGCTCCTTGTGAAAGATTCAGGTCAAAGGCTGAGTATGTCTAACCCGAAAAGGCCCACGAAGCCCAACAACTCATGCTGATAGTAGGTCATGGCAGAACATGGGGAGCGCAGAAGCCTGCGTTAAGCAAGTGCTGCTAAAAAGGCATAAGATGCAACAGCTGGATGCTGCAGTCAGACAGCACTGGAGGAGAAATAAAACAGCATTTTGAGATTGAGGGTTTTTCCTTCTTTCTTATTGGAGAAGGTGATTCAGTGCTGGAACAAACTGGAAACAACAGGAAGTGGAGCACTCCCGTCCCGCAGGCTGCCGCTGAGCAAGGTCTCCTTTTGTCCCCCCAGTCACCTCCAGTCACTGGACTGGACACAGGAAGGATGGGGCAAGAACAGAATAGCCCGGCTCTTATGCAAGGCTCTCTTGGGATCAGACTGAATGACCTCACCCTCCCTTCTTGCCTCAGGCTTCCAAAGGTGCCTCTTCCTCCAAACACTTCTGAGATTGCAAGGGGATTTCTTCTCAAATAACACTGTCAGAGATAGAAGCCTCGAGAGGGGGAAGGTTATGTAAAACGCTTCGCATAGCACCCAGTCGCCTCTCATGGGGAAATACGTTCTTCTGGGATGGAGGAGCTGCTTATTAACTGCTTAGGAGACTGCAAGTTCGTGCACATATCCCTCTGACCCTCAACAGCAGCCTGAAAACTGCCAGCTCTCTGGATGTCAGCACAATTTGCCTACTCACAGTCTCCCCAAAAGACCTATCATCAGGGTGACCCCATAGCACTTTTAATTAAGGTCATCACCTCACCACCTGCCACTCACCTCCGTCTACCTCCTTCAGACACTCTCCCCTCCCTCTACCCCACATCTGTACTAACATACTCATCCCCAGCTCCCCCACTGTTGCTAAAATCACAGAATCATCTCGGTTGGAAAAAACTTTGAAGATCATCTAGTCACCTGGCGCAGCTTGAGGCCATTCCCTCTTGTCCTGTTGCTTGTTCCTTGGTTCAAGAGACTCATCCCCCCTCTCTGCACCCTCCTTTCAGGGAGTTGTAGAGGGCCATGAGGTCTCCCCTCAGCCTTCTCTTCTCCAGACTAAACCCCCCCAGTTCCCTCAGCCGCTCCCCATCAGTCCTGTGCTCCAGCCTCAAGCTGCGCCAGGGCAGGGTCAGACTGGCTCTTAGGAAGGATTTCTTTGCAGAAGGGGTTGTTGGGCGTTGGAATGGGCTGCCCAGGGCAGGGGGGGAGTCCCCATCCCTGGAGGGGTTGAAGAGTTGGGTTGACCCAGCGCTGAGGGATCTGGTGGAGTTGAGAACGGTCAGTGTGAGGTTCATGGTTGGACTGGAGGATCTTCAAGGGCTTTTCCAACCGAGATGATTCTGTGATTCTGTGATTCAGAAGATGATGACGATCATGCTGAGGCCAGGCAGGCTCTCCTGGGTGCTGTGGGTTGACCCCAGTACAACCAAGTCACCCTGATGGACCACGTCACTCCCAGCACCAAGCTGAGATGGGGTGAGGGTTGCCCAGGAGCTGAGTGTACCTGCCCACACCACTGGTTCAGATGCAGGAGGGCCTGGGGGTGCTGAAAGATGCTCCAGCCAAACCCCATAACTCCCCACTGCCTCGGCCACGTGTCTGGGAACCTGGAGTGAGACAGCTGAAGGCCAACAGGACAGGCAGGACATCACCGTCCCGAAGCGAGCAGGGGACAGTCCACATGCTGCAGCTGCACCCCACGGCCAGGGTCAAGGCCTACAGCCCCCGCAGCCGTGCACTGGTCCAGCCAGCAGCAAGACAAGCCAAAGCAAAGCAGTCAGGGGTAGGAAGCCAATGCAAGCTCAAATCCACATGCGGCTGCTCTGAGACTTGTCTCACCTCTCCTGAGTGCCAGTGAGGTTGGCAAACACACCCGAGCCCATTTCTGCCTCCGGGATTCTGCCACCGACTTCAGTACAAACAAATTCAGCCCAGCACTGAAATAACCAACTCAGCGACATTTAGGAGCAGAGTTATTTCAGCACACACTGGTGTGTGGGTGTTCCTAGGGCAGAACAAGAAAGCCTTATTTCAGCACACCCATGATGTTCAGCGTAAACCGTTCCAGCCCACAACTGCCCCGATGGAGTTAAAAGTGGAAAACCCAACCGGAGGAGTTAATTCCCGCTCCCTGAGCTGTGCGAGCCCTTAGCACCCTCAGACTTAAAGGTTTCTGGATGTATCATTTGTCCCCCCTCGCCTTGTCCTGGTCACAGGATGGTTGGGTCTCCGTGTGCTGTTAGCAAGGATTAATCCAGCACATTGCACGTAACGGACTGTGGGTGGCCCAGGAAAGGCGACCTGCTGAATCCTGCTAAAGATGGAGAAAAGGATCTGAGTGCTCCTGGGGGAAACTCAGGGCACTGCTGCTTTTTCTAGCATTTTTCTTCATTATTATACAGAAACCAAATGACACCAGACAACTAGAACTCCAAATAACCTCAAGGCAACCATTGCTTTAAAGATGACATTTTTGTCTGCAGATTGTTTACCTATTTCTTTTGTAACTTCCAAAATCCAAGTAATTGGCCTCAGTTTGCTCTCCTTTGGGATGGAAAAAAAAGGAAAAAAAAGCAGCAATTTTTAGCTTGCTGCTTTTCTGTATATGGCAATGACCTTTCCTCTGCTAGTGCGAGTTTTCACAGAACTAAAGAGGAAAGGAACTGTAAACTGAAAAATAATAAGGGAAAGAAATGGCACAAAAATGAAGGCTGGACCCAGGGGGACAACTGTGTGGCTAGAAAATAACCAGATTTTAGAGAACATGAATATCACTTTAACTCACCCCTTTTGTGAACGTTAAGCGGCAAATCTGCGGAGGGTTTTCACCACCCTCGCACAGGGGCTTCCACTGAGTGACAACCGCCGCCGGTTTCCACCAGCTGAGGATCCCTACCCCAGACCTCTCACCATCTGCAAGACCTTCCGAAAATCACACTCCCACCAAGGCAACAGATCTTCAGCCTACTAAGGGCGTCGCATTTCCCAAAGCCTCGGGGAGTGTTCCAGACCCGAAATTCCCCCAAAACCCTCGTGAGATGCCATCGGTGTTACCGTCACCTGCTTTGCTCTGACCTGACGGGAACTCGGCGCGAAACTGCGTTGAGATCATGCAAGGGATTAAAGTCAAGTAAGCATAGGAAGTTCTGCTGACTCAGACATGCAGAAGTCTCCTTTTGAAAACCAGAGTCCTGAAAAGAGCCACATTTTCCAGTCAAATACTAGAAAGCGAATCCAATGTAAAAGGCAATCGTCTCTCTGTTAGGAGCCCTGGAGATCAGCGCCGATTCCGCGCTGCACTTTTTACTGAACAGTCCCAATACTAAATAAGATGCATATATCGTTTCTTTAAAAAAAAAGGTTACTAAGGAATACAACCCTGATTGCGATCTTCTGGGATTACTGAATTCATTTGACAAACTTCACATGCTCTTCTAGAAATAACAAACGCTTGCCGAAACCTAATTCCTTTTCAATCTTATTCAGCCAACAAGTTAAGCCTTTTTTTTATTTTATTTTTAGGAAAAAACACATTAAAGTGATGGAGCGGCCCCTATAAAAGGAAAATTGCATTTCATTTAGTCCGCACTGATAAAATTCCACTACCATTTCAGTCAAATCAGTCTTCTGAATTTTAAGATGCAACTTTAAAGGCCCCATTGATGGATTGCTGCTGTAATCAGAAAACATTAGTACATTGTTAAAACTACAGGACTTACTCAATAACGTCTCTTAGGAAAGAGGAGCTAATTTCCCCAAAAGAGCAGAGAGCCGACAGGGAAATAAATAACCCCTCCAGTGCAAAACGGTTTATATTTTCGGTCTGAATTGTTTCCCAATGTGGAAGATACTTCTAAGAGCACATACTAAAGAAGTCCCTTGAGCAATTCAACCAGTTTTCCCGGAGGTTTTAGTGACCGTGGGTGTGAAAGAGGCACTCGTGGGACAGAGGCAGCTCCTCTTACCTGTCCCAACCCCGGCGCAGCCTCGCAGGGGCTGCACGAAGCTGGAAGGTGATTTCTCGCCCCGTCTCCCCCCTGGCCGCAGGGACACGGGACGGGCCAGTCACCCCAAAGCCGCTTGCTTTTAAAACGAAACACGAAATTTCACCGCAAAACACCAGCGCTGCGGCGGCGAGGCGCTCACAGATCGCGAGCAAAAGCAACCAACAACTTCCCTGCTCTCGGCCGAGAAACGGCCCCCAACGCGCCCCCCAACTCCCGCTCCCCCCGACGCCGGGGTGACATCGCGGGTGACATCGGGGGTGACCTCGGGGGGCGGCCGGGGGTGACCTCGGGGGTCGGGCCGGGGGGGGGGGGGGGAGGGAGCGCGGGCAGCCGTGGCCGCGGCGCGGAGCGGGGCTGGGGGGGGCCCGGCGGACCCACCTGGGTTGAGGCTGCTCTGGAAGTAGAAGACGCCGAGCAGGAACGAGCCGAGGCAGGCGGCCAGCGCCAGCCGCGGCGCCCGGCTCCGCCGCATCCTCCGCCGCGGCCCGGGCCCGCCGAGCGGCCCCCGCCGGCCCCCGCCGCTCCGCGCCCCGCCCCGCCCCGCTCCGCGGCCGCGGCCGCCTCGCCTCGCCCCGCCGCCGGCAGGAAGTGACACCGGCGGGGGAAGGGGAACTTCGCCCCCCGAGTGCCCCGGGGCTCGCCCCATCCAGCCCCGAGCAGCGGCGGGGGGGGGATCCCCGGGGCGGGGGGTCCCGTCCGCACCCCCGCCGAGGCTGGGCAGCTCCTGGCAGGGGCAGGGCGAGCGGCTGGGGGCTGCCAGGGCTCGGCAGTTGCCGCTGACTTTTCTCAGCGCTTTCGGTACTTCCTAAGCATCCCCAAGTTTCGTGGCCTTAAAACCGCTTTTTTTTTTTTTTTTTTTTTTTTTAAATTGATTTCGCTTTTGGCTAACCCCCCGGCCCTGCAGACTTTGAAGGCATTGACACAATGAAATATAGACGCAAACCGTTGACCAAGTTGGAAACTTAAGATTGGATCCAGCTGCTCTTGGGCTCCAAAAGGAGTTTAGAAAGCAAAGCGGGGTCCACTCTGAACCTCATGACTCCACGGGAGAGCCCTCCTTATTCTCTGCATCTCTGGTCTCTGTGTGAAGCACTCTAATTCGATTCTAACTCAATTTTTCTTTATATGGGTCTGCCATGCCATAATTAAGAAGATGAACCTTGCCATCAAACTTACTGAACCCTGTCAGACCACTGTTAAACTCTGTTAAATTCCATCAAACTTATTGAACTACGCCAAATTCTTATTTTACCTCAGTAAAACATATTGCTGCTTTTCTCTTTTGAGCGAGGTGTGTTCCACTCATCCGTGACAGAGACTTAGTCAAATAAGGACGAGGCACTCGGACAGTTTGTCTGTGGGGCCTTTGTTTCGTTTTTATAAAAATCTAATCAGTGCACTAATTCTGCATTGGACCACATTTTAGCACCTTTATTTATGGGAATAACAACTTACTTTGAACTGATTTTGTTCAGTTGGCTAACCCCCCCAGCCCTGCAGACTTCCGTTGAAAGCAGTCATGCTTCTGACTAATTCGCAATTAAGTTATATTATAGAAGGAGGACATAATTTTCTACTAATCTCTGCATGTTTTTGGAAAGCAAGGGCGCAGAGCTCTCTTACGGCATCCCTTAACCTCCAGGCTCTGTAACTGCAGGCAAAACAAGCTCTGAGCTTCTGTTGCCCCAGTTTTGAAATAGCAACAATGCTGTTGACCCACCTCTGTAAAACACTCAGGATCTACTCAAAGGCCACTTGCCGAATTAGAAAGCCGGGCTGAGAGCTGGATTCCCACTGACAACAGTCACCGAGTGCTTCTCTCTTCATCCCCGAAATGCTTAGCTTCAAGAAAAAGAGGACAGCTCAAGGAGGAGCTGCTGGGAATGACAAAGCCTGGGTGCATGCACATGCTGGACTTCATTCTGCCCTTGTTTAGGGCAGAGTAAACCAGGAGGAGGAATTCACTGCGGTGAAGGAAGCTGGAACGAAACAAGAACCCGAGAAGTGTCTTGCTGGCCAAGCTGAGCTATGACCATGAAATTACCCAGTGCTTTGAAGTCCGTGTTGGATGATGCAGAGAGGGGCAATAGAAACGAGAGACCACAACTGAGACCCTCATGTACCTCCTTGCAAGGACACACCAGTGTTTGCAGTAACCAGTTGGAAAGATCATCTCAGCTCCTGAGCCCTGTGCCCACCTGGTGTGTGCAGGGAGGGGCTGTAGCCCCACCACTGGGCAGCGAGACAGTGCTGGGGGAGAGCTGGGAATGGCTCTGCAGATGCAGGCTGCGCCCTGTGGCGAGTGGTGCAGCAATTTTGGCCCCCTCGGCGAGTGTGCCAAGAGCTGAGATTTGCCTTACAGGCTAAGATGGGCTGCGAGACCCCCAGGATGAAGGGGCTGGCTGAGTCCAGGTGGGGAGGAGGGACTGGTGCGTGTGTGAATACATTTTGATATTTGCTTACAGGAGTTCCCTCGTAATGGGATGTGCTACAAAGTGAAACTGCCCTTTATTTTTGTTTCTGAAGAGGCTTCCGACAACCTCAGAGGGGAATAAAGACTTACGGGTTTTGTCAGCATTAGAACAGACCTGAGTAGTTCCCTGAGTTTTCTCAGTGTCTGCTACAGCAAAAGGGACGTCTGGCACTGCTGTCCTTGAACCTCTCAAGGGAACAGGGTGAGGTTCAGAGGCTGAAGGCATATCCAGCCTGTGCAGTGGGAACCCCCTTCCAGTAGTTTTCCAGGAGCTGGAAGGTGCACTCAGACAGTTGGTGAGTTTTTCACTATTTACATCTCCCAGTACTGAAACACTGGAAAATCCAGCCCACGGCTCTCAGAGGAGCTAAGGAAAAAAAGCATCCCTTTAGCCCAGCTTTCCTGGGTTCAGCAGGAGAAATAAAAACAGTAGGAGTGCCCAAACTTCACCCATAGTTGGACATTGCCTTAAAAGACAGTAAAACATCCCAGTTGAAACTCAGACACTGACCTGTCGAGTCCTGCTGACTGCTGTCTGTATCCCACAGCCGGAGGGCAGGGCCCGGGCCATCTGTGATCACGTCAGCTCTGCAGGGCTGGTCTCCCAACCCGAGGTGAACGTGCGTTGGGATCCACGGGGCTGGAAGGGGAAGCACACCACGAAGATTTCACAGGATTCCTGGGTGGACTCAGCTGCAAATATGATCAGCTCCGATGCTGAAACACCCTTTTTAGAAGAACAAACACATTTCAAGGGGGAAGAGGTACTTTTTGGTAAGAGCTGTTGGGTGGTAACGGCCCCAGCTGCTGGGAGGTCAGGCCTTTGCTGTTGCCTATTTCTGTGTGTCTGAAAACGCCCCCCTGGTCCCACATGCTGATGTCTTGTAACATCCCCCTTCCCCTGCAGCCCCACCGTACGGAAAAGAAAGAGTAACCCCAGCCTGTAAGGCAACCAACAGTGGCTGGTGCTTACCTGAGAAGAAAGGCCACCCCAGAAGTGTAGAAGGGTAGAGGATTAAATTCAAGCTCTCAGACTCCCAAATTATTATTCCAAGCCTATTTCTACGGGAATTGTCAGATTCAGTCTGCAGTGGAAAAGCCCCTCTCACCCTCCCCAGGCACCACTGGCAACTGGAGAACAACTGCAGCACGCAGCACACGTGAAAATACGAGTGTTCAGCGTGTGAAATGAGTGCGGCAGTTTTCCATGGGCAAGCACCGAGCATGGCTCTCTTAATCTGCTGCTTTGCCAGGTTAATTGGAAGAATTGGAAATGGAATATTTGCTAGAGAGTGGCAATGGCTCCTTCCCTGCCAGGCTGTGAACTCCCCGTGGAAGGGCCACCATGCTCCCTCTCTGCACCACGGGGCTCAGGCCATGGCTGGAGCTATTTATGGCTGTAAAGACAATATTGATAACCAAGAATAATGGTCAAATGGTACTAATAACACGGCATGGAGGAAAATTATTTATTACTGCCGAGGCCTGGAACTGCATCTGACTTGTAGGTGAAGAGGGAGTGCTTTTTGCCTGCAGGAAGATGCTGTGCCTTTGATGCAGTACATGCTTGATTCCCTCCCTGCTCATTAGTAGTGCTTTTTACTGTCTTCTCAGCAGGTTTCTTGCACATGCCTTGCTGTTTCCCAGGACCTTGGTGCCACTCAGTGAGATTAACCCCAAGCTTTGGTCTGGTGACCATGTTGAATGGAAATCAAACAGGAGCTAGTTTCAGCTGGAAACTGAGGAATCTGTTGAACTCCTCCCCAATTCTTGGTTTTCCAGCTACTGTGAAAAGGAGCCTTTCTAGGGGATATTTTGATTTTGCACCCAGTTATTTAATTCTGGAGCCGGAAGGCCACAGAAATAGTTTACCCTGGCCTCATGCTGATGAGACCTCCATCTGCTGGTGGCCAGGCACCAGTGCATTCTGCCTTTGCTGCTGGAGGCCCCAAATTTTACCAAGTTAGCAAGGGCTTGGGCAGATATGTAGGGAATTACACTGGTGCTGTACAGGCTTTCTTCAGAGACCAGCAGCTGGGGAGCTACTCCCAGAGGTGACCGTGGGTAATCTCTTCTCTGTTTTCTGAGAACTGCATTAGACATCACTCTGCCTCCAGGATTTCTGCGGGGTCCAGTGTATCCTGATACCTGATGCTTTGTTTTAAATTTTATAGCATCACTGTAATGTGCCAGCTGAGAGGGACTTTGCAAGGCCTCAGCTCATCCCCTACTTGAGCAGATGTTTGTGCAGCCTGTTCTGAAAGTTTCCCCGAGATGGACACCTTATGATCTTACCAAGCAAGCCCTTCCAGCTCTGCAAACCCTCAAAAAATTTTCCTGCCACCTTATCTGAAACATCCTCGTCATAACTGGGACCCACAACATTTTTCCCTGAAAGACAAACACTGGGTCTGCCACATTTCTGTATTAACCAGGAAAGGTCAATTCTACTCACAGCACCAAGCTGGAATAATTGCTTTCTCAAGCAGTCCATTGGTTTTCCACCATCTCCTGTAGTCCTTTTCACCTGCAGAATGGGAGTTTTCAAATATTATTTCATCAAAACACTAGTGCTTATATCCCTTTTGCACTGATATACAACAGCCATACTTCAAAGCAGCAGAGAGTCACGCTGGGGTGGACTTTTCACCATTAAATGTTGGAGTAAATATTTGCAGGCTCAATATATAAGAGAAACAAGTTGGATAAAAGGTAGAATTTACATTAAATACCTCTGGAGAATTAAATAATAAAACAAGATGCTTGATGGATCTTTTAAATCTATGGCCAGATTTTGCCATTTGTACATACAAAGTAGCACTGATGCCTTGAGAAATCTCCTTGGTCTCAGGGGGACAGGGCAGAGGAGAAGCAGAGGATCCCAAAGACACTCCACACCCGGGGGAATCCCACTGATTTGGTGGGTATGACGGCGTACGTTGCCTAAAGTTAAGCAGGTTCATATGCCTTGTCAGAAAAAAAAGTACTAAGGGTTAGGATGGTGCAAATAGCATCTGGTCCTGAGTAGCTGATACTGTAACCTGGCTCATTCCACAGCTTGCCGACCTTTCTGTTCCCAAACAAAACGCCAGCCGCTTCCCAGAGATCCTTTTGCAGTTATCTCCTGATCTCCTGGGATTCCTGGTCTCCTTGAAGATGAAGAGACTAAAAACTGGGCTTTCACTTCTCATCGTGAAGTGCTGGCCTCTTGTCAAAATAGATTTCAGGAGATCATTCCTTTAACCTTCTTGCTGCCACAATTTAAAAAAAAAAAAAAGGCAAAAAAAAAAAAGCAAAAGCAAAGCAGCAGCTGTTTTCTTTTAAAAGCACCAGTGGTAATGGGAGCAAACCAAATTACAGGCTCTGAGGACTACTCTGTGTCTGCAATGCTTGCATCTACTGGAAATGCCGTTGGTATGATGGAAACACCCATCAACTGTTTTATTCAGTGCTGGCAACTAGAGACCGTGTTCGCCTTTTGTACCAGGAATTTCTATTTCATTATTTTATATGCCATTACCAGCTGGGAGCTTGTTCTCTGCTGATGCCTGATTTAGAGGCCCTCACGAGGAAGGGCTGTGATTTACAGACACACACTGTAAAGCCCATTGCCCTTGGTCTCAGCACCACGTTGGGAGCTGCAGTTACTTCGGACAGCGAGAGCAGCAAACCAAACCTGTCAAGCGTCCCACCAGGAGTGTGGGACTCACTCCTGCGGTCGGTGTTTGCTTCGTGCTCTCCTGTTTCTTGCACATTCACAGCAGAAAGCTGCAGCCTTTCTCCTTACTGCCCAAAGCAGCTGCAACCCGCCAGGTCTATCTGCCGTCCCTGTAACAGTGACACGCGGGGTTATACAAAGAGAAGGGGGGGCTGTAATGTCACTGCGTGGCTGGGGTGGGAGCCAGCTCCTGACCTTTCTGCTCAAGGGAACCATGTGAAGCCCTGGAGCAAGGTACCACCACGGTCCTGCCCATCCCGTGTCAGTGCACAGCAGACGATTCCATGCGTGGCTTCTGCATCGCAAGGAAACACGTTTCGGAGGGAGGAGATGGAGAGAGGTAATTTTTCTACTGTGTCACATAGATCTCCTGCGAGCAAGGCTTTGCACAGAGCGGGGAGTCATATACTCGGTGCTCTTTTTTATAGTCTGATTATAGTGGAGGGGAGAGAGGAGTCTGAGCTTTCCAAGAACAAATAGGTCTTGCAAGAAAAACATGTTTCAAGTTTCCCTCTGGAGGTGGAAATTTCTCCCTCTTATTCCTTAAGATGTTGCCTCCTCCAAGGAAGAACTGTATCTGCAACATCATGAGGGCTCTGAAAGGAAGGGTAAAAACTCCTGAAACAGGACCCATAGGGTTTTACCTGGCTCATAAACACCTAACTCAGAGCAGGTACGTTGCCAGACTTCTCACAGGACCTGGATTACCTTCCCTTTCAGGTTTCCTAGGATTAGTGGCCACTGAATATTCACTATTCAGTAAAAATATCTTGTCTCATTCTTACCTTGTGCTGCAAATCCCAAGAGATAACACCAGATCCTATTGTGAGGAGAAAAAAAACCCCACCAAATACTCCTATAGTTATATACCCAAATCCCTCAGGGCAGGATGGGCTCTCAGGGACCCAAGCCTGTAATTTTTTTGTACAGATGGAAAAGCCTGACTGCATCCTGAGCCTTGCTGCATCACCTCACCGCGCAGCACAGCAATATTTAAATCCCTGGGGGATTACGAGCGCTGCCCTACTGCCTGAGTTTGGGATTAAAAACAAGTCACCGCCAGACTTCCCCAGAGAAACCAGGCCCTTCTCACGATGGCCAGATCCGCGCCAGGACTGGGACATCCCTCTCTGGGGATGTGGTGCTTCCCCTGGTAGCAACGACTGGGCTCAGACTGGCGAATAGAGATGCCACGTGCGTGCCAGCACGTTGTGACTGGGCAGTCTGAGGGCATTAGCGCTGGGGAGCATCCCTGTAAACACCAGCCAGGCAGCCTGCCTCTGGGAGCTGCTGTTAGCTTCTAGGAGAGCTGAGCACACACACAAATCTCTTTGTTTCAAGGATCGTAGCGTCACAGACAAGGTACTGATAGTACCAGAGCCAAGTAACAGGCAGTAGAGGAGCTGCCAGTTTGTGTTACACTGATGAACATCTAAAACCAGTAAAAGCCACCACTGAGCTCCCCATTTCACTGCCCCTACCCGTGTAACATCGCGATGCCTTCCAGCGCTGCACCAGGAGAAGGGACTAACGACTGTCCAAAATTTATTTTGAAACGCCTCCAGGAAACAAACACTCACTGGACACTCTCTTTACTCTGTGTGGTGGTGAGAAGAGCTGGTTTCATGCACATTGACACAGAGGCACCTATTTTTCAGGCATGCTCTCAGCAGCACAGTTTACATTTGGAGTGGAGGATGGCAGAGGCTTGTGACAACCCTCCTCTCCTGTGGGCCGTTCCTGACTTGGACCCCAGGAAAGCCTTTTCCCAGACACAAATCCCTCGAGTTTCCCTTGGGCAAAGGCTAAGGAAGGGTTTATTTGGTGTAGTGGCTAGTTCTCAAATACTTTGCAGAGCATCAAGACCCAATGAGTTGAGTTTTATTACCTGCTCCCCTGAGGCACATCGAGAACAGGAGAAACTCGCCTGCATTTTGGTTTCCTACCATCTACAACTGGGGGGAACACACTAGGGAGTCTGCGTTACTGGCTAACACCAAACCTCACAGTAATCTGTCATGCCCTTGCTAGGGTATTCGGGAGCCCAGGGCTTGCACCCCTTGATCTGTTAGGGCTCTGTCTGCATTCAGGTCCTATTGGGCCTCTCCAGCAGTGGCAGGTGAGATGGGCACAAGACCTGCACCATGTGCTCACCTCGCTACCACAGTTCCAGCATGTCAGAGAGAGTCTCTCCTTGGAGCCTGGGCATAGTTTGTATTCAAAATATTCCCAAAATGGGGAATCAGGGGCTTGGAGATGCCATCAGGAGATGTCTCCATACTACAAGTCAATTTGAGCCCTGTGAAGCGGGTGATAACTAAGAGGGAGGGAGTGTTTGCCCACACAGGCATGGTGCCTTTGCTGATGTATTTGCAAGCCCAAAATTGTTAGTCTGAAGCCTGTAATGAAAAGGCCAGATCTTTGGCTGTTGTAAGCATTTGCTCAGTGACTGAATTCATTTTATCCCAGCCGAGGGACCGCATCCAGGAAGTCTATACATACATTTAATAGAAAGAACTTTGTTAACAGCATATGATTTTATACCTTCACAGAAGGTATAAAACAGATTATTCTAAGCTGGTCTTTATTTACTTGGAAGCATGTGACTCAATAGCACAGACAAGTCTGGTGTCTTAGGAGCAAGAGCAGGTAGCAAAGACTGGTCAGAAATTTCTGTGAAAAGTCCTGTTTTCTGGACTTTAATCTATTTACGTTGACTTGTTCGTGACCAGAACCCCAGGACTAAATGATCTGGTCTTGTGATCTTCTATATCCAGCCAACCAACAGCCAAGATATAGCCCAGGAGAGAGTCCCTAGTTTAAGTACCTCATCTGGAAAGCCCCTTTCTTAGCACAGCAGCAATGTGCGCAAGACTGTGGTCTGGGGTGTTTCATTCTCCAAATCCCTAGGTGTGAGCAAAGGCAAATTTGTCCCTGAGAATGGAGCGAGGGGCTGTACTGTGGTGAGAAGTGCTCATGGCCAAGCAAAGCAGCTCCTCAGCCTGGCGAGGCATTGCGAGCTTGAGAGTGCTCTCTTCCCGGCAGCGGTCACTCTGCTGCTATTATGCACACATCCATCTGAAGTGCCTCCAAATGCAAAGGGAAGGGAAAAAAAAAATACACTGTAAGTAACAACACAAATTGCTGTTGGTGGTCAGAGCAGTGCTATAAAAGTCTCCTTGACCACAGAATGAGAATGCTGAGAAACCTCCCTTTCTCCTTAAAACCTTGTGTTATAGGCAGGGACACAAGTCCTGTCTGTTCTTGTCCCTCTCACATCAGGGAAGCTTGGGCAGGTCTGTCCTTTCTCCCCTCAGCACCCCATGTCCTGACAGCATAACCAGACCATCCAGAAATACTGACATTGCTGAAAATCCCTACAATGAAGCAGCCTGGCCCTGGAGAAAGAGGAGAATGAAGAAAGAAAACATTATAGAGTGACGTTTTCAAAGAAACCCGTGTGACTTAGGTGCTGCCCTCACTGACCACATTTAGATTAGTCTTTAGGTTCTTAAATCCCTTTAGTACTGCTGAAACATTCCCTCATGACTAAAAACAGAGTTTCTTGTTTACCGAAGGGTGTATGATTAAAATAATCATCATCATCTAAATACCGTTTGTGAGGCTGTTCCCTGCATGTACTGCCACAAAGTCAAACCCAGGTTCGTTACTGCAATTTTAAGCATAGAGAATTAATTGCATATGCCTAGACATGACAGGGCTGGTCAAATCCAATCTAAACATCTTCTATTTCATGTAAACCCTGGCTGAAAAGGCGTATAAATAATCTGTGTCCAGCAATTGTCCATGACACTCTGTGTTTTCACTGTTCTAGGAAGCCTGAGATACTATTTTTATTTAGACTAAAAATAATAAAGGCTTTTCTCCAATCCTCTGGGTGACCTAATTGAATTATGTCTGCATTAGCAAACGCCACCACTGCTAAAATCAGACAGCCACCTACCCGTAACATCTAGGAGGCATATCTGGGAGGCATGGTGTCTGCCTGCTCCAGAAACTCTATCCAGAGGTGTCTTTGCAAGACGTTTAGTCCTGGAAAGTTACCAAATCAGCTTAGTATGGAGTGGAGAATGCACATTCCAAGTGTCTGAGCCACCACAGAGAAAGCCCAGCTGGCTGGCTCCTCTCTTTTATGAAGAAATCTTTCAAACAAGGACTTGGTCCAGTGTTTGCACAGTCCATCCTGGACAGAAGGGGACAGGTTTTGCAGCTGGAGCTCTTATTACTACCACAATTAATTCAGGAGAAACAGCCCAAGTAGCCCTGCAGACTGCAGCCTGACCAACTTAGATCAAAGGTTTGTGGGTAATGCCTTGGCCTCTTCTTGCAGATGTTACCCACGGAGTGATGGCTCATGAGTTTTTGCATCATGTGCTCCCAGAAACTTAAGCCTGTGCATCCCAGTCTTAGTTTCCAAACACTTTTGGTTGCAGCCCAGTGGGAATATGCCTGTCACCCTACTATGGGCGACCCTGGAGGAGGTACCAGTGTGACCTACAAGGTGACCTCCCATTTAAGCACAGAGACTCTGGCTGGCTGAGTTATTGGTGCTCTGCACTGCTCAGGGCATGGCCAGACTTCCTTCCAGAGCACTTGGCTTGTAATGTGAGCACTGCTGAAAGTGTTAAAGAACAGTCTGACTGCTACCAAATCTATATATTGATGGCAGCTCACTCCTGTACTTCTTAAGCAGTTGCTGTATTTCCAGCTGGTCGCAATGAGACGGGCTCTACCCTTTTCAGTGTAGCTAAAATAATCCACAGAATGAGCCTGACCTTCTCTGAAGTTTGCTGTCAGTGAGGGGGGGAGAGAAAAAGCTAATTTTTTTTCTACAGATGTTCTCAGCAATACTGTGATTTCAGCAAAGCCAGAGAGAATTCAAATGCCTCTCTCAGCTGAGGAAGAAAGCACAGTCATATGTCTTCCCCAAACCTTCTTTCCAAGTAACAGTGCAGCCAGTGTCATTGAAAAAAAAAAAATTAGAAAAAAAAAAATTAAGCAAATAGTAGGGTGGTGGTTTTTTTTTTGACTGTTATTTCTGCGGTTAAAGTTACAGCTAAAAGCAGGAGTAGCAGGTTACAGCAGAAACTGAATATGCTACTGTGCAGGGGTTCAATTCAGTGAATGGGCAGTTAAGAAGAAAATGGTTTTCAAACTTCAGAAATGAATTTAAACAAAACATGATTATCTCTTTCAGTGGGGGCATGTTCAGAAAACACATGGATGGATACAGGACAAGACAGCTCAGGCGTATGTTGCAACGTTTAAAACCTGAAGCAATGAGAACTGCACTGAAGCTTGCTCTGTTTTATGTCCATTTGCCATCCTGGAGCTAGCGGAGTGGAGGAGCTTGAACAAAGTGCTTCAGTCAGCCTCGCTTATGCCCTGAAATGCCCCTGCCCAACAATTCAGTGCTGCACTCCTCCAGTCCTTCAGAGGGTTCTCCCAAACATCAGATGGGGGAGTAAAGCCACCCCCAACCTCCTGGTTTTATCAAAGCAAGACTAGGAATACCTAATAACTAATGAGGAAATAAAAATCTGCTGCTCCAATTGCAGGGGTGGCAGAGAAGGACACGCTCTGAATGAAATACAAATCAGTACAGCACTGCAACATGGCCCTCATCCAAGCTTGCGTGGTGTGTGCAGGCTGAGGTTCCCTCTTCGGGGCTCCCCTTTGCACCACGAAGCTGGTGAGATCCAGTGGCTGCTGCTGTGTATCAGCCCTGTGCTGAAGGGGGATCAATTCCATCTGGGCCGAAAGCACCAAGCTCATGTCACTTTTTAACGATGCCCACAGACCATGTGGAAGAGCTTCATGCTGCCCAGCAAAGCAGCTGTAGCTGAGCAGTAAAATAATCAATGAGAGGGAACCATAATTATACATTATCTAGAAATATGGCTGGCCCAGAATATAGACTCTGGCTCCATGCAAGGAAAAGATTAGGAATTGGGGAAAAAATGTAATAAAGCTGTGTTATTCTGACAGTTAATTCTCATCCACTCTGCAGTGCAGTTATATATGGCTTTACTGTCCTCTTCTATTCTGCTCTCTTAGCTATATTTCCTCTGGTAGTTGGTTTGTAGCCAACCAAACTATTCCTGCAGAGTCCAACAGAGATTCATGGTGCTAAACCAGCCAAGCATGCAGTCAAGGCTAATGCTGGCTTTCCAGGACCGCCTCTCAAGATTTCCAAAGCTTGACAAAGTGGGCAGGACTCCATGGATCTCGTGAGCCACTGTTTGACTATGCAGGAATTTATCATTATGTGGTCGCTACAGCTTTAGCTGAAGAAGGGATATACTTTACTAGTTAACATTTTCCAATGAAATCTTAATTGGACTGTGCAGAAGCCAAGAAAAGAAAACCATTCTCAGCTGAAGTCTCTGAGATCTATTCTGCAATCAGTCAGGACAAATGCGCAGTAGAGAGAAACCTAATCCTAACTTCCACCCTTTGTGACCAAGGCTAGGAATGGCAATGAATGACAAAGCAAAATCTCCTCATTCTGAACGCCGTGTCCCAGACACCTCTCCTGAGTTCAAAGAAGTCTGATCTGCAACTGCGTGTTGACATTTGTGAATGTGACAGTGAATCTGAAAAAAATTACTATGAGAAGGAAATGGTATCAATCAATAGCAACATGAAATCACTTCATGTGCTTCCTCACTGTGTTAAATAACGGCTGAATAAGTGAGAATATGTAACAGCTGAATGACATATTAGACTGTATAGAAACACATGGCAGTGCTAAAAGTATCAGCTTTTCCTGCACAGAGAAGTAGTGCTATTTCTATATGGACTTAGCCAACAAAACTTTCCATCCACTCCAGCTTTTGAAACAATTAATCTCATGGAAACCAGAGCGGGAAATCCTGCTGGGGAACCAAATGCTTTAAAAACAGTACTTTGGTGAAAGATCCAAAGGCAGTGGAAGCAAATGCACCTGACTTTCTGGGCTGTACTCAGAGAAAGCCCCCTTTAGTTGCAATGACAGATGTGAATACCTCTGTTCTCCTGTCCCAAGCCTTTCTTGCCAACTTTAAATCATACTAAGTGCAAAATAGGGGCGGAAATCTTTCTGTAACTAGCTTCAGAGATCTGTTTTTCTCCTTGTCCAAAAAGCCCTTCTACCCACTTGCCCTCAAGAATATTGGCTGCACAATCAATCACCAATCTGAAGAAACCCGCTTAGCACGGGCATTTCCCAGGAGATTGGTGTCCAAACCCTCTCCAGATGCCGAAGGTGCCATTTCTGACAGTACAGGACTTGTTACCAAATCTGAATTACCCCAGTTCCCAGGACCCCTACGCACACCAGGGTAGAGGCAGGTGCCACAACGGTACTCGGAGACAAGAATGAACCTGGCAGCCAGGGGAAGATACTGAGAAAGTGGGAAAAGTAATGTCATCTCCCAGTTTTGGTGGCTGACTCCAGGGGGGTTGTAACAACTGGGAAATATTCAAAATGTGATTGCCCAGACTCATACAATCAACTAAAATCAGGCCATTTGTCGACTTTAGGGAGGGCAAAAAGGTACGTCTGGCCACATGAAATGCTCTGCTATCACTATCCCCCAGCTCAGAGGCCACGGACAGATTTGCAGTGATTCAGCCCTGCCACAGAGAGGAGAAAGGGAGACGAGACCCCCGAATGGATTTGGTGAAGAGAGGGAGAGAGAGGACAGCAGCGGACTACTCGGAGAGAGGACAGTAGCAGGGATAAGCGAGTTATCCAGGAGACAGACTGTAACAGAAGGCAACGAAATGGACTGTGGCTTTGACATTTGTTTCGTGCTGGCTCTGAGGACAGCCCTGTCTGACATTAGAAAGCACATCCAGGACATGGCAAGTTCCAAGTCCGATGTGGGTGGTAGAGTTTCCTTTACAAAAAGGAGAAAAACCTCTACCATAACCCAGTACGTAGTAAGAACAACATTCAGTAACACATCTCCTTAATCTTGGTCATAGAACAGCTGAAATATTTTTGCTGAAATTTAATGCAAATTAATTGGCATGAAGCAGATGCTCTTGGTTGGGAAGTTTCAACCCAAATAGTTGCAATTTGGCAAAACGATAAGCAGCTGAAATGAGTTATTGTTGCTGGAAGTGTGAGTCTATTTTAACCATAGGTGGTGTACCTGCACCACTTACCGTATGCACAGAATCTAGTACTGCGACAACAAAGGCAGAAATGAAGGCTGATACTGTTAATCGCTAACCCTAAAGCATTGTAAGGAAGTCAGGGAACGCAGCTTTTTCCTTGGAGTGCAGAGGTGGTAATTTCACCCTCTCTTGCAGAGGAAACACTGGCTGCTCAATTTAAATTTTCACAGATCAAAAAAAAGTCCTCCAGGAGGTTTCTAATCCATGCCTTTAACTGAGCCTATGAATTTTGAGACCCCCTCAGACAGACAGCATCTTATTTTCCAAGCCTTTTTGAAAAGCCTAATAAAGATGAAATGAGCAACATTTTTATTACCGATTCTAACACAGAGGCCAGGAGTGAGGGCAACGAAGCTGGTGAAGGACCTGGAGAATAAATCCTATGAGGAGCGATTGAAGGAGCTGGGACTGTTTAGTTTGAGGAGGAGAAGGCTGAGGGGAGACCTCATCACTCTCTACAGCTCCCTGAAAGGACATTGTAGAGAGGTTGGTGCTGGTCTCTTCTCACAGGGAATTAGCAAGAGAACAAGAGGGAATGGCCTTAAACTGCAACAGGGGAGGTTCAGAGTGGACATTAGGAAAAAATTTTTCACAGAAAGAGTGGTCAGAGAGTGGAATAGGCTGCCCAGGGAGGGGGTGGAGTCACGATCCCTGGAGGTGTTTAAGGGTCGTTTAGATGAGATGCTGGGGGATGTGGTGTAGGGGAGAACTTTGTAGAGTAGGGCTGATGGTTGGACTCGATGATCCCAAGGGTCTTTTCCAACCTGAATGATTCTGTGATTCTGAGTGGAAACATCAGGGGACACCACTGGGTTAGTAGATGGGTACTGTGGCTTATCTGCATTAGAAACTTGAGGATGAAGGCATAGGTATAGTTTGTATAAAGATGTAGGCAGAGCTGTGCAGGGGAGTGAGGTTAGAGAAGGAGATGATGGAAAGCAGTGGTGAGCAGAAGGAGCACACAGCCTACGAGTTGGATTGACAGGTGCATAAAAAGAGATTAGTATAATGACAGCGTCCTGGGTTTGAATCTAAATTCTTCAACCAGATTCTAGGGGAATATTATAGCTATTACATAAGCAAGACAGGTGAATTGTCAAAGTAACTTCAAACATGAAGAACCCTGAAGATTCACTGGGATGGATGTTTGCACCCTTTGGAATCAGACTTGACATCAAAAAGATGTGCAGAAGAGAGTCCCCCCTCAAGCATCTCACAGAATCACAGAATCAACTAGGTTGGAAAGGACCTTGAAGATCATCTAGTCCAACCATTAACCTAGCACTGCCAGTTCCCATCTACACCATATCTCTCAGCGCTATATCGACCCTACTCTTAAACACCTCCAGGGATGGGGATTCCGTCAAACTAACAACAGTCCCCCAAAGCCATGCTCACTGACAAGCTCTGTTCCCAGTTTACCATATTGCACGAGCCCTGTGTAAAACCAAAAGGAAAGCAGCTGTGAATGCAGAGCTCTGCTCACAAATTCAGCAGAACTTCCCAAAGCCAGCCCCGGCAGGAGGAAAGCCCACGAGCCCAGGGGTGTCAGCAGTTTCCCCCCACACTTCTGCTTTGGAAAGGGGGTACTCAGTGCTTCATGGCAAGCTCCAAAAGGGTTTCAGTGATGCCACTATAAAAATGATTCAGAAGAGGCCATGCTGCCAGACAAGTTAATGCCGTGGGGAACATGACACATTTATGTCTCTCTGTGGCAAAAAGTATGCAGCCAAGTGTACAATGAATCTTGAAAGCTTTGTAGGAGCCCCATAAACGCTTCTGTGTGCTGATGAGGTGAGAACATGGAGCACTGTGCCCTACCAGTAGCCACAGGTTCCTTTCCATTTAACCAAGTGCACGCTCACTATCGTTTTAAAACCTCTGTTGCACATTTGGCTCTTGTAACACGGGCTTCTAATCCACACTATCCTCTTTCAAACATGAAAGCCATCACTGAACACGGGCAAAGTAGAAAGTAAACAAAGCCATTACTAAGAAAGGCACGAGACAGACTTTTCTCCCGGAGGCATGTTATTAGTGATCCTTGCATCAAGGTGAAGTGACTTGCCTGTGGATGCAGAATGAGTCAGTGGCAGAGCAAAACAGAGGAACAAGGTAACTTGATTCCTAACAGTTCACTCCAAAAAATGAATCTGTGCTCTTTCATAATCCCCATCTAGAGAACCTTCTCTGTGGGACACCCAGGTTTATTATCAACCCAGACTCTGTCTCTCATCTCCCTAGAGGGGCAGCAGAGCCATGTGCTCAGTCCTGAATGTCAGTCTCTGCTGAGAAGCAGATACCATGTTTTTGGGGGTGTGGTGTGCAGTTACCATGTTTTTGGGGGTGTGGTGTTGGCTTCTGAGGATCCCTGCGTGTCCTGCACCCTGTTAGGGCCACAGTGGCCACATGTTACAAGAAGGCAAATGGTGTCAAATGCCCACTCCAAAAAGCACCCCATGTTGTGACAGAGGATCCCCCAAAATTAAACCCATGGGGAAACCCCCGTGCTACATGCTTGCGTGCTGCCATCAGCCTGGTCTTGGCTTGTAACACCCATCGTGTGGGAGTATCATGGACTTAGAGGGGTTTTCTGGTTGTTTTACTGACCTGCAAAACAGCCTGGAGAGGGTGAGGAGGCCATCACAGTGGTGGGAAGGGATGCGGGGCTGCCCGGAGCAGCCAGGCAGGCTGCAGTTGCCATCTCCAGAATGTTTTCAGAAGACAGCAGGTTTTTCTCTGAAGGAAAAGGAGAGAAAGAGAGTTGCACAGAAATCAGGCATCTGGCTGAACCTACACAGGTACACGGGTGTGTGAGGGTAACACTGATCTCCGTGTCTCTGAGGGGAATGGAAAACATTCAGCCTTCCACTAAATTCTCTTTATCTGCAGATTTATTTTATTTATTGAGGGTCTCTCATAGTTCAGGAGTATACAGAAAAGTTAATTTAATTTACTGTGAAGTGCCACACTATGGTATGAAGTGTTTCATACACAGGCAGGATTAAAAGGTTTCACTGAATTGAAAAGCTGAGTTACATTTGATTACATTCAAAGGGGCCAGAAAACTGGAGAATGGAAGGAAAATAATTTTCCATAGGTCAAAAGGAATGGAAGTTAATGATCTCTCATGGTTAACTTACAGCCTTTTATGCTTTCTGGGTGTTAATGTTACATCAGCTGGACTCCTGCCAATTTACCTACTAAAGATACCTTTAACTACTAATCCAAATTTTTTTGTTCCATTCAAGTTCTTTTACTTACGCATCTCAGAGCGTAAGTTCACATTAAGTTTACTTCCAGAGTAAAGGGTAAACCTGTCACTTTGCTTCAACTTGCCCCAGGAGATATTACATTAACAGTGCAGCAAAACATGAGCATGGGTACATAGGCTGGGTTTTTATAATTTTATCAGGCTCTCCCTTGTGTGCACGCATAATTCAATCCAAACAAGCTCTCAGAGTGGTTTTTGTTCTCTGTTGTAGCACACAGGCCAGCCTGCTCGGATATGCATTTGGACATTAGAAATGAAACGCTGCAGAGAACCTGGCTGAATTTCAGGAAAGAGAGGCATTCTTCCTGGGGAGTGCACCTTCACCGTGAGAGCAGGAGCATTTTACATGGATGCACCGAGCTTTCTCCCCACCCTGGGAACACTGTAACCCCCAAAACTGCACTTTCCCAAGGATGCCCACTGCAGCAGGAGGCCAAGTCCAGTGCAGATCAAGCTCAGGCTGTTATACCAGGATACTTAAACCCAAACCTGCTCAGGACACTGCTGAACGATGTAGGGAATAATGCCATTTCTAGTACAAAGACAACCTCTGTCTGCGGAGAGGTTATGCTGCTCTTTAAAGAGCAGCCAAGAGCAGAGTGTGCTCTCCGCTCCCCCCAGCCGCCCACGAACCACGGGAGCTTCTCCCGGCGTCGGGAGGGACCGAGCCCCCCACAGCTGTACTGACACTGCACTGGGCTGCCAAGGCTGCTCAGATCCACAAAGGCACCACATGCTCCCCAAAACATCCCCTGCGTGTGCCTGTAATTTTGTCTAAATTCACCCTTGAACCTCATGGGCATTGTAGGCTCCCCCTCTTGCCCCTCCAAAACACAGCGCAGACAAACCCCCTCTTTATTGAATTTAAGGGAAGGAATATATATAAAAGCCCCTAATAGAGAAGAGCACACTTCCCTCTTTGTGCATGGGGAGCATCAACTGGAAAGAAGCCAAGCAATTACCAAGCCCTCGAAGGAAAAAACAGCAAACTAGTTATCCTGAGGAATTACAAACCAAGGCTGAAAGAGATTTAAATTTAAAAAAAAAAAAAAAAATCTAAAAAGAAGCAACCCAGCTACAGCAAAGCACCCAGCCCTTGGGAGAAAGAGCATTTATTCCCCTCAGCAGTGCTGAGCCTCTCCCAGCCAGCCCCTCATCAGTGCTGCGGCTATAACAAATTCCCCTACGTGTCCTGCACAACGTGTGCTGGCCCGGCGATGGCAGCAAGCTCAGAGGAGCTGCATCCAAGGAGGTATGGCTGAAATCAGTCAGAAGTAAATTGTCAGCGGGGGGACGTTTCTCTGGAGGCCATTATCTGCTGATTACAAAGCCTGCTGACTGCCAGCCATGTCGGGTGGACTGGCTTGGCTCTTGCAGAGTATTTTCCACTGGCTTTTGACCTGACCGAACATTTACACAACCTAAATATTTCTAATATTTATTTCACAATGCTCTTTTGAATCTTAGGAAGTGTCCACCGTCCTTGTTTTGGTCATCTCCTCCCTGCTGCCCTGAAGAGAAAGGGAGGACTCCCTGGCAGAGGCCAGTTTGGTGCACAGATCCTCCATTTCAGCTTGAGCAGGCCATGGTTTTCTCAAGTATATCCATTGCTCAAGCTGACCTTACACTTTCTGCTGGTATTTTGCTTTTTGGCTGGTTTCCCCCCTCTCTGAACTTGTTACAAGGAGTTCGCTGACAGAGCAGGCTCTTGCACAGCCTTCGGGCTGTGATTGACCATGTAAGATCACAAGCCCTTTTTGTTATGACCCCGATAAGTGGGGGAAAGGCATGGCTTTGAAGTAAAGGAGGTTTTTTTTTTTTTGTCTTGAGAACATCAAATCTTCTGGATCAGACAGGCCTTGCCCAGGGCACTGTTCCTAGAAAAAGGATTGGTTTAGCTTTAACCTCAAACTGCACCCTGAGCAGTAACGGGCCGTGGGTGCAGATGGATAGAAATTCCTCCGGCTGAGTTTTTAGCTGGCCAGATGCAAGCCGGCTCCAGGCCAGAAGCCGTGGGGCTGCGTGAGCCCGGCGCTGCGGGTCAGAGCACTCCCCACACGAATGCAGGGGTGGGAGTCGACTCCCTCCTCTCCATCTCTCGGCTCTCTCAGCGCGGAAGGGTGCCAACATCTGGACGGGGCATGTCTGCTCAGCACAACCTGCATGCTAACGCCGCTCGGCCCCTGTCTGGCCCGATCTGATGCTTGGCAAGAGGGTCACGCCTGCCTCTAGACTCAGCAGAATGCATTTTTATACTTTTTTTTTTTTTTCTTTTCATTTAAATGTGGATCTCTTGCAATTCTACTCGCAGACACTTGGCTACCGAGTGAGTTGTGATTTTCACTGAATTACTCGCAACACCATCCATTCAGGGGAAACACCAAAAAAAAAAAAACCAGCAAAATTTGCAGGGTCACTTGCAGCACCTTCCACGTGATTCCAGCTGTGGAGGAGGCAACTCACTCCTTCGACACCATGCCTTGATGCCAGGGGTCTAACAAGGCAGCTGAGAAGCTCCAAATGCTGTGTGAAGCAGGGTTTCATTAAAATAAAATATACCAAGCACATTGCATGTATTGATTTGTAATTCTCACCAGCGGTGGTTTTCATAAAGTAATTGCAGATGCTTGCTCTTGTTGCTTGCAAAGAGAGCAGTCAAATCTTAGTCTCTCTTGCTTAACAGCCTCTGCATCAAAGACCTCGTGAGAGGTTTGGACACTTTAAAAGGATCAGCAATTATCTGTGGTGCTGGCTTTGCATTTACTTTCCTTGCATATTCATGCCAGCAATATTTTAGCACGCATATAACAGGAGGAAGCAAAGACTGACAGTGGGGGATACAGCTGAAGTGAAGCAGATGTCTTCTAAATTCAGAACACATACAGCACAGAAACACTGAGTGATCGAACACAAACTAGAAGTGAAACCAGAAAAAAAAAGGGTTTTATACTTAAAACTGAGCACTGCAGAAAGAGCAAAGAACCTAAGTGGTGCAAAATAAACTTATTTTAAAAAACTGAACACCCTAGTGCATTGCCAAGTAGCGCAGGTAAGGAATTTCAATAAATTTAGTTTTATGTTGACCGTCTCTCTCTAATTATTACTTTTTGGCACAGCACATAGGACAAACAAAAGTGATGTTGAAAGTACAACTGTTCCTTCCCTTTGGTAATAAAAGTTTTCTGACTGTTATATAAACATATTTGGATCTATTTTTTAGAGATTCATCCCATTAGCAATTATACTATTAACAGCGAGTCAGAGAACATTTTGCTGACATTTGAAAACACGTAACTTAAGGTCAGAACCTACTAAACTTCACCAAGCAAGCAGACCTGATGTGAAACAGCCTTATTCGCTCTGGTGGGATGGCTCTAATGAGCAAGGGTTTGCAGCATGTGATCTTAGATTGTGAACTACATAGAACTGCTTCGTTTTAATTGCAAGGCACTGGGCACATCCAGGCAAGAGCAAAACATAAGGATAAAAGAGCAACTCCAGAGAAACAGCAGATAATTATAAAATGAAAAAGAACCGAGGGTGGAGGGTTTCTCTTTTTCCTGGTTAATCTGGGAAACCTATTCAACTGAGGCAGCAACCAGTGGTCATTAGAAAAGCGCTGTGATACGCAGGCAGTAAAAAAAGCTCAAATCCAGGCTTTTACAATAATCACAGTCCTGAAGACAGACATTCAGCTCCTCTTGGAACAGCTCTCCTTCTAAAAGCAGACCTGAAACGTAACCCACACGCCAGAGGCTATCTTTGGTACAGGCGCCCTTCTGGATAAACCAACGCGATGAGTTTCTTGGCAGTGAAGTGGCTTATAACTCTGATCTGGCTTTCGCACAGCGCAGATGAGGCCACGGGAAGAGGCAGGTGGGCAGGCTGGTGAGACTCAGCTGCTTCCTTTTGCTGCAGCTCACTTCGTATTTTATGAAGTTTTGATCTGTACAGATTAGACAACTGCCTCCTCTCCCACATTTTAATTTCACTTGGGTTTCAGAGAAAGCTAAAAAAATGTAAATAAAACTCAGATTAAAACACAGCTTCTGTTTTGTACATGCGCCCGTTGGCCCAAATCACACAAAACGGTCGGGTGTACCTGGTTTTGACAGCGTACCAAAATATCAGCTTGCACTTTTCTCAAAGAAGCTTGTGACTTCGCAGGCTGCTTGCGCGGCCGTGGCCTGGCTCCTGGCTGTGTGGCAGAACCACACAGGTTTCACACAGTTTTGCTTTTTGCCTGGGTACATTTCTATTGGAGCTGTTTCCCTGCCAAAACCACAAAGGATGAGGCAAAGAGGAAAAAACTCCAAGGCTGTCAGTGAAACTGTTCTTGAATAAGGTGACATAAGCCTTGCATACAGAAGATTAAGCTTAATCTCTGAAAAGGGACAGCAGAAAGGCTGGTAGACTTCAAAATGAGCTACAACAGCTGTGTTTTGGTTGGCCAACAACGGCTCTCCACTGTGGCTGCGGCTGGCTCAGCTCATGTGAACAAGGCAGATTATTAAAATACAGTGTTCAGCAATCCCATCCTTGGAGCACTTGACAGAGCAGCCTTCTCCTTTGTATTTCACTGCTTTGACTGAATGTAGTAACAAAGCAAAGCAGAGTGATAATGTGATGTGCCCATGACAACAGAGTCAATGATAATTGTATGGTACTGTCCTTAGTTCAAAGCAAAAGACACCGTTTACTGTCTTAAAGCATGCCTTTTTGTTTCAAAAATACCTTTTGGGTAGGAAAATGCATGCCCTTCTCTCTGTCTCGTTTAACTGCTTGGTTTAATTGGCCTTATTTTAGAGCATAATAGATAAATCAACAAGACATGGCAGAAGTTGGAATAAATCAAGCTAAAAAGCTTTTCATAACTTACTAGTCACCACAGAAGGAGAGAAACTGCCCATTTTCCACAGTAATAAGCTATGCTACCAACCTGAAGAGTAGCTTAAAATAATTAACAGTACTAAAAAAGAAAGGGTGTGTATATGAGTGGATCTGCAGAGCCACTCCACCCAGTATAATGGGAAAAAATTAACTGGGTGGACCTGCATTCCCGTGGCAGCTCAGAACGACTGCGCTTTATATTTCTGTGCCTGGAGATACAAATTTCTTGCACATGATCACAAGCGATGAGGCAAAATAAGAGCTTGAAAAGCAAAGCAAGACAAAACAAAGCACTCAAGAAAAGAAATGGAAATAATTTGTACGACAAGATAAAGAGCGACTCACTGCACTGTGTGTTTTAAGGAGTGCTGGTTCTCATCTTTGCAGTAATTATGTAATTTATGAGGTGATGTTTCCTGTATGATATTTAGAGTTATTGTGGGAGGATGTCATAACATCCATGTTTATTAGATAACTTTTGGGACCTTGCTGTGGAAGAGTGTAAGAGAAAAGAATGAGAGAGATAAATTGTCTAAGAAAGAGCAAGTGCTCTGTTTGAATACGAAGGGCACAACACACTTAACGGAGACAGGGGCAATAACCATGCAGCACCCGTTTTCCTGCAGATGTAGGATGGCTGATATTCACATCTAACCTGGTATCTAGGACATCTCTCATACTGACAAGAATCAGGAAAAAAGAGATGCAAGCCCCACCAATTCCTGCTGGGAAGGAAGGAGCTCAAAGGAGAGATGCAGCTGCAGGAATGCTGGGAGGTGTGGAACAGAGTGGAAGGAGCCCTGGGCGAACAGAAAGGCTTGTGCCACACACCTAAAAAGCCCACAGTGCTGTTAATTCCTTCTTACAGAGGAATTATTCAAAATTAGTTTCCTTCCCGTTGAAGGATTTCAGGATGACTCTGCTCTGGGGTCTGGACGTTGGAGGTTGATCCTGCTGTTGATGGCAGCCTGTGACCCTCAGAGCTCTGTGCCACCCCTTTGGTCAGACAAAAAGGGGGCTGGGCTCTGATGTAAGTTTGGAAGTGTTGTACCTTATTAGAGCTTTGTTAGTTCAGGTCTGGTCACCATCACCTCTTTGTTGATAAGTTTGTTTCCTCAGGAAAGTCCGAGAAATGAAAGTCAGCACCATTCACTCCACTTTCATGACCAAGATATTGAGTTAATACTTTAAAAAAAAAAAAAAAGAAAAGAAAATTGAAGTGTAGTTTTTGTTTGGAAAAATAAAAAAACATTGTATCAGTTGTACAGAGAGAAATATTCAAAGTATTCAACTTTTGTTTCTGGAGCCAAATCAACTTGATTTCCTCTCCCTCAATAGGATGTCCCTTTGGTATTTGATATCTTCTCTGCATTTTGAAATGCCAGTTTTGTTGTTGTAGTTAGTGAAAAAGATGTTAAGAATCCTCCCAGAGTGCTCTCATGAATAAATGTTAAATTCACTCATTTCCTAAAACCCCTCGTCTTGGCTGCACAATATTACCTGCGGCCACACTACCGCAAGTTTGTCGTGGGCCCCACGTCAGGTCTCCTCGCAGCCTGTGCCCCGCGCAGGGCTGAAGGCATCGCTGCTGTCGGCTTCGCCAGCGGCTCTCAAACAGACATCATCACTGATCACTTGGCAGAAGCAGGATCTCCTTGGCGGACCTCGAGGAGGAGGAGGAGGGGGAATTAAATCTAAATGCCCGAGAGTGCATAAAAACAGAGGTACTGATTTGACAGTGGGCTCACCTGATCCCAAGGGCTTGGGTGTCGTCACCTCTTGCTCCGCTGTGCTCTGCATTTCTTGTCAACAGATCACAGAATCATCCAGGTTGGAAAAGCTCTTGAGGCTCCTCTAGTCCAACCATGAACCTCACACTGACCGTTCCCAACTCCACCAGATCCCTCAGCGCTGGGTCAACCCTGCTACTTGTGTAGGCACAAGTCTGCTCCTCTCTGATTTCAAGCAGAAGAAACTTGGTGAGAAGAGCACAGACTTCCTGCCCTCCTGTCCCCTGAAAGTTGAGTCTGTAGGTCAGGCAGCGGGAGCACGGGGCACAATACATCAGACCACTTGGGATGCTTGGGAGGATAAAAGCTGCGGACAACTATTCCTTTAATGTGCAATTGCTCTTCATAGCCATGCCCAGTTTATGGAGCTGGGAAGCTTTTTCCTTATTTAAAAAGTAAGCTTTATGGATCAGCAGCAAAATGGTGAGCTGTGTCTTCACCGTAAGGTTTTTATTTACAGCAATGATGGAGCAGAGAAAGAAAAACTTGGGTTTTATCTCTTCAGAGTTTGGAGTGACTGCAGTTAGAAATATCACCTTTTGACTTGTAGAAAGAGCACATTTGATCTGGAAATTGCTCAGACAAGAAAAATCAATATGGACTGGTATAATTTGTTATTTACACAAAGTCGTTCTACTCTTGACTGCTAAAGGCTTTACACCTTTTAGTAACAGACATTTTTCAAATAGATTGCACTGAAGACTATAAACCCCACGCAGCTCTTCTCTCCCTCTTGGTGCTGGTTAAAGTTTTAGGTTCAAGTAGGAGGTAAAGCAGCCAAGTGGATGAGGCAGAACTCTGCAAGGAAGAGGTCAAAAGTGGGCACTGGTGACATTAACTCTTAGCTGGGAAAAGGTTTAATCTCCACATGAGGGGTCTGTGAATAGCTGTCAGGCTCTTCTCTCAAGGTGGGTTTTTTTCCATGGCAGCATCATGTCCTGTCCCGAAGAGCCACACTGGGCAGAGCAAAAGAGAATAGCATCAATCTCTGTTCTGCAGCAGCATTTTAAAGCTGAAGGCAGGCAGCACAACCTTCCAGCTTTGTTCATCTGGGGAGAAGAAATTGCTCTTTGCTTTTTGAGTGCTGGGTTTGTTCTGCACAGCTGCTAAGCTTGAGGGGGGGGGGGGGGGGGGGGCGGGTGTGTGTTTGGGTTTTGTTGCCTTTTTTTTTTTTTTACCTTTGTCATCTAAGGAAATCCATATGTAGGGTAAAACTAGCAAATTCATTTTACAAGATGAATGCAAATGAAGGCAGTCATCTAAGCTGCCTTGGTCTTAATGCAGAATTTGATTATTTCCTTTTCTTCCATCTCCATCTGCTGTCTGCTTATAGCTACTCAGGTTTACCATTTTCAATGTCCCTGATTAACACTTTACGCTGGAGCAATGCCTTCTGTCCTACTGCCACATTGTCTTCAACATCTGATCTGCAGAACAGGGGTGGCGTCCCAGCAGTGCAGCCGTATGGTCTCCAGCTCTTTCGCTGCAGTACAGAACTGTGGCTCTCTGAATCTGCAAGTGTCATTTGGTCTGAGATGTTTTGGTTTGGAGATGGAGAACTGCACGTGCAGATCTGAGGCCTCTTGGAGCAACACTTCCATAATAAAAATGAGACTGGTGGTGACAGTTTCCATTACGGTAAAGCAATGAGTCAAAATTTGTCAAAATTAAACTCTTCTGCTTGGCCCCAGAAGATACTTCCTCTGTTTGAAATGTAGATCTGATATTTTGCTATTCAATTACATTTCTCTGCCTTAGATAGACTGTGATTGTTACTCAATTTCCTAAATGTGGCACTATGAGGGAGGGACTTGTTCACTGTTCTCCCTGAGGCTGTATTTAGGATCTGCAAATATTAACCTATAAGAGTGTCTTATGGTGCAGCTCCCTTGTATTTGCTGTGCCACCTCCCCTGTAAATACAGTCCCTTCATTAAAATAAGCCTATTAACCTCAATCAGTTCACTGTCACTTCTATGACGTGGAGAGGTCAGAGTCCTCCTTGGTAACAACATTCCTGTTTGTTTTCAGCTGGTTCCTCACATGCTCTTTTGAGTGACCCCAGACACCAGAACATGAGAACATAGACATGCCCATCACTCGAAAAAGCGCACAAGGTGTCATTTTAGGTCAACCAGCCTTAACAGCATCCTTTTAAGAAGAGACCTTACCTTGGTGGATGGTCAGGAGTCTCTGGGCTCTGACCATAAGGGTTTTTCTGATTCAGTTCCTTCACTACTTGCTCCAGGGTACATTCCCCACCATGAAAGATTTCCCACAGTCAGTAGGTAATTCTACATATAGCAGCCTACATAGCACCCTCTGACCTTACCATGCACAATATTTAAGCAGTGCTGAGCAACTAACTGTGTCAGGGATGCCAAAGCCTGAAGTAGTGCAGAGTTACAGGGTAGACATCTCAAACTGGAGATACAGCAGGGACGAGGGATTAGTTACAAAATCAAGATGGAAAGGAGTGATTTGGAAATTTTACCCCTGCCCATAACTACTGATTCAATGAAGCGGTTTTTTCTGCACTGCAGTCATAGCCAGCAGCATATACAGAATAAGGATTGAAATATTTTGAAGTGCTGTCACAGTGTGAATGATTTTCTTTAGAGCATAAAATCAGACTGCAAAGTTATTTTCTGTCTGCAGCGACACAAGAAGAATATGAATGTGATCATATCTGGCCCTGAGCATACAGGAGAGTAGAACTGGCCTTAACCAGATTCTCTTTTTTTATTCAGAGTCCTTCTAAGAAATTTAAAATCTAAAAGAAATTCTGAATCTGGCTAGATGTCTTGTAAGAGGAACAGGATTTCTGCATAGCTGGAACAGCATGACTTTGATTATTTGAAAACGCGTGATTTAATCATTTCATTATGCATACCTTTTCTCAGCAGTCGCCACAGCCTAAAACAGAGGGAAGCATTAGATAAAACAACATGCTTTCTAGCTAAAGAGATTGGAATCAAAGAGTTTAATCTTGCAAGGCACAGATATCCTCCTTGCCTTTAGACTTGGCTGCAAACAGCAGCTGTGTGGCATAGCGCCGAACTGAGCCTTAGCAGAGTCCTCCACTCGGAAGTGACAGCCTGTGGGATGATTTTGCTTTCTCCCTTCCATAGTGCACATCTGCCCACGTCCTGCCTTCCTCCCCCGCTTCTTCCTCACACCCATCATGTCCAGAGCACTATCAGTGTCCTGACATCCATGGTCAATTCAGGTTGCTCTAACGGCCCCCACCTCCATCTGACATCTGTCCAGGCTGTGAAATCATCACGGAGGAGACCTGGATCTCAGATCTATGAAGGACCTAAGCAGCTTTTTGCACCATATAGTCAACAAATAACCTCAGCACAGTGTCCTTGTCGTGAGTCACAGAGCGCTACTCAGTAACAGTGCACAACACAGTACTTCAGTTAGCAGCAGGCAGTCACAGAATCACAGAATCATCTGGGTTGGAAAAGCCCTTGTAGATCCTCCAGTCCAACCATGAACCTCACACTGACCGTTCCCAACTCCACCAGATCCCTCAGTGCTGGGTCAACCCGACTCTTCAACCCCTCCAGGGATGGGGACTCCCCCCCTGCCCTGGGCAGCCCATTCCAACGTCCAACAACCCCTTCTGCAAAGAAATCCTTCCTAAGAGCCAGTCTGACCCTGCCCTGGCGCAGCTTGAGGCCATTCCCTCTTGTCCTGGCGCTTGTTCCTTGGCTCAAGAGACTCATCCCCCCTCTCTGCACCCTCCTTTCAGGGAGTTGTAGAGGGCCACGAGGTCTCCCCTCAGCCTCCTCTTGTCCAAACTAAACCCCCCCAGTTCCCTCAGCCGCTCCTCATAAGTCCGTCATGTGTGGTTAGCATGCAGATACTCTGTTCTTCCTGCACAGAGTACCTGGTACACCCCTCTCTACAATCCCAGATCCTTTTCCTCTAGTAGACAGTGGAAACAACCAGGGCCAATGCTCTGCCCTGTCCCATGAGTAAAGTCTGCACTGTACTTCTCCCTTGGTATGGCAAAGGGCAGTTTGGCTTTGCTGTCTTTGCAGCAAGACGTGTGCTGCACAGCAACCCAACACAGACATGCTTGTAATGCTGCATTATTTAGTAGAGGGGGAACAGTGTGTGGAAGAGCCTGCTCTGATTGCAGAACAGAGCCTGCGCTCACACCCCAGCTCTCCAATTCTCCACTTGTTCTGGCAGACAGCTAAATCAAATGGCCTCTAACGAAATTTCTAACGAATCCCCTGGGGAGGAGCCACCAAACTCATGGGATAGGCTGGTTTTACAGCGCTGGAAGTGAAGGGCACTGCAGTGAGCTGTTGGGGAGGGCTGGCAGCCACGCACCGGTCATGCCCATCGTCCCAGCTGGATGGGAGGCGAGTCCTCTGCCTTAGCAAGGCACTGAATGCCAAGCTCAGGGCTCATCTCTTAGTCTGGGCTCAGTGCTAAGCTCAGGAGGCTATTTGGGTCTGGACTGGAGCCAGCAGAGCTGTGTGAGTGACCAGTCCAGGCCTCCTTATCAGTGCAGCTGGGGCTTCCACATCAGGACCAGCACAAGGTGGGTTGGCAAAAGGCTGCTAGATAATTTCCTCCTCCCACTGTGGTGGGTGAGAAGTGGCTGCCAAGGCCAGCTTTGGCCGTTCACCCTGAATCCCAGCTTCATATCCACATCAGCACCCATCACTCGTAAGCTATTCTTTGCTCCCCAGGGAATCAGGTTTTTGAAGAGTTTGGCACAAGCCTTGTAAGATCAGGAAGGTTGGCCAGACCTACCTGAAATCTCCTCCTCAGAGGACACCTGGGGTATCCCCACCTAACAGTCTGTGATAATGTGCTTCAATTAACCCACAGAAACCCCCATAAGAAAAAACAGGGACTGCAAATTCAGCATTTTAACCACAACTCTCTGCAGGTGAGAGAACTGGAGCAATGGGAATAACAACAGAGCCCTCTCTCCACTAGAAAGGAGGCTGAGAACACCAACCAGTTTCCTACAGACCTAAACTGGATTCACCCAGTGACCCGAGGAGGCAAAGCTCAGTCCCAGGTCCTAAAATGTGGTCTTATGGCCAATTAAATGCTGTTCAAAGGGGCAGCAGAGCATCTGAGAGTGCTTTGATCTCAAGGATGCCAGCCAGATGTGTAATATCTACTCAGGTGTTTGCGCGGGTATCAGTAACAGTCCGTGCACATCAGACAGACAGGTTTCTTCCTGGGTTTGCTAACAGAAGCAGCGGTTGCTCACAAATCACAGAGAACAGAAATAATCCCTACTTTTTTAAACATCAAAAACTGTAAAGCTTCACAGTTGCACGGTTCTGAAATTGAATTGAATGACTTGACTTGCCAAAACCAGAGATCAGAGTTCTAGGTCTTTCATGCCACAGCTGAAAGCATCAATAGCACTCAAAGAAGAGCACAGAGCTGCCTTTCAAATACCGATTGTGACTTTAGAGGCATTATTGGGTCTTACCCTTCAAACACAGTAGCCTCAGTTCAAAATGGACGTGGGAGTAAAGAAAACTGATTTTCAACATGAGCATTTTATTATTTGAAGGACTGATTTTTCTTTCTGAAGTTATATCTAAGACTAGCCAAGGAATCTGAATTTCAATTAGGTTTTGAATTTAAAATAAAAAGCATTTGAGTTCCTCTTTAAGTAGGAGGGCAGCAGTGTGAGTGTTTTCTCTGCGAGCAATGTAACAACAATTCTAAAGCACTATCCGTGCAAGCACAGACTTGATCACACAGGGATCCAGGGGAAAAGGCTTTGGGGATGAAGCATTCAGTTGCCAGAAATTGCTTTCCCCACTGATCCAAAAGAATCCCAGGTCTGTTGACTTCTCCTGATGCTGTAGGATCTCGTTGCTCAACCAGAATATCTCTCTGCTTAGATACAAATCTCTTGGCTTCATATATTGTCCCAGTACTTGAACCACCTGAGCAGCTCAATGTAAATCATGCATTTATCCTCCTAATGCCCCTTTGAGTTCTGGCATTGTTACCACTTACCTTTTACAGCAGGGAAAACCAAGGTATAGGGAATCTAAATAACTTGTCTACAACAGCTCTTTCTGCACATTAGTCATTGCATTATTCACTCAGGTTATTATAGATAAACAAAATGTTATTAGCAATTGATTCCAGCATTAAGATCAGAGGTATTTTTCTTGCAAACACAAGGAAGGGGGTCAGTCAGCTTTTTACTCACCACAATATCTCCTTTGACAGGCTGAGTTGGAGAGCTCAGCAACACTCAGAGAGGCATGTCCCATCTCTCATCATCTGAGGAAATGACCTGTGGGGATTTTGACAGCAAAGACTAAATTTGTACATATGTGTGTACATATATATTTATATAACATACCTCTATTTTTATGTTTTTATATATATAAGACCCCCTTATATATATGTATATAAATGTATATTTCACAGAATCAAAAATCACCTAGGTTGGAAAGGACCTTGAAGATCATCTAGTCCACCCATTAACCTAGCACTGACAGTTCCCAACTACACCAGATCCCTCAGCGCTATGTCGACCCTAAATCGACCTATGTCGACCCCCCGATCTATTTAGGTAGATACAGAGGCAGAAAGATGTAAAAAAGTAAAATCCGTAACAGCTGTAAAATTGACTATCTTCAAGCCATGACATTCTGGTCCTGAAAACCCTGGAAACCTATTACCAGTGACAAATACGTTCTCTTCCTGCCTGTTTATCATATACCTCAGCTGCAAAATCCAAAACCACTTCATGCCACGACAGACAAAAAAAAAAAAAAAAAGGTGGGAAAACAAACCAAAACTAAGACAATGAAAATTTTTAAATCCACCTCTGCTAACATCACGAGCACTTTCTCAATGAACACTGGTGTGTCTGTACCCCATCTAATGCTCACCTAAAAAGCAGTGCTGGTAATGCAAAAACCTCAAGGCCCGCTTAAAATGCTGAGTGAGGAATCTGCAGAAGGGCATCAAACCAGAAACATCCCAAACCCCTGAGCTGTGAGCTTCTTGAACCAAAGCCTTGAATCAATTTTTCTTATGTCAGGTCCTTGTATTCCTAAAGCCCCAGGTAAGAAGCTGCATCCAAGCTTCCCTGCACATTTGAGTGTTTGAAAAGCATGATCCAGGTTTTGCATCATGAGACCACATAAACAGTGAACGATTAAAAAATAAGCAAAAAACAACCCACCCCAAATCTGCTGCCTATTGTACATTCTCGAGCTTCTTTGAAGCTGTCCAAATGCTAGGAACCAGCCAGACAACAGAAGCATCAGGAAATTACCTCGTCTCTTCCAAGAACACACGTTAAAATGAAGAAAGAGATGAAGATCAGGGGACCTGGTGCCCTTCAGGGACTACTGCTGGAAGCTTTGCCTCTAGGTGATAAAGGGGGAGGTGGCTAATCCAGGGCAGACAGAGGTAGATAACATTTCTGTAGTTGTACAATTCTGTACAACATTAGTCCAGACAGGAGTCTATTAACAGTGTCTGATGGAAGCAATTGTATTATTTATTAAACTGACAAGATCAATTGGCTGCTTTGTACCCGTATAAAGAGAACTATTGTACTTTCATGTTCTTTTAAACACAGAGAATAAAGCACTCCCCGGGGTGCTTTCACGGGCTGCCTTCGATTAAGAGTTCTGAGAACATTTGATATTGTCAGAGACCAGCTCGCAAGATCCCCAACTGGATTTGCAGCCCTCACAAAGAAAGGAAGATGGTGGCAATTATAATTAAAAGTGAGCTGAGAAGGAAGGACCTTACCTGACTTAGAGGAGTGCTTTTACTTACTCTTCCCAAAGACTAGGCTCTTAAACCTGAGGGAGACTGACCTGCTTTTATAGCACCAGCAGCAATGTCAGGACTGGCGTCATGGCACTGATAATTGAAAATGGGATGTTAATTCTCCTCTTCACCTGAAAAATAGAGTGGGGGGCGGGGGGGGGGGGGGGGGGGCGGGGAGAGTAAGATGACGGTTTCTAGGGCATGAGTAATTTTTAATTCTGACAGGCAAAAGTGTTGTGTAAACCATCAGCAGGTTTTAAGATGAGTTGTGCAATGTATCTCTATATTCTCAGGTGTGGGGGCTGAGGGCAGAGGGTTAAAGGCTTTTCATGATGCCTCTGATTGATAAAGCCCTTGGGTACTGTAACAATCTTGTTATTAACTTTCATCCCAATTGCTGAGAACAGCTCAGAGGCAGCATGTAACATGCTGGACACAAATATTTAGGAGCTGGTGCCATCATGCAGTTCATAAAAGGCTCTACAGTTGCTTTCTCTGGGGAAGAGTCCAAGCCCATTGTTACTTAGGACGTGCCACTAACCATGTGTGTTAGCACAGACCTTTATGTGCAGGGTGTTTTGGGGAGTCCCTCCAGAGGACACAATTTTATAAACTACAAAATAAGCCATTTCAGTTCATTTGGAGTGGATAAATATGCTCAGCTAGTGGCCTACTTGATAAATTAATAGCAATGCTGTCTCAGAGCAGATATTTCTGGCCAGTTATGGAATTTTCCAAACATCTGAATGCCCCTTTTACTATGTGCTCCTAAACAGAGATGTGCAGTGACTGCATCAAAGCCAGGCACCAATTTAGGGAAGGAAAAAGTTCTTCATGGGTACCAAAGCCATGTTGTTCTAAGTTTTATTGTGTCGTGATTATGTGTTTATCAGGCTAGAACTAAAACCTCCCACAAGCTGCCAAGTACCACTGTGACTCCTGTATGTGATGGAGCTCAGCCTGAGCTTCTCACAGCTTGTCCAGAGACTGGGGATGACTCTGCTCACAGTTACAGCAGAATAAACTCTTAGTAACTCCGAGGACTTCCATGGTTTTGATCTTAATTTACCTAAATGTAAATTAGTACGTTTCACCTTATATTCAAACTCAGCTTTTCTATTGGATTTTGCCTTCTCCTTGTTGTGAACATAAAAAGTACATGTATTTTAAGCTGAAATCTGTACAGCCTAGTGTTCCCAGTTAATTACTGCCCCAAAGAGTTTCAGAAACTGGCAGATACAGCTATGTGATGTATCACAGAATCATCTGGGTTGGAAAAGCCCTTGAAGATCCTCCAGTCCAACCATGAACCTCACACTGACCGTTCCCAACTCCACCAGATCCCTCAGCGCTGGCTCAACCCGACTCTTCAACCCCTCCAGGGATGGGGACTCCCCCCCTGCCCTGGGCAGCCCATTCCAACGCCCAACAACCCCTTCTGCAAAGAAATCCTTCCTAAGAGCCAGTCTGACCCTGCCCTGGCACAGCTTGAGGCCATTCCCTCTTGTCCTGGCACTTGTCACTTCGTTAAAGAGACTCATCCCCAATTTTGCTTCAGTTAAATTCCCTGCTCTTCTATTTTCCCCTATTTCTTACCTCTGCCAGCTGGGTGTACAAGCCTTTACCAGCAGTGCCAAGAGACCTCCTGGCCTACTAGCTTCAGTTTTGAGTGTGACCTTAAAAAATCCTCTAATTTTCTAGTATTTTACTTTTGCGACTTTAAGCTGCGATCTGCTGCTTCTCTATCTCTACTGAATCAACCTAATAAACCTCCAGACTGGTGTTCAGCATCAGGCCTGTGCAGCCATTAGCACAGCAACACAAAACAGCAAAGTCTGTGCCCCACCTTCTGGCTGCTGAGCAGCACTGCAGGAAAATACCTGCCAAAAGCTTGATCTTTTTGGAAGATTAGTACCCTTAGCTATGTTGTGTCAGTTGGTACGACTCTACAAAATTCTGATCTTTCTTGGTTGGTGAATTAAAAAGCAGCTAAAGACATATTAACAGCAGCACCCTCTGCACCCGCCGTGAAAATCTGTATTGCGGCACAATTGGTCTTACTAAATTTAACAAATCTGAGGCCCTATTTAATTTTACATTTTTTATAAACTGCAGCATGATGCTGTGGTCAGTCAGTGTCACAAAGTGTTAGTGGAGAGGAAGCTCAAGTTCTCCTGCTGTGAGGTACCGGATCCTCTCAGGAACAAGCTACGTTGAGAAAGAACTCTATCAGTACAATACTGCTGTTGGATTATTCATTACAGGCAAGAGGACAACAAGGAAATTATCAGATAGTGGAAGGAGATGGCAAGGGGTTACCCATAGAAATGAAAGGAAGGACAAGCAAGGTAAATATTTGTGGCAGGGAAAGAGGACAAGGAGCACAAGTGAGGCAATACACAGGCAAACAGTCAGACTTGGCCATCACACAACACCAGGCAGTGCCTCTGTTTCCAGGTCTACAACCTTCCTAGATTTGAGGACAGGCAATGTAGGCAGGCACAGTAGTGCAGTTAACGACAAAAGTTTTCTCATTCACCTTTAAAATATCTATCAAGAGATGACTCATTAATTTTCTTACAAATTGCACTGAGAAAATGAATCCTTAAGGCTACTAATTTATGTGTAAATTTGACAGAAATAGCTGACCTTGCCTGCAGAAATAGCCAAATGTGCTCACAAGACAGTCTTGATGTCTCTAACCATCCTGTGATTCTAGCCTGCATGCGCAGAAAAATAAACGTATTTCAAGGAAGCACCTGTGTGAGAGTACAGCGTAATTTATCCTACTACGAGTCATTAGAGTCTCAGCACAGTGACAAATGTGTCATTCCTTATAAATTATGCCGAGTAGGTAACAATTGTGGAAAATACCTATCCAAGGATGGAATAGTCCATCTGGATCACAGGAACTTTCTGCTTATTGTGAGCATTTCTCAGGAGTCCCCTCCTTCTGTACTCTGTCGGTACAGACGATTTCAGGAAAATCTGTAGGACTTGCTTTTGAGATAGCAAAAAAAAAAAAAAAATCATATACAAACACTATTCTTTTCAAGAGGTATAACATCAAAACTTTCAAAGTCCTTTCCAGTGTGGCTTCACTCCAAGAGGCACATCCAAGGAAAGCAGCACTTTAAGATGAGTTTCTCTATTTTATCATCATTCATGAGTTTTCTTTAGCAATATCATTCTTTCTTTGTCCAACTGTAGTCTAAGTGCATCAGGGCATTTTTTTCACCTCTTACACAAAAGCAACAGTGGCAAACTGAGAACACTTGCATGGAAAACCACCTCCATTTACAACAGTAAATACCTGTGTCACTGAGGAAACTCTTACTTGCTTTGGTATTTCTGTCTTTCTGGGACTAGTACTTCCCGGTTTAGTAAACTTCCTTGATGTAATCTTCTAAGCCATAATTAAAAGACAAGTTTAAGCATATATTGTATAATGAACTGACATTGTGAGCATAGCAACATCCTCCTTAACAGCTAGGAATATAGCTCTAAAGTATATTTTTATAGAACCGTATCTAAATTATTTATTATTATAAATTAGACCAAACAGAATCTAAGAGGTCTTTAGCTCTCATGTGTCCTCAAAAATCTGTCTTTGGGTTTTATGTCTGCTTGTTGTGAAGCCAAACCCACAAATATAGGAAAATATACCAAACCCAAACCTTTCTTTGCAATCTTAATTTGTCTTCCAGGACTCTGTGATTCTTGTGTGATTCCATTTTCGCCCACAGGATCATTTCTTGCTCATGGCACTAAATCTGCCTTACAGTATTCGGAGGCCTGTCGTAGCTCCAGTTCTCAGCAGGCCATCAATGTGCTTGACTATTTCAAATTTACCCCTGAATACAGAGAGCTTAGATCTCTATCTCCCCTTCTGCTGGGCTTAGCAGTACTCTATCTCAGCTACCACCTTTAGGACTCTTGTAGGAACTTATTAAAAGCACAAACCACTGGGGATGTCCTGCCAACTCAAGTACTTTCAATGATGGAGAATACATTTTTTTTTCCCCCACTGAAGAGCTTTCTATCTTAGAAGCCTTTTCTGTTCTGTTTTCAGAGCTTCAGAACAAGATCGATAAGAACTTATTACACAACCAGTCTCTTGTGCTTAATTGTGGGCATATTGATGCATGTGTTCAGAACCGAGCAAGCCTGAGTTCTTGGGCAGAAGGGGTATTGCATTTCGAAAGCATTTTGAATATGGCTCTGATTTTCCTTCTCTGTCAATGAATATCCCCAGCGAGTTCAGGTCTTACAGCAGCAAGGTATAGAGAATCTGGACAATATTCGTTCTGGGTCTTCAATTGAGTACTTTAATATCAGCAGAAAAATGCTTTTCCTTCCTCTAAAAAGTCTCACAAACATTGAGTACCTTGTGCAAGTTTATACAGGAAAGATGAGAGATGGACAGGCAGAGGACTTAACCCTGGGTAAAGCCAAATCAGCTGCAAGCATATGAAGAGAATTGAAGACCCCAAAACTAAACCATTATAGTCACAGTGCATTTTACTTCTGAATTCATAGACCAAAGTAAACATATTACCACTAATAATGTGGACAGGGATATCATCCTTAAATAACTATTTTTATTTTTGGATGAAGTCTGTGCCTTACCCAAATAGAATTTTCTGGCTGTCAAAAAGGCTAAAAAAAAAAAATAATCTTTTTTTGGCTCTTTCTCCACTTACAGCTTCTTGTTCTTTGCCTGGTGTATTCTGAAGGTCTCTCTATCAGCGGATTAATTTTCAGTGTCAGGAACGTAAAAAAAAAAAAAAAACAAAAGCACATAAGACGGGCCATTAGCAGAAAGAAAATCATGCCTTACCCTTGTTTCTTAAACCAACAGCCTGTGACATGCCCAAGCCAGAAAGCATTGATTATAAACACGAAGTACCATCTCAGATTCCCATAGTGAGCCTGGCTTTCAGTAACCTCTGATAGTGTGACACTTCCTGCCAAAAGATCCTTTGTGTAAGGAAAGCAGAACAAGCAAACTAAACAAAACCACAGAAAAGCCTCGGAGGCAGCGATAGCATAATCCCACTTATTCATAGCTCAGCTGAAGTACTGCCTATAAAACCCACTGCAGTGATTTATTCTGCTCTCATTTCAATATTGTCAAGAACTCTGCCTTCCTGCTACAAATCTACCTCCCTTTGCTCACAGAATAACCCAAACAAATATAGAAACGTTTACACTAATAAATTCTGCATTGAATTTAGGTACATATATTAAACTTGATGTATATCTAAGCTGCCTTTTGCGAGTGCACAAGCTGAGATTGTTCTACCAGTAGATGTCACTGGGAACAGAGAAAAGCACAGTGAAGCTCTGGAAGATCCCTGCTGTCCCACCCCTGTGTCAAAAGGCACCCAGCTCCGGCAAGAGGGTTGGGGAGCCCGAGTGGGAGGTTGCCAAAGCAAACATGATTCATCAGCATTTCTCCTTTCTGACCTAGTGGGTGCAGGGCTGGAGGAAGACACGCATGACACACCGTTGCACTTTGTACAGCCATGCAAAATGGTTTCATACAAACCTGTTCCTCAGGCTGCGTCTCCAAACGTACGTTGATGAAGGAAGAACGAAGGGAGATTCCAGGTTTAGGAGTTTCTAAATCCCTGTCACCTGCAAGCTTTGGCCCCAGTGATTATTCAAATTGTCTGCCACATTCATTCCTTTGGATAAAGGAAAGATAATCCCTGAGTTGATTTTACTCTTTGCTGCCGTGAGCCGTGTCTAGGAACATGATGATGAAGGTTTCTGATGGAGCGCTAATCAGGCTGTACAGTGGCAATGTGGGATTTCAGGATGTTTAAAAATCAACATTCCTGTAAGAAGGATGTTTATTAAAAACCCCAAATGCCTTTGAAACCCACCCCCACCTGCACTCAGAAGCATGAAATTGCAGCTCACACATCCTCAACTGTACAGTGCACATACTAAAAAATGGTTCACGGCAGTGAAAGTCTCACTGGAAAAAATATTTTTCCATCAGTGAGTGAAATTCAAATATGATCTTTAGGTGAGACATAAATGGTACACAGGAGAGACCAGCAGCTGTACTAAACAGTCTAAGGAATATGTTGTGTTATGCTTTTTTTATATCAGAATAGGCAAAAAACCCATTTCACACGAAAAATGCAATGGTAAAACTCAAGGCTTACTTACAAGCCATCTACTTTCCAGGAGACATGCATATTTCATCTTGCGTACTGCTTTCATTCACAGCATCCTTCTGAAAAAGTATTCTGAGTCTTTTGTTTTGCTAGATGTTAGTAATTAGTATCTGGTACTACAAAAATACATGTAAGAATTTTCTCCCATAATCCTTTGAAAAAAGATGAGAGGCTGAATACAGGATCTGTGACAAGTAAATGAAACCTCATAACTGTAATTGATCAAAAGGCATTTTCTTCCATGAAAATTTCTCTTCATTGTCTTCATCAAAATTTAAGTTTCAGTGAAAAACTGCAAATAAGGATTCTTTTTTTTTAAAAAAAAGACCTATGGCAAATACAGAAACAAGCAGAGAACTTTCACAAAGAAAGCATCGATTAGTTTTCCAATTGAGTTTTGTGTGTTTAGAGAGTAGGATGTAGAAGCAGCAGAGTACCAGTGAACTAGCTGGAAGGAGAACAGGAAGAAACAAGTCAGTGCTACTATGTCTAGTATTTGTAAAGAAAATCTCTTCAGAAACCCAACATGCATCATAAAAAGAAAATTCCTATTCAAAAGCCAGCTTGTTGGCACAGTCTAATTCGATAGATGCATTTTATCTGGGTGTGTAATACAAAAGGTTCACTTTTCTTCAATGGGCAGCAATCTCTGCTTTGGAAGCAACTCTTTAGTAAAGCAGGATGTGAAATCTTCCAGTCGTTGGCCAGAATAATTGCTGCTGTTGCAAAACTTGTGCCTGGCTCTGGATTTCACACGAGATTCCTTTCTTTTTTCTTTCCACCGCCTACTACGCAACTCCAGACATCTGCAGCCAAGGATTGTTTTTAAGTATATTTAGCACATGGTGGCAGGCTTAGCTGCTGGGATCAATTCTTTGCTCTGAACTGATTCTTATGTTTCTGAATGGAGCAGCTCATTCAGAATTCAATTCCTTGTATTTCACAGCAGTACAAGTTCAACTAAATTTTTTACAGGTTCAAAAAGCAATCAGGCAAACCCAAGACAGAAAAATCCATGCAAGGTCCCAGTTAAAGCTCAAGTAGCAGCAATACTATAGTGCACTGGATGCTATGACGATGTACTGGAGAACTGTCATGGTATTTTTTCCCCTGATCTTTTGATTTCCTCTATACTGGACTCTATAAGAGACTGTAGGGACCTCTGGTCTGTCTTCTTATGGCTGTTCATATGTTACATTCTCATCCAGAGAAACCTTCCAGGCAGGAGTCAATGTCAGTGACCCCAAAACCATCAGCTTTTTCTCCCTTTTGGTATTTTAAGATGGGTTTTCAAAGATGGATGAGTGTAGTAAAGATAGAAGAAGAGTAATATTTTATGAACATAGTAAAACAGGATATTATTAAGGTTAAAACCTCCCTTACCTACGTATGAATATGCTCACAGAGTTCCAAATCAAGATTTCACACTAGGAACCCCACCCCATTCCTGCTTTATTTTTCCTCCAAATGATGCTGCTATTTTCTTTTTTCAGCAGCTCGTTCAGTGTAAAAGTGAAGAGTGTGATTTGTTCTGGGTTCTCCACGCTAAATAGCCTAGTGCTGTTGTGTATGGACAGCAACCACTTCAGGGGATGATGGAAAGTAAAAACAAAGATATTTTTGAAACAAAAGAAAACCAAGAAAACATTTAAATAGATATATTAAAATTAGAAGGATTTTTTTTTTCCCAGCTCAGCTTTGGATCTAAATTATGAGCCTTGCTTCTTTGCTTTTTACACAGAATTAACTTTGTGTATTTATCTGGGCATTTATTCCAACTCACGCATACTCTATAACACTGCGAAAAGGTCAGCATTAAGTGATTCCAAAAGCTAGACCTGAATCTTGTTGAAATTCCGATTATCCCAATTTTCTACAATGGATACATTTTGCTTGAGTGCTGCTCACCGACGGTGCGGTGCAGCGTATTTTGCAGATGATGGAAACAGACAAAAAACAACAGAAGGGAAGATCCACTTGCTTATAATGGGAAGGGTTGTTTTTTTTTTTTAACACATTCTCATTTTCTAGCTGTTGCCAATATCCAAGAAACATCTGTACATGCTAGTGAGAAACTTAGAGCTTTAACTGCACAGCAAGATATAAAGATCATTTTTAAAAGCTTCTAAGATACCCTTCAAAAGCAGTCAGGAAACAAGTGCAGGAGTGTTATCAAGAAGGCTCTCAGCCAGCAAATTCTCCTAAATAGCCCAGAGCTTTATTGAACAGCTTGCACTGGAAGATCAAGGAATCAAGACAATCTATGAAACAATCTTAATGCTGATTCAGTAATTGCCTGCGAATACAACTCATCCCAGGCTAGACGAGGCTCAGGAGACCTAAGACCCGTCGGGTCCCCAAAATAGGTCATGAATGGAGCTTTAAGTGATGCAGACACTGTGTGTGGATTCCTCTCTGGGGAACAATTTTTTGCCACATTGCCACAGGAAGAATCCATCACCTGGTAATTTTATTCCATTTGCAAGGCAGTGAGCAACTTGAGCAAGCAACAACTAAATTAAGCTTAGGAAAGCAAAGCCAGTCTCAGTTGAAGACGAGGCAGCATTTTACCATGGGGACTTAAACACCGTGTCTACATACACAGGCAGCTGAGCCTACTGACAAACACTAGTATGTGGCATCCTGAGCCAGCACAAAGTCAACAGCCTGCCTAAAAGTCAACTATCACAGGTTGAGCTCTGGCTCTTGGGAAACACTAAACCTAAGCTGAACTCTTACCCCTTCCATCATAAGGTGTGGACATTATAACCCTTGCAGTCCTGCATAAGAACATCTCCCAGACCTGCTGCATTCACATGAAATCGGGTCCAAAGCCAGAAATATGTAAATGGACTGTTCTACCAGCTCGCTCACTGACCTTGTCCCATAAATGCCCCAGTCTCCCCCTTTGCTTCCAGAGATTTTTCAGAGCTCTGCTGTTTCTTTTGCTCTGCTCCTCTCTGGCTTTCTATCCATTGCCAAGTATTTTCTCTTCATCTATATGCTCAAAGCACAAAGCTAAAAATGCAGAAATGAATCTCTTCTGAAACTTCCCTTTGTGGATGAGCGCAGCCTGTCTCTTGTGAGGACCAGCAGATTGTGGTTCCTTTCAGTGACATGGGCAGGCAAATCTGCTGAGCGTGACCAAAGAACCTGGGAGGCTGCCCTCCACAAACAGCCCGGAGCACTTGCTGGAGGCACGACGTGTGTTCGGGTGCTAGTGGTGTACCTCTGCAACACAACCTAATACATGCCAGCGAGGAGCAGGAAGAAAGAATGTGCTGCATGTAAATTTAGCCAGTATGTTCTCAGATATAATTGCTTTAAGTGGTTGGCAAAGCTGACAGAATCTAATTGATGTGGAGACTTACTCCCAGCCTCCTGACAGAGACATTTTTAGAACTGTACTTGCTGACTAGGGACAAAAAAATGTTCGGAGTCCAAAATCACCTGCCTTTTGCATGGGCTGAACACCTTCTGGTGAGGCCGTGAAGCGATAGGCTTGAAGACCAGAGGACAACTTGACACCTACATGGTATACTGACACTGGCACAGCTCGGCATGAACTGCCTAACGCAGTACCCCGAAGTATTAAGCAGCAATTTAAAGTGGAAAAGAGAACTTTCCTCCATTCTGTGAATGGACTCCTGATGTATTTTTATCAAATATAAAATGTATTTTTTTATAAAGTAGACTTTAACCCCTCTAAGTCCAGATCCACACCTTCTTATCTACCCAACTGCATGGCTGTGAAGCTGCCAACACGCTGCTGCCAGCCCAGGGGGACAAGGACACGCATCCACAATACAGAGCAGGTAGACCTTGTTTTGAGAGTATTCCCAAATACCCCCAAATCTTTGACAAAACATTATTTCTCTAAAAACCCTAAACATACTCAAGATTGGATCGAGATTAAACAAATCAACATGTTGGAATGTATTTTGGAGGTAGGAGAGGAAGGGAAATAAGCAATGTTTAAGGAGTTGCCTTCCATCCTCTTTCCAGATAAACTTGGAACGCTGACTGGCCCAGCCCACATAATTGTGTCTAAACCACGACATGCACACTCCTTCACACATTTTTTCGGGAAAACAAAAACCAAACAGAAACCCAAACCTTCCAAAACAGTAAGGGTAGCTCAGGATTTTACTAAACAGTAAACATCAGATCATTATTACGATTTTAACCCAACTATTCATAAGAACCAAGTAAAGCCAGTTTTATACGCAAAAGAACCAACCAAAAAGACCTCAGTAAAGATCAAATATTTGCTGATGAACCTTGTACGTAACATAGCTCTGACCATGGAAAATTGAATCTAATCAGTTATACTGGTTAAACTACACGTGGGTGGAATTTAAGTGGGTTGTAAGCAACGACGTTGCAGAAACCCGATTAAGCCTGGGAGAAACTGCAGCGTGTGATTATCATGTGATAATTACTCAACATTTTGACAGAGCCCAAGGCTCCACTCAGCCCAGCCCTTGTCAATGAGAAGGCAGCATAAACATGCGAGTATGAAACTGTATCCCTTCTGTTCATCCACCGGCATTTCCTTTGTGGGAAGTCCATGAGCTTCTGATGAAACCCCAGGGCTGCTAATTCATGAGAACCCCTGGGGACCAGAAACAAGGTTCAGACCCCTGGAGAAGGCAGCGTTCAGTCAGCTGCAGTGCAAATCTGTGTAGGTAACCTTTCGGAATTGGGTCACCACCAATCGTTCATGTATGTGGAGTTCTTAGAGAAACCCATCTGCTCCTGGCATCCATTTGATCTGCTCTTCATGCTGTTACCACAGCAACAGATACTTAAATGAAAATCTCTTAGCAAGTTGGATCTACAGATGGCCTCACTGCATCACAAGGTAGCAAAAGTGGACGCTGGAGGCAGGTCTGGGAGGCATTTATCTGCATATTTACTAAAAGGGTTTTCAGCCTTGTTTTCCATTTGTTCTTTTTCTTTTGACAGAATAAACATCAGCACGCCAATTTTTCTTTACCAAAAAGTACTCTGCAGGTCAGTCACAGCAACGATGTCTTTCTGTTCGGCCTGCTGTGCAGTCTAAATAGCTCTTAAAAAATTTGATTTCTGCATTAAGTTTCCATATCACACACAAATTGAACATGTTTTGCTGTAAACACTGTTGCTGGGAGATGTAATAGGTAGCCATTTCAGAAATAAAAGATGCTTTACAGAAGTATAAAAATCTAATTACATCTTCCCAATGGCATTTAAATTTTTCCTGTTGAATTTGACCCAAATTTCTTTAATACTTTAGGGAATACAGACCTAATATTCAAGTTCTTTGCAGTGTAGTTTCATGTTTGGCAATACAGATCCTAAGACTCATTTTATTTGGAGGGAGGGGAAGTCTGTTTGTAGTAGAGGATATTACATGAACTGATGTCACTTGTGGGATTTTCCCAGCTGACTAGCTGAACTAGCTCTGAAATAGGCTTTATTTCTGTCTCTGGCATAACAGAAGTTATTTAAAAGCATTTAGAATAACTAAATCTGAGCTCTCAATCTTTATCCTGAGGAGCAGGACAAGTGAGGGATGGTTTTGCCCCAGTACATGAACCAGATGTAGGCTCCTAAAGCAACACCTGCACAGATTTAGTATACCATGCAAAGGGAAGGGGGAGCTCGTGACTGAGGACAGGTGAGGTGGTGCTGGGGTCAGCACTAGTTTACATAATCCACATCTTTAGTTTTTTAAATCAATACTGAATGTTGTCAGTGGAAGGTAAGTGGAGGAAGGTAACACAACTATGTCTCTGAATTTTTTTTTTCTTATTACTCAATATCTAGAAGTGGGACTATTTTATGCTTAAGTTGTTCTGTGTCACAGGTATTATTTCTTTCAAAGGCCAAGGGGGAGGAGAGAAAGAGGCATAAAAAGAGACTGAGGCACAGTACTGAGAGAACTGAAAAGTATATGAGAGAACTAAGCCTGAAATGAAGAAGCACATTTCAGTAAAGCTTCATTATTATACAATTTGCTCACTAATTTCTTGCAATGGAAAGAACTCAAAAAAATTTTCACACGCAAAACCCTTTCCAAATATTATTTTACCAGAGCAACATTTTTTTTTAAAAGCCTATTAATTACTCATTAATCAAGTTTCTTCCAATTGGCTCTTTAAAATTAAAGAAAAGTCATGTTGGGTAGTTTCTGTTTGGGGGAAAGTCAGAGGGACTTTTGTTTTAATGTTTCCAGTTGTAGATGTTGGGCTGGCAGCCTTCCTCTCAGCCAGTTCTTTTCTGCTCCATCACTGGTTAACCAAAGTTGAAGAGAGAAAGAAAGAGCAACCACTGTGATTTACTCAGTCAGGAGCAGAACAGCGACCCATAAAAATTTCTGGCACAAACCTTCCTGTGAACACATTTGCAAGTTTATTAGCTAAACTTTGCCTTCTGCAAGCACTCTTGTGAAAAAACAAAAAAAACCCAAAAAAAACCCCAACAAATCATCAGTACAAAATACAGCAGAAATCACGTTTTTAAAGGCCAAAAAATCTGAAGCAAAGGAGAAATCTTTATTGCTGGGAAGATTTGAGAATTGGTTTGTCCTTCTGCAAGCACCAAGGCCAGAGGCCCAAGAAACAAATTCTGTCAGAAGACAAGTCTGAGTCTTTGTCTTCAGAGTTTAGACTAAAATTTTAAAATCCTAATTTGCAAATTCTAATGTGGATCTTTTCTGTCAAATGGAAATACTCCAAGTAGGAGAACCAACCCAGTAGGAAGATATGATGCACACACTATGCAAATAAACCCAAATTCTGAGAGAAAGTTAGAGACGTTTCAAGATTTTGGATGAAACAACCCTATAAAGAGAAGTAAACTTTTTGCTGACCTCAGTCAGGTAAAAGCTATTGAAGTAACTAGGGAAGAAACTAATTAAGGAAGAAAACTCCAAGCCTTAATATGACCCTTTACATTTAGTGATTCATTTAATAGTATTTATATAATAATATAGAAAATCTGATTTGGAAAAGCAATATGCCATGTCACACCATGACTGTCTCTCTACCTCAACAGTAAATCACTACCCACCACTTTCAATTTGTGAGAGAGCAGAGGACAATTATTCACTTGTCTGTAACAACTACCATGTTTGTTATTGTCCTCCTCCAGTGACTTCATGGAGTTTTCTTTAACTGGGAGAGCAAAGATGCTTATAGCTCCTGTCTACGGTCCAAGCAATTGTTTTAAATGCTCCCAAGTTTAACTGTTGGTGCTGACAGGAAGCTGGCCACTTCTGCTCTGATGAGGGCTTTGTTTTAAGTCCATCTTTCTATCTTACAGGCCTAAAAAGACTGCTAACGGCTATGCACACAAGACTCCCTGTTTCAGTCTCAATATTTGCATTTTGCAGGAAGACTCTCAGGAATTTTTGAGATTGCCCCAGATTAGAGAGAGACCCAGTCCATCACATTACAATCAATTTTAACAGAGACAGGATCACAGTCTTAACTTCTCCCTGCGTGCTCCCACTAAGATCATAATGCTTTCTCCCAAAGTCAGCTATTAAGACAAATCATATGCATAAAAAACCATGTTCTGCCAGCCACGTACTGTACATTTGTATTCCAGATGAGATCCTGTTACAATCCTGGTGGATGCCACGGTCTTACTTCACATATTGATCTGGTGGAACAAGTACAAGGCACGTAAACTTCTGGTCTGTATTAATTTGTACTATAACTCCTGGCACAGTATCAGCTGGCAATGGTCTCCACCATGTTTTAAATCAATTACCTGAAGTAGTAATTGTTTGTTATCAGTAAGGGGAATTTAATAAACAAGACATACTTGATAAATCAATGCACAGACAAATCCAGACATCAACATATAAATTAATTTACATGCATTTACATGAATTAGACTACTGGAATTATAATATTTCAATACACCAAATTAACGTTACCAGTTCTTGTACCCTGGTATGTTAAATACATCTCTGTCCATTTTTTGATCTTTCGACCTTTGCTTTTGGTGAGACAATCAAGTGTTATAAGGAGGCTAGGCTGTGGAGCCCAGACTATTTTCCTTTTTTCAATATTGTCTTAATAGAGTCAGTGAAATAAAATGATGAATTATGTTATGTCAGCTGAAACCTGAAATTTAGTGTTTTAACAACAGACTTTCCTCTTCCACTCACCTGTAAATGAGCACTGTTGGAGCAGCACTGAGCCCAGTTCTGCACTCTCATCAGCTAAATCTGTTTCCTCTTCTGTGAAATCACTGCTGGTTTACATCATTGTGAATTAGGTCAGAAGCAAACCCAGCGACTGCTCATTCCAGCTAGTGAAACATATGAAGAGTGGCTGCAATGACAGATCCATAATAATGCTTCTCATCTTCAGTCAATTAAATTTAGACCATGCAGAACTGTAAGTAGTACACAGTGGAAAATTTTGGCAGGGTGACTGGCAAGCTGTAGCAGATCTAACAAACCTGAAGTCTTCTAAATTCATCTTCCCTGTGAACTTTCATCAAAGACTATAAAAACTCAGCTGAATACAATAAAAATTTAAACAGTGAAGATCATTAAAACAGACACTTTGTGTTACCTCATGGTGACTTGCAGAAAAACCTCATCAACGTAAGATGCTCGTCCCCTGTGTTATAATCGTAACTCACCTCACCAGAAAACAAACAGCACGGTACTGTCTACATTTGCTAAACTTGTGTACCAAAGGCAGATATGAGAGGAGACCAAACATGTTTTTATAAGGTACAAAAGAGGACAACTACTTCTACTGGAGGAAATAGGAGCTTTTGGACATAAGAGTGTCTTTTGAGAACTATGAAATATACCTTCAAATAAAACTATAAATTAAGTGCAATTATTATTTCTGGCAGCTTGCATGAGAAAGATAAAGCATTTATCCTGTCACTGAGGCTCACGATCTCAGTGCAGTCTCAGGACTTCTGATTCGTCCTTTTGGCATATTCCCACTGCTGTTAACACACACTTCCTTTTTGTTTTTTCCCCACCACAATTTTTTAAAACGTACCTAATTTTCCTTCAAAACTTTGCGGCTAAAAAGTTTGTCTGTCCTCTGGCTGTTTTGATTTTTGACAACTTCCCCAGCAAACCTCATGCCACAGCTGCAATTCTCTGCAAAGAGCATAATTACCACCCCCCCGCCCCGCTCCCTGCCTAGCCACCAGCTCAACAGCAATCAGAAACAAATTTTTCTGCCCTCCTCCCATCTTTGGCAGCAAATCCAGACCTTTATGTCTCTGCTCTGCCTGTATACTGGGTATCTTTTATTATATTTATCTACACGCTTCCTCAGAATTCCTCAGAATTTGTCTGTTTGCATCTTTATGCTTGTCAGTCCGTCTTGTATGCCTCCGGTTTTGCCTTCATTAGGTGTGATTCCCCCGCCCTCTTGCCTTTTATTCAATCAGCCCTACAAGACAGATCCTTTCTGTCAAAGCCCCAAATGACTGCTCTGCAAGATCTGGCTCACCAGTTCTCTACTCGACATACATTTATCTGTTTATACAGCAGGTTCCAGAGGGCAGGGGCTTTTCTTCTGCACCTCACACAGAGCTTGTAATTTAAAACGCTGCCACTATCAGCCACACTACAATGACATCGGCAACACCGCTTTGCTGCAATTAAGAGGGAAGCTTGCCAGCAGAGGATGGGGTTTAAACTCTTCTTGACAAAGAAAACAACACTGAAACAATCAGTTAAGTCTGTTTACAGAACCCAAAGGGGTATCTAGAAACCCCAGTTCCAACACGGATTGTCTGTGCAAGTGACGTGTCGTGTAACGGATGGTTTAGCTGGCAAACAACCAGAGACAAGTAAACGTGCTAGTATTAGCTACAGAATTTTGCTCCATGTGAAACAAAGTGCATGACCTGAATTGAGAGGTAGGTTGCTTTTTGAGAAATGGCACATTTTTTGATTTCTTGAAAATATTTTAAAATGTTACATCTGAAACACAGTGACATACATTATCATATTCTTCTTAGAAAAATAAATTAAAAATCCCACTAAGGATGCTGTTAAAAGCTGACAACACGAAATCTTCACGAAGCCACTTTCCCGCAGTGTTTTTACTAGGAGCTCAGTCTGTCGGATAGCTCAAAATCTGAAGGTAACATGCTATTAATCTAGCAAATACATTTTTCAGGAGCAGATTTTCACAAAATGGCCATCCTCTAATGGCCTCCCTCTACAGCACAATGGACCCAACTCTTACCCAGCCATGACCATGAACGAGCTCATCCCAGCACTCAGCAGGGAAGAAGCAAGGAGCAGAGAGGATGATGGAGTTGTTCAAGGCAACAAATTCCTGTGGTGTCGCTGGTCAGTGGGATAACTTTCTGGGTTGTAATATTTCAAATAAATAAAAAGTCGAGCACAAAATCTGTGTCCTGAAGAGGCCAGAAACATTTTTTTCAGAGCAATCATTGTTCTTTCTTTGAAGGCAGGACAGATACCCTGCAGACAGAAATAAGGTAAGACTACTCTGATCAGAGAAAAACAGATGAATTCAACATTTTTCGGTTTGACTCTGTATTAGATGACAGAAACAGTAAAAAGCTTATGCTGCTTTTTTGCATATTTTCTGACAGAACTTCAGAGGCTTTAATCATTATTTTCCCCTCAGGGTTTCTACAAACAGGTTTCATGCAGTATTTCTGGTGGAGTAGGATGCACGAGGTGCCTGCTCCACCAGCCACATGCCCCTCAGCAGGCATCAGCAAACTCAACTTAAATCTGTATTTGAGAAACTAAATGTAAAAAAACCCTATCTTTTCAGATCACCAGCAGATTCTGTTGATAAAATAATTTACTCTGTGTTGCTTTAGGTATAGGTAGCATAATACAGTGTATTATGGAAGCTCTGGTTACCATCTCTCCTTTGTATAAGCCTGCTGACATTTATTGCACTGTTAATTTTCAAGTATAACCTATAAGCAGAACAGGTAGATAGATGACCCCAGCAGGACTAACGATGTGTAAGAAAATCTGACTATTGTCTGACCTCCTTGTCAGTGTTTTGAGAGAAGGCAGCTTATTAAGAGATCAAAACCTACATCTTTAAGATATGACCTGACCTGAATAAGACAGCCAAATTTAAACATTTTAATCAAGAAGTTTACCTCCAATATAAAGTTTCAGAGAGGGTTCTGCATAGGGTTTGCATAAGTTTCTCTCCAACAGACAAGCTGATGAAAGTTCATACACCTTGTTATGATTTCAGGAAAGTATCAAATCAATGTATTTTTTATGGGCATATTTCTGATGAAAAAATTTAGAATGTATTCAGTCTCCTTTACCTTCAGGAAAACCATCTAAATAAGTTAACTTTCAGCTAATGTGTTAATTACTTCCTCAATACAAGCTGAAGACATCTTTCTTTACATGAAGATTGGTTATGTGCTTAATAAAAAATCCCCTACTACTTTTTAACTGTCATTCTGGTGCTTTAAAGAAAATCTCACCATCTCATTGATTTCTTTCAGTTCAATTTTATGAGCAAGTACGTAAGGACAGTTGTCGTTATCTCCACATGGATTGAAATTCATCAACACTGCAGAACATTTTGTAAAATAAGTATCAATGATAATACTAGAGATTATTCAAAGCATGCATTGACCAGCATTGGATCTAATTCAGCAAAAGATGAAATACCTGAACAATTCTTAAAACTGGAAACCATGCTCCGAGGAGACTCTTTTGTAGTTTATTTCATACAAGTTGTATCTAGAGATGGATGGAAGAAATACATTAGTGGACAAAGAATTACCACTGCCAATATTGGTGAGGAAATAATGAAAAGATGATTGGCATAAATCATTCAGAAATCTTATTACAAAATCCTGATCCATATATTAGACTGACTGGTGTTCCAGAGCTGAGAAGTACTAAGGTCAGACTTACTCAGGAGCACTGTATTTCTTTTCACATTGTATTGTAAATAGAAAGTGGAATTCTCATCCCAGGGGAAATTCCAACATTTTGACATTTATTTTCAGTGCAAATAAAAACCGCACTGAGTTGGAATCACTGAAACTCTTATATGCAATAGTACGGGAATATCAAAATAATGTAAATATCATAGAAGTTGAAATGAAAGAAATAAAATGCCAATATAAAATATTTCAACATTGCCATAAAGAAATAAGGTAAAATTATTCATTTTGATATTTTCCCATCAAATTTAATCTAAATCAATGTATTCACTTGAAATGATTCATTTTTGATGAAATTGCATTGTCTGAATAGAAAATGGTATTTTTTTTTCAGCTGGCTCTCATTATTAAAGATCGATCAGATTGTAAAAGCGTTGGGGAAAAAACCATTAAGAATTCAGCTTTTGCAAACTTATTATATTGAGAGTAATTTTGATTAAAGTTTCACGATCCACAAGAAGGAAAAGCAAATAGTCACAGCAATTGTCAATCATACTCAAAGGACTTACAGGTGGCTCTAAAGTGACTTCATAAAAGACAGCTAACTGAATTGCTAACAGGAATACGACCATTTGGACATCAGTTCTGTCTTCTTCCTCCACAGGTCCTGTGGTTATACACCCTCAGTAGCAGCCTGTGCTTGGGTTGCCTCTTCTCCGCTGTAATCTTGCATCTGAGGATTTAGAGACTCTGTTGCACCGACTTGCCAGTGTCCAATTTACTGTCCTGTCAAGAAGGAGATATGTTTGTGTGTCTGACTTTCTTACTAGCACTTCAAATTTAGCTCCTGCACCTTGTTTCTAGAGCCTGACATATCAGCTTGCTTCTCCCCTTCTGTTCTCATTGTGATCCCTTCATTCACTTCTCACTTCAATCACCATTCACCTCCTTCTCTAGCTTTTCTGCTTTCTTATGAAATACTCTACAGAATTTGTGTTGTCACAGACCAGAAAAGTTGTTCTCTCTCCCCAGGAATAATCTCATTGACCTGTCTCTCATCCCGCATTAAGCTTAAACACTTCAAGGCTCTTTGGGGAAAAAACCCCACATTTATATAAATGGTATGACTTCAGTAGTATTCAGAAAGCAAAGAATAAATGAGCAGAAACTTTTTTCCACAGGGAAGGCAATTTAATTCTAAGCCAAACTAATTAAGGGAACTCATGAAGATAAGGGATGCCTTCTGTTCAGATGTTGCCTTTTTTTTCCTACAGCCTGTACTGCTTCTGTACACACACTGTACACCCACTCACCAGGTGCAAATGGAGATCAAACCTCAAGTGTTTCCAACATCCTTAGCTGATTTATTACAATGGTTCTACCACTAATCCAGCAAAATGATAAAATTAGTTTGAAACAACAGATTATCCTGGAATTGCTGATAAAGCGATAAGGAGGACAAATGAAATTAGTGTAACGTACTTGTTTGTTAACAAACTTTTGATGCTATTTTGCATGGTGAAAATCCAGCTTGGAAAAGCAGTTGGGCCTATTTATACATATTGAACCTTTCCCCATCTCATGCGTCATTAAACTTTCTGCAGATGCTTAAGTGATGTACACAAAACACTAGAAAGAGCAAAAACCATCAGTGAAGTGGCCTGCATTTCCCATTAGAAGCACTCAATTTGGCCCTTGGATGCAGTGGCTCTATGAATAATTTAGTATACTTTCTGTACTAGAAATAGTAAATTTAACCTGTCAGACTTACACAAAAGTATTTCTTCCTATATAGTCAGTATTTCTCTGGTCAAATGTGTCTGTTTCCAAAGTTCTCTCTCAAGGAAGTTTTCTCCTCTCCTTAAATCCATGTAATTACTCCTAGGCGGCCCTGCCTTGTTCCACCCTAAATAACTCCTGTTGGTATTTATATACTATAATTGTGGACATTTATCACTGGCAGTTCTTCAGGCAGTCTTGTGACTTGGCTAGCAGAATGGAACTGGTGTTTAAGCATTTGCTTTGTACGTTTCCAAAGCAGTAAACAACCCTTCATTACCTGCATTTGGCGGCTGTCCAGAAAACTTCCTTGTGAAGATGGGAACATTATTAAAGTAGTATTCTCAGAATCCTGGATTGACATTTACTCCTGCTATAATTCAAGTATTTTTGCGTATTTTCAGACAGCTAAGAGCCCTAGAGGGATGATGTAATTCCTTTCCCTTTATACCAGCTATATCAGGTAGAGTGTTGGATGTCTCTAGACCTTTTATGAGGAAGTTGAAATGTAAGCCAAAATGTCCTGCTAACATTTTCTTTTCATCTTTCTTTTTCATTCCTCTGCTGGCTTGTATGGTATCATAAGGAGCCAGAGAGCTGTGGTCAGTGTGGTATTGAATCTAAGAGAAGAAGGTGGGCTTAGAGGGTAGAGGTATGAGCTTAGGCTTCGGGCTGCCTTCACGTGACTACATGGTTCCAATTCGAGTGAGCTTGAATCTGCCTAGAAAAGATTAAGCAGAAATATCTATTTCTTACTTCTTGCAAACATGGGGTCATGAATCTAGAAACCCTTGCAGCACAGCTGCTGATCATCTGGTAGACTGGAAATGTACAGCAAAACCTTCAGAAGAACCCTTTAGGTAATCAGTCAATTTTAGAGGATGAGGTTGCCTAACAGTTTAAGACTCCATTTTGCAGAAACCATGTAATATAAGTGTATTTTTTGTTGTTGGTTTTGAGTGAAATAGTTGAATGCCTTCTCAGGGAACCGTGATTCTCGTGTTTTAGTCATTAGAGAAGGCCACAGTGTCTGGACATTTCCAGAGATACAAGATAAATCACAAATAAAGGGAGTTCCGTGATCTATCACTGTGCCAGGTATTCTTCCCCACAAAAATCACCACCCAGTCTACTGGGTGCTGTGTTGGGGTAGGAATGGACTCAGGAGACAAACTGCAAGCACTGGTACACTCTGCTTAAAAACCAAACCAAACAGATAAAAAAACCCACCACAACACACAAGGAGGCACAGAAGAACAATAGAGGGCTGGGTAAATGCCTGAAACACTTTTTGGCTTGATGTGTTTGTCTGGTTTCACGTTGCTGTCTTCTCATGCCTTGAATAAAGTGTTGTTATGTATTATTACCATTAATGACAACGTATAACAACATTGTCATGATCAGCACACCAGAGAGAAAAGAAAATCCAAAAGACAATCTTCTCACAAGAACAAAAAAAAGTCTAATAAATTGGCCATGACTAAATTTATCCTTAATTACAGATGGGTTTTAGCCATCAAAGCATAAGTATTTTTCGCCTAGTACAAGCAGCATGGGCAATGCAACTCTTTAATTTATGTGTTTAAAGAAAAAAGAGAGGATTTTCACTCCTTTAAACTCTTAACATCTCCAAAGATACTTTCATGTCCCTTTAAAAAGCAAAGCTGATGAGGCCAGTGACTGGAAACAGTGAAAGGCCAAAATTCCCAACAGGCTGGGATAAGGGATACTCAGATTCAAGCACTCAGTCTGAACTAAAACGAGCAAAAATGTGAACTTGCACTTTACACATCCCAGATCAAATCTTGACTGCTGGGCCAGTTTCTTTCTCAGGACAAAACAATAAAAAAATTAATCCTGGTCTTTAGGATCTTTTCTGACACAAACTTCAACACAGCTGGTATGTTCCTGGGAAAGACTTAAGTTTTGACACACCCACATCTCTTATTGACTGCTAATTTAGTTGAAAAATGTTCGTCTTCTCTAGTTAAAATCTCCTTAGTTTTCTACTTCAGTGTTTTAATTTTATGCTCTGCCACAAACTTCGGTATAACTTTTGGGCAGTCACTTCATTTCCTGCATACCCACACTCTTGCTATGATGCTGTGATTTTCCCTCTCCATAAACTTTTCAGGGAAATGGAGTGCCTGTAATTATGACTATAACTCATATCTCCATCTTCACATCTTAGATAGCTGCTGCAATAAAGCTCGGGAGTACTCAACACAAGAAAGCAAGCATTTCCTGATGCCTGGAGAGACCAGCCCTGTTCAGTCTGAGTTCTTGGTTTGAATATTATAAAACTTTTTCATAGGCAATGATCTGACAGATTGCACAATGCAACTCCCTGTACCTTTAGGATCCCAAAAGGGTCACACCCATTCAGCCAGAGCCACGTATAAGTCAGCAGAGTAATAATCTTCCCAACATTCATCTCCTCATGAAGATGTAGTGAACTTCAGCTGTGCACATAGCCAAGCGTGTGTGAGCAATGCACGCTGCGGGAATGTCTGTTCACCCACTGAATCACAACAAACTGCTGGTTTTCAAGAGCTACACAGTGCTGCAAAATTACTGCATTATTCATTCAAAGCTGTGGTGCAACATCCTTTATCAATTCTGGATTTAATGCTGGTTTCAGCAGAGGGAAGGGTCAGATAACAATTACTTAGGGCCCCACAGAGACCCCACGAAGCTATGTTAGATAACACAATGAGTCATTCAATGCACTTGCCCCTTAATTTCTGCCTGGGGCCACCATTAGTCTCCTACTAGCTCTGGCAACTAAATAGGGATTATTACACCTCTGGGTGTATGAGTGCACGTGTGTATGAATACATGTGTGTAAGAAGGAAGAACGATTCTGTTTTTCCTGTTGCTACATAAGTAGTTCTCACCATTTTCTGCAAGAAAATATTTAAATCAATGGTGTGTCTGAAGATGGAATTCACAGGCAGAGGCTTGTGCATTACATTTTAAAATAAACCACTACTATAAACGACAAACATCTAAATAGATCTGCCCTGTACTTACCCACTTCTACACACTCATTTTAGTGAAAACAGATGATTTAATAACCTTTTCTTATAAACAACATTTCAGCTTTTACAGAATCCAGTTTGTGTTTTGTAATTCCTCATGTCCCATCAATACAATTCTCAAGCAGCTTTGCAGAAGCAGAGCCAAACTCCATTGCCCTCTAATACACCTTTACATACCCTCTGAGACTTCTGGCGTTGCAGAGTTATTACTGAGGGCAGAGTATGAATTGCAGCGAGAACTGCCGTGATAAGAGTACAGTATGGAGTTTGTCTAGCAGGATTTTCACTTAATGCCCAATGCACCGTAAAATATGCTGGTCAGATTTAACAATCCATGACTACGTGGCTGACTTCTATTAATAAATCTAGCAGATATAGTAGTTACTGAGAACTAAACACAGATGTTACTAATTGTGCCTCGTAACAGAGCCACACTTTAACAATATTTCATTCTTAATTTACTGAAAAAGTTAGAACAACAAAACAACCTCTGAAATGCTACTCTAAAACACCTTTTACTTACTTTCTGCCACTTTACTTTTAAGGCAAGTCTAGAGTTCTTCTATTTAAGCAGCTGCATTATTTCTTTTTTCCTTAGCTTTCCCCAGATTCACATTAGATTTTATTTTCTTGACCACAGAAGAATAGTAGCTTACTAAAATTCACTGAGGACACATAGTCCATCAAAACTCTATGACTTACCCTCTCCTGTCTATTTTTCATTAAAACGTTAGTCAGGAACTCCACAGTCAGCAAGGATTTGGGATGGCACCTAAGCAGGCTTCAATACTGTATTCGACCTGAGACAAAGCAGTTGCATTTTGGTTTTTTTTTTCAGATTTTTAAATACAACTGAAAAGACCAACAATACAAAGCTAGCCAAGAGAAGAAGAATGGAGTCAGGCTTCCTGATTCCTAATATCTAACTTAAAAATTGTCTTATTCTCCCATTCTGGTCTGATAACTATGTAAATATTCTACAACACAGTAGAAAATAGAAGTAATAGAAAAGTAAAAAATAGAAATAATTCTACCTAGAGACATAGAGAAATCCACAGCCTACACTACTGTAAAATGCAGTGATGAGAGTTTTTTCTGCAAGTTCCTGGTTCCAATCTCTGCTCTGAATCAATAGAAAAGGGATTTGACTCTGATTCTACCATCCAGAGATCTGTATCAGAACCAGGAGAACAGAATTATCAGAACCAGAGAGAGCAGCCCGACCTGCCTGGTTTGCTTTGGCAACTGTCATGGTTTAACCCCAGCTGGCAACTCAGCCCCACAGAGCCGCTCGCTCACTCCCCTCCAGTGGGATGGGGAGAGAATGGGAAGAGTAAATGTGAGAAAACTTGTGGGTTGAGATAAAGACATTTTAATAGGTGAAACAAAAGCTCTGCACGCAAGCAAAGCAAAACAAGGAATTAGTTCCCCACTTCCCACAGGCAGGCAGGTGCTCAGCCATCTCCAGGACAGCCGGGCTCCATCACACACACTGGTTACTTGGGCAGACAAACACCATCACTCCAAACGTCCCCCATCTTCCTTCTTCTTCCCCCAGCTGTATAAGCTGAGCATGGCGCCATATGGTCTGGAATATCCCTTTGGTCAGTTGGGGTCAGCTGTGTCCCCTCCCAATTTCTTGTGCACCCCCAGGCTCCTCGCTGGTGGGGTGGGGTGAGGAGCAGAAAAGGCCTTGACTGTGTACACACTGCTCAGCAATAACTAAAACATCTCTGTATTATCAACACTGTTCCCAGCACAAATCCAAAATGCAGCCCCATACTAGCTACTGTGAAGAAAATGAACTCTACCCCAGCCAAAACCAGCACAGCAACGTAGCCACTGGGAAGGAGATAGTAGCTTCTTTACCTCTGACAGTTAATTAAAACAAGTTTGTGCACTTGTGGAATGCCTTTGGTTCCTTGGGAATGAAAGATGCAGTTGGACGTGTCAGATACTCCACAGCACATTAGCTTCTCCTCCACTTGCTCTGTGGCACTCCTGAATGTGCCTTGCCAAAGGATCAGAGTAACAGCTTTCTGAAATGAAAACTGGACTTTTAAAGACAGCCTAGTACTCAGTGTTCTAGCTCTTAATACTGTAAAAAAAAAAAAAAAAAAAAAAAGGTGAGGCACCATGCGTAGATGCAGGTACAAGCGACAGAGTAGGTCACCTTACCAACCCCAGTCTTCCTGATGCCTCAGTGTTTGCATGCTGTCCAGGGCACCCCATCACCAGAGACAAACATCAGTGGAGTGCTAATCCAAACCAATCCTTGGCATTATGGGTGAATGACATCTATTAACTGTTGTGCTGATGCTTTAACTGAAATTTTGCAACTCATTGAACACACCAGTAGAAGTAATGCTTTCCTGGCCAGAATTAGAGCAGTAATGCAGTAAGCTTTTCTGTTGAAAAGGGAGATGAGAACTTATCATGACAGAAAGAGACAGCAGAAACAGTACTCCATACCGTGAGTGCTGTAACAAATTTGGTCTACCTTTTATATCTTAAATGTGGTCCTTTTTTTGTATTTTGCCTCTCAGATACAAATGAGGTTATGGAATTGTTGCTCTGTATCACTTGGTGAGTCCCTAGAAACACGTTAGAATAGCCTTTGGTAATCGACTCCTCTGCAAAGCAAATGAAGGTATCCAAGAGTTGCTATTATATTACACAGAAACAACAATTTAGCAAGATTGGAATTATTTTATTAGACAGTAAAACATAGTCTATCTGGAAATGCTACCTGTTTTAAAATTCAGTCATTATCTGAAATGGTATTTGCTTTGTTACTTAGGAGACACAGCATTTCTAAGGGGTCTGAAGAGAAATAAGTGTTGCTTTTTCTTTTTTTTAGTGAAGCTCAAGATATCTGATTTTCTTCCTTATGACTTGATTGTGGGAGAAATAATTCATTTATTCATCAATATCAGTCTTGAAATAAAATTAAAATAAAACAAATAAGTGTTTGCTTGAGTATTTGCACCAGATAAGACTACTGGATGCCTATGAGTACAGCTCATGCAAACGCATCTCTATGATTGGAAGTATTCCCACAGATATTTTTTTTCTTCATTTAATGCATTTCAGATTGCCCTAAACAGAGGGACTCTGACCTTTTAGTGGCACTTCTAAATTTCACAGCAATCTACGTAAATAAACAATTACACACTCTTTGCATACACAAATCAGCTCTCAGGGTGCTACCTGACAGACGGGGTACTTCAGGAGACAACGCACATATACTTCCACTGAAGATACAACCCAATTTGTGATATGAGCTTTCTAAGTGCTGGATTTAACTTGAAGCATATTCAGAACACAAGTAAGGCGCCATTAAAACGGAAATTATTTTTCTGACTCTTATTCTTTTATCAAAACTTTCTTCTTTTCAGTTTCCCTCATCTTCAGTGAAGTTACAATTTAATATTTGTAGCTTCTTATTTAGCCCAGCAGAATAAGCAGTATTAGCAAGGTGAAAGCTTACATTAACACATAAAAGCCTGGGTATTTTAAATAGTATTAGGAAGGAAAACATAAGGTTACAACAGCATAGCTTCCTTTATAGTCGTCACAGTTTTTGCAGAATAACTTCTTCTATAATGTGATGTTCATAAAAAAGGGATGCTAAAGTATTCAGTTAATTTGAGACTCTCAGCGCTTCATTTGCCATAAACAGGTTCAGGTAACAAGGGCTTACAGAAAAAGCAAGCAGCAGCAGCATGGAACCAGCAACACTTACTTTCCCATTCAAGTACTCATTCATCTTTGTCTTTATATTTATACTTACCTGTCCCAGGTAAGATGAGGTAGTTCTTGCAAGTCTAGTCTATGCTTTACAGCTTATCACCAAATAGCCTGGAAATTCCATTCGTTTCTGCTATTGTGTCACAGGCTTCTTATATATCTTCAAACTTCTTACTTCTTTCTCCTTAGAAACGTTTTCTAACCTCTTTCTCACATAAATAAATAAATGTGTAAATAATACATAAATAAAATCAATAACAGAAGCAGGGTCTTTTCAAGGCTAACCATAGATCAAGCAAGATAATTTTCAGGATAGTTGTGCCTACCTTAAATGAAGATGCACTAAATGAACTTCAGAAGTCTCTGTTTTGCTTTCTGTAACTTCTCTAGGGTTTTTTCCTATAGAAGGAAGAGGACCAATATTGACATTGCAACCAGAAGTCACTGAAATCTGTAAGGCACCAATATAGATATCTCTTATTATCTACATTCATATATATATACACCCACATCCCTCCATCATCTCATCTGGTTTCAGCTAGAAATCTATACTCTAGTTTTTCCTCTGTCAAGAAAGTAAGAAAAAAAAAAAGACAACTGAACAGGAAACATCAGCTACTAAGGGCAGAAGCTGGAACAAGCAGCATTTTGAAAAAGGTGCAGTGTGAAAGGGCAAAAGTGAAACCAGTACTTTGCTGTGTAGGGTCTGATGTCCCACAGTATTTGAAGTGAATTGTTCCACTGGGGCAATTTTACAGAAGGTTGATGATGGACTGGAGGAAGGACACAGACAGGGCTATCACATTTTGTCCGGGTGCAGAGGGATGCTTTAATTTTAGCCATGAAAAAGAAAAAAAAAATAGCAAGGGAAAATCATAATGTAAATCTGAAATTTCATTAAAGGAAAAGGATTAGCTGAATCTGTGCTAGCAAGCTTCCATTCAACTAGCCCTCTACTGAAGAATGGGCCTCATTGTTTTCAAGTGAAGTCATACAGTTCCACTTTATGCTAAAAGCTTGCCCCAACTGACACGCTTAAATGGGTAGCAGCGTATACTTTATACATTTTTAAGTATTAGAAAGTGTTGAAGACTTTCAAACATTGACAGGAGTGTTGCAGATGATGAATGACCAAATCTAGTTGAAGATGGCCAGTTCCAAATTTGTTGGAAGGCATATTTCTTCCTATAAGCACTCAGAGCTTACTTTGTTGGTTGGGACCTTTCCCAGGCATTTCACTTCTTTGACAAACCTACTACTCATCCAAAACTTGAGCTTTACCCAACCACACCTGTGTTAGGCTGCTTTCTGGAATAGGATGTTTTGGTGTTTTGCAATTCCCATTAAATCCACAAACCTGTTGTCAACTCCCAGCACTACTACTCTGCTGGATGTTCCACCTGCATTGTGTGCACTGGATTACTGACAAACCCAGAATTGGATAAAACTATTCAAACACTTACAGGCTGCAACAAGAAGAGCACAGCAGATTGTCCTTTGTCAGGCATCAGTATTCTTTCACCACATAAGGCTCAAGTACAGACACGGCAGAGAAAATCATGAAATAACTGTCAGAGGTAGCTAACATCAATTACAATAGACTGCAGGTTAAATTGCACATGACACTTTTTCAAAGCAAATCATCTTATCCTATAAAGAAGTTTTTGTGTCATTTTAAAATTCTAATAGTTTTCTGAGAACTCAAGATCAGGAAAAAAAACAAAAATTGTTTATTTGCTACACATAGCCATTGGAATCAGATGCAGCTGTGGTACAGATGGGGCAATTACAATGACATGGCTTTCCCCCCCTCTTGTTAGTAGAGATTATACTGCATTAGATGGTATTAAGAGGGTGGAGAGAACTAGAATGCTCCTAAGACAGTGATGTATGGTAGAGCTGGATGAGCTAATTTTATACCATTTAAACTCAGAAACTGGCAGCAGTTTTTCTGAGAGCTCAGTTAAGACTAATTTACCTGGAATCGTGTACTGAACTCAGCCTGCAGATCACAAAAATGTAAAGCTATCATGCACTTAGAGGATAAAAAAATACCGTGCTAGTTCCTGCAGGTTACATAAAAATGCTTTTAGAAGCAGTAATGCCAAGAGGACATGACTTGCATTTTTAGACTTATGAATGCTCTTCCACAGTAATTAAAAATAACATATCCTATTAAATCACTTAGTACATACCTTAAAGCATGTGATGCAGAGCTTTCTTGGAAAAAAAAAACCAATTACACAGTATAGCTCTGTACAAGGCCAATGCTTCAAAGCAATTTTCAGATTTTATGAGTTACATATGCTTCAGAAAAGGAGAAACTTTTTTTTTTTTAACTGCCAGGAAGATACACTGCAAATAAGATACAAGCCTCTCTACATCTTTTTTTTGTTGTTTCTGCTGTGAATTAGAAGTCCATTGCATACCTTTGCTTCAGCACAGATGTTCACAAATTAATAGGGAGGTCTTAAGAGGAGAGGCCCCTCCTTATACTGAACTTTTGCATAAGTAAAGCAGCAGTAATGATTAAATAAATGATGGATAGGATGCAGTTTTGGTATTGCTTGCCTATCCCCACCAAAGAACATTACTGCTAGAATTCATGGGTAGGAGAAGCATTGAGTCTTTGCCATGTAGCTAGATACTGCATTAATCTTTTAAGACTGCAGATTCTAACTGTATGTATCATATGAAACATTTAGGTTTCTTTCCATTATCTCTGTTTATCCAAACACTGTTTTGCTCTGCTGACGCTTGATGAAAACCAGCCCTAGAATAAGTTTATCTTCCACATAAACATCTTTCCCAAATTTGAAGCAGTAGCAATTTTAGAAAAGTAGTACACTGAAAACTTCAGTTTTATCTGGTCAAGGTAGATTTTTTTCTTCTGTTTCAGAAATGAAAGATACCAACTGTCAGACCAAAAGATACTGTCAAGACAAGCCCAAAAGTTAACCTTCACAGTGTTAGGAGAAATGATCAAACATGGTCAGATACTTCCTGAAAGGCAGTAGACCTTGCTGGCAGTATGACCCCAAACACTTCGTGGGGCCAGAGTCTAATAAAAACCCACATGCAAATTAAAAGCAGAAATAGTGCCAAGATTATCTTCCTCTTGTGAGCTGAGAAGGATGGAGTAGAGGTATCTCCCAACTTCAGCACCAAATCTGAGTGTAGGAGTTGAAAAGCAGATCTTACGTTAACATTTTAAACTTCTGACTCAGCAGGGAGTACATGGCACCTCAAAGAATCCTCCTTTAATGCTGAAATCCACAAATTCATTATATAAATATTTTTCCTTAAAGAATCATCTCCTGTCGCTTGAAACTCAACCAAATATTTAAGCTCCTCACCAATACCTGTAAAACATCTCCATTGATGTAATCTCACTGCTCCAGCCAAGGGTTCAAAGATAATCAAAAATTAAGTGGAAAAGATCTGTGGCAGCCTCAACAAAGGGCCAACACATGGATACATCCATGACACGTGCAAACAGCGCCTTCTATTCCAGCATTTTGTTGTTTTTATTAAAAAATAATATCAAATCACACAAGGAAGATAAAGAATACTTCTGTCCAGTTATTTTCTTGAGAACCATTAGAAAACAGACAAATCACAAGAAAAAGGAAAAATTTTTTGTAATGACAAAAAAATTAGAAGCTGAAGTTGGTTTTGAGCCAGAGGGCTTTTTGAATGTCTAAAGAAGCTTTAAAAATGCCCAAGACCCTTTTCCTCATAAAGATCACAACAAAATCACAGAGTCTTGACATTTTTCTAATGTTTAGCATTGGTTTTGACAGCAACAACCTGCTTATTTAGCAAATGCAAAGTCTGGGCCAACCTAAAAGTAAGTTTATCATGAACACTTCCCCTCAGACATCTGAGAGGCGTAAGTTTATGGAGAGATTCTTGGAAGACCACAGGCAATTAAAAACATTGACACCTTATTATAAGTAGTTGAGAAGATAATTGAAAAATACAAACATATCTGAATTAGGGCACATTAACTTCAATTTGTGGAGCAGCCAAATGCCTTCACTGCCTAAGCTTAGTAACTTGCTATTGTCCCAGAAAATGATTCCTCAATGTCCTTTTGTAACAGCACTTTTGCAAGGTCAAACGTTAATATACAGAGGAGAAGAATCTGACTCGCTTAGCAACTGGAGCTGAAGCAGAGGTTCTAGCAACATCCATATTCATAAGAAGTCAACATCATACATCATTTTGGTTTCAAGTATTTATAGACTCACAGGAGCTTTATTTCAGAAAATTAGAGGAAAGACAAATGGACTGAGGATCACTGATTCCAATACCTGCCCCTCTGGCCAGACCCTCTTGAAAAGCTGACTACAGCTGATAGCAGACATATGATAGCAGACACTGCTGCAGTTACATTACGAATTAAAGCAGATCAATCTCAGTAAAATAGTGTCACTGTTGCCTCATAAAAATGTGAGGTAGATTAAAAAGCACAACCCATGGACTCTAGCACATATTCTTTGCATTTCTGGGTCCTTGAAACAAGACCAGAGTATGATGAATAAGGCACAAAAAAAGGATGGTACTCTGATGGGCAGAAACAAGCTGAAATAGTGTATCCCTGTGTCTTCATAGCAGATGTGACATTCAGTAAAAAACAGTAAGTTTCAATATGCTGACAGCAAGCTATGCTCATACACCAGATGTTCATGTGTGGAAATTGTGTTTTATTTAAGAGTAACATTGGTAAGATCAGATCTGTGCAAACTACAGTGGAATATGTAAAAGCACAGTTTAAAAGGCCTTACTGATACCCTTTTGTGATGAAAATAGAACTTGCTTCTGTCTCCATCAATATTTCAGCCCATCTTCCCAGATTTCAGGAAAGGACTCAGAGTACACTGCTACATGTTGAAATCACCACGAAAAATAGCTGTAGTGCAAAGAAGCATCTGACAATTATTACCTGGTCTTTGAAATCAAATACCCTAATTATCAGGAGCCCAATCCACAACTCTCCGAAAGCCATAAAACTACTTTAAACCCTCATTCTGCGCTTCAGACACTAACATCTCAGGGATTTCCAAAGGCAGGTCCTCAAATTCCTTGAATACTTGGAAACATTCACTTTCGAAGACATAAAACTTGGTTGTATTTTAATAGATTTTAAACCTGGACATTTCTATGTACCAAAAAAGATAGCTTTGGTCCAGGATTGAGTGTTGTCTGTAAGACATCTTTTGAGACTGTATCACTGCACTATGGGGTGGATACAGACTACTAGCCCATGTCTAGTTGATCTGAAACGATAACTGCTTTATGGCTTTTAGGAAAGCCAGACAAAACCAGGGAAGATTTATGAAAACAGAGTCTCCCATCCTTTTATTGATTCTCAGTTCTCCCAGATTCTGCATAAAACAAATATCTTGGGCTGTTTAAGACGCAAGATATCATCTTACCTTTATGCCTCTAATTTGTCATAATGGGATCATCTTTAACTAGATTGACTGCACTACGCATCAATACAAGTGACCATCATTCTGTGTAAACAGATCTCTTCATACTCCATATACTATAACTTATTAAACCAAAACCTATGGCCACAAACCATGCCAAAATTAGCAAAAGTATGCGTGGATAAGGACCTGAATGCAGTGAAGCATTCAATTCATGAGAACTGATGAAGTAAGAACATGATTCTGTAAAGATACATTTCCAAAAAGACTTCTTCAACCCTTTTAGAAGCTTGTCTTTATGAGCAAATTTGTTATTTAAGAAACACTGTTAAATCCACCACCTCCTGTCAAGAGTTCAGAACAGTTCTAACAGGTTGTTTCCTATCTGCACTGTGACAGTAGCAGTTGTATTTAATTGCCTTCAGACTGTAGACAAGAAAAACAGCTCCTTTCTTCATCTCTTGTGTTTCCACTATTTTTGCATGATGAACTAAGGAACTTTGACCCAAGTTTAAAGAACAACACTGTGAGAAACAAACAAATCAGCTGACAAAACATTAACAGTACTCTTCACTACAGAAGTAATCCAAGTTTCTCCCTCTTCCTTCAGTTTATTCACCCCTGCTTTGGCACAAATGCAAATATGCAAATGATTTAGGATAAAATCAGAAATAGAAGACAGCAGCAAGACTTGTTAGTAGTATTTGTCTACAAAGAGCTATTATTAGTTCTAAAAAAAAAAAAAACCAACCCAAGAAAAGGCTTTCATCAGAAAGGCTGCAGCTATTTTGCATCATTTTCCTGGTGTCTAAAGGCTGGATGCTACAGTCCCATACACAGGATTCCTGGGCTTTCCCTCCATCTAAAAATTAATCTTACCTTCAGAGCACACAATACAGAAAAGGAACCACCCCCCACCTCACCACCAGTCCCAGGTAATTGCAAGATATTTTACTTCAAGCAAATTATCTTCATGCAAAATATACATCCTGTTTTTCTGAGGTTTTGTATCTCACTTGTTGAAGACCAATTAATTTTTATCTAAGAAACCAAAAGATTAAAACTCACGAGTTAACACATTTAAAGTAAGTTTGTTCATTTTACCTACGGCTTTTCTAATTATAAAAACTAGCCTGTGTATTATTTGCTTTAAAAAAACCTTGTCTTATTTTATGGCAAGCCATTCACTAAGCAGTAAAATATTAAAAATTTGCCTCACTTTTCCTTTAATTAAGGAGATTGGAGTTTTCCCATTGTGATATCTTCAAGGGAGATAACATATGCCTGACAGGTTACAGAAACCTTCACAGAAACACAACTGAGAAATAGATAAAGTCATTCTTTTTCTAAGAGGAGTCTAATTCTATATTCCATCAGGATTTTCCAGTCCTTTTCCTGTCCCTGTTTGAGACTATGGCATGTGTTAAACCCAGACATTACTGGTTTATTGGCAGCCATGGAAAGCCACTTCTGCCTTGCAAGACAAAAGTTTGCTTATGCATTTTGCTCTTGTAGAGAAGATTCATTTCAGTATATGCAAACACACAGTTTGACAAGGCAGAGTTTGGAAATTGGGAAGAGAGTAAACACCTCTGTTTTGCTTTGAGTGAGACCCTATGTTACAATCTAGAAACCCCGTTAAACTTTCACGTAATTCACTTTTTTCCTGAGATGCCCTATGGCCTTCATAAATCAGAAGCATCGATTACTTACTCTACACTAATTCTACAGAGCTTTCAGTGAGTGCTACGGACCGAGTGAGAGCAGAACATTCCTTCAGGATGTCTTCTGCAGCGCAGAGATACAAGCTGTAGGCTTTCCAAACAGATTAATTCTGCTCTCTGCATTGACTGCTGATTCTCTGAAGGGAAACAGCTTGGGAGGAAAGGTTTTAATGGCTACGTGAGCTCACCTAATAAAACAAAAAAACCAAAGGAGTAACTGAGGCTGAAGGGCTCCATACAATATTTTATCTTTGCTTAGGCCACTGGCATCCTGATTTTAGTGTAACACAAACCAACAATAAAGAGTATTAGACTATCACTTAGTTTCCTTCACAGTAGGTAAGAACTCCTCAAATTAAAGGTTATAATCTTTCATGTTGTAATAATTAATGAATACATTTAAAGTATCATCACTCCAATAAAGGATTACTTAGGAAACCACAAGAATAAAAAAAAAAATTAATATAAGAATTACCTTGACATTTTTATATTTCACTTTGAAAATCATTAAGTTTTTAAATGTATGTTACTATTTTTAGTGCCAGCTGGAAAAACTATTTTGGTCTTCAGGGTACTAATCATCTACTTACAGCACAGAAGCAATGAAGCAGCAGCAAGGGGAGCACCCCACAGCTCAGCCCCCCCCCCAGGTCAGCTCCACCAGAGGCAGCAGGGATGGGCGATTCCACAGTGCTGCCTGCAGTACACACTGCTGACCAGAGATGAGTATGGCCCCGCTCTCCTGCAGACTGTGTTGCTCGCTTCCCGACACAAATCACAAGGCTTTGGAGGACAGCTGCATTTAAATCAGTTCTTTGCCTTGTGCTTTCCCTTCCCTGCTTCCATTTCCTTGAGCTATTAAATCTCAAAAAAAGAAAAAAAGACAACCCCCAAGTAAAACAGTGTAACAGATATTTATAACACAAGTGTGAGCAACTAATCCAGTTTATGTTCGGTTTAGAGTTGACAAAAATGCTTTGGCTTGGTTTTTTTATATTGTATTTTGTTATACATAAAGATCACTAAAAAAATATTAATGGTAGCAAGAAGTGTGCTGCAACCCATCTTTATTTTTTTGCAGAACAGAAGAAAACAAACACGTAAGGAAAGCATGCCCAGTTCTACTCAGGAACTCTATCTTTAGAACTTTTTGAATTTTGAGATGTATTGATTTCTTAATCTCTGACAAATACAGCTGTCTTTCCTACTGTATGGGAAGGAAGCAACTCAAGGCTTAATCTTCTGCCGTTTTCAGGAGCAATCTATGCTTGCTATCGTATGCTACTAGGATGAACTGCAAAGATAGTTTAATCCCCAATTACAAGCAGAGACTCTTGGAACACTGGAGCAAGCACAGATAACGTGATACTGAACGGAACAGCCCTGCCTTACTAATACTATTTTGTGGACAGTAGCAGGACCACAGGAAGAGTGCCAAACCATAAAATCCCAGCTCAAAATCATTTGTACTTGATATTAAAAAAGGGATTGAGGGCAAAAGTGTAAACCTAAGTGTCTGTGGGAAGGACCCACAGAGAAGTTTGTGAAGGACCCTGGGCTGGAGCAGGGGAACAGCGGGGGGAAGGATCAGCGTAGATGAAGAGTTATAACCTGACCACAACTCTCTATTCCCCATCCTCCTGTGCCCCTGGGGAGGAGATAGAACAGTTGGGAGTCAAGTTGAGCCGGGGAAGGAGGTCATTTTAGTTTTGTTTATACTTCTCACTATCTTACTCTGGTATCAGCTGGCAATAAATTATTTTCCCCAAGTAGAGTCTGTTTTGCCTGTGACAGTAATTGGTGAGTGGTCTCCCTGTCCTTATCTCAACCCATGAGCTTCTTCATTGTATTTTCTTGCCCTGCCCTGCTGAGGAGGTAGTGAGAGAGCAGCTTGGTGGGCACTTGGTGACCAGCCAGGATTAACCCACCTCACCTTGCTCATAAGAATTTGAACAGGGAAGTCTAGGCATCCAGTTTTTAACAGGGCCCCTAACAAGACCTAACACAACAGCTGGCGATCAGCCAGAAACAGATCTGCATCAAACAGATCCTGTCAGTGACATTGCTCTTAACACATCCCATTTTATAACTTAAAATGCTGTGCAAACAGTAACTAATCCTCTCACTCATGCAATGTACACTTATCTTCAGAGATGTTAAGTAACCAACACAGTCACACCACGGATGCAAGACAAAATGAAGTTCTAACCTTTACTGTCACTGCCCAGATAAGCAAACCCAAGTACAAGACACAGACACATTTCAAAAGTGTGAATTTCCTGCTGATTGAGGTCAGGATCAGTGAGGTGAACTTAAGCCCCTGAAGAATGTGAACTAAATTAAACACGAACATCTCAACAGCAGAATCTTAGGCTTCCTCATTTAGAAACTCAACTCCTTTACTAAAGGGGAAGAGACAAATTTGAGCCTGAAGGGAAGGGGCTGTTTAATGATGCTTCATCCAACGTGGGAGGCAGTTGGCCTCTTTCCCAAGCCTTTTTTCTCCACCTCCTTGGCCCAACAGAGACCTTGGATGTTATGGAGATGTCAATCTCGCAACCAATGAGCACCTTTAATCACCTTCAAGAGGAATACTCCTTCTAAAGCTTGTCCCTCAGCTGAGAGGAGGGAGGGGATTGTCAAAGGTCAATAAAATTAACATTCAAGAGCAATAGAAATGCAATGGGGAGATGACAGCTGTAACTGAAAGCCTGGAAAGGGAAACAGGGAAGAGAATTAGGGCAGTTTTGTAGGTGTTTGCTCCAGGAAAAGTGTGGGGCCTCTTATTTTGGGTAGAGAGAGTAGGAAGATGTTACATCCTGTAGGGTAGACAATAATCTGTCGAGAGGGATAAATAAAGGAACAGCATGAACCAGGCTGAAGGAAGTTCTGCCTGCAAAGGGAGGGAACAGGGGCATAGTAAAGTCTTTGCTTCCCAGTCCACTTGTTTACTGGTATCACCACCTACACCCAGAAAAGATGGGATGGAAGGAGCTGACACATTACCTGGCAACAAACCTGGCTGATACAGCCCCAGCACAGGGTGGTAGAGGCTCTACCGTGATTTTTCTTCCTGCTTGAGGCAAAGGAAAAAAAAAAGAAGAGAGGTAGGTGAAAAACCCCAGTGACACCAACCCTTCCCACTCCCACCAATTCTTCCCTTTTCTGCCCATCTCTGCCAGCTCAGGCTCCCTTCCCAGGCAACGCACTGTGCCAGCCCATGACTTCCACTCAGTCACCACCTGCAATAGTTCAGACCCCATCAGCGCTCCAAATTGCCCACAGGCTCCGCCAGCCCCAAGTCAGAGCATGTCAAAGGCAAGATTACGTAAGGAAGTCAGCATCAGGTTTCCAAGAGTGACATTTTTACAAGGCAAGAAGGTGGTGAACCACGCCAGCACCTACCTACAACTACCAGCCTCTGTTAAAAGCAAACACAACACTCTAAGTACGACTTAAAGGGAGTTCCTTGCCCAGACACTCAGGCTCACAAAACCTCGGTTCTCAGTCTGCTTAGTTACAAGTTACATGTAGCTACAGTTAGCAGGGACACTACTCAGAGCAGCAGAAACAGCCAAGCCAAATCAAGCATAGCTGGGTGCTCAGCAGGGTGTAGTGGGAAAGGGAATGTCTTTGAAGACAGAATTCCTTATAGGACATTGCACATACAGAAAGCCCCCCAACTCTTGTATTTCAGAAAAAAAAAAATAGGAGACTGCAGTAAGTCATTTTTAACCAAATTATAGAAAGAGCACTTTTGTCCTTTCAGTGGACAAAAAGCTGCTAAATGATCACAGACCTTGTTTATTACAAATGAAATCTTTCAAAAATTCCTTTAAAGACAACTTTTTCTATTTAGAAATCAAAGCTAAACTTTTCAGATTTTCACCACCATAATGTTTGGACTGTAAGTATTGTAAGAGTGGCAAGTTATTTAAAGAAAAGCTAATACAAAATGCTATAGCTCAAAAGACTCCAAACTCCATCTCTGCTTGAATCTTTAGATAAGACAGTCGCTCTTTTCTACCCTATCCAGATACATCTGCTGCAGACACACATACGCTGGTTTTAGTAATTTGATAATTTTTCCCCTTGCAGAGCAAGCACCACAGTGCATGCACAAACATAACAGGCACTTGCTGGTCCAAGAGGAAGTACAAGTAACCAGGGATGTTGGCTCTGCAAAAATAAACAAGTATTTTCTATCCTGCCTCCCAGTTCACAGGCAGTCAGTGCTGCCTCCCGAACATCTTGTCATTATAACACTTTTGAGCACAGGACTGCTCTTGTTTTTGCCATGCAGAGAAGTTATCTTAAAGGATGGCTGCTATTTTTAGAGATAGAACTGGAAACAACGTGACTCAGCTCCAAATTGTGAGCTCATATACCTTAATGGAGGTGAAGATGTTCAACCACACACATAACACACACACTGTGTACAGTCAATTAAAAAAGGTCATTTAAGGAGATCTTAACCCATCTCTTCATTTACTTGAGTTACAATCTTGAGATTAGATTATATAGTGCTGTGAACCCACAAAAAGTGGTTTGCTTCATTAGATCCACTGCTTATTTTTAGTTAAAACACTTGACCTTTCCTTCCTCTGCTGTTCCCACCTCTTCTAAGGCACATCCAGGAATTTTTCCCTTGCCAATATTCGGGGGAGGCTTGACAAGTGCAAGATCTAAACATACAAGAACTCCAGTTTAGAGCTAAAAAAAAAAATTATTTTTCAGTTTTCTTTTCCTCCAGTATGAGAGATGTGTTGAAGAAAGGTAAACACACTTTGAGTCTTTGTCAAAACCCACTCCAAGGGGAATAGTGAGAATCTAAAGCTTTAAACAGTAGCTATACATGAAAAATCTTTCATGTCTTATTCTGGCATTTCGGGACTTCTTACAGAATATTCGGCTCCCCCTTTTGTCTCTGACTGGCCCCCACAGTTCTCTTGCACAGGCCAACTAGCTGCTTATGTTACTCAAGACAAATTACAGCACTCAAAATATAATTAAGATTCATGCTATGTGGAAAGCCATCTACTAATTTGATGATTAAGTGTTTTCCACGTTTACAATAACTATAATCATAACCACTCCTAGACCTGGAAAGGATAAATTTCACCATTAAGTTCAAAAACCACATAACTTTGTTGTTTATCCATGGTTTCAAGAGCTACAGTCTAGATATTGCCATAGTTATCAGTGAGCTGAAGCAATGTTTTATCTAGGTAAGAGCAGATTCAGTAAGCATTTTCAACTGCAGCCTATAAAAGGTTCCGGGTATCACATTACTCTGAGTATCAGAGTATTTTAAGGACACAGAACCACCCTTTGGAATTCAGTGAACAACATTTATGACAACATAAATGTAAACACACCATTTTGCCTTTAATGCCACTGCTTGAGTGCCTGTACTGCCCAAACTCACTAATGATTTGGAGCAAATGAGTTTCAGGACAAGGCCTGTGTTCCTCATTAGCTAGAGGGAAGATTGGTTTAGAGCATTCCAAAGCCAGTTAGACCTGCACGAGCTGAGTTTCCATCAAAGCAAGTTTGAAAACTGAAGACAAACATAAACAGATATTCATTTAAATGCTACTTATGTAGCTTAAAAATCAAAGACTCTCCCTGCAGTTTTAAGTGTCTGCTCTTGTCACTCAAGCAAATAAATATGTACAGAGAAAGTACTAGTGCTTACTACCTGCAGTTACTGGGTCTACAGAGGATCATTTAATCAGCTTGTGTAAACTGCTGTCCATTTCTCACAGTTCTTTCATCAAGCTAACCACCCTGCTGTTACACCTCATTGCACCTGAACGTCCATCATACCCTGTGAGTCTCCTGTCAGAGGGCAGACCCATGGAAACTAGAAATTGCAACATGATGAAATAGGCAAAAGCTGTCCCAAATCCTTTTCAGAACTACGTCAGGAAATTCCCCCCACACGTGGCCACTATATTGGGCCTGCAATTTTTTTAAATTTATTTTCAGTTTTATAAATAATGCATTACTAAAATACGACAAGCTTGAAAGGTGCTGGGCAAAAGAGGGCTTTGAGGATGAGACACAATACAGCCCCAGTACTTCAGAGCCCCAACAACTTGAGCATTTAGTGTCACATAGCAGCTAGACTCCAGATGTAGAATACTTAAGATACTTTAGAAAAGACTGAAGCAGGAAGCCATTCTACTTATTGTACTCGGTCACAGACCAAACAAAAAAGATTGCAAAACCAATGTCAGACTCTACGTTCAGGGGTATTTATTGGCTGTTACATGTTTTTACTTCTCATATTCTACCTTTTTCTTTAACACTACTGTCAAGCTTAAAATTTTGGCTCTTAGCTATGTCTTGTCATGGCACCTTTTAATTTACAGGTGAGCCTACTGAAACACAAAGAACACATTCACTTAAAATACTGCTCTTGCTATTAGCTACTTGTATATTTTAACTGGAGAGTAAAAAGACTAACTGTGGAGAGTGCTCAATGCTTGTAAAGCATCACTTGGAAAGAGCTGACAGTCTGGGCAACTTTGACATAAGGAACATCTGCAATTAGCACACTGTTACAGATATGCAAGTGGTAATTATTGCTCAATTAACTTGAACCTGCAAATCAAATCTGAATTTGAAATAAAACTCAATTAGTGCTTACTAATAGTAAATTCAGGAAGTAATCATTGACTTGTTTCCTCCTTCACTTCCTTTATAATATGGCTACACAAGGTAAACTTTGCCATTACTATCCAGTTTCTCATGAGATAAAGCCTTCTGAATGCTTCACTACTAAGTTTCATTTCAGCTGTTTATGTTGTGCAAAGTCTGTAACATCTGCTGTCCACCCTGAGTCTCTGGTTCATCCACTTCAACTTAGAGATTAAGGTCACTTCTACACTACTATTATGCCTACTTTACTTCAAACTATTAAGTTTATGAAATTGTTATCTGACCTATTAAGCAGCAAACTTTCAGGCATGCAACACTGGCAGTGCCACTCTTCAGGTCACTGCTGCAGAAGGGATAGTGAGCAGATGGCTCTACTGAGTATTTCTAGAAGAGACCAGAATAGGTAACTCCCCAGAGCTCTGCAGAAAAGCAACACCAGAAGCTCAGCAAGCGTCCCCACTGTCAAGTGAAAATATTTTGCGGTACTACTAGGCACCCATAGCAAACCCTCAAAGTCTCCAAGAGTTATTAAATTTGAACACCAGCAAGGTTTGTTGCTAACGCTCTAGGTAGATTCTACTGAGCATCTTTCAGCTGTGCTGCAGCTGAACACTACAACACATGTATTTAGGATCTTATGGACTATACAGAAGTGGTATAAAATTGCTCTCTCTGAACAGAGAGAATTTTGCATACTGAAATAGAAGCATGTTGGACTTCATGAGCAAGCCCCCAGATATGGCAAGACAACTTGTTTCTCCATTTGAAAGACTACAGCATGCATAAGTCTACAGAGGTTTTAGTATTGCATGGGATAAACAATGTAATTGAAGCACAATAAAATCTTAAGCATGCAGTAACATAAACCACGAGGTCAGACACCAAAGTGTTGTATGCATTGTTTATTGAACTTCCATTTCCATGGTACATCATAGATTAAATAGTTAAAAACTGTTTGTTTACTATCATACAGTGTTCAGAAGAGTCTTTTAAAACATCTCTTTGGACAAAACTAAGAGCCAAACGCAAGCACGACTCCCCCAGAGCAGAACGCCAGGGGTGGAAGAAAAGCTTCAGAGTCCTGACTGTACACAACACTACACAAAGCATGACAGCACACCAAGTCATTGTTCTCTGCCGCAACACACGCTTCAGAGAAATTCTACACGACGTTTCTTACCATCATGGGCAGGCACCTACTATAGCAGTGGGACAGATTACTCTCAGACCCTGCTCCTCCAAGACTTCAATACTCCATGTAAGAGTACAGACTTACAGTTTTGGGTTCTGTGATATTTTAAATCTGGTTGCAGCTCTAATGTGAGACCATTAGCACTAAATACAGCCATAAAAGAGCAAACTGACAAGGTCTTACACTTCTGCTCTTCAACCCTGACACACAAGATGCCTACAACTGAAATTTTTATCTTAAAGACATGATGTCACCTGAGGTCAAACACCTATGAATGTGAACAACAGTGATGTCTTGGGTTACTTGGAAGTTTCAGATTGGTTGAGGTGGGAGACTGTGCTTGAACTGCACAGCTCAACACTGCATCCTATTTGTGCCACCTTGCCTCAACTGAATATACAATTAAGTAAAACAAAATGCATCAAAAAAAGATAAAATCAGTCAGTGGTAAACTGTTGGCAAGAATCATTCAATTATACATTTGTTCGCTATCTCAGGCATTTGTACAAGACACTGGAGCCTAGAAGCATTAGCTTTAATTTGTGCAACTTAAGAATTTCCTTCAGGAGGAGTTCAGTCATCTGACCAGATGAAGAAATCTCCCAACCTTGCATGGCAGCCATCAGTCGTAGCTCACCTCACAATAAGGTTCCGAGCTAGAACGTCAAAAAAGCACAGCAGTGCTGATTCCAAGCAAAGTCAGGATTTGCAGTTCCAGATTTCCCTGCTGATTTACTGTTTCCATTTGCAACGCTGTTTCCTGAGGAAGCCTCCCAGGGGCACCGCTCCCAGCTGCAGCACATACAGTGGTACTGATGCAAGTGTTTATTCTGCTGCAAAGCAGTTGGATGTGTTAGGGCTTCCACAGAACCAAGCGTGCACAACATGAAAACATGTAAAACAGCAGGTTTAACCTCAGCAGCCCCTCTGAGTGATGTCTTGTCCTGAAGATTTTGTAATATCCATTGTAGTGAACACCTGGAAGACACCAAAAGAACAGCTTATTTATCTTTGTTCTGCATTATCATCCACATGGCTATTGGTCTCTTGTAAAGTAACAATACTAGATTTGAGCTGTTACAAGAAAAAATAAAGTTGCAGCACACAATTAACACATCTTCTATCACATGTCAACATCTTATGGTTAGAAGTTAAGCAAATAATAAATCTCAAAATACAATGCAGTATTCTTTCCTTGCATCTAGGTAACCACCTTCAAAAGCAGGTTTTAAATCAAGTTGTGCCCCCCCTCTCCCTTACCTCTGCACAAGTTGGATGGATACCAATTGTTTCATCAAGCAATTCTTTGGTGAGACCACATTTTATTGCAGCAGCAAAACCTTGGGTAACTTCACCAGCATTAGGTCCAAGAACATGAAATCCTATCACACGATTCTTTAAGACAGGTGAGAACAAAACAGGAGTTAGTACTAGGGAAAGTTTAACAAAAGCTCTAGTATGTAACTCCCACTCCACTAAAAATATATGTTCTGCAAGCAGGTCAATAGCAGAGAATGTTCACGAAATGTTCTACTCCAAAGAAAGTAGTTCTGCAGTTCTTTTCAGTCTGTTATAGCAGAATGAAACAAGTTTTAAAATGAGTTTTAAAATCATTGCATAGCACTATTTCAAAGGTACTGCCTAAAACTGAACAGATTCTAGTTTTGTCAGCTGTTTTTATGATTTTATAGACATAGAGTATGTTTAGTATGTTCAGGTTTAAAATTATTATTCTACATTGAAATTAGGTCAGGTAGAGGACCTGTTTGTTAAAAATCTGATACTGAAGAGCTTCACTGGCCCTTCCCTTCCTCCCCAAGCAATTAACAAGAAGGAAAGTGAAAACATTATAGGCTTGAATTTTGAGCAAGCTATCCCTCTGTAGGCAATGGCAGTAGGCTATAAAAATAAGTTTAAAATGGGTGTGGTTTGTTTCAATTTGCTTCATTAATTGGTTTATCAAGAGAGATACAAACAGTGTTTAAAAACATTTTCCCGGGATGTTCCCATACCTTCAGAGATGTTCTAGCCCAGGTCTGGCCATGATTCACAAGATAGGATACAAATTTCTCATAATTCAAGCAGTTTAGATACAATATTTACCTTACATTCTCCTCCAGCATCCTAGGAAAAAACCTCTCACATAGAAATCTAAATAAAATCCCTCCTTCCATGGTGTTCTTTTCATTTGGATTATTTATTTATTGAAGCTCCAATAAAAGTAGAACTTTTGAGCCTTTCTGAAGTTTTTGAAAAAGGGTTAGGTGGGCTAATAAGGAAAAGAGAAAGCTTACTTTCCTCTTAGCTTAAACGCCATGCTATTTCATCATATCATTCCGTCTCTCCAAAGTAATTTTAAGCACCAAAAAAAGAAAAAAATTCTTTTGCTTATCTGTTCTCCCAGATAGTTTTAGGGAAAAATACCAGACAGCATTGGCACTTTTTTGCAACAAGAACCTACTGATCGCTAGAAGTTCCCATTTCTCATCCGTTTTCTAGGACCAAAACATATGTTTTCCAAGTTTCTACTAAACATACAAAACTCTTCACTTTGCAAAGGGCAAAAAACACAAAGTCCAGAAACCTAAATCAAGACACCAGATAGTACAGTTACTCAAAACCCACTTGGAAGAAAAACCCTGGTAAATTCTTTACAAATCTATCCTTAAATAGGAACTCAGGATGAAGTTTCATAATGTATAAAGCTCCCACTTGCTCAAACAGCTCCTATACAAGAAAAATCCTAAATAAAACCAATCAAATGATTAGACCTCTTAGAACAAACACTCATGTTAACAGAAGGGGTAGAGCTGGCCAAATAAAAGATACTAGTCTTTTGACTGGTCTAAAAAGGAATTTCAAGAATACACTCAGCATGTCCATTCCAGCTTGCGACTTACATTGTCATGTTTACTGCAGATAATCTTTGCATAACAAGTATTGTTATCTCTGCCTGGTATTGCCCATTCAAGTGGCCAGAACAAAGTGTGGTAAACCTGGGAGGATAAGAAAAAGACCATTAGAATTTGATGAATTCATTAAAAGTTAGAATTACGCCTGACTGAATGCCTTTTCAAATAGGTGGTTCGACATTTAACTCACTAGATTTTCATAACATGTACTAGACAAGACAGTGAGTTTTGTTCCCAGTGGCCCAAGCAGTCTATCCTCTAAAAGTCAGTAGAGGAAGACTTGACTCAAACCATGTGCCCCTGATTTAAATACTTGATGAAAATGGCAACAGCTATAAGACACAGCATTTTAAGATGATACTTTCAGAAAAAGTAGTGATTTAGTAGTACAAAATTAGTATCTAGTTAATACAAGTTTAAACCTTCTCTGCAAACAGTTAACAGCAGAAGCTAAATAATGCTAAGTGTATTTGAAAGAGGTAAGGAGTTAAACACAAGGCATGCAAACAGCTTTAAGGAAACTCTTTAAAGAAGTGCAGAAGACAAAAACGATCATAAAACAGAAAAGTTATGCCTGATGCTACTATAGCCGTAAGATGATGTCAGGAAGAAATTAATTCCCAATTCAAGTACTGTGAACAAGCAGAAAATAGACAGTTCATCCCAGGAATTCAATATACCCAGCAATAAGTCCTTAAATCACAACAACAAAAAAGCCACCTGCAGTTTTGCAACCTGAGTTTGATCTGAAGTCAAATGCTTCTCAGCAGCATGCAAATAGCTACACACAATTCTAATGCTATCAAGCCTGGTCCTGGATTTCTGGGAGTCCAAGACCTTGTTAGCCAGGTGACAACACTTTCACCACCAAAGACCTATCTAGCCAACCTTTAATCTTGTTTTACCACTATGCCTTGAGCATAAAGCAGCAAGACCCAAGAAAAACATTCTGAAGCTACAAGTTAAACAAGCCTTGAGTGCTCTCACCTCCAGGTTTTGCTTTCCGTATTCTTCTACGGCTCTTTCTTCAGCTAACCCACAGCTGCCATACTCTAAAGGAGTAAACACTGTCGTTGGTACATTGATATAGTCACACTAAAAATAAAAAACAAAATTTGTATTTAGACTAAATTCTCCACAGTACATAACAGGAAAAGTTGTATTAGCACTTTTTTACAAAACGCTGGCAGTGCCCACAGTCAAGTGGGCAAATCAACTCGTGTTATTGCAATTTGGAGGCAAAAAGCATAGAAAGAAGTTGAAGTTGTGTTCTTATAGCTTTACCTTTGTGGAACTACCACCATAAAGCCTGCGGGCTAGCAGTTTCCCTGCTTGAATGGCGACTGGAGTAAGTTCAAGCTTTCCATCCAATATATCTCCAATAGCATAAACATAAGGCACATTAGTTTGTTCCTCATCATTTACAGGTACTTTTCCATTCCTAAAAGAGAATATAGAGTTCAGTATCACAGCCTTCCTCAGAGCTCAGCAAAAAAAAAAAAAACAACACGGGGGAGAAGTTCAGCTACAAAGACGTTATTCTAACTACTGAGCACATTTTATTAAATATGCTCATACCTCTTCTACTTCAATTGCAAACTCTTCAGAACATCAATTACCTCCGACTCTGACACAGGGCTGAAGTCAGAATTCAGTGGGCCAGTTTTGACCTGAACAACAGTGCGTGTATGATTACAATGAAGTTACTCAGACATCTTTGCACTTAGGATCTTTTACTCCGTTATTATACAGCTTGCAATGTACGTTTTCCCCATGGGGAAAGAGCTGCAATATCACTCACAGGTTTAAGTGAGTTGGCTTAGTAAGTTATTAGCTGCTTCAACCTGATCTTAATTTTTCTTTCTCCTGAACAACATAATCCTGCCTCCTCCTTTGCACCAGTTTTGCATTGACACCATGGAGAAACAAGAAAAAAGTTAAATCTGTAGGAAACAAGTAGTCTGCTGCCTCTTTAAATCCCTAGATTAAGTGGTCACATGAGCTGAATAAAACATTTAATTTAACAATATTAAACTGCAGTTTCTAAGTAAATTAAGCAAATATAATAAAACTAGTCCCGAAGCACAGTGGCCAGCAAGTAGGTATTAACTCAGATTAGTTTTTATGAAATATATATTAAAGAAATGGAGTTAATGGATGACTGTACTCAAATACAGGAGGAAAAAGGTTTTAAAGGTTCATGTAATTGCCAGGTATAAAAGTGAGGATTTTAAAAAAAAGCATCAGTATCATTAGGTATTGTTAAAGAGGTAAAAATAAAAAAAAACATGTTCAGGGGTTTAAGGGTGTTGAGCAATACTCACTTCTCATTGATTTTGACACCAATTGTCTCTAAACCAATACTTCTGGTACATGCATCACGACCAACAGCTATCAAAACCTAAAAAAACCCCAAGATTAAATGCAATAGTTTCATGCAAGAAAAGTGTAATCAGCATTTTGGTCTTTTGGTCTTTTTCTGAAAAAAACATGAAATATACGATTGAACTAACTTTTCAAAACATTTTTTGAAAGAGCCACCAACAGTTTAGGCTCCTCCCTGTGCAACTTCTTTCAGAGATGCAAACAGCAAAACATTAATATCAGAACAAAAATAGAAGCCACAACTCTGATCATATGAACTAAATTCCAGGCACGTAAAGTTTCACCCACTCTGCTGACAGGGCTCAACTGAAGATGAATATTGAATTTGCATGTCTTTTTTCTGCCAGTAATTTATGTGAACAATTTTTCAAGCAAATTTCCTTTTACTTTTTTCCCTGAACCACTTTTAAAGTATTTTAATACATCTTCATGTGCTGCTATATTCAGTTATTTCAAATCTAGAAACACTTACAGTGTTATATTCTTCTTCAAAGATTTCTGATCCCTCAGTAGACTTTGCTGTCACTTTCAGTCTTCCAGGCGTGCCTTCCTCCAGCTGTTCAACCTGTATAAATATTTGTAAGCTTAGAATGACCTTAAGCAGCAGAGCTCACTTACACTGTCACTTCAAACCTTGACCTACTAATCTACCATTCAGCAGTGAAAAAAGGTTAATCTCATAAAACATTTATTCCTGTACCGAGCCAAAACCTTCCCAGACAGCACATGCATTCTACATGTGCTGTTTAAAGTAATTAAATGTTAAATTAAATAAATGTTAAGTAATTCTGCATGGAGAGAAGAAACCTAAAGAAAGCACTTGCCTGAACAGGTACGAACTTCCTGATGAACTTTACACCATGGGTTTCCATGTGAGCACCTACTTTTTCTGCCATTTCTTGGTCAAATCCCCGAAGGAGTATGGAACGCACCATCACTGTGACATCTAGACCTAGACCAGCAAGAAATCCTGCACACTCTAGAGCCACGTAGGAAGCACCCACAACTAGAGTTTTGCCAGGGCAGTAAGGCAGGGAGAAGAGGTCATCACTAAAAAGAAAAGAAATGGAAGTTACGAGGTTCTTTCAACACAAACACTAGAGCAGACAAAGTTTGGTCTATTATGCCCTTTCATCTCACCTTGTAATGCAGTATTCTTTATCTCCAGGGATACCCAGGTATCTCGGCCTTTCTCCTGTTGCCAGGACAAAAGTCTCTGCTGTATGATAGGTTACTTGTCCTTTTCTGTTAGTTGCCTGTTTACATAGACACAGTTAAGAAAGTCTTTATCATAGGAACAGGTTGTAAATTTAAAGAAAAAAGCACATAATCCTCCCCTTTAACACTGTCGATATGTTCAAGAACAAGCAATTTCAAACAAGAACTAATGCATTTAGAGAAGCCATGCAGGTCACTGAAGAACAATACGTTTCAATCACAAACTATCAGGCTTTTCTCACATTAGAGCACTTAAAATCCTTTACTATTTAAATCCTGCCCATTTCAACTACTCATTTAGACTGAATTGTTCACAACAACCTTACTTTCAAGTTATAAAAAGCCACAACAAATTCAGCCCCCTTTGCCCCCCACTTCCAATAAAAGGCAAACACAATGTTAGTGACAGAATAACATCAGTTAGTTCTTAGACTAATGTAGGAATTAGAAAAGAACTATTTAGCTACATGATTTCGGAGGGACAAAGAGCCAACTTTAAATGAATTCAAATTCATTCAACCTCTAGAAGCCCTTGGTGTTGGGAAATTTCATCTTGCCAATGTATCTCAAAATCCAACCTTCATTCTTGCTCTTTAGTAATTTTCCACCATGGATGAAGGGACCCTTCCTTCCCCTCGAGTCATTGGGTAACTCAGGTTGGAAGGGACCTCAGGAGGTCACCTAGTCCAACCTCCTGCTGGAAGTCTCTCTTTTCTCCTTCACTTATAGACTAAGGACACTTAAGTAGATGACCTGCATACCTGGACACTAGAACAGTTAGCAGATGAGGCAAACTGAGCCACTATTATGTTTTCAGTGCTGGTCTCTTGGTTTGAAACTCGTAGTTCTGGCTTCATGAACTCATATTGAACATAATCACACCCACTGAATCAAACAGTTGTCTTCAATGTGCACTTCTAAGTTAACCTTGCTACAACATGATCACTTACAGCAAGATTGCCAGCACATGTTTTGTCTTGCAAAACTGACAGTTTAGTTCTTATGCTGATACAGCATAAGGTTCTAGCAGCACTTCTATGCAACTGCTCAGTCCAAATTTAATTTCGATAGTTTTTATGCTTTAGCATGAAGATTTTCCAAGTGGAAAAATCAGCTAACGCTTTTCTTTTTCCCCCTCCCCACTCAGGCTGCTGACTTCCGTCATGAAGTCAGCAACTGAGACAACCTTACTCTATTCATGCAAGACATAAGTTAACTGAAGTTAAAAAATCATTTGTGAAATAAGTTACTGGATCAAATTATTAGAAATAAGTTACTGGATCAAATTATTATTGTACTTGTACATGCCACAATGTTTGTGAATTTTGTAACTGTTATGGAAGAGTAATGTGGTTATCTGTAAACTTAAGTTGGCAGTGTCAAGATGAAGCCTTTTCCTTGCTGGATTTTAAAAGGCAGTTTTAGAACATGAGTTTTCCCTCCCAACTGTTTTAAACACAGCACATACCTTAATTTTGTGTGGTTCAATGAATTCTCCATAAGAATTGAGGTATGTCACAGACTTCTCTCTTAAGGACACTCGATAGCCCCAGTTTAAAGAACCAATGTAGTTTTGAATTGCTTGTACCATGATGTCCCAGTTGTGTTTAACTGAAACAAGACATTAATTTCATATTTAAAGAAATCAAAGTGCAATACACCCTTAAAGAAAAATTTAGGTCTTATTCATTGTACATCATGCTAAGAAAACATCACTATCATCAGTAATGAGGATACATATTAAAGTCTTGTTCTACTATGCTAATATTTACCTGACTTGTTCCTATCTGAAATAAGCTTATTCTAGAAGTTCTCTCATTTAATTCAGATAATATAGCGAACAAAACACAATTAACTTTCAATCCTAAACGTCTCTATGACTCAGGGACAATGGCTTCTGATTCACCTAAGAGAACTACTGAGCTCTGCCTCTAGTTTACTAAGTCCAAAGTACAAGAACAATCTTAACTCAAGAGTCTCATCCGTGCACTGTCTTGGTCTGTCCTCTGTTCTTACTAACCTTGCTCTTCATACTCCCACCCGTATTTCCTCGAATCCTGGAGTGCTTGACCCAGAAGTGCTGCTTGATGCATTAGCTTCTTGGGAATGCAACCTACATTTACACATGTGCCACCAAGTCCTAAGATGGAAAGAACCGTGTTATTACCTGTGTGACAACACATTTATGCTTTTCCTCTCATGTGCTTTGTATAATTGCCCATGTATCAGTTGATGTTTGCTATAGCCACACAAGTAACATGAATTTTCTGTTGTAAGAGACATTTTAAAATACAATGAACACATTAAGCTTACAAGTTTGTATTCAGTTTAAGATGTTACTTGACTCACTGAATCAAGAGTACAGTGTGTTGTCTTAAACATAGACCCAGAATACTTCAGATTTTAGTCAGATTAGCAGGTAAGCAAGGCAAAAACCCCAGAGTTCCTAGAGTTTAGTATCACCTATTATGTGGTATTTGAGATATGTATTTGTTTGAAATCTTAGCTGTGAAAGCACATTCATACCTTGACTCAATAGAACTTGACCCATGAAGTTCATTACCCATTCTCAACTGCCAATAGTATTAAGAAGGTCAGACAGCAGTAGTGTTTAATTATGGAAAAGTGAGGCATGCATAGCCATATAGTCATACTGTTCTAGAGGTAGCCTAGATCAGTTGTCCATGAAATAGATGAACTAAAAGGCAAAAAACCTCCAAACATGAGAATGTGAACATGCACACACACACACTAGTCAGACATGATTTGAAAGTGAACAAAACTAGAACAACATTTGACAAAGAACACAATACACAACACAGAAATAACTGTCCAGAAAAGCAGGCAGGCCAGGAATTGTTATCTGTGTTCCAGAATTACAGGAATTCAGCCACAATTTCTACGAATACAAATCTATCTTAACAACTCAGTATCTATCACCGGCACTCAAACATCATAAAATACAAATTAACAGAGGCTTACCCCATGAGGTTCCAAGAGGCGTTGGAACAACATAATCCAATACCATTACCTTCTTTCCCAAGGCAGCAGCTTCCTACAAAAGATGGAACAAGTCAGCATTACTGAACTTTTACCTGACCACAAAAGCCTGTCCACTCATTTATGGACACAATATACTTAGCACTAGTAAAAGGCTCCTTTGCTAGTTAGTCTCATTATCATATATGTTTTTTCTACCTCCTTCACTAGACAAAAATTCAAATCTCTCAAAAACTATTATTTTCTTCCAAACTTTGAATGGATGCTTATGTTCAATGTTGCATCCATATCATCCTACGCTGCCAAAAGCCATGATCTGAAGAGGGTATGAGATGAGCTTATCAGCCTATGATCCTCTTCTACCTCACCCAAAGAAATATTTATCTCCTTTTCTCTCAGGAGAGCAGGAATGACTTAGCATGTTCACGAATGAAAGAAAAGTGATGTCAATAAACTGGAGACAGTTCAATGGAGGACCACCAAGATGCTCAGGGGGCTGAAGCACACACCCTATGAGAAGGGTCAGGGAACTTGACACATTCAGCCTAGAGAAAAGGTAGATTTTGGAGGGGACCCAACAGCAACTTTCCAATACCTACGAGGAGGTCATCAAGATGACTGTGCCAGGCTCTTCACACTGGCAAATAGTGCAGGGACAAAAGACAATGGCTGTAAGTCAAAACAAGAGAGTTTCAGACCTGATAAGGAACTTTCACACCATGAGGATGCTCAAACAGTGAAACAGGTTTCACAGAAAGGCTGTGCCATCTCCACCTCCAGCTGTTTTCAAGACTCAAGTGGATGAGGTCCTCCATAACCTTGTTCGACCTCACAGTTGACCCTGCTTGGAGCAGGAGCTTAGACTAGACATCCTCCTAATGTCCATTCCAACCTGAATAATCCAGTGATACCCTGTCCAAGGAACGTACTTGATAGAATTTACCCACTGTTTGATCTTTCAAGGGCTTGGATCAAATGTTTAGGTGCCTCAAATCTGTTTAAGAACTCCTGCACAGTTACTGCAATCCTGTCTCAAACAAGGTTTAGCCAGCTATCATTAATTCTGTGAATACCTGACCTCTCCCACTCTGAACAGTCTGGGAATTATCACCAAGGTTAGAACTGTGAGGAAATATCTGGAGCATTCTGAAAATGTCCAACTGAAGAATTCAACTCACTTTCTCCTGCCTGCTTTATCTAGTGAAAGTCACACTCTTCACTGCATTGTTGTGCAGCAATTGCCAGTGATGTCAAGAATAACATCACCATGCCCAAACCATAAACTGATGGTTAGGATACCTGGCTGAGAGGTGGGAAGTGTGTGTTCAAATCCCTCAGGTAGAACAGAAAACTGAACCCACACCTTCGGTCTTGAGGCACCCTGAATAACAGCTAATTGTGTACCAGGTACACAATCTCTACTGCCACTTTTGAAAAAGCAGCTAGAAAGAGAACTGAAGAGTGACCCAGCTGTTTGAGAGAACAGCTGAAAGCACTTCATTTTAGATGACTGGTGATCCTGAATCCTAAACAGTAAAAAGTACTTCAAGAGTAGCCTTTAAGTTTTCCAGATTACTGTTTGGAAGCATTAAAGTGCCTGTGTACTACACATGAAGAGGAGATACTTAAAAAACAGTTCTACCCTCAGCAAGGAACCTAAAACTTACTAGGATTAGGAACCTGAATAGACATACCTGAATAGCTGGTCCACACAGACCATGATCACCTGAGTGAGCACATTACTAGACCACTACTGATTCACTAATTAACAAATTGAACAGTAATCATCAAAATATAGACCGGTTTATACTACTGCGATTAATGGAGATTAACTTTTGAAGAAGTTTCATATACAACCTGTTCTTTAGTGCAATTTTCATGTCATACCTTGGAACACGCAAGTCCACCTGAGCCACCACCAATAATAATGAGGTCATAATCATAGGGTTCTGCATCTTTGCTATCCCCAAGAAGTTTCTGCAGTGATCCATCGTGATAAGCCTGCGAGAGGACCAAAAAAAAAAATTACCACACACACTTCTGAGTAAACAAAAACTAAATGACATTGCCTTCTCTGACCTAGATCACCCAGTCTAATATGTCACACAAAAATTAATTATGATCAAACAGCAATTCACTCAGTTTTCCACTTCCAGCTGATTTTTAAAGTAAAGTTACCTGGTAAGTTGAATCACAGCCACCTACATGAGTTCCATTCACAAATACGTTAGGCACTGTTCTCTGATTAGTTAGCTCTGCCAACACTTGCTGAATACTGGGTCCATCAGCTAAGAACAGAAGAAACAGGTACATTACAGAACAATTTTCAAGAAGGGAACTTTTAAAACAACCCAAAGTATTAAAAGTTTGAACTGCAATATAGTGTAGGCCTGCCAAGAAAACAATTCTATTACAAGCATCACATTTGTAGACTTCCTGAACATAAGCAAGTCTTCAGAAACTACTTCTCAAAAGAGCATGCTTAAATACCAAGGATAAATTGGTGCTTCAAGCCATAATTCTACAGAAAGGAGTAAAGTTGAAAGAGTTTAGTCCCTGTATTTCCAGGATTCTTATCAGTCTCTTCCTGACAACATCACACTTGGTACTACACAGAAATTCTTTTCCAGATATCACAGGAGATCATACAGACAGACAGCTTCTCTTTCATGAGAACTGTCTGGTTGTGAAATTTGCTCTGTTTAAGTGCACAGTTTTGCCCAGCAGCTTTGTATTATGAGAGTATGGGTATGGGAAGAACAAACATGCTCTTCTACTTACCCTAACGCTACCTTCAGGAATTCTTCTACCCACCACACTGCCTTAAACCTTCTAGTTTTAAGATTAGCATTGCCTGACCTGATCCGTCATCTGAATCATCAGCACCTACACACAAGCTCAATTTGTATCTCTCCGCAGTTGTCCAGCAGTAAATGGGGGAATGAGAATTTACAGTAATCACTTTGAGTAAAGTCTTTTTACTCCAAGACCATATCTATTTAGTATCTGTAATAAGAGCAATTGCAAGGGAAATACATTATTAAGAGTAATTCCAGAAAAAAATTTCTGCGCATTGTACTTAGCATATCTTGGGGTATAATTAGTTCACAGTATTACAACTTTAACAAAAAGTAGAAGAGATGCTATGGATCAATAAGTACATTTTTCCAAAACACTGCTTAGGGACAAACACTTCAAAAAAGCATCAGCACTTGAAAAAAGCATTGGAAACTAAGTTTTATACAGAAAAAAATTGATAATACACATTCAACAACTTAAAGTGCAATTAAGAGTTTATCAAGAATTATGTTAGAAACTACTTGTTCCTAAAACTACATTAAGAGCTACATGCATTATGTACATATATGCATAAGGCACTACACATGTACTAAAACTAAAGCAGCTTGGGCTTTAAAAAAACACCTCAAACTAGTGACAGCCAAGGTACTGGAATTTACCCTTTCTTCCAATGACTCGGCAATTTTCCCTATGAAGGTCACCCATATACCAAGTCAAACATTAACAACTCATCTAAGGCCACAAAAGACCCTGAGGGAGGAGAAAAATATACCACAGGCTTTTCCCAAAAGACAGAGCTCTTCAGACAGAAATCAGATCTCACATCCTCTATGAGCTGATGATTTGTACAGAGTCAAAGCCTTCAATTATATTAAAAACACACCCTGTATTAAAATCCACACCGAAGCCTAATTGCTTTTATCTCTGCATATACTACAATTAATTTTATTGTTTTATATATCTTCCAGTTAGTTCAAGACAGCTTAAGGAGTCACGCACAGTCACCCATTTTTAGTTACATTAAGCAGCATGTGATAGATTTTCTTTCTTCTGCTTACCAGTTACATCAAGTTCCAAAGCATAGTACTCCACGTGTTGAGAGCGGAAGAGTTCTTTCACCTACAACAGAAACACACGATGCCAGTGCAAAGGTTTCACAAGATCTGACACACAGCTCAAGGTGAAACTTGATTGTTGGACATACACGGGTAACTTCTAAGTCTCAGTTATTATGCTTCGAGGGCCTGGCTCTACATGGCTTTGGTAAAGTTTGGCATTACTACATTTTGCATGTTCCTCACTTAAAGCCAGGTTATTTAACAGCACTCAGATTAAGCATCCCACATCACAGTAACCTTCCAACACAAGTTTCATTACCTTAAGAAAAGTTTATATATATGATTTGCTTAGCTGCAGACTTCTCCATCCCTGACAGATACCAAAGCCATGAGAATAACTGCCATTTAGAAAAACATCAAGAGAGAAAAGTAGCGGCCACATTCCTTGACGGTACAAAAAAAAAGGGGGGAGTAGAGGATAACATGCAAAATAAAACACTGTAAAGTCAATTAAAAAAAGTGCACTATAAAAAGCTGCGAAAAAGGTAACACTCTCCAAGTGTACTCAGCACTAGGACAGCTCACGCCTACCAGCCCTGCATTCACTTTTGGTTGCTGTACTTCAGAAAAGTTTTAGATCAAGCAGAGAACAATTATTCTAAGGAGTCAGTGAGTTGGGTTTAACACAGAAAAGATGAGGAAAGAAATGGCTGTGTTTAAATAATTGTCTGCCTCAAAGAATAAAAGCAACAGTGGTGGATGGAATAACAACTAATGATCTTGAACTGCATCAAGAGATTGAGATTAGACTTCAGGAAAAGTTTTTCCTAACAGCAAGACACTGGAATGTAATGCCTACGTAGATGACAACCTTCATCAGTGAGTGTCTTCAAAGTACATGTCAGAAGTGTCTGAACTATAGCTTCTCCTACCCTGAGGCAGGGGACAAAACTAAGATGACCTCTTGAATTTTTTCCCAGCTCTGATTTTTGGTTTCCTGTTTAATAACGTCTGACTCAGCCTCCGGGATCTAATTTGTTTGCCATTGTTTTACTAAATCATTAATATCTTGCTTGTGACATATCAAGGGAGTTAATATCAGAACGCAACAGTTACATTTTTTAATCTTTTAAACTGCTATTCTTCCCCATTAAGCAGGAGAAGCATTCTGAAGATGCTTTGTCCTTAAAAGGCTGCTTTTCTCCTGCACTGCCATGAATAAACTCAGATACAGTATCACTAAAACACGTCCTAGAAACATGTTTTATGCATCCAGAAGTCAGCAATAAATAAAAGAACTCTATACACAAGCCTAGTCTTAAAAAGGAAAAAACACATCCTAAGTGACAACTTAGTTGATATTTACTGCTTTCCCCTCCTCCTCTCCCTGACAGAGTTCCGGGTGTTTTTCTAATATCAGTTCCAGATGGACAGAGTGTAGCATTGTCAGATTCAAATCAGGTAGCCTTTTTGAACTGAGATTTTTACAGCACCATTATTTGTTAAACTGGCAATACTGAAATTGTGAACTGCCCTTCCAGATGGACAATGCTATACCTCATGGCACAGGATACAGCGTTACTACTATCTGATCCAACTCCCTGCTTAAAGCAGGGCCAAATGTGAAGGTTGCTGAAGTTACTCAAGCACAGTCCACTCCAGTTCTGAATACCCATCTGCAAGGACAGAGATACATACCATAACCTCTCCAGGCTGTTCCAATGTTTTGACCATCCTCACAGTAAAGAATTTCCATTTTATCTCATTGGAGTATCTCTCATTGCAACTTGTATTTGGCCCTTGTCCTTTCACTGCAACTCTGAGCTGAGAAGAGTCTGGTTCCCTTCCCACTTGGTAGCTGAAGAGAGCAACCAAAATCCCTCCTCAGCCTTCTCAAGGTTGAGCAAACTGAGCTCCTTCACACATCCTGGGTTCCTGTCCTCTAATCATCCCAGTGGCCTAAAACTTTTGGCCTAAACTCACCATCACCTTCAGTCTTGCTTACTGGAACAACTATGGCTACAGACTCAAATGGAAACAGCAGTGGAACCGTTCCAGACCTCCTGCTCTGCAACTGCTGTTACAAAGCCCAAGCTGAATGCCATGAAAGATCTAAAAAGCAAAGCTTAAAGGAATTGCTACTATGAAGTGGTAAGCTAAGAATCTGGAGGGAAGTCACAAAATTAGCTACTTGGCTGCCGTTTTGGTTTGCAGCAGAGTAACAGGCAAGTTTCCATTAGTGGTTTTTTATTAATAAAAACTGTTAAAACATTGCAACAGCAGCTGGCAGGGGGAGGACCGAATAGAGAATATTAGTAGAACAAGAGAGGATTACACTCAAGAAAGGATACATTTAAGACAAAGCATTTAGGCAACTTTTGTTCTCTACTGAGGATATGGAGTAGAGAAAAAAAATCAGACAAATGTCAGCATCCTAATTAGAAGCACCTATTGCACTCTATACTTATGAATAGCTCATGCTTGGGTTGTGCTGGGGTAACAAGTATATGATCAGTTATGAAATCTTCAATACAGGTAAGAGATAACAGATTATTTCTGTTTGGGAAAAAACATGATTAGGAGGAGTAGAAAGATAGCATACACTAATCATGAGTAATATCTAGATAAGGTTAACAGGAAATGATTTCCGAGAAATACTCATTGGAGCAAACTGCAACAACTGCATTTACCAGAACACAATTTTGAAACGAAAAGTAAACCTCCATACAAGACAGAAACCAGAGAACTTACTGCCACCTGACATTGTAAAAGCCAAAATTAAAAGGAGATCAAAAGAGTTAATAGACCAACTAATGTCAACTGAAAACTTTTAATTCAGTAAAACTAACAAACTCAGGTCAAGAAATTCCTGAGCCACACAGTGCTAGAAACTTCAGGAGCATACTGGGAAATTTCCTTCCTTATACCCTAATCCTAAAAACGTAATTTCTCCAACAAGTGTCTGGGACAGGATAATAGGTTGCATGGTCCCTGATGCAACCATTTACTTTACTTCTGACCAATGCAATGGCCTCATTTACCTACTAAACCCTTTCAGTTTTTACAAAACTAGAGAGACTAGAAAAATTTCCAGATATTTAATTAAACAGTAGATAATTTATCTGTAACAGAGATTGGTCTAACACTGAGAAGTTGGTCTAACACTTTAGAAAACTCCTCCTGGAGATGCTTTCTGTCACTACGATAGCTAAGCAGGTTTGAAATAAGCTTCATACAGTAAAGTTAAGTAATAACAGTATGTCCTAGGTCTGCTGTTTCACATATCAGCTAACATTCCATAATAGCTCCAGCTGAAATGACCAGAAACACCTGTGGTTGCAGAATGTAATTGGTAATATATAATATAGAACATATAACCAGAACAACCTGCAACTTCTATGCAACTACAGTTGTTGCTCTTAAAATAATTTCAACATATCACAAGTGTTCAGACTTGGCAATATTTCATGCTAAAAAACTATGTTTTCTTTATGAATTTTTATCTTCCTTAATATTAAATCTTTTCAGGGTGGTAAGAAATTAAAGAACTAGTCTAATTAAGTTATGACAAGGAAGTCATTCTAACACCACCCCCTCTCCACTACTGCCTTGCTGAATCAATTGAACAATAAATTGTATTTGCAGAAAAAGAACAGCACAATTGCCTAGTCATGCTACTAGCGAAACTGAATCTACTCAATTCATTTAGAGGATTTATTTGCAGTGCTTTTCTGAAGGAAAGCAGTTTTAATTTTCTTCCGCCGTGGCTACCTCCATTTGAAATAAGAATTCTTCCCACCCCCCAAATTAGGTCCTTTTAGAGCGTGAGTGTTCTCCGCTCTAGTGCTAAACATCATCAGTTTTCCAATTAATCCTACGAAAAGCACATTGCTAACAACCATCCACAGTAAAACACAGACATAGTGCACACTATTCATATCCTTCTGTCTTTAAGAACTCAAAACTATGCAATTACAGGCTAAGCACCCAAGCTGTAGCTACACTTTCAAATTATATCTACTTCATTAATTCTACAGACTAGATCAGCTAGCAAGAATGCTGCATTACCCATTGTTCTCTCATACCTTTCACTGTTTTCTAAGTCTTCCGTGGGAGGGACTGTTAATACTCACACTGCTGCAAATATTTCTGTTTTATCACTTGATGTCTCATGTGTGGCTTCCATCTCATAAACCTTCTTCTTCTAATGCTCCCTCTGCAATATAAACCTCTTGTACATGTTTTCTACATTATATTACCTTTCTCTTCTGTTCCAAACAGGAAAGTAAGTCAAGGAAATCTGCTTACTTGAGTAATCAGCATTTCCTTTCACCGTACCTCAAGTTTAACACCTGTTCCTTCACAAATATTCATAGAGGGTCTTTCAACTCTTCCTCCTAGAAAGGGCCATGAGAAAGGGCCCTCCTACTCAAGATATTCATTCTTTCCAAGACAAGAAAGATAATATTCCTCACATCTGATCGTTTTCCTGAAACAAGTAATCCTGCCTAATAGAGAATCTCTGAACAAATGCAGGAAGGAACATTAAACTGGAATTTAATTACTGGACTACAGTCAAGTCTTTTTTCCCTTAAGCTCCTTGTGGTAGTCCAGTTCTACTGCAATACCAAAAACAGATGAAGGAAAAGGCTGCAAGGTTTAAAAAATTACTATGCCATTGTATAATCTCAAAAACACTGGACTGAGTGCTGTGCATATCAACACTTGAGCAATCAAGACCACTAAAAGCACACAGGGCAATACAGGCAGGCACGACTAAGTATTTTAAGTCTTTCTCAATGGAAAAGTCCTCAACAAAAAGGCTTCTCCTCAACAGCAGATAACACTTGTCAACTGGAATAGACTTGAGCAAGACTCCAACCCTTCATTTGCTAAAAATTCCATTAAGTTGATAAGTAAGCAAATTTTAGAAGGATTTGAACTGCCTACTATTGCTATACTATCTTTCTGCCAAAACATTCTCAGAGTGAAGGCATTGGTTTTGCCTATCCTCTCATACACAGAAGTATCCTTTCCCAAAACCTCAATTAAGCTGCAAGTGAGACTACATATATTCATTTAAGTTTTGTACAACTGGGTCATAATATCTCCTCCCTCACAAGAGTTACTGGAACTAAACCTAACCTACACAAGGGAGTGCAGCTTCTGAGTGTTTTCCTGGTTGTTGGTTCCACTGAGGAACATCAGGACTCGATCTCACAGTTCCAACTATGTTGTTCCACCATGGCCACATCAAATACAGTATTATGAGGTTTAATTAACTTTTCGTAACACGCTCTTTGTAAACATCCAAGAATCACAATGTCTACACACACAGATTCTGTACGGGGTATGCCTATAGCACGTTGGTATTGTAAAATTTTAATGAAGATCCTGTTTAAAGACTCTGGCCCACTAGTTACAGCCACCCTGTGATATTGATCCATAAAAAGGACTAGAAAGACTTTTTTCTTTAAATGTCACAAGTAGTCAATAGCTGATTTTTTAAAACACAAATTATGGTCAGCATTTAGAACTTACACTCTATAGTACTGAGTCAGCCTTCTCCCTCAAATTTAAAAGGAGCAGAAAACTTATCCCTCCCCAGGGATGCAACTTTTCCCAAGTTGACCAGCAACGTGGTGCTCAAACTTTCAGTAAGAAAGTAACAAAACCAGCACCCTGACCTTCCAGTAGCAGCTAGAAAAGCTGTTTAACCGAGGAACAAGCACATTGTGCGAAACTTTCCACACATCCATCCACCCCTTTCCTCACGCGGCAAAGGGAAAGAACAACCAAGGACGCCAGCTCGGATCTACGCCTCGTTGCAAGCCTGATAAGGGGGTTTTCTAGGGGTGGCACCTTGTGCTTAACTGAAGCGGCGTGGATACAGCGCTCCTTCTGCACTCTCTAAATCCCAAGGGTGCCGTCACAAGGAGCAGCACCCCCGCAAACACTTGCTTTCCAGCCCGCTTCCCTCCGAGCGCTCCCCCCCGCCCTGGGCGGGCCGCCAGGCGTGCGAGCGGGCGCCCTCAGGGCAGAAGTCTCGCCTCGCACGGGGGCCGCGCCAGACCTGCCTCCTCCTCCTCCTCCTCGTCGCGGCCGAACGAGGGAAGCAGCTCTGAGAGCCCCCCCCCCCCACCTCCCGGTCCCGGCGGCTGCCGGCCCGACGTGAGGCCCCGCGGGAGAGCGCGCCGAGGTGACTCGACTCCCGCCGTCGCCGCCACACCTTATTGCAGTAGGGGCAATAGCTCTTGCTGAAGATCATGACGCGGTGCGAGGCGATGAGAGTCCGCACGCGGAGCTTCAGGCCGTCCCAGTCCGGGAGCTGGGTCTGGCCCGGCGGCGGCATGGCGGGGCCGGCGGCTGAGGCGACAGGGGACCAGCGACACCCGCCCCGCGCGCGCCCAACGCCCGCACTGACCCCAACGCGCCCCGCCCCTTCCGGAGCAGTGGAGGTGACGGGCCGGACCGACCTACCCTCAGGAAAAGGGGGGGGGGGCAAAATGCCAAGTAGCGCTTCCCGCCCTGCCTTTCAGCCCCATGCACCGAGACTCGCTGTTAAATAATCCGAAAAGCTTTTTATCAGAGGTAGAAGCGTGACAATCTACCTAAAAGTGATGTAGAGGGGGGTAAACTTTCATGGTTTTAAGCCGTCCCCCCTCCTCTCTGCGAGGCGGCGTGGAATAACCCAAGAGGAGGGAGACGAGAGCGCGCATGCGCAGGGGGCGGGGCCCGCCCGGGCGGCGGGAGGGTGCCGAGGCTGGGGTCAGTGACCCCAAAGCTGAGGGAGGGCGAATAGTTCCAGCGAGGAGCGAGTGGAAGGGACCGGCGGGAGCTGGGGCTGGCTCAGGGGGCGCCGGCCTTTCCCCCGCCTCCCGTTGTCGCCTCACGGGCTGTCCGGTGGCGGCTGCCCCGTGTCCCGGCGTGGAACAGACACCCGCAGCGGGACCAGGGGCACCGGTTGTGACCCCCTGTGAATTAGGGTAAAGTCGGGGGGGAAAGCTGCCTTCTACGCGGGGAGAGCAGCTTCCCCCCAGCTGCCTTCACCGGCTGCTTGGGTCTCATGCACAAGGGGAGGATAAGGGTAGGGGTGGAGCTTCCCCTACAATAAAATGAATTATGGCTTGAGGACACATGAGCCAAGACAGCAGATAGAAGCTCCCTTTTCTTACACACTACAGGGTTAAAAGAAGGGGTCGCTGTAGCGTCTGGTATTGCTTATCATTACACACATCTCTGATTAGATGGAATATTCTTTTCTCATGAATCAGTAATTGTTAGGACTGAGATGGTGGAAGGGGATGTCAGCCTGGCCTGAACAGTGGAAAGAGCCTGGATCTGGGCATAGAGCTGGAGGAATCCTGCCTGGTTATTCCCTGCTTTGGTGGGTTTTGGGCTGGGGAATGGCAGACTGCGTGCCGAGGTCCCAAGAACCTGGTTATCTCCCCGCAGAGCAGTCAGTGTTGACCAATGGCAGCGACAGCTTTCTGTAAACAGTCATAAGGGGTTACCCTGGTTTAACATCTAAGAACGTCACTAATGTTACTAAATCAAACCCTGCAAGCTTCTGAGTGGCAGGAATTATTTTCCATAGGTGAGGAAAGCACAGAGACAGAGCGATTGAGTAAGGTTCAATAAGAAGTTTGTAACAAAGCAGGTAATGAAGTCCAGTGCTCCCTCCCACGCCTGCCACAGACCGGCCCTGCTGCTATTTACTAATGCTAAAAATCACATAGAAAAGCTGTAACGCCACCGGTGATGGAAATGGGCCTGGTGGGAGACAACTGAATTAACGTGCTTAATTCTTTTTGATCACATGTATCTGTGGTGTTCACTGCCCAGTGAACTTGAAAAAATGTATATTACATTTATTTGAATGTCGGTGATGGAAGAGCTCTAGACTAAGAGTGTTTCTCCACTCCCCACAGAGAAAAACAAATCTAAATTTTGCAGCCTCTGATTTCAGTATCAGCTTGTAGGAAAGCGGATATGTTACCTGCAGCTGCTAAGGTTTGACATAACATGCAGTGGCCAGAAATATCCATGTGCAGAACTATCTATGTACTTTGCTCACAGTCCAGCCAAAACTGCTTGTCTGGTTCCTGACTTTGGCTAATTGTTCTCCTTCCTTCTCAGCCTCCTTTTACTTGATGAGAAACATCATTACCCTTAGATTCTTACAGGAATTAATATTGCAAGCTCAACGGTTTGTGTCACTGTCTGAAGGTTGGTGGATTTTCATATTGAACTTGGCATCCATCAGCTCCAGAAAGGTCAGAGAATGTAATAAATATTCAAAGTGTCTTTTTCTGTTGAAACGCTCAACACTGATGGCAATGTGCCAAGTCCCATGAGGAATAAATGTCCAAGGCAAATTATGTCACCTGAGGGCATTTTTTCCCTTCTGTGCTCTCTCTGCTGTTGGTTATTATTATCACTGTTACCTTAGGGAGAGCAAGAGTGCAGTAATGGTTTTAAACTAAAGGAGGGTAGATTCAGACTAGATATAAGGAAAACATTTTCTACGATAAGGGTGGTGAATCGCTGGAACAGGTTGCCCAGAGAGGTTGTGGCTGCCCCCTCCCTGGAAACATTCAAGGGCAGGCTGGACAGGGCTCTGAGCAACCTGGTCTAGTGGAAGGGGTCTCTGGTCACTGCAGGGGGTTGGACTAGATGACCTGTAAAGGTCCCTTCCAACCACAGAAGTGATTCTATGATGCTGTGAAGAGTGGATGAGGGGGACAATGTCAACTCAGACCACAAATGGGTAATCTATAATGGCAGTATCTTGATTAGCTTTGCTCTCCTCAAAGCTGGGGTGGAGGAGAGAGCAGGGAGGTAAGGTCTTGCCATGTAGGCAGTTGCTGTTGATGGTTGAGAGAAAAGGAAAGGATTGAACTCTGGAGAAAGAAGAGGGAAGAGGACTGCTCAGTTCTAGAGAGGAAGGGACAGCCGCATTAGTATCCTGCCATGCACCTCAATAGTTTATAGTAGCTCTGATTATTGTTAACAGTATAGGCCCTGAATCTGTCTTCTGGGTTTTTTTTCTCTCTGAGAATACCAGATCATATTCAGCTCTCAGGATCTTACTCTTCAGGTGTGCTGGGGGTAGATCTCAGGGGTTGACTAGAGCTCTTTGGGCAACCATTTCACTCACTAGGAGACTATGTTGAAATATTTGAAACAGAAGAAGTGTTGTAAACATTTCTGAATGAAGTGGTTTGTGAGAAGAGATTTTGAGGAAGGGGTAAGTGGCTTGTGGAAAGAACCAGGAAACTGTTTTAAACATAGGAGTGTGAAAGACTTGTTTAATAAAGGTTTAAGCATGCTCGAGCTGTGGCTCCCTGCAGGCCAGTCAGCAGCTATACAAAGAACTTATAGGATGACAGTAAGCTTCCCCACCTTCCACATGAAAGGGCTTGGTCTGCTTTCTCTAGTGTAAACAGATAGAATAAAAGCAATGGGTCTTATTAAGACAGTCCTCTCCTATGAGTTACTCACCTTACTATGAGGATTAGTAAAAACCAAACCACGTAAAATAGTTCTTAATGTTGTAACATAATGTGCCATGGGAAGCCATTGAGGTAGAAACTGGTAGGGGAGGTTTATGAATAGAATAGAATAGAATAGAATAGAATAGAATAGAATAGAATAGAATAGAATAGAATAGAATAGAATAGAATAGAATAGAATAGAATAGAATAGAATAGAATAGAATAGAATAGAATAGAAATAGAATAGAATATGCATCACTTCCACAGCTCTTGCACAGGACTAGAGGGCTCTTAGCATCATAAGGGTCTGATCCCATATTTAAAAGTGTAAAGCTACACACCATTCTGAAAAACATGGATTAAGACAGTTTCTGCCATAAAAAAGGCTCCAAAAGACAAATTGATGCAGACAGCAGATGTTGGAAACATTTCTAAATGAAGTTATTTGCAAGAAGATATTTGGATGAAGGAGCAAATGTCTGGTAGAAAAGAACCAGGGAACTGTTTTAAACATAACAACGTGAAAGTCTTTAGCCAGCCTTTTGTCTAAAATGAAATTCATGTGTCACCTGGGCTCGTTCCCATTCCTCAGGTACATTAAATAGCTGCGAGCCTTGATGCAGCTGAAGGGAGAACAGTGATGAATAGCCAGAGAGCTCCCTCCCAGCCACATCCCTTTGTTCCCTGGCTCAGTCCTTGTGTCACAGCACAGGAAAGGAAAGAGCATGACCTATCACCAGCTTTATATTCCATTGCGGGTCTGTCTATGAAGTGGTATTCCCTAAGGTTACTGCCACTTTTATATATCCAGAATGATGAAACGCAGCTAAGAAAGAGTAGAGAATGTGTCTTACAGATCAAGAAGGTGACAAAAGCCCAAAACTGTGGCCTTAATCTTTCTCACATTATTCCAGTGCCTTCCCTGACCTTCTGGGAACTTACCCTGTCCGCACCAGGAGAAGAATAAAGGTGCTGCATTTCAAACTGCGTTTCCTGTTTTGGGTAAGGAGCTCCAGATCTCCCCAAAGCCACAAGCATTTAATGGGTAGAAGGGGTAAAAGAGAGGCTGGTTATTTCTTCAGAAAAAATAGCAACTGGCTGTCCTTGAATTACCATGGCAATTGGTCATAAGCCAGGAGACCACCAAAGTCCTCAGCCATGAGCACGGTTACACCCTTTGTCAGCACTAACAATGGAGAGTCAATGGCCATTGAGGCACGCTGGAGGCTGTTGAAAACCTGATTTGATAGCCGGTCATTTGGGCGACATGCAGGTGGCCTGCAGCTCAGAGTTTATGGATTAATGTTCATGGCCAATGATGTCAAAAGCCTTCTGGCACGTTCACAGATTTTGACACCGTTATATTACCATCAGCTCGTTGGAGTGCTGGTGGTGCCCATAATAGAGAGTGTGTAATAACTCTGTGCTCCAATTCTGAGATTGGGAAAGTCTTTTGGATCACAAGAGACTTTGGGGAGAAATTATTATTCTTCCTTCACCAAAGAAAGAAGAAAATAAGCTCTTCAGCTGAGTGGCAGTGCTCTCCAGGAAGGGCTGGGCATAGCAATAACTTCTGTTAGCAGTGGTAGTGCTAAAACACAGTGAGCCTACACACAGCAGAGGGCAATCACATCTTCATTGTTGTGAAGATTCAACATCCCACCCAGAAAAGCTTGTCTGGACAGTGGAGGAGCATAGAAATGAGACTTGGATGTTAGCTACTATTGAGAAGTCAATGGGGGGAGCTCAAGACCCACCAGGAATAATTTTTCTTCAAGGTCTTGACTAAATAGTGAGAAGCAGTTGTGCTCCTTTTTAAAAGACGTCAGAAACAAGGCAGTTAAAAAGAAATAATCAAAGTGGAAGAGTTAGGACCTGCATCTGTTAATGATGTACACATGCATTTTTTCCATGCAAAACTCAGGCTTGTGAAGTTGTAAAAGGCAGAGTGGGTGCTTTCAGTTCGCTTTCCTGGTTTTGCAAACCATCTGCTACTTTGTGCCTGCAAATGAAAGACGGCTGTATAGCTGCTTTTCTGCAGACGTGATGTTGGTGGTCCTCTGTTTCAAAATTTGTCCCTGGGAGTCTGCTGAGCATGTCTCATCTAATCTTACCTGTCACACTTTCAGTCTAAAATGTATGGTTAATGTCCCTTGAACACTGTTTAATTTTGATTAATATCATTATTATAAAGTGCTAAGGTGAGCATGAGGTTTTCTGAATGGATCATAATTAGATTGCCATCACTTAGGCTCAGGGAACGTCTCCTCCCGTAGGTGTAGGGCACAAGGTTTGCTGCTGATGTTATGTGCATTTTACAGTAAACAGTAGCATAGAGACTGCCAGGACTTCTTCCCCAGGTGGCTGCAGTGAGAGGGAAAGCAATGAGGCTGTCAGGCTCCAAGGATTTGTGCAGACCGGGGTCTGCCTTTGCCCAGATGAAGCTTTAATGAAGTCAGAGAGACTCAGGCTGGATCTAAACCTGCAGAATAATGGCCTCCACAGTTCAATTGTGTTAAGTGCTGCAAGACAGAAGCTTTTCTAGAGCTGACAGAAAGTGTTGGTGCTCAGCTGCTTTACAGGATGAGCCCTTTATTTGTCTGCTCTAACGAACGGCATGGCGTCCGTCTCCTGTGCACCGAAGTCACCTTTCCATGCCAAGTTTCTTACGAAGGCTTTTTAGAAGAAAAAGGAAAAGAAATGCAGAAATAAAGGATAAAAAAGTCTTTAATCTTTTAGAAATATGGGAACTTGGCTGTATTTCTAAGCAAAATCAGTTCCTTTAAGTAGTCATATGCTGCACATTTCCCAGGAGAGTATTTTAATGAAGGGTGTTGTGGTTTTTTTTTTTTTAATTCTAGTCAGCTTTAACAAGACAATCTTTTTGCACTTGCAATACAGGGGTCTTGGCCTGGGGTCTGCTCCCCTTTGCATTCCTCACTTCCAGTGAAATTCCTAGTGTCTTGATCTGTCCACTGTGACTGTGCCATTCTCCACTTGAGAGAGAGACGGTCAGAAGTTTCACAGGTTAATATTTCAGAGCAGGGAATATTCAAATGTTTTCTACAGTTTCTTTAGCTAGACCAATTTATTTTATCCTGCAGCTGCACAGGAATGCTCAGCAGGGAGGTCAGATAATAAATTCAAAAGCACAGATTTCTACATTGCCTTTTGTCATAGATTTATTATCAAGTGTGTCTCTTAAAGTCTATTTACATGGTTTTTCCTTTAGGTAATTAAATACTGTGCTGAACAGAGCAGGGATTCTCCCAGTTTTTCACCCTCGAGGTAGCTACATCAGAAAGAGATCTTTCTGTGCATCCAGATTCCAACCCAGTTTGTAGTTGCTTTCTCAGTTTTTTCTTCCGTTCTGTGGACAAGCAGGCTGGACATCTTTGAATCCTTGGAGTTGAGAACTCTGCCCTTTGTGCCTTTTGGTTCACACACACTGTGCTGTCTGCTGATCAGAGTAGTGTTGTGAACTACATATGTCAAAAGAAGCCATTCTTTTAGGATTTTCGCTGCTTCAGTGGAATGAGTTGATTCTTAGTAGTGGCTGATGCTAACAAGGATAAGCTGTTGGCTGAATTTCTGGATACACTTAAGGTTTCACATCTGCTAAGTAGGGTGGTTCCTTCAGTAAAAACAGGCCCGCCCAAGAGGCTCATAATATTTCCTGCTCCTGGGTGGTGATCTCAAGGAGCAATCTTTCTTGTGGTTGTTTGGTGCTTCCAGGCCTGGCTGGGACCCAGGAAGATGCAGGAAGCACAAGAGAAGGTACTGTGGAAAGGAGAAGACATAGCAGACCTGCGTTTTCTAAAGGTTTAGAGATGGATGAAGCTCAGATTTCAGGGAAGGATCAAATAAACCCATATTTGTGCTGGAATAGATTTCATGGCCTCCCTACATAACAGTGTAATCCAGACACAAACCCAGACTGTTGTCAAATCTCAGCATTTTAAGGCAAGTCTCTCAATTTTTGTGTTTTGCTGAAAACAGAGATGGGGAGAGAAACTCCACCTTCTTTTTAAGCTTCTGTTGCAAACAATGGCTTGGAAACATGTGTCTGACAATCTTGAATATCAGGCGAACTGTGCAAAGGACTAAACATTTCTTAACGGCACAATTTTAGAGCCAATTGATTTTTGTATGCTTTGGTGGCAAGAATCAACAGTTGGCTCTTTAGAGATCATGATCTGATTGAGTCTTGATCCAGTTTGCGGTTGGTCCCTATTTTTCTAGCAGGTTAGCCTATAAACCAGAATGAAACATTCCCAAACACTGGTATTTGATTGGGTCTGAACAAAGTCTTTTGGAGTATCTGAAATGTTTTTGTTCTTCAGCCACAGCACCAGCAGGTGCTGCTTTAAAATCCTAATGTCTTTGCGCTCCCTGGAGTCCCCGTGCTCAGAGGTACCGTACATTGCCAAGACAATATTCACAGTATGCCTAGCTAATTTTAAATTATTGACTTTATCATTGGTGAATCTATGAAAGAAAGCCTTAGGACTGTTCAGTGAAGGCCTAAAATCCAAATCAAAGCAAATGCATTTATTGATTTTAATTAACCGAGCCCAAAGTGATAGTAGCTCAAAGTAAGAATTGCCGAAGTGCTGTTGTTGGCCTTGAGGTTCCTCAAGACCGCCTTGTGTTTGTCCTTCTCTTCTGCAGTAATCCACAAAGGTTCCTGTCCCGTGGAATGTCAACAGCTAGTACTACCGTCAAAATCAAGAGTAGGATGATAGAAATGACTTTTCCCAGCCTGCCCTTCTCTCCTGAGGTGGTGCTGCTTGCAGCCAGCTCCATTTGATGCAGATTACCCGGCATCAGGACTGTGAAGATGCCACAGTCTTTGGCCAATCTTGCATCTCCTTGGCTTTGTTCACATAGTTCTTGTAAATGTTTTGTCACAGGAGGATGTGGTGGATGGGGTGAGGGTGGTGGGAAGGACAAAACAACAAGGCTATAGCAACTAGTTATTTAACTTAAATAATTGGGTTTGGAGCTCTGCTTGGAGAGGAGGGACAGCTGAACTAAGGCGTGGAGCTGCTAGCACTTCTGCACTCCCTACTTCATTTTTCAATTGCTTTTGCTCTCCCTTGTATGGAATCCATTTTGTTATTTTGACTTCTCTCCGGCTAAAGTGTTTTATGTAGTACCTTGGATGTTACTGAGTCATTGATAAGTACTAACGAACCATCTGCTTATCTCAATTTGAGCCAGAGGATAGGCTGCAAAGCACGGCAGGGTTGGGTTTTTTTTTTCTCCTTTTAATATGTCAGAGAAAAATGCAGCAGAGGGCACTGTGTTGTTAGGTTTCAGGGGAACATTTACTGAATTGCACTGGGTGGTTGGGAGTAGCCTCTTTCTGAATGCCTGTACAACTAAATAACAGAATATTAAAAGCAATTCCTCTGAATATGAGGGTTTTAGGGTTTAGAAAGCGGTCTTTTTTATGATGTAAGGACTTGGCTGTTTTAATTTTTAGAGTACCTGGGAAGTGCTAGCATCAGGATCTTCTATTATGTACAGGATCTGAAAGACAGCCTCATTAAAGGAGCAGTGTAGAACACAGATGACATCGAGTAGGCAGGCTACCTATAATAATGTCATGTTTTGTCATTTATAATAGATAGTTCCTCCAAACCTTTGGGATTCCCACAGCACTTGGCAAATTAAATATTTGAATGTTGTTAAAGGGAAGCTTGTTCAAGGAGACGGGGCAGCTGTGAAGTGGGACATGGATGCCTTTGCAGGAAGAAGTAGAGTGCTGAAATTTCATTTGGGGAAAGTCCCCATTCACACAAAGCATGCCATGGGACATTTTTAAGTGTCTCTTCAATAAATATGGCCTTATTTAAGGCATGATTGGGGAGAACTGGATGCAGTAAATAACATGCAGTGTTTTTACAGCACTGAGCTCTGCCACACATCTCATTGCACAGCAAGCTGTGTGCAACCCCCGCTACCTTCGGCTGATGGAGGGAAGGTGGGTCTGCTGCATCTGGAAATGGCAGCCATGGTTTTAAGAGGCCCTGTTTGTTCAGACTGGAGCCTGGCAAGCAAAGACATCTCCCCACGCCAACCTTTGCTGTTAAGATAATGTTGAAGATAATGTTAATTAATTCTAGATGCTTCAGGTCAGTGGTGAAGGTTTCTCTGGCGGATAGAGACTCTGCTGGGGTAAATACTGTACTTCCCTGAGCTTCCTCTGGAGCTGGGATTTGGTGTCACAGACTATACCCGTGCATGATGAAGCATAAACCCACAAAAGAGGTTCATGAGGTCAACTAGATTGTTTTTGTGATCAAAGTTAAGTATGTGCTTAGGTACGTGATAATAGGTTAGATTTAATTTAGTTTGTAAAGCTGGATTACTGGAAGAGGGAAAGAGGCCCAAGGAGGAAGATGGATTGCTCTGACACCGTCCTGTCAAGGGACTGCCACCATGGCAGGATGTGGGAAAAGTGAGGAGCAGGTAGAGCCCTGGAGGATGCAGCTTGATCTCATGGGAGCAAGAAATTCAGTCTGCCCTGTTTTGGGTCAAAATCAGGATGTCCTATTTCAATGTAAGTTCATGACCTTTCCTATGGGTTATTAAGGGAAATGGGACGTGGAGAAGCAGCTATAGAAATCAACAGCATTAAAATCTCCAAAAAATTAGAAGAGGAATGAAAGGAATGAGTGGAAAGTCTTCCTCTCTCTCCCTCACATAAATGATGTTCTTATCCTAGTAATGGTGACAGGAGGTGGTCAGATGGCATTATTTAGCTGAATGGCCTGCGTCTCCATGTGTGCTCAGATAAAGTTCAAAATGACCTTTAAAAAAATCCATTTTTAAAGATTCTTTTTACTTCAGAAAGGTCCAACTTTAGTAGCTTAAATTTAATTTTGTTCTTGAGGGAACTGGCTGTGGGGAGGGAAGGTAGTGCTGGAGATGCTCACAGTAAACTAATAGCAGGTAAAATGTCATTTTAAAAAAGTGAGTGGAAAGCATGTGTCATTGCAAAGAGGAGATTAATGAATTCTCTTCCCTTAATTCCTTTCCTTAGGTTTGATTTCTGATGTCTTTTCTTCTGACTGCCACTGCCTCTGCTTATGTTAACACAAACCTATTAGCTGGCTCATTGGTTAGCCTGAACCCAAGGTCACAAGGAGAGGGATGCCGTAGCGGTCAGCTGCACATACTTACAGACATAGTCATGGGAACACAAATGTCTCCAGTTCCAGGAACACACAGCTCACAGGAGAATCCCCACTGAGCCTTGGTAAGCACAGACTGTGCTTTTTCCCCCTGTAAATCTCCAGCAACAGAAGGATAAATTGACTTCAAGCACTTCACAGTTGTACCCCATAAGGAACAACAGTGACATATAAGCACCAGGAGACATGTTGTACAAGGCCAAGGACTTCATCACTTCTTAAGAAGAAGTACTTGCTCTCCTTAGTTCCTTCACTAAGGAAATTGTTCTTCAGGTTAGTAGCGATGCAAGGCCAAGGAGAAATTGCAAGGAAACTCTTGTCAGGACTGAGTGGATGAGGTGTTCTGGCACTGGCCTGTTGCACAGGAGTAGAGCCACCTGTCTGACCCTGAGTTGGTCTTTGCTTTCACAGAAATTTGATTTTGAGCTCCTTTCAGTGTTTGTTGCTCTTACACGAAACACAGATAATAGTTGCGCCAATCTGCCCCGTTAAGAATTACAAAATGCACCATTGTGGGCAAATGTCTGTTGCAACCAGCAGAAGAAAAAGGCCATCTAAGTCGCTGGGGTGAGCAAGAAAAAGGCCATCTAAGTTGCTGGGGTGAGCAAAAAAAAGTCCTCTGGACTTACCATTACTGTCCATAGAATCATCTCATACTTGCTGTTGCTTCCTGGAGGATCCTGGCTGGAGCTGGGGGCGACTCAACACCTTCATTCTCTGAATTTGAGATTTCTCATAAAATGTACCCAACTGGATAGTATCAGGGCAAGCCTCCTTTCCCCACAACACGTGAACCTCCTGGTCTGACCTTTTCTAATGTCAACCAAAGACGGGTTGCAGAGCTTCCCATGATACTTTTATTTTCTTGCGCTTGAAGTATCCAGCTGCCTGTTGAAGTGAGGCTGGAATTAGCTGTGCTGGCAGCGTCGGTTTGGCTTGTCCTTTGGTTAAGCTGCTGACAAACTAATTCACACCGCTTCATTTTCCCTGGAGATCCCAGCCTTCTCCTGGGCTTGCTGGGAAGAATAAAAGAGATCAGGCTGGGGATGGACAGCCAAGAGTACCCATGTGTAAGAAAAAAATGGACAGGCCAATATGGGAGGGTCATGTAGGGCTGGCTGGGTCTGCTCCTGCCCTGGGATGAAGGCGTAAGCAGCTCGCTGTGGACTGATGACTACATGGTGCTTTGGACGAGTTTTTGCATAGCCCCCTCCCTGCCTGTATCTCACTGCAGGATGATGCCTAATGGCTTGGCTGTGTTGGCAAGGCAGCAGCCTGGACCCCTTCTCTCAGCCCTGGTGTGTCTCAGAGATAATGTCCAGCAGGAGATCCAATTAGAAGCTTGACTGGCTAACCAGAAACAGCAACTGGAGGCTGAAGTTGGTGTGCCTGCTGTGGATAAAATAGAAAACTCTACCTGCAAATCCATCTAAAGACTGCTATTGGAAATTACTGTGTCTTGCTTCTTTATTGCTAAGGAATAGCCTGTCTGCTTCTAGGCCTCTGATGCAATGACTCAGTCACAGGAGTCCAGTAACTCTTCGTTTTTTCTCTTCCTGCCACCAAACACAGTAGATCTCCCTCTAACAGCAGTTTGTGTTGGAGCTAATTCTCTGCTGAGCTGTTTTTATGGCAAACAAGGAATTCAAATATAATCCCATCGGCCTCTCTCTGCAGGAAGAACTTGGACCTCGACGTACTGCCTTCCTGGGAACATTTGCAAGCTCAACTTTTTTTTTTTTTTTGTATTATGTAGCTGAGAGTCTGGGCTGTCTGAATGACCCCAGGCAGATAGTCAAAGATGACTTTAAAGGCTGGATAATGTATTTCACAACTGTATAATCCTGCAGTAGCCTGGGGGTTTAGAGTTGTTTTGTACTGGGTTTGATGTAGGGCTTATTTTAGGTTTTATGAAGAGATCTTGCTTTCTTAGCGAACACCGCAGTAGCTTACGAGCTGTTCTGCAGAGGACCCAGTTGCTTTAGGCTCTCTGCATACAAACCAGGGCTTTTGGGGAGCTGTGTTCAGACATGTGCACGGACGGAGACATGCTGGCCTGTGGATGGAAAGGCACCCCTGCACATACATGCAGTTACTATACTGAAACTGCCACAGGAAGAAAGATCTGTATCTTCTAATGTCAGATTTATGTATATGCACGAACACGTGTTCATACATGCCAAGAGAGAACTGCCTGTCCTCAGACACACACAGAGAGGCCTGTATCTATATAGAGATGTGCAGAAACCAAGCCATAAATGCACTTCAATTAAGAGGTATATTTTTATATCATTTGTTCATGTAATGGTTGTGCACATGTTATTGTCTGCATCCCGACTCTGTTCAGACCCCTCACAAGTGACAATTTCACCTTACCCTTAGAATACATCAACTAGTGATGAAATCTAGAGAAAAAATGTGGGGCCATAACATAAGAGAACATTGTAGGAGTCCATTTTGAGCTATTTTCCTCTCCTTTTTCCCCCAAACCCTTCTAGTCTCATCACAAAAGATGCTCCTGCTGTTTTTCTCCTCCAGCATCTTTCCTTATAAACTTTAATAAGTAATCAGGTGTGATCAATGCCAGCTACTACTCTCCTGCTCCTCTGCTTGCTGTTCTAGTGCAGAGTGATTCTGTAAAAACGACCTCCCGGGGATCCTGCATTGATTTATTCTCAGCTGATCTGAAACTTCAGCCATTTTCCTTCTCACATTGTCCCTGGTAAAGCCTATTCTGGAAACAGAAGGATGCTGCGAAGGCAACTGCTGGTGTATGATCTGGATCTGAAGCCTGAGACATGGGTGCAGCAGGGCAGATGTGGCTCAGGTTCCGGCAGGGAACAGAGAGGGAGACTCAAAGGGGGCACTTAAATGTTCTCTTTTTTGCATCTATTTGCAAGCCATGAGTAAAAAGGCACCATATGTTTTCCTACAGTCAGAGCTCACAAGGGAAGTGGTATGAAATAAGGAGTTAGAAAGGTAAAGCTCTCTTTGCTCATCCTCAGAGAGCATGGGAGTGTCACCAGTGCAAGATGAGAGACAGAGCACAAGGGTGGCTGTACGAGGTCATATCAAATAACTGTCCATCCTGGGTCTCTGGTGTTAGCCAGTAATGGGAGGGTCTGGAAAGAGAAAATAAGGAAGAAGTCATATGGCTAGAGAAAGGACAGAAAGGCTAGAAAAGGCCATTGAATGACTCGAGCGTGTCCAGAGAAGGGCAGTGGAGCTGGTGCAGGGTCTGGAGCACAGGTCTGATGGGGAGCGGCTGAGGGAACTGGGGGGGGGGGGGGGGGTTAGTCTGGAGAAGAGGAGGCTGAGGGGAGACCTCATCGCCCTCTACAACTCCCTGAAAGGAGGGTGCAAAGAGGGGGGATGAGTCTCTTGAGCCAAGGAACAAGCACCAGGACAAGAGGGAATGGCCTCAAGCTGCGCCAGGGCAGGGTCAGACTGGCTCTTAGGAAGGATTTCTTTGCAGAAGGGGTTGTTGGGTGTTGGAATGGGCTGCCCAGGGCAGGGGGGGAGTCCCCAGCCCTGGAGGGGTTGAAGAGTCGGGTTGACCCAGCGCTGAGGGATCTGGTGGAGTTGGGAACGGTCAGTGTGAGGTTCATGGTTGGACTGGAGGATCTACAAGGGCTTTTCCAACCTCGATGATTCTGTGATTCTGAGAAGCCCTCTACTGCTGCTTCTCCCCGGCAGCTGACAAGCTGCAGTTCAAAGGACACTCTTGGAGCTAGCACACGTGCTAATGGAGGAATTTTGCAAACAAGCTGGGTTTGCTGCCCCTGGGTGACGCTAGAACAAAACACAGACATCTCAGGGCAGAGACACACAGCAGCCCTACAGAGGCCAGAGCAGGAGTTCAGACTATGATCCTCCTTGTGCTGCAAACACAGATGCAAATAGTATGCAATAAAGTGTGCCGGTCTCTCGAACAGGAGACTCAGGAGAAATTAGCCCAGCTGCACCATCCTTGCTCTTTCCCCATTTAGAGAAATGAAACTCAGGGACTGTAGACCTATGCTCATGGTGCCAGTGTTGACCCTCTATTCTTTCTAGCTGAGACAAACAAAAGAAAGGAGGGCTTGGTTGCAATGAAAAAGCACCAGAATTCTGGCAACTCTGACAACCGTGACAACTCTTCCCCTGCCAAATCAAAGGGGTTTGGGTTAAAGCCTTGACATCAGGGCTCTATAAGATACGTAGGATCACAAGATATGTAAGGTTAGCAGAAGGTTAAAGCCCCAAGTATCAGAATGCCTGTGTTTTCAGCACATCTGTGTTTTCAGTTTGGATTAAGTGCTATGGCACCCTTTGATACTGGAGTCCTTACAGCCTGCCTGTAGCTGTAACCAATGGAGTCTGCTTCCCTTTGCTCCCTCTTCCCTTTTGTACACAGCCCATTGTATCACTGGAGCAGGATGAGGATAGGGAAACCCTCTGACCCCAGTGTGCAGCCTCCCTGCATCTGGGAGAATATAATCTGCTTCTCCCCTCAAGCAATTATAAGCGATAGCTATTTTGCTATTCAAGGATCGTGATTTCAACACTCGAGGGGTTAATGCTCCAGGGAGGCAGCTGATGCTTTCATGCCGGTATGCTGTATCAAACAGCACAGTTTCCAGGAAGATGAATATCCGTAACCAAGTAGCACAGCAGAGCCCAAAGCCTGTTCAAAAGAATTCTTTTTGATGATCTGGTTTTATTACTTTCAATGAACTGGAGTCTCCAAGGTACCAGTGAATAAGGGATGCTGTAAAGCAGCATCTTGTATACATGTTTCAAGCTGCGTCTGCTGGTGCTAAAAAAGGATGAAAGAGAAACTGCTTAGCAATGACCCTAGGGCCTAAACCCAGCTCAAGATTCCACGGGGCATTTGCTGAGACAAAAAGAAGATCTTAACCATTTGCACTGGGACATGACAACCGGGACACAGCCTACATCATTCACTTTCCCCACTGGGAAAACTAATCCATTTCCAGGACAGAGCATGTGGCTTGTGTTATATGTTTCATAAAAGCTCTTTGCCAACTGGAAAAAAAAAAAAAAAAAAAGAAATGTCAAATCAGGAACAGGTAGATGTGAGTTATGGGGCTCTGTGCTATCTGGAGTATCTAGGTGATTTAATAACACTCTGTGTAAGACACTACACTGGTCAGAAACCCTCTACAGAAATAAAGTGCTTAAATTCAGCGTTCTTGTTTTGTCTCTACATAATATGGACCATGAGTACATGGACCCACCTGGGAATGTGGTTCAACATAACCCCCACCGGACGTGTGAGTGGAGGCAAAAAAGAGTGAAATGTGATCAAAATCAGCAGAAGGAGCTCCCAGTCATGGTTTCTTTAGTCACCATCTTGCCATTTCTGTAACAGCTCTAAGGAGAAATTTTATAGCTATAGACTGGAGCTTAACTTCTAAATGGACAGGGACTGAACGGTGCAGAAACCCAGACTGTTTGAAAGTCCTCTTATCATTAAAGGATGTCACTAGTGCCCTTTCTTCCTAAGCTCTGCGTACACCATTACAACAATATTAGCCTGTGCATTGCCTCTCAGTGCTTTTGCTTTGGAATTCAAATCATGTGTATGTTTTATAAAAGGCTCTCCAGTGTGAGCCTCAGAAATACATATGCACTCTCCAACTGTGTGGGTTTTCTCTTTCCTGCCTAGTGCACAAATTACTCATTGTAACATGATAAATGAATGGGACTGTGTAACCTCTTTATAGTTTACAGCTTTTATAGTGCTTTGCCGCCATATGTTTTAAATTCATGAAGCAGTTGTAGCGTGTAACAGGTTTTTCTGTTTGTTTATTTAGTTATTTGCTAATTCTTACAGCTGTATATACATGTATGGATGTGTGTAAATATATATAGATATCTGTCTGGTGGACTGAAGCCTAGGAGAAAAGATCAGCTGCATCTGGAGAGCACTTGAGGGGCAGAAAACGAGATGGATAAAAATATTGCCTTGATATCTGGTGAGAAGTGAGGAGATTGAATAGGAAGTCACTTCACAGGGAAAATTCACAGTCTGCAACATTTTGGGACAATTTCTGCTAAAATCAACTATACTGTATAGTCAAGGAAATACAGAATATAAAATTGCATTGTGAAAAGCCTGCGGAATCTTCATGTGATCCTGTAGCTTGCAGACAGAGAACAAGCCAAAGAATGAGGAAGAACCCAGCTTTTAGTAAACTTCTGGGATTTCTGATAAGCATTGTCTTGGGATCCTACATGCTGCTCCTCCCGAGGAGTGGAAGTCATGGGGAAACAGCTAAAAAGAGTGGCTGATGGGGAGAGCATCTGGGCTGTGAAGACATCTTCTGCTTCAACCTGCAGTGCAATAGTCTACCCTAAACCACTATATAGCTTGATCAACTTCTGTGTGCTGCAACTACAGGAGGAGCAAACCTAGCTGGCCCTTCGGGTAGGGGTATATTGAGAAGGGGCTATTTGTGAACTGGGCTTTCTTCTTGCTTGTTTTTCTGTTCCTCTTCCTTCTCTCTTGTGACTTCTCTGCAAGTACTGTTTGGTTAGGCCTATCTGTTTGATTCATCAATTGTGAATAGGGAATTATATTCGCCAAGTACCCAGACAGGTTGATTTAATTTCCCCATGTTTCCTGGTGGGAAATCAAGCTGGTGTTTTAGTGGAAATCCCTAGACATTAAGCCTACTTGCAGTCAAGGCCTGACAGAAGGAATATGTATAACTGCCTATATATCTATATCTGTGTAAACATGCATTATTTTCATATATACAGCTACATGCATAAGTGTAGAGATGTGTGATCATGTGTCTTTATTCTGTGCCTGACCAGTTTCAGTATCTTTCTTAGCAATTCCACTAGCATTCCCATGTGTCTCACTGTTTAACTGAGTTGGACAGGACGTGTTTACACTTTATTTAAGAAACAGTGTAAAAACAAGCAGATCTTAATCATCACTAACCATGGTAGCTGCAAATTAAATATCTGAGCTCTTGGAAGCTCATTCATCATAAATAGCCTACGTGTCTCTAGGAGGGGGACTTAAGGAATCATTGCTAGTTCTACCTGAGGGAGATTATTAGGAGGACATATATAGTGTAAGTAAACTGGAATAATTTCTACAATAATGGATCTGGTACTTCTAATAAGAATAGTTCCCAGGTTTTGTATGTCTTATTTTACCTATATCATGTACCTTTCCCATTTAGAAAACAGCTTTAAGAGAGGAACCACTCCTTAAAGCCATAAATCAAACTGAGGAAGGCAGGAGGGACTCGGGGACAATATACAGGAAGGGGTCAAACAGGATGGAAGATAGAAGCTGTCATAAAATCACAACAATAATTTGCAATATCCTTTCTCTGGCCACACCAGAACAACCATGGGACACTTTTGTCGGGTAGCAATTACAACATAGCTGATGATTCAGAGAAAGACGACTAGCTTAATTAGTAGTTTCATTAAGCCAATTTTCTAATAGCTCAGACTGAAGGAAAATTCTTTTTTTGCTCTCCTAGAAGGTTAAATTATGATGAATATTTTCCCATTAGGCTGTTTCATTTACCTACTGATGTTATATTTGTGTGTATATTCTGGAAGAAAGCTAAACCTAAACTCTGGGTCCAACACTACTGAATTTTGGCAGATGGAGGGTTTATACTGTGTCTTGGAGTTCAGACTTGGCTTCACCACTGTGCTGACAGGCTGAAGAGACCTCTCCATAGGTCTAATAAGAACTGTACTTCATCTGAAGAGTATGATTTCCAGCCCTTGATTTTACATCAGACATGCGAGGTACTCAGCTCCTCCCGGAAGTCAGAGCACTTCATTAAGCTCCTAAGCAAGGCTTTAGAGGGCTTGCTTCAGCCTTCTGCTTTTGAAATGAAGAAATGCAGATTTTCTTATTTGCCTGCATAAGGATTTAATTGAAAAAAATGTTCAGAGTAAGCTGCAGACATAAAAGCTGTGGATATTAGCTTCATCAAGACAGTGCAGGGCGGTAACACCTTGCTCACTGCAGATGCTCCTATGAGTGTGCATAAACTAGACTCAACGTACAGCTAAACTGCATCTCCAGAGAGGCTGAGGTTTACATGCTGTGCTGCAGTGTGGAGTTAGGAAATGGGCAGCAACAGTTGGGAAATTTTAAAAAGAAACATGCAGGACTGCTTTAGCCATCTGGAGAAGCAACCTTTCTTTATATTATGCAAATGCTCTGCAAGTTTTTGGGGTGATTTTTTTGGTAGGCAGTTGGGGAGGATATGGAGGAACTTTAGCTCATAAAGTTAACACAGCAGCTCATCAGCTTGCACTTTACCCTAAATAAAAGCAGATGACTTGTTTGCTCTATAAGGGTCACCATCTCCCGGGTGTTTTTGTTCAGAGGTGTTCTCTATCAGCAGTGATACAGCACAGGGTGTGTACCAGGGGAGGCTGGCATTTGGGTCCTGGGTGAGTGTGTGCATGAGAGTGCATGTGAGTGCTGGAAGAGGGGAGAGAGGAAGGAACTCACTCCTAAAGAAGCTTAGAGAAAAAAGAGATAAAAAATAAATCAACTGTCTCATTCCTTTCTCTGTGAATCGATTGAGAAAGATTAAACAATTCATTGAATCATTGCCAATCCAACGAAGCATTTACCAGCACAGCCCAAAGAGATCCTTAGAATAACAACGGAGATTCCTCAGCTCTGATAGGACTTGAAAGGGTCAGGGCTGTTCTGAAAAGTGGTCTTGAAGGCAAGATCTGAGTTGTGCTCTTGCCTGAGGAGTGGTGATGGGCACACCTCATCCTTTCTCACTAGTAAAATGAGGGTTTGCAGTGCTGCGGGATTTCACAACTGCCTTCTGCTTGGGCTGCAATCTGATGGTGAGACCCAGGGGGATGCAGTTGTTGTGTGATTGGTGAGATAATGGTTGGGATGTTGGTTTGTACCGTGGTGTTGCAGAGGCTGCTCTGGAACCAGCCCCACTGGTGGTTGTGTTGGGTCTCTGAGCTGTGCTAAGGAGTTTAGCTAGACAGAATCTCTGTATACAGGTATCTCCGGTCTTGTTTACACCCAGGCTTCATGGGGCCATCTCATCACCCTGCTTGGCTCTGTCTCCATCTATTCACGGAACGAAGGCAGGACTGAGCCCTCACTCAGCTGCTCCAAAGGCATTCACACCCCCTATCTCTAGACAGTCTTTCTTCTAAAGACATCACCTGGCAGTGCTGCTTCTCTTTTCTTTGTTCCTCGTTTTACTTTAGTCGGATCAGGATTTCAAGGCAAAGTCTTGTAAGCAAGAACAAAACAGAAATGGACGTAACTTGCGATATTTGCAGATCTTAGATCTAGATGCGCCAATTGTAATTAATCTAGCCTAAGGTCCTGTTTGAGCCAGAGAATTTCACTCAGTAATTCCTGAAGAATTCCTTTGATTGCTTTGATGTTATTTGACTTCCCCTTTGGCAAGTCATGGTCTCCTGTAAGATTCAATCTCACAATTACCTGAACTCCCACTGTTAAGTACAGAATAGTCCTAACTCCCATGGAGTCTGTTGAAATCAGCTGCGGGCAAGATCAGGCCATGAGTCTATTCTCCCTCCTCCCCTCCTCCCCTGCACATCCCATTTTGTTGCTTGTTACATTCTGAAGTCCTGCCTTTACGAGTCACTGGGCACCACATTTGTACTGCTGTCTACCCCCTTCCGACACCTCCGAGGTGAGCTTGTGTTCAAATGGCAGATCCTGTATCGTAAAATGTCTTATGCCAAGGACACCAAATGCCATCATCGGGGGAAATGAAGCTGACATTGGTAGCACATGCAAATTCAGCCAGAGACCCACATCCCAAACTGCCATGTAGATCCCCATTCTGACATATGCAGACACATGCCCTTGGTTCAGGGTCTTAAATATGTCAGAGAAGGTGACTTCTGGATCTGATTTACAAGGAAAATTTGCACTGCACTGGCATAACCTTTTCATTGCCTTTGCTCTGAGCAGATAAACGGATTGTTTTGGACAACTCAGGACACGTTTCCAGAACTGCAAGTGATAAACTGAGACACAACTGGCCATCGGCAGAACCAGTTTCTGCCTGTGCACCTGCTCTTAAACCCTCCCCAACAGCAAGAGAAAATGGTGTTGCTTCAGCTCTCAGGTTTGTGTATTCAACAGAAAGAACCAGGTTGGGCTTGAAGAGTGATGTGGGACATAAGAAATCTTGGCTTCCCATCAAGGCTGCTCAAGTGATTCAGTGTATGTCTATGGGCACTTGCAGCTCGATAATCAAACTGCTACAAAACACGTGGACTTCGAGACTGGTAGGGCATAGCCCTGAGGTAGGTTTATTGTGCTCTTCCCATCTGCTGCAGAGGGACATGGTCAGGGTCTGGCCACATGCATCCCTGTGTCCTTGTGTCCTTGTGAAGGTTTCTCAAGCTTTCTGTCTCCTTCTCTGTACCAGGATAGAGGAGCTCCTATGACAATAAAGATTAGGAAGGCAAACAGCCTCATGATGTACCAGGCAACGTCAGTGACAGGTGGGCTCAGACCTTCCTACGCCTGGGGAGATCTGTGCTATTTATCTCAATCTGAATCTCTGTCTTAATATCTGCACCTTCTTGTTTCAAATGATTAGTGATCTGATGACTGGCATTAACAGTGATTAACGGAAACTCTGCAGAGGAAGAAGCACTGACTGTGTATACACTATCTGAACTAGGCCAGTCAGTAAGTAGACTCAAGAGAGATTTATTCTGCATCACTCCCAGCCCTAGAAGAATGATGCTAAACTCTATCCCTGCTTTATGAAGCCTTATGGCACCCCACTGCTAGATTCAACAAACCATTTTGCATATATTTACTGTCTTCCTAGCCCATAAAAACTGGCTTTCCTTTATTAACTACAGTTTACTGCCACTCTCAGCAGAAGCAAATAATAATGGAAATGAAACTGTACTCATTCTGAAGACCCCAGTCTACTTCCAGATGTTTTTCATGTTGGCAGTGTTTTGTCAAACTGTAATTGCATGTATTGTGATTAGAAAATGGTTGATAAATAAGTGTCCTTCAGATATTATCACTTCCTCCACCCTGTATTATCATTACAATGCATGAATCCTTTGGAGGCTCCTATTGTTTCTATACTGACTCCTGTGTGTCAGGAAGTGCAAGGAAGTGCTGAGCACCCAATACGGGTCCCCCCCTCCCTGTAGGAGCCAAGAATACCTGGAGGACATGATGGGAGCAGTTCCTAGGAGTGTGGCTGTAGTAGAGGAGAAGGAGTGAGCATCAGAGCAGGCATGTCATGCCAATGCCATCACTGTCCCTGTGGCTATTCACCTTACTCTGTTCACCTTGGACTGAAGCAGGCTGGGCTGTAATGCACTTTCCTCCTGTTAAAGTGCTCGCACTAAAGTATTTTCTGGTTTTCCCTCTCCATAGATCCAAATATTAGTTCAGGTCATAAGAATGTGCTCAGCATCATGGGTAACTCACTGTAGAAAGAATGTCAGAAAGATGCTTTGGTGGCCATTTGACTTCATACATACTCTTCCTATTATTTGGGGGTGGTAGATCAGGCTACAAACATTTGTGACTGCACTGTTCTATAGCAGCCAAAATTATTTTGGAGGGCTGGTAGAATGCAATTCTGAAGACTTGCAAGTGGCATGTCCCCTCCAGCCTGCTGAAGGATACCTCATGAAAGAGGGTCTTTGTGAAAAATCATGTCTGGGAGGTAGAACAGAGCCAGGCTACCAAGAATCCCTTTACAAGATAAAATGACCTCACTGAGCTCTTCCATTATGGAACAGAAGTAAGGACTAAGTTCAGTGCCCTATGCTGAATAAAACAACAATATTCAGTGCCACTGAATATCGTGATGGATCATAGGAGGTGGCTTTCAGTGGGCTCATTGCCCCAAAGAACTACCAGGGAGTCTTCTGTTTCCTTGATCAGCCTCCTAAGCTTGATGAAATTTGCTGGTTGCTCTTTTGCTCAACAGCCTTGAGGGCACAAATATGGGTCATGTCTGGCCCTTTGGTTCGAAGGGTGAGTGTGTTGCTCTGCTTGAAAGCGCAGCACACAGTCATTGGCAGCACTTTGAGTAAATCCAACTGCACTGTTTAGTAGTTTAATTATAATCTCTGAGCCTATGGCACCTTCCATCCAAGAATCACAGAGCTCTTTATAGGCATTAATTCATTCTCAAAGGTAATCCGGTGAGGTAGCTAAAAATCTTACCCATTTTCTAAATGTCTGTAGGGAGAGGGGGATGGAAAAGGAAGTCAAGACACAGGGGGATAAAAGGTACAAGTTTCATTTATACATGTGAACATTTGTGACTCCAATTGTATGTGTCATTTTTTAGCTAAAATTGCACACCCCAGTCCAGGGTAATAGGGATCCCCCACCTCACTGTGCTCCACTACTGCAATTTTTTGGCCAAGTTGAGAATCCAGTTGTGTGGGTATTTTCACACATGCAACTGCACAATTGGAAAAATCATGACCCAGACAGCCTGACACAGTTATCAAAAGCCGTTAGCAGAGCTGGGACTGGAGTCTGTGTATCTCACCTCTTACTAACCTGTCTTTGCACCTCTCCTTCCCACTCTGAGATAAGGCTCCTGAAGATGGTCCTTCTGTGGTGTTGCAGGACTTGTCTTGGTGCCAATGGCTCTAATGCACGTTTGAGACTAGTTTGGCACCTCAGAGGAGAAAATCAAAGTGGATCTTTGCACTATATCTACTGTACCATGTGTGTGGTCACTCTGGTGGTGAGTTCTGACAGCATAATCTTATTAAAGTTCATTCCTGGCAAACAATATAGATATGGGTGTAGGGGAAAAATCACATACTGTTAGCAGTGACACGGTAACCTTTATCAGGGTACAGTCCTATTAATTGCTGCAAAATTCCTACTTTACAGATGTTCCTTGGGCTCACAGTTGGCTCAGCCTCCACTTGCTTTTGTTCCAGTTTAACTTTGACATTGTAATTAATTTGCTCTCCTTGCCTTCCCTTGAGGCCATTCCCTCTGTCAGTCCACAAAGCATCTCACAGCAGTTTTAGGAGCAGCTCATAGGCTAGACAAACCTGTCTAGCTCTGGATTCAAAAATGTAGGCCTCTTTTCCTCTCCTTCTGTGCTCTTGGCCCCAAGAAACAAAATGGTTTTTATGATTTAGTGTCTGATTTCTGTGCTGAGGATAGAATGATGCAATCACTACCATTTGTTTTTGTGGTAGCATCATTTGTACAAACGCATCACTGATGATTCATAGGCAATTGCAGTTGGTAGGTACCAGGATGTATGCAGTGAATGGCTTTTTAGTAATGTATTCACTAGAAATTAAGCTGAAACTTAGCAGCTCATTTTCCAGATGCCACTGATGCAACTGTCAGACAGGAACAACTTCCAGTGCCTGCTTGCCTGAGCCAGAATTGAACTGGAGATTTGCAAGTAAAAGGCTTTGGCTTACATTTTCAATCACCAGTAGTGATTTTTTTGGCGTTTAGCTTTGTCACAAGTGCTGAAAATCTACTCTCTCTAAATCAGGTCACCTTAACTTTTCTCAGATTGGACACCCATAAGTAGAGGCACTGAAAACCACCAGCAGGTTGAGAAAATATTAGTTTTTGTTTCCAGCTACAAAACACTGAGGCCTTCATACCTTCTACTTTTATGTATACAGTGAAACTTCCTGGCCTTAATGGAAAGCCTGTCATCCTAAGCGTCTCCCAGGCATACAATGAGAAAAACAGTCTATGCCTTGAACAGCACACAACCCAGAGCAAACTTAGACAGTCTCAGGGTTAGAGGTGAGATCACAGAGAGAAAAAAGGTGAAGACTTCTAAACCAACCATCTGCGTTTAGGATCCCAGCTTCCATTGCCCAAACTGAGGAGTATGTCCCACTGAATGTCAGCGGCATTCAAGCCATCTTGAAAGTTTGATGAGTTTGCTCAAGGCCACCCAGAACATACGGAGCAGAGGTAGGAGCTGTGTCCAGCACTCAGAAGTCTTTGGCCAAAACCGAAACCACACTCTTCCTGCTCTACAACCGTCCCCATCCTTCTCTACAACTGTCCCCATCCACACAAGCTCATAAGAGGACTTGGTGACCATGTGCAGGCAACATATCTTTTCTTTTTCTTTTTTTTCTTTTGCTGTCTGTGGAGGAGATAATATTAATTACTCTGTATTCTGGAAAGCAATAAATAAATAAATAGGTGGAGATCCGCAGGAAGAAAAAAATCCGTAAATTAGAAACTGATGATTTACGAGATACCACCTGAGGAAAATTCTCCATCTCTTTTATGCTTTGCTATTTCAGTGCTGCATTCTCAGGCTGAGGGAGTGAATCCTAATATGCAGATGAGACTGTGATAATGATTTTGTGCTGCCTGGATTACAGGAGCGTATTTTTGATGCGGACGTATTTAAAACATCTTAGCAGGGCTCTGAGTTCCCTGCATAATTTGATGAGCAATAAGTAAGACACAGGTATGCCATGCAAGCAGCAAAATGTTAAAAGGTTATAGAACTGTATTACATCCAGTCATGTGAGAGAGCAAATTAACAGTGCTGTTCTTCCAAAGAGACATAGGCTGTAGAGGGAAGATCATCAAGTTGATCTCATTGGGAAAGTAAAGAAAAAAAGGAGACTTCCTTCTTTTATGGACTTGCCAGCTCTTGCTGGTGGGCTGCAGGGACTCAGCTGTTCTTTCAGCTGAGTTTACTTACAGATTTTTTATATATTTATTTAAATACATGGGAAAAATATATTTATTCATGCAGTGGCATGTCCTGTGCTTGTTTGAGACATCAGTAAAAGAGTCTTGGCACCAAAATCAGTCACTTTGGAATACTTTCCCATTAGTTTGCTCTGTCAGTAAAGTGGGAAGCATGACTCTCCAGCATACAATTCCTACTGACATTCAATCAAAACATCTGACCTATCATTTTAGTACTGACACTCAAATTACAGGGCATCTTCTAAATAGCTAACCATTCCTTTTTTTCTTTTTCTCCCCTTCTCTTCTTTACCTCTTTTCCTCTCTCCTCCCTGTCCCCTTTCTTCCTTTAATGCAAGTGTGATTGTTCCTTGTCAGGCTGGAGCACGTACCCATCCTGCTAAGTGTCAGCGTGCTGCTATCGGCTCGTGGCAAATTGTGCTTTCCCTGAGCGGTGGCTGATGGAATGAATGGCAGCACGGAGATAGTCCTGTCCTTCACAACGTAGAAAGGCCGAGAGTTCCCACAATTGCTTTTCCCTGTGAGCGCATTATGGTAGCAGGTCAAGAGAGCCAGAGAGTTAGAGGGAAGAGAGAAGAGAATTAAAAATAATAGTTTAGAAAACTTGGCAATATCCTGATTATAATCAGATGGAAGCAAAACAGTAAGGGCATTAAAAAAAAAATCACCCAGAAAAAAGCCTCTGTCTCCAAAGTATTTGTGTCAGCTGAACCTAACGTGGGTTTGTAAGGCTGAGGTTCAAGGTTTTAAGCTGTGGATGAAGCCACACCTTCACCTCCTTCTGCCATCATGGGCAGAAGGGTGATGTTCAGTGGCAACTCTTGCATTCTTATGTGTTTGTCATTTAATTTCTCCCCACTCATATCCTACATGTGTTCTGTGCAGAGGGCTCCTCCTTAAAGGTTTGTCTTAGCTCCTGATGGTTTAGGAGTTCAAAGGCAGTGAGCTCTGCCCCAGCTCCTTCTCCACTAGGAACCTGGGGATAAACCTTGTTAAACATCTTAATTTTGTTGCTGTTGTAGTTTTAATGTCACATTTCCTAGGTAACGTGTCCTAAACTGTCTTTCAGCCTCACCTGCCACTAAGATCCATGCCACGACAGCTGTGGACACCTGCGTTTTGTGATTGACTCCCCATCGCCAGGTCACCAAGTTCTGCAGGACTAGAACTCTGCTCAGTTCTTCAATGAAAATCATCAGCTCCTGTCACATACTCTTGTGTCAGTTGACGGTGCTGTGGGCTGGTTCTCTGCGGCAGGGTGCTATCACACCACCTCCCATTACATGGGGACTGACAACTGCAGGTAGATGGAAACCCAAGCCAAAGTAAAAATAGGACCTAGGCCTGGATTTCTTGCAGCCTGCATCCCTCATATTAAAGCATATTAAAGGCGGGTGGTAATTGCACTGCATGCTGCATTACACAGAGCTGTTGGTGGAATCTGAACATAGACCACAGTTTTCCATCCAGATATCTCTCTTGGCTGATGCGCTGGGAGGGGAGGCAAGTGGCATTTTGGATGGGCCTCCTATCACCTGCCCTACTGAATGTGAAAACCCCCTGAGACTCTGCTTCAGGAACTGAACTTCACCCTCACTGTTCCCAAGCTGGGATGGGGCAGAGCTCCACGTCATTGCCCCATTACTACAATTAATATGTCGGGGTTTGTCTGTGTCCAGTGGCTTCTCCCAGCTGCTCCTTTGGTGCTGCCAGTACCACGGCCTGGCCCTGGGCTCTGCCCCTGGCCCTTGGTGTTGTGGGGGGGTGGCAGGGGCACTGCTACACCACCAAAGGGCACAACCCCAGAGCATCGCTGGACATTGCTCCAGGGAGAGCCTGGTTGCTCTTAAACCCTGCCAAAGATGCTACAAGGCTTTCCTGAAGAGCTTTAAAGCAATAAGCACTTTTTTGCCCTCCTGCCACCTTGAACAGTAACAGCAGCTGTTACCAAGCCAACAGTAAAGCAAACGAAGCCCTTGCGCTGGGGCTGGGAGATGCTGCTGATGATATTCACTCGCTGCGGTTCGGAAGCGCTGGCAGAACGATCACGGAGCAGTTAGGCAGCCTGGACGTGGAAGTGCTGGATGTTTATGCAGGGGTGAGTGTCCCCTGTCTATTCACAAATTCTTTGCCTTTTTGAACTGCAGGCTTTACGAGGAGAGCCTAGAGATAGTAATAAAATAAGAAACAAGAGATACTTTCCAGAGGCCCCATCTAGCTCCATCTCCGTTGCCACGCGTGGGAGTTGCACCGGGCTCTGAGCAAACAGACGGTTTCTCCCTACTGCCTGGGTTGGCGGCATATGGCTTTCTAAACGTGTTTAGTGTAGAGGTTTGAGTTTGTATCCAGCTCCTAACTTCCAGCAGGTCCCCATCACTGTGCTTCATCTGCCTGCCAGTGTGATGGGCCAAATGCAGTTCCCGTCTACTTCGACTACGTGTTCCCACAGCACGAGCAATATTGCGAAGCCAGGCCCAGAGTTATCCACATCTCCCAAAACTTCCATGCTGGCATGGAAATAATGGTGGGATTTCGGCCCTGCTGGGTTCCAGGTTTGCTGCAGTGAATCAGTCCTTGTTCTGTTGCTCCCCCTGGGAACCAAGTGCTGCCAAGGCATAGGCTGTAACTGGCCAGAAAAGAAGGTTTTTGCACACCTCCATCCCTCTCAATGGAGATAACTGACAATAAAACAGAGCTAAGAGGTTGCTTTCCAGTGGCAATCATGCCCTGGCCTTACTCTTCCCTCACTTGACCATTTTTGTGTCTCTAGGCTACAGGATCTTTGGAGCACAGATGTGTCTGTACCAGACCTACCACATTTGGATCCCTATAGAATAATGTTAATTCTTTAAGTTTCTTTCTTATCCCAAGCAGTGATCTTCCACCCCCAAGCCTTTGCAATGCTACCTTAGCAAATGCTGCTGCAGAACATTTCTCTGTTTCCTAAAGGGCTCTTTTGTCCAGGGTAGAAAGGCATAGTGCGAACCAATGGCTAGGAGATGGAGCCAGATAAATTCAAAGAAGTAATAAAGAAATACGGTTCACATTTTAAACAGTGAGGTTGATTAAGCACTAGTTCAAAGAAAGCGGTAGATTCCTTATATCCACCTGGCATTAAAACAAGCCTGGAGGCACTTTCCGGAAGATCTGTTTTAGCAGACACAGGTTGTTACGCTCGGCACAGGGTTATTGGGTGAAACGTAATGGCCTGAAATAAACAGGAGGTTGGCTGAGCTGTGCTAATGGCCTTTTCTGGCCCTAAGCTCTTTGACTCAATGAATAGCATGTATATAAAAATATACTCTCTAAAGCAAGCTACTTAAATACGTGCCTAACTCTAAGCATGGGAGTATTCCAGCGCTCTTCTGTGGGACTTGCCTACTAAATCAAGACTCATGTCCTGTGGGCTTGATCTGACACACCTTGAAGTCAGCAGGGATCTTTTCCCTGACCACTTCAGGCTGCAGATCAGGCTGCTGGAAAGACATGAATAGGTTAGTACAACTCCTGGAAATGCGTTTCATGCTGAAAGTGCTTTGCACTTGTATGAGCACTGGCTGATGAAGGATCTCAAAGCACTTTGCAAACATTAATTCACTACTTAATTAAACTTAAAACACAAAGCAGATGATTTCTGTGTCTTTCTTCAAGCACCATTTATCAAAGGAACAGGTTGCACTTGTCATGCTGATAACAGCGAGTAACTTTCCCGCTTGCATTGTGTTTCTAAATCCAGTTTAAGTTGTTTTCCTTCAATATGAATAATTTTTGGAACAGTTTTTGAAAGAAAAATGCAATCCAAGCACACTTACTTATTTTGTTGGTGGTGCTGGAAATTAGAGTACAAACGCTTTATCTGCATTACAAATACCATTACAAAGTGCTGGGGTGCTTTAATCTATCTTCTAGAATTTTTTTTTATTATTATTCATGCTTGAAGTGCTTCATCTTAATGCTCACAGTAGTTACCGTAGGCACACACAGCAGCACCAACCCCACTAGAGGGTTTTCTGTGTTTTGTTTTCTTTTTCCTGATGCTCTTATTACTTGGATGACATTAAAGTATAAAGAAGCCAACAGATGTGCCCACAACCTAGTAGCTCTCTTGGCAGAAGGAAATACTTGATTGCAGCAAGAGGGGTTTTGTGTGTGTGTTAATATTGGAATAGGGTCCTAAGTGCTACTCGATGGTGGTGTTATCAGAAAATAGGTTGGAAAATGATGCCTAAAATCACATGGGAGATGGTATATAGCTGCATGGAAAGACATGATGGTGCTAGATTTATATTTGGGTTGGCTTGACCAATCTTCCAGCCCCTCTTCTAAAGCACAGCTATGTCTGCCTCCCTCTGGCTGTTGAAAGCTGAAGGATGATGGATCTGAGGCTGCAGCATGAGGGGAATTACTCCCTCAAAATGAACCATCTGCTTAACAGCCAGAGCAATTTCCAAGGCTGAACCCTCATATTTAGTCTTTCCTACAGGTAGAGGGAAGCCTGGCAGATGTGGGACAGCTGTATTTAAAAACAGTGGTTCTCTGTGAAGAGTCACATTCTAGGTCTATGTCCCATCTCCTCTGCTCAACACTTGCTAAAACTCAGCACAGGGTCAGCTTGAGACCTGGTGCACCCAGGGACAGAGCTGCTGGAGGAGTGACCACCCCCAACAGACTGCTCACATGACAAAGCAGAGAGGTTTTCCTGTATTGCTGCATTTTGGGGCCAAAATGTCACCTGCTGTAAAGCAGGGGTTTCATTCAAGCAGCTGCAACTAAGGCATTTACAGCAGGTGAGGGTCTGGCCCACAGCAACCAATTTTATTCCTTGATTGCTCAGAAGGGGCTCAATCGTTTTCTGGATCACTGGAAAGTTGGGTGAATCAGGACTCACAGATATTCCTATCAAAATTCCCCAAGCCACCTTCTTTTATCTGATTTCCCTCTCCTCCCCTCTTTTAAGCAAAATCTCATCAATCAAGCTATTAGAGGAAATCTAAGTATTTTAAGTGCATTTGCTATGTATGGACAGAGTCAGCACACACATTCAGCACATGAAAATTTGATAATCCACATTTTGAAAAGAGATATCAAAAGGCATAATTTAATATGTTCTCGTTGAAAAAATAATGAACTGCACATTTCTTAGTACTGTATATTCAACAATCCTAATTACTGAAGCTATTTACATTAGGAAGATAATTTTCACAACCTGAAGGGTTAGAAGGAGGTGGTGCGGGTGGGCTGTTTTATTTTCTGTTGTGTTTTGATCTTCAGTGAAGTTCAAGTCTTCGGATTCCTGGGAAAATAAGAACCTGATGGACTGTCCTCCAGGACCACCACTGAACTTCAGGTTGGACCATGAAAGTGATGTTTGTCATAATAATCTCTCTCAAGATGGAGAATGACTGAATGAGTTATGAGTTACACTGGCTCTTAGGAAGGATTTCTTTGCAGAAGGGGTTGTTGGGCGTTGGAATGGGCTGCCCAGGGCAGGGGGAGAGTCCCCATCCCTGGAGGGGTTGAAGAGTCGGGTTGACCCAGCGCTGAGGGATCTGGTGGAGTTGAGAATGGTCAGTGTGACATTTGTGGTTGGACTGGAGGATCTTCAAGGTCTTCTGGATGATTCTGTGATTCTGTGAGGCTATTGCATTGGAAAATGCCTGGCAGAACCAAAACCTCTGTGATTTCTTGGCTGGTTGGATTTAGATGTGGTTGCTGGAACCAACAAGCTGGTGTCTTGTTTGACCATGTTTTCACACTTGTGGGAGGAGGAGTGGAGCTGTGGTAGTTTGGGGAACACCCCTCAGAGTTCAGGTGGGTCTGCAGCCACCCATCCAGTAGAAGCTGAACAGTGAGTGCTTGTGTGGGACAGCCTGCAGCAGGCCTTTGCCTTTGGTATGTGTTTTAGGACAGATGAGAGCAGAGAGATATGAAATTATTTCATAACCTGTATTTTAGGCTGCCCTGCTCCATTACTGAGATGTTGTGCCGTGGAAATGGGCTGTTTAGCCCATAACTAATCCAGAATGTCCCATCTTGCCTCTGTGTGCCTCGTTCATGGATGGATACAGGAAGGTGGTAGCGTTTTCACATTAGAGTTTGGTGGACAATCACTTCCTAACAGGAGGGCATGCGCCTAAGGGAATGTGCTGGGATGTATGCAAATGTGTGCAAATGTATGCAAATTTGCAATCTACTTTTTCCCCACCTTCTTCTGCAGAGGATATTAGCAGGTACGCAAAGATCTAAAATTATCCAATTGGGAGAAATGCTGTGAGAGTGTCAGGAGGGGCAGGTACCCCAAAGTTTGGGGATTCAGTAGAATGGATCTACACTGAAATATCCTCCTACCCATCCCTAATAAAGAGATTAATCACTTTCTCCCTCCTACTGCAGGAAAACCTGAAATCATAAACACCTAATTGGGCTGGGGGCAATGAATTAATGTGAAAACTCTTGGCCCGCTGCTGAGATGGAAGGAGTTGGCAAACCTAATGGCAGAGTTCCTTTCACTTGGTTTTTTTCCCTGTAATTTGGAAATTCAGTGACAGAAGGATGATTTTCAAGCTAACTCCTCTCTGGATTGCTGAAACACAGACACCCAGAATTTGACATTTTGAACAAAACAATACTTGATCCAGACAAGTAATATAGCAACTCCGTGATTGCAGTGTGGGGTTTTTCTTCCTCCTGTACGAGATATTTTTCCTCCCTGCTGTCAACAGCAAACCAGAAGGTTCTGCACCCTCAGAATTAAGCTGTGGTGAATTGGATGATTCCCTCTATGTGTTGGGAATGAGACATCTTCATTACTTCATGTCATCATGTGAAAATCTTTTAAAAACCCAATCCAAATACGCAGTTATCCATGAAAAGAACCACTTGCAGAGTTGGGGCTTGGGTCTGAGCTGAGACAGACCTCCATCTAAACCCTGAATGCACCCATGTCTGGCTGTTGGTGAACCTGAGAGCACTTTGGATTAATGGTCTTGGATCTACATCGTGCTGGTTTCACTGTGTGCCTGAATAGCTCTGAGAGTCTGGATCTGGATTAGAAGATGACTGGTTCCCTGCTGCACTTTGCACTGGCTTAGAGAGGCACAAGGTGATTCTCCAGTCTTTGCTCAAACCATTCAGCTCTCCACGGTTGTCTGAGCACAACTGGCAATCACAAAATCACAGAATCATTTAGGTTGGAAAAGACCCTTGGGATCATCGAGTCCAACCATCAGCCCTACTCTACAAAGTTCTCCCCTACACCACATCCCCCAACATCTCATCTAAACGACCCTTAAACACACCCAGGGATGGTGACTCTACCACCTCCCACAATCTCACAAGCCAAGATATCCTCAAATGCAAATACTTTCTTTCCTGCATTCCTCAGGCCAGAGCTATTGAAAGATCCTGAAACCCCATCAATTAGTGATGAGCCAGGTCAAAACATGGGCAGGAGAGGAGCAGGTCAAAAGGAATTAGCCATGTGGGGACAGAAAACCTCTGGTTCCACTCCGAAGCCTCAGGTTTGGTTGAAGCCCGGGGCAGGCTCAGAGAGCCATTTGCCATGTGAGCCAAACGCTGCCTCCTCTTCCTCCTCCCCACTGGAAGAACCACCGCTTTGTAGATCCGGAGAGGAGGGAAATCCCCTTGGGGGGGGGCGTGGGGTGGGCCTGGAATCATCCCAGTCCCATCCCTTGCTCTTGGCGAGCGCGGGCGATCCGGGCAGGTCCCGGGGCGAGGTGGCCACAGGGTGTCACTCGCAGCCCACGAGTGAACCGCTCCACGGCGCTGCCGGGGCTCCTCGGGACCCGCCGCCCCGCCGGGGGCAGGGTGGGAGCGGGAGGGAGCGGGTGGGAACGGCTCGAGCAGATACACTCCGGAACAAGAACATACGCTCGATGCTGCTGGGCAGGAATCGCGACCCGTTTTTCACAGCACTTTTGGTAGCCAAGATTTTCCCACCTGCTCGTTCCTCCTCCATCCACTACAGTCAGAGAAAGGCTCCCAGGAAATGGATTCTGATGGTCCAGTGCAGACACAAGCAGGTCTAGAGGGGGGGGTGTGTGTCGCAGTATGAGGGAGAGGGACATCAAACAAATGGAGATTTGCAATAACCCGCACTATTAATATTTGCACATTCCAAACTGTCTTCTAGGCTTTGTTTCCAAGTGTCTTTTAATGGGAAAGGGTTAGTGCCAACAGGACTATTTTTTTTTTTTTTTTTTTAAATTTTTCTTAGACCCACAGGATTTTTCTCTTTTGGACCAGGTTCTTGGAACATTTGGTTTAAGAACAATTCTTATTAAGATCTATCTAGCCGTCTATCTGTCACAGACATTTTCTGCAGATACAGGCACACTGTCAAGAGTCTTAAGATTTTCTAACTTGAAAGCCTTACATTTGGAGCTGGCAGCTTCTGGCATGTGAGCCAGGTGGCCTCAGGAAAGCTGATTCAGCACGTGGCTTCTGCCACTGCCTGCAGGACTTGACCAGCAGCAGGATCTGTGCCCTGCTGAGGCAACTACGATTTCCAACGAGTTTTGCTTCTTGACCTGGGAAAAGGGATTGGACAAGGAATGGAGGCACTGAGCTTTTCCCTTCTCTCCTGATTTTGCTGCATGAGTCACATCTTGCCTGCTTCAGGCATTATCCCTCCCGCTGGGTCTGTAATTTGGCCATTTGTGTCAATTTACAGGTTAAAAAGAAGGGTCCCAGTCCTGCTGCTGATGGGTCTCCAGACAGATTGGGTGCAACTTTCCACCTGGATATTCACAGTGTTTGGGGATATGAGTAAAGGATGCGCTTCCTTCTTGGCTTGCAGTCCACCAAGGTTCATTGTTAGAGTGCTTGGTCTGGTTACCTCTTGCTCCTCCTTTTCTCCTGTGAGTTCTCTAAATGTGAAGAGGGATAGCTTGTCTTCTTTTCATGCAGAGAGACTCAGGACAATCCACTGAAATGAAAAAAAAGAAGGAGGAGAGGACCCCCACCCCTGATATTTTAGCTGGTCCATGAGCAAACTTGAAGTGTATTTTTTTTTCGTGGTTGTATGCAAACCTCTGTTGGGAAAAAAAAAAAAAAAAAAAAAAAGAGAGAGGCATTTGAAAAAAAGAAGATATCTGCTGTTAAAAAGTAATAGCTGTCCAGCAAAATGTATTGATACGATCTTTGTACTAATCTTCTAGGTTCCTCTTCATAGCCCTTCTTGAATAGCTGCAAGAAACGTAGTCTGTGCAAAACACTGAGGAAATGGCACAAATAATTCCTTACTACGCTGCCCACCCTGCTGCTGTAACACTATGATCTGTTGACTACTTTGGCATCTAGAGAATGGAGTGGAGAAAGCCAAGGGGTGCATATGCCTTTTGTATAAATCTGTTTTCTAACGTGTCTCCTTAAGCTACCCTGTATAATTTGTATGCCCTCACTAGGGGTAGAGGTGCCATTCAGTTTTGTTTCCTTGGAGGGAGTCCCACATGTGCATCCAGCAAAGAAGGAAACACTGCAATATCTTCAACCTTGGGAGCAAAGGGCTGTGTCTTGGGTGACTCCCTTTGTGCCCCTTTCTAGGTCTTCTCTAGGTCTTCCTGACCCATCGGAGTGGGAGATCAGATCTGTTTAGAGCATATGGAGTCATTCCACATCACTAAGTTAGCCTGGAAATGGGAGCTGGCAGTGACTGTTATCTATTACCACTCGACAGAGGGTTGGCTGCCTGTCAGATCTTTCTGTAGAGTCTCCTTGCACAGGCATGTGTGTCCCCATTGCAAAATTCACCATCCCAAATGACATTAACTGTGCCTTCTCCGCAGGAGCTGAATTAGCCCTAGAGACTCCCTCATCCATCAAAAGCTGGAGCCAAGTCATGCTAGGAAACCAGTAGGATGAGGAAATTGTGCTTTCTGAGTCCCACTTGTTTTATGGATAGGTCAAGACCTCCAATCACCAGGGTCATCGATCCAATTAGAGAGCATACTTAAGGAAACCCTGTGAATGCTCATTATCAGAAAGAGTGCTGTGATGTGTGCGATAGGAGGAGCACAACAACACGGACATAAAGGCAACAGGATGATGCTGACCTGTTCACAGAACTTTTTCGTGGCTGTGGTTTCTATGGCTGCTCCTGCAGCTTCCCAGCCATTGCCAGTATCTCAGAGGAAAACAATATTTGTGAGTCGAATTGTGCCTGCAGTCAAAGTGGAGAAGATGGAAGCTTCAGGATGCTGCAAGGCTACTCTTTTTCAGTGAGTTTGTGAGATTAATGGAAGGGAAAGGCACTGAAACCCCAGATATTCTTCAAAAATGTCTGATGCTCCCTTCTCCACTGGCCTCAGATCCAGCTTCAGCTCTCACTGAAGCAGGGTTCTCCTTCAGAGACGTCTTTGCAGACATCCTGCTTGTCTCCTCCACCCTTGGCTAAGGGACTCCAACTTCCACTTGGCAGGGACCATCAATCTAGAAGAAACCATCAGTCTAGAAGTGTCTACTGAGACCTTCAGACACCTGCTTTTGAAAGACTCCATCTCGCCTTGATATTTCTAACCATGATGCTCTCCCTTGCTAAGCAAACAGCAAGAAACCAAAACGGAAACAAGGGAAAATATGACACCCTCTGCTAATAAATGCAAAGCGATGGAAAACAATTTTGCCAACTAGGCAACTCAAATTAGACTTCTCTCTCAGAGGAATATGGTCGATTTGTAGCTCTTATTACAGTGTAATGCTATTTCCCTAAAAGTTTGTGTGTGCATTTTAATGAATTCATAAAACCCGGACTGTAAAAGCCCCATGGGGGAAACCTGGCAGCTCTTTAATTCAGCATTAAAGCTCAACTGATGTCAATTGAATTGATTTCTGCGCATAGAAATTGCATTCGTTGAATGAAAACTTTAGCCCTTGCCATTCCCCCTTTTAAAGCCCACTGTAATACAATTGGCTCCTTGAGTCAGGTTCAATTACATGTTGAAAGTTTATAATCTGGTGTGCTGAATGGAGGCTGTGAAATCAAGAGAGAAAACCTAGCTAACCTGATTAAACCTTATACCACGCCATTCCGGGGCCAGTGAATCCTTGCTGTAGCACAGGGGACCAGCTCCTCTCTGAGTGTGCAATGTGTCCTGACTGCAGCCGAAGACTTTGTTCTGGTAACGACCACAGCGACTTCAATGTCTCTAATGGGAGTTCAGAGCTCTGACCTAATTTTATCTTTTTCCTCTTTTAGCCTAGGGAGAGCTTGGAATCAAAACAGGAATTGTGAAGGGGAAGGAAAGATTCAGTGGCTTCTTTGGGTTTGGATTCTCCTCTAGTGCTAGACACATCTGCGTTAGGGTATGACCCTATGAAGGGTAATTTGTAGTTGCATTTCTTGTGGGTTTACATCCCTTGACTTTTGCTATTAGCCTGGAGAAACTCCAGTAAAATCCCCTAAATTTTGACCCGAACAGAGCCAAAGCAGGGAAGTTTTACTTGTTGGAAAGTTTTAGTTGTTTCCACAAACTCCGCCTCAGTCTGCAGCAGGAGTTGCTAACTTCTGCAGATATTTCAGCAGACGCAGCCTGCAACAGATCCCATATTTTGGATTTTATTTCCAGAATTGCTCCCTGTTCTCCTGTGAACATAGTGGAAATCTGATGAAAGTGGCCTTTGTTCGCATTGCTCTGGCAAGGGCAAGGTTAATGTTAGCTGTTCTCTTTGCTTTTCCAGTGTTTTGAGTACTTGTAATGCTCTTTCACTGCTCCCAGAACCAAAAGTTCATATGAAGAAAAAAACTGTGTGATCTTCCCACTATTAAAAAACAATCAAATGGGCTTTTTCTGTGTTTCAACCCTCAGCAGAGGACTGACTTATTCAAACCGTTTGCTTATCCTGAACCAACATCGCGGTAGCTTACACGGCACGGAGCTACCCTCCAAAATCTCTTTTGGTTTGTTTTGGTCATATGCAAAGAATTATTCCCTAGTAACAACAGTGAATGTTGATATGGTGTATTCCAGCCAACAGCCATGAGGTTTATTACAGCCACGGATCCTCACACACCCGTCTGAGACAAGTGCTATAATCCTTTTTTATAGATGGAGAGAATGAGCAATAGAGATGTTCAGTGACTTGGGAGGAGCTGGCTGATGTCCTGACTGCCAGCCCTGTGCTGTGGCCTCCAGCTCGGTTCCTCCGTGGAGTGTGTGAGATATGCCTGAGTCCCAGAGTCCAAATGGGTTTGGATGAAACTGCTTTCTTTAATTTGATGTCTCAACCTGCAGTTTAAACCTATGTCCCCACTGCCAGCCCCTTAGCCAGTCTGGGACTGCCTGTGGTCACTCTAATAATGTCAACGCAGAGAGACTTTAATCCTTTAGTGAAAGATAACTGCAGGTCTCTGCTTTTATTTGGTCTGCTGATCTAAGGGAAAAACCTCATCCCCTTCACGGCTATTGAAGGTAGGTCAAGGACAAGATAATTCACTACATCTGGGTTAAAATGAGCTTCTTGAGCGGCGTTCGCTCTCTGTGGTGCACAAGCAAGGCCCTTGGGGTGCTGGGCTACGTGCCAAATGACCAGGTAGTCACAGAGCAGGTTCGAAACACCCAGCACAGTGGGAGTCTCCATTGGTTCTGGGCATGGATGGGATCTTTTTCCATCATCCTCAATGTGATTTCCTAGTCGCATTCCAAAAAGTCTTTTCAAATCCCTCCTTGGAAAAAACAACCCAAACCTGTCTTCTTTAGTGGTGCCATAAGAGCTGAGATAATTGCAGAGGAACATGCACTTTTATTTGAGCATTTCAGTATAAGCTCTGTCTTTCACAGTGGGACAAAGACTGCCAAACACATGGAAGGTGTTTAAGAAATGGTCACAGATGATAATTAGTATAAATGATACGGAAGCAAAAAACAGACCCCAGGGCTTTGAAAAGCAACCAATAATTTTGGGCACAGCATCACAGAAGGACATAATATCCCAGAGTTCTGAGCAGCCTCTCTGGAAACACAACAGACTAATACAGCAGTAAACTTCCCTTGAAGTTCTATTTCTATTTTCCTTTTCTTACTTTTAGCCTCCTTGGTCTAGTGCCACGTCCCACGGACTCACCAAGCAGCACTTAGCAGCATTGCCCTTCCTCATTATTGGCATTTTTTGTGCGTGCTTTCTTACACTGTCAACTATGGAGCCTGGTAGATCTCTGCAGGCCTGAACAAGTAAGAGGAGTATAGGGGATGAGTAAGAGGAGTATAGGGGATGATGGCGATCAGGCATGGAGAGGGTTAATTGCTCTGTTGCCACATGCCTGAGTGGGAACACAGATTGATAATCCATGTCCCTGAGTTCCTCTGACCTTCTTCTCCCAAAAGACATAACTGCCCTGATAAGCTTTAGGGTAGAGAGGAGCAGCAAAGCTGAAAAAGAAGCTAATGTTCCACTTCAAAATGAATCCCCATTTTCCTACCCCAATACCAGGCAGAAAACACCCTCAGTGTAGCCCATGTGCTTATCATTTTACAGCCACAACATACTTTGCTTTGTTGGTTTTGCCAAGCAACATGGCTGAGATATAAATTGTTAGAAAGAAAGGAACAGCAGAAGGACTTTTTTTCCCCTTCTCCCTTCATTCAAATTTTTTTGCTGTATCATCAACTTTAGGCATCCGGCAAAAATAGCCGTGAAATATGGAAATGTCTTGTTCATAGCACAGTGATTTTTTAAAGGCTTCTGCTGTGCAAATGCAGCTGAGATAGGCTTCTATAGTCTCTTGTCATCTTCCACTGTAACAGCGCTTCCTCGCTATTTCACTGAATAAGCAGATACAACGGGAAACTATTCACCAAACTAAAACAACATCAAAAGCCCATTAAAGTTCTGATTTAAACTCTCCAAAAAGCATGAAAATTCACAGCAAAACAACAGGCACCCGGGATCAGTTCACAGCTAGCCATCACCCTTAACATTATCCAACTGTGCTTGCATATTGGATGGCTGGCACTTGGCTGCAAGTTTCTTAGATGCTAGTGGGTTTAAACCAAAATCTTAATGGCCTTTTCAGCACTGCTCCTTCTTAAACACCCTGAAGCTTTCCCCAATTACCCCTTTCTTTCCATGTCTGTTTAGCAGTACACAGACAGAGCAGGAAGCTGAGACCATCCGCTTGCAAGAGCCAAAATATCCTCGGTGTGCAGCATCAGAAGGGGCGATGTGCAGGCAGCACAAGTTACCCACTCTGTATTCCTCTGCCCTGTGCAGACCAGAGGTGAGACCCTTCTTTACAACCCATTCACTGCTTGCTCTGTCAAGTTAGTACTGGTTCTAGTGGGTGCTGTGACTAAGCACTCACTGCATAATCTCTCCCCCTTACCCTACTTTACTGAGACTCTCATGTATTAATCCAAAGTATCTTTTGCCCCTTCAAGCTGAATGAGTGACTAAGGCCAATATGGGCATCTGCAGGCAAATTAATACCAGGGAAGTAAGGTGTGGCTATAAATTAATTAAACCTCATTAAGCCCCAAGTAGATGTGGCCATCCACAATTCAAGTGGGAGTATCATGTGATGGTAAACCAGCTGAAGACTGTTTCAATGTTTAATGAGAAAATCCAAATAAATGGTTAGTGCAGTTTCACCAAACTGCTTCGTATTTGCATCATAATTATCCTGGAGGAATTTTCTCTGCTGGTGCAATCCTGTGGCTGTTTCTCTAAATCTGCCCAGCTTTGCTGTTGCTCTGCTCCTAGAACCAGCACATCTGATACTCTGAGCCAGTTTGGTGAGCTAAAGTGGCACTAAAGCTTTTTTTTTTTTTTTTTCTGGTGATTTGCTTCCCTTAACCAGTTCACTGGTTGCACAAGGACAAGTAGGAACACGCTCATGAATACGGACAGGGCAGGACTATGGCAGGATCTGCTGTCACGAAGCAGCACCCTGTTCTCCCCAGGTGGTCAGTTTGGCAGGGAGCAGGACAGAGTTTCAGGTCAGCTTCTCCTTGAAGAGCTGCTCCTGGGATCCTAACTGAGCCTAATGGGCCTCTGGATGCTTTACAGATTCTATCAATGCACTTAACCAACCCAAACTAAAAATCAAGAAACTACATTACCAAAGCTAACCTGTTATTGATCATTGTAGACTACCAAATTCAGCTGTCAAATCAGCAAGCAAATCTCAGCATGAGACTGGAGCTATATTAGGCAAATCATCAACTATGCAGCAGAAATAACCTGTCCTCATAAACCCCTGAAAGCATCTGAGAAACTGTTTCTACATGTAGTTTGGAAATGGGAAACCTGACTTTGAGCCTGGCTGTGTCCACTGCTATTCCCCTGCCCTTTGTTAGGACTGAAAATACGCAGACTTTGAATCCGAGCACCTTTGAATCTGAAACGAGAGCAGATCATGAAGACCAAATGAGCTTTATTTCCATCTGCTATCCCAAAGCAGAAAGGAGCTAGATTTTTGATTCCAGCAGGGACATAAGAAAACCTTGCATGATTTCAGGATCTCCCACTTGGAACAAGAAATCCAAAGTCTGGGAGGCAGTTAGCTATGTCTTCTTCTCTCTTGTGCATCCTCTGTACCACAGTTTGATGTCTCCAAACACCCTTGCTGTCTGCAGAGACAGCCCACTATTTTGTGCTTCATTCACTGTAGGCTGTCAAAAAGGAGAAATCCCTGCCCTGCGGGCTCTGTCCTGGAGGATTTTATTTTGCAGCTCTCAGCCTAAAGCAAAGCCAGTATCTGTCTCCTCTCTGCAGATCTCCTGCAAGGTTCAGCGCCTTTCTCCTCTTCTTTCGCCTATCGCTGCTCACCTGTATCCCCCCTCTGAGTACAACCACAAGGAGAGAAGAGCCTCATGTACTCAGCTTTTTTAAGGAGCCTGCATCCATCATCACTCATCCCAGCAGAAAATGCTTGGAAAGGGCATTAGTGTTATCTCTGCCTTTGTTGTACTGACCCGCCTCTGTAAAGCATAGGAAAGGTGGGACGGGAAAGAGAAGGGAAAACTGGCTCTGAGGACATCTCATCCCTTTGCCAGCACTTCTTCTGTGTGAAATTCAATACTGCATGCGGAGTGCATTAGTATTGTAAATCCTTATAAACGTCTGATAAAAGAATCAACCTGTCAAATAAATGAAAGTCTCCATATGCTAGATACGGAAATGCAATCTGAAATCCTTTTAAAGAGAAGCTGATAAATAGTGTGAATTCAGGGTGTCACCAGAGATAGAGCTCAGATCGCCCTGCTCCCTTTAATCTGGTCTCCAGGAGAATCCTAGCAAGGACCTAGTAAGTAGGTCAGGGGGCTCAGAGGCCACCGAGCTGTCCCATCTCTGGGATGAGAGGGCAGTGGTAACGCAGGCATGCTGGCATGCTGGCCACGGTGCTGGCTCTATGTAGACGTTAGAAGACTCCACCATGCAACTGCAGGATACATTTCAGCTGGCTCAAATCAGTTTGCAAGTGCCCAGTGACCTTTACACTGCAGGGAGACCCTTGTCACAAGCCTCTGGCCACAACGTTTTTGTGCAATGTTTGATTATGGCATTGCTAAGGTGTATGAACAGAGAGGGTCTGGGACTGGAGCAGCACCTTCTCCACCTCATGCCACATCTCTCAGGCAACATTTTGCCTCACCCGCAGTAGAGGATAAAGTGGGCTGCTTGCTATTAAGACGTTTGGCAGCTGGCATCACAAAAGATGAGGCATAATTCGCAGCTTGGTCCTTGTCCAACTCCACTGAACTCTGCTGGATCAGCCACTCGCTGTGATGAACGTCCCTGTGTTCTGCCTGGGAGATCTCTCATCTAAGGGACACAGTCACAGCTCTGGTTTGATCCTGGCTGGTTAATGGCTGGGGCAGTTGTGCTGCTGGAGTAGGAGAAAAAACACATGAACACAGGAGGGGGCCCAAATTAAAACTGCGCTTGGGATCTGAGTGAGGCCTGGGATGTTGTAGTTTGGGTGGAAAGCAAAGGACATGAGAAGAAACTTTCATCATGAGAAGCATAATTCTTAGTAGTTGATTTCTTTTAAAAATTATACACCCAATGCACGAGGGTCATTATGGGTAAATGTTTCAGCTGAGTTTAGTTTTGCTTTGAGGATTTGTTGTGTTTGGACCCTCTGAATTATCTCCTGCTTTCTCCCTTGGCTGATGTGCCTTGTGATTCCAGCCATCTCCCCTTCTGCTTCTCTTTCATTCTCTCTTTCTCATATGTGCCCTTTTAAAGCTCAGTTTTCCCTCTCTTTTCCTGCCTTTCTCCTTGCTGTAGTCCCTCTGCTTCCAGGGGACATCCTGGGCTCAGCACCACGTCACCCAAGCAAATGTCAGCACCAACCTGCAGGGCTGAAGGAGACCTCAGGTGTTTATCTACCCCTTGGCCTGCTTGATGCAGGGTCAGCATTACTTATGCCTTTCCTACAAATGTCTTACATAATTTTAAATATTCCCACGACAAAGACCTCACACCATTGAAGATAGCCTGCTCCAATGCTTAAACACTTGCAGTTTTATGTAAATTGGTGTTCAGTGGGCACAACTACATATAACTGGACATCTTCAGATCATGCCTTTCACCTTCTTCCCAAGGCTGTGTGTCTCTGTGATATGATATTTTCACTTTAGCAGAATAGTTCCTCAGGATAGCAGCCCCATGTGACATCTGCAGCAGTCTCGCAGATCCTTCATGCCCTCACAGGTTCTGAGGAGCATAGAAGTCCCATTTCCCAGTGGATTTTGAAACTGGGCCAGATGCTCAGTCAGAGCAAATCCAGGAGATGTCAGAGTTCTCTGCAGAGGAAATTAAGAAAAGGAAAGTAATGTCCTCTCAGGTAATTCAAAACAGTTCGCTTTTAGCAAACAGAGATGTCATGCCTCAATTTGCCTTGATTTTGTGTCATATTTATAGCACATAATATAATGAAAAAAATAAATTGAAAGTAATTTCAAAATGAAAACCAAAAATATTTCACTTCCAAAATGTTGAAACAGGGCATTTCAACCATTTCAAAATGATGCTTTAAATATCTTTTTTTTTCCAAGTCAAGAAATGTATTGAAAACAATCCTCATCTGCAGAACTTTTCAGTTTCAACAAATTGACACTTTTCACTGAAATTCACATATCTGTAAAGGTTTTTTTTAAAAAAAAATCCAAGGATCTTAAACATTAATTTGTTGTTAGGCCTCAGAGCACTTCTGAGAGGTAGTTAAGTGTTATGATCCTCATTTTGTAGAAAGGGAATCTGACTCATAAAGAAACATAAAATGCAATTGAGTTCCCACTTACTTCAGTGGAAGAATTGATGTGCCCAAGGTCAGAGAGAAAGTCAACAGCAGAGCTGGAGGAAAAAAAATAACAGGGGTTTTGAAACCAGTGCCTTTTCTCCAACCACCAGACAGCCCTCCCTTGCGGAGTGATCAAAGCCCAAAGTCAGCATTGTCTACTCTACTAAACCCTGTCCTCAAGCTGGAAAATAAAATGGAAACTGCCCCAGACTTGGAAAGAGACTGAGATCTTCCTTCTCAAAGATATTTGGACCCATAATTCAGCCTCACTCAGGCTCCTCTGTCCCTCGCAGACATCCAGCTGCCGTGGATCGTATCCCATTTGGTTTCTGAGTAGTAGAAAACTCCTATTAACTTCCACAGGAGGTGGACCAAGCCCTCTGAACTCTTGTGGTTCAACTTGTGGTTGGTTATTGGTTTCTGCAGCAGACCAGCCTCTCTTCTCTGATCATGCCTTGGGAAGAAAGAAAAGAACAAAGCTGTCAGAAGGTAGTCACATTTTATTGCAATGCTGAATAACTCATTTCTGGATTAACTTTGAAATTTATGGAGCTAAAAATATAGAATGTACCTGGCATTGGAAAACAATATATTAGTGTGCGCAGCTGTTGCACACAAGGTTTTAAGATATCATCTTGTCAGTCCCTACGTGCTACTGTGTCTTACAGGGACAACAGTTAAATCTCTCCGACCCTGGATTGATGCACCTTGTCCGTGGTGACACAAATCCATCCAACCTCCCTGTGCCCCCACCCCTCCCTCCATGCTGGCACCCAAACCACCTAATGCTTGTTTCTCTGCCAGCTAGTGATTGTTCTGGCTGCGTTCCCCATCCAAAGGTGGGAGAGGGACTTGCAGATACCAGTGCCATGTCCTGCAGAGGTAGTGCAGGGAGGTGAGCATCAGTAGAGAGAAAGAGAGAGGAAAAGAGAATTTACCACCACCAGCACCTCTTGTCACAACCCAGACTGGAAGCCCAGAGAGTCCCAACTGTTCTGTGATCCCCTTGGGTTAAATTAAGGTGAAACGACACCAAACCACCAGTTAAAATGTTTTACTTGCCGTAGAAAACAATTTAAACGTGGAAAAGGATAATAGGAAATGTTCTATATAGGAAATGAATCTATAAGAAAGAAAAGAAAGGAAAGGAAAGAAAAAGAAAGGAGAGAAAGAGAGTCAAAGCAATCCGGATCACCAGCCCTGCATCCAGCACTGTCTCAGGTCCCGTAATCCTGGGTGGAGGGTGCACACACAGCAAAGTTTCTCTTTTAAATTCATCTTACCAGCTGATTAGCATACTAGATGAGGAGGGGCAGGGATTCCACAAACTCATTTCCATGAGAGACGAGGAAAAAGATGGAGCAGGGGTTCCAGTTGAGTCGGTGGTTGTACTCACCCTGCCCCCCTTTGGTTTTTCCTCTGTTCCCAGAGATTTTTGCTGACTTCATGCTTCTTATCAGCCATCCCGGGAATGATCCCCTCTTATCAGTCCTTGTTACCGCTTCAATGGGGAAGGTGTGAAGTCATTAGCAAAGCAAGCATGGTGTCTGCCTTGCACAACAGAGCCAGTGATTAGTGGTACTTGTGCTTGAGGGGAAACGTTTGGTTTCACTCAGTCCAGTTTTCCCCTTTTGAGGCTTATCTAAGGAGTTTGTCAGTGCAACTGCAAGGGAGAGGGGGGTGCATCCTTCCATACACTCCCCCTTCCTTGGGGGACATTCCTTACACTAATCCAAAGGCCACAGCTTGCCCTTGAGGTTTTCTGTGTCGATGAACGTTTGAGTCCTTCCTTCCTCCAGTTCCTTACACCTCTATGTGATCATGTGCATTTCCCTGACTTTTATAGTCCTGCACCATCTCCTCTCCATGCAGGGTCTACAGGCAGCATTCAGGTGGCAGCTCAACCCTCCTGCATTTACCTTTGCTCCAGCACTTAAATTGGTCACGGGTTACTGCAGCAAAGGCAAGTTTTATGGTCTCCCTTCCCCCACTTCATCATTTGGATTCACATAATCAAGCGACTTGCAGCTGAAATTGCTCATAGAAAAATAATTTAAAATTGGTTCATTAATGCTCATTTACACAGAATTCTTAAATATGATAAGAACATGAGAGCAAAAGAGAATGGATCTGAATGAGAGTAGGAGGATGTTGAAATCAACTTTCCTGTAATTGTGAAATCTTGTGTCTAAATATGTTTAGACAATGTGAAAAGTCAATTTAAGAAGCTAGGATACATACAAGCACCACAGGGGAGGAGATATCTTAAAGAATGCAGACATCCCGTGGCTTAAGCTTAAGTTTCCCTGGGTGGTACAGGATTCTGATTTGGTGCAAAACCGAAGTATCACCATGACAGTCAGTAGCTGCCATATGCAGCTGGAGAAATGGGATGAGAACAGTGCCTTTCATAAATAAACTCATCATTCACGTGCCCATTCTTATTTGACAACAGGAGGGGGCGAAATAAAGGAGGTCCCCGCTCACAGAGGTGGAGCTGTGCTAAATTACACCAGCCGAGGATCTTTGTGTCACATCAAGTCAATGGATCTGGGCTGATGTATGTCACTGAAGGATCTGGCCCTGGCAATACATCAGCACTGAGGTGTTAGCCACTGTGGCAGCCAAGAGATTAGCTGCTCTAGCAGGAGTCCAGTTGCTCTCTCCTACATCAAAATTAACCAATGATGCAGTAAATGCAGAATACTGTCCGTGATGGTGTCCATATACTCATCGGCAGGAATCAAACTGCTGAAACACCTCTAACTGTACAGTATCTTAACAAAGAGGTCCTCTGGCAATTACTTCCTGAGTTAGCCACTGATCAACTTACACCGTGAAGCATGAGGATTGATAGCTCTTGTAATTTTATTTAATAAAGATCAATTTAAATAGTCTGCCTTAAAAACAAAAGGAAGGTTAATGAAGGTAGAGTCTTAAATTATATAGATCACAGCTCTGATTTTCATGCTAACAGAAAACAGATCAATGGCAACTGTGCAGTATAATTGGAAATGTAAGAAAACTGAAAACAGCCATACTGTGAAAAAGGTAATAAATACTGCTGGCAGACTGGAACAGGGGCTATCAGAGGAGCATAATACTGAGCAGAAAAAGATGAACAAAAGTCTTGCCAGGGAAGAGGCAGGAGAGGTCAGACTGCGATTCAATCAATGGGAGGCATGGGCTCTTCTGTATTACTTTGCCAAGTCATATCAGGAGTTGCAGTGCACCAGAGTCTACATCAGACCTGATTCACCATTAGAGTAGTGAACCTCTGAAAATAAGCACACATATATCTTCTCTGAGCATCAGAGTTAGGCTGGGGGAACTCTCTCACTCCTGGCATAATTGTGCTCCCAGGACCAAAAACCACAGAGCTGCAGCAAGGACTTAGAACAAAGTAGCACACGGAGGAGCGAAGATCTGTGTTCTCACGTGCAGTGAGGTAGCTTGAGGGCGGTGGTGGAGGAGGAAATGATTCAGGTTCATGTCACACCATGACGCCATGCTGCTGTGTTAACGCGACGGCATTAAGGAGCCAGTTTACAACTGGTAGATGTCAGGACGGTTCAGCGTTTGCCAACCTGCCGCTGTGCTTCAGCGTGTGGCCACCACGATGGCACCTGACTCCAGGGTACATATTCCTACATGCAGCTAACGAGGTGGCTCATTAGCAGTCTACACAGCCATTGATCAGAGACGCACACTTAGGCCCCAGAACCACACATATATTTGGTCCTGTGCTAGGTTTCTCCCTCCTGAAGCATGTGCCCATAATAGTTTAAGCCATCCTGCCCTGGAACGGAGAGGAACAGTGCTGGCTAATTACTAATGAAAGGAGACTTCTTTCCATCTGATAAACTGGGCACCGCTTTTTTTTTTTTTTTTTTTTTCCTGGCTTGGGGAGAAATCTCATACTGAATTGGACTATAAAGTTCATTACAATTGGTCTTTGGAGAGCTTGGAGAAGTCCCTTAAAGTCTTGTCAAAGCAATCTATGATACAGGGATGGTTATCCCATCTTTGTGTTAGCAGACACCTAAATAAATGCATTCATAAAACAAAAATTATTATCTTTATCAAGGGGATCACTGGAGTGCCAGGTACTATGGTGTTTCTAGCTTTTTTGGGACTGAGAGATAAATCAGCATGGGCAAACTTCAAAAGGATGATGGCTTAGAAGAGCTTAGCATGTGGTATGGCTATCTCCCTGACCTCGAGGCAAGAAATAGCGTGGGATCAAACCCTCTTATTAGTATTTCAGTGTAGACAGCCAAAACCTGACAGCATGAAAATAAAGCAGACTCTAATGCTCAATCACGTATTTTCTGATCACAGTAATCATCTATAGTTCAAGTTCAAGTTTAGACACAATGTTTGGGTTCATTCTTATTTTATCTGGAGTAAATGCTCAAGAATTCCTCTGTTCCACATATAAAACAACAGCAGCCGTGTTCTTTAGCCTTTACCAGTGAACACCAGGGTTAGGTTCCCACTGCAGATGGATACCTATGTGAGGGACTTTCTTTTTCTCAGTCTCTTTACTGTCTCTGAACTTGTGCAACATGAAAAACTCAGTTGTCATCACTCCCCAGTCCCTGAGTATCTTTTGCATGTTAGCCATCTGTAACATCCCCCATTGCCCTGCATGAGAGGTAGCCAAAACTTGAAATAAAATTAAATGTATGCTAGTTACATCACTCTACCGCAGCTGCAGAAATACTGCTTCATCTTTTTACTGGTTATGGATGTTGATAAAGAATGCAGATGTTTCCAAAGTACTGAGACAAGCTCAAAACGCAGCTGCCTTTGGATCTTGACTCTGCCATCACTTAATGTTCAAGGACTGTCCAGACTTAAGTTTTGGGATGTAAACTTCCGCAGAACATCATGCTCTTTTATTTCAAGGAAAAATAAATTCACATCTGAGGTGAGGGAGATTTTGGCTTTCTCCTCCCTGCTTGGTCCGATCAAATCTTATTAAGCGTGTTTCTTCCTCCTGTTTTAATTTTTTAAATTATTTGCAAGCAGCTTAGAAATGCCTCTCCAGCCTGGCTGCCTTTATAGTCAGGGGAAAGAAATGAGCACCTGCAGAGTATAGTCAACACCTAGAATTACAGAGAGCTAGTGGAAACAACAGAAAACAGGGGAAATATCTTCTGCTTACTTCAGTCCCTAACAAAGGGCTCTGGACTGTATCACCTTCACTTAGCAGAATGCTCCTGCTATTATCTGCTGGTTATTTTCACAACTGTTAGCCAACTGGGTAAGTTTTTCAGGAAACAAAACTTAAGTGTGCAACCACAAGGAGGACTTTGCCTTGCTCTACTTGATTCATCTAGAAGTTAGTCATCTGTACCTAATCTTGACAACAACGCACTCTTTTAGGCAACAGAGGACACCTCAAAGTGCTATTCCTTTCTAAGAGGGTACCCAAGAAGGGTGATATGAATATCCTTAAATGGAAGAATTAAATACACATCGACAGGCATACATAGAGATATGAGGGATTCTACCACTTTTCCTGGCAGAACGATATGGTCTAAAAGATGTATTTGAGCTTTGTAGGCTAGACTCCTCTCATGCCTGCATAAATCAGTGGGAATAAGTGCATTAAAGTGAAAGGAGGTATTCCAGTGCTAGGCACTGCAAAAGCAGTACAAGCCAACTCTCTCTAATACATCTCTGTCTGCTGTCCAGACATTATATATTCTTATATGGGTAAATCCTAATGGCTTTAATCCTTTCTGACTTCCAGGGCTGCACACTTCAGCAGTCCTGACTGGGGGAGCAGTGATCAGGGAATTCAGGGTTTGGGCTGGCAGTCAGAAGAAGCCTCACTCCTCAGCCAGCACGTGCCTCTGGTTTTTTTGGCATGCTGCTGCCACTTGTGCCCTCTCACAGCATCTGAAAAAGTTCCTATGATTTCTTCTCAGTGTTTATGTTTTTCCAACACTGGCAGATGGTTATAGTGGTGCCACTCTCCACCTCTCTGTTTTCGACTTCTATATGTCTCTGATTGTTGGCACAACTTCTCCAGCATTTCTTGGAAACTTTCAGCATTTAACTTTCTCAGCATGTCACCTGGTTTTGTCCATTCAGAGCCACAAAAGGAAATGATTGCCCGGGGTGCAGAGCTACATATATCTTTCCAGAGCGCATCATGGTTCGGTGGATGCAGTGAAAAAAGATCTATCTGTGCGGACAAGGGCTGTCTTTCAACATGTCCATTTGCCAGGAAAAGAAACATGGCAGTTGGACTTATGAAAAAAAAAAAAAAAAAGTAGGAGGAAAGGAAGCTCATTAGCTGTGTAAGTCAGCTCTGAAAGAATAAATAAAGAAATAAAGGAGTTAACACTCACATGCACTTTAAATCCTGAGGCAGTTTCCTTGCTCTTACATATGTGTGTTTAATAATGCACAAGTTCCTCACTTGCTGTGTTCCTGTGCTACACTCTGAACTCAGTGGGAGTCAGTAAACTGGCTTTGCAAGGGGAGCAGAGGACACTGCATCTCTCCTATAACCAAATACTGGCCCTGGAAAACCGACAGAAACAACCCTGGAGCACGTTAGAAAAGTCCAGTGGAATAGAGAAACACAAAGCTTTCAAATTAGGTCATCTGTGTCCCTCTCTAATCTACATCTCCCCGCACTGACAAATACTTGATTGCCTCAAAAATTTGCAGAGATAGTCCCTCCTGAAATATGCTTCTCCATTGCATTTCCCTCTATTAACAATCAGCTGGCCTGGGAGATCATTTGCTGTTTGCAATGCAGCTATAAGTGCATATTCTGGACAAACAGAGCTTGTTAAGAAAGACTTTTAGGTCTTCTTGCCGGCCTTGTTGCTAGGAAACTGGAAAAGCTACTGAAAAGCTACTTGAGTGTGGTGGAGTATATTGCTGGCAATCAGTGTCACTTGCCCTAGGTGATAGCCTGCAGCCTATAAAAATACTGAAACATACCCCAGTGCCATCACGTTAGTACTGGAGATGTTGTGAGGACATGCAGTTAATTAAGTGGCCTGTGTTTGTATGTTTGGAGCTCAGGAGTCCGGGGTAAATACTGCCATTTAAAAGGCACTGGAGGAGTGTTTAAGACAAAATAGGTTGTATGAATTGCTGGCCTGGCTCATTAAAAGTCAAAACTGATCAAGGTGTGAGTTTGCAGCAGGGTGGTAGAAATCTCTCATGTGTTTTTGCCATACTAGCACAGACCCTCAGTCTCACATCATGTTTGGATTTGGTTCCTAGTTGGAGTCTGGGAAGTAATTTTGAACAGGGTGCCAGCTCTCCTCATTTAGCATCACCATGCTCACTCTTCAGGGGTGACCATGTTCACCCTTTACATATCTCCGGGTCCTTCTCTATCGGATGCATATATACCTTAATCTTATTACTGCATACCTTCTTAAGTCAGATAAATCCCCAGAGTAATTCCAATTATCAGGAAACACGTGGTCTCATGTGGCACTAGGAGCATGTAAGAATATGGGGATGTAAGAACATTGGTGTGCCTTTGAGAAGGCATTGGATGAAACTGTGAGCAGATCAAGGAGCGTCCCCAACGGGCTGAACAGCCACAAGCCCTGAGGAGCAGCTGGAAGGACACATACAGGGTGGATCACACGCTCCTGAGCCCATCACAGCCCTCGGGGAGAGGAGCTGTTACAGTGGAGGAGGTAGAGCCTTTGACACCATCTGAAACACCAGGTATTGGCTGGTGTTTTGTAGAAGAGCTCTTCTTGTCCTCTATGCTGGTCTGTTTTCCTGCGAAGTGAGAAAAGGTACTTTCCATTGCAACTTTTCCACCTCTGTGGAAAACTTCCCTAAGAAAATGCTGTGTGAGGGTTTTGGGGAAAGAGTACACAGCACATGGTACTTGCTGGGCCAGGCTGGGATGCTCCTGCAGCAAGCGTGGTGAGCTCCAACCTCAGCAGCGACCGGAGCCACGTATAAAACTCCTTTCCTGTAGCAACATGTTTGAATCACTGCATTTGGGAGTAGTAGTAGATTAGCTATGAAAGGTCTTCTCTAGAGCAGAAGACATGGTTAGAATTTGTTCTTGAAGCTGACTGAAAATGAGATTTTTGTCACCACAATTTAAAAAAAGTATTTTAGAGATATTAACTTTTTGGCTAACAGTTGTTTTTTATTGACTAACAGAATTATGGCTAGAAGAGACCATGAAAACATCCATATCATATACCAGTATGCCAAAACTGTTACCCAGTTACACCCAGCTACCCTGTCTTCACAGCAAAGACTTGTACTAGACAGAGGATGCCTCTGGTCTTGATATGGGAACAGTGATGGCTTCAGAGTCTACCTCTTCCTTTCTCTGTAAAGGTGAGTCATGGCTATTACTGCCCTATTCCCACTTACTTGCCTGAAATTTAGGTTATGGCTATTTTTTCTTGCTGGGGCTTTCTTTAGCACCTCAAACTCTCCAGGACTTCCTCTTCACAGAAGCGGTCGGGTCGCTCTGAAGTGCCACTCTTTTGTCTGCTAACCAAGACAGAAGTACAACTGAAAATGAAAGCCCACAGTTTCCACATGGAAGATCAGCATTTTTTCAGACTAGTTACAGTGCCTCAAATTGTTAACAAAAAATGCTTTTTCAGAGATTCAGATGTTTTATTATGGAGACTCGCATGACCAAAGGATTTCTTTCCTGTGTCAAGCCCATAATGTGTGATTTAACTAGACAGTGATTTTCAGCCATTTTTACTTTGGGGATCCTGACTGCTTTTCAAGCAGAGGTCTCTGGATGCTCCATCCCCACCCCAGGGTACACAAACTGCAGCTCAACAGCCCAGAACTAGAGGATCACTTCATAAAAGCCATCCAAAACTGATGGCCACCTTTCTGATGGTGGAAAACATATAATTTGGAAGGCATTGCACCCACCCTGGCTGCCTGCATTCCCTCTGTGGCTTCTGCCAGAAAACTTGGAGCTTGGTGGTATGAGATCTCCTCCCTGTTCCTTGAATAAAATTAAGGCTTTATTGCTTGTTCTGAGGAAATGAAAACAAAACACAGGTGCCACGCAGTAAAAGGAGATATGAAGAGGGAAAGTGTGGGATTCAAGGGTGTAATAAATGTGTTTACAGTTGCGCTGTCTGCTCCTAGGCCTGGGTATCGACAAAGACATAGCGCAAGGGGAGGAAAGAGAGAGATTAAGATGATACCAAATGCATGAAGAGATACCAACCTCACCACTAAAGGGTACTCAGCTGTGGTTAAGCAGAGCAAGGGATGTAAATCCAAACTGTTTGTATACTCAGATTCAAGCTCATGCACGTGTAATAGACCTCTCTGTCATCTTCCAAGCAACAACATTGTCTAGTGAAATGTTTCTCTCTCAAGGTCAGACTTACCCTGGAAGAAGTTTGCATGAAGACTTGCATGAAGGGAAACTGGTGGAGCACTGCAGATGTCCTGAAGGACTTTGATCATTTTTTTGGTGGTCCTTTAGAAGATGCATGTAAAAAAATCAGCACTTCAGGGCATTAAGCTGTGCCCCACGTGCACAGCTCCTACTCCCAACGCTTTGTCATCTAAGAGGCCAGTGCCTCCTTAAGCCCTATGCTGACACTGTGGAAGGACAAGACCAGATGTGGAATTTTATCAGAGGTTTCATCTCACCCGTGTAAACATCCTACTTGAAATTTATATTCATGATTGTTTTGCCCATGTACCTCCAGCCATCCTCCTGGTGTTTAGTATGATCTGTCTGAACTGAAATAAAACTATCAGTATTCACTGTGCTCCCTTAACTCTGCCTTTTAGTGGCCAGACTTTCCCTTACCACGGCATCTGGGAACTCAACGGTCGCTCACAGACGCTGTTGCTGCAATGCTGCTGAAGGGAGACGAGGCAAAACTATGCCATTATATGGACTGGGCACTTAGGCACAGGGTAGATTTATCCACTTCCCTAGGGTCAGGCAGCAAACTGACTGCTGCCTGAAGGTTGGTATCCAAAATACTCCAGTCCTATCTTCTTTCAGGGCTGTTTTTCAAAGGTCTTGATTCTGCAGGGAACTCACACAGCCGGGAGGGCAGGGTGGGAGCAGAGATGGTAAGGACACCAAAAAGGTGATGCTTATCCATGTACTTTTCTGCTGGAAGGAGTCAGCCCCGTTTCTGCCTCCAAAACCTCAAGCTATGGAAGAGCAATGCCTGGCAAAGTAACAGGTACTTTGTGGGGACTTGCCTGCCCTTGTCCTTGTGCAAACTGACAGAGAAATTGCCCTCTCCCAGTAGCTGCTGAGCAGGAGAAAGCTGGTGGCCACACAGCAGAGCTGTCACCATCATGGCTCACGTTTCCTCACTCGCCCTGTCCTGCTCAGCAGTTTTTCCATGAACTTATCTCATCAGCACTCCATGCTTTTGTGCTATGAAGATCAAAGACTTGGTGTCCAGCATAAAAAGCTCACAGTTACCATGAGTCTCTCAACATGCTGGGAATAGAAATGTGGCAATCAGACTACCGGATGAAATCATATTGGACATGCTGGCTTAATCTCTAAAATATGAAATTGTAAGGAAAGAATTACAGCTAAAAAGCATTTTACATTTTAGAAAGCTGCTCCGACCCACGCTGGATCAGGAAAGAGAAGGAGAAGAGGGAAAAAAGAAAGCCTGTGGGATGCAAATGATTATAGGCAGTTTAGGGGTTAGGGTTAGGGAAAAAAAATATCTATCATCAAATAAACAGACTCCAGCTCCTGTACTACGACACATGATTCTGTTTGAAAAGGAGAGGGCTGAGTTTGGCTTATTTCAATTCTTGGGATCAGATTATTTGCTATTTGCAAATATCTGCATGTTATTTGCAAATCTCTCCAAAGCTTCATGTATTTTAGCCCAACTCATACATTCATTTCACAGTCATGTTTAGGTGGGATACTGTGCATTATTGAGTTAGCTGCTCTCCCAATATACTTCTATTTAGCCAGGCCATCAGAGAGCAGAAACAATAGCCCACAGATAGCCAGCTGCAAAAGATGAATTACAAGTAGAATAAATGAAGAAACAAGCAATTGTGGGTTCCTTGTTGAAAAACATTTGCAATTCAATGAATATTTTCTAATCCACATCCAAGAATGGATTCTCACCCTCCTGTGCTGTGGCTTGCAAAAAAACCCTAAAGGTTTTGGAAGTTTTGTGTTATTCCCATGTCATCATGAAGAGAGAACTGGGATGATAATGACAATGATGAATGATGCTACACTTGAATTTCTTCATTAACACAAAAGCATGGCAGGTTGCTGTAGCAATGTTTGAACTGCATCTTGACTATATGGCAAAACTATCAAAACCAACGATTAAAGAGACCCCTTACCTGCTTCACTTACCAGTAAAAGTTTGGTCCCTTCATTGTTCAGTGTTGCGTCAAGCAATAAAAATACATAAATGTTAGCGTTTCTCAGCTTTCAAATATTCAACACGCTCATTATTTTTGCAGGGTTGTGGGTGTTTATGGATGTCACATCCAGAAAGATTTTTCCTGAAGTACTTGTAAACCATGTAAACACTGTCACATGGCAGGTTATGGAATAAGGTCTCTTTACCGAGAGCCTAACCCTGGCCAAGGGGGTGATGGACTGACCCTTTAGGGTAAGCAACAAGAGGGATGGGGGTTTTTATATTTAGTTTCTCACTTTTCACTTTTTCACTTCTCACTTTTCACAGTCATCCTGACTGGTCGCAGGATGATTTACCCCATCTGTCCACTGTGCCTCTTTGCTGAAGCAAACACACACCCCAGCCAGCGGTTCCCGCTTCCCGGCCGTGTCCATCCCTTCAGTTTCTCTCCCCTTGCTTAAAAAACATCTTGGCTGGCCGGGCACCCACCTGCCTTCGGAGTCCGTGGCCTCAGCCTGACCGATTACCCATGAAAACTGCACCATTATGTTCCTCGCCGGGAGGAGGCTGTATTAGAGACACTCAGCAAGGCTCAGTGGGAAACTAAGTTTATTAACAAGAAGCAGGAAGCATCGTGTGTAAGAATATCTCTACACTTGCAGTACCTGGAGGGAACATTATCACTTATCAGCCTAATATTTCACTGCAGTCTTTGTTTCACAGGCTCTTGCTTCCTTCTCCTTGCACAACAGCCTAAACATGCTAACAGATGATTGGCAAAATATGCCAAAAATGTTTATAATTTGGATGAATTTTCAGGATTTTTCTGACCAGACTGGTGAGAAGAGAGGAAAGGAAACAAAAGTAAACAGTAAGTGAAACACGGTCGGGCTAAAACCTGTGTATTAGGTCAAAAAAGGAACAAATCTCTGCAGGATTCCAGGGGGAGATTCTATTTTATTGGTGTTTTTATGTACAAAGGGAAAGGTTAATAGAAGGTCTGAACAGAAAGGTTCATAGAAAATTGTCATCTGTATGTGTTTTCTTTTTGAAGTAATAGTTTGCAGGAGCCAAGGGAGGGGGTAAAACAGTGAAGGCCAGAGGTAAATTGAAGGTGGAACGGTTTGGAAGAACTTTGACAAAACCACTTAAAATTGGGGAACACAGTTTGGTCAAGACTGAAATGCATTCCTGAATTATGCCAATTTTTGCCCAAATTTTGTTTTGGAGGAAAGGAAAAGGGAGGCGATGCATGCTAACATTGAAAATACCATTGGGAATAACACATTTTTATTTTTCTTCTCCAAATTAATTTTCATTTAGATCAATTTTTCTAATTGAAATGACTTAATAGGTTGTCCATAAAATAACAATGAATATCAAAACAAACCCTGCTGATCTAGAAAATGTAAATTAATCCTAAATGAATCCCTGGGGTCTGTTTTCTTTTGCAAAAAATGATGTAGTTTTCCATGCTTGGTTTTAAGGCAGACTGGAAGCAAAGCTAAAAAAAAGACAATGCTGGGCAAAGCACAATTTCCACCATTTGTCCAGTGATGGTCTCTGTGTGGAGCAAGGCAGGAGGAGGCAGCTGCTAGGCCTCAGCTCCTCTCCAGTTTGGTCCCAAGAGCAAACTACTCTCATGTTAAAGGACTTGTTTTCATTTTGATTTATGTTTTGTTTAACATAATGTCTGTTGTACAGATCAGACCAGGGGTCCACCTAACCCAGTATCTTGTCCCAACAGTGGCGAAGAGAATGGATTTTCCAGGGAAAAGAGATAAAAAGCAGTTCCTGGATAGAATGATTTTTCCTATCATATCAGTTCAGCTCTGGCAATGAGCCCTTCAGAGATTTCTTGTTTTATTGTTTTGCACACTATTTAGAAATGGGGATCTAATGGAAAGCCTGTAGCTAATGGAGAAGTTCTGCTAGGCTCTGAGGACTTCACTGCTGAGGAGGAGCAATATGGGCAGTCTGGGCACAGTGCTGGTGTGTCTGCAGAGCTTCTGGAGCATGGTCAGCGTGAAACTATCGTTCTCTGCATGAGCCTTGTGGTCTGGTTTCTGCCACAGCCTCAGTAATTGAGAGTTTGTACATGGTGGAAGTTGCTGTGAACTGACAGTCTTGTCATCCTGTCCATGTGTGGTGGATTGACCCAGGTGCCCACCAAAGCTGCTCTATCTCTTCCTCTTCTCAACTGGATGAGTAGAGAAACTGTGATGAAAGGCTCGTGGGTCATGATAAGGACAGGCAGAGATCACTCATCAATTACCATCCCAGGCAAAATTAATTTGGGGAAATTAGTTTAATTTATAACCCATCAAATCAGAGATGGATAAAGAGAAATAAAACCAAATCTTAAAACACCTTCCCCCCACCCCTCCCTTCTTCCTGGGCTCAACTTCCGATTTGTCTGTCTCCAGGGGGATGGGGAATGGGGGTTGTGGTCAGTTCATCACCTGTTGTTTCTGCTGCTCTTTCCTGCTCAGGGGGAGGACTCCTCACACTCTTCCCCTGCTCTGCCGTGGGGTCCTCCCCGGGCTGCAGGTGGGTCTCTGCTCCTCCATGACCCTCCCTGGGTGCAGGGCACGGCTGCCTCACCATGGGCTGCACCGCGGGCTGCAGGGGAATCTCTGCTCCGATGCTGGAGCACCTCCTGCCCCTCCTTCTGCACTGACCTGGGTGTCTGCAGAGCTGTTGCTCTCACGTGTTCTCACTCCTTTCTCTGGCTGCAATTGCTCTCCCACAGTTTCTTTTACCCGTTTCTTAAATACATTATCCCAGAGGTGCTCCCACCGTCGCTGATGGGCTTGGCCTTGGCCAGCAGCGGGTCCATCTGGCAACGGCTTTATCAGACATGGGGAGGCTTCTAGCAGCTTCTCACAGAAGCCACCCCTGTAGCACCCTGCTACCAAAACCTTCCCACGCAAAGCCAATACACCGTGTTCCCAAGACTGGCACTAGACCCGTTAGGCTTAAGATGCAGGTGTGAGCCATAGTGAGCTGCAGCAGCATCTCCTCCCCCAGTGGCACAGGAGAGAGGATGGCAGTGAGGCTGAGTCAGAGCCAAGAAGACTGTTGTCATCTCCAAGCCTGGCAGATCACGCTTCCCTCCCAGGCCTTAACTGGGAGAAACATGATGAATACAGAAACTATTTCTGAAGGAACGGAATTCGGGTGGTCCTTAGTGCTGAGTTACACCCCTCTCTCCCACAGAGCGGATGCCCTGGGGGGATTTATGAAGTAGATTTCATTGTGGGCTGGAGAAACTAGTGCTCCCATTCTCCTCTTTGGGATGTGATTGATACTTAACCTGCCTTGAATCTATCGTCAGACTCTAAATTCTTCTTGCTGTGAACAATTTCCTCCTAACACAGGTGTATTAAGCCTAGAATTGCGGTGAGATGGTCAGGAAAATGTTTTCCTCAACCAGGACAGTATTGCCCTAGAGTCTGCAAGCAGCACTGCAGGGTTGTTTGTGCTCATGTTTGTCAAAGGCATGTATGTGTGACAAGATAACAATCTTAGAAATCAGAAAGAAGCCTTAAAAAGATCTACTTTCAGTGAACTTAAGGATGTGACTTGCCAATCCATCATGATGGTGTTCCCTGCAAATGGTTCCCTGTGAATGGATACTCATTTTGGAAGCTGTGCGCTATATTTCTAAGATGTTTTACGCAATTTCCCAGGATATTGTGTCATATCAGCAGAAATTCAACATTATGCAGCTCTTAAGCAGCAGAATTTGACATTTCCGTTCAGCTTTAAAGAAAGTAGCATTGGTTCTTCTGATCCTGATAGTTGCCAATAATTCAGGAAAAGCAGGCTTAGCCAAACTGTAGATACAGCAGTTTGCTGCTGGCTAGGTTACTAGCTGAGCTTTTCAATCTCTATTCACATAGAAACAGGATGCTCTTCAGTTAGGTGGCAAACAGTAGCAAGAGGAATGGTGAAAAGTTGAGCATATTCATCTGATCATTATTAGGAGTGCAGGTAGCTGGAAAATCTGGGAGAAATAACGACAGGTTTGCAGTTGAGTTTGAACAGAGAACACATTTGAACATGAGAACATAACCACTTTTGTCCTGGGAACATGGAGAGAATTACCATGGAGAGATTAGATTACCTCAATAGGTGGGTAGGTGGGTAGGTAGATGGAAAGGAATAGAAAGAAATCTGAACAGAAGCAAGAGAGAAATTAGGCTAGTGAAATTAAAGGTGGGTATAAATACCATTTCAGGGCTTTCCTCTGTTAGAGATCAGAGCACTTAAAAAAAAAGACATAAGGGTTTTCTCTACAAGGAGAAATGCGAAGGCAGGAGGAGAAAAATGGTTACCCACAAGGCCAGTGCTCGAATTAGGAGCCGGATCAAGATGTGCTGGCTGTGTTGCTCAGCCCCACAGTGCTCTACGAGGTGGCGTGGAGCACATTTAGAAGATGGGAACGCTCCACAGCAAAACAGGCAAAATATTTCTTTGTGAAACTGCTCTCGGAAAGCCCAACACAGTAACTCATCTGGAAGGAGAGCAGTGGGGAACTGCCACCGCCGACTCACCGTGGAAAGATAAGTTGCTGAGCTCGAAGACGGATCATCCCCCAGCCGTCCATTGCACTTTCTGCCTGAACTGCTGCCGTCTACAGAGAATGTCAAGTCCTTGGGGCCTCGTCTCCCTGCATCTCCCATATGATATCCAGGGCCTGGCAAACACCTTCCCCATAAATTATTGTTATTGCAAGGAAGGGAACATGCAGGGAAAGGACTTTGCAGTGATCCTAGCAACATTCTGCCTCCAGAAAGAACATGTCGTGGGAGAATTTCAAAATGCTTCCAGGAGCCGAGGAGGCAGATGCAAGTTAGAAACCTTTGAAGGAGATGAATAGCAGGAAGCATCTCTAAAAGACCCACAACGGCATTACTGCAGAAAAAACAGCTGCAAAATGAGGTAATGACTCTTCAATACTCTCCAATATGCTGGCACAAGTCCTCTGTGTTTCATCTCACTATCTATCAATGTAGCATTAGAAGATCTTAAAGTGTTTACAAGTGGAGGCAGGGTTAGTCCAGTGGCCTCGTGGGGATGCTGACCCCTCTTTCTGCAGGAGGCACAAGAAGGCAAAGGTCATCCTTCTCCATGCACTCAATAACAAAAGAACCAGACCCCACTGTGTTGGGTTTTTTCTCAGAGTCCCCTCCTGGGTACTTGCTCTAAAATTGCCTCCTGCCACATATTTCTTTCTCCTCGGATATTAAAAAATAATTAAAGATAAAAAATAAGAACAGAAAAGGCTCGGGGAGGAGGACAGAGGAGGGAAAAGCCCTGTCTCTCTGTGTCCCTCAAGAGCTGAACAGCACATACAAAATCATTGCTGCTCGATGCACAGATGACATCCTGATCTGTGAAGGACCTGAACTGGCTCTCGCAGTGCAGCATGACCCACCAGTGCCATCACGTCCTGCTCCTTTTCTGCCCCACTGCAAGAGGGTGTAATCTGCTGTCATCCAGGCCAGGATAAAGCCCACCTGGAAAGGAAACTTCATCAGAAAAAAGCTTCAGAGGGGATTGATTCAAGCAAGCGCCTCTTCTTTATATAAAAGAGAGCTTTCTGCATGCAGGCAGCAGCAGAATAGATGGAGACCTGTCAAAAAGTGATGCATAGGCAGCTAAGTGAAGCTCAAGCATTCATAAAGAAACAATGTTATCAAAGATGAATAGCTTGAAAACTGCTTTTAGGAACATTTACACAGGGTTTCACCTCCTGGCAACACAGAAACGTCAATGCTGCTCTGGCAAGCTGACTCATAGCAGAGCAGGAGAGCTTTACAGAAGGCTCACGCTATCTTTTTCTTCCGCACCAAGGTCTGTGCAGAGGTGTGTGTGCAGAGGGGTGGGGGGTGCAGCACTGAGGAATCACCCTAAATTGGCTCAGAGAGGAGTTGTTTTCAGACTCCTTGCCACGCTTTATTAGCGTGGAAATTCAATAATCTCATTAATTACAGAAAATAATGTAAGGTGGATCTGCTGGGCTCCTGAACAATTTGAGCTCTCCTTCTGTGGGTAATTGCCAATGACATGTCTGAGAGAAATATCACAAAGATACATAACAAAGGGCAGCGCAGCTTTACAGCATAGATCTTGTTGCTATGGGAACTTGTCTTTGCTCCTATCCCGGAGCTAGATGATTTATGTATGTGCAAGAGTTCCTTTATTTTAGGGCTTTTGCAAAAGAGAAAAAGCCCTATCAGATCTCTATCCACATCTATCCATCCGGTTATCTATCCAGTTATCTAATAATTCTTTCTTTATTATAATTACCTGTCTATTATAATCTTTATCCATTGTCTCATTCTTCCAAATATTCCACTCACTATCTACTTTTGGGGACCAAGCTATAAGACAAGCTGAGGGAATGAAAGAATGTGGACATCAGTTACTCTTTGTGCATTGTGCTGTTCAGGAGCCGAGGTGAACCACTCAAGGCCCGCGTCACGAGCCCCTGCGGCCCTAGTGATGCTCTCGTGCCTCCATGCAGCAACGTGACAAAAACATCTCCCTCATTTCTGAAGTATAAAGTGAATGGTGGAGCAGGAAAAACACTCAGATCTCACTCCCTGTGAATGGCCACGGAGCACAAGGGTCTCCTGCAACTGTGCTGGGCATTTGAAGGTGGAGTACTAGGAGGAAATGCTGAAAATCCTGAAATGACTGTCCAAGAGACTGAAGTTGGAGCAGAACTGCCATTAATAGACTTCTTTGGTCTGTTCATCTTGCATAGCAAGTGTTTGGGTGGCTACCTTGGGTGGCCAGGTGGTGTTTGGCTAAAAGGTGGAAATATATTATCTTAATTTGGAAGCAGGCAGATTTGGCTGCAGCTGTTTGCTGTCTTTGCATTTCATGACTTGCTAGACATTTCTCAGTAAGCTCTTGAGTCAAGACATACCTGAATCTAATATGAGGCCTTTTTTTGTCGGGTAGTGTTTCTGTTAGGGTCATTGGTTGCTCCAGTGGGACCATATAAACTAGCTGTGCATCAATAAGAAACTACTGAAAGCTTCACACTCAGATGTTAATCTCTTGCAATCACTGAAGACCCATCAAAGAAGACGTTCAAATTCTGGTGTGCACAAGGATTTAGATGATTTTGAGGCACAAAGCTGGTCCTAGAAGCTTCTACCTCTAAATTTATTTCATTCCACATCCCCTCCAGTTATATGAAATTCCTTTAAAAGGGTACATGTGTTTGTGTAGAGCACTGAGTGGAAGTTCAAGATACGATATGGAAAACCTGGCCAGCAGCCACATTCAGGTCCAGGTTCGTCTTTAAATCAATCAAAACAAGACTCTGAGAAACCACCTGACACATCTGTTAGGCCACAGCAGTATCTAAAATGCAAGCTCACTCTCATTTTGCCACATGTTGTAGCATTACTCAAGGCTATTATTTTACTGGAAGAATGAACGTGATGCCCATGACTTTGTTCACTCCATGGCTGGAAACAACTGCCTTCTTCTAAAATGTATCCAGTCAGTGCTCTAAATTTTTGAAGGAAAAAAAAAAATCATGTGAACCACTTGATCTTGAAAAGAAAGAAAGTGAAATTCCATATTTATGAGAGTTCTCTTTTAACCTGGAGATTCGCTGATCAGTGAAACCTCACTTTGCAAGTTCAGGGAGCTGATTACACTCCTGGTCTAATCAGTTCCTAGCTGCATGGAAACCTCCTTCATGTAGACCTCCCACTTGACTTTTTCCCCCCTAGACCAGCTGTGGTTGAATCACGGCTCTGCCTACTTTGAAATGCTGAATCACAAAATGGAAGCTGCCTGTGAGGTTACAAACGATAAAACAAGCCTCGTGGCATTTGTAGCACTCTTGCTCTGTAATTTCTTGGGTCCTCATCATGTGGATGGCACACTTGCAAAAACCACTTTCCTAATTCGTGTCGAAGATAAAAGTTAATCCCTCGGCACAGCTGATTGACTCTTCATAACAGGGCTCCCGCTCCCACTACGAGTCTGTAGCCAAGAGCAACGGCTCACTCCTCCCTTGCTCCCTCCCTCACTCTGAGTTTCAATTCCTTAAAGCTAATCAATATCCTTATTAATGTTCCAAAATCAATTATCCTAATAAAGCCTGGAGGGAGCTGAAGGGTTGCTATTCAGCACTCACCTTTTATTATCCTGACTGTTTATTTCCCCATTGATAGAACTGTCTAACTTTATGACAGATTACAGGTGAAACTGCAGTACTCAACACACTTGTCAGCCCTAGAGATATGTTGTGTTATTATTACTATTTCGAGAGCCTTTTGCTTACATTCCCTGGTTGTACGGATGCTTTAGAAAGAGTCCCTGGCTTCGGTCTGCTGGAATATGATAGGGAGTGCTGCAGCTCCATGCTGCACATCAAACAGATAATAATCTGTTCTATCTATTCAATTATAATATTGCCCTAGGCCATGGCACTTTGTTTATGCAGTAGGCAGTGCTCTGTGATCTGCAGCATGATTGCAAGATACATGCCGGGTAGATCACCTCGTGGTAATTCACAGCAAATCAGGTGAGGGTGCATTCAGAGGCATTATCCCTAAAGCATCGGGGGAGAATGGCATTTCTCTTTCAATTAAATCCCTTTTTTCCACACAGAAGTTGTGTCAAGAGCCTGGAAGAAAAAGAAAGACTACAATTCCTTGCAGAAGTGCGGCGTCATGGACGTGTTCCTGCAGGGGCAGCTCAGGAGCGGGGGGCATGGGCAAGCAACAGCTATAAAGGCTCCTCAGTCTTCTGAGCACTGAATTCAATCCCTATCTTCTGTGCACGTCTACATATATACTTTAAGGAAATTCAAGAACATGGTTGGTTGTTCCTTCCTGGGCTTATTACTCAACCATTTAAGAGCACAGAGTAGAAAGAGACACTCCAGGTCAGGTTATCCTCTAAGATCATTCCAGCAAGGAGCTGAGGTAGGAAGGGAAATGAAAGTCTATAAATGAAATCAGCCCTTCCTAAGTGCCCTCCCTCACCCTGCATGTATTGCCTGTCCTGGCCAGCAGCCTGCTCTGCTCACGGGCTCGCAGGGAGCCCCTGGCAAGCAGAGCTGGGCCTGGGAGCACTGGGGAGGTTGTGCCGTCTTTCTCTGGGCTGGAAGACATCTCCTCCTTGCCTCCATCCCTAGACTAGCAGCTCTGAAGCTCCAGGGGCACCTCCTTTGGCTGCCTTCGGAGCAAGGCGTCCGAAATGCTTCTCTCCGCCAATCCTGGAACAATTTCCATACCCTGTACAGTAAATCTTTTATCCAAAAGATGGCAAGCGAATGGGGAGCGACCCTGGAAGGACTGACAGCTAGGCAGACAGAGGCCTTTCTTACTTACTGAGGCCAGGAAAGAAAATGTATTGCTTACTTCTTTTCAGTTCACCAGTGTTAGATAAGATCATTCACACCAGTCATCAAACTGATAATGAGACAGACCCCATTTCAGGGAGATTATTGCTTTATTATGGAGTGAGCATTCAGCAGATGTCTTAATTTTACAGAATTCATTTCACATTATCAAGATTTCTGTCTATCTTATTCGATTTAACGTTTGTTAAGAGTGATTTGTCTCTCTCTAATGCTTAAGACCAGTGCAGTCCAATCAAGCAAATTGTCTGTAATTTAAAGAGTTCCTGGGGGATTCATAACAGCAATAGGACCTTTTGGGTTTTCTTCTGAAAAAGAAGAAGAAAAAAAAAAAAACAAATACATCCTGTGTTAATCATTTCTCTCATCCTAGTCTTCTTTTATCCCAGCCTTTCCTGCCAATATGCCCGTATAGCACAATTCCAGATAAATCAGAAATGCAGTGAAAAGTGGCATGAAAGCAGCGTCACAAAAAGAAAAAAACTTGATTGAAGTTGTGAGCTAGCGAGAGAAATGTGAGCCCATCTGAATCTGAATTAATTAAAGATTTTATTAGCATCTGATGGCACCCCAGGGAAAAGTACTTTTTTTTTTTTAATCCTCTCTCTGTTTTAAAGGCAAAATACCAAGCAAAAGCATTTAAGGGTCATGCCAAAAAAATTTGTTTTGAGGGTGACACAGCAATCCTCTGGCTGTACCAAATTGCTGGTGATGATGTAAACAAGGCCAAGCCAGTTGGGTAGTTTTTTGTAGCAAAGAACTGGCAGACCTGTGCTGATTGAGAGCTCAGTTGAGGAAGAAAATCAATGTATTTTCAGATTTTACCGTTCTTTTTTTTAGTTTTTGCAGCAGAAGGGAGCCCTGAAAACTCTGCATAGCTGAATAGCTGCCTGCCTGGGTCACAGAGCAGCCTGGGTCTCCTGTCCCTCACGTCTCATCACATTTAACCCACTAAGGCAGCCAAGAGGATGAGCCCTCTGCTCTGCCACCCCCTTAGGTACGTTGCCTCACTTGCATGGGTCCGAGGGGCCTGCAGATACAACCTCAATTATGGAAAAAGGGGCCTGGGTAGCACTTGAAGGAGAGGAATTTAAAAAACAGCCGCCCTAAACAGCAGCATGTGTTGCTAGCTCCACATGAGTGCATCAGAAGCAGAAACGCTGCCAGATTTACACAGTGTTTGCCATCGAGCTGTGAAATCCAAGCCCCACTCCCTGGACATGCTCTGCTGAATTAAGTCAGGAGGAAGGAAGTGGAGAACTCCCCCTTCCACCCACCTCTCCCTTCCCTTCCCTTCCCATCCCACTCAGAGCGTGGCTTTTATAACAAGGCGTTTTTCCTCCGAGGCAAAGGAGAGATTCCCCCAGACCCCAAAGGCTTTGTGCAAGACACAGACGGCATTCTCACACGTCAGTAAGTGCTGGCGTTTGCTAGTGCAGCCATGCATTAAGTTTAATGACTAGAGCAGATCAGATATTTAAAGAAACCCAACCTATTCATAATTTATTTTTTCAAATAAACGCGTTGGCTCTGTGTTGCAACACTTAGCTGAGTCATTATATGTCATGTTCAAAGGTGAATGCCAGTAGATGTGTCACAGGAGATCTTGCTTAAAATTCTAGCATAGTCATGAGCAATGAGGAGGAGCAAGAGACCTGAAACAGTAGAAGACACTGCATAAGATACAGCCTGGTACAAGTCACAGCTCGACTGAGTAATTTCTTGGGAGACTGACTGATCTTGCAAAGCCTTGGTGAGAGATTTGGCATTGGGGCATGTTGGGGAGAATGAAAAAATGGGTGGATCCCATGTGGGGTGTGAAATAGCAGGTGAAGATGCTCTGTGGGGCTGTGGACTTTCTAGAAAATTCAGTCTGGGGAGCTGTAAGCAAGGAAACTGCTTAATGCTGACCATGTTCTGGGAACCAGGATTTCAAACTTGCTTTGTAAAGAAATAAAATCACTTGTCAAAGAAACACCTGGCTCCATTGTCAAAAATCTCCAAAAGAAACAGTTTCCAAGAGACAGATTATTGGCCAACTTCTTGGGCCAAAACATAGCAATAATACGACCCAGGCATGACAGCAGTTGCCAGTCCCCCAGATGCACAGATTTTAAGCCCTAACAATAATTCATCCAAAAATGTAGTCTTTGACCTTCCTGCTTTAGATACATAGTCCAACAGCAGAAAAGCAGGGGACTACGCTACTTCAGAAAGCCCTTCTTCAAAGCATTTGCCTCACAATCCCACTCCTGCACTGGTTTTGAGAGCCTTGACCCTTCTGGTCTGGCATGACTAGTCCTGGCTTGTTGCAAGAGCCCTAGCACCCCACCAGAGGGATGGTGATAGCGATGGGGCAAAGAACCACTGTGAGGATGTGAAATGTGCTTCCCAGTCTGGATCCGGTGAATGGGACTTGTGGCAGGCACAAAGGGGAAGATTAAAAAGGTTAATCTGTTTGAAATGAGTAATCCTTGTAAAAAAACCCCAAACCTCTCTTCCTCTAGTCAGGAACAAAACTAGACCAAAACCATCCTATCCACTAGTACCAGAGAACAAAAGGTAGAGACCTGGAAATTACCGTGCTGTGTTGTATGAGCTGAAGGGTCATATTTCAAAATATAGATTTTTTTCAACAAGTCTTTGTAAAGAGAATGGAAGGAAAGGAATCCTCCTTTCCTCCCTGTAGAGCCTAGTTCTCAGACAAACTAAACACCCATTCATGAAGCCCAAAGCCCAGGCCTTAAAACTGCTGTATTAAACTGCCGAGGAGAAAACCAACAGGATAAAATTTGCTTTTGTGTCAAAGGATCCTGTGAGATTCTGTAGGTGGGAGCAAAGGGTGGAAGAATAAGGAAGAGTCATGAAGTTAATTATTTTTATTATCATCTGCAAACCACACTTTCGGCTTAAAAACTGCGATCCGTTCAGCACCAGTATTGTTGAAATATCATTTTCATTCTTGTTTTTATTATTATTACTATTTTTTCCCCTCTCTATCTTACTTGATTCCCGATTGTTCCTCACTTTAGTAGCCTGGCTTGTTATTCTATTATCTTCCTCAAGAGGCTTTTATGTAGACTCCGTAGGAGGAGATGGAGGCTTCAAGGGGGAACTCCCTGCAACAAACCCTTTCCCATTACTTCTTTTCTGCATTTCATGCACTTATTTATTTTGATAATAAACACACACGTTATCAGGAGAAGCGATAAATAAATAAAGACCAGACAAGTTAGTTTTAGTTCAAGAAGCCTTGAAGTGAATGTCAAGATGCAAGTCTTGTTTTAACATGCAGGTAGCCAGGACGGTGAATGAGTTGTCATTCTTCTGCTGGACATCTTGACTGCTTTAGTTTCGGTGGGTCTATGACTGCACAGAGAAGCAGCTTTGCGAACAACAGAGTCATGTCCTAGCACTTGTCTCAACAGACACCGGGGGAGGTGTCCTTCGCTGTATGTAGCTCTCTCCATGCCATGATGGCTGGGCACATCTAACAGCATTTTCCTTTGGGGTCCCAGATGGCCACAGTAACCAGCTTCTGTGCTGGCTGGGAGAAGGTATCCCTGCGGGACAGAGAAGTAATATCCCCATTTTACAGCTTAAAAGCTGAAACACAAATAGCTTATTTGTCTAATTTGAGGCCAAGCAAGAAACCTGTGGCAGGACTGGGGAGAGCCCTCAGATCCCAGCCCCAGACAGATGGCCAAGCCAGCAGCACCACTGTTCTTTCACTCTGAGCTTTCAACAACAGAGAAGCATAAAATGAATTTACTTCTGCATATGAGCAGATGCTGGAGGGGAGATTTGTTTTCCTGTTCTTTTTGCAGTATCTGCCTAGCTCTGCTGGAGGCTGAGTAAATGAGATAAAATGCTGAACCAAAGCTGCAACACCCACTGATGCAAATTTTTCTTGGCCAGTGCTCACGGCCACCTTCATTTTCTGCAGAGAAGGGAGTGTCTGCTGCTCAGACACTAGAAAACCATGAGTTTGCTTCAGAGCCTGATAATTTTCCACAGCTCAGTAACAAGGGCACAGCCAACCAACAAGTGATTTTCTAAACTTTCAACACAGATGGCCTCTCAGAAGAGGATGGGATGCAGTCCTGTCTTCATCCTGACCCTGGTGGCCTGGTGACCTTCAGTTGTTCTGAAAAACAGAACTCCTTCCTGCAGAACTAGCATCAAGGCCATCCCTATGGGATAATGCAACAGTCACTCACTTTCACATTCTCAGCTTCGCATTAAATTGCAACACAGACCCCATCGACAGACAAATTAGCCAAGTCAACATCTGAAGGATTCTCGCTGCTAATGATCTCTGGTCCATGAAGGCAAACCTAAAGACTTCAGGCTATACAAAACCATTGCAGATGAGGAACCCAGCTGTTGATACAGCTGGCATCAATAAAGCATTTGTAATATAGAGTCCAAAAGAGATCTGTGTATAAAGCGCACTGCTGTTGAGGAATCATGGAAGTCAAGGGCTGTGCTGTTTACGTAAGCTTGGTAGTGAAATCTCCCTCAGCCCTTCTCGCTGTACAGACAGCCTGGCCTACCAGGACTGAAGAGGTTCAAATGCACACTTGATAATGCACAAGGTTCCCTCCAGCAGGGATAACACTGTGGGATTACAGCCATGGAGAGGGTAACAGCCACAGGAGGGATAGAAGATGATGGTAAAAGCAGGATCCTAAAGCAAAAGCAGACCTACCCTGGGCAGGGAGGCAGAAGCAGATCCAGGACACTAACTTAAGGGTATGTGAATCTTCAGAGAAAAAAAAAGGGTGGCAGCTTTCTCAGAAAATGGATCTCAAACACTTTCAGAGCAATGAATGCAGTATATAAGGAGTGGGACTGTAAGTACATTCCTCCCCAGCTGAGCTCTGGGCTCCACCACTGCTATCAGGCGTCTCCAGGGCAGAGACCCTGTCCAAATACTTCAGCTTCACTGCATAGCTGAGATGCTAAAGGATCCTGCTGGGAAATACCTTATAAAAATGAGCTTGACCAGACTGGAGTAAGTTATAGACTCAAGGAGTGGAGTGAGGAAAACTAAGACAGGAATCATCTCCCTTGGGTAGAAACCAAGGAAAGCCAGAGACGTGCCAATCCAAAGGGCAAGGCAAGGGCACAGTCACAAAACAAAGTAAGGGAGATGGTTGGAGATCAAGAAACCAGTTTGTAAGGTCAGGTGGTGGCTGTGGTGGCAAGGTTAAGAGAGGAAAGGATCAGGTCTTGAGCAGGGCTGGAGGAGGTAGAGGTTGGATGCTGGATTACAGGGCAATTAAGAGTACTTGTGGCAAAATAGTCTTAGGCACACGAGTCTAAAGCAACACTGTGCCAAGAGGTATTTTAGGTGGTAGAAGTGCTGTGAGGGATGCTGGAAAGCCTGTCTGCTCTGAGCTGGTGTGATTGTGTGATGGTCCGATGGAACCACAGTTAATGTCTCAACCATCCCGTAAAGAACTTTGGCAAAAGAAACTGTTTCTATGGAAACGCCAGGGCTGTGCAGTTAACAGCAGGGAGGCGCAGCAGGAGGAGGGGGTCCTGCAGAGGTGGAACCACACTTCTCAGAGGCTGAACTTCCCTATCTTGAGTGACTCTGTGAAGAGGTCAAACAATGGTCACACCTGCAGGGAGGGGGGAGTAACTCCCCAATGACCCCCGAGCTCACCAACTCTTCCAGAAGAATCTGAAAGTACAAACTGCGCATGTACCAAAAGCAAGGAAAATTCTAGAAGCATAAACTGCGTGTGATGCCTAATTAGCCTAATGAGTCCAAGTGTCCACCCAGAGGAGGGGCAAAGAATTATAAAAAAACACAAGTCAAAGCTCCAGGTGGCTGCGCCCTGCCTGAAGTGGACCCCTGGGCTGGCTGGACCAACGATGAAACCAGGACTGGTGAAATCTTCCTTTTTGTCTTTCTCTCTCTTTCTTCTCCTCTTTCCCCTTTTCTCTCCCATTCTTATTCTATATGCCCACATATAAGGCAAGGCTTGTTGTGGTATCTTATAAGATCTGCCACTAGTCGGTGTAAGTTTAATGCCTGTTGCAGAGGATGCAAAGATTACTGACAAAGTTTCATGCTAATTGTCTGTTGTGAGTGAATAAAACTTGAGTTGTGTGAATTGAAGAATCCTTGGTGTCGTTTCACCTTAATCCTGACCTGGGAATCGGTGAATCTGAGTGATCTTCCCCAGAAATTGGGATGTGACAGATTGTGTGTTTGCTCCTGTGTGACCTGCTCCCACCTGGGACCGGTGAGGCTGTGTTGCACTGTAAGACTGAATCAGGCCCAGCAACATTTACTTGCTCAGTACAGAGAAGGGATTTTTGAGGATTGATTAGCTAATATTTGCACAGAGCTTTAAATATGTCAAGGGCTTGGTTTAACTAGGCTTTTCACTGCTGTACAGTGATCTGCAAGTAAAAAGAAAGAGGCAGAATATGTTGGCAAACAGGGTCTTAGCTTGCTGGGTTACTGAGTCAGACCTGTTCTCGTATCCAGCTTTCTAGGAAGAGTCTACAATGAAGCTGAAATGTTTCTTCAAGATCTCACTCTTCAGGTCACAAAGCAGGCTTGCTACATCTTTGGAAACAGCCAAAGCTTTCTGGGGGTTCACCCGGCACTCTGCCTTCCCCGGGGACCTCCTTCAGCTGTTTTCTGGATGGCTCTGCACTACATCTCACCCTCCTGCTCCACAGCTATCAAACCAGAGACGGATGCTGCTGAACAGGATGGGAATGCCTCAGGCAGCAGTTGTCACAGCTAATGCCCGCTTCATTATGGAATTAATTACCCTTCTCCTTCCATAAAAATGAGGAAACCCTTACTGCCCACTGGTAATAGGGAAAGTGGGCCAAGTTTGATGATAAACAGTAATGTCTGTGTCTTAAAGCAGAAATTATTGCAATAAAAGAGGCAGTGGTAGTTTTCCAGGGTGGTATATGCATTTCCCTCACCCCTGGGGTGATGCACTGCTCTGCCCTACACGCCCACGACACGGCTCCATACCCGCGCTGCAGCTCACAGCTGTGGCGAGCAGACAGTGCAGGGGCAGAGCACAGCAATATTGGGCTTTTAAAAGCTTCTTGGTTTGTCTTTTTCCATGGCAAAACCAGGTACCTGACCTGGAGTCCCTGCTGCCTGACTCCGCACTGACAAACCTTCCTGAAACAACTTGAACTTCAAAGTTTGGTGGGAGCCAAATTACTTCCCCAGTGCTTCCCAGAGGGACTCGACTAGTTAGAGGAGAGACATCAGCGCTGTCATCGGAGGGCATGGAGTATATCTCACAGGGGACTCCTTAGCTGGGAGAGAGAGGGGGAAATCTGGGCCTTCCTGTCTACAGGAAGATATGCTGAGTATCCACTTCATCCCCTTGTCATCAGAAGGAAGAAGGGGTAGGGGAAAGAGAAACAAAGCTGGTAATTATCTTCCTTGGGTATCCCAAGATGATTGCAGTTCAAAGTGTTTGGTCAAGACCTTGCTACATGCTTTCTCGCTGCACTAGACAGTGCGAAAGAGGATGAATAAGTGAGAAAGCAAGCAAACTGGAGAGTTCGTCTCATTCTTAATTAAGTGTCTGGTGCTTAGAGGAGCAATTTCTCCAGCTGCCTCTGGATGGAAGAGGCACTTGTGAGCATTAGGAGAGAATCCTGTAGGTAGCATCTTAATAGAGGCAACACATTGCATCAAGGAAAAAGGAGAGGAAAATGAAAAGAAGAAATAAAGTTTAATGTTTCACTTGTAAGGCTAGAAACTGGTCCAAAAGCCCCAGTAAAGCTGGTTAGGCTAAGGCTCCGTTTCCATGGGAGATAGTTGACAGGAGATGTCTGGCCAGGGAGTGAAACCAGTTTCCTTAGAAATCAGAGAAAAGCTGTTACCTCTTCCCCACCCCACAAAAAAATATCAGACTGTGCTTCTGGCTTTGCCATTGAAGGTAGAGGTTCTCAGCACAGCGTAAGGGGGTAGCCCTCCAGTGCCCTCCGTGGTGACAGCGCTGTGCTCTACCCACCCCTGTGAAAACAGTGTGGAAGGAGACGACCTCTCAACAGCACTGCTCTCTCTGGACCTTCGGGCACCTGGGAGCCGAGGGCTGGGGGCTGGTGTTGTCTAGTGATCCCTCAAGGGAAGCCACATGCCACCATGGGCTGAGTTTTGGCTGCTCTGTACTGAATTTACTCAAGTGTGTCCAGAGAAGGGCAACGGAGCTGGTGCAGGGTCTGGAGCACAGGTCTGATGGGGAGCGGCTGAGGGAACTGGGGGGGTTTAGTCTGGAGAAGAGGAGGCTGAGGGGAGACCTCATGGCCCTCTACAACTCCCTGAAAGGAGGGTGCAGAGAGGGGGGATGAGTCTCTTGAGCCAAGGAACAAGCGCCAGGACAAGAGGGAATGGCCTCAAGCTGTGCCAGGGCAGGGTCAGACTGGCTCTTAGGAAGGATTTCTTTGCAGAAGGGGTTGTTGGGCGTTGGAATGGGCTGCCCAGGGCAGGGGGGGAGTCCCCATCCCTGGAGGGGTTGAAGAGTCGGGTTGACCCAGCGCTGAGGTATCTGGTGGAGTTGAGAACGGTCAGTGTGAGGTTCATGGTTGGACTGGAGGATCTTCAAGGGCTTTTCCAACCTTGATGATTCTGTGATTCTGTGAATGATGTCAGTCTTTTGAGACTATGTTGATGAGAGCCTGTGGAAGACACAGTGCACTACCCAGGGACAGCCACAGCCATTGCCGCTCCTCCACTGGCATGAGGAAGCACCCACATGGGTGTTGAGCACCTGTGCAAATCAGTGACAATTCAGGACATCGTTACCCGTATGAGGTAACGCCTTTACTGCTCGTGCCAGCTCACAGCCTCGATCTCCAACGCTGTGCACTGGAAAGGGCTACAGCTCCCTGCTCCTCTTCAGTCTGGGTAATTATGTGCTACCATGGGGCAGGATTAAAAATATCAAGACATTGTTACTCTGTTCCTCCCAGACCTGACCTGGGTAGGAAATCTGAGTGCTGAGCCAGTTGTGAATTCTCTCCTACGCTGCCTGCCAGAGAGCAGGAGCTGATGTCAGGTAAACAGAGAGAGGATGTCTGTAAATTAAGGGAACACTGAGAAATGTTTTAATACAGAATAACAGAAATTGCCTTCTCCTTCATAAACCATTCTAAGATGTGTAACTCACAATGTATGATAGAGACAGGTACAAATGCCTCTGTGCACTCTGGTTTATAAGTGACTCCGTAACAGGTGTTATCATTTTGTCTGCTCAGTATTTTAACATCATTCATTTGTGCCATTGCAACGTGGCACAACAACGCGTCTTAGAATAATTTGCTGGGAAGAAGCAATTGCTATGAATCACATCATATTGTCATTATGAATAAAGTACATCTACACGCTGTGCCTTCAAGGAAAGCGTGGAAGAGACGTGCTCACCATTCAGCTTCTCACGGACCCACATTTACTCTTCTCCTTTCATTTCAGTTGTTCTCAATCTGCCCCTGCACAAATAATCACATCCCAAGGCTCAAAGGGGGTTTTTTGCCTCCCTTTTATTCTTTCCTTTCTTTGTTTCCACTTGCGAAGGCTGGCTGACCATGACTTGTGGGCTTTCTGGAATAAAGAGTACAGCTAGCTAGTGCTTGTAGATGGATGCTTTCGTGATTGACTTTAAGAGAATCATAGAAAAATTCAGGTTGGATGGGATCTCTGGAGGTCACCTAGTCCCACCCCTGCTCAAAGCAGGCCTAACCTGCTTGATACCGACTTTCCAGTATGTCAACCTGGGAAATTGAAACCTGCAGGGTCTTAAAAAAGATGAGAAGAAGAGGGAAAATTGGAAGAGCCCTTCACACTCAGCAGCATGAAGGTCAAACTACTGTCCCTAGATTTGAGTATGCTAATCCTGTTTATGCCTGGTTCACAGCAATATAGAATATGTATTTACTGATTAATGAATTAATTTACAGAAATCCCAAACCAAGAAATGCTGCTCTCACCCAGAGTAGGAATATGACTGCCAGAACGTCAACTTTCACGCCTCAGCTATCTCTTTCTTCAGTGAGTACCCTGGTTTGTCAGTGCTCAGGTTTTAGTCAGAAAACAAATGTTTTGTCCCAGTTCCATTTCTGAAGCACGTCCCCCATATTTTGAGTTTTCTCTGTCACAATTGGGAAAAAAAAAACCAAAAAAAAAACCAGAAAGCAAAAGACAATTTTCAAACCTCAGAAGTTGACACAAAATGAAATTGGTATTTTCTCCTCCACGTTCACTTTCTTAAGTCATTGTTTGGAGAGATCCTCCTGATATTTTTTATTTCTCTCCCCCCTTCCTATTTCATTTTCAATCTGGTCTCTCTCTCTCTCTGACAATTCTGCCTGGCTGCTATCCAAGAGGCCTGTCCAGTTTCTCCTTGTACAAGCATATAACACAAAAGAATACAAAGAAGACTGGAAATGCAATTATAAAACTGTCTCTTCCGCCCAGGCACAGTTTTTTTAGACAGCAACCTCCCTTTCAGCACAGTTGGAAGGGAAAAAAAAAGTAACTAGAGCCCTTCTGAGCAATGTCATTATTTATTCTGGATGAAATGTCCTGCAGGAAACTTTAATTAGACCACATGTATGATAAACTAACAGAACAAGCTGAAGGAAAAAAATTAAACAAATGAAAAGGGTAATGGTGCAATTACCTATATTCCTTAAAGTCGTAACTCTTGGAGGTGAGCCCAGTTTATTCAGAGTTCAGGAGCTGAAACTGGGACACACACACTGAGGTTGAAAATGGTGCACACACACATGTACACGCATTAAGTTTTCACTGAAACAGCTTTTCACTGGATATTTGGGCTTTTCAACTGAAAGAAAATATTGGAAAACACCTCTCACAAACAAGAATTGTCTGTGAAAGCAAAATTCTGGGGTATTCAGTTAGTACAAGAAAAGCTTTAAAGGTATATGGAAGAAAATCTCCCTTGTGAGAACTGCTGTAAGATATACAGGCATGTCTTTGTGCGTGTGTGAGCCTGGGTGTGTGTGCACGGGTGTGTATATGCATATCGATACCTGGGCAGGCATATGTGTATCTGTACAATGGAGTATTTATTTCATGAAAGAACTTTTAAAACTGTCAGCTAAATTTCTTAATTGCAAAAAAAATTTGTCATAAGATCAGCACTGTCTGAAAATACAGCTTCAGCAATTAAAAGAAATAGCCAACCCACCAACTGCTGAGTGGCAATCTATAATCCATGTTGCAACATTCTGCTGATGCCTTGTGCATCCTTCTCCAATACTCATAATACAAAAAAATATCATTTCAGACCTCACGGGAATATCCTTCAACTGTTCCCTTCTTAAATGGTAGTATTTATAAGCAAATATACAGCAAAAACATAGAAGAAAGATGAAAAAACAGAAGTAGGGGACTACGAGGTGGGCTGGGACACACTGGACCTATTTATTGATGGAGAGAGGACTACAGAGCGTGATTTCTATTATATACAGCATTTTCTACATTCCCCTGGAGAAAATATTTTGCTCTTGCACTGCAAACAGAAGGCAGGTGGAGGGCCGAAACGCATCTTCAGATATTCAGCTACCTTTAAATGGGAGGAGGGACCGGTGAGCACTAGCTGGCTGCAGCTTTCGTGAGCGTCATGCACGTGCCCTGCCGTGGGCCAAGAAATCCAGCAGGAAAAGGAGAGTTCAGTCTCATGGTCCATGATCTGTTGGGCATCTGTTGCATTGTGTTGTCATCCAGGCATCTTCCTAGCTAGATATCTTTCACATGAAAAGAGGCAGGACAATTGTCACTGGATTTTAAGCCACTGTTTGGAAACAGCAAGCTTCTGAGATCCCCCTTGAAGCTACTACTGAGCTAATACAGACTGATGTCAAAGATTGTTGAGGCAATTTGATTTATAGAGACAGAAGAGTAAGCTATTACTAAAGACAAACAAACAAACTTCCACCATGGTTAATGTGACAATTTTCCATGAATCAACTCTGGTTTTGATTGCTTTTTAGGCATTTAGGAAATGGCAGGTAAAAAACATAACTGTTATTTCTTTCTTACATAGCTCCTGAACATTAAATGGTGTGTGGGACCAACGGTGTCCAGAGCATGTGGAGGGGTTCGAATTTCAAGCGCTCCCAATGAACAGAGGTACCTGCACCTTGGATTCTGACTTTTGACCATCTGTCACATTTAATGTACTAATACAAAGATGACAGCACTCCATATGTTCAACCTTGCCTGTGAGCATCTTGTTGGAAACATATCCTTTTGGGGATCCTATTTCAGCCTATACAGCTCTGGGTTTTCCCTCTTTCCACACCGGAATTTAAGATGAAGTCCTCATCATTTCCAGATGCCTTGGAACAGCTTTGTGCACCTACAGCAGTGCCTTGGAGACATCAGGGTGTCTGCACCTCTGCAGTCTGACATTCCTCTGTCTGCTGCACAGGCAACCTTCAGCTTCATTTAACCAAGAGACAGCAGTAGAGTAGGATTCCAGGGAAGAAGGGCTTTGGGTTGCTTCAAATGTACTGCAGTCCTTACTCAGCACAGCATCTAAGCTTGTGCTTAAGGATAAACACATGCTCCAAGCTTTATTGCCTTACCCAAGATTTAATCCTATCAGTTTAAGCGTATGCTTATGAACTCTGCTGAATTCAGTCCTTGAACTCACAAGCCTATTCCAGTGGAGGAAAGGCAGAGATCACCACTGCTTTAATAAGAGAAAGATAGGGCTTCCAGCCTTCATGCAAATATCCCAATTCAAAGAGAAAAGGGAATTCAAAGAGAAGTTCAGAAAGAATCTGCTCTGTCAGCAGTGTCGGCTACGGCTACTGTGTTTTTCAAAGCATAATATGAATGTGGTGTATTAACATACAGTTAACATACAGGCACATTCATCGGATGTATATGCAATGTGCCTTCCTATTACACATTGATTTCTGTCTGATAAACATAATATGCACTGATGAAAGGTGGCAGAACCTGAAGGGAGCCTGGCTTATCAACCACAAACGTCTGGAGATATCAGAAGCTGAAATCAAAGGATAATAATATTTACATTTTTAAATGGACCTGCCACACGCATTAAATCATAGGCTGTGTCACTCTTGCTGCCATTGCCCCATAGCTCATCACATCTCACATTCTCAGACGTCTTTAGCTGGGGAAAGGAACGAGGATTCAGCACGCATGAAGGCTGGTGCGATGAAGGGACGTGTGTGTGCTGGGGGTCGGCAGGAGCTGAGACTCAGGGCATTTTGCTTCCTCTGCAGAGGCACCGTGTTCAGGGATGTGGCCACCCGCTCTGCAAGGCAGACCACTCACATCCCCGCTGTCCTCACCCTCCTGGGATGACTTTGGACTGAGCCAGGCTTTACACTGCGGTTGTGTCAATACAAGCAGTTAGTCCGGCCTGTGTGCCAGCATCCCTTCTGCACCCAGTGGCCACAGCCACACCAGAGCCATTCTGCAATGATACAATATTCCCTGTTAATCCACCTTGCGAGCACCTGAAAGGACTTAACTACCAGTACTATACAAGCACCCTGCTGAGACTGTGGGAATAGGAACAGACCTGTAATTACCAAGTAAAGACAATGAAATCACACGTACTCCCACCACCTGCGGTTCTAAATGAGGAGAAGTGTTAGTTACACTGTTGTATTTCTATAGCATCTCAGGAGAAAAAACAGAGGGCGTAATGAGCTACTAGATTTGTGATAAGCAGAATTAAAGCGCATTCACAATTTACCCCAATCCACCGCTCCGCCAGGAGAGACGCAGAGGGAAGCACAATTAAACTTTCGCACTTCCCCTTTAATTTGGGGAATGAAGAACACGCCTGAGAGAACAATTTTGTGTTGTTTCGCAGACCCCAGCCATTTGCCACCCCCAGATGGAAAGATGGATCATGAAGAGAGGAAAGACGCACACCGCAGTGGCTGGAAACTTTTACCATGACATTGCAAAGGACCTGAATCTCGTGGCTTGGGCTGAATTTTAATCACCAAGCACTGGCTTTGCCCTAAGTGGAAAGGGTGAGTTCACAGGACTGATAGGAAACTACTGTTTGAAAGAGATCTACAGAAAATGTCCCTTTCTTCTTACATGGACTTAGGAAATTTGAAGGTTACGAATATGAAAATAGAATGGTAAAAGAAACATATTCCCAGGAGTAAGTTCCTCCATGAAGGCTCTCCCGAGGGGAAAACTGGGGGTTTTTCATATGTTTTAATGCTCTATTTTCAGCACTTTTAAAAGAGTATTCATTCTGCAAGCTTTTTCTTTGTTCACTTCTTTGATTACTATTGGTTTGTGTTATGTGGTTGGGAGCCCTTTTAGGTGAAAGGGTTTAACTGGCCCTTCTGATGGAAAGGTCTTTCCAAAGGGGATGTTGCTGCAGTATTTCCTTTGGGTGCTCGAAGTTTGCATTTGGTACATCTGGAAACATGCAGCCATTTCACAGGGGACTCAGACTGAGGCACAGCTAATTCAAAAACTGTCGAATATGCATTTTCTCATGGACAAGTGTGGGGCAAAATCACAATCCACATTATCTTATTCATTTCATCAATAGGGCTGCTGGTTTGAAGCACCTTCTTGGGTCGATGGGTAAATATTTTAATTCTTTCTTCAGATGGAGCAGGGTAGAGAAGCCTCTTTTTAAGTGTATTCTTAGATTTCTGAACTGAAACTTCTGTGGATTCAAAACTGAGCTTCTGACACTAAAAATTGTGTTTTGGCCTCATTCTAAGGCAAGAGAGTTAATCTGTTCTGGACAGACAGGCCCTTTGGAAAACATTCACTTAAAAGGAGAAGGAAAAAAACACCCTGAAAGACATTTTCTTTATTCACAGAAAACAGAATGTCATGGAGAAAATGATGAGGGAGTGTGTGGGTAATCATGTATTTATTTATCTGAATCCCACACTGCAAATTTTGTAGGTACAGAAGATGATGAGAAAGATAAGGCACTGAAGTGATTGTTTAAACTGAAATTGAGTCTCACCCACTGCAGAGTTTGAATTAAACAAAAATAACCCAGAGCAGCAATGTAATAACCTTAAGTGAGCCACTTTTTTAAGCAGCTTATACATAATGGAATTCTCTCAGCTTTTTACAAATGTTCCACATACGTTCAGATAATCATCAAACTGACGGGCTTTCCTCACAGACAGCTGAAAATAAACAGATCTCAGAACATGAGCATGTCTTCTTTCTTTACCCCATATATCCAGCTTCTATATGTTGTTCTTTATCAAAGTATCTAAGTGCTTTCAGTAGACCAAAGCATCCTGGTTTTATAGATATATAAATATGTTTTATAGCCACTATAGGGATTTCTATGCTACAGTACACTAATGGCTCACCCAAGCAAGATACGCTGGCTATAACAGTGATCAGTGCTGGATGTTTCAGTGTAAAGAAGGGCTCTAGTGTCTCTCTGAACTAGGTAACCTATAAATTGTTTAACATTACCAGTGCTGACTCATTATTTTCTTCTGGTGAGTGCCATTGTAGAGGTAATATGCCAATAAAATAATTATTTTTAATTGTTAACTACCATTTTCAGTTTCAAAGACACAGGGTAAAAGCAAATAGCAACCTAGGAAAAAAAAAAAAAAAAGACTTGGAAGACAAGGAGAAAGGCTGTAACGGGGAAATGGATACAAGGCAGCAGTATAAATCCTGTCACAGATGGGTCTGAAACAGGGCTCCAGGCAAATCTGCTCTGTGCAGACATTGAGGACCTTTGGATTTGAATTTAGTAAGGTGGACCCTACCTATCATCTCATTAGCCTATGTATGCAATTATAGCCGAATATCTTGATTAGCCTAGCCCTGAAAAAACAGCGGAAACAACCCATTTTCTTTAGGTGGTCTGTTCATCTGAGAGGCAAAGAAAACACCTGGGTGTAGATGATAGTTCTTGGGACATTGTTGAGAAGAGATTTAGACCCTTTAGCTTTGCAGAACCAGGTGGGCAGCAGCAACAGAGCTTAGAAATATGCTCGTCCCTGATCTATCACGAAACATTTTCCAAACACCACCAAGAGCTGCTCCTTCAGCCGAGCCTGCCACATCCCTGGCTTCGAATCTCACGTGCCGTGCAGCACAGCCAGCGCTGTGCAACATGGTGCTCGATGGCAGAAGGCAACCGTGGTGCCTGTGCTGATACAGTCTCCTCCTATCAAAGGGAAAAGTGCAGGGACTTGAAAGAGACTCCCCGTGACTGAATAACACAGTGTCAGTTCCTCTAATGAATGCCAATCCTGAGTGCATGATGGGTAATTAGTGACTTTGATACCTGTGGGGAGCAGGTCATGATTTTGCTGTCAGGAGCTTCAGCGCAGGAGACGTATCATTACTCCAGTCAGTGCTGATTATTACCATACCTGCTCAGTGTAATTTCATATTGCTTTCGGGGTGAAAAAAAAAAAAAAAGCTGCATAGGGGTTGGAGACTTTCTTTCTCTTTCCCTCCCGCTTCCCCACTCTTCTTTATTTTTGTTTGGTTGAGGAAAAGGAGAACACCTTGGCGTTTTCACACAGAACTGTCTCTCTTATAAGGAGATGAAAATGAGGGAGGGAAGGAACCTGACAAGTATCCACTGAAAACAGCTCTTTAAACCAACAAAGCACATCCGCAATGTGCCTAGATCAGTAGAGATCAATGGAAGATGATGTTACAAGAAGGTGATGTCTGTGTATGCATTTGCCCATTGACTTGTCCAGGATAGGAACAACACGTTCCTGTTAGATACATCCCAGGAGGCTGAGGAATTTAGCAGACCTCCCCAGTTCTCTTAATAAATACTGAAAGAATCAGAAAGATAGATGAAAAGAGAAAGAAGAAATGTTAGAAGAGGGCTAGGTTACATCCTTGGGAAAGATGAGGTAGTTCCACTGGCCCCAGTTCAGAAAAACACTTAAACATGCAGGCTGCAGCTCTCTGCTGAGCCGTCATGGACCACCAAGAGTCTTCTTGTCTCCTGGTTTCTGGGAAATACTGGCAAAGCTCCACCGGAGACTCGCAGAGAACATATAGCTGGGGATGCAGGACATGCTGGGCTGTGCTGGGATCTGCAGCACTCATCAAGGTTAATGAGGGGTGGCTAGTTAAGTCACTGAGGCTGAGGGCTGAGTTAGTTATACACATATCTCAGTACAGTGCCTAATTCAGTAGCTGACAGTCAATCTCTTTCTTCATTTTAAATACAGAAGATATGGTAAGAGCCCAATCTTTTGCAAAAATGGGATGAGAGGGAGAAGGAAGAGATTAACTCAGAACTATTTGTGCATTTGCCATGGCTCACGCATGCTCGCTTGGTTAAATAGCTTTTCCTGGTGTGGAAATGCACTGGGTGATTTATTTCCTTTTCATAAATAAAAGATTTGGGATGGAAGAATAGCTATTTTCTTTTATACAAGCTATTACGCCCTAATGGTTGAAGCGAAGATCTCAGTTCAGCTTCCTGTGGACAGCGTTAACTTGCTCTAATACCTGCTCTGTGGGGAGTTGCTGTTGACACCAGTGTTTGTGCAGCCTCTGACCTGGAGGATTTGGATACCTCAGTATCACTAGTGATCATTTTAGGCTCGCAGATCTCAGAGTATAGGGTGGATTAAGTCACCTGTCCGAACTTCAGGGTAAGTATGAGGTGGAGCTGGGAATGACTCCACAGTCTCCTGAGTCCCGGTAGAGTGCTGGTCCCACCAGGCTCAACTGCCCTTCTTCATGTGGGAGCACAATGTGTGCTTCTCGTTGCCCCACATCCTTCCCAGCTATGCCAAAAGGCAGCAGAAACCACTCCCCCAGGAGCAATACAGAGCAAGCAGGGTGAGCGTCGTCTCAGCCCACCAGCTCCTGGGATTGTCCTGGTGACTCCTCAGCTGGGGAGGAGACACCAGGTGAGGACTCAGCCTTCCGCATGGTTTCTTTTCAGTTAGAGCACACTGGTAGCAAAGTTTGATAAGGGAAATCTGACCTTCTGCTGTCCAAACAAACTGCAATTTCCAGGTTCAGATCTGGTCTCTTATCAGTGGTACATTTCTTGTCTGGAAGAAGATGATTCTCCATCCCAGCTTATTCTCCATGTGCACAGAAAGTAATTGAACTTTCAGTTGCCTTTTCCTCCAGTGCATTCTTCAATTATTGCTTATTTATAACATCAGAGACATGAAACTTTTCCAATAATGATCCTGATAATTATAGCCATGTCATTCAGTCTTAACCAAACAGCAATTGTATCCCGATTCAGGATCAATGGGAAGTTAAAAGAATATACTTATTAAACTCAATAAGGGTAAGTTACTAGTTAATGATGTGAAAATTATGTCACCAATAACTGTGTAATTACATTCTTATTAATGCATTCAAACATCTTGCCATTTAATTGGCATTTAACAGGCTCATTATAGCAAGATAATTAGATAGCCATTAATTGGTAAAACACTGATTGACGTGTAGTATGTTAATAGATGTCTACTGTGGTGTGGTTGTCTTGCTATATGGTAATTTAATGCTTTCATGCTCCTATCAATTAGGTTGTTTAAAATATACAAATGTAATGTATTATAACGTGATTGTATATTTATTGGCAAAGTCATTGTGACTGAATCTGAGTCAATGTATTATTTGCATATGTGTTTATCTTACATTTCAGTACAACCTCTGCTGGTATTTGTAGGAACTACAATAAACAACCAAACTCCTGGGACATCCTTTAGTCACTACGTTACACAATGAAGAAGAAGTGTCCAATGTGCAGTTCATGATCAACAAGTGGCTCTTGAACCACTTCAGAGCTGAGTCTGCTGACCAAAAGAAAGGCCCTGCTGGATAATCCTGAAGCTTGGTAGAAATAAAACAGTACTAATCACTGAGGACGGCATCATTAACTGTGCCCAAGGGTGCAGCTGTGTGTCCAGTCCAGCCCAGCAAGGTGCTGGTCCCCCGTGGGGAACTGTTGTCACCTTCCACCTGCGAGCCACTGCTGATGCTTCTCTTCTAAGAGTTACGGTGTCTGAAAATCTTGTCATATGTACAATGGTAAAGCCTAGACTCTCTTATTCTGAAGTCCTGGCTACATGTTGCTAGCAAGGAGGCTTGAGGAGTGATCTGGGGTCTGCCTTGAACAGTAATTCTGTTGATGGCTGCTAAGCGATGTACAAACATACTGACCAACCCATTATCTTAATTATCCTTCCCTATGTCATGCCTGTGACAGTTTGGTTTTTTGTGACACTCAGAAGATGATCTGGAATTATGTGTTGTCCACTTGACGTTAGAGCTTGTTCACATATGCATAACACCTACCTCTTTTTTTCCTAAGGTTGTCAGATGCATTGAAACAGGACAGATAGTTTAAGGATGTAATATTATTATTATGTGCATTACAGTAGCAGCTAAAGGTCCAGGAAAAAATCAGTTTCCCTTCATGCTGGGCACTGTATAAACACAGAGAGAGAGATGCTGTTGTGAAGACCCTGCTGTCAAAATGGACTGGACAGACAAAGGGCTAGTGGTGGAAAGTCAATGTCAGGAGGGAGGAGAGGACAGAAATTAATATTGCAATCTATGCTAACACATGGAGACAAAAAACGTTTTGAAATGGTGCTCTGTGAGGTCCAAAAAGCAGAAAATTAAAGTCTCGCTGCTGCCCTGATTCTCTGCATTGCTCTAAAACACTGCCAGGAGTAGCCTGTTTCCATGGCACACCTCACTTCTCCAAGTCATCCCGTACCTTCAGCCCTTGTGTCTCTATGAACGCCCTGGCACCGCCTGCACTGCACCACAAAGGTGTGGAGATACCCGGGTCTGCAGCGAGGAACTTCCTGGGACCGACTTGTCTGTTCTCAGGGTAACAAGTGAGTTCATTGTGCAGAACAGGAGATCTCGATTAAGCATAGAATTGTACCTGGAATAATGAATTAACTCATAGCACATTTCCCCAACTACCAGAGGATTGGTCCCAGTGGTGCACTAAGTGGAAATGATGTGAGCCTGACTGCAATGATGACGTGAATATTGTTAATGTTGATATCCCCAAATTAGCTCAGAGGGGGAAGTTGCAGTTCGAATTTCGCAAACAGTATGTGACTACTGTAACCTTTAGAAGAATCCTTTTAATTTTTTTTTTTCATTATTTTTTATTTCAAAGACTAGGAAAATAACAAGAATGACTGGTTCACTAAAAATAGCCATTACGTGACCATGGAAATCAGAACTTTCCTCGAGGAGACAGTCAGCACTGCAGGGTATACAACATTGTGCTATATTTTGCTTAGCTGTGGCATCATTTGTCCAAATGTAGATAGTTCAAAAAGGCTCAGAAAACACGGTGAGTTTTTATTAAGGGAAAGTTTTAGCAGGGCACTGAGGAAAATGTTTTGTTTCTTCCAGTCATTATGCTAAGAAAATAGATTTAATGCACTGAGAAGTAAAGAGGACAGATTGCTCTGAAAAACTTAGGAGCGGTAGAGTTGTGGGTCAGCTGAGGTGCATGGTGCAGTGAGGGTAGAAGAGCAGTTGCTGTGCACAGGGATGGGACGTTGCTGGGTAGTGGAAGATTTATGATTATTGGGAGAACTTTGCTTGGGTCCATGAACAGGATGGGTTGGGACTGTGGATCAGAACAGAGGAACGTGCACAGATGTTGGATGGTGGCCCAGGGGAGATGGCTGGGTTGGGGAGGGACGTAGCAAGATGGAGGTGGGCTGCCAGAGCTTGGCCAGCACCATGTGAGCGACCCTGAAGGGGCTTTGGGTGACAGTGGAGCAAGGCAGTCGATGATGGGCTTGGGGATGCAGCTGTGCCATGATGGAAGAAGCCCCCTCACCATTCTCCACTTAGGCCCGGTGTAAATCCCTGTGTCATCATTGACAGCAAGTCAGCGAGAGAGCATTTATCAAAATGCAAACTTGATCTGCAGCAAAAAAGGCATCTCTGTAAGTACAGGTCAAATAAGCTCAAAGGACAAAGTTTCATACGGTTCAGGTAACTTGGAGAAGCGCCCTTGAATGCAGTGGGAACACGCAGTGATGAGCAGAACAGGTTGCTCACCCCCAGGCATACCAATTCCTGTGTTTTCTCCACTACTCTTTTTTTATTTTGAATTAGCAGACAAGAGCAGGTAGGCAGCTCTTGAAATCATTTGCTTACAAGCCCTGATACCCATCTGGGATCAGGACAGAAATCAGATTAAGCTTGTTTGTGTGTTAAATGTTTGGGAAAAAATGACTTGTTCTAATAAGGGACAAGGGCTGAAATGTGCTCCCCAAAGCAGACAGCCCTTGTGCTTATCTGCAGCAGGAGCCTGAGTAAACTCTGATCACACCAGGCTCTTCCCTCATCACCACGCTGCCTTCCCACCCTCCCAACTTGCCCTTTACCTCCCACCACACAAAAAAGATGGGATTAAAGAAGAAAAAAAGTACTCCTAGCAAAATGCCAGGGTTTTAAATTAAATTTAAAACAGTTTAATTGCCTAATTGCTCAGCTATTTTGTGCAGTTTATTAACAGAAGCAATTCTTCGGCAGTCATGCCAACATAGCAGAAAATTGGCATTTGAGCCAGGGGGAATTAAAGAGGCAGAGTGCGGAACTAAAACAAAAAGAATGCCTCGAACCTAGTGGAACAGACATTTGAGGCTTTCATCTCATTTTTATCTCACTCCCTAATCTGCTGTAGAAAGATCAAGGCTTGGTTTTGCTTTTTAATGTGGGAATGACAGTTGCTCATCACCAGTGTCTTTGCATTTGGAAAAGTACTGGATTTCCAAAGAAATTAATGTCTAAGGAAGCAGCACATTTACAAAGAAAATAAAATGCAATTCTTGCCAATAATATTGGCTTCTTTTAAAAGAGTTAATTTGATGGCATTTTTCATAATAAAACTCACTGTTAAATTTGTGTGTGTGTATTCAAACAAAACTAGCAAATCATCCATATAAATGAATGCATGCACTGACTGAATAGAAGAGATTAATATTCAGTTATAATATACCACACTCATCATATGCTCTTTCCTTACCATACAGAAAGAAAAAAAAAGAAAGGAGAGGAAAGGAGAAGGCAGTCATGATGCAAAATAAATAATCCAATATTTATTGCCAGTGAATGAGAAATTCTAGTCGACTATGGATGATGCTATTGCTCTAATCTTTAGGGCTGCATCCAAGTACCCATCTGTGGAGCTGTCGGTATGTCCTTGCTGATGTATCCTCTCTTTTTTTCGGTAGGCAGCCACTTGGGAAGCTCTTGTCAGGTGTTATACAGCGGAGATATTAAGAGAGGAACCCTGGACAAACTACTGGGGCTTCAGTGTAAGTTTATTTCCTTTGTGTATGAAGAATGGAACAATTCACTGCTTTGAGGAGGATTTCTGTAGCTGTGATGAACCTACTGTGTCATAACTCACCCTGTCTCAAACTAGGAATCCTGTGCTCGCTGATGGTTGAGATGATATCCAGGGCAGTTCTTGTTATTGGTATCAGTCATGGTCAGAACTACACTCCAAGGTATTTAAAGCAGTCCTGCTGGCCATTGTGTGGCTAACTGGCATATGCAACTGCAGGAGTTGCATTCACAAACTAAATTTCCTGCTGGTGTCTGGTAAATTGGGGCCACTTAAGAGATGACACAGCACAGGTGAAAATGAGCCAGAGCAGAGCCCTTCCATTTCTGTGTTCAAAATGCATTTTGAAATGCCCCTTTACACTTACAGAAAGGTCTGCTTGAAATAGCAGCTCCATCCTTCCAGCTGTACGAGTGCATTGCAGTAAACAGATTTTTCCAGCTCACATTCATCCTGTGCTATTTGCCAGGTTTTCTGGAGAAACCCAGAGCATCCCTCCTGTTGGTTCCCGTCTCCAAAGGCCCCCTCGGAGAGGGCTGAGGTTGGGGGTGGTGCTGAGCACAGCTCTGCCCCATGGGGCTGGCGTGGAGGGGGAGAGAAGAAACCTCGGTGGTTCAGCATCACACAGGGGCTCCCCTATGAGCTCTGTCTGCCTCCACACTGACACACACGGGCATTGAATGATCAATGTGTGACGGTACCTGGGAAAAAAAAAAAAAGGGCAGCACTTGCGAGATTTACTATGAGCAGTGTGCCCAATAAAAGTGTTTCTTCGGTGAGATAATCCTCATGCCTACAGTGCTGATTGTCTGTAGAGTGAGAAAGAGATGCCAGCCGATCTCACTGGGGCTGAAGGCTCTCAGAGAGCTGACTGAATGATAACGACTTTATCCAGAATACTCAAGGCCATCACTCAGAGATCTCAGCTTTTTTCCTGTGTGTAGAAAGGAGAGGATACAGTATTACACCCACTGTGGATGAAGCCAGCTGTAGGAGAGCTAGGTGTTATTCAGGAACAGAGTCAGAGAAGTCTAACTTCTCCCTGCTTGAATTTTTGCAAACAACCCCACCTCAGTTTTAGTTCAGCCAAAATATCTTTGATGTATTTTGACATATGACATTTTTATGTATTTCTCTGTCTGAAAAACTGTCATTTTCCATCAGAAGCAGATATTTCCTGTGAATGGAATTATTTGGGTGCTGTTTGTTTCAGAAAGCCACTTTCAATGGAAAATGTTCACACTTGCTCCATTCTTTTGTCATGTGAGAACAGGTAAATTTGCCTTATTTTCCAGTGAACTTCCATGACACAATCTCTCATTCACTGGCTGCTTATTTCAGCCCTTGGCTGTAATCATACAGGGATGCAGTGTAGGTGATGGTCAAATTTCCATATTCTCAGGTCAGAAAACTGAGAACTATTAAGAGCAGTGGCCCTGGTGATATTCAAAGGAAGTGGGTGGGATTTCAGTCTAGAGATGAAGGGGAAGCTCCCAGTCTTATCCATTCGCTGCAGGTACGAAGGGATGAGATGAAGAACTCATTTCGTCAAGTAACAGACAACCGCGATTTCTTCTGGCTTTTTTGCCTCTCATCTAGAAAAATGGTGAATGGAGCATTCAACTTCCTATCTGTTTGAAGCTTCTGACACTAGGTGATGACCACACATTTATTTTCTCTCAACCTCCCTGTTAATCTTGCTGTACTGAGATGGTTTATCTCAGGCCTTGCCTTTGTTGCTAACAAAAAGTGCATTTTCCCACGGGAAAACACATGTGCTGGAGCCAGGAAGCACCTGATGAGGGCAGAGAGATAAAAGTACAGCCAGGACATGGAAAATAAAGCAGCCCAGGGTTGCTCTGTGAGCAGCAGCGCTGGGCACTGGGCAGTGCTGAGAAGCATGGAAAGGCATCCTAAAACCTGCAAGACAAGACACCCAATACACCCACTGACACCCAAGCTCTGTATGCCCGGACATGCGGGAGGCAGCAGCCTCCAGCTCTCCAGAGTCCCCAGAGCAGGTACTGTGCGATCACAGAGGCTCAAGAATTGCTGCTCCTGCCTCAGTAGCACATGAAAGAGCGCCCTGATGCACCTGAGAAGAAAGAGTTGACATTACAGTGAGCTGTGACCCACTTTTAAGCTCTCTCTTAGGGTGCGGTGCAGGTATTGAGGGTGGCTGCTGACACGCACTTTTGCAACTTATATATACCCAAGGGAGAGCACAGCCTGGTCAGTGCTCTGGGGATTTCCTAACTATTAAATCTAGATCTCATATAGCCAGCAGGCAGCCCCAAAGGCATCTGCTTCGCACTGAATTTCCACTGATTTTAACCCTCAATTTGCTTTGATTCTTTTAAAGATCCCAGCTCCCATCCCCTGGAGGCGGTGGCTGCTGGAGGATTCACGCAGCAGCCTGGGACTCCTCAGGGGCCCCAGAGATTTCCAGAGAAACTGGTGCCATCTGTTTTCTGTGTTGCAGTCCTTTTGCCAAGTGCATGCCCTAATTTTCTGTCCTCTAGGCCTGGCACCATTCATCTGCTTGCAAATGCCCCACAGCACAAAGTCCACCTCTTTTCTGGGCTCCTTCTGTGATTCTCTTTGGATGCAAAGGCAGGTTTGACAGAAGTCAAACAATTCCTCTGTGCCTCATGCCCCAGAGGGATGACCTAGAAAAGGGGCCACAGTTAACCCCTCAGATTCATCTTTTTATGTCCCATGCCAAAGCCCTGGGTACGGATTGCTCAAGTGATCTTTAAAGATCAGTGGGAAAAAATGATATTTCAACACACTGACAATAGTAAAGAATATAAAACAGGTGTGGGAGATACACCCCAAGCCCCTCCTTCTCTTAGCCACTTTGGTGAAGAGAAAAGTTAACATGCAAAGTAATATTTCACTTTGGGTTTTTTCAGCTTTATTTAACGTTTTAAAACCAGTAAAAAGGATACATAAAACATAGAATTTTTCTTTTTTAATTAGCATTTTGAGGAAGAACTGGAGTGAGGAAGAGGGAAACATTTTTTTTTCCCTCCCCCACCATTTCGCCAACATCTGCAAAGTGTTTCACTTGACCTGATGTGGCGTTCTGGCACGAAAACCACTGTGCTGGTCTGAAAAATGTTGCTGGGCTTCCCCAGCTGGTCACAGGGGTAACCACATCAAGCAGGCACATGTCCGGGAGAAGCTGCAGCAAGATGAGGGGTGTCTGGCAAAGCCCGGGAAGAAGCCAGCCCTTTGTCAGTGGTGGAAGAGGAGCAGCAGGAGGGGACAGCTCTGGAGAAGGTCTGTTGCATTGTGTTAGGTGCAGAGATAGGAGCACGCTTTGCTTATTGTGCTGGAGGGACATTCAGAAGGTGTGTGGCATCATGGTGGGACAAGCCAATGAGCCCTCCAGAGCCTGGGAAATGCTGGGTGGAGGTTGAAGCTGGAGATCTCTCTCCTCACTTCTGTTTTGCTGCTGTCGCTGAGTTTGTCTGGAGGGCACTGTCTCACATGGCTGGGATGGAACACTCTCCCAGGATGGTCTCCACCACCCAGCGAGAGGGTACCGGTGGGATATGGTGAGTTTTGATGCTTGGGCAAGTAGAGGTACAAAGTAGAGGTGTAATCTCCACCACAAATCTGGCTGAATCTCTTTTAAGGATAAAAGAGTAGAGTCCATGAAGCAGGGAAGATCAAAGTGCTGGTATTTAGATGTGGATTGGAACTGTGAAAAAGGTTTGGCCCTCAGGCAAAACCAAAATTAAGCTCTCATTTTGGGTTTGATGGTAACAAATTCCCACCAGTAGATCTGCGAAGGCATCCACTGGCCTGGAAAACATATGATCTGGTCCTGAAAAGCCAAGTCTTTTGTATGCACGTTCCAAGTAAAGGATTAACACTTTAGAGAAAAAAATATTGGATCCACGTATCCAAATCCCTACCACCCACAGTCATATTAATATAGCTTATAGATCAGAGGGAGGTTACACTCAGGTCATGTCTCTGTTTTCCAATGTATCCTTTGGATGCAAAACCAGGGAACTAACAGTGCCTGTAAACTTCTCTGATCACTGACGTTAACTGGAAAAATCAGACGTGAATGCATGGCATTCCAAAGTTGCTAAAACTTCAAATCCTACCTGTTTTCCAAGAGAAAATGTCAATATTGAGCCAATTTCCTAGATTTTAATATTTGTTTCCTTCATGTTTTTCTGAATAAAAATAATAGATAGTTAATATGACAGCTCAGTGATTAAACATATTTAGTTCCTATTGAAAAGGAAATGGGTTATGACTCTGCATGCAGGCAATGTACCATTTCTTCTAAAAAAACCCCCAAATGATAATTTCTTTGAACAGAAATGTTTTCTTTGGCTAATCCATTTCTTCAGTCTGCTCTGCCCAAATTGTTTTTCTGAGAGGACTAGCATATGATACAGATCTGATAGGATGCTTTATTTTGGACCAAGTAATTGCATTAATTGGTACAGCCAATGATCAATGTTAATTAAAAAAAAAAAAAAAAAACGAACTACAAAGGCTTACCATTTCAAAGCTTTCCAAGAAAATATTTGAGTAGTGGAGCCATTTTAGGCATATAGTTAACCCTTCCATCTACAGCTCTGTCAAATAAATCCTCTCCTATGCTTGCACATGCACAATAGCCCCATTAATTTTAACTGGTACTATCATGGGACCAGAGAAAGAAAAGAAGAAGTGCAGTTCACTACCATCCTTCTCTCCCTTCCTTCCTCAGCTGAAATAACAAAGAATGGATCATGACAGAAACACTCATTATAACCTAATGGATGTTTTCACCTGATACTACAGAGACACAGTGAACTGGAAGGCCCTTCCAGGAGGACACGTGGGATGAGTCCTTCCTCCTGCTAGACCCACCTGCCAACCTCCCCTTGTGCCCTGCAGGTATCACATCATTAGGGCTTTCTGTGATGGTCTGTGACACAAAACTTGACTTATGGCAACAGGAGTCCCAAATGTGAACTACTAAAGGCCAGACTGGGGTAGATTTCCTCCATAGCTTTGAAGTTAGCTGATTGGCAGATTAGGAACTATCTGTGATACGGTTTTGATGGACTCAAGAAAGATGTGGTGTGCCTGTCCTGAAACACTGAGAAACTGGAAACATTGTGGTTTGAACAGCTGTTTATCGCAGAACCTTTTGAATCAGTCATTTCCTCCCACCCCAATAACCTTTCCTGCTCACAAAACCTGTCGATCTAAGACTGTCGGAAGCGAGCGCGTTCAGAGGGAAGCCAGGGTTGCATCCATCTTCTGACAGTAGGAGCTGCTGTAGTATTGTACATGTCCCTGCAGACACCCAGATTAACGGTTTGACCTGGTTCCAAACGCAAAAAAGTGTTTGTGGCAGAGGCTTTGTCACAAAAGGCTGCCAAAATATTCTGCCAGACAGCAATAAACTCAATTTACATTATAACTTAACACTTCCTTACCCCTCATCCTCCTGCCAAGTATGACAACATAACATGCAGGAGCCTGCAGCACGGTATAGGGAAAAAAACCCTCTAACGTTTTCAAGCAGAAAATTCCTGTGAAAGACCAACTTGCTCTCTCGGAAAGCTGCTGGAAACTTCTGGAAAGCACTGTTAATAATGTCCTTTCCCCAGAAACTACCTCTTGCCTGACTCAGGGTATGTACAGAAGATGCCACACAAAATCACCATGTTCCTGCAACATTCCCATTGTATCAAGAGACACAAAGGTCTTGGCTGGTCGCATCTGACATGGCTGTGGAATAGGGGCTCCATGGCTGCTGTTTGACCCAGCATCTTTATGCACTGACCTGCTGTTGCTGGGGCCTCACCAAGAAGACTTTTTTGCTCTGGTGTTCATGCTGCTTTGCTCGAAAGAGGCTCTGCCTTTTGCAGTCAAGCTAGAGCCAGTTTTTGCCCTTGCCTGTGCTGCAAACAGCTGCTCCACCATGCTACAGAAACCTCCTGCCCACCACAGCCTTCCAACTTCCTCTCACTTGCCCTTTGCCAACACTTTTTCCTCCTCATTGTCACCTGGGACTGAGAGGATTTACGGTTATGTGAAACTCACTCTGTTTAAGAAGTGCAAAGGGAATTTCAGTCAATAATCAGTAGAGTTTCCTCTTTGCTGGTGTAGGTATACACTAATGTTAAGAGCTGCAAAACATTGCAAACTATTTGGTGCTTGTGTTGTTATCTGTGTTTAGATCTGACTTAATCATCACTTCAGAGTATTTTTGAACTCGAGAATATTTAGCTCGGTTCCTGAGGAGAAAAGCCAACAGTCCCCATTAAGGAAGCACAACAGATGTCCAGAGGACACAACGAAGAGCAGTTCATGGAAGCAGTTCAATTGCTGCTGGAATTCTGCTGTCTTCACCAGTTGCTCTGCTACAGTGACCTCCAAACTCTGCTAAGGGCATTAAAAACACCAGAGCCAAGTCTACTCAAAAAATATTTAACATGAAGGGAAACAGGTTCAAATGGAATGAAAAGCAGAGCATCAGCAAATTGCAGCAAAGCACAAAATCTGCCTGTGTTTCCAGAATAATGAATGTATTCTGACTACATCAGCTGTGTGTATCCATGCAGTAGCCAGCCATATTCAATATTTTTAATGTATACAACCATATTTTGTCTCCCTCAACAGACTAATGCTGTACTCTCTGCGTTAAAACCCTCATATTTTCTAAAAAAAGAGATCCGTCTCTGAACAATTCTGATGGACCTTCTCTTTTTTTTTTTTTTTTTTTTTTTCTGGTACAGGTAAATTCACCTATATGCACCTGGATTATTATATGACCTCTTACTCCAAATGCCCAGCCTCCTTTGTCCCAATTTTGACAGCTAATGACAAAGACCTACCTATTTTCCTCCCTGCCCCCAGATGTGGTTCTAGCTCTGAGAAAGGCCTGGTGACTCCTGTACTCCAGTATCTTTGAAGGAAGAATTACGTGTTAATATGGTTTTCTGGAAAGTCGCCTGTTTGTTTATGGCCAGGTCAGAGGACAGACAGAAAGGGCACACGGATTCCTGGTGGTGGACGTAGACATACCACAGTGTTTTGTAGTTGCTACTCTTAAGTTCACAAGCAGTTTGGAACAAAAGCTATGCTATGCCATCAGGCTCTTACGTTATGATAAGCAGGTACAGAAAACAGTGTGATTTCCCAATGAGAAAATGGTGGGCACAAGCTTTCTGAGCTGGAAATTAAAATAAAGAGCATTCCCATGTGTGTAGTCTGAAACAACACCCATCAGTTTAACTCCAACAGGAAAATATGATGGTCTCCTGGGTGTCTGGAACTGTCTCAGACAATCCACCCTTCCATTAGTGCTAGCGATTTTCTTCCCTTTTTGACACACAGTTTTATCAAGCACGAAGGCTCAGTAACAGAACAGAGTTATTCACTCCACAACTCCTGCCTCCAAATCAGGTGCTGTGGCCATCACCATGAGCTAATTCCATCAAAAGCATCTTTGGTGATCCAGGGGGAAGAGGTTAGTGGTCCAGCTCAGCTCCTGCCAGGGAATAGTCTATAACAGCAAATAATACATGCCTGAGGCTAGGCTTGCGTTGACCTTGCTGTTGGCAACCCCATCAAACAGACTAAGGACTGGTCCAGAGGACTGCGTCCCTTTCTTGCCCTCAGAGGGTTGTGGTCCAAAAGAGTCACCCTGGGTCTGTGCTTCGTGCTGAACCTGTGTGGCTTTGTGGGGTTTGGTTTTAGCAGCTTGTCAGGCAGGCTGCTTTCACTAGCACAAGAACTGCTTTTTAAAGGAATCTACAAGACAAATATCTTTTGTCTCCCTTGTTCTAGTAACAAAGGCAACACAAATTACTAGGAAGGCTGAAATTAAAATGGAGAATGAAAATAATTAAACCCCTCTCCTACCAGCCATGCTGGGCCTGGCTTTCTGCTCTAGCATTATACAGTTAGAGTCAGCAGGAGCAGAGCTGTCTGTAAGAAGGACTCTCAGGGTTATGTTAAATAGTTCTAATGTAGCTAATGCTTTTCCTTGTTTCTTCCATGTGCCAGCAAATGGCCCCGCGTATCCGTCCTGTCAGTTCAGCACAGTCTGTGCAGTGAGCTGCACTCTGAAGCCCCATGCATCTTGTCAACCCAAAATTAGCAACCGAAATAAGCCTTGCAAAGTATGTGCTGGTCCCAGAAAGACAAACATACGCTTTTGGTGGGCCCAGACACTCATTTGTTGGTGCTGGAGAGATGTTTGGATGTGCAAATGTGAAGCTTAATGGCGCTGGGATGCACCTAGCAGGGAAAAATTCCTGCATATATTTTCTTTGCATCTTCTTTTTGATGAGTGGATGTAGCAACCCTGAAAGAGCCAAGGAGTGCAGACTGGAGACAAGAATCCTGAGGGCAGATGCCTTGCTGGATTCCCCAAACAGCTCTGCCAAGGATTTTCATTCCTGAACTGGAATGGTCTTGTTCTGGGCACAGAGGCTTAACTCTGCCTATACTCCTCTGTGCTCACTTTCAACAACCTTTGGCATCCCTTGAACCAGCTCTAGGGTACCCTGCCAAAAGTCTTGTCTCCTGACCAGCAGGATGTTATAGTCCACCAACCCATATAGCCACGATGAAGCCCCCTCTCCTCAACTTCTAACAGATATAGGGTGAGGCACTTGTCTTTCAAGTTCCTTTGCTATCACAAGTCTGCTTGAGCATGGACAGCTTCTCCTGATCCAGGGTAGTTGGATATGTTATGTAGATGACAGAGGAAGATGGGTGAAATCACTCAGCTGGATATGACTAAAGCCAGATATGAATCCCGGTCTCCCAAGATGAGAGTTGCTCACATGTGACCACCTTGGAAAACGTTATTGTGGGAGGATTTTGCAAGCACTTGGCACTGATTTCACTCTGCTCCCCTTAAGTCTGTGGGATCGCAGCCCTTGTAGGAGCAGAGCTTCACCCTTATGAAGTGTTTCAATATTTTTGACTGATGAATTTGCACATTATATATGTGAAGCCATATGTGACTCTGTCGGAACCGCTCCAGTTTCCTATTCCTTGCAATGTGTTGTGCTGCTTTTAGCACACAGAAACATACGCCTCCTATCACTCATATTGACATGCCATCAGTTTGATTGGACCATTTCTCGACCGCTGGAGACTGGAGTAGCACTGCTCAAGACAACGGGTTACCAGGTCCAATTTTTCCCTAAAATGATTAATATGTTCAAAACATTGCCACACTGGGGTGAAAGCAGGACTGCATTTTTGGCCAGTTAACGTGCTCAGCATCCTACATACAAAGGTAAGTTTGGCTCTGCACCCAGCTGACAAAACAGGCCAAAAGTTCAGATATCACAAGGAAGGTGCACTATAACCTAACAGAAAACAGAGCAGAACAGAAACCTAGAAATCTACTTATGTCCATTAATGGTTTTCTTTTCTTCTCCCCTGTGAATAAAGGCATAGGGAATAATAATGGGCTCTGTGCTTGTTAGCAGCAAAATACTACCATCAAGTTTGCTCCAAAACTCCTGTCCTCTGTCATGCGGTATCCAAAAGAAAAAGGCAAAGCAGTTCAAAGGCAGGAGGGAGTCTAAGTTCAACTTGTTGAGCAGAGTTTGATACCTTTGAGTCTCATTAATATTTATGCAGGTTGGGAGAATAGAAACTCTGTGCAACAAGTATGGAATATATGTACTCAAAACTCCACTCAGTGTATAGACATACACACACATATCTTCCCCTGTACAAGTCAGTGGCACTCGGTGTTTCACCGTTCTTAACAAATCATTGTGCCTCAGTCAGAGTTACACCTCATTTCCCCCTCCCCATAAATATATTACGATCACATAATGTTTTAATAACTTCACAGGAAAATTGAAAATAAGGCAAAGATGACAACTTATGGATATAAATTTCAACAGCCTGTTTTTTTTATGAAGTCATTAAATGCTTCGAATTGAACAAAAGGTAGGCTCATAGCTTTGTTTAGCAGCGAATTGGAAATACGATGAAGTCTATAACTCTGGGAAAATAAAACCAACTTTGTCGACTAATTTTCCTTCCATTAGGCTCCACAATTCAACAGGCAATGATACGTTTTTAAGAGGATCAGTAGACATCTTGATGAATTCCCAGCCTGACCATTGACAGTGATTTCATCACATCTCTTTCATTCACAACTACTTTAAGCAAATATGCTCTTTACTGTGATTGATGGGAAAGGAATGCATTTCAGCATATATATGAGGATGCTATGAAGAATAAAGCCACTTCTTCAGCTTAGCTTCTTAATATGATTCTGCTTTTGTCTTAAAATTAAGGACTAAATTTTTACGTGGGCTGAGTTTTAACCTTCTGTTATCTTATTTGCTGGAACTCAGTTCTTTGTTCAAACCACCTTTCAACCTGCTGACAGCAGCTCCAAACGTTGGGAAATAATGGCTGAACATGGCATCAGGTCTGAAAACCAAGGGTTAACCTTCACAGTTAGAACAGCCCAAATCAAACCCACCTCATCAGGAGACTCCGCATTCAATTGGCACTTTTAAAGTCTCTAACCCTCTATGTTGGTTCATCTCCCACAACAACCACTCTCCCTACTGGATGGGCTCAAAAGTGATTTTGAAGCAGTTCACAAGGAAGCAGGTGGCATCTTTGGGCTGAGAAGCTTTCCCAGAGCAGTGTGAAAGTCCGTAGCACAAGAGAAGCAGTCAGAAGCAGCAGCTGACAGGCTGGTGAAGATGCTTAGCGTGTGGAATTACAGAAGATGCTCTGCTGGTGCCTAGAAAATTCACATGCTGACTCTTCATGGAAAGAAATACTAGTCACCTTAATAAAAAAAAGTGCTCTGTGAGAAAGAATAGCATCATCAAAGTGCTAACTTTTCCTAAGACTGATTTATTATCTGCTGAGCTAATAGATTAACAAAACAAAACACAAACAGTGGGTGTGATATGCTGGAAAGTCACCAACCTGATGAAGATTTACATGTAGTGATGAGAGGGGAAAAAGCCATTGCTTTCCAATTCAACTCATTTGAACTTGTGCCAGGCGCAACAAGGGAATTGTGAAGATCTGATGCATGCATAATCCATGTGGGTGCACACGTACAACGGTTACTGTGAGATACACAACACATGCCGGGATGCTGCACTGAAAGCAGGTAAATGTACAAACAGTGAGAAAAAAACAGTGGTGGAAGTTGTATAGTACAAAGTACTTTGTGTTTGCGTGTGTGTCTGCGTGTGTGCTGGACATATGCTTGCAGGGGGTGTTATGAAAGCAAGGCTCATCTGACAAGCTTTTTAGTACTCCCACTGAAGTATGAAATTAGGCCTGGACTTGAGCAAAGAGCTCACCTTCCCTTGGAGGCAATACCACAAACACAGGAGAATGGGGAGATGGGATAGTGTGAGCAAAATATCTAGGTCCCATGTCAACCTCTCTGCTTTCACTGTGGATGAGACCCTCCAAACCCCTCCAGCCCCTCCTGCAGCCCTTTCCCTTTCCTCTTTCTGACTCTTCAGGGTGGAAACATCACACAAAGGTTGACAGCAGCTTATTTCAAGCTAATGCTCCCTGAAGTTTTATGTAAGGGGTTAAAGACCCAAGTCTGAGTAGCTTGAACAGTCCCTGTTGGTAAAGCGGCTTATTGAAGAGCAAGAAGCTTGGTCTCAGACACAGGACTATGGGGCAAGGTCTCATCCTAAATCAGTAGGAATAATTTCTCTCTCACTAATTTGTGATCAACTTTGGGGAAACTCAGGGGATGTTTAGCAAGGAACACGGGTGAGGAGAGGCTTCAGGAAGCTCTCCTGTTGGCAGAAGACAGGCTGGGTAGGAGCACACAGAGCAATTACTCTTCTACCTGCCAAAACACTGGCATTCAAAAGATTGCATCTTCTCCTCAGTCCCCTTCTGCAGCATCACACCACCTACCAGCCAGAGACAGCAGGAACTCCAGACTGTCTGGGGGAATGGATGTTTTTATGGACTAGCCATAATGACTCTACGGTGTCGTTGCTGGGCAGCCCAGCCCTCCCTGGAGCACCGCTGAAGAGTCCAGCCCAGCCGCTGAACTTCTTGATGTAGTAGCGAGCAAGAGTGAGCTGATCGCTGCATAATGCAAGTGAGACCCTGGTGAAATATCTGCCGTATTCAGATATATAAAGCAGCTCTTCCTCAGGCTATTTGCTCATAGGTCAATGTTGCCGTCTCTGTTACCCACCCACCCTTAACTGCTTTGAAACACACACTGGCATTTGTCAGTGAGATGGATACTACGTCCTTCAGGCCAGAGATGTATAGGGGGCTGTAGGGCTGTGTAAATCATCCTAGAAGCCAAGGCAATATCATGTTGTTTACTCCTCAGCTGCAAGCAATAGGGATCCAGCATGGGAGAAGAGGTGAGCACCTGCTCATGTACATGTTGAACAGGCCAACACCATCTTCCCAAGCCCAGGCTTGGGAGTTACAGGCTTGCTAGAGCAGAATTATCCATTATGTAGAAAAGCAGATGAAGACTGAGAAAAGAATCCCTTATTAATCAATAGCTGAACTCTTTAAGCAAATCATTTTCAAATTTAAGAGCTGTGCTAGCACTGGAAGATCCAGTGGGGATTACAGCAGCGGTTTTACAGCACAGAGTGCCACCGACATGAACATAATTTACTGAGCCTTTAGAAGGAGGAGGGTGAAATTGGACTGTGGTACAAATCATATTATTACTGTAAGTTTAGTTTGCCAGACACAAATATCCTTCCAACCAGGTAGCCTAGTGCTATAAGCTAACATATGTCAGACTGCCATAGACCCCCAATTTAGTTTCCATTTGGCTCAGTGGGAATTAATTGTTAGGTTCTGGCTTCTTCTGTTTTCTTTTTAATGTCAAACACCCATCCAGTGAGAGCTGCAAATAATACCTAAGGGTAAATTGTGAGCTCATTGCTCGTTTAAGTCACATTGAGTGAGAATACTCCCTAGCTGCGCTCTGTGAATCAAAGACAGAGCATATGCAATCATCTGAAGCAGCAGCAGCAGCCGCATTTCCCAGAAAGCTTTGGGAAACCTGACACGATTACCGATCAATACCCTCTCCAGTTAATTGATGAGCCAGGGAGCCAAAAGGGAAAAAGAAAAAAGAAAAGAAAGAGGCTATCAATAAATAATCTTAGTTAGGAAACTGAGGTCTGAGGAGAGGTGCTTGAAGTTTAAGGGAGGATGCCCATACCTGGGAAGAAAAATGAGGATTGAGGAGAAGAGGAGCATTCTCAGATAGTTGTGTCTTTTGAAGATAATGGGCATGGCAGAAACTGAGTAAGATGCCATGATGAACCCTGGAGAGACCTAAACCATTGGGTCCTAAAGGCAAACATCTGCTCATTGCTACTGAATTGCTACCCAAGACTTCTCATCCTGACCCTCTCCTTACTCCCACTCTGGGAAGCCTTACTCAGTCCCTGCTCACACTGAGCCAGGTCTTCTTTCAATTATTCAGGGTTGAAAATCTCTTCTGTGTACAAAGGGGTCGCTCTGAACTGGACCCAGTTTAGGAACCCAGCTGGTGCCTTCAGTCCAAGTCACAACAGAGTCCTGCAGCCTGGCAGGACTAAGCACAGCAGAGGAGACAGTCCCAGGAAGGCAGCAGAAAGGCCAGTGATCAGGACTGATGTTCATCAGCAGAGTTACAGAGGTGGCAGTGAGTGATGAAGGATGGGAAAGGCAGGAGTCTGAGCCTCTCAGTCCTGAGGGGAACGAAACTGCAGTCTTGTGCTTTAGTGAGTGTGTGAACTTTGAAGAGGAGGTCTTCAGTTTTATGAGCTGGAAATTCACTCAAACATGTAAAAATAAAAATGAGCTACATTTATAAAAAGAGGCCTCTGATTTCGTTGAGATGCTCCGAGTCTCTTGAGGACCTACCAATAAATTTCTATGAGCATTATGTATAGTGGAGAGAAAACTGTCTCTGTGAACTGAAGTCCAGTGCTGCCCCAAATACATGTGACTCATTTACTCTCTTGCAGCATAAATGCTGTGCAGGTTAACAGGCAAAGTTCTTTACTTCATTAAACCAGTTCCAGACCATCCTCATCAAGCCCAGTTAATGAGCTGGGTGAAAAACTTTGAAGAGGCTGGAGAACAGAGCAAGTAAGTTCACCAAGAGGCCACAGGGCAAAGCTGAGGAAGGTCCTGGCCGCTGTCATCTGGCAGTGACAGCAGTAGCCCCACTGGCTGCTGCTTTTCAGCCTTTCTATGTCTAGACATTTGCAGACACACCAGCCATCATCCATGAAACATTTTGGTACACTAGCAGGAAAGAGAATCATGATCAGGTACAATTCAGGTAGACCTTGCCTTATGGCCCTCTAGACTTTACCACCCATCAAAACTCAATATATGCCCTCTCTATTTAGGTCTTTCAGAGTTGCAGCAAAGGAGTTACCAAAGATACTTTCTTTTTGCTCTAGTAGAGAAAGCTGGGGCAAAGGATATGTGAACATCTGACTCACCCTAGGCATTATCCATTTGCCCAGGAAAGTGCGAAAAGTTGCTGTGCACAGGGAGAAGTCTTCAAAGTCAGAACACAGGACATGTGGTACCCATTTATTCCTCCTTGTGCCCCCAGCAGGAGATACTCTGGCTGGAAGGCAGTGTTGTCTCCTTTAAGTCTCACGTGGTGGGGCTTCTGGGACAAAGAGATGCAGGAGGTTCTCAGCAGTGTTTCTGACCCTGCTCAGGCTGAGCCAAGCATCGTTCACAGGGCAGACACAGTTTAAACCAGCGCTTCCCCAAACAATCATGGTGAAAATCTCCAAAAACAGCAAGTATCCAGCTGTAGGAAAGCAGGAGGGAAACAAAATTGTATTTCTTCTAGTGGGATAGTAAATTATCAAAGAAAGCATCAGGGAAGTTGTGGTCGAGGCTAAGGGCAGAGAGGTTTGGCCTGCTATCCTGTCACATACCTCTTCTGTGACCCTGTGTCACCAGCTCTGAGGCTGAGTGCCCCATTTAATGAAGTGCACTTTGTCTACCTCTTCTAAAGAGAGCCAGAGCTCTCCAGGGCAGACAGTATCTTTCTAAGGATTTGTGTACCACCTCTCTGTGGGCACATCCCACTGCAATTAGGGACGGGATTTCAGCTTTGCAGAAACGTCCACCCTGAAGCTGATCTCTCTGCTCACGTTTGGATATGAGACACTTGCTGGCACTGGCTGCAGCTCCTGGGTAAATACCCTGGGCACCAGCTGGCCAGGACAGTCTGATCTCCTGCAGCTTCACAGCTATCAGTTAGGTGTTAGGCTTTCACTGCTGGATGAAGCCAGCTCAGCACAGTCATATGGACTGAGATTAGAGCCCTGAACATAATTCAGCCTTTTCCCATACCAGCACTAAGTACCCTGATGCTTTTAAGTCAGTGGATCAGCAGGTGGTGCAGAGCCCAGTTTGAGGTAGGACACAGAGGAGTCCCTCCCAGGGGTTATCAGAGCCCTCTCCCTCCCAGCACACCCACCGTTCTCCCCTTCTATCCAGCAGCTCTGCACCAATGCCTTGCTCCTATGGAGGAGGAGGGCTTGGGCAGAAGGCTGAGGGGGACCATGAATTGCTTCCCATGCTCCCCCACCACTGCTGGAGCAGTGTGGGGATGGACATAGCACTGCCCCAGCTCCGGGAGGAGTGAGGGAGGCTGCCAGAGGCAGAACACCATCAGGACTGGGAGCATGATATTAGTATTACAAACATAGCCTCTGTGGCTTCCTAATGTTAGTATCATTGACTGCCTTGTTGGTCAGGAGTCACCCTGTCTCTCTGTCACCCACTGCTAACGCAGAATGGGACCCAATCACCTGGTAGAAGGGCTGAGCCCAGAGTCCACCTCATCCCAGCTATGGAGAGACTCAGAGCCCATAAATTAGGCCAGACATCTGTCTCTCAGAGCCTGAAACTCAGGCTCCCTCCATGAATGCCCACTGGAGCTCTGTCGTCCTGTCACTCTGGCTTCGAGTCACTTCACTGCATACGCCACTATTTCACCCCTCAGAAAACAGGGCAATATTTGTCCTGACTTGTGTCTTATCGGTATCAGGAGGCTTCATAACTGACAGCCAGGATAAAGGTGTTGAAAGGGGCTCCGAGCCTGTTGCTTTTATTGAGCACATGGGAAAGGCTGTTTTATCAGCTGTCACATGTACTAACGACAACACCCTCTTGTCTTTTGGCCGAGGAGCTGACACGCTTCTGTGGGTAATCCTGGCCTTTTAAGGGGCCATTTCTGAGCCACTGTTTCGAGCTGCATCTGTCTGTCTTGTTATTCTCCAGGATGACAGCAGGAATCGGTGCAGTGTTTTACCTGGTTAACCCACGGAATGCTGTGACTGTGGTGAAGGATCGTGTATCTCCCCCCCATCAGCGCAGAGCAGCCCCAGCAGAAGCCTGGTAGATACTAAAGTAAGGAAAATATGTGTTTGCATGTGTGTGCACGCGTGTGTACGCGCATAGAAATAGGGAAAGGGGAACAAGGGCGCCCCTTTGAAACTCCTTCTTGTTCTTCCCTTTGATGTGATGGCAGGGCTGGTGCACACACACACAACCTCGTTGCTTTGATAAATCCGTGCCTCACAGGCAAGATTTCAAAGGGAATTTTCAAGCGTCTTCCCTCCCCTCTCCTGACAGGTTTGAGCAGGGGAAGGGGGAAGTGAAGAGGTTGGGGCATCAGCTGTGGAAGGCGCAGATGCGATAACCATTGGCAGCACTGAAATCACCCTGGGCACAGATGCGGGTGGAAGGATGGACTCTTGCCTTGCTCCTGCCTTCCAGGTTGGTGGAAGGTGCTATGCCTCTGCAGCAGGGCTGCCAGATGTGCAGATAAGTGCTCTCACGAGGGTGGGAGCAGGGAGAGATCAAATATTACTCATTTGGAGTCTCTAAATGAGGCTGGTGTCTCATGTCTTCAGAACAGCAGTTTTGCAGAGACCGGGAAGGGATCCCTGTGCCCCTGCATATGGGGAGAGGGAGGCTTCCCTCTATCCTCAGCTGAAAAATGAGACACTGTCTGAAGTCAGAAGCAGGATTTGGAGCTTCTGATTAAGAAAGAGTCTAACGTAGGAGCTGGAGACCCCCCAGAGGAATCTGACTATAAGAGTTTTAGTGGGAAAAAAAGGACACCTGCAAGAAGAGATTGTAACCTCTAAAATGTTTGCAGGGTGAAAATTCAGTCTCATTAGTCACCATGAATTTCACCATCACCTCCAAAGAAAAGAGGCTTGTTTGCCCTTCTTGGTCTAAAAGTCCCAACTGAAGCAAGAGCGTGTCTCGCACGGATCCACTGCACAGTTTCATGCTGCCGTCCCCATCAGCTACATGGGCCACCCTTCCCCAAGCACCGCGTGCTTCTGCACCCATCCAGGAGTCCTGAAATATGCCTTCACATGCCCGGCGGGCTAGTGGTGGGTCTTAGAGAAGAGTCAAGGGAAAGAGGGACCACTGAAAACTACCTTTAATATACATGCGGGTAATGAACTGCATGCAGGCACGATAAAATCATCAAAAAACATGAAATCTCATAACGACAGATTTGCTCTTGCTCTGGGAATGTTACCAATTCTGATACATGCACAGCTCTGTCCGACCCTTTTCAAGAGCAGAAGTGGTGGCGATGCAGGTGGTACATATAAAATTTAGCACACCTCTCCCACGAAGAACACCTTTTCTGCCAGAATATGTGGCAGAGGTTAGCTTAATACACATGCCAGCTCCAAAACCTGCTGCTTTATTATGAGAAGCTCAGGGTGGGTGGACGACCGTGGATAGATCACAGGGATTCAGAGAAACTGTGGGAAAATTTTCATAAAGTTCCTCTTACTTCACTCAAAACGCTCAGTTCTTTGATTTCTCCTGTTCGTATTTCCCCTGAAATTATGCATTTTGATGACAGTTCATAAAAAAATCATTTTTTTCCAAGAAAGTCCTAATAATTTTGTTAGTTGGGGTTTTTTATGGGATAATAAATTGCCTTCAAAAAGGATTTGAATTTTTATTTTGGGGGGAAATTGAGTAATTTTATCATGGCAAAGTTGAGAGTAATTTGGAAGCCACTGTCAAATGTAGACAATACCCATTCTTTTTTCCATGTGAAACATTGCTTTCCTGATCTTGCCACAAATCTCTTTTATTTTTCTCTGCACATTTTTTTAACCACGTTTTCCCCAACCAACTTACATACAGATGAGCAAAATAGTTCCTACCATATGATTCTCATACATCTATCAAACCTCAGACTTCTGTCAGGGATACAAAAAAAAAAGACAATTATTTTATTTCTAATGGATTAACAACCTATCCATTACATTTTATATTGAGGGATTTGGATTTATTTACAGAGCCAGTGGAATACTTGTCTGAATTAACAATTTTTGCCTGGTTTATAGTGAAAGCAGAAAACCCCTCCTATTTCACCTTTTATGTGATATTATAAATCAGTTTAGGTTCATAAGGAATTCTATGGTTTTCTACTCCAATATACCGATAGAGCAGCATAAAGGGCTTTAGCATGAATTGGAAAATGGAAGTAGTCACTATATACTGCATATTGCCAGCAAACAATATGACATCAATGTGTTCTTGTAGCAGCAACATATGGTTTCCAAAAAAATCCATCCTTAAATATACATTGATTTTACTGAGATGGGAAACTTCAAATGAAAAACCTGTAGGAGATAGGGTGGTGGACCTCAAATCAAATATTATGATCTGCTGAATCGAATCTAAATTTTAGATTGATCTCACAAGCAGCAGATTCTTGCCCGAACTTCTGCAGTGATTTGAAAAAGATGGTGTTCAGGAGTTTTGCATATTACCACAGAGATATGTAGCCAAATTACCTCTGTCAGGATGAGATAGAGATTCTCCTCTGACTACAGTGCCACAAGGCATCCTAAGAGCCCTGGTATGATAGATTATCTTGTGAAAAGGAGTTCAAAAGCCAGAAAGTACCTGAAATAAACCAAAATGAAACATGCTGATATTTCCTCATAGAAATTATTAGACTTTTTATTTTGCCAAAGTTGTCTATTTCGCACCAACCCGCTCAAAACCAAATATTGTAATGTCAGAAATTCACGCAGGGTTGCAGCTTGCATTTCCCATTAGCTCTAGCAACAAGATATTTATGTAGGGCTTGTCATTGTTCCATTCAAGTCTCTCCTAAACTTTAATTAATCTGTCCTTTCAACACCCCTGCAGCCCTGTAAAGTAAGGATACATCTGGTATTCCTTTTTGCATGATTAAATGCCTTGCCCAGGGTCACCCCAGGAGTATGAGGCAGAGCCAGAAACACAGCCTAGCTATTCTTAATCTCAAAAGGCTATCCTTCGTCAAATCTCAGCCTTTGACAAATCTTGGCAGAGGTTCAGTCAAGTCTCATCCTAAATTCCTTCAACAGTCGGTTCACATTCACTAAGAGCTGAGCTCCAGGGGCATACGATATTCAGCCAGGCTGGCTTCTGCATGTTTTCTTGGCCAATACGGCTGAGGGGTGCCATATCTGAATCAAGCCAAGGCTTTGAATTTTTTGAAATTCATCCACTGCTCATCCTTACTGCTCACACCTCCAGACAAAAGGAAGCAACTGCTCTTCTGGTACAGCTAGAAGGAAAAGGAACTTCTCTTTCTGCATTTATTTAATCGCATTTAGCTCCCTTTCTCTCTCTTCTTGCAAAATTTATAGCATATAAGTAAGCTATAAAAAGCAATGAGATGCAATTTATGCAAGTAACATGTTAGTGCACCATAAGTTCCTGTCCCTTCGATGAGTTGGACTGGGATAAATTTTTATGTCTGGGTTTCATGCTGACATGTCTTTAGGTGCTGGCCAATATGGCAGGTGTGAACTGGAGGGCACCTAATGTATCAGCCTTGCAAATCAAGGTCAACTACCCATATAAAGACCTGACCGAAATATTGCCAAATGGCAATTTCACTGTTCTACTTTGCCCAAGGGGAAGTGCAGCCATGGCCATTTGTTCCCTTCCTGGCACTCTTTGGTGCAACACATCTGTTGCTTCAGCTGTTATCAGAGCCTTTGGCAACTCCCTGCCCCTATCTGGTCTTTGCCAGCCTGCTTTGCATGGTAATTTGCATACCACATCCTTTCTGTTTGAAACCATGGCTAATGAAACAGGTGGCTGTCATTATTAGCAGCACTTGCTAACTAACTCCACTCCAGCACCACCACTTCTTGCAACATGCCAGTGCTGTTCCTTCCTTCCGCTGTGTTCTGGTGGGTACAGCCACCCCGTTCCCCACAGTCCTGCCATTCCTCCAAAAGGAATGAATAGGCTGCTACAAACCCACCCAGCATCCCCTTCCCGTAAGCTGAATACCCTCCCAGCCCAGCAATTCTTAACCAAACTCTCTGCTGTGCCTGGGGAAGGGGAAGAGCAGGTGAACAGATGGAGAGGGCTGGAAAGGCTGGACAATGGCAGTGCCACAGCCGCAGGAGATCTGTTACAGCAGGACCTCCGCTATGGCACAACTGCTGGAGCAGAGCTGGAGATGCTGGAAGGAAGAGCTGACCTGTGGGGTTCGTGGCTTGGCCAAGCTGGCCCCATCCCTTGCTGCTTTTTCATCACATATCTAATTTCTCGCCTCCAGTCACCAGTGAGTAGGATTGGCCTTGGGACTTCCACTCTGAGCAGGGCTTTGTGAAACAGTATGAAGAACAGCAGAGAGAGATATCACTGAAAAGCATCCTCGTTCCAGCAGAGCATGGCACAGAGTGAGCTTCCCTGGGAGCAATTCATGAAGACATGAAGTCAAATGGAAGGACACATGGTCCTGTGGGTCAGTGCCACCAGGCAGCTCTGAAAGGCATCCTAATCCTTCAGTGTCAAGCCCTCTCCACTGGACCACCGGCCTCACTGAAAGGCTTCTTGCCACCACGTCCTCAAAAAGTCTTACTTCCAGTTGTGCTTTACTAAGTTATATTCTGGTCCACTCAAAAGCAAACCCTTGAGAGGACATTTCAGAGTCTTCTTTTCCTACTGAGGAGAACAACCAACCATCTGAATCGAGTCTGGTTTTGAAAAAGCAAGAAGAAATTAATGGCATATATTTTAGCATAGCACATAGCATAGATATATCTGCTTTTTATCCTGCGCTACAATAGAATTTCCACTGTCCTCGGTGAAAACATTTCTCTATTAATGAAATATATTAAATATTGCTATAATAAACAACCATCATTATGTTTCTTGGGGCTCCCCCAGTCATGGCTCACTGTACATCATTAGTAGAACAGTAAAATAAAATTACAGCTTTATAATAAAAGAACACATTCTGTATGGTAATTTACCCCTTCAGGAGACATCCTCTCAAATTCATTAGATCACAATACCGATTTTCTACAGTTCTTTGAGGAACACAATGTTGAACATGATACGCTGCTCTCGAGTCCTCTAGAGAGGAGCCATCATTCTCATTTCCATCAGTGGGGCTTACACAAACAGAGGTATGAAATTCAACAAGATTCAACTCCATTATGGTTCCTCCCAAAAGATGTCTCATGGGTCAAAGGACTGATTCAGAGATACCCCAAGCTTCTCTCTTTGCACCTAAACATCTTGCTACAGAAGATGACTTGGGTAAGTTTTTTAGAATTTGCTATAAACAAACATCATTTGCTACGGAAATATCCTGCATTATCTTTTGTTCAACAGTGTTGTAAATTTGGACTTTGAGTGACCTCAGGTAGAGATTTACTTGAATAGTCTTTTGCCGTGGTCTGAATTCACATTTGACCTTTTCTTTGATAGGTGGTATGGAAGTGTTACGGTAATGAGAGCTTCCACTTGAAGGAAAGCTCCAAGAAAGGGTCTTCTCAAGCTGTATGTCACTGTAAAACACAGACAGTGTTTTTATGATCACAATTTTCTTTGCTCAAAGTCTTACACAGCCATAGATCCTTGAAAATTCTCCCGTTTTTTGTTTCCAAGGGAAATTTTGCAGCAGAAATACAATGCATTCTAAACCACATAAAACAACCCTGGAGGAATTTCAGAAGTCCAAATATTTTGCTTTTCTCCTTTATTTACATTCCATTTGTTTGTTTGATTTTTTAAAAAAAAGTTCTTTGCATTCTTATGTTGGAATAATATTATCTGAGAAACCACATAGTCATGCCTTTTCACAAACATAATGCAGTTAAGGAATAAGTAGTAATTTAAGAATGCTCTTAAAATAATCTTGCATGGCAAATCCCTTTGTTTATGAAGATTAGAGAACACATATTAAATTTTTAAGCCCAGTGTACTTTGTGTCACAGCAGTATTACAGACACATTCATGGATTCACTGTAAGTCATTCTTAGTGTTGAATACACCCAAGAAAAAATATTCTTTGTATAAACTTGGATAAATCTTGTGCCACTTGGGTATAACCTGTTTCCCTATTGACAAGTCAAAGACACGAGGAGTTGAAGGATCTACCTGGAGACAAGAAGTTACGGTTTCCAACACCCTTCCTATCAGGTTTTACAGGGTTCACACAAGAAAACCCAGTAGTTCGGGACCATCGCTTATGTTTCCATATCCCATATGAGATGATGGTTGTCTCTCAGCTTAAGCTATGACAACCAAGAGCAGGTAACCTAGAAGAAAAGACATCTGAAGAAAAGGAAGGAAGCACTTGACGAAGCCAAACAAATTACCTGATGCTCATCATACTACTGATGCTCACTGGAGCTAGCATGTTCCTGCTCAGTGAGAGCCAGTCAGAGCTGCAGAGAGAGATTCCTATCTGTGTTGATTTTAATTCTTCATATGCCCGGCACAAAATGTATCCCATCCTCCACTCATGCTCCATCCATGGAAAAGGTTAAGAAATTCTTTAGCAAGGAGCAGCATACCACTGTCAATCTCTGTAGCTATGCCTGTTGCCATTTGCAAGGGACTAGGGAAGTCAGGAAGCTCTTAGCCACTGACAAACGATTTCACCCAATAAACGGTGTTGGTATTAAGCTTTTAAAGGCTGGTAAATCTTCTGCTCTATTAAGCCCAAACCTACGGAACCCATTAATTGGTGTCTTTCTTACAGTGAAGCACTGGTTCTAATTTGACATATATTTTATGGATCACTCTACCCCTTGGTTCATAAAAATGATCCGACTTCTCCTCGCCTCACTGGTCGAGGCCACTTTCCAAATGCCTGTCCATAATCTTAGATGAAAAATTATAGCCCTGGAAAGGTGATGTGTCAGAGGAGTGAGAGATGCACCAACACACATGCAGATGCGAGGCAGCAATCTGCTGAATTAAAATTACAGAGAGAGGAAATGATGAACCGTCTTGTTAACTCATCTTGTCACTCCGATGGCCTCAATCCTCACTCCATGTAAATAAACAGGGGATGGGGGGAAAAAAAGAGCATTATCAAAGCACAGCTAAACCAAGAAAGTACTTGGGTCATCACCCGCTCTAAGCGACATCACTAATGATAGAGCTGTAGCCTCATGACGGTTTGGTCACCCCAGCCTGGCCATGGCATATTGAATATGTGATCAGATCCTGCAAGAGTCTGAGCACTGCTAGGGAAGGTCTCGGCACACCCAATTCCTCTGGCTGTATTGGTCATTCAAGGAATTAATCCAACAATGCTCGGTGCTTAACAGAAAAGAGCCCACACTAATCTCCGAGTGTTTCCTTGTTTTAAAGCTTGACGACATACATGTTCCATATAGACATTTTTTTCTCTTTAAGATTCTCTCCAAATATTGAATGAGCTTTGCAAGACAGAGGCTTTTCCACCCACTTTTTAATCAGCTAGTTAAATACACAAACAAGCTGAAATTTCAGGGTGCTCAAAAGCAAAGGCTGTTGTTCAATACCAGCAGCTCAAAGTGATGAATACCACACTTACTTCTATCTGAAATGCAGAAAACAGCTTCACACTTTAATAAAGCCACTAGGAAAACCAGAATGGAAAAGCTAGCCACATCACAAAGCCAAAAACAATTTGATGGTTTTGGGAATGGTGTTTGATCTCATGTTAAACAAAGTCCTCAGTAAATCACCAGGAGACACTGCTCCGGCGAAAGGGCCAGTTTTGTGTTAAGAGGCACACCAGCTTGTGAGGGTCCACGTTCAACATGGCACTTCTTATAGGAGGGGCTGTGCAAGTCCAAGGGCCCTTCTTAGCTCCAGACTTGCTGATTCTACTCTGCATCCCTAATTACACCCTGAAAATTCTTTTGCTTACAGGGAAGTTGCTTTCTTATCCCAGCTTTTTTGTATATTTTTAAAGCAATAATACCTTCCAGCATCTGTCAAACAGCTTTATACATAAATGTATATGTCCATACTTATATGTACTTATCTATATGGATACAGCTACAACTGGTCCAGGACCTCTCTTGCGATCCACGAGCAGCTCGCTGAGTTAAGGGCTTGTGCTGGTTTCTCCTACGGACACAGGGTTTTGTGCCAAACCCTTCCCTTTCAGGCTGGGAGGAAGACTCTCAGCTGAAGTTAATGCAAAGGCTTGGGGAAAAGTTTAGACCTGAGTATTTCAGAGAGCCATATTCCACACAAGACCGCTGCTAACTTTGGAAAATGAAAGTAAAATATTGGCAACAACAATAATGGTAACAATACTAATAAAGATTTTTCCCCTTCATCCTTTCCTTCCTTAATGAAAATGTGATAGGAAGGGGAAGCATTGCAAGAGCTCTGAGTGGCCTCCTTTTAATTTCCCCATCAGCTTCTGTTTCTGCAGACTTGATCTTCTGTTCATCAGCACATCAGCTGCACAGAGAGGGCTGGAGCACTGTGTGAAAGGCTGGGCTCATGGGCTACCCAGGCAGAGTGAATGTTACAGCCTCTCCAACAATGCTGTTCTCAAGTGGTTTTCTCATTTTTACAGACTTCAGAGGTCTTGGTTATTTCAGTGATGGATAACATGATCCACTTATCCAGCTGCCTGTATAAGTTCTCAGAAACTACAGTCTTTTCGTTTTTTGTTTCTCTATTCTTTTATATATATTGCATTTCCATCAGCGTGCGCTACTATCAGGCCCTTCACTATGATACTAGAGAGCAAAACTTGGCCCTAGAGACTGCACTCAATTTGAATGACAACAATAGCCAAATTTGATAGCAATAGCCTGCAAATTTTCAGCCATCAAAGTGCCTTCAAAAGAAATGTGGGAAATTGTTACATTTTTATTCTAGTTCCTACTTTTTTATCAGGTGCTTGGGAAGCACTGGTGGAGATGGGAGGGACTTGCTGGCAAAGGAACAGATTCCCCTCAAAAAATCAGATCAGAGGTCAGAAAAGGATTTTCTCTGAGGCACGTGTGAGCATCCAGCTTTTTCAGGCCTAAGTGTCCATGCTGCTAATAAAGTCTTAATTGAAATCCACTCTGGCCATCGGTTGCAAGGCTCCACCTGAGCCCAGACCTATGGATAGCATTCATTTAAAGCACATATTTTCACTGGGCTGCTGCTGACTTGGTAAAATTTGGTAATCCTAACTCCTGAAAATCTGTGAACCTGCCCCTCGTGCCGACAGCTGCTCGGTGCTCCGAGTTGCTCATGGGTTTTCTCCTACCCACAGCCAGACAGAAATAGGCTGCAGGAGCCAGATGGCATGCAGGGAAGTGAACTTTGTCCCCTGCAGCCATGAAGACTTGTCCTCTGGTGACTTCCCAGCTTCATCCAGCTCTTCTGGTTGCCGTCTTCTCCATCCTCCCTCACCCATCCAGCAGTAGCAGCTCTCCTGCCCTGCAGACACAGGCTGTGCTCTCTGTGCTAAAGGAGGGTCCCATTAGACCCCTGAGGTCTTTATCAATCTCTGGGGCAGCTATACACCAGAGGATATGCTCTCATGATCTCATCTTGATGCCCCTTATTGAACACAGCGTACAAGCAGAGGTGCGTGAAGGGTAGGAAAGAGAATGGGTGGGAAAGAGGCTTTTCCTATCCATATTTCTGTGTCATGAAAACACAACTCCATCCCCTGTAGCATTTAATCAGATCGCTTTAACTTTCCTCCCAGCACACAGGGGGAGGGGGAAAGTCCCTGGCTAAACCCAGAATGCCATTTTGTGGCAATTTATGAACAAACAAGCTTCCCATCAAACCAATCCTTAGAAATGTCACTCCAGGCTGGCACTAAGCAGAGATTAAACGATGGATTGTCAACCTTCCTTTTTTATTTGATGTTTTGAATTTCACTGTTCCTCTCTTTCATTAAAAATGAACTAGAGGGGGAAAAAAAGCAGAATAAAATAGAAGCCTTTTACATCTAAAAGTCAAGATAATTATCTCTTATATCCAACCCACTCCTCCAAGACTCTGAATGAAGCCATCATTAAAATCTGTGTCCATCTGGTGACTTTTCCACAGCTAATTAGGTGAAGAAGCCGGTTAACAGATATGTTCTGCTAAAATCGCTCTCTTCCTCTTTTTAAAAACTTCCAGACATGGCCCATGTACAACCTGGATGCTGCTTGTTCTGTCCCTCAGGTGCTAGGAGAACATGAGAAGAGACACAGTGGGAGATGGCTGCTTTGGTGAGCTGCTCACCAAGGCCCTTTCATGGCATCAGGGTTGGGAAAAAAGGAGGAATTGGATGCAAGAGACAGCAGGTTTGACTTCCACCATGCGGGAAGCCCTTTCGGGAGCTGGTCGGATGTTTTGTTGGCAATATTTCAGTGCGTTTCTGCATGGGGCTTCTTTTAATACTGTGATTTTCTCCCTGTGGTTTGTCAGGCACTCAGCCAGCCTACTAAAGACTCTCTACCAGATACCCATCTGCTGCATTTGTTAGAGCTTGTCACCCTAACACCTAAGGGCTGAAAGGTATTGATTCCTCCTGCGTCCAGATGGACGGTTGGTGGGATATCCCCTCCTCCTCCCCACCCTGCCCAGCTCTACTCTTGGCACTTAGAGGACTGCCAATTTTCAGGATAGCCCCAAACTTACAAGGAGACTCCTGTGGGAATGCTCCAAAACTGAATATGGTCCATACTGGCTATTTTAAATGTGAGTGGAGGAGTGTGCAAGGTGCACTGACTGTACTCCAGGTACGGTATTGTAGGCAGCATCGGTCTCAGAGTCCTGAAACATTCTCTAGGGTCACAGGAGAAAAATTCAGCCATCCTTACGCCTTATGAGAGACTGGATCTCGTGTCAAGGACAGTGGGCAAGTATCTGAGTGTGGCAACTGAGGGCATAAATCCCTTAATGATTGTGCCATCAAGGAGCCAGGAGTTCTGTCTAGTTATACGCATGGCACATTGCCCAGGGTCAAGGATGTCTGACTGATGGGCTTCCACAGCTCTGTCCAGACTGTAGCTCACTCATCAAACCTAGTTTTCCCTTTGCAGGTTTAGCTGGCAGAAGCCTGCTGCCCTTTTTCATGAAGATCCCAGGTCTCATAGCCCCATAACTCAGAACAGGATACACAGCACTCTGGTTTTGTGATCAGGCATGCAAGTAATTGCTGGCTCCTGTGTGTGTGCAACACAATTCCATGACGACATGCACATCCATCACAGGAGTGGCAAAGGCCCTTGGGGTCTTTGAGGACTTTTCTAGTATGCTGTGTGGTCCCTCCTGGTTGAACAGTCTTGCCCCCCTGCTTTGCTGCTCAGTGGTCTCTATTTAGCTGTGCTGTTTGAGAATATAAGCCCCTGAGAGTACGAACAGTCTTCCTCACTCCCTCTCTCTGGAAAATATCTGCCTTGGTTTGGCACAATTACATTAATATAGTTATAATTCTAGAAGGATTGTAAGAAGTGAATAATACAATAACTTTCCAATCTTCTCTCAAAGAGATGTAACAGAGACCACAAAGGCTCTGACACAAGGGAAGCAGGACACACTGACCCAAAAGGTCTTGGCTATTTTTAATTTCTCTGATTGAATTCATAAGAAGAGAAAATTACTGGAAGGATTTTCATTTTCATTTACTTCCAAAGTCTGGGTCCAAATGTTAAGAGAGCCCAGAAGGGTTAGTGTTCACTGGAGTTCATCTCCAGCCAATGACTCCCTGCTGCTCCTAGATTTACATCATGCAATTGTCACTACAGCTAGAGATGAGGAAACTTGATAAAATGAGCCCTGTATGGACAATGGATTGAAATAGAGCTTGGAGAAGAATTGCAGCAAGGGAGGGATTACAGGCCATAAATATATCACAAGAAAAAGACTTTTTAGGTACAATCATAGCTCACTACAGCGTCATCTAAACTGCTATATATCCTGTTTTGCACTCTACCATTCATGTGCAGTATAGGAAAAGCTGTACAATTCAAACACACAAAGAGGATGAACAAAGACTATTTCCTTTAATGGTACTGCAGTTTTCAGGAACACTGAGTTTCTTCAAGGCCACGCAAGGAAGGTGCTGAGCCAATTAAGATATTTTTCATATCTCGTGATAAGTTCACTGTATTGGAGTTAACTCTGCCTTGTACATCTTCATCAACAATGCAATATCCCTTATACCAATTTAATTTTACATTGCCAGCAAGATAAAGGCAATTTATAAGTTTCAATGAGCGCAGCCTGGCTGGGGTCCAATCCAATCCAGGGAGTGCAACGTTTGCTGGGGAATTGCTGAAGACCTTAATGTCTGGCATATGGTGAGCTGCTTTCATTTCTGACCTGTGCAATTAAGGTCAGCGGCAAAAATTACATTAAAACAGTTCTTTATTAATCATGTTCTATCTAGGGCAGATGATGACGACCTCTAAGCACAGAGATCCGGCAACCACAAAAGAAAATACTGTGAGTCTCCAAAGCCGCTCACTAACAAAGCTTTGCTGGAAATTTTCTTTGGTGTTTTGCCCATGGCTTCGAAACAATAAAGGTTGGTGGTCGTATCTTGGGGGGAATAATATGCAGAAGGAGGTCTTCATTTAAACTGTGGTGGATTTCAGAGGGATCTGACAAGGAAATCCACAGGGATTTTTTATGTGTCTCTACTGGTGAAACATGTACTAGTTCTTCAAGCAGGTGCTAGTTTCTGAAACGGCTCTGGGTATTTCTTCAGACATGACTGTCCTAAAGAACAACTGATGTCCCTTTTGGCATGCTGTGAAAATGGTGTTGTCTGGATGTTTGTGGTTAGCAAAACTTTTATTCTGCTGAAGCTCAGCTCTCCACTTTCCCCAAAGAGATGCAAATAAAAATAAATTCAGTGTGCCATGAATCTGCATCATGTAGTAGGGAGAAGGAAGCCACCCCTTCTGTCTCCAAAGGAATACCCACACAGATTTCTTCTGGACCTAATCCAAAGCCCACTTAGAATCTCAAATGTTTGCTTAATCCATTGTTGCTTGGGTCCTGTCCTGGTCTGTCATGACACATCCCCTGACCTTCCAATATGAGCACTTGCAGCAGAGGCCTGTGGAGCTATTGACCCATTTGGACCCAACTGACCAACAAGTCATACTGAGAGACTCTTCAGATCAACATGTGTTTCATCTTATTGATCTAACTGGCACCACAGACACATGGTAGGATGGATCCTATGACTGGAGTGTTGAGATGAAAGGATACAGGGTCTTTAGGAAGGACAGACAGAGGAGACAAGTAGAGGGGGTCTCCCTCTGTGTCAACAACCAGCTGAAGTGCACAGAGCTCTGCCTGGGGATGGAAGAGGAGCCAACCAAGGGCTTATGGGTCAGGATTAAAGGGAAGGCAGGGACAGGGGATGTTATAGTGGGGATCTGCTACAGGCCACCCGAGCAGATGACGCCCTCTATAGACAGATAGGAGTAGCCTCACATTCACAAACCCGGGTCCTCATGGGGGACTTCAACCACCCTGATATCTGTTGGAGGGAGAAAACTGCAGTGCACAAGCAATCCAGGAGGTTCCTGGAATATGTTGATGATAACTTCCTTCTCCAAGTGATAGAGGAACCAACAAGGAGAGGTGCTATAAAATTCAACAAGGCCAAGTGCAAGGTCCTGCACATGGGTCAAGGCAATTACATGCACAAACACAGGCTGAGCGAAGAGTGGGTTGAGAGCAGCCCCAAGGAGGAGGACTTGGAAGTAGTAGTGGATAGAAAACTGACTATGAGCCAGTAATGTGCACTCACAGCCCAGAAAACCAACCGTGTCCTGGGCTGCATCAAGAGAAGTGTGGCCAGCAGGTTGAGGGAAGTGATTCTCCCCCTCTACTCTGCTGTGGTGAGACCCCCCCTCCCTGCAGTGCTGGGTCCAGCTCTGGGGCCCCCAGCATAAGATGGACACAGACCTGCTCGAGCAGCGCCAGAGGAGGCCATGAAGATGCTCGGGGGCTGGAACACCTCCTCTGTGAGGACAGGCTGAGAGTTGGGGGGGTTCAGCTGGAGAAGAGAAGGCTCTGGGGAGACCTTAGAGCGGCCTCCCAGGACTTAAAGGGGCTACAGGAAAGGGGGGAGGGACTCTTGATCAGAGGGGTAGGGATAGGACAAGGGGTAACAGTTTTAAACTGAAAGAGAGTAGATTTAGATTAGATATAAGGAAGAAATTCTTTCCTCTGAGGGTGGTGAGGCCCTGGCACAGGTTGCCCAGAGAAGCTGTGGCTGCCCCCTCCCTGGAAGGGTTCAAGGCCAGGTTGGACGGGGCTTTGGGCAACCTGGGCTAGTGGAAAGTGGCCCTGCCTGTGGCAGGGGGGTTGGGATCAGATGATGTTTAAGGTCGCTTCCAACCCAAACCATTCTGTGAGTCTATGATTCTGTGATTCATCCTCTCATTGATGAGGCTGATTGTTGCAGATTTTTGCTATACAACTAATGAAGTGATGTTGTGACCCACAGTGCCATGAGCTCATACCCAATGTCTAGGAGAGAGCAAGGCAGGACAAAGGAGCAACAGACTGAAAGGCCGTGTCATTAAGCAGTGCCCTGATGATGACTCTGACCTACAAAAAGGAAACAATGTCAGAGTCAGTAGAAACAGAGTGATGGCTGGTCTGAAACATGAAGTAGTACAAAAAACCCAACACCCTGGAAATGAAATGTAAAACAGAGGAATCCAGTTGAAGGGAAAGATGAATTTCTAATTTCTATCAAGAGAAATGTGTAAATGAGGGAAAGACTATGTGAGCTCACATATCTTTATTCCAGCGTTCACAAGCATCTGCATTAGGAGCTAAGAATAGCAGTGCTATCTCATCTCCCTTCTTTGTTGTACATTACTAATGCTAAAAGAAAGAGGAAAAAATGAAAACAAGGTGTTTCTGTCTCCATTGTTCATTAAAACATCAAAAAAGATTCAATTTAAAAAGAAAACAATAGCCCAAAAGTTCTGTTTTACAGTCAAATATGTTTACAATCTCAATTAATAAAATGAAGAGTAAAGCAGGCTTTCTCCAAAGCTGGCCAGCCATCAGGAAACCATTCTGGTAAGATTCTCACTGAAAATACCAGCCTGTTTTCATGGTTAGGGGTTTTTTACGGCTATCTTTCCAATTTTATGGATGGTGCAAACACTGTGAATTTTTCTAGCACCTTGGGTGCCTGATTTCCCGTCAGGGTAAAGGCACACAGAGCCTCCACACCGCTGCCCGAGCTCTGTCCCACACTGGAGAGAAGCAGATGCTCTGTACATGCCGTATCAGTGTTCAATATTAAATAGTGATCCAGACTTAAACAAATCATTGAGCAAACCCTTTTAAAACTGAAAGCTGTATTAACTATCTCACTCTTTGTGGGATCGTGCTTCCAACTTGTTTGTTAAATTTCAAGGTTAGAGGAGAATCACTGTTGTGGGAGAGTTTTTTGTTGCTAGCAAAGGTGCATGAAAATCTCCTTGGGACTGTACATGTTCGCAAGCAAAGATGGGGCACAGCTTTATGTAAACCAGGCTGAAAATACTTGGGAAAACCTTGGATTTGATAGGCCTCAAAGGTCGCTGACTGTATCCGCATTGTTTTTTTCCAGTTGCTGTGTGAACTAGCAGACAGCAGGATGCCGAAACCTTGGCCTCCAAAGTTCAAGGAACCCTTTCAAGTTACTTCGCCAATGTCAACCCTGTAGCCACAATCTTGCCACTCACTTTGAGATGAACTTTCCTTCGTTGGATCTTAAGTTGCTGACTGAAAAATGCTCATGGAGTGGGTGTATATTTGCTTTATACATGTAACAGGGGCAGGAGCAGCTCCCTCTCACCAGCCCATCCCATTGTGATCCTTTGGGAACCTCTGTTGCTGGTGCTTAATGTCCCCGAAACTCTCCGAATAAGAGGCATCTGTTCCTATACAAATGTCAGGCTTTACTCCACCCTACCTAAAGTTAGCACAGCCTCACTGTTATGTCTATTCTTTGTAAAGGAAATATCAATTTACAGGGATCCAGCCGCTTTCTAGCCAGGTCTGGACAGGTATGAAAATATCAAGTGGCTCATAAGAGGACACTTAGTAAGCTGTGGCCTCCGCGGCAGCCTCTGCTTGCTGAAGACTTCTTATGCAGATTGTTTGTGTACTCAGATCTCTGCTGCTTCTCTCACTGACTACAACAGACCTCCGAAAGCCATGTTCCCAGGAAACATGAGAAAGGCTGCATGTAAAGCTGGGACAGGGCGCAAGCAGTCTGCTGTTGGGACCACCCACCTTTCAGCCAGGACTGAAGAGCTTTTCCAGATTTGGTACTGCTGCGATTGGCTCTTTTTAACATGCGTTTATAATAGAAATGTAAATCCTGGTTTCATCGGCTTCTGAGCGAACACATCCAGCCATTACCAAGCCTGACTGTGACTTCAGAAGTTATAAACACGCTGTGCCATGCTGTGTCTGTCTGTCTGTGCGTTGAGCAGCATCTTGCAGCGGTGGAGGCTGTGCCTGGAGGTGGAGCGTGCAGCTGCACACCCCCGTCTTGCCTGCTGCCCCTACACACCCAGTCATCCTACCCTGGCTCACTTTAATTAGCCCCATAACTTTCACCTTGAATAAATAAATGCCTTTGCTTCTCTTCTCTCCCCTTCATCACCTCTGTGAGGATTACTTTCACTCTGTTTTGTAACAGGTTTTTTTAACTAATTCCTTTTAAACGTTAGCTGCATGCTACCTTGCCCTTTCACCTTGCTGGTGTGACCTCCTTCTCTTTCCATCCACCTGATACGTGTAGATCAGGACTTGTGTTATCCCCATGATAGGTTTATTTATCACACTCTAATGATTCTTCTATCCACGCTCTGCGTCTCAAAGGCTGGCTCTCAGGGAAGGGGGCGAGAGGTTGCTGTGTAGCAATCTTTGTTTATTTTAAATCGCAGTAAACCACTTGAGCTGTAGAGGTGGGAAGAAGAAACCTGTGTCCTCTTTTTTTTTTTTTTTTTTTTCTTCTTTTTAATGGAAAAAATACACTTGCAGCCTGGGCTTCATTGCACATGAACATTGCTAGCTGGAAACATCTTACCAGTTGAGAGAGAAAGAAATATACAGCTACAAGATGTATTTTAGCCCCACTTTATGTCTTGAGTGAGCAACAATATGTGACACATAGATCAAGATAAGTAGCTGTGCAGGCTCACATTGCAGCAAGCATGCCGATGGGATGTTTTCCAGGCACAGATCAGTTCACAAGCCAGTGCTTTATGCCCTTGGTCCCAAGACCATTCACATCAGGCATGTGCAGGACCAGCTCTGTCTCAGGGACTGAACTGAACTGAATATAGTCTGGAAACAGGGCTCTGTAACCAGCTGGAGAGGGCAGTGTAAAGTCTCTTCAGGTTTTAGGCTGACTTCAGGATAAGATATTAACATCAGGTCCTGCAAAGCCAGCTGATGCACAGTTAGTCCATCAATGGTTTTTGAGCAAATCTGAACTATCAGAGCAAGCATCCACCAAATCAGTGCTTTAAATTGTGCAGTCACAGTGTACCTGGTCCAGTACTGGAAGTTTTAAATCTGGATTTATTGTATTGTATATTGGGATTCAAAGCCCAGAGTGTCACAACGGTTCTGTGATCCCCTCGGGTTAAATTAAGGTGAAACGACACCAAACCAGCAGTTAAAATGTTCTACTTGTGGTAGAAAAGAATTTAAACTTGGAAAAGGATAATAGGCAATGTGGTCTTTTATAAATCTATAAGAGAAGAAAGGAAAGGAAAGAAAAAGAAAGGAGAGAAAGAGAGTCAAAGCAATCCGGATCACCAGCCCTGCATCCAGCACTGTCACAGGTCCCGTAATCCTGGGTGGAGGGTGCACAACCAGCAAAGTTTTCTGTTGCCTTTTAAGTTCATTTTACCAGCTGATTAGCATACTAGATGAGGAGGGGCAGGGATTCCACAAACTCATTTCCATGAGAGATGAGGAAAAAGGTGGCGCAGAGGTTCCAGTTGAGTCGGTGGTGGTGGTCGTTGCCCAGCTTTGGCTTTTCCTCTGTTCCCAGAGACCTTATCAGTCATCCCAGAAATGCTCACCTCTCATCAGTTCTTGTTACCACTTCAGTGGCCAAGGCCCATTAGTCATTAGCAAGTCATTAGCAAGGCAAGCCTGGTGTCTGGCTTACACAATAGGGTTTTGCTCAGTCTATGCCTGCCCCTTTGAGGCTTATCTAAGCAGTTTGTCAATGCAACTGCAAGGGAGAGGGGGGTGCATCCTTCCATACACTCCCGCTTCCTTGGGGGACATTCCTTACACTAATCCAAAGGCCACAGCTTGCCCTTGAGGTTTTCTGTGTCGAAGGTTTGAGTCCTTCCTTCGTTCAGTTCCTTACAATCTTCCAACAGAAGGTGTAAGAGTCTATTGGTGTGGTAGGAAGTAGTTGTGTGTCTTCAGTCCCATGCCAAAGTGACCTGTATCTAACCAGAAAATGTTATATAGATCTCATCTGTAGGAAGTGTAGGATACTGTCTGTCATGTGAGTCTGCACTGGGGACGAACAACAAACATCTGTCACCAACCTTAACAGAGGACAGTTCCTGTTGGTCAGTGCACAAATAAAAATCATAACAGGAGTAAAGGTTGCAGAGATGAATGGCAATTGGTAAAACATCTGCAGCGTTCAAGGTCCTGGGAACTTTTCATCCATACAAGTTAAACATCCCTTCATTTCTCCTTCTAATAACTTACAAGCCCATTAAAAATATATATCTACGTATTCCCTCACCCCTAACCCTCCCCAAAACCAAATCTTTAATCAGCTACACCTTTTAATGCAGAATCAGCAGCAGCAGCAATGAAGAATGACCCTGTAGTAGCAGCCGCGGTGAGGCAGGGATTGTTTTTTTTTTTCTTTCACTTTTTTTTTTTTTTTTTTTCTCTGCAGCTCCAATTGTGCCTTTGAAACATCTTTAAGCACTGGAGCTTTGTCCCTTTCATTTCCTCCTCCTGTTCGTGAATTTTCCAGATAAAGTCTCTGGGAAAAAGTGTTTTCATTGTTATTAGCAAGTCAGACATTTCTGCTCTTTCCTAAGGTATATGTTATCCTTCTGGGCTGTGCAGTCATACGCTGGCTTGTGTCTGGACAATGCTTGGCACATGTACTCCCTGTCCAAAAATGAAATCTCAAGGCACCATTGCAATGCAAGAAATAGTCAAGGTAGAAACAATCATCCTTTTTAAGAGCTCCTCTTATTCCATAATATTCCCCCATACATAGCATCTGAAACTCAGCTCTTAAATTCAGGGTGACCCAGAAATTTTTAACAGAAGAGCTGAAGACAGAACTTTAGTCTGCTGATACAATTTTTATTGCCTCTCATTAGAAAACCATATCCATTAGGTGACTGATTTTTATGTGTATTTTGAGTCAGTTATATATATATTTGAGTCAGTTATATATATGCTATACTGTGAAAAGTCTTGGCTCTTAGAAACATCACCTCTGTGTTGTGGCACTAGTGAGGGTATAGACGGCGGCTCGGGCAGGTTTCCCAAAGAGTTCCATCAACCCACATCAAATGTGACATGCAGCAGCTCCTGCCAGTCCAGCCTTGCCCACTCCCAAAACTCTGTCAAAGAGCCCCAGACCTGAAACTGCCTATCACCCCAAGAGATGACGAGGGGCTGGAGAGAAAAGGACAAACTCCTTTCACCAGTAAAAAGAAATCAAGCCTTAAAGGCAGCTTCCAGAGGAGAAAACTGGTATATTAACGTCTTGCTGTCCTGGAACAGATCTCAGTAAAAACCAACAAGCCTTACAGTACAAGTTTCAGTATTTTCTGTACAATTCTGCTCAGCATTAGTTATAAATCCTGTAAGGTGATAGACTATTTGTTCTCACACAAATAAAATAACAAATGGAGTGGAGATCGCAGAGAGCTGACAATCACCGGAGGCAATGCAACACTCAAGGCCCTTGGAATCAGAAGAACTTTTCAGCTCAAGAAGCTTAACAGCTCTTCATTTCTCTCTCCAGGAACTTACGAGCCCATTAAAAATATATATCTCTGTATTCCCCTCCACCCAGAAGCCTTCCTCCTCCAACCAGCTGTGCCATTTAATGCAGACTCAGCAGCAATGAAGAATGGTCCTGTAGAAGAACCCCAGGGAAAAAGCTTTTTCTTTCTTTCCTTCTTTTCTTCCTTTTTGCAGACCCAGTTGTGCCTCTGAAATCTCTCCAAGCAGCTGGCATCTTGTCTTTTTTTTTTTTTTTTAATTTCATCCTTTTTTTGTGTTTCTAGGCAAGGTAGCTGGAAGAGAGGCTTTCATCTTCATTACGGCCATACGTTTCTGCAGGTTCATTAGGCTCTTTTTTTGTTGCTATTGGTGTGCAGTTGTCTGCAACAAGAAAAATAGCCTCAAACATCATTAGTCTGCTAAAGAAAATTTCAGTGCTCCTTCCTGGGGCTTTGGGAATTTGTGCTGCGTTGAAACTTCAGCAAAATCAAGAATCTGACATCAGGCTTCTTCCTTTATTCTTTCTCATGTGCCTTATGACAGACATCGTTCCTCAGGGCCCAATCTTGCCTTTACATAAACTGTGCTGTAGTCTTAAATATAAGCCAGGGCAAACCAAGACCCTGATGTTTTTCCAAGGCAGCAACACACCTGCAGTGATTGCTCCCTGAGGCATGAGCTGACCCATTCATCATGAGGGGTGTTGACTCTACACATAAAAATGACAGCTTAAATAGTATTTAATGATATTAGCTATTTCCCAGCTGATCATTTTAGCAGATTCATTCAGCCATGTGCAAGTTGGCAAAGCTTGGGGCAAAAGGCCACACCTGGCCATTCAGAAACAGCCCCCTTGGTAGCTGAGTGCAGGTGAAATCAGGGCCCATTTGTTGAAGAGCTTTTCATCTCGTGTCAGCTATCGGGAGGGCTCCAGGACCCCGCTCTGCTGACCCCAAGGCTAATACACAGATACAGTGTGTGCAAGTTCCTCCTAATGGTTTTTGGCTTGCAATCCTCTCCTCAGCATCTGTCTTGCTTACATTTGAGGCTAGTATTTTTTCCTAATTTATAGACTAAATAAATGAATCTATGACCTCTTGACAGACACCCCGCCATGCCCTGCTGAACACCAGGATTATTTCTAGCTGAGTGAATTAAACAGCCTGGAAACCCCAAAAGAGCACTTAGATGCCAGAGTCTGAATGTCGGTCCTCCAGAAATATTGGCCAGTGCTTGAGATAAAAGACATGATTTTCCATACCAAGGAAATACTAAGGACTCTGCTCTCAAGGATGACTCTCTCTTAATCAAACTCTTAATCAATCAATCATATGCCAGTCAATATGCACAGTCAAATTTATGTAAATGCCACATTCATCTAAGTACTCTATCCACTTTACCCATATTTATAGATGACCCCAACTCCCAGTGGGCTTTGCTGGCTTTTCCCAGTATTTCCATCTGCATGTGCACATACACTGACAACTGTTTTAATCTCACCTGCCTGTTTTCAGCAGGAACTCCAAGTCCCAAGGTTATCCTGTTTCTAACACCTCTCTCTATGGAAGGACCCATAAAATTTCCTGCAATAAACAACAGATCATCCTCTGCTCTCCTGGCTGTGTTTCATATATCTTCTGTAAATGACCAGTCAAATGACAAGTTGCTACCCCCATAAACTTCTTAAAGTGCCTTCCAGAGACATGGTGGGCTCTGCAATGTGTTTAGCTTGCTTGATCTCCACATGCATGGTATAAAGAAATAATCTCATCCATGCAATAAGAAATTGGAAGGGAGGATGCATTGTAAGCATGTTTTGTCAAAAAGAGTCCTCAGATGTAATTGCTCAAACTGGATGGGAAAACTAATTGAACATAATAATTGTGATAAGGCTCTCTGTACTTCATGGTAGAGGCAGCACTGTTGGCTGAGCTTAATCTGGCATTATGGCATATGGGTTACCTAGAGAATTGTTTGCAACCCTAGGAAACAGCCTGCAACCTGGACAGGCTTAACATAAACTGTGTGGCCACCAACTCAACTTCATTGAAAGTAACAAGTGATTTTGAAAGACATAGACTATATGAGACTATAGCCAACTATTTTCTACTTAAGTGACTACATTTTTATCTTCCTCTTTAACAGTTTTTACTCTGCTGATTGGTGTTGTGAATACAAAATTTATGGCATCTTGAGTGAGACCAGGAGATTCAGGGAGAGTAAAATAAAATGTAATTTCACATCAAAATAACTCACAGAGGAGCTGCTTCACTGACTGTGAGATTAATTGTCATATTTAATGCATTATAAACCTCTGCTTGTTAATTTATATCAAGTCACCCCAAGATTTCCAGGCTGTTGCACCAGGCAGTTACTGATTCCAAGGTAGCTTGCTCTAATATTTAGGTCCAGCATGGCTATAATCCATTAGGATCTTACTGCTCAATTACAGAAGGATCATTAAAAAATTATTTCATGCCGTGGCATAGATAATAAATCAGTTCTTCAAGACCAAGCTTTATTCTGTGATGACTGACTGTGCTTTGGCAGATCAGTTTCAAAACCTTGAAATTTTGTTTTGCAAAACCTTGAAACCTTTTTGAAACCTTCCTTTTGTGCACCTGGACTCCTGAGACCCATCCTCAACTCAATCACCCGCACAGATGAAGCCATCACCTTGCCCCGAATCTAAAGCTGTCCTTGTGCCACAAATCATTGGCCAAACCGTTGAGAGGTTTATGCTTATTTGCCCACCTGCTTCTTAAGAACAATCCCCAAACATTTATTATTGTCCACTGTTAAAGACAAGAGATGGGGTGAGCTGGATATTTGGTCTGAGCATCCTCGGAGCATAGCTTTGGTCCTCCTTGAAAGTCAGTGTACCTGTCAAGGGATGAGGGGTGGATTTGGTAACAGTGGTGTAAAATAAGAGTAGTATTATTGAGGCTGTGTAAAGCCAAAATCCATGACATAAGAGTGACTCTAGAAATCTGTTGTTCTCACAAAGGGAATCGGATAACTCCTTCAGGATCGTCTGGATTTACGTGCTGCACTGCTGACGCTGCACGGTAAGCACGTTTCCCTTCAGACAAGAGCGGATCACAACAAGCAAAGGAAACCTCTGTTTCAAGCAAATGTAATGACTATCCATGCATGCTTTAGAGGCACAAATTAACCCCCCCACACACACAAACCCATCAAAGAGCAGTGTCGTAAATGTGGAGACATCAGAGTGCAATCCCTCTCTGACTCTCTCCACACACCGTACACATACACACAGTGTTTGTCTCCGGGTCAGTGGGAAAGTTAATTAGAAGAACGGAGTTTCTTGTGATGGAAGATGCCACCTTGATATGATTCTGAGTCCTCTCTCTGCTTCTGATGAATTACAAATGACAGCGAGGGAAGTGAAGGACACCGGCGGTGACAGTTTGTCAGCCACCCTCACTCTGTGGATGTTTTTTTGGGTGGGTAACTTTTTCTCCTCTGTTCATTTCACACCACTCACTACAACTGCCTTCCTCCATTCTGCCTCCTCTCCCTTTCCTTTCATTTGCCAGTGGGTGACTGGAAGGTGAAGGAGAGGGCAGACCTTGTGAGCTGCAAAAGAAGGGATTCGGACAGGGGTGGTGCAGGACACCTCTGGACGGTCCTTTCAGAGGTGATAACCATGATGTTGAGCAAACAACATCTGCGAGTCCTGCTGGAGCTGGTGCGGGACTGTGCGCTGGGTTGTCACTTGCCTCCAGACAGCCAGCCAAAAGAGGAACCTAGCAGTGAAATGTTTCTTATCAAGAGATGCTTCTTTTTTCCTCCAGCCTATGCATCTGTCCATCAACCAAGAAACCAGCGAGTAGACTTGGAACAGGGCTAATTCATTCCCAGTTCTTTGATTCTTCTTTGTATTTTCACAAGTTGTTCCTCTACCGCTACAAAGTTCTTGAGTTTCTTAAGTGTGTTGTTATGAGAGATGTCTGCTATCATCCTGGTACAACATGGGCTGGACAGCAACACACTCTGCCCAGTGTGGTTTCTCCCATCACAGTATTTTTCTCCTACCAAAATATCTCCTAAATACTTGTTTCTTCCCCTTAAAAAAAAGAAAATAATTTTAGTGGGTTTTCCAACCAAAGGAAAACCTTTTTCTGAAGTTGCAAGCACATTTCAATGAATTTCAGAAGAAAATTCCGTTTCTGTTTTCTTGCAAATGATTGCAAGATGGCCAGTTTTTGGAAGAAATAACTTTGGGGGCTGTGGAAGTTTTATCAGGGCAGCAAATGCTCTGTGAGTGATTTGAGTGTGCTGCACTTTACCCAAGTACATCTCCTGCACAGAAGCAGATGAAACATGCAGGGGCCCTTAGTCTTGATCTTGGAGCCAGAATAGGGATTTGAGCACTTACTTATTTCAAAGTATGGAAAATTAAACAAATAGTAATAGAGAAGAGTATATGTTCATAAATCAGATTATGACCATGCCTGAGTGAAGACGATTGGTTGTTAACTCCACTCCTATTAAAGTTCATATTCTGAAAGGCTACGCAGCTGCTAAATAAAATCTGAAATAGATTTCTGTGCTAACTTCAAGGTCATGTTTCTGCAGCATTATGGAATACATTAAAATGCTCAATTTATGTCCTGTAACTCACCAAAAATATAAATGTAGCTTATATTAAATAAACCTTTGCCAGGATCTCTTCCTCACTAACTTTTTCTCCTTTGCCCTCTATATTTAATAGAAAAATGTATTTCAATATGAGAAGCTTTTCTTTACTATATTTGATCTTTCCTCAGCGGAAGCCATCACTGCCCCCAGGAAAAAGAAAAAGAAAAATATAGATTTTTATCTTTCCAAGTGAATGATGAATCAAAGGTCTCAAGTCTCCTCTTGTCCACAAAATCCACTGACCTCAGTCCAGCTATTTATTGTCTCTAGCCTAAGAGAGCAATGGTAACAGCCCTTATTTTTCTTTTGTTTCTGCCTAAGCCTAGGGTCTTTGCCTATGAGTAGGCATGTGCCATACTGTGCTCAAGTAAGCTGGTTCCTCTTCCTTTACCTCCAGCTTAACCCAATGTGGTGAGGGGAACTCTCACTATGCAGGGGCAGTAGTTTTGGACAACAGAATTCCCAGTCCATGTATTCAAGGACCATCCAAAAAATCAGAGTGAGGCACTGGAGCACAAATGAGGACAACATATTCATTTCTTTGCCACATAATTCTTTAAGATGTGCTAGAATTCTTTAGGGAATGCTTCCACCAAGGAGAGTGCAGCACCCTGTTAAAAATGACCATATGGCTCTTAGGCTGGAGTGGGATTACATCTGACCAGCTTGGAGCATTTGCAGAGATTGGCCATCTTGGCTCCTTCTGGGGAAGATATAGCTTCAAAAGTATATTAAGTGGGATGTCTGCTCAGTCTGTGCTTCTTTCAGCATGCATCCATCAAAATCCTTGTAACTGAATCCTTCCCTGTACCCTTTCCATGGGAAGAAAGAACAGGGTTTGCTCTTTGAGGTAGACTCAGTCACAGAATTGGCCAGCTCTGAGGCTAGGGAGGCTGAGAATCAGCTTCAGATCTCTCTGAATTCAACTGGAAATACCTTATGCCTTGTGACACACCTCACAGTTAAATTTGTTAAGCTATTAGTCCTCTCCCATGGATGGTGCTGTGGTGCAGATCCAGAAAGACGGGCCAAAGCCCCTTGCCAGAGCACTGAGTGCTGTAGGACATTCCAGATCCACAGGTCCCTGCCTGGGAAGAGTGTCTGCATGCTGAAATGCCAAAATAATCATTATTTTATCACCCTTCTGTTAAGTCCTCTACCGCACAGAGACCAGCTCCCAACCATTTACTTTGCTGCTTCCACCCAGACTGAATTTCAGAGGACATGTAGGATTTACTGCTAACAAACCAGCTCTCGCTCTTTCTGCCACATCTACAGTGTTGGTGATTTTCTTGGCTCTTGCAGACCTGACAATGCAGCAGAGAGGCCTTAGTTCACCTTCTTGCTGCATCCCTTGGGCTGACTGGCAGCACTGTGTCCCACGCTTTTTGCCCCAAGCTGCTCTGCCAAATGGTTTCACATTTTGAAGTAGGAGAGGAAGCTGTTTCCTGCAAACAGATTATGAATTGAAATATTTCCCTGAGCTCCTGTTCACAGGATTTCTAATGCACTGGGCATCAGCTTAGCCCTCTGATGAATCAAAGTCATTTTGTAGAAATGGCACCTTAGTGTTGCATATATATTGCCCCTCTACAGCTTCCCTGGCATATTTATTCAGTTTACTAGTCAAAACTAGTTTCATGCTACACTAAGCCCAGCAGGGTCAACACCTAACCTATGAAAATCAAGCTGTCTCTTTTCTCTCTGCTTCATACATCATCATCAACCAAAGCTGGATAATAGAAAGCAGGTTTTGATCCTGGAATGATTATGGCTGCTGCTGCTGCTGCTGCCTGGGATGTGGCAGGAAGACAGACAAGGAGGGGAACATGTGAGTTTGCAGTGGTTTGATCCTGCAATCCTGGGAAAAAAAAGCAAGTGCAGTGTGGTTTGTCATATACAGTGAGGGCACCAAGTGGACAAGGCCTGTGGGTGTCTGTGGTGAGGCTGCAGATGTGGCGGTGGCTTGATATGGACATACAAAACCACACCAGAACAGAGAAGTTGGAAGAGCTGCAACTCAAGGGTCGTGGCAGTAGGATCTCTCATGTTCTGGTGAAATCTCGATTAAAAAAACATTCGATCCATGGGCTTCTCGACTGCAGACAGGAAGGAAATAAATATCAGAAGCCCTGGAGAGAGAATAGCTGTGTGGTATTTGTTCTAGTCTTCTGCGATGAACCCAGGAATCTGCTGCCAACCAAGACCAAGGACTGACCTTTCGATGGACCATCTGGGAGCAGAGATGATGAAGGACCCTGGTATTTCAACCATGTCCTTCTGTACCTCTGAGTTAGAAGCTTCACACAGGCTGCAAAACATCTGAGAAGGCTTCAAGAATAGCTGAAATATTTGGTCCACATGAACCATGGGAAAGACCTGTCTGCACATAACATGGACAGGAGAGGACATCAGTGCTGTGCTTTGAAAATGGCCAACAATGCACAACTTTTCTGGGGCACTGGGAAGCCCGGGGGGCCCAGGACTCCTGGTTCTGGCAGTACCTGCAGAAGTGGGCACAGCAGCAGGGGTGGGTGAGAAAGTTGAGACCAGGGACAGGCACGGACCCCCGTGTAGATGCATGCACTGCTGCTGTCTGTAGGTGTAACTGAGACAGCCCCCCTTTGGCTGACAAACCCAGCCAAAAGAAGCTTTCCAGGATGACCAGATGAAATTCTACAGCTTGAGGTAAAAAAAAAAAAAAACCAAAACCAAAACCAAACGACCTCAAGCTGTGATAAGCAGGAGCTGAAACATCTCTCATCCTCTGCCGAGCAGGCACAGGGGGAGACTTGTAACACACGCGCCCTTATTAAAGTTTTGAAATCATAATTAAAAGCGTGCATTTCCATTGCGTGGCGTGGGCTGAGCTGCGGATTCAGAGCTGTGCTTACTCCTGCCTGCTCACCTGGCCCTGCTGCACAGCCGAGCTCCGTCTCCAGTTGTCAGTTTTACACCTCGCTGTGTTTAGCATGCGACCGGCGCTCCTCACCTGCCTTTCACTGGAACGCAGCACGGCCCCCCTGCTATTGATTAATTTGCGCTAATTAAAACCAGCAGTGTTTTTGCGGAAAAGAAAGATGTGTAAGTGTCAATAAATTATGGGAAATTTCACAGATTAAAGATTGCCAACTTCTGCTGGAAAATAACTAAACAAATGTTAATGGCTCTCTCCAAAGAGCCCAAATTCACTAACAGGGCTGCAGTGCTCTTCGATTTCAGCGTGGCTAACATTCACAGCCACGCTCTGTCTAGCTTACAAGCTGAAAGACTTCATTTTTTTCAACATAGGTATTTCTGTTTTCAAAGATAATTTATGCATTGTCATTTGCCCTTCCTTGCCAGGTACTCAAACCAATGGGTTGAATCAAGATTTTTTTAGTGCCAACAACATGGCAACCCTATGAAAATCCCAAGCAAATAAACACAGGAATTGTGAGAAGCCACCAAGCCAGCAGCGCTTGTTAGCAGCTGCTGGTAATAAACCCGCTGGAAAGCAAGGAAGGAAACTTTGTAAATCCATAACAAACCGCTGGGGTCAAGCCTAACTTTGAAGGGATGTAACTGGATTCAGGGACCTGAGATATGGTAATTCAGAGAGAGGTCAGATTTCTGTTGCCCCAAAACTGGGGACACAGACCAAGGGAGCTGGGAGCCGCCTGCCCACGGGCATGGCTGCACTGTGACGGCTCTCTTGCTCTTTGCTTTCCCTGCTGTGGTCTCTGTCCTGACCCCACTGCTCCCAGTTTTCAATATAGCACCTTTCCCTGGTGCCAGGGAAGCCAGCAGATTGCAAGGGCTGCTTCAGGAGAGGTTGGTTATCAAGAGGAGCCTCCCAGTCTCTGCAGCTCACCGTGGACTGATCATCCTTAGGGTTTACGGACGCACAGTGGCTAAAATCCAAATGCACCGAAGTTTTGCAACTTGCTGGCAATTGAGGATGCAGACAGCATCAGCAACAGGCTTTTCAGCAGGGACAGTGCACGTACTGATCTTCAAGTGGGAGGAGTGAATTTCCTGTGAACGAGAAGCGTTATGAGGCCTGACACGATGCCATCGAGGCTGAGGATGTGTGGGCTTGGTAGTGAGAGATGTACATGTCATTCGTTACAGGGTTAGGTTTAATGATGCCCTCTTGCCCTTGATCTTTAGAGCTGTGCGAGGGGGCAGAGGGGAGGAAGAGCTGAAATGCCAGCTCTGCACTGAGGTGGGTGAATTCCCCAGCATTAGCGGCGGCTGGCCAGGATGAGGTCCCGTCCTGGTGGGAGCATCTCATCAGACGTGCTGAGAGCAGCAATGACAAATCAGGAAGCTCCTGCCGTTGGCTTGGTGGGATTAATTAACTCCCGCGTTGTCACTGCCTCTAATTAACTCTGTGGCTGCAGGCTGGGCCCTGCTGGGTTTTGGTGGGGAAGGACCGATGGGGTGGCGAAGGCTGGTGTGTGGGAGCAACGCAGGGGCAGGGGCAGAGCAGGGGCTTGGCTGCCCACAGAGAAAACAAAATACAACTGCAAGTAGATGGAAATGTGATACAAACACAACAGTGCGAAGTCACGCAGTTGGGTGCTACATAAGTAAGAATTTCTACTGCAGAGCTAGGGAGGGAAAGGGGACCCCCTGTCATTTGGAAATCTTTCTGTTGGAAGACTCAGAGTTATTAGTCACAACAGAAGAAATCTCATCAGAACAAGCGTTTCCACAAAAACCAGAGAAGTACTGATGCCATTGTACAAGGCAGTAGTAAGACTGTGCATGCGATATTTTGTACAGGTTATGGTTACTCACAGTCAAGGCAAAATAGTTTAAACTGAGAAAGTCACTGAGAAGAGATGTCTGTTGAGAAGAGGCTGTTAGCCTGGCGTGATGGGTTTCAGACTTTGATCTGTGGACTCCTGGGGTCAGAAAGTCTCTAGACCTTAAAAATGTCCTCCAAAGTGTTATTTGATCCCAGAACTGGATTGCCACTTGGACCAAGGACAGGGACAGGACTGATTTCTCCATAGGCAGTGCTCAGTATCAGACTGAGGGTGTGTTTTCCTCTGTGGCTGACACTGCATTTCACTCCTACTGAGGAATGTACGTTTGGTCTGATATATACTTTAGCCTGTAATAAATTAATCTCAAAAAGTCCATCTCTATCACTGTCTCCCATAATGACAAGTGTCTCAAGATGTAAAAGAATTTATAAAATTGAGTACAATCTAGCATTAGCTAACATGAAATTTAGCCTGTTGTTTGTTGCAGGAAAGACAAGAAAGCAAGATTGACAGTTGTGGAAATGTTCAAAGGGCCTTAATCTATAGAAACATGTACCAGGTATTTTATACCGTCAGCTGTCTGATCCAGCTAAAAACTCCAGGAGCTGCACTCAAGAATCAGTTTATGAAAACTGTGGACTCTTTTTATAACCAATCCAGTATCAAACTGTAGGAAGGTGGACAATGCTGCACTGATATACCCAGAAATCTGGGATGGGATTCATTTTATCTTCTTATTCAGGGAACTGATCCCCTTGTCATAGGTTTATTTTACAGGCTAGAAAGAATAATAGGCATTTTAAAGTGCACTTCATCTCATCCTAATACGGACATTAGGATGAGTGCCTGTGTCTCTCCTTGGCTATAATTGGAGCCTGGGGTGCCTAGCTCAAATGGAAATGTCTGCCTTGTAGAAGTGAGATGAATCCAACCCCTTGCATACACAAACCGAGGGTCATATTTTTGCTTTCCTCCTCAAGAGAGACAATCCTTTTAGGCTGTTCCTACTCTGAATTGCTCAGCATCTTTCTAGACGAGTGCCTGTGTATTTCTCTGTGGTGTTTCAGGACTCTCTTTTCAAGCACATGAGCGTTGTACCTGTCTGGCTGCCTGCTGTGAGCCAACAGGTATTCTCATGGTTGTAAGGGGTGCTGCGCTCTTTTGTCACCCTCCCAGCTCTTGAGGAAGAAGAGGTGAACTCTATTGTAGAGAGGGAGGAAGGCATGGCCCATGGAAGGGTAAAGGTCATTCAGAGTTGGGCAAAGGCCCCAACTTCTGATCTTTAGACTGGGCTGTCTCTCCACATCACACAACGGCATGCTTGTAGCTGAGTTGGGAGGAAGAACAAAAGTCCTTGGCAAGGGAGACACGGGGTTTGAATTGTATTGGAAACTCATGGGAAAGAAACTACAATGTCACAGGCATTGAGTTGTGGGTGAGGCATTAAACCACGGTCATTTGAACTGAGCATGAAACTTCATGTTCAAAATAAAGCACATATATTTCTTCCTTGGAAAACACACGCTTGGGAGATTTCTCAGTTGAAGCAGATGGTTTAAGGAGACAGTATGAACAAGGTATTTTTCACCCCCTTCCCAGGCCACTAAGTCAAGATCTTGCCCTTCATCCCAAAGCACAAGTGATCCTATTTGTCTAGACTCTGAAAGACATCAAGGTACTAGCAGAGCAGAGACAGGAGAAACATCATGGAAGAGCCCAGGGAGAGCTCAGGTATGAGGTAAAGGAGCAGCTTGTCCAGTCTGTACACTGGTACATTCTGAAAGGAGTTCAGAGTCCAAACCAGAGAGGCAGAAGATTGTGTTAGAGGTGAGCAAATTACATGGTGAGCAATTTAGGTGGATGAAGAAGCACTGAAGTGTATCCCTCAGGTGGGACACCAAGAACTGGAACTACAGAGACTGACCCTGGTCAGATGGGAAGTCACGGGGGAGCGGCATGAACCTTGTACAGAACCTGCCATCCAACACCGTTAGTCCTACATCCACTCACAAAAAATGTAGACGAGAGAGCTGTGTCTGCATAAAAACCAGCTCCATTATGCACGGGCTGTTGGTTTCCCTTTATTGCCAGCTCCTCCGGATTCATATCAGGAAGTTCTGAAGCTGCACATCCCTAATGAAAAGCAGAAGATATTCATTATTAAATCTGAAACGTTCAAATGCAATTGGCTGCTAGCAGATTTCAAGGTCTGCTGGAGTGATCCCCATGCAGCAAAACCAGCGCAATACAAACAATGATGAAGCGGCTCTGTCTGAGGCTGGTGATACATGTGGTTGCACCAAAACTTGCACTGGATTTGCTTTCTGCTGTCTCCAAGGCTGCTGATACACCTAAAGAGGTGACTTTGGCCCTCAGAGGCTGAAGGTGGCTTCTTAACCTGCTCTTTCCTCCTGAGTTTAGCTGGAGGCTCAGTAGAAAATATTGGATATATGACTGACAGTGTTTGGCATCTTTGTCATTAGCCAGGCACTGAAGTGAAAATGGAAGGATTATAACTCCTATTATTGACTCAAGGTAATTATTTTACTTTTTTAATCCCAGAGATGTCTGCATTTAGGACCTGATGTGCGAGAAGAGATGTGCTATGTGCTTGGCCTTCACTTCTCCTTTCTGTGCTCAGCACTATGCCAGGATCAGGCTCTGCTGCTTCTTTCAGTGTTTCGTGGCTGGAGACTTGAGGGCCTCTTCCCCATGGGAGTCAGAGATGCCCCAGGACCACCAGACATTCTCTCCCTGGACTTCCCTGCATGCCAGGAAAAAGCTTTCCTTTCATTAAGTGTTCACTTGGAAATAGATCTTCTCTGGACCTCTGTAACACCAGCTCTGAAACTATGACATGAAACTCATGTTTCCTGCCAGGCTGTGGGTGATCTGCAGTAATTCATAGGAAAGTTGGGTGCTTACAAGATATTCCACTACCATGCCTTTAAGAACAACTATTTTCCTGCAGTAAAACATGTCTGAGTATCAAACCACTCATGCTGCAAACAGACTGAACTTGACCTCAGGAAAGATAAAATGCAAATAAAAGTGAGTATTTACAATGTCTAACTAGACAACACAGTGGCAGCTGAAGAAAGGCAAAGAAAAACTACTTAATCCAGTAATACGAGGATCAAATCTACAAAGTCTCTTTCCTTCTCCATGTATTTAAGATTCTCTCAGCTAGCACTACTGACTGGCTGGATCTGCAGCGAGGGCCTGATGGTACGGCTTCTCCAAAAGTGGGACTTCTGGGGAAAACATAATGACAGTACAATCCACACAGGCAAGTCTAGAGAGCACCAACAGACAGTTTCAATATTCCCTCATCTCTGCACACTGGGAAGCTTTATTCATGAAATGCCTCTTATTTTAAACTAAAACAGTGACTATTATCTGGTCTCCAGACATCTCAGAACAATGTTTTTCAACAAAGCTGTAATCAAGAGTGCCGTACTTCTCCAGGCCTCATAGCTCTCTCTCTTGCTGGAAAATTGGGGGTTGCTTTTTAAGTTGCAGACTAGAAGCAGGGGATGTATTTCCACTTATCCCAACAGGAACATTTTAGGCCTGAGTTACATTAGGAAAAATACTCTGAGGTTTCTTAAATGTTCAAGCTGCTTTCCATTTATTCATCATGAAAATTATTTTAATGGTAAACCAGGAAAGTCAGTTTGTCTTGTAAATATGCAGATGAAACCCTTGTGGGTTGAGCGAGGAGGAGCGAGGCATGAAAGACATCTTGCCTTGAGTCTGCTGAAGAGATGCGAGGAAGTGCTGACGAGATGCTGAGCTGACCAGAAATTGCATGACCACATCAGGATGGCGTTGAGCCAGAGCTAATACGCCGTGCTGACAGGCTGGGTTTATTTAGCTGCTTGGGCTCCATGCCATGGCACTGCAGTGAGATGGGTGCTGGTCAGCCTTGCGCGTGGGCAGAATAAACCTGTGTCAGCGGGGATGAGCACATCTGCAGCACCCGTCTCCTTCCCACCAGTCACTCAGTCTGGAAAGAGTGAAGAAATGTGTCTCAGTTTAATTCCCATGTTCTTAGTGCTTGCCAGTAGCCTTGAAAACCGTCCATCTTTCCATTTATGCTTTGCAGAACAGTTTGAACTTCATGGATAAGCAAATATGAGCACTTTCTTGTAAGCAGGAATACATCCCATCTTTCCCATCTTCTCAGCATCCAGCAAAACGCTCCAGTGGTCGGTGCTCAGTAGTTGCAGAGCAGTATGTGAGGGTTAGAGGCTGGGCTTCCCTCACTGCTCTTGAAGCAAAGGAAACACATCCTGGTCAGCTGTGTTTGAATTTCCACACTTGCTGTGGAAAGGGTACCTGAGGGCACCTAAGACAAAGATTTAACCAGAAATCACGGCAACTAAAGCTGGTTGAGCAATGTGCAACCCGCTGTAAAAAACATCAATGGAACTACAAAAAGCGTAGTTTATTCTAAATCTAGTATTTTAAAGGAAATTCAAGCCCTGAAATATCATAGCCACAAGCGGAGATGTTTCACATTAATAATGTCCCTGTGGTATCTCACGGAAGTCAGACTTCAAGCACTTCAGGCTCTCACTGTCTCTGTAGGTGAGACATCCTGCTCACGCTCCTTCTCGGAGGGTTTCCTCCCTTGGAGAGGGGAGGCAATGCCCCCAGGGCCTCTGCCATGGCCCAGCAGAGGAGGCAGCAGATTTAGGGCATTTGGTTCATGGTGGGGAACGAGAACGAGAATTGCTCTGACAAAATCCCCTGTGTGGCAGCATTTCCAAATCAAAGTATTTTAACAAGAGACACAAACACACACACACACTGGGGATCGGAATTTTTTTGGCTAAAATATTTAGGGTTGCAGTCAAAATGTTTTCATTTTTTAATATTTGTTTTTCTGAGGAATAATTGAAGTTTTTGCTGCAAAGCAGATACTTCACACAATAAACATGTCTTTAAAAAAACAGTTTAGAGGGAAAATTTTCAACCATCTGTCTGGCTGAAGGACTATTGAAGAGGGAATACCAAGGGTTTATGCAGATTTTTTGCAACTCTTCGAGACCTATTAAAAAGCAGAAGCTTTGGCTCGTGTGAGACAAGGTGAAGGACACAGAAAGGAAAACACAACAACAGGGTCAAGTGAAATGCCACAGTCAAAGGAAACTAGTTCTGAAATAACTATGAAAATTTTCAGTAGCCATTTTCTATTTTTCTAGCGTGTTTTTCCACAGGCAGCAATGGGATATTGCTGACTCTCCTTGAAAAGAGAAGGAGCTACATTGCCATGTGGCTGTGGAAAAGTGCTTTTCTCCATCAATACCTTCATTAAAATAAACAGGACTATTTGTACAGTGTGGTGCTCAAAAGCAAGCATCAGCATCTACATCTGGCCCAAACAACTCAGTAGAAATTCGCCTGTGCTGTGAAGCCGTGCCTTGGTCCAGGTGCGCATGTGAAAGAGAGAGAATAGCAGCAACTGGTGGTTTTTTTCCCCGTGGCTGGCAGCCAAGGCGTTGATTATCATCACGCAAGCAAAGGATCAGCTCATCAGGGGCTTGTTTCTCTGAACAGCTAAGGAGCTTAGTGCAATAGAGGTTAGCTTGATTCCAGGCAAAACAGCCAAAACCGCTGGCAACGTGGGCTCCACCTCACGTCTCCTCTCCTGGGGCTCACCCCCTTCTTTTAGCATAAATCCATAGTGCTGGACCCTGAGGCAGTGGGTGAAATACTGGTGGACCCTCCTCCACCCTCTCTCTCAGGCAGCTTTATGTGGTTTAGCCCTTCCAAAAAAATAAAAAGAGGAGAGGGGAATCACTAAACATTTTCTATTTCAAAACAGATTTCATCTTCCATAGAAAGTAATACTGCCTCCAGCCATGTGTAACTTATTTTTTATCCAACGGAGTATATGGGCTTATAACTAGATCCTGATAGGAACCCGGGTTTAAAACATTATTCACAGCAGGTTATTTGATCTTTATTTGCTGAATGCACTCAGCTGAATCCCTATCTCCAAACAATATGAGAAATAAAATGCCGGGCATGCTTCATTGGCCAGCCAGCTCATCTTGATTTGCAGAGACGACTACATCCCTCTCAGCAGTTTCAGAGACATACCATATCCCAGGCACTACGATGTGGTTTTCCCTTCCTCTTTCCCCACCTGAACACTTACCCTTTCTTGCTTTTCTCCTTCCCTCAATTAGGAGCTTTAAAAAACACTTCAGACCAGCCCTTTACTCTCCCTTCACCATGGCTTTTGGGAAATTGTGCTTCCCAATGCACATTTGGGGACGCTCATTCAAAATCGCTTGCCATCTGTTCTTGCGCAGAAGGTCAGATGCTGATAATCTGGTGAGGAAGACATGGGGCTTTGTGATGAGACTGGTCACCTGAGGAAAGGTGAGTTGGAGGAGGCTGTGAGACCCTGGCAAAACTACTTCATTTAATTAATATAACTGCTGTGACACATCTGAAGGCTGACCTCGTCTCTACTTCATCAACTTTGCTGCAGCTCCTAGCTGTGCCACAGTTAAAGGTGGACTTGGACGTTGCAGGTGACCACTGGGACTGTTTCTTTCAAGAAAACCCCTGATGACTACAAACCAGATTCATTACCAAGCAGGACGGATAAGGCTTTGCTGTCCTGAAAGGGAAGCCAGCGCAGCTTGGGGAGAGAGGCTCAGCTGCACGCAAGGAGGTCAGGTTCTTCATTCCCTTTGACTTTTGATGAGATATGCCTTTGAAAATCCTCCCTCAGATATCCTGAAATAAAAGTCTCCAGCTTCCAGACCAGAGCCCACACAAAATATACTTCAGAAACTCCAGCGCAGAGGGTCCTGCTGTGGCAGGGCTTTGGGGACGGTGAGCAAGTCCTTGGTGGACATCACTGCAGCAGGATGGTGTCATTAAACCGGCCAGCATTCTGCACCGCTATCGCAGATACAGCAGGCCAGGGCCACTTTTCACAGGAATATCAGTAGCTCTGATGTTCCCTTCCCTGGGATGCATTTCAAAGCCTATCGGCCCATCACAGCCGGCTCCTCCTGCTTCCCTTTCAAGCCGTGTCGGGAGGCCACCTCGCTGCCAGGCAATGCGTAGGTTATGTTCGTTTCCCGGGGTGAGAGCAGAGCAGTGTCATTGACCCAGCCGAATGTTCCTTCACACAAACACAAATTAAAACCACCTCCTGTTGTCATTAACCGACTCGCTGCACTATGCAATGTGGTGGATTTGGCCCTGTCCTTCTTCATGTACAGCCCGGGAGCGTCACTGAGCCTGGATGGAGGTGGCAGCGAGCGGGACAGCTCGGCGTTGGCTCTGAGGGCAAACACTCAGGTTGTGTGTGGTTCACTGGGGAAGCAGGGGGGAGATCTGGGGAGGCGAGAATTAAATGTCTCACATCTCTTTCCCAGTAATTAACCCTGGAAAAGAGAAGAGAAAAAAAGAAACACCAGCCAAACAGTCAGAGATGCAGCTTTGCATGGCTGGATTAGAGTCACAGTTGGCCTATCCCCTCGGGAACACCACTCTGCTATTAATAAAAAGATAAACAAGCTCTTTTATTTATTTTTTTTCCCTTCTCTCCCCCAGTCCTTTGATTTCTCTTCCTCTGCTTCAGGGAGCCCTGCTCCCTTCTGTTAGTTCTGCAGAGGGAGTGTTTGCAGAGGGAGCATTTGCAAGAGGCTGCTCTAGGAAAGACAAAAACCAAGGGTGGAGGAAGTGTGGAGAAGAAGAAAGTGGGTGAAAATTATTTAAACCCTTTCTAGCAATCCCATCACCTGGCAGGGCTGGCAGAAACGATGCCCTTCATTTATTCCTCTTCCGCTGCTGCAGCCGCAGGTCTCGTTTCCCACAGGATTTCTCTAAGTCCCTGAGGCTCCCCCATCCTTGCAGGTACCTGTCTATCCCCCTGCACCCCCGGGGGCAGCTGTCTGGAGCCCCCTCGCTGAGCTGGAGACAGCTTTCTCCTTCTGCTGGCTCCTTGTGGGAATAGGGGCTGTCAGGCAGAGCTGGGGGGGGGGAAGAGTTACCCACCGAGGAAAAGCTAATTGCCCGCTTTCAGACGAGGGGATGGTTGTATCTAAACCATCAGCAGAGTGCAACAGATCTCAGCGGTTGAAGAAAACAGAAGGAAAAGCATTTCAATCAGTGTCAGGTTACTTGCTTTGGAGGGGATTTTTCCCAGTTTTGTGGGCAGGAATGGGTATGGATTGAACCGTGGTAATTCTTTATACAAATTAGGCATTCAACTGAGTCTGAATTTTAAACACTTGCCTTAAAAAAATTCTAAATACCTGAAAAATATTTCACAAAGCTGCTAAATTAATGATGAAAACTATTTACCAGGCTTCTTTGCTTGATCCTTAGAAGGGGGAAAATGCAGATTAAATGGGAGAGCAAACACAGGATCATCTCATCAGTGCCTCCAGCCTTGATCTGAGAAAAATTTAGTTGCTGAAGGGACAGGAATGATTTGGTGAAGGTCAGAGCTCGGTGTGTTACTGCTTATTGCTCCAGAGACATGCAAATTTTGAGCAACAGTCATCAGCATGGAGGTACCGATGACATGAGTTGTGTCTGTGCTCTGCGTGTCCCCTTGGGGAGCTTGAAGAGAAGAAGGAGGAGATGCCTCAGTGCTGCTCGGGATCACTGGTCGCACAGTCATCCTTGGCAAGCTGGACTACCAGCCTGACGTGCTTTTTGTTGGTAAGAGCAGAGCTGCAGGTCAGTGAGGAATAGAGAAATGGGAACTTGAACTGCCAGGTCACTGCAGGGCCACCTGACTGACAGAAAGGAATATCCCAGGTACGAGGCCAGACACTGCTTCATCAGGGACCTTTGTCTCCTGGAGCATCTCTCTAGTTTTTTCCATCAATGCTGTGTTGAGCTTACTTTAAAATTTGGGAAATAAAAGCACTTTCTGCCTTTTTTTTCTGAGCAAGTGTGGAGCAGGGAAGGGAGAGCAGCAGCAGACACTGTTGTGTTAATGGGGTGTTAATGGTCGCACTAGCTGGAAAGGGGCAGCCAGACCAGGATGTGTAAAACCCCACCCAGGCTGCCCTTTAATTTGCTGTTACATGGAGTGGAAGATTTGAAAGCATATTTCAGGGTAATTAATTCAAAGAGTGATTCTAATGGCTAACGCTGTCAGTTTTGACTGGAAGGGATGTCTGGGGCTGGAGCAGGCAGCGAAGGGAAAGGAAAATGCTTGGAGGTCACAGGCAGATGTTAAAATATTTTGACAGCCCACATCCAAGAGGCTAACTTAATGAAAGGCTTTGGCCAGCACCTTCCAAGAGGTCTGAAACTGAATCCATTTATTTTTCTCCAGTATAGCATGCATGGCTTGGACAGTGGCTTGTCCATAAATCACCATTCTCCTTTTGGTCAGCAATACCATCAATCATGTTTGGTACCCACCAGCCTGCTCTCTGTGCCACTGCAGAAGCACCAAGTGAGAGGGACTTGGTGTCTCTTGAATTTAACTCCCCAGTTTTCAGTGGCACGTAGGGTAAGCTCTGCCTTTATCTCTACTGATTATTAAAGCCAGTGCAGCGAAGGTCCTGCACCTCTGTATGGAAATATACCTGCTCCGAAGTGCTGGGGAAATGAAATTAAGAAGCTCTATTCATGGTGTTATTATCTCCGGCTGCTTGGAAGGATTTAATCAAACCGCTGCAGCTCGCTGATCAGGATGTCCGCAGCTTGCAAGTTTGGTTCCTCCTGCACTGCATATCCCTGTGGCATTTACTCAATTCCTCCATCCTACCCCAGCAGGCTTGGAGTCAAGCACAGCATTTGCAAAGGATTCACTGGGGACCATTCTGCTGAGGTTTTTCAAAAGATTTGGTCAGGAAGCAGGGAAGGCACAGCTCCTGGCAGTGCTGTTCACTGGCTTTCACTGCTCTTTTTGTGCTTCAGAGAGCACTTGGAGTAAACAGACAGGGAAAGAAAACTTGTGAATGCGGAAAACAACTGGGAGGATGTTTGATTCAAGTTTAAATTTTGAAAGAAGGTTTGGGTCAAGTCTTCTCCTTTTGACCTCCTTTGCCTGTTTCCAGAGATTAATTCAGTTCCTGCTATGTACCAGTTCATCACCTCAGCATCTACCTTTCCCACACTTCTTGTAGCAGAGTGTGTTGATAAATTGAAAGGCACATCCTTCATTTCCTGTCCTACACTTTTGTGTAGGACTGTAATCCATGGAAAACCCTTTTTTTCAGCCCAGGCCTGGGGTGACTGCACTTCAAGATGGGTGAAGTGATGCTATATGCCTGTACCACTTGCAGATGCAGTCACAGAGGTTGATTAGACCAAACCTGGCAGATTTCCATCCCAGCTCACTGCATCCATTTTGATCAGCTCTCTAAAAAGCACAAAAGAAAGACATCTGTATGCAAACACGGACATATACAGAATTACAGTTGCCAGTATCTATGGTATAGACCATCGTAGAATTTGGAGCGGAGTCTCACCAGCCTGGGGCTCCTGGAGTTTATTCTGAGTACCAGGGTTGTGGATGGTGGGAGGAGACACCTTCCTCTGCATGTGTGCTTGGGAACTGGTGTATCACTGAAGAACTTGTATAGCACAAGAGATGTGCGAGCCCATCTATGAAACAGGTGCACAATTGCACACTTGCTTTGTATGCAGACTCCGTCACTCCATAGATTAATTAGGTAAGGGCTAGTCCCATCGGCTATTCAGCTGTATTTGGGCATGCACCTGGAACTTACTGCAGGGCTAAATTAAGCATATACCTTCAGAGTCCAAAAATGTCTAGAACTTCTGGTCACGTCAATATTATTTATTTATTAATTTCAGTTCTGTGAAGCTTCTTATCCAACAATGGAGAAAGCTGCACACCTGCAGTCAGTCTGTCTGAACACACTTTTCATTAGCAGTGCTCCACGATGGCAAATGAACAGCAGTATCTACATACAGATGCAATTAAACCATTGGTTACACAATATCCACCTCCAGGTACCTCAGAAAAATCAGTAACGTTCCCAGATCAGCAGCAGCCATCAGTCCATCTTTGCCATCAGTAAATAGGCTCTCACCGCCTGCCCCAACCGAAGGATGCAGGCAACAGAAGGCAGATGCAGCCCTTGCCTCCCCCCCTGAGGAGCTGACAAAAATCCCTTTCTCCCCTCGTGTGATAATAACGGCAGGGAGGGCACTGTCAGGGGTGCACTGGCGCGTTCTGCCTCGCTGGCCAGCGCGGGCTGCTCTTCCTTCACGCTTCGCTGCCGTTGAGATCCGCACAGAAGTTGCTTCCAGCAACCCTTGCCAGCCTCCTCGATATTTTGGACACTGAGCACTGCATGAACAATAAGACCACGGTGCTTGGGAGGGAGTGGAAACAGCTCTTCTCTCTCCCAGACTGTGGCTGGCTCTCACTGGTTAAAGAAAGGAGAGATTTCTCATTAGCACTTTATTGTGAAGGGACATGGGGCAGCTGGGAAGGATTTTTCCTTCCCTGTTCTTTTTTGTCCGCTTCTGCGAAGCCAGAGAAATCTTCGTCTGCTGAAGGAGGGTGTGAAAGCACACGGCAGGTTTTGGAAGTGTCTGTTAAGAGCATAAGGTACACCCAAGAGTTCTGTGCTAAGTCACATCCAAGCTTTCCATGGCAATGGCCTGGATGCAGGCAACATCAAGCAGAAGCACCCTGGGGTCACAGGCAGGCTAGCAAAGCTGAGCTTTACTGATCGGGGGGAGCAAGACAAGGAGGGCAGCTTTGATTCATTGCAGCCCCCAAATACCTCTGTGGCTTTGCCTTGCTCTGCAAAAGTCTCCCAGGTTCACTCATTCCTGTGAGATTTCTTTCCTCTTGGGTAGCAATCTCACAAGCAGCCGCTCCTGAACGATATGAGTTGTGTTAAAGCTTAGAGCTGGGGAACATCTCCTCTCTTCGGGAGCAGGAGGGAAAGACCAGGCTGAAGAAACTAGATCAGAGGTGAAGACAGTTATTCTTAGCACACCAAAATCACCCAAGTACCTGGTGGGGGGCATACAGAGCCTGGTATTTAATCCTTGCACCACACAAAATAATTAGAATAAAGGGGAGAGCACACAGTAATAGAGTTTCAGATGCATGTTTATATGTTGTTTTCTCACTAATTCTTCATTTGGACACTTCTACAGCTTTTTTTCGTCATTCCGTCAGAGGGCACTGGTATCTTTAGGGTCTTTTTTCCCTTGGGGAAACTGAGGCATAGAGCAACGACAGGACGTGGCTGGAGTGGTCTGACAAGGGACTGAAATCCATATTTTCCTAATCCTGAAAACCCAAAACTGGGGAGTCCCCATCTGCTTGTGGGCAGCCAGATGAGGGAGGGTAGGTAAAAGCAAAAAACTGCAGCATGGCTATTATCTCCAATGCCTTTAGAAATAACCCTTTATCCCGGTGTCTGGCGGAACAGTCCTCCTCACTTGTTAATGTGCTTGCTTAAAACCATTGCCCTTAAACTTCTACCAACGCTGGAGTTAATGTACTGCCCTTTGCCACCTCAGCGAGGCTGTGCTGGGCTGATTCACGTCAAGACTGTATAATCAGAGATGGGGAAAACCTGGGAAGTGGCTCTTAGGAGGTACCTCCTGGGTTGAGAGCAACTTCTTTTTATGTTTGAAAAATACAGGGTTTTTCTACTAAGAGAGGAGAAAGTTATGTCTGCAAAACTTCTACAACTTAGAAATTACTTCAGGCTTTCTGTGAAATCCCCACACTTTTGCTGAGAGGAGAAAATACCAGCTGTCTGCCCAGAATGAGCTAGGGGAAGGGGGAGAAAAAGCCATTGCCACCGCTACTGCACAGAGGTGCTTTAGAAAGAGCCGGAATTTTACTTCAGATTGAGGATGGATGAAATGCTGCTGTTGTCCCAGATCCTAAGAGCAGCTGATTAGAATGCCTAATCGCACTTTCTCATACACACACATAAACACTCTTCACCCTGCTAAGGATGGGTTTATCAGCCAGTGTTTGTCAGAGCAGCTCTGAGCTGGATCTTAGCAGATGCAGCGGAGCTGCCTATTGCCCCGTCCTGAGACTTGCCCAGATCTCGGAGCAATGCTGGCCAGCAAAGTGCATGGGTTTGCTGGCTGGTGTGAAGAGGTGCAGTGCAGTGTCTCTGGAGCAGAGGCAGGAAGGGGCTGGGGAGCCCCTGCAGTGGCAGGACGAGTCCAGCAACTGGAATAAAGCCCAGAGCTTCCATTTAGAGCTGAGGTTCAAAGGGACCTTGACTTCATAGTGGTCTCAACCCCATGCCACAATAATCCCAAACATTCAGCCGTTGGTACCAGTGAGATGCTGTGAACAACGTTCACTTTTTGGTATGGTGAGGAGTGCGTGGGACTGAGTATGGGAAACCACATCTGTACGGGGGAATCTTGTTGCAGGTCTTGTGCTAGGACTGGTCATTGGGGAGTAGATAAATGGGCAGCAGGTTGGGAATGAGGTTCCTGGAACAGCTTCACCAGGGACTGAAGAATGGGAAAACAGTGGAGCACAGGTTGGCATTTTGTCATGTTGGCAAAGCCCTCTGGAGTGCTGGGGAGTGGAGAAGCAGAGAATGATTTTGGCCAGACTTCAGCATCTGCTAGAAGTGGTGTGCATGTGTGAGGGCTGGGTAACCAAGGCTTTGGCAGGTGGAGGGATAAAAAGTGGCTTTTCTGTTATGTTGCAAAACCCAAATTTCATGAGGGAAAAATATGCATGAGTCAAATTAAAACACAGCCTTTGCAGGAGGAAGGATTCAACTCCCTGAAGTAAAAAAAAAAATCATTTGGAGACTAACTTGAAATGCTGCATTTGAGCTGAAACGAATAATTCAGAATGTTTGACCCCTATTTCTTTAAAACTCTTTTTGAAGATTCATTTTTAAATGGCAAATGGCATTTTGAAACAAAAAAATTTTCCCTTAAAAATAACTTCAAAATGAAACATTGCAACATTTCCAAATATTTATTTTCCTTTGAAGGTGTTGAAATTAGTGTGTCACATTTGCCTATGGCTTTACCCTGCTCTTTTTATTCAGACTAAATAATTTTCTCAATGTAACCTGAGCAGTTTCAGTTCCCTTGAAGTTCTGCTTTCTGGGATGAATTTAAAATTTGCTGAAAAAATATCTTTTCAGTTTTACTTTAGAATGAAGTAAATTAGCAAAACTGTTTTGGGGAAGGAAATACTCAGTTTAGTTCCTGCTGTTAGAACTACTGATGGTCCCCATTAACAAAACATCACTTTCATGAGACATGGGCTCATCTGAAAGTGCATAGAAGAGAAGACCTGAAAACAGAGCTGAGGAACGATAAAAGAAAAAAAAATTAACTGCATAAAAAAGCTACTTACATTTATGGGATTTTTTTAAATAGCATTTAGATGGAAAGCTGATTCCCCATTTTTGTCCATGCTGGTATTTTTTCTCAGGCTATCTGAAATTTCAGGAGTTAAGGGGAGGAAAAAAAAAATTTGCATTGCACCGTATATGCCAAAGAAATGCAATACAATCTGATTTTACTTCTTTCTCTCATGCCTGAATATGCTCATTTTTGCTTACAAAAGGAAAGACACAAAAGAATTGTAAGAAAAGGAATCAGATGGTGCCGCCCGATACTGTTTCACAGCTAAAACGTGAAAACAAGCCCAGCTTCTTCTGCCGACACTCAGGTCTCAAAAAAAGGGTTATTATTCTTTTTAAAGGGAATTCTCTTAAAGGGAAATTGCTCCAAATTCTATCAAAAGCACCATTTATTGTAACTTAGCAGAGCAGTTGCCTCCCACTGCTGAGAGCCCTGCTGATGCAAGGAAGGCTGCAGAGGCAGCGTGCCTTTTGCCCATCTCTTTAGCAGCACCAGCTCCCTGAGTCACTCTCTGGGTCTGCTATCACTGTTACGCCCTTTGCAGATGGATCCTAAGGACCTAACTACTTGCCTGATGCATGACCTTGAGAAATTTCAAGGTCACACATCTGCCCCGTGCTGGATGGTACATTGCAGGCAGCACAGCGGATGGAGCACACGGGCATGTGAAGGCAGCGAGCTGCAAAGGCTATACTGGGACCCATATTGCTCTCAGAAGTCTCAGTAATGAGGAAAACAAATGGTGTTTTGTGCCTTGCAATCATTACATAAATATAAACAATTTCACCTCCTCCTGTGTCCAAGTTTCTGAATATTCGGCACAGTGTATAAGCACAAATAGATTCACCCCTTCCCTCCCAGCGCTATAGCTCCTCTCGATAGATGGGTTTCAAAGGACCAAATCCCTCACAGGCACTTTAGCAAAAGCTGTTTTCCTCTTTCTCCCTTGCTATTCCCTCCTTTACCTTCCAGAATTTAGTGGCTTTTTACTTAGCTCAGGTCAGGGTGAAGACCAAGAGCAACTATGGTCCTCAAATCATCTAATCTGAATGCTTTGTGGCTCTCTCATATGCTGGCAAAATGACATCTTAGCACAAGTAGAAGGAGACGCACTTGGGAATGATTGTTATTTTTAAGTTCTGTCTCGGCAAACAGCCACTTGCAGCATTTACTGTCTGCCACATTGGAAAAAACTACATCAGTCCCTCGTAACCAAACTACCACCAGCCTTGCAGGCTGGTTCAGCTAACGTGACCCGTCATTGCAGGCTCTCCTGTGGTTTCTATCATGGTTAAGTCTCATCCTCCTGGCTTTCATCCTCAAATCTCAAGCACAAATTGAAACAAGGGAAAACTTGCTGCAGAAGGTTTCCATCTGCAGCTGGCAGGGCTGAGGCCCCACACCCAGGCAAACGGGGCAGCTTTTGCTTCACAAAGCCAGCTGCAGAGCACAGGACACCAAGGTACAGCCCTACCTGGTGGCAAGTACCAAATTGTAGCACCACCCCGACTGCCATCGAGGGAAAGCTGGTTTACACTGCTGCTTTACATCTGCTTCTCAGTTTGCAACAGCATAGCAACAGGCTTCAGGAAATCCAGGCTCTGGCTTGCCTCATAAGCCTTGCACTGTCTCAGCTGAAAGGGAGCCCTGCCTCGTGTTCATGTATCAAGCAAAGGCACAATATCCTAATGAATCCAGAAAACCTGAAGTCTAGATTTTGCTCATCACCGCTGGTTTGCTTGATAAACCTGGGTGAGTTACAGGGTTTATCTGAGAAACAGGAAGCATTTGAATGGCTACTTCTAGCCACTTCCATAAGCTTTCAGATGAAAACCTGTCGATGAAAACATCTCAATGAACGGGGCTTTATGCACTTTGTGGTTATCTGAATAATCCTTAATACCAGCTCCCTCTTCCTGCCTGATTTCTGCTGTGGTTAAGAAGCCTAAAGTAGTAAGATTAAGAAGTCTAAAGTAGCAAGAAATATGCCCTAAAGCAGTCAGCTAAGGATCCTAACTTAATGGGAACATCTGCAAAGGACTGAGAGCTGGAAAATTAGCTTTGCAATACTGGCTGCTATGTCTCAAGGCACAAAGGGATTTCTCCCAGACAGGAGGCAGAAAGAGGGAACAAAACCAGCATATCCTGCTGCCCCAGCTCTTAGGGCAGAACCCCAGCAGTTTCAAGCCAGGAAGATAAGCACTACCCTGAAGTTGCTCTAACACAGGTCTAAATTTCCCCTGTCCTACCAGCCCTGTGAAAGGTATCAAAGTAGCCCAGAGCTAGCTGTCTCCACGACAAGCTCAGCCTGTCCAGAAGCAAGGATCTGACCCTAAAAGCCTCCTCTAACATGGGCCACAGTAGGACCACCACCCTGCCTTTCCCCAAGGCATGACAGCAAGGTCCACTCCCAACCCAGCCCCTCATGCCAACACCCTCCCCTCCTGCCTTTTCCCTTTTATCACCTGTGGCAGGGCCTGAAAGCTCATTGAACACAGCTGGGGGCACCCCACCAGCCCGTAACCCTTCCTTCTCTGTTCTTCTCCCACAAAGCCAGAGAAAAAATAGGATAAATGAAAAGGCACCCAAGCAGAGGTCCTTGAACTCTGTAGGTACACAATACCGTTAGGACCACTGGATAGCCATGGTGAAGTGGGAACTTCTGAAAATGCAAATCAGAGGAAAATTCTGCCCTGAAGTTCAGGAGGGCAAGAGTTACACCGGCAATTCGAAAAACATTTCTTTGCCCAGATGGTGCCTGGAACATAAACTGTCAAAGTCATTACTCTGACTTTATTATCAGGGTTATGTTTTCTTTATTCCTTTTAATATTCCATATGCTGGTCATATAATACATTTCTTTGTATTCCTCTTCCCTTTTATTCTCTTTGTTTGTTCCATTCATGACTTATCACCTTCTGGTGGCAATTTAATTATTGGATCTATATTATTAGTATTTTTTTTTTTTTTAGAATATAATAAAAAATTTCAGTACAAAACACTGCAAGTAATTCAATTTCCATCAGTGAGGAAGTTGGACGCATTCAATGAAAGGGAGGAGAGTACCTGGCTATAACATTTTTAATAAAAATATAATAGCACTTTGTACTTTTTAGCATCTTCTATTTGGAGAACCTTGTGGCTTCATAATCATTAATATTGTTTAACTTTCCCATTGCACTTTTCATCTATAGCTTTCACAGCACTTTCTGAAGGTGAATCAGTATCAGCCTCTCTATTTTGCACTCAGAGAAAAAATGTGAAAGCCAATACAATCCACCCAGCCAGAGTTACTGCTGGGATGAAATCCCAGGCATCCTGGAGCCCCCAACTGAAGCCTTTTCCATTGAATTGTGCTGTCCCTCAATATGAACTTCTGCTTGTACCTTTCTTTGAGTGCTAAACAGCCCCATCTCCTTCCCAGATCTCCTGCAGTTGTCCACAAAAGCCCAGGATCCATCACTCCTCAGACTTGCGTCTGCTTTTGTGCATTCTGCCTCGTCCATATCCAGATTAGGCTGCATATTTCTCTGGGGAGGACCTACGTTCTCGCTGGAGTGGGAGAGCTTCAGAAGGACTTGCTGCAACAGGAGACAAAACCAACTCAACCCCAGCAGCCTTCTGAACAATTCCTGAAACATCTCCATTTGCTCCTTAATCAGCTGGGACAGATTCCTGGTTTTACATCTTGTCTGAAAAGTCAGTTTCTCCAGAAGCAGAGAATCCCAGATTTGATTGACCAAATCCCCAGTGGCTTGGAGGAGGTGAACAGGGGTCAATAGTTCTTGTCTAGTACAAGGTACTAAGCTATCAGGTTGCAGATTTGACATAAAACCAATGAAGCGGTTCTTCAGTTCACGTGGAGCTGAGCTGCAGAACATGGATACTATGGATGCTGAAAGTTTACATGGGCGCAAAAGATTGCCTGGAGAAATCCAGAGGAGCAAAATCCCCCAAGAGCTGTTAAGTACAGAGGTGCCATCTTCCGCTCAGAAACTCCCTGAACTACAAGCTGGTGCAGCGTTTGAAGGAGGGTAGTCATGACTTGGAACCTAGATCTCTGGATACACCTTTTGATAGGAGAAACTCTGTATGGAAGGCAAGATCTACCTTTTGCAGGCAGATCCCTTTGTCTGTCTAGCGGCTCCCTGACTTATCCATTGGTACAAGGATCCCCTGGATAGGGCCTATGGAACTATATCCTGGGCAGGAAGCAACTTATTTTCTCAGGCATTGTTTTCAATTTCCCTGCTCCTTAGTAAAATGCAAAATTAATGTCTCCAAATAATGTGCATGATACTTCAAACTGGCTTTTTTGCCACCTCTAACTTCTTCCTAAAATAGGTAGGTTCTTACTTTTCCTATCCATAAAGGCTGTTCTGCTCCTGAGGCTCCAAACACAGCACTCAGAATGACAGAAGATGTTATTTTCTGATCAGTAAAGTGTTTAGAGAAAGAGCTTTCCATAATTTGTTTCTTCTTTAAAAATCCAGTCAGTTTTCTTTTCTGTAGATCAAAGCTTTCATGGCATTTTTGTTTGTTTGTGCATTTGTTTCTTAGGGTCAAAAATGATTTAGAACACGATGGAGAAAAAGAAATCACCTTTTCTTTCCTTTTTTGCTTTTTAAATGAAACCACTAAAAACATTTTCAGCTCCAAAATTATCACCCAAACTCAACACCCACAAAAAATAAGGCAGGGAGAAAGACAGAAAAAAACTCTAGGAATACATTCATGGGACTAGCATGTGTGGAACAGATTTTTTTATTTATTTTATTACTAGGGAATTATTGTATCTGCGAGCCAAAACAACAGCACTCCCTGATGCCAACTCCAGCTGTTCCTCCCTTGTAAAATTTATGAGCTGTTTTCAAGAGCTTGAATAGATCTTGTGATGGAACTTCAGTGTAGCCACAAAGTTATTTTTAATTGCTGCGATGTTGTCAGGTTTCCCTGTGACACAAAGCGTGCTGTTAGTTGGCTGATTAGAAAGCGTACTCCTGGAGATACCAGCCTGCTGGGTCACTGAGCTGAAGTGAAAAGTCCAGCCAGACTTCAGATCTCCTCCAAATCCTTGCTGGGAACACTAGCAAACAGGCTGACAAAGGCAGGCTGAAATAGTTTTAAACAAACAAGTGCATTAGTGGGAGATTTCAGTATCTTTCCCCCAAGTTCTCCACAGAGCTCCAAGTGGCATCTTGCACCGTAGGGAGCTGCAGCTACATTGCTCACGCCCTGTGAGGGATTCTGGCTGAGCCTGAGGTAGGTACAGAAGCCTGGCATCAGTCCAAAACATCTGCCCTCACTATCTTTAGGTTGTGATGTAAAAGGGACATTCTGAGCACGCTTTGCCATTAGAAGTCTTCCACCAGGTATCATGGAAGTAAGAATTTTCTCTCACCTCATCAACATTCAGATATCATAATTATAATTTTATGTCTGTTTCTCCCTGAAGGAAAGACTCAATTTTTTATAAAATCCTAGAAAAGACCATGACTTTTCCATGGACAGACCATGCAGCAACATCGTCAGTCCTGGATAGGTTGTGCAAAGCAACTGAAGTTAAGACTAGCTATTGCCATGTTCAGCTAGCTGGAGGCTATTAGCGCAAGTACTCCACCCTCCATACATGCTTGAAGCCACCAGAAATAAAGAAACACAAACAGATGGGATGGATTATGCAGCCACTAACTAACAAGGCCTCTGTCATTTCTGAGCTTGTGGTTTTATATATTTTCATGCAACAGAGATCGCAAACCTCTAAGCATCTCAAGACCTGTAAGACAAAAGCCTTAAAATAGCTTCCAAGAACACACAATAAAGGACATAAAAACTTAAAGAGGAAACTGGAAAAGCAGTGGGATTATTAATTGCTACCTTTTAAGCAAAGCTCTCTGTAGTATTATGACCTTTTGTGGCTTGGCATTTGTAGCCTTGGTAAGTTAGAGCCATAAAAGAAATTAGCTTCTCTGGACACAGGTAAAATCAGGTGTAATACCAAGGGTTACTAGTTAGTTCATGGACCTTCAGCATATTGAAGATAAAAAACCCCTAAATCCTATACTTTCATCCACAGTTTGTCCCATGCAGAAGGTATCAGGAGGCATCCCCATGCGAGGCACAAAGTGGCCTAGCTGTCCAGGGGAGAAGGAGATGCTGTTAGCCACCAGGTCAAAGGACTGATGCAGAAAGTAGGAAAATCATGGCTTTGTCCTCTCTTCCCCTTTGAGGTGATTTACATCCGTAGGAGTGCAAGGAGCAATCAGCCCCTCTCTCTTGCCTGTCAAACCATAGAGCGTCTAATCCAAATCACTGTTAATATTTCATTCAAGTTCAGTAGACTTTGGAGCCAGCCCCAGGCTCAGACTTAGCATGTCTTTCTGGAAGCTCAGTATCTGATTATTATTAAGATGTGAGAGGCTCCTGTGAAGCAGAAGCCTTAACATTCCTGTTGAAATTAGACTTGAAGCACTGAAAGGGAGAAAAACTGGATCTGCTGGGCTGCATCTTGCCCTGCACTCGGGAAACTCAGCACTGCTCCAGGAACAGAGGGGAGATATGGAAGTGATGTACTCAGGCAACTGGAGATACTTTAGGATGATATCACGTAGCCTGCAGTTCCCAGTGCAAGCAGCATACGGGAACTTGCTTCTGTCTGGGATCTTGTTTAAGGATAAGCTCTGATGCTGTGTACATCCTTCAGAGACTTTGCACTTGTTCTGAACTGCAGCGGTGGTGGAGCATCCTCTGCTCTGCCTCGTTATTTAGACAACACAAGGCATAAGAGAGTCAACGGCATCAGATGGTGGAAGCTGTTTTTACATCCCTTTCTTACATTGTGTGTAGCTTGGCTTGACCTAGAGAGCTACCTAAAGGAGCAGGAAGCAAATAAGAAGACTCCTAAGCCACCTCCTTTTTTAGTTCTCCATCCTGTCCCACCACGGGACCTCGTTGTGAAGGCAAGCTAAATGTCATGTCAGACATCACAATGCCTCCCACTCTTTGGGGGCACACGGTGTTCCCCGTACCCTTCCCAATGATTGGAGCTCTCCCAGCTCTCCTTGGTGTTTGGAGTTGTTCTTCATTGTCACTCAGTTTGTCACCTCTGTGTCTTCCCACTGCTGCTGGTAGGATGTAAAGTCAATAGCTTCAGACCAAATGGTAGCATACCTTGTCAAAATGTAGTAATTTTAAGAATGAGTAAGAATGGAAGATTAGAGAGTGCATGTGTGTTTCCAAGATTTTATTGATATCACTTGATATAACTGATTAAAGAAATATAGCATCCTAGAAAATTCAGCCTGGACTGCTGATTATAACTTTGACCACTGTACTAGTAGGGTCTATCCATAGCTGTTTGATCTTTTACTACCAGTCTTGAGCATGCTCAAAAGTGTTGTGAGCTGTTTTGGAGTCTGTAATGAGTGATGGCATGTGGACTCAACGTACCATGGATCCTTTCTGAGCTAGATAATTACTGTATTGTGGAGATCGGAAACAATGACTCTTGTCCTTATATAAACTGGCAGAAAAATCCATTAGTGTCCTCAGAAAAGACTGGGAGAGATGCATGAAGAGCTTGCTTAAGCCTAATGAAGTCACATTAGTGGGATGCCAAAATGTAACCCTCATACCATAATCATTTTAACCCCAGGTGGCCCACAAATTCTGTATGCGCTCAGCCAAAGAGGCAGAGCTCTCCTATTAGCACTCTTTAAGTTACACAGGTGGATGGCAAAGCAAGGAGCAGAGAGCCATTGCTGTCTTTCCTATGAAAGAAGGATTAACAAAGAGTCTGTCAGTAGGAGCCTGCTAGTGAGAGATCCCCATAATGGCAGAGCAAGTGAATAGCATGTGTTTAAAGAGCCCATAATCCTATATTTACACAACAGTCCTTAATGGCTCATTCAGAGCCATTGCAAAGAACCAAGTAAATAGTGTGGTTAGAAAGTCTGTTACTTTATATTTACTCACTAGACCGTCTGCTGTGGGAGCTGTGAATGTCATGGAGAGCTAAAAGGAGCATTCTTTTGATTTTTTTTTTTTTTTTTTTTTTTTTTTGGCTATGAAAAGCTAACTAATAATGATACTGAAAACCACTTTCAATAGGAACTATACCTTCACTTTGCACCAGTGGAGAACAACCATTAGCACACTTTGTCAAGGAAAGGGATGCATTTATCATCACCTGGAGCCTTTTCATGGAGACTGGATATGCTCTAAAAGACACGCTCTTATTCAACAAGATGTTATTGAACTCAATAGCACTCACCTGTGTGGCGGGAAAAAATTAATTCCCTTCACTGCAAGAACTACTGGGATGGTATAAATGGTCTGTTTTACACATATATTATTCAAATGTTCTCTTCTGGCTTTAAAATATACTACATTTGAGACTGGACACTAAATGTATTCTCTCCAATGTTTATTCATGTAAACACTCAAATCTTTATTAAAGTCAAAACTATACACACAAACCAGAGTGAAGCAGACAGTTGATTAGCATGTGAAATGAAGGTGACATTAAATATTTGGAGATCTGCGAAGCAACTAATTATAAATCCGAAGTTAGTGCTCAGTTATGAAATGGACTGTAAAGATCTGACAAAGTCCACTCAAACAAGAAAAATTCACAGAAGAAGCCTCAGCTAATAACTTCAGATTCCTGAAACATTATTCAAGATCTTATCTGAACCTTAACTAATTGATCCTCAAAATTCCCTTGAGGTATTGGCAAGCACTGGAATGGAGCAAATAATTAACAAAAAATCATTTATGCAATGAATTTTTCTTCTTGTTTGTGATTGTCTGCACAGATCATTAAATCTATTTATTATACACAATGACTCACACAATTTTGTCAATAATAGTTTAAAATTTGCAGCTAGAAGGAAGAAGAGAGGAATCCTGCATGCTTATTGCTGTTTCCTGATTAATTACAAAAGCCATGGGATGACCTATAATTAGGAATCAAATATTTAATAACTGAATGTGTAATTCTAAATTTATCTTCAGTAAAAAATTGATGACCTCCTATCTAAGGACAAAAGTGCTTTTTCCTTATGTTGGAGGAAATGACAAAATGTAGTTCAGGCAGTACCATATACCGATGACTGGTCACGCACCCCTCAGTGTGCCCAGGGAGGATGATACATAGAGTGGCTGCATCCATATGGGAAAAGGGGATAAGACTGGAAGGATACATCTTCCTGAGCCTTCACAAGGCTGGGGAACTAAAACTTAAACCACTGCTGCTGTATCAATGGCACCTTGGTCAAACAGATCTGATGAAGCTTCACATGGATGTAATCTGCTGTTTTCCTCTCCCAAGCACTCGTGCAACCAGAGTCTGAGAAATAAAATGTGCCCTGAGAACAAACAGAAATGGATCAAGAATATGTCAAATTGATATTTCCTGTCAAAATGGAATGGCTTTTTGCAAGCCAAAAATATATTGTGGAAAATCTAGTTTATGTAATAAAATTATTGATGACTGGGGAGGTGGAGGCACAGGCCAGCAATGAGGAGGCAGGAATAGCAACCACGACTTTACTGTTGGGAGATCCAAAGTTTGTAAGACTTCATGCAGCGTGGGGAGAGGCAGACTGTCCAGCAACAAAATCTCAGCAGTATCACTGATGTTTTCCCAGGATAGTCTTCACAGAGAGCAGGCCCTTTTCTACTGCAAAAGTGTGTTTCTGCATTGAGCTTTGTAACACATTAACGTAGTAGAATGGCCGTAAGTACATCCAAAGTCTGCGATACTGGATATTGGGAGTTAGATACCATCCCTCTCCTCCTCTTTTCTGTATCGTTCAGTCCTGTTTTTCCCACCTCACCCCTGCAGTCCCAAACTGCAAGGGGTAATTTCAGTCTAGATGCATGGTCTCATCTCTGAGACTATCTACCAGGACAGTGAGCAGGGTTGTGTGTATTTGCATAAGGGTAGGTCCTCATCCTCAATTTGTGCCTTGCCACTCTTAAAAGGCTTTTCTCTGTGGCAGCAGAGGGAATGAGGTTAGATCAGCTGTTCTGAAGCATTTCTTTCCAGTATGTCCTTTTTCTTCTGTTGCTTTGTTCTTTCCCCCTGAGCTGACATGAAAGGACTCATCTGGAAGTGCAGCTGAAATGTCTCCATCAGTCCTGACAAGGCTCGGGGGCATGCAGGAAGTTCAGGGGGGCCCGTACACCCCAATCTGCAGGCCAGCACCCACGTCAGAGGACTAGCATTAAGTAAATCCTGGAGTGAATCCTCTAAGCTGGGCAGGCCTTTGGGGATGTGGAGGGTAGGATCAGTCAGCAACATTTATCACAGGGTGAGGAGGCAAAATATTTGTGGCTTTTTTTGGCCCAGACAGCAGCGCTGGGCACAGCCAGGCCCAGAACTACAACTCCCAGCGTGTGCCCTGGCTGTGAAACCCTGGCTTAGCCAATTCTTCCTCGGCTGAGGGGCCGCAGGGAGGGGGAAAAGCCCTAATCTGGTCCTTCCTCAGGATCCCCGCCTGTGCCATGCCCTCATGTGCAGGGTGTGACCCATAAGACTAAATGTGCCTTGTCGAGCGCTGGCTTCTGTCAGTTTAACTCCTGAGGGGAAGCAAAGCACCCTCACACAGCTGAACTGCAATTAGCTTCGCCTTGATTGAGTATGTCAATGGCTGTCACTCCTGGACGCTGCAGTGGATCTTCTCCCACCCCGGTGTCTGTGGCCAGTGGCAGGAGCGAAGCAGCTTTGCTGGATGTGGCCCCATGGGTCCCAGTGGCTTCGTGTCATTTCCCTGTTTTTCTTTTAGTACTGTCAAGATATTGTCTCGATTACATCATTTCCCTGTTTTTTTTAGTACTGTCAAGATATTGTCTCGATTACATCTGGGGTTCTTCACCCAGTCGCTTTAGCTAATTAAATGTTTTAAGATGCCATGATGAAAGTTATATAGACACAAGCAATTTTTATGAACTGGTAGCATTAATTTAAACTCAATTCCAGCAGAGCATGCTGTGATGTTTTGGGCTATTAGCCCATCACTAATACAGACTATAGAATAGTTAATACCAGTCCTTTCAAATCCAAGACATATTTTGATTTGCTGAATAGCTTCAATTTACCCAAAGCTGATCAAATAATAATAATAACAACAACAGTAACAATAACAATAAAGGCAATTCCAGTGTGATTGGCTAATCTGATGGTTTTGCTCCCAGTTTATTTTTAATTTCTGGCAGCAGTGATATTGGAAATTAAAAGGCTCTCTTGACACTCGAGTGACTCGAATCTCAGACCAGATGAAATGAGGTGACTGAAGCAGCTCTGGGCCTTTTATTCTCTCCCATCATTATCACAGCTAATAAGAAGAAACAGGGAGGCTGCCCAGCAGTGAAGGCTGAGGACACCCCCCCTCTTTCCTTTTTGTGCCATCCAAGATAAAGCACTAATTATCAGGACAGCTCAAGCTCATTTGTAGGAGGAAGGGAACTGAATGCTACTTCAGTGAAAAGACTTAGCTCCTCTGTGCCCTTGGGCAGGATTGAGGTACTTTGGTGATTTAAACATCCAAATTAAAACACCTTGAAGTGACAGGCAGACATGCCAGTGGGCTTGCTCCTAGGACCTCTGCTCTAGCTCTTGTTGCAAGGTGCAGCAGAAAAAAACAGTTTCACCCAGATCACCATGCATGGACAGGTCTTTCAGATGAGACACAAAAACTCCGGCCCTTCTCTTCTTTTGGACAACCAAGATGGAAAGCTCTGAAGTGCAGGTTTACCCTAGGACAGAGGGAGGTGTGGGTGGTGGTAAACACCTGGAGATTCCCACAGTATTTGCTAGCAAATGACTTGTGAAGCAATTGGAATGAAAGTCTGGGGATGAATAGGAGTTTGGCCTGGTTCTGACTGGAAAGAGCACACTTTTATTCATGCCAGGCCTGACTGATTGCACTGACGCTCTTGTTACTGATACAGAAAGCACACAGCAGTGCAGGCTGACCTTGTTAGGCGCAGCTCCCTAATGCAAGGGAGAACATTTAAACGTTGCACATTGGTTGCAGTGATCTAAAGAGATGGAGAGGTTGAGGTAAAAGGAGGAGGACAGTCCAACTATGAGAGACTTTAGAGTCTGTCTCATCTCCCTCTATCCCAGGGAATGAGCAACTCAGTCTAAGTCACTCTTTATGGATATTTGTCCCACCTCTTTTAAAAGATCTTTAGTGATGGAGATTCTGCAGACTTTCTGGCACTCTCCTCCATATCTTAAGCCACCTACACTGTGACATGGAGACGAGAACCAGAAAGAGGACTGTGATTTTGCAATGTGCTTAACATCAACCAAAGATCATCCCCTGATCACTAATGCACTCACTCTGGAGCTGTTGAGGGAGACCACAGTGGGAATACAGGATGAGGGTTTGCAAGAGGGCCCCAAAACCCCTCTCTGGTGCAAGGAAGATGTCAGCACCCTCTTTGCTCCATGGGCCCAGCTCCTGTTGTTCTCTGCATATCCAGGCTGTATCCACTAAGTGAATAAAAAGTTTGGGCCACAGGTCTGTCAAATCTAGCAACTAATTCCCTTGCAATAAACCCCAGCATTTTCATGCAGGTGTTAAAGTGCTCTATCAGCAGGAATCTGTGTCTGCCATGTTCCAGACAAATGCCAGGAGAGGAGCACACCCACCAGTGAGGTGGAGCGCCGCGCTCGCACGCTGTATTAAGTTTAGTAAGTTGCTTTAAATTGTACTAAGTTGTATTAAGTTGCAGCAGCCAAAATAATTCACACATCACAATGTTCTTCTTTCTTTCTGCAGGGCAGGGGCTGTTTATTTTCTTTAATATCTCTTTTTCTCTTCTTACATTAATACATACTCATACAATAATATATACTTTTGCTCTCATCCAAGCTCTTACTTCATAATAAACAAATCAGCAACTAGACAGTCATCGGTACTCTTATCCCACAAACAGTTCCATACCACTCAGGCAGTCTCAGTGCTGCCATCTTCTTCACACTAGCACAGCTCAGTATCTCTCTTCCAAGGCCTGCTTCTCCTCCAAGCCTCTCCAGGCCTCTCCAGGTCTCTCCGGGCCTACACAGACCTTCCAAGGCCTGCTTCTCCTCTAAGCCTTGCTGCTTCTCCGGGCCTACACAGACCTTCCAAGGCCTGCTTCTCCTCGAAGCCTTGCTACTCTCCAGGCCTACGCAGATCTTCCCTGAGCAGAGCTCTCCACCTTCACTGAGCTCTCTGACTGAGCTGCTCTCTCTGACTGAGCTCCCCAAAAGCTGACCAGCTGATGTCAATTTGGCTCTTAAGTATTGAATCTCCCACAGCTGTGCAGGGCTGACAGGCCAATGCCGACTTGCCTCTTAATCATTTACCAGTAACACATGATTTGACTCTTAACATATTGAATCTCCCACAGCTGCACAGAGCTGACACTCCCACAGCACGCTGCCCTGTCACCTGTTTTGTTAATGGCTCCATCGCTCACCTGCCTAGAGAAGATGGTGTTTGCCACACGTCATGGGGACGGCTGAGCGTGACTTATGGCCTTGGGTGCCAGAGGAGAGCCATTCCCCCTTCCCACCACTGCACCAGAGCCCTGGGAGAGACGAAACTCAGCCCTGCCACCTCCACCCATGAGGAGGAAAAGCACTGTGTGATTCTGCTGATTGCTTGCAATAACTGCCACCGGTAAGGGCAAGAATGGGACAAGTGGGAAGCAATACTTTTGCTCAACATCGGGATGCTTAGGACACCCCAGCAGAGTGGCACATCTTTGCTTTTATAGTCTTCCTGGCATTTAATACTTCTCTTTCCAATAGATATCATTCAGGAAGCTTCACCCTCACAATCCCACAAGTGTTTTGGAGTGATGATTTGTCATCTTTTATCCTAAGCAAGACTAAAGCCACAGATGAGGAGAGTGTTTTTGTCACCGGTGCTGTTGGGGACCCAGTGCCTCTCCCGTCTGAGGGGTTAGGGAGCAGGGAGAAGGCTTGTGGGCTGCCGCAATGGCTTCCATGCCTGGCAGACACAGAGGCCAAGCTGGTAAATGAATTTCAGGCTAATGGAGCTGGGTGTTAAATATTTGCTGCACTTGAGCAGGAGGGCCTTTGTCACTAATTACCAGGAGATGTTAAAGGAGATGGGATGTATTTAAACCTCATTGTTTGCCATTAAAACACAGATTCTTTTGGTTCTGTTCTGGGCTAAGCAGCTAATACACTTTGAGCAATAGAAGGGCTCGGTGGATTAATCGCTGTCCTTGAAAATAAAAAGTGATTTATTTTAATGCATGCAAATGTTAGGCAAGAGATAGAAGCAAGCGGCCACTGGCTCAGAGGCCAGATCAGAGTTCTGGGTCTGGTCTCTGCATATATACAGGCTCTTCAGCCTCAGCTCTGACCTGAAGGAGAGCAGAGGCTGGGAGACATGCCAGGCAGGGGAGGCTCGGGCACCCCTTGCTGGTGGCCCTCCTGGCAGCCGCAAGTTCTCCCCTGCCACCCATCCTCAGGGTACCTGCTCCAGTGCTGGGGAAAGCATCAAGTCCTTCAGGCTTAAAGAAAAGCCTGGTAACTTCGGAGATATCTCTACCCATTTCTCACCACTTCTACCCTTTCAAGATGTGTGAATTATATAGCCCTTGGCAGTTAAGTAGATGGGTGAATAGACAATACTAACTATACTATTAACTACAGCTCAATAAATATAAGGATCCCTTGGCCCTTTCTCTGTTGCTAAAGTACAACACAGAAAGGCTTAATACACTGCAGACAATTTCTTCCCAGCTTTAATGCCTGTGGTACCATTCAGTCTAGCACCCAGCGTGATGCAGGACACCCGTCTCCATCAAACCCCATCTGCAAGCGCCTTGCGGCTGCCGACTCACTGAGCCCCTTGCCTGGAGAACTGCGGCGGCTGGGGGGATACAGACAGGCTGTTGGCATTCGCTGTTTCATGCTCGTCTCTTTAGGCTCCGTAAGGAAATGCTGTGCAATGACACCCTTATTGGCCCTGGATGAATCAGATTAATTATTCCAATGAGAAATTTCCCCTAGCAAGTTATTTTTCTGTTCAGTGCACTTTGTAAATATGAACTGCCTCTTCCAAAATCTTCCTGTGAATGAAGAGAAAATCTTGCTTTTCCAGAAAGGAAACTGAGGCATAGGGAAAGGTAAATAACTTGCACAGAGCACAGGAAAATGTGTATAAATAAAACAAGAACCATTTTATCAGCATGCTCATGGGAATTTGTGAATTATAATTACAGTAGGTGATGGGGCAGATTTTTGCCAATACAGCGTGTGAAAGAGCAATCTTAAAACATTCTCTATCTGAAATTCTCAAGTGTTTTCTGGCAGAGGAGGGAAGCCCTGAACAGCACATATAACTGTCTGCACAACAAACCTTTTTTTCTCGGTTGCATCTTGCGGATCCATTAGAAATAGTCCATGAACTCCCATAGATCCCTGCTGCAGTGATTAGAAAACACTGTAGATAGAACATTTTCATCACAGTGGAAAAGAAGATGTTAGGAAATTTGGTTTTAATCCAATGCAGATCAGGAAAAAATCTGATTTCCTAGCTGTCCACCAAGAAGAATGCCCAGACAATTTTTGTTTTGGAATTTAAATTTTATATTGCGATAGAAAGAGGAAACACTGTGCCAAAAAATAAGGACATATTTCTATTAGTGCTAAGCAGAAACTACTCATGGGATTTTAATGAAGGGATGCAAAAAAGAATGGCAGAACATTTCCAGCAGCACATCTGTGGCAACAGGGGCTATTGGCATAGGATATTAGTCTACTTTATGCATTTGTTATACGCGTGTAAAACTCAAATTATGCGGATAGGAAATTTACACAAAAAATTAAAATAAAAACCTTCATGTATGTTACAAGGACTGAAAATTTCAAAACTTAAAAATTTCCCAAACAGAAGTTACCATAGTTTTCTTTCACCACAATTCAGTTTTTCCCCTGGAAGAAGATGCTGACATTTTATTGATCCCAAGAAATTTTGGTTTTGACTGAATAACATTTTCCAATAGACAGCAATATTGGTATAGAGTTTCTAAGCAGCTCCCATTGCAAATCAACATTTGCAGCTCATAATTAGAGACAGGCAGCCTACAGTGGCTTAAGTAAAGATATGGACTTCCTAGTTTAGCTATGGAAGGGTTGGAGAAGGCGTCATGAAACCTGATGTGACCTTGTTTGCCTACCAGAAGCACAGATGGGTTAAGAGAAAGCACCAGATCAGGGATTTAGGAGAGTCAGCTCGGTAGTGCCAACATCCCATCAGGGTTTGATACTCAACCAGACTCAACCTGCAGAAAACAGACAATATGAAGGGCAAGGCAGTCCTTCCAACAGGATCAGCATGAGTAAACCATCTTTGTGCAGGCAACCTTACCCCGGGACATGCATGACATGACAAAACTGCCCTGCCCCTGAGTCGAATTCACAGGGTTGGGGCAATGGCTGATACTGGGACTGTGCGTACTCGTGGGGATCACCTGGGAGGGAATGTGAGGGGGTGAAGAGGCAGTCCAGTGCTCACTCACGGCAGTGGAGAAGTAAAAGCCTGTGCTGCAATCCCCAGTGGATGGCAAAGATGTGAGAAATGGGCTGAGTTGCTAAGGTTGCCTGTGGTTTTGTATTGCAAAACCAAGGGAAAGATTGGGAGAAACACATCTCCCAGTTTATGTTCTCCTTTTCAAGGACTTTGATCTTGCCTCTTATTCCTAAGATAAACACAGGAAACTTTATATCAGGCTGGTGCCTGCTATTTTGCTCAGCTTTAGGAGGCATCGCTGTGTGCTTCACCCCTGGGAGTCCTCTGTTCACAGGAGAGCTGGGAGAGCTTGTGTCCCGAGGCAGCACTGAAACGAGGATCTTCTCCTGGATGAGCCACAAAGCAGCTTACTCCAGATGAGCCAGGAGGAGCTGAGCGGAAGCGAGTCTCAGCTGGAAGTCTCTCTTAGCATCTATTACAACAGCAGGGTTATCTTTGCTGCTGAAAGGAGATGTTACTGTGAGCTATGACAAACTCATTGAGTTTTACAACAACACTGGAAAACTAACTGCAATGAATTTAGAAAGGATGCTCAGGGAATGCTAAGCCAGTCCCTTCCTGCCTTTAGTTTTGCACCACTCATTAGGCCTTGCTCTAAGGCATGAAACATGAGTCTGGATTGCGTGCACGTGCACACACAAGCACATGCATATTCTTTATTTTTGTAAGGTTGCTCACAAGGGTATGGCCATTGGGAGGTACTTTGTTTTAGTGAAGAATATGGAATGCTGAGTTTATTGGAAATGAAAGAGGGGACAAGAGGCTCCACTGGCATTTTCTTGTATATATCAAAGAACAATATCAAGGGGCATGTGAAATCCTCAGCATTCTGCAGCAAAACAGCCCACTAATGAGAAAACACACATGTGGACAAAGCAGTGATTGCAGCTCAAGTTTCTTGGCTTTGAAACTGCCACTCAAACTACAGGAGAAAGAGTTGTAGTTAGCAGAAATCCTACAGCTACTTCACCAGCTCTCTCCCAAAGCTCTGAACCAGAGGCAAGTCCTTTACCTGTAAAAAGGTCAGAGTGGTGCCACCACTGATTTAAGGCAGTTAAGGGGTAGATTTATGCTGACAGACTTTAGAGGAGGCCTGGCAAGGGCACTGCTAGGCTGAAAGTCATGCCACACACCAAGGGAGCTATTCAGGTGCCTACACACAGGCATCGTAGACAGTGCATGGAATTGGAGATGCCTGTCAGTGGTGTGTGGACATGATACAGAAGTACCAGGAACCCATGGCTTTTCTGTAGCCATTGGAGGCAAGGTGGGATGTCTGAAGGTCTTTTAAATGTCACTGTGTTTCACAACCTACATTGCTCCCAGGTAACTCAAAAATGCTGTGGGGTGCTCTATGCCCACGGCAGGCAGTGCTCTAGGTTGCTGGAAAACACTAGAAAGGACATGTTTTCCCCTTGATACATACTCTTCAAGAGGACTCCCAAGAGGGGAAGGCAGGCCGAAATCTAACCTGCAGATGGTACCATCCAGAAATTAAAATTAAAAAAAAGAAGAAAAGCAAATCCACAATGGCAAGGTGAGCAACAAGACCAGCAGAACATTTCCATCTTGCATTGCTGCAACTGCCCCTGAAATTGATTCAATCCCTTTCAAAATGTCTTTTTCAGAGGGAAATTGGGGACCTTATTGTTATTTGTTATGATCACAGCTAGATCTTCAGAGATTTCCTTAATTAGCGTCATTAGACACACAACTTAATCTTAAAATCCTGGGCTTGTCAGCATGGCAAATTAAAACTTTGTGTTTTTTCTCTTCTATATGCTGGGTTGGAGACTGTGTGAAGAAAAACTGGGGGTCTCCTGACAGTTTCAGAGAGTGTGGGAATCTGTCTTTAATCTTTGATGACTAGAGCAGCGTATGCAGAGTGGATGAGCGAGATGGGTCAGTTCCGTGCCAGAGAGGGAAACCAAGGGTCATTGCATTTAAAAGAAGACCTATCCTTTTGCACACCAGATGAGCTGAGTATACAGCCTGGTGCCTCTCCCCCCAGCAAGAGATTTCTCAAAACTCTCCAGGAACAATGGGGAAAAAAAAACCTGCTCCAGCTAATGAACACTGAATTCTAGCAGAAAGAAACCCTACAGAAGTATCTGTGACATCCACATTAATAGCAAATGAGTTAGTTGTGATTGATGCTATTCCAGTGAACGCCAAAGGAATTAATAATGATTAGGGCCATTATTTTAAAGCGTTACCCCCCCCCCAAAAAAAAACCCAAAGGGAAAACAATTAGATGTCTTCAGTGGTTATCTTTCACAGTATACTTACTGCAGTGATCAGACACGATATTATCCCTATTAATCAACAAAATGATGGAAAAGGACGTAACTCGTGTATATCCATGAGACAGTCCTTAGAAGCACATACCTTATTTGCTGGTCTGTTTATGAGTCTGCTGCTGGCACAGAGAAATACATCAGGGTTTTTTTGTTTTCCTAGCAGTAGAAGTTGTCTCATGAGTTTGGAAACAGGTTGGAGAGTCGTTCATTAAAACAAAGAAAACAAATAAAACCACCCACACTTACGGACAGATTTTGCATTCATAGATCATATGACCCTACTTAGCCCCACTGGATCTGAGGGAGAGCAACCAACAGCAGATCTTTCCACTTAATGTTTTTGGGGTTTTTTAGCTCAAGTGCTCCAAGCCCAGTAAGATCTGGTCTTCATTAGTAATGGAAGGTTGCGATGAGCCTTATCACTATATTGCAGGTGAGGAAACCGAGGCTCTGAGATGCCATGAGGTTTTCCTGAGGTCACACACTAATCAGCGAAGAGCCAGAGGGAAATCCTGATTTTTGGCACTCTGCATTAACCACTGAGTTAATAATCTCTCTTTTGTTCATCTCTGGTGCGTTGATTCACTTCTATCATCAATGGGTCATGACCCAAAGTCATTGCTCATCTGTGTCATGGTCTTGCAATGCAAAATGAGCTTTTAGTAATTCAGCTGAGCCTAATGGGTGGATTCAAACACAGATGCCAGCTGGGAGAGGGCTGTGGGGTGCGATCCCTCCCCCAGACTACCCACCCCATGTAGAAGACATGGTATTTCCATCTGTGTGATTCTTGCACTGACAGCAGGCCAGCACCAGCTGCTGTGAAAGGGAAGCAACTCTGCGCCAGCAGCACCAGCGGGTGCAGGCTCACGCCAACTCCAGCCTGGCTAGAGTTAATAGTTCATGTGGTTTATATACCTTCACAGTGGGTTGACTGGCCAGAACTGGTTGGGAGGGAAGATGGTGGAAAACTGGGATTGGCCAGTAACATGATGCGTCTGCATCATCCCAGGAAGGGGCAGATGAGCTTTCACTATATCTAAAGCCACAAGGTGCCAGAAGATGAATAACCACACCAGCATCTCTCTTCTCTTCCAAGGGGTAGTTGTTACGTCCACCATACCCGCATTGTAGCTGAAGAAAGGAAAGGAGGCAAGCTTGAGCACAAGTCAATGACAAAACAGCATCAAATCTCAGGACTGTTTTCTTTTCCAAGTTAAATTTCAGCCGTAATTGAACTCTCCCAGACCGCATACGCTTGGCTTCCATTTTCCTTTTGAAAAGTGATCTGAATTTCCCAGCCAATTCTCTGTACCCCTCAGTCACAACTTTGATGATTAACGTCCCCAGGCTGGGCTGAGAATCCCAATAGGAGCCTGTAATCAAATTCCTCATTGATTCCCGTGATACAGGATCAGAAGCACAATGATGAAGCAATCCTAATTTTGCAGCCAGAGCCAAATGCCAATTAGATCCTCAGCGGGTGTAAACTGAGCTGGCATTGTTCTCCCTGGAAGAGATAATGCTGATTTACACCCAGATGAAGATCTGCCTTGCTCGCCTTTCCTGTGCTGTAACCCTGAGCTCCACTCCCTCGGTGGCCCATATGGAGGTGGACAAAAGTGTTTATCCATGGCTGTGGGTGTCCATATCTCTGGAGTAAATGGGAAATTATCCACTTTCTCTGTCCCTATCAGTGAGACTAAGCACAGTCCTTGTTTTAAAGGTCATTTTAGACTGTCTGGATGCACTGAAGTTTACCAGTGGAAATACATCTGTCCATACCTGTCCTTATTTCCATCCTGAGCAACCCCCCCTGTCCTGGAGCTCTTTGGGGGGATGGCGTGGGTTCTTATCCCTTGGGGAATTCTCTCCTGGCTCATGGCAACAACTCTGGCTCTTCACATCTTCCAGAGCATCATGGCACAGCTCTGCAATGCAGGACACCCCCCCATCTCCCTTGTCTTGCTCGCCAGTTGTCACTTAGCCTTTTCTTTCCACATCTGGGCTTAGCGTTGCTTTCAGAGACAAAATCCTTGTGATTCCACTAGCGCAGAAATCAAAGCAGGGAAGAAAAAAATAAAACCTAAAAATCTGTCTTTGGAAAAGAAACAGTAGGTGCACGAGGCTTTGCAGAGCCACCCACCCATCTCGAGCAGGCGGCAGCGGTCCCCACCGAGCCCCTCTGCGGTGCCGCGGGAGGAGGCTGCTCCGGAAGGGGTTAGTCCGCGCCCGCACGGGAGCGACCCACGTTACGAATTGCAGAAGCAAACCAGAATATATTCAGGGAATTAATTGTATGGAAAATTATCCAGGCTATTAAAAGCCACGCGAACATGCTGAATATCATGCATTTTAAGCGTACACAGAAAAACATCATTCTGAAGGGGATTATTGTTTAAATAGGCAATAGGGGTTCTAGCAGATAAGCTTCCCGCTCCTGTCTTCTCTTATTGTCTGGAGTACATTATCTACACCACAATATTCTCAGCTCTCTCCAGGAGTATTGTCAGAGTGAAATGCTATTTTAAAAGTATATGTTTATGTTTCAATAGACTTTATAATAGCAAACACATCCGCCCAAGACACAGTAAGTGAGAGGGAAAAAAAGGAGGAGGAAAATCAAGAGACAGAGGTTGCAGCTTCCCCGGTATTGAGTATAACAGGAATAAATGTTACCCAACAAAAGGTACCCTGATTTTTTTTTTCCTCCCTGCTGAATGCAGGGGATCCCTGCACCCGGAGGGTGACTAGCTAATATGCACTTGACATTGGGACAGGGAGCCAGCAGCACATGCCGCTTGGACAGTGGCAGGTCTGTGCAGGGCTCTGGCCCCTTTGTAGTGTTCATTGTCCCACCAGTTCAACAGTCAGTTCAGTGAATTTTCAAGTCTGAGTTTAATAGGTGGGAAAAGAGCCCAATGCAAGCCCAAGTCATCACAGGCTCCCGTCAATCTGCTCTGAACTGGGGAAAAGCTTAAGCAACCTTGATCCTGCATCTGGCACTCGCACAGAGGCCGGGAGGCAAACTGTTGGGATGCCCCTGTGCTTGGTTTTGCTGCGCATGTCCATGCACATGTGGAGATGGGCCTGGCTGGGCCGTGGCATTTATATATGGGAGGGGACAGCAACTACCCCTGAGCCTATAATTCACTTTTGAAACTGTCAGACATCATTACAACGTATTTCTGAAAGATATACTGTATAGAGCGAATTTCTAACAAGCTTCCATGTGATTTTCATCTCTCAAGTGAGAGAAACCTGATAAAGATATAGATCCATTCTCACATCTTGGCATAAAATCATATCTTATTGGTTTAGATCATTCTGTGTCTTATTTTTTTATAGTACTAGTGTTTTCTAGTTCCAGCAGAAAATACAAACACTCAAGAGATCTCATTTTTCTGCTAAATGGATTTTCATTCCACATGAGTTATCTCTCTCTAGATATAAACATACACACAGAGATATACCACGTACACCCCCTCACGTTAAATGCCAAAGACACCATTAAATGTAATGTTAAAATAAAAAATCCCCAGGCTCATGCTCAAAAATTCCCTCTTTTAAGCATTCACAATTTAAAAGATACTTAAATAGACGTTCTTCAAACTTGAGTCAATTTTAGCCTCTCTAGTGAAAGCTCATAAAACAGCCGAGTAGTAATTTTGGGGGGGAGCTATTCTGGGAACAGTGCATGTGTAACGAATCCATTGTTATATATGGGATGAACGTGTTCTCTACTCATGCTCACCTAGCTTAAATAGGTCAGCTGAACGGAAGCAAACTCTCAGTAACCGTAAGAAAATATTACGGAAAGGAATTAATCTGAAAAGAGAGAAGCACTTGCTTCCTCTCTGAGGAAAAAGAGAAACTACAAAGGACAGTCTGAATACTGAATTTATGGCAAGCTTTTTCTTACAGACTCAGAGCCAAAAATCTGCTGTCAGTTACATTAGTATAAATCTGGAGCAGCTCCACTATCATCATTAGAGTTACAGGCCAATTATGTAATGAAAAGAAGTATTTCAGGCTTGCCAAAAATTTTAAATGTAGGTCCTGCTTCAGGCCGTGCTGAAAGCCTAGATAAGTGGCCTGAATTTCAGCACACCCTTCACCAGCATTTCCTGTCACTTACCTATTATTATTACACCTATCAACAGTGGATGTATAGATTTATACTGTGTAATCAAGCATTATTTGACCTCTAGTTCTGGGAGTAAAGAGGAAGTCAACCCATTGACTTTCCATGTATTTGATGTTAAACTCTACAGACAAAATGCTATTTGGAGAAGCCTGATAGATGGCTGGATAAAATATCCAGAGAGATCTTAATGCATTCATTTGCCCTTCCTTTAAGATATGGCTGTCAAAGGAGATCGTATCACCAGCAGTGCTGGCAAGATTCAGGATGACCTGGAATGTTTTAGGTGGCAGGGTCCAGAGGAAGATTTTCTCTAACTTTGGGAAAGTACATTGTGCTACTGACCTCTTGCTTCTCACTCTTCCCCACAGCCTCCTAATAAGAGGTTTTGGAGTAGCAGCTGCTGCTCAGTTTATAGTGGATTGGGCATTTGCACTTTCTGGTTTAGCTAAAAAACCCAGTCTTGGCCACAAGACACATTTCCCTTTAAAAGTCTTACACAACCCTTACCAGCTCTTCTTCTTTCCCCATCTTACAAATTCCCAGCACCAAAGCTGGTGAACTTCAATTAAAAAAAAAAAAAAAAAAAAAAAAAAAGTAATCATTTTGATGAACTGGCATTTACCCAACAAAAATTCTGTTACCAAAATCCTCCCACCATTTCTGCCAAAAACTGAGCTCCTGCAGAGCTGCCACCCTGGCACATGCATGTTCCCATGTGCATACAGATGTGTATATATATCCACGTAGGTTTCACAAAAAGTTGGTACTAAACTCCAGCTGTGGCTGCAGAGCAGGAATGCTAATGGATTCTTATTTACCACACTGTTGAAAGGTGGAGTTCACAGAGTACCTGGTGTGGTCTCTCCCTCCATCTTCTTGAAGATGCAGAGTATGTGGAAATGTGAAGGGGGAAGAAAAAAAAAAAAAAAAAAAGGCAGGTTATTCCCAGGGGTGTAATTGGCCAGCAGTGGCTGGATGGTAGCCAGAAGATCAGAGGAAGAGAGGAGAGCACTGAGTAATGAACCACATGCTTTTAATTTCACTTAAGAACTCAAAGCAGGAAAACCTGAGCTGTATCCATGGGGATTGCAATCAATAGCCGAGCAGATAACAAAGAACTGGTGCTCGGGATAGAAAACTGCCTGGGCCCATTAGTTTATTGCTCGGCCTTTCTTTGGGGACTCGTTGTTTCTTGCCTGTGTTTTTAGCTCCAGCTCTGAATCCTTCAAACACTAGGGAGCAGCAGCTTCCTTTGAAAGCCTCCTGGCTGCGCGGTGGGGCTGTTGCTGTCAGCTTTTGCCGTGTGCCAGCTCTTAAAATAAAGAGGGAGAAGCAGGGGGAAAGGGAGGGGGGGGGCTGGTGGGAAAGCGTTCCTGATGATAATTTGATTGCATGCATTAATGATCAAAGTGTTGCAGACTAATTACCAACACTTACCTCTCAGATATTAAGTTATCATTTATTCCCCCTCCCCAGCTCCAGCTTTAGCTTTGCGTCTACCCCCCGTTCAGTGACTGCCTCCTGCCTGACACCTTGACCTGCACCCTGACACCCCGGGCAGCCTGACCAGCTCCCACCCAGGCTCTCAGGGAGCATCCCCTCTGTGACTCCACCACGTGCTCCCTTTGATAGATACTCTCCTATTTCAAGGGTCTTGGGGAACCAGGTGAGCCTGGGAGAGGGAAGCAGAGCAGGTTTTGCCATGATCTAGAAGGGTTCTTGGGGGAAAAAACAATCAGTCGCCTCCTCTTCCTCATCGCATATCCAAAGATTGATCCCGCAGGGTGGGCACCTCTGTGCAAGGTGCCTGTGTGGGAGCCGTCCCAGCTGGGTGCCCGCCAAGCCAGAAATGCAAATAATGACAGTCCCAAACAATGTGCTTTTCGATGCTGCTTCCAGCATCCATTTTAACTAGACAAATGCCAGCCTGCTGCCATCTGGTAACAAGAGGTACTAAAAGCCTCAGCGAGGAGCAGAGGGAATCTGGGGGGATATTACCAGTTGCAAACAAGTTGCAGAGGAGGAGATTTCTTCTTAACCTGGGTTTTTCATACTCAGAAATGAACACAAAGGACTCTGGTAATGATGGGGAACTGAGGAAATACTCCCTCAGATGCCCCCTCTGCCTCTACCTTCCATGGCAGCAGGAAAAGCATCCTTACCTCTTTCAGTGCCTCCTTTCTCTGGGGGAAGGGCAGGCAGGAGCAAGTGCTGGGTTGGATTTTATTTTATGTTTTTAATTAGATTATCTTTAATTGACTAACACCTTCCCCTGAGCCATCTTGCTCTGCTCAGAGACAAAATACCATGGAATTGGCCCATTTTCCAAGAGCACTGTGGTATTTCCTCTCTTCCTGCAGATAAATAACCTCCATGCAGAGCTGGCTACCTGCTTGCAACTACTAGAAATAACCAAAAAATGAGGAGCAGATTCACAACCAGTGGCAATCAGCTTAACCTGAGTGCTGTCAGAAGAGCTGCGTCCCTTCCGCATGCCGCTGAGGAGTGCGCTTAATGCTTACAAGGGACTGTTCCTGGGGATCTTTGGTCTTTTCCACCCCACTCCTTTCACAGGGTGAAACTAAAGTTGTTACTCTTTAGAGCTGCTAGTTCTGAGGTGGTGCTCAAGATACAAGTCCACATGACCTTGCGGCTCCTTCAGTTCAGAGCGTGGCTGTGTCCCCACGCACACCACTTGATGCTCAGCACCTCGGTGATGTTTACAGGCAGCGGCACAGTTGGCCGAAAGCATCAAGAACACAGTGAGGAGGTTTCCTTGGAGCACAGGCACGGCAGATGAGATGTCGCTCTGTTTACTTACACGTACTGTGCACAAACTGCCCATTATTGGCATTGCAAAGTTACTGGCTGCAGGAGGCACAGCATCGTCTTTCAAAAAGCTGTAATGAAAGTGGGTCAGACATTTTCCCTTCCTGGGGCAATCCTTTAGCATAAGCAGGGATTTAAGTGTGCACGGTTCCCATTATCTGTGATTGTTATACTCTTTCTCACAAAGAAAGGGCTTCATAATTTGACCAGATCTGTCAAATGCACACACAGCAATGGAAACGGCCTATTAGATGATAGGGGATTGCCCTTTCAGTGCTGAGGAAGGGCTCAGCCCTCCTGGGAGAGGATGATTCCAATCCTGAACTGATAATCTCTGCTTGATCTTAGAGGAAACATTCTGGGGGGAGTCTTATCATGTGGGCATGCAGATATTCTCCTTAATTTGTCACAGGGTAGAGCCCAGCTTGTACCTGGGTCTCCTCTGCAGCCAAGGGGGTGGTTTCAGGCATGACCTAGCTGTTGCTGAGCTTCACAGCAGAGCCAAGGGTGAACCAGGCCAGCGAAAAGCAGTCCCTCCACCCCGCTGGAGTGGTCTGTGTGATGCATCTCCCATGCAGGGAGTAGAGCAGTGGATCCAGCGCCTGCATGCAGGAGCTGCATGACAAGGCAACGGTTGGCCCTTGTCCAGGCTGCTGGTTGTGGACCATCAGACATCCAGAAATAGGGTACAACATCACCCAAAGCCGTAAGGGAGTAAGGTGAAGTAGCAAAATGTCTGCAAGTCTCTTTAAGCCCCTGAAAAGCTGAACTGGAAGTCATTTTAAAGATACATCAAAGACCCCTGTGAGCGGCCAGTCTGAGATCTGCTCTGCTCTCACTACAAACATTAGAATAAGAAGCAGAAAATAGGAACAGAAAGGGACATGTTGTAAAAAATCCAGTCCCCATAGTAGCCTTAAAAATGACTTCTGTGGTTCTCCTTGGGAGAGAGACTGTTTGAACTTGATGAAGCGTTCACGATGCTCTTTCTCTTTGGAGGATGTAAGGCTAGTGGAGGAAAAGGAAATGTAATAGGAAGGAAGTGAAGAAGATAAAGAAGAATCCTGTATTTCACAAGAAGGAAAGACAAGACTGAAAAAAAGTATTAAAAAAACCCATTATCATCATCATTCAGTTAAGAATTGGTGAGGATGTTGATCTCTTTTGGGTCTGAAGGCAAATTCTGGGTCTGTTCTCGCTGAAAGATAAGATATTGCAAATAGCTTCTGATTTTTTATCCTCCCCATTTCCTAGGAACTTGGTGGTGGTGTTTCTCAGGTAGCAAGACTGTCTGGCAGCCCCTGGGACTAAAACCTCTTCCAAGGATTCTGAGGTAGACCCAGAGGAAAGACAAGAAGGAAAGGAGGAAGTCTTTTTTTTTTTTTCTGTTTTGCTGTTTCTTTCAGAACAGCTGAAGAAAGTGTACAAATTGACTCTCAGGTGCCACATACTAATGAGTATTTGAGAGCTTCCATGTTTTTGGACTCCAAAAAAAATAAATAAACATGATGAGACTGTCCCTCTCCACAAGATAGCACAGCAGTAGTCAGGGAGGAAACTTCTAGTGATGACCTTCAACAGATCCAATATTCATTCCCCTTCCATGGGTCTCTGCTCACCACTCATAAAGGTGATCTTTCTAAATGCCAACTCATCCAACTCTACCCCTGATCGGAAGAGAATTCAGTCTGGCTCTTGCCTCCGTACTGGCAATAACGATTCTTCAAATGGAAATTAGCCGACAGATTTGATGATGATGCACAAGCCAGAAGAGAATACAGCTCACTCTGCCATAGCTCTGTGATCTCCTCAGGGAAAACAGGAGTAAAAATCCATTTGTGTTTGCAAACAAGATATGTCTTGAATGTTCACTGGGGACCTCTTGAGCAAGGAGGTGCCAATTTTACTGTCGTTTTTCTAGACATCACATAAAACCTGCAGCCCAAGTGCATGAGGTATTTTCTTCTCCAATAAAGACCTTTTGCCCTTCTGTCCTATACTGAAAGTGTTTCAATTCCTGAAGGAATTTTTGTCCTTCCTAATGTGATTACTAATCTGGGGGTCTCTCATGCAGAAAGGGAGAAAGGGAGTCCAGAGTGTGTGTATTTTCCTTCTCTTTCATTCAAGCCTGCAGATAAACACAACTGTGTTTATCACACAGCTGTAGCTATTTGGTCTTCATCAAATCTACCAGGACTACCTATAGGTCAACAAGGTGTTCTCAACAAGACAGGAGGGAAGTCTCAGGCCTGTGGAGACCTTACCTTCCAGCAGAGCCAGGGAAATTTAGAATTTAGGCAGCTCCGTGAGTGTACTCTCAGCTTCTTGCAAAGTTAGCTCCTCTTGAAAATACCTTGAATGCACATTTTACCCAGAATTTACCCAGAAAATGGGTTTTACTGATAAACTGAAGGGTTCCTGCCAGTGTATCGTCTTTTCCCCCCCACAAGCTTGTAATTCTGAAAATGTGCCTAGCGGCTAGGGCGGACATTTAAGATTAGAGGCAGAAAGCTATTAGTGCTCTCAATTTCTAATTAAGGAGTAAAAATCTATAGCAAATTAGCCATCTAAATAGGAGATAGCACCATAAATACCTTTGTAGACCTTGGGCTAAATCCTTTTGCTCCCACCATAAACGACTGTTACCCTATGCTCCACGTTTATCTCCACAAGTGGATCTAATGCGAGAACGCTTCATCAAATTCAAACAATGAGTATAATTTTACAGAGTGAATTAATGAGAAGCCTAATTTAAGACCATGGACACTAACTCAAAGGAAAATTTAGCCTGAATATCTGAAAACACTACATAACAGGTCTGTGAAGCTGGAGACGTGTCGCTCCACAGAAAGAAGAAAACAGAATGTTTAAAACTAGACTGGAGAAAACACCATGGCACTGAGGGAGAAGCCTGTGGTGAGAGCGGCGGAGAGGATGAGTAAATAATGCTTTTTGTCCTGAATTTTTGTCCTCAATGAAGGAGGAAAGCCTTCCTGAGTTTACAGTGACAAAGAGAATGTTGCTGCAATCTCTTTTCATTTAAATTAGCAGGTCATCCTGGGAGACGCAGGGAGGAGGGAGGAGGGAGAGGAGGGGACCTGCTTCAAATGACTAAACGAAAAACAAGGACATCTCAAAGGATGAAGGGAATTGCTCAGAAGATGGAGTTCACTTACATATGCCAACTTAGCATAAAAAGGCACTAAAATGCAAAAGTCCCTGAACAAAATACAGTGAATACAGCAAGTTGGAGACATGGTCACAGGGAGTTTGTATCCAGGTGCTGGCTTAGTAATTGGGTCAATGTCTGCAGATTCATGAGTACAGGTGTCCCACAGGGAAGCAACAGAGCATGCTCGTAACCTACCCTGTATCTCCTGAATCCATCATCCATCCCCAGATAGCTTAATTCATTTAGAAGAAAAAAAAAAATAAATCATTTGTTTCTAAATTGATTCCCAAATGAGGCAACAAATTTGACAGTGAAAGAGAGAGAAAGGCTGGCTGTGTGTCCTTGATAGGCTCTTTGGTTTCCCTTGGTAAGCCATGAAAAGTAGATTAAAAAAAGAAACTGCTGTTTCAGACTTGTGTCCCCAAATTTTTCCCTTGTCATGTCTGTTCTGTTCTGTTCTCCAAGGGTTCCTGCAGGCTGTCTGTTGCTGTCTGAAAGAGCAGCCCTCACAAAGGCTGAAAGCAGTACGCGTTTTGCCTCCTGCCAGCGCCCTGTTCACAGAGCCATCTTGGTGGCAGCATGCGGATAGCAGATCTGAACATGTCCCGTGGCATGCTAATAAGCAAGGAGCGTTTGAGGAGGAGGGCTCTGGACAGGCGTGGGGTCCTGCAGGCTCACATAGGGATAGGTGAGCATGTCTGTCTTCAGGAAAACCCACCAGAAAGTCTCCACAACCCTGTTGTCCTCCTCACCCTCTTCCACCAGCACCTTCAATGATATGACTAACATCTGCCATGGGTTCCTCTCTCTGAGGAGCAAAACTCTCATACAGCCAGCAGTTTTATTAGGGGGTCCTTTTTTTAATGTTCAAGCTTCTCCATGGTAATAGGGGAGGAGGTGGGTAGAAGAAGGAACCCATCTGGCACTTGGAGAGGGACTCAGGAAGCTTTGCAGTGGTCTTAATTGATGTGGGATTTGCTGGCAGACACAAACCGAACTCTAATATGGAGAAGCTTCCTCCTGTGGTTAAAGAGATCATAAAGGACAGATGTAGAAAAAGAAGTCTGTAGCACTACAGAGTCTCTGGGTAGTGTGAAGACCTATAGGAAGGACCTTGCAGCCTAGACCAGTCACTGTGGTGGTATAAATTAGAAGAGGAACATATCCAGTCAAACGAATATCTCGGAAGTGCAAGGGGCAATTGATACCTCTCCAACCGTGCTGGACACGAGTGGTGTTTTCCCCAAAATATCAGCCTAGGCTGATGAAGTTGTCTCGTGTTATTTGCACACACGCTGAAATCACACAGTCCAGTCTAAGGATTATAAGACAATGACTATTGTAAATGTAAGATCATGAACAGGGTCTACTATTTGTCTTCAAAGCAATTTTGCTATTAGAGAGGAAGAAGAAAACAAATCAAGCAAATTATATTTGTTTTAAAATTATCAATCTCCTCATCTAACTCATTTGGCCAGTTTCCATGGTTGTCGGGTGTGACTGCCTATACAATTCTCCATTGTTTCTAATGACCTGTTCAGACTCGGGTTAATTGACCCACTCAGACATCTTTCATTAGCCTTCTTATTTTAATAAAAAGCACTTGTGAAATTTAGAAATACTAAGATGAATCAAGATAAAAAATACAGTTAAAGAAGGTTCTTATTTAGCTGTTTCTCTCCTTGCTTTTCTCTGGGTAATGGCTACAAGCGGGCAACTGGCAGCAAAGGAAGATGTAGTGCAACACGAAGGTTTCCTGATTGCTCCTTCTGGTTACAGAGAAAAGACGCAGTTAATAGCTGCACCTTCATCATCAGAAGGGCATTAATTTAAAACCCATTGTGTTTATGGCTATCTGGGATCAAGCCTTGAAATCATTTTAAACCTGTTGTTAATACCTGAAAAATGTGTTATTAAAAGTCCCTTATGAAGGTACTTGCTTGATGACCTGAAGCAGTAGGTGGAGCACAGGAAGACATGGGAGACATGTTCAATATTTAACTCTCTTGTAGGCTGGGAGAGCAACATTTAAATTAGTAATAAACTCACTGGCACCTCCAAGCAAGGCCAGTGGCTGGAAAGGCAAAACTCCCATCAATTTTCCTTGTAATACCTGTTGGAGAAACTCAGTATTCAATCAAAATCCCTCCTGAAGATCACTGAAACTTTTCACTCCCCAAAATTCCGCTGCTGGGGGGAGGATTTGTGGTGTGTGTAACTTGACTACGTCTGTAATATTGTCTCTCTGCACATACTACATTAGCTCAGTAAGGACTGTTTGGAATTTCACCTAGGAAGCAAGCTGTGAACCCAGAAAGACCTTTCTCTGCGGGTGTTCAAGAGAAGATGAAAGAGCCGTTCACTTTGATGTCTACGCTCAGCCCTGCTCAGCTTGCCGGATGCCTGGACCTAGCAGCACCTAGAGCCAGAGGTGGTGGCTATCTTAAAAGACCATCAGATGGAGGGTGAGGTAAAAACATGACTAAGAAAGACAGACCAAACCCGAGCCTTTGGAAGACAGCACCTCAGGGGTAGCTCAGCATACTCAAGTAACTGATGGGGATGGCCAGCACCTAGGCTTGACAGACACATGCTTAGACCTTCTTATTCATTCATCCATCCTCCTTTTCTTCTCATTCAATGCCTAATTCCTGTGCTAAAACAAACTTTCTGAATGGGCAAGTATGGCAAAATTAGAAGGCACTGTAGGAGTGAGAGAGGGAGAATCAGGTAGTGGCACCCTGGAGAGAGAGAAACATCCAGGTTTGCTGGGAGGGATCTGCTCAGAAAGACCCTGGGGAAGTCTGCAGCCAGCTCTGTAATTGTGACAGTCTTATTAATAAAGCAGGAGCACTGTAGAAGACAGATGATCCAGAAGAAGCTCAGGGATTAAGGACAAAGCTTTGCAGAATTTTTCAGACACCATCAGATGTGCTTTAATATCAGCCAGTGCTTACTGGAAAAGTGTGAACAAATAATCTGGAGTAAAAGAATTCTTCACATTTTGCCATATTTTTCTGCTTAGCTTTTAGTATTTTGGAGAATTTTTGATCTTTAAAACACAATTAAAGGGACTGGGAGGGGGGACTCTGTTCTTTTCCTCTCCACGGGTTCCAGGTTGAATTAACTCAGTTTTCAAGTCAGTTTCTTTGTTTTAATAAGATCGCAGGCATATGTTTAAGGGTTTCAGTCTAACATAATTATGTATATAGATCAATAGAAATGCATATTATCAAGTAGGTACACAAGTACACATTATAAAGGATACATGTTTTTCATAGGGAAATCATTACATACAGCTTAGCATTTTGGTGATTGACACAACATTATTATAACTAAATTGGAAACCATCCTTTTCTGTAGCACCTGCCTCACTGTTTGTTGCAGAGAGGATGGATGGGAGTTGTGAGACTCCCCACGCTATCCCTTCCCTTTTTATTTTGCATTAATGCCCTAACGGGAGAGGAGGGCAAGAGTGGGCAAATCTTTAATTTGGAGTCAGATTTTCGATGTCTTTATGCCCAGACCATGTGTGCACCAAGTCGTGCCAGGCTGCCCAGCCTTCACTTGTTCCTTGCATTAAGAGGTTGCACATACTGGTAGAAATCAGTGGGCACTGGGACATCCTTCTGAAGTGGAGGACACTGCAGTTGCCATTGAATTGTGCCCTGAATGCTGGCAGGTACAACCTGTGACTCACGTCCATGTGGGGACAGCAGTCCTTATTTTAGCACTGGCATTAGGGAGTCTCTTGCAGCCTGCTCTCTTTGCTCGCTGCAGCTCCTCTCCACCCTATCTGTTTCCAGCCAGTAGTATGGATGGCCATTTTGGCAGGGTTATCATTCTCTGTGGTACCCTGGAGCCCAGGATACATTTAGACACTGTAATAATACTGATAACGATAATAATAAATAAAGCTGGAATCTTGGGAGGACATTTATTTTAATGATTCCAGCTCTGCCTGCTACATTCAGAGGTAATATCAGCTATCTGTCTACATCTTCTTTAATCTGGCCAACTAATTTGAGGTAATATTTATCATATAAAGGCTCTGGGTATTTGCAAATACCTCTTCTGTCCATTCATAAGACTCAAACCTTGGATTTCCTGAAGCAGAAGATCCCCAGGGCTAACTAGCCCAGGCTTGAGGCATTTTCAGTTTTGAGCTCTATCCTGCCAGTGCTGAGCACTTCTCCCTTGTGCTGGGCTTGTTCACCACTCCCAGCCTTCAAGGAGAACATACTGATTAATACAGGAGTTAAGCAGGGATACAGTGATATATATCCAAATAATCTCCCATCCTCCAGCTCTTTGTGGTTCAGGGATGTGTTGAGCCAGAGATGCAATGTCTTCCTAGTTAATAACCCAGGTGGACTTCTTTTCCGTCCCTGAACCTACACAAAGTTTTCAGAATTTCCGTGGGAAGGATTTCCACAGCTTTTACACACACAGGGCTGAGAACAACGCCTTTGCTCTCACTTTGTGCCTGCCGAGCGCTCACCTCATTTGGTGCTCCATTGTTCCTCTCTTGGAAAAAATGGGGAGTGCTTGATCCCCCTGGTTTGTAGAGTTCACCGTGAAAACATTTACATCTGGCAGCAGGTGCCTGCACCTCTGTGGGAAACCCACTGAGCCCTCATGTACCTTACAGCAGCCTGAGACACATGTCAAGGGAAGTTACTGGGCAGCACCTCATCTGCGCTATATCTCTTAAGAAGGATCTTGGTGAGCAGTTCAGAAACAAGCGTCTTTCAGAGGACTGAGGCCTCCTTTTTTTGCCTGACAGGTTTGCTCTCACACTCTTTTTCTCTCGCCTTGTCATCCAGTGCAATGACTCATGCAAATGAAGAGCAGCTGAACTTAAAAAAGAAAAGTCCCTAGGGACTATCAAAGGGCACAGAACTTGGGGAGAGGGAGGGAAAAATGTATTTGCATAGTCATCATGACAGTCACCAGAGCAACAAACAATTAGGTTCTTCCTCGCTGATGAATTAACAACGCTTCAGCTTCAGTATCTGCTCCGGAGTATCTATCCAGGAGAGTTAGCCAGGCCTTCAGGTGTTTAACTAGCACTTGCAAAAATCCTCGAAAAGAAGGGAACTTTACTTTAGAGAGAGTCTGTCCTCCCTCAGGGCATCCCTGGAGAGAACTCCTCGACTTACCCACTCAGCTAATGAGTGTCAGTGCTACTCTGTGCAAAATCTCCTCAAGGTGAATGCATCTGATAGGAACATACACGGATACAAAGCCACACAGAGGAAATCTTTGTTTCCTACAGAAGAAAAAAAAGGGTGTATGTGTATGGGAGAGCGCCCTTTCTTGTCCTTCATTCCCCCATCTTCCTTGCAAGCTTGAGCTCCTTGAATAAAAAGGGACGGTGTTGAAATGGTGTCTCTAGGTCTACAAATGCAGGCTTGTTTATCAGCACACAGCTAAATCACTACTGAAACACCATCTTAATTAATATCATGACCTTGTTAAAAATGGCATCTAACTGCACGTGCCAATTCCTGCTTATTTCTAAGTTGTGTTTGCTCCTTATACCCGGTAAAAACACTCAGCTCCTCAGAGTGCAAAAGGCAAGTGATCCTGTTATCTTCCCGATTGCACAACCTCTATTGATGGTATAAGGCATGGAAGAAGCAGGGCTTAATTTTTCCAAGTTCCCAAGCAGAGTTTCCAGTGACAACTCTTAGGGAAACCATCTGCCAGCCTGGGGCTTGGCTCTTTTAGTTCAGTGAGTGGCTTGAATGAGGCTGGAGATGACATCCCTGCTGGTGATTTTTCCTTGCTGTTGTTTGCAGGATCCGCAGCCACAGAGCAGCAGGTTCCCCCCTGCACCTGAGCAGGGGCCGTGTATGGGAGTGGGAAATCTGAGGTTCCTTCTCTAGGACCCCGTGGGTCTCCTGCAGCCCTAAACTAAATCCTAATGCACAATACTGTCTCCAGAGAGCATCTCTTCCTAGAAAACCTGCTGCTCTGGGAACCTTCCGAAGGACATGAAATATTCTTCCATTGTAAGGGGGTGAGTGGCAGAATTGAAAAAGCAAAACAAAACTGAGAAATCCTTTCTGTCTCCTGGTATCTTTGCTACTTCATTGCTTTATGATAAATGCACATTCCCAGCTGGCCTGAGGGCCCCTCTCTCCTGACTGGGCAGAGGTGCTATTCATTCATGGTTCACGGGGGAGGGAAGGAGTCACACACTCTCCTTTCACAGTTGTATAGCCCAGAATCAGGAACTCCCCACAAGACACTATCTAATCAAAACCAGACACTCCCTCAGGGCACCATATACATTTAGGAAACAAGGAGAGTCAGCCCTCCATAACCAAACTTCTCAATGAAGGAGAGGACGGTGCTTTTTCTATCACACTCCCCAAGCTTGTTTGAAAAACAGAACGTTTTCCACTCCTCCTCCACAGTTCCCTGCCCCCAAGTCCCAACACAAAAGGAAACAGAGAAATGGCATGCCCACAGCTCACCCTGGCAGAAACACAGGTGCTCAGGGGATGCCCCTATCTCTAATTACCTGCTTAAGTCAAAGAGACTCTGAACGTAACAAATGCATTTCATCCTGACTTCCCCATGGTGGAGCTGAGGGAGGACATCCACAAACAAGGCAGCAAGTGCTACTAGTAAGAGGAGAGAGACGATGAGGGAGCAGGATTCCTGGGTTTTGTTTCCGGTCCTCCCACTGCTCACTGTAGGGAGTGTGAATAAGTCATGCTTAACCTTCCTCCAACACAGTTTATTTAATGCCATCTGGGTCTATTTTTGTGAAGTCTCATAAAACTCATGCTCACATTCACTTTATTAGTGCCCATATGCAAGATTACACATGCAAGAGAAGCTACCACCTGCCTGTCTCCGAGAACGCATGATCCTTGCGCATGACAAAAGAAGACCCCTGGGATTGCTTGTGGCCTTGGCACACGGGCTGAGCGAGGTCTGGGGATCCCAAGGAGTGAGATGGAAGCTGCACTGTAACTCCTGAAGGACAGGGAAGGGTGTCTGTCATGTCCAGCTTTGATGAAAGGTTGACATATACAGAAATATCTTAGGAGGAAAGAGATACTGCTCTTCACTTTTCAGTCATCCAAGGCATCATCTTCCAACAGCGGAATGATGGGGAATGGGCTGCCCGTGGGGTAGTACTGGTAGGACAACTTGATTTCAGAACTGCTGGCTATAAGTCACCTTCCAGTGCTAAAATCTCTGAGGCAGAGGCAGTCTTCTTCATTCTACCTATGTTGTGCCTAAGCCTGTGACGGCCCTAAATCCTGATTACAGCCTCTGAGCACACCCACGGGGCAAATGGTGAGAGAAGCAGCAGGTTTGCAAGGAGCAAAGCCAGAGCCAGACTGTGAGAAGGAAGAGCCACTGAGAACAGGGAATTAAAACTACTGTGTTATTCCCAAGAGTATTTTTCCTGCTAAAGCAAAGGGCTACTTAAGGATGGGCCTTGGCTCCTTCAGTGTAAAGCACCATGAAGTGGAGCATGCCAGGCCTGCCACCCCACTCCCCTCATCCTCGGTAGGAACCCAGGTCTTTCACCCTGCCCTCTCCATTACTCGTGGCTGCTGTGACACACAGGCTGCTTCAGAAGGCAAGGAAGGGGACAGCTCAAAATGGAAAAGAGAAGCATTGAAAACGATGATTACATGTGGGAGAAAAAGAAAAAGCCCACTTTCCTCCTCACAAAGGGGAGCTGCTAGCTGATTGCTTTAGGCAATACACAGAGGTTGCTTTGTAACACACCGTTTTCTATCCAGGGTCCTCTTTTAACTGCTGCAATAGAAGAGGAGGGAGAAAGAAAGAATGGAAGTGGATTCATGGCTCTTCACAGAAAAATGCCCAGCCCACCTTATAAGGCTTTTATCCGCTCTTGTGAAAAATATCTAGATCTGGTTGAGGCTTACAGAGCTCCCAGTTCTTATTGCTACCAACCACCAAGCCCAGATGGCCAGCCCGGTTCCCTCTGGAGGCTGCCAACCACCTCTTATCCCTTTCCTCGCAGTGACTGGGTTTTCTGTAGCCTTCCTCGCACAGTTGTCACTGTGTCAGGTCAGACAAGTGTGGCTGGCCAGTGTCTCCCCACACTGTGAGAAAACAGCTGTATTTTTAATGTTACCATCACCTCATCTAGGTAAAAGGGCTGGAGGTGATGGGTGGGGTGAAGAGCAAGAGTGTGTGAAGCAGTGATAAAGATGATGAGAAACATATGACCAAATGTGGGAGATGCACTAGCTATGGTGATGTGCAAAACACCTTTGTTTTCTAACTGTACGACCCTCCGATGATTTTCTTTCTTCTCATGACGTTAGTCACACACTCGCCAGTCCATGGACTAAACTTGGCACCATGGGAATCAGCCGTGCATGCCAGCTCTCCCTCAAGACCCCCTGTGTCTCTCCAAAGCCATGTCTCTCCTGTCTTTCATTTCTCAGCTCACACTGAATCCTGCACTTTAAACCATCACTCTTCTCACTGGCCACATATACATTTTCAGTGAAGATTTTTAGCTGCTGAGAGTGGAAAATGCAGAACAGTGTTGTTCTTCTCATGTGCATGAACTTCCCTGTGTTGCATTCTTTAGGAGCTGATCCAGGGTTTCCAAATCCCCCAGCCTCATTTCCAGTGCGCAGTGATTTACAAGTGTCCCCATTGTCTTACCCGGGGACTCTCTTTACATCCTGTTATTTATTTCGGGGAAGCAGATTTTCCTTTTGAATGATGTGAAAGTGTTTGCCTGACATGATGGGAATTTATGAGTTGTGACTCCCAGCTCCTCCCCCAGGGCCCATGAAAGTGGTGCATTGCAGGGGGCGAGCAGGGGAGAGCGGTGTTTTCAGACAGAACCGAATGGACACGGCTTTCTGGTGACAGGAGATATTTATGTATTTGCCAACGTTTTAGTATAAAAATAAGGAGAGTTACTGAAGTGTGTGTGGGAGTATGGAAGGAACAGCAAACTCAAACACAGCCATCAATCTCCTGCCTGCCTGGGGTGGGGAGTGGAGGACGGACCTCGGTTACCCGTCATTGCAAGCAACCATTACATAAGGATGCAAATGATGGAAAATTTTCCAAGACTCCTGCTTTTTTTTCTCAAGGTCTTCTGCCCCAAGACCTTTGCATGGAAAACCGGCTCGAAGTAGACAAGACTTTGTAAAGCATTATCAAAAGTGGGGCAGGAATGTGGAGAGACGGGGTGGGGTTTTCTAGCGCGGAAGCTGTACAAAGAGGGAGCAATTCGGGCTCTGTCAAACTGTTACTCCTTGGTATCTGAAGGGACTCAGCACCAGGACTGGTGCATTATGGGCAGTGACTATCAACTCGTGTGATTGTTAACTGGCAGTCTTTTGCAGCCAGAGTGTTAGTATTATTAATGTTCAGTCCCATTAAAGAAGTCCTGCATTACTCGCCTTCCACTTCTACCCTTTTGCCTTTTCTTTCTCCCTTGTTTCTCTCTTTCTCTCCCAGTGGTGTTTTTCTTCCTGAGCTGTCACTGCAGATGAGGGCTGAAATTTCTGCCTTTCAGTTCCATTCCACACCGAAGGTCTCGCCCAGGTCAAGAGCCTCTCCAGCTGCATGGGGATGATACTGAGAGCACTTCAGGCTTTTATGGGCTTGGAGAACATCCTTGTTGACTCATGAATTGCTGTTTATGTGCTCTGGCGTGGAATAAGGTGGCCCTTCAAGTGTGTAATGTGTTCCTTCACCACCAGGTTTCTCCCTGAGTTTTGTGGGCAGTAGCTTGGGACTCCACACAAATGCAGCATCTTCACGGCACCTCTGAGAGGTAGAGGTGGTGGCACAGAAGGGTCAGCAAGGGTTCCCAGGAGCTCAGCACATCAGAGGGAGGGTGTTATAAAGGGGGAATCATGCTGTCAAGAAAACTTGAAGCAGAATAAAAAGTGTTGATTTTAACTACTTTCTGGGGGGCTTGTTTGCCTCTTCTGTTTTTTACTTGTTTCTGTAACAAGTCATTAAGCATTTGTGCGTATGTGTGTGTTCACAAATTGTTTGTGGATAGTCATTTGGCTTGTACCATTTTGTGCTTTAATTGTAAAGGATGAGCTTTTTATAGAAGCATATTTCAGCTTATAGGCCACCCTGAGGATACAGCTGTCTTGTAATTCACAGTGTGTTACTGGTCAAAGTCTCATGATATTTATTTTATCTGCAGGAACAAAACTTCATTTTCTAAAAGCCGAACATGTCCAAGCACAAGAAGAGGATTCTGGGTACTCACATTTCAGATGCAAGTACCTCTTTGCTGCACCCTTCATGCAAGCATTCTCAAGGAGGTAGATGAAAGAGGCATGGACATGGGTCAGTCAACCCACTGCTGCATACACAAGACATCCCCACCCATCATGTGCTGTATTTGTTTGACAAAAGCACCAGTCAGTTCCTGAAGTGTTCTCCTTAGGGATCTGCAATCCAGTTGCGTTCATCCCGACACACGTGGCCTTGTCATGCTGGCATGGCAGGAGAACAAAACCTTTTGACTGCAGTCTTTGGGCTACTAGCTCCTCACGAGAGGCTGGGGAGAAGATGCTTCCTGTGATGAACAGTGCCCAGATAAAAAGGAGCAGCTCTCAACCCTGTATGTCTTACTAATTTCCCCATTTTCACTCACGCATCCTGGAGGAGTGATGGACTGCCTGCTCTGCGGCTACACTGCCCCTTCCATCCTCCCCTCCCACCCCTCTGTTCAAAACCGACCAGCTGTGCGCTGAAGACACAAATAACAGCTCGAGTGAGAATCAGCAGCAGAGAGACCAGGAAGGAGGGTGGCTGCATGGCACGTGGGGACTTGAGGCGTGCAGTTGCCACATGAGATCTGAAGCATGCCAGCTGTCGGGACCCACCCCTGCAATCTGCTGGTGCACACAGCACCACTGACAAGGGCTTTAAAAAGGGAGGAAAAAACCCCACAGTAAAAATTATTTACCCAAAGTTCAGGAACCTGTTAGTAATGATTTCTCCAAGACCTGCATGCCAGCGCAGTTATGAATGCCCTCCCTTTCTTCGCTGCAAGCAAGAGCGAATATGGAGCAGGGCAGCACGTCACAAACAGCTTCTGAACACCACAGTAGTTACCTGTTCCCACTGCCCCCAGGCATGGATATGGACAGAGTGCATGCAGGGACTGGAAACTGCTGACCTTAGAGCCCCTTGAAGCCTTTCTGAATTGAAGCATCTTCCTCCAGATCCCCAGCCGATGTACAAACCTATAGACAGAGGCGTGTTTTCTCAGGGGAGCCACAGCCTGTGGATGAAAAGCAGTTTCAGATGACTGCAGCGATGGGGCACAGCAAAGGACCTTCCCACAGCTACTGCAGTCTGATGGTAGTTGTGGTCAACCCATGATTGTGGGTACAACCGCGGCCAAGCTCGAGGCTAATTCCCTGACAACGCACACTCCGCTGGGACTGTGGGGCATCTGCAGCAGACATGCTCAGATAACCCAGCACTGATGGACTTCCTCAATGTATTTATCCTCTAACTCCTCATTAGATAAGGAACATTATAGATGATGAACTGAAGAGGAGAGTCTAAGCAGGGAAAGAGCTGTACACTGGAAGATGAAACAGAGGAGTTGGTCTCCTGAGGAGTCCAGGCCAGCTACTGGTCTGACACTGGTCCTGGGCTGAATCTCACCTTCTCCATGGGGCAGGTTTCCTCAGGGTAAAGATCTTTCTTACATTCAAGACATGCGGCAAAGCTATCCTGCCAGTGGCCTGCCAATATCTTTTCTAGCAATAAAAAAAAGTATTTTTTGGAGTAATCTTCCCTTGGCTGAGACTGCCACCCAGGAGCTGTCCTTATCATCGTGTAGTTCCTGCCTGCCAAACAGGAACTGGATTTTAATCAACAATTTGTTTCCCTTCAGGGCATCAAGCAGTCCTGCTTAGTCTTTGGGATGTGACCAACAATCCCCTACCCTTCATTCATACAAATGAGCAGTGCTGTTGCTTAGTAGTGATTTCTAAGCAGCTATGAGGCTAAAACTGGTCCTTTACACAATTTCCTCTGAGGATAAAGCAGACAGGAGGGGAAAGCAAGGCCAGTATTAGGGAAGGCAAGGACTGAAGCCTTGTATCTCTGTGCCAGCTGCTGGGACTCTGGGTGTTAGAATCACCAGCACTCACTGAAGAATAGGGGGAAAATAAATGGCAATAATAACTTTTCAGTTGGAAGCTGGATTATCTCATTCCTGCTTTCCTTTAGGTCCCTTCCAGTTCAGGCACATTTCCCTGAAAAGGGGTCTAGACTAATCTAGGAGGGTCTAGACTAATCACAGGGGATTACTTATAAGTGGGCCAAAACAAAATGCTAACCAAGAGCTTGCACGGAACAGTACCTATGCAAAGCAATTTTCTCTAAAATGCCTGTTTTCCAGGAACAAAACTTGAGGTGATTATTATTCTTTTTTCTGGAGGGACAGAAAGACAGTTTTGATTCATTCCTACAGCATCTTTCACAGCTGGAGATTGGCTTCCTTGTGGGGGACCCATTCCTCAGTCCTGTCCCAGCAACTGGCCTAAAAGTCTCTCCACTGAACACACACAGATTTGGAGGGTGTAGGTAACACTTCTGCCTCTTGCAAAGACATGATGACCCTCGCTCATGTGGATTGTCCTTGTGCAAAGGGACTGGAGCCCTCACCATGGTAGTGTGCTAATTCTCAGTCTTACTTCCAGCTTCCTGGATTTAATCTGAACTTTTCTGTGTACCACTAATGTTATGGAAAATCAGTTGTAATAGACGAGGACCATTATTGTTCTTCAGGTCAAGCAATCAATGCAGTAATTTCCTTCCACTTTAATGCTATTATTTGGCTGTAATCATTTCCAGTTGAGTTTGCATGAGAATCAAGTTGAAACTGCTCCTGGTCACATTTATCTGGAAAATTTTCAAGAATCTTCTCTAGAAAATCAAGACTTTCTTCTGATGAGCTTTAATTAACGGTGATCATGATTCTGCTACTCTCTGAGGATTTCTTATCTTCCAGAGATGTCACCAAAGATGCTCAGGGGATAGTGTAACTCACTGTGTATTTTTGTCTGAGAGAGAGCTCACTAAGGCCTTGGATTGCAGCCTGAACACATTTTTGGTTAGCTTTTTAGCAGCAAAGCTAAACCAGAAACAACCCCTCTCTTTTATGGACAGTCACATCAGCCCTCAGTGATTAAAGAAACCCAGAACATTGCCTGGAAAGCAGTGTTTTCTTCCTTGCCAGTTTTCTTCCATAAATCCTGTTCCTTAAACAACACATCCATATATAATAGTTTAAATAAAGCAGGGCCAGATGCAGCCCAGAAACAGAAAGTAGCTAAAAAGGATGCCATTATTTAGGGCCTTCCATAATACAACTAGCATGGCTTATATATTGGTGCAGGGGTCTACAGCCCTTTAATTTTCCTGACAGGTTTATGCCCAGTTATCCCTTTGGAGGCTGCTTTTGATGCCTCTTCTGTACTGTGTGATATTGCAAAAGTCATGCAGAACATCAACACAGATCTCAGCCTTTTTTGACTAGGATGTGTTTTTCCCCAACATGTTGTTGTGCAGTTTGGCAGAAGTGGAGGAGATCTTATGTACAACATATCTGGCGTTCTTAAGTCATCAGCAGGGGTTGATTCAGGCTATGCATCTGATGTGATTCGATGGGCCAGTATTTCGCCAGGTCTCCCACTAGCTGACAGCAGGAAGAGGAGAAACTTTGACCCATTTTCTTAAAATCATCACAAAGATGTGCTCCAACAGCATCCAAAAGCAGCAGCACTTCATAAAGGTCATTGTTTGCTGAGATAGACTTGGCCTGGCATCCTTGTGCCTGTTAGAAAGCGCCTTCTGCATCGTGAGGACGGTATCCAAAAACAGAGGAACTGGTGGAGCAGAAAATTTGAGGCACACTCAGAAAAGCATGGAGTTGACTTTGCTAACCAGGTTTCCCTTGTGCTTAGCAACAGCTCCACTGGGCCCCTGGGAGTTTTTGGTAGTCGGGAGCCTTGTTCTTTGGCAGAAACATAATGTTGGCTGTTTAGCATGCTGCTGAACCTGTAATCTACAGCCAAGCAATGGCAAACGTTGTAGCCAAGTGAACAGCAGGCTTGGAAAGGGGTTGTTTTCAAGGGCTGATTTCCTCTGCCATTTGCAAAAGGGCATCCTGCAGCCAGGCCATATGATTCAGGACTCTGCCTCACCGTGGTTGTGCTGCTTCAGTGCTCTGCATGTGTGAAAACCGGCACCGCACATGACAGATTCAGGTGACATAAGGTGACTGTTCGGCAGGTGGGTAAGAGGCTCATTAAAATCGAATGTGCAGCCCCGAAGCATGCACAGCAAAACCAGATGCTGCGTAGGCTTTTTCCCCAAAGTGCTGACCAATGCACAGCTCCCTCATGCACCCGGCACCTTCTGCAACACTTTTATTCTTCTTCTTGCACCAGTATTATTAAACATCCACTCTGTTCTGGGCAGCTTTCCTTTGTCATGGAGTCACCTGTGGTTGTGACCCACTTCAAGAGCACATGAAGGTATTTCAGTCCATCCAAGACCCTCATAATCATGATCCACAACATCCCTCATTGCTTCTCTCCTGAGTAGTTTTGAAGCAATGGATACCAATCACAATAAATTGCTCCAAATGGCACAACAGTTTGCTGGTATGGAGAAATGATGAGCAGGACAACTGTAGATTCATTTTCACTTGTACTCTCAGCCAGAATTGGCATGGACTAATGACTATGGCAAGTCGAGCAAATTCATTGTTGCTGTGACCTCTGCCAGGATTTTAATGCAAGGTCTAGTACACTAAATGATTACCAAAGGAGTATCTGCGTATGTGTCTCGAACCACATCAGTGCACACATTTCTGGGGAAGTGTGATGTATACTTCTAGTGTAATCTAAACTTGGGGAAAATGTTTAGTTTTCCTCTCACCAAAAGCATGTCATGTATTTGCACATAGTGAAAAAAGGCACATCCTCTGCTTGTGGAACAGCGTTCCCCCATCCCCCCCCCATCCCCACAGTGAAAGGTGAAATTTCTCACTCAGCACCATTCTCTGCTCCATTATGTCCATATCACTGTGTGTTCCCACACCCCTTTCCCTTCCTGTCATTTCCAGCAGGCAACTGGGATCACTTGTACTAAGCTTTGTTGACAGAGGTAAGACAAAAATAAAATTGACTACAGCATAATGCATTCAAAACAAAAATCTGGGCTTCCTTTTTAGCTTGTTGAACAAAAAACCAGGATGCAAATACTTTTGGGAAATTCTAGGCTGTGTCTCAATTGTCCTTTTTTCAGTTCCAGCTCCAAATGAGAGACTTCATAGTGGGTTATTTCGAGATAGAGAGAGTCAACCCTTCTGATAAAAGGAGCCATGTCATGTCCCAAGTGTCCAGATAGCACAGGGCTGCAAGACAGACACCATACGCATTGAAAAGCCAAGGAAAAGTGAGATTGATGTGTGGTTCACATCCAGGAGATGACAACACATCCATAACGCTCCCTGTTGTGGAGAGGGGTCTAAGCTGGACTGAGCTTCAGCAGACTACCTTAGCAACCCAGTGACATGGGTACCATCAGACTGTGTGGGGCCACTTCCTTATGGAGGTGTCACTGAGGTTACCACATGCCCTGCCTTTATATTTGTAATTGTGGACTGTTCTGGGGGTTCTGGGACAGCCCTACCACCTGTGCTGTATAGCTCACATCTCCTAGAAGAGCTCAGTTGGGTCTGCAGATGGGCAAAGCCAACTCTTGCACTGCAAAATCCTCCTGGGGTTTAGACAGCACCATTCCCCATCCCAAGCTGCCGCATGAAGTTTGGCTCAGCACCATTTAGCTGGGCTGGAGTCTGGAGCATCTGGCATGAGCCCCACATTGAAGCAAATACGTGATAGGGCAAGTGCAAAAGAAAACACAAACACCTTGGTCCAGGCATGGTAAATTCTCACTTGCTTCCTTGAGTTTGTGTCCTCACACCTTTCTTTCTGAGCCCTCCCTCTGTTTGTATGTCAGACTGGTCACTATCCCTGGAGTAAACTCCATCTGACAGCTAACTTGCAGGCTGACAGCATTGCAGGTGACTACAGGAGACCCACAGATCGCCCTTTTGCCCTTGTTAACATCTGTATTATGAGCAGCACTAATGGCAACATGACAAGGTGGAGATAGATGGATGCAAACAAACTCCCAGCAACAGTCACAGGAGAATTATTTGCATCATTATCTATTTCTTCATTACCTGCCAAGGATAAGGGCATTTATTTTTTTGACATGTGCTGCTGGTCAGTTTAGCAGATGCAGGTTTAATTCTCATCCTTTGTGGAAGAGGGGGAGAAGAGACACAGAGGGATCAGAAAGGCTTTGCCCTTGTTTATGGGAAGGCTCTAAAAGGTTGAAGAAAAGCTGAAGATCATCCCCAGCAGTGGTGCTAGTCTGTTTATAAGCTATGGGCAGAAGGAGAAGCTTTCAAGCTAGAAACAAATCTTCCTCAAAAAGAGAGGACTGACAGAAAACAGGTCTTGGGGCAGCAAATGGTAAAGAAGACCACATGTGAAGCTCAGTGGGTGGGCAGGAGAGCTGACGGTACCACTAAACATGAGCTTCCTATCAGTGTCCCAGGATACTGAAGGGAGAGGGACTAAGACTAAGTGTGGGAGATGGTTAGGAAATATTCCTTTATCTGGGGTGACAAAGGGGCTTTCTGGTCAGTGTCAAGACCAGCTTCATGGAGAGATCCATGGAGGACCATGCAGACAGAAACTTCTCTGTAGAGGAGCTAGACAAAATGCAAGAGCTGTGTGAACTGGAAAGAAGGATGGGCCATACCTCTTTCTTTAAAAATTAGCCAGATGTTTGGGTTATCCTCGTGTTAATCTGGGTCACCACCATCTTTGAGGCCTGCATCACCCGGAGGCCTCAAAACCAGAGATGAATGAAGAACATCCTCAGGATCCTCACTAGCTGGAAGGTTATTCTGCCTCTTGTAAGGATGGGATGTGGGGTGAGGAAATAGTGTGAAGCACGAGCAGTACATGATTGTGTGCTACCTGCATGGTAGATCTTTTGGCCAATCCATTGGAGGCAGGAATTAGCTTACAGGGCAGTAACTTGATATCAAACTCTACAAGGCCAGAAGCTAGTGAAATATTGGATAAATCTACAATTAGGTTTCCTTCAAACACAGAAGAGAGTTAAACTGAAAGTCTAGGAGAGCCATTTCTGAAGAGAAGGTGCAGGGGTAACGCGAGGTTCCTGACTCACTCCTCAATAGCATATTTCAGCTGTGAGAATAGTTCACCTTTTGTATCCTATTCAGTCCTTGGCCTCTGAGGGCTTTCAGCTATGCTGCCAGGCAATGCGAATGCTGTTGGCTTTGATGAAATGGGCAGCTTCATGCTGGAAGCCAGACAAAGGCCAGCAGTTCATTAGACACAGGCCAAAGAGCATCTGCAAAGGGACATATGCTAGAGTTTTGCTTGGCCCTTAAGCAATATCAACTGCTGATGGATGTAATAAAAAACATAGGGGGTAAAAGCTCCACAGTCCAACCAAATTCTTGTCCTGCTGAGCCATACCATTTCTAGTACCCCAATGCTCTTGTTTTTCCATATCGGTAGCCAGAGACTGTTAATCCTGTATTATATATTAACTGAATTTCTTATAGTTTTCTTGATCCTACAGTCACCACTTTATTTTTAAGGCAACACGTCTAATAGAGGTGCTGTTACCTTCCACCAAGCTCCTAACTGATGTCCACAAAGATCTCCCCAGAAATGTCAAACCTGATTAGAGACAAACTTGCCCAACTCTGTCACCAATAAGAAAATCCCATGGAACCAGATCCAGCAGGCAAGTAATACAACATGCCATGTGCTACAAATGCATATTTTTATGAAGTCAAGTGTTCTGGGATTTTTTAAGACATTTCCCTATAATAGATCTCATCCCTTCGTATGCTTTTCTTACTAAAAAAAAAAAGTCACCAAACCTCAAAATCCAAAGTACTGAGATTATACACAAGAAGGGTTGAAGAGCTTCACAGAGAAAACTAAACTCTTTATGAGCCATTCTGTGCTTTTCCAGAAGACCCCCAGGATTTTCTTCATTTAGATTTATGGAAGGACAGCATATTGATTATGTAACTGCCATCTGAAGTTTAATAATATATACAAGAAGCAAATGGAGTTGCTGAGGAATTTAAGTGGCCTATAAATAGAGAGTGGCATCCCCATTAATTCATTAAAGGTATATGGGAAGTGTAAGGTATTCCAATTAACATTTCATAAGATGGTTGTAGCATGTTAGCTATGAACCAGCATTTGTCATTTTCTTTTTAGCAATTAAATGATATCTAATTCCCTCGCCAGGCTGGAGCTGTCTGCTTTGATAGCTTTCAAAGTTTCTAGAGAGGGCATATACAAAAGGTAAAGAGGTCTTTCTTTTGCTACCTTTTTTTTTTTTTTTTAATATTTTTCTCTTTTTATCTTTTTTTCCCTTTTTCTGTCTTTCTTTTTCTTTCTCTCACTCTTTCTCCCTTTCTCTCTTTCTGCCAGTTAGAAAGCATTTTGCAGTCTGCATGGGCTTGTTCACCCATCATTCAGTTAAATAACCACCAGCTAGATATATCTTGCTTAACCACAACAACTGGCCTGGTACCAGATGAGCTTGATATTTATTTAACAAACAGCACTGTCTTCGTAGATCTAAATTAGAGCCTTATTTGAAATACTTAAATTGTACCCATTACTGTTTGCCCTCAGTGAAAATCCAAGTTCTGGTTACGTCCCTGCTCACTAGGATTAGAACTGTCACAATATTTATTTAACAGGAGGAGGCATGCTAAGCCATGCTGCAAACATTGCTGTGCCAATATGAAGAGGAACTTACTGCTTTTTACAGTGGTTCTTTCTCTGTACGTGCTCTCTCTCCATCCCCCTCTCTTTCCTCTTCCTGTCACTGCTGCTGCCCCCATGCTCTCCTGCCCCACTGCCCCTCTTACCTGCCCTCTCCCACATCTGGCATTTCTATTGCCCACAAAGCGAATCTAACAGAAAAATGTGTTTGAAAAAGGGCTGTGAAACCTGGGGCTGGTGCTGATGGAGGGAAGAGGGGTGATGCATGGCCTGTTCCCTCCTTTCCTGGTGTCCTATGTGTCCCAGACTACACTGCTCAGGGACAATGGAGACAGGGTAGGGCACAGAGTCCTGCCCTCTTGGCTCCTCATCCTCTTGGATCAATCCACCCTTGATGAAACTCCTGCTGCACCACAAAACCCCTCCAGCTGGGAGACAAGTGTCCCTTAGCCATTAGTCCAGGTTATTTCCCATAGTAGCAAGGCCAGGCTCGCTTTGGGTCTTTCCCCATCTCATGGAAAAAACCTCAACGTAGACTGTGAGGGGGGAGAAGTATTTTTCTTCTGTTTCACTGGGCAATGCAAATGCCCATTCCCTACAGGGAATGCATAAGCAAGTACCCTTGGTGTAAGCACCAGGATAACCTAGTCATTTCCCCTTCTTTTTGAGATAAAAACACAGATCCCTCTCTCTGCTCTGCAAGGCCTGCTGAATCTCTGGAGCTACGCAAAGAGGGAGAGATGAGTTCGTATCTCCAACCCTCTAGAAAGACAGAAGTACAAGGGAAGGAAAAGAAGCAGTGGAAAGGTAGGAAGAAGCCTGGACTAAGCAGTATACATATATTTTAGGATGATAATTCTGAAAGAACAAAGTTGCTATCTCAGGAAGTTAATATTTTTAGCCTGATTTCCTCGGCAATCATTCTGTCTGTCAGTTCCTCTCTAATAACTTTTGAACCAGTTGGCCAATTTCAATAAAACTCGACAGACAGCTGAAATTCGGAGTGGCACAAAGTTCCCGCAGGATTTACAAGTATTGGTGCCCACATCGAGAAGGGAGACTACAGTCCCCCCCTGAAGGGAGCACCCCATAAGGCTTCAGCTCTCACAGGGCACCAGGGATAGACAGCATGAACACAAAGAAATCTGCTGTGCAGGGGAGGATAACCCTATACGATGTTAGCACCTGGAACCATCACAGTCATGGGTTCTGCATAAAAAAGTTTCTGAACCCAGATGAAAACTGGGTCTCCACAAAGAGAAGAGGAGGAGAGGGTAGGGCGAGGGAAGGGGAGGGAGAGGGTTTGTCAGGTGTCCTTTGGGACAGTGCAAAAGAAAGGAGAGCTCCAGGGAACACTCTAGGCCCTTGAGGAAGGGTTGAAAAAGCAGGAGGAAGTATGGTAAACCCTACAGCATCACAAAAATTGAGGGTGGAGGAAACACTGCCATTCAGTCTACTAAAAGTATAATGAGGAAAGCAAATCCAACTGCTTTCAGCTAACCCATCCTGGTCTCTGGGTGAGAAACACTCCTTTCAAGGGCTGAATTCCAGAACCGACAGACTTGTAACAGTCAATTATCATTACAGCTACAGATGGGAAAACCTGATAAAATGAGTCCTGTATGGGCAGCGGATTGAAATAGAGCTTGGGCAGGGATTGTAGCCAGAGAGAGATTAGTGGCCATAAATACATCAGAAGCAAAGGACTCTAAGACACATGCATTGCTCAGCATAGCACCACCATTTATAAACTGCCGTGTGTCCCAATTCATACCTCACCATTCATGGGCATGCTAGGAAAGGCTACACAACGCAGACCCAGAGTCTGCATGAAGAAAGACCCATTTCCTTTCATGTTACTGCCGCTTTCAGAAACACTGGTGTTTTGCTTTTTTTTTCCCCAAGGCCAACCAAAAGAAGCAGCTGTGCCTATTAAGATGTTTCTCATATGGTGTGCTAAGTTCGTGTTAGAGTTAACTTTGCGTCTGCATCTTCATCAACAATGCGACATCGCTTACACCAATTTGATTTTACCTTGTCTGGGAGATGAAAGCAATTTATAAGTTTCAAAGAGCACAATCTGGCTGGGATCCAAACCCAGGAGTGTAGTGCTGAAAAGAGAATTGCTGGAGACTTTTATGTCTGGCATATGGTGTGCTAGTTTCCTTTCTAATCTGGGTAATGAAGGTCAGTACGAAGTGCTGAGTTGGTCTTGTTGGCCAAGACGTTTGATGACCTGCTCACATAGATGGGGATTTCAAACCCTGACCAGCGTGAACTAGGAAGGGGAAATCTAATCACTCACTTCACTGACAACTTTGAAATATATGTTTTTTTCCTCATTTCTGACTACATTTTTCTGAAGAAGACAAAACTCATGACTGGGCTGCAGCAATGGAAGTTTTCTACAAGCTATGTCACATGGGGCTATTCGGTAGCGCACCTGGTGGATCCCACTAGCATCTGTGACTAATTGAGAAGATAAATCCATTTTGCTGGAGTGGTTTAGATTTCCAAAAGTCCTTCAGTCTATTCCAGCTGAGCTGATTAGAGTCCAGCTCACTGGGAGTCATTACTGTCAATCCCACCAGCTGGCCTGAATTTTGCAAGGAGAAAGAAGCAAGAAAAATACATTAAAAATGAATAAATCTATATTTCATGACTTTATGCAAACTGATTTTCCCTGAAGGGGGTCCTATTCCTAACATTGTCACATCTTTGTGATGTTCCTGTATGGCTTGGCTTGCCAGTGGATCTTCTTCAAAAAGAGAAGAAGTATATCAAGAGTTAAATGTCAGCATCAATGAAATTAAGAGCGTTTTGGATATAGATGAGATAAGGGCACATACAGCCTCTGGATATAGACACATGTAGAGGTAATGAATTCAATATCTAACGCAAGATCTAAATTCTTGCATTCAGCCAAGTTATATTTATCACAGGCTCTGCTTCTTAGAGTACAGTCATAGCTGGAGCATGATTGGAAGTGCAGTTAATTTCGGTTACCTCAGACTACTTAGCAGCTGCATTTGCCGTAGATTTTGTTCGTCTGCCAGTTCCAGGATTTCTCAGCATCTCTGTCTCTTCTTTTGCAAACAGGAGGAAAGGGTAAACATCTTTGGAGATGACCGTGCCTGCCTGGGAACCTGTGTTTGGATAAACCCCCACATCTCCTTGCAGAGAATTATTTGGTTGTTACTGGTTGTGATCCTCATAATCACTCACTCAGCCATGAAAGAGCGGGGAAAATCCCTGGGAAAAGTGGGATGAACTGGAAGGTATTTTCCATTTTGATAAGCTCAAATCCAGTCCAATGAGTTGACCCACTTTAGCATGCCTAGGGTGCCTGTAGGACCACAATTGTGAGTCCGTGGGACCACAACTGCTCAGGACTTTCTGAAACAGAATTACTGAACGATTATACCACCTCCCACAGCAGTCAGTACCAGAGAGGCATTTCCCTCCTCTGCCTTTTCACATCTGGCAGAGACCCCTTCTGTGTGCTCCATCCTAGACTAGACTGTGATCTGGACTACCATCCCCTAGTCCATGCCAGCTCATGCTCAGAGCAGTGCCAGCAGTCCTGCATGGAGGGGCATCTGGCCCTGATCCACTGTCAAGACAGTCGCTCAGTTGAGGGGGAGGCCTGACGAAAGGGAAAATACTAATTTTTGTACTTCCTCATAAATCTGAGCTGACCCTCCCCTACATGAGGTGTAAAGAGATTCTGCTGACTAGAAAACCCAATCAGAAGAGAACAATGAAGATTAACTAAAGTGAGTTTTGACTTCATTTTTAAGAATTTGATTTGTCTTTTAAAAATGACAGCAAATAGGTGTTAGGAGTTGGCTTATAAGAAGTTCAGCTTCCCAGACACCAAGGGACAGCATTGGTGGCTACAGGCAGTTGCCAGCTCTTCTGCCCCAGAGCAGTCCATTCCCTTTGGTGATACATACCCTCATCCATAGGTGACATACTAGAAGGATGTGTTGGGAAATCAGGTGTTCATCTTGCTGTGGGTATCTCTCTGCTGTCACAGCAGAGAAAATAGCTTGCTGTGTGAGTTAGCCCATGCTGAGCTCCACACTGCTGCCATTGAACCACTCCCAGTATGGAGGCACCTGAGGTGTTTCTGCTCTTGCCTGTGGACACGTTTGTCATCTGTAAGAAAACTGAGGACTGCGTGCGCAAGGCGAAAAAGGAGTATGGGGAAAAGGACAGAGAACCAGGGTCAGAAAACCAATTTAAATACCTACTTAGATCCATCCCCATCAGGTGCCGTGCCTTCCTCCACCTCTAGTGTGATAAGTCTAACATTTGTTCCCAAGTCTAGTGGATGCCAGCACAAGACCCATTTCCACTCTAACATTAGTTTACATTATTCTTCCCTCCATCTCAGACACTTCTTCCTAGTGCAACAGAGGGATCTGTCACCAGCCTCATCGCAGGAAGATGAGCCTCCATCAAGTCCAGAGAAACAGTCGGGATTTTTTGTCACTCAATTTTCCTTTTTTCTTGTTCCCTTTTCCCTCTAGTAGTTTATTCAAGCCCAGAGAAAGAGCTTAGGCCTTAGCTCATGTAGAGCTCTGATGTATGCAAATCCTCCTTGTGCTCCCATGGCCCTCTTTTTTTCCCCCTTCTTTCCTTTTAATTCTAGATTTGAAAATAAAATGCGAGCTGGCTGCACAGAGATCTCTCATGTGTGCAACTTCCAATTGTGGCAAATTGGAACTGTCGATGCAAGCAGCTCAGATTTATTTATATATTTAAGAGGAAGGAGGGAGGAGAGGGAAGGTGGGGGGGAGATGCTCGTGGTGGAAAGGAAAAAGAAAAATAACAGATCCAAGCAAAAAGGGATTTGAATCTCAAATACTGCTCCCTGGCCCATATTATCCAAATCCCTCCAGCCTTGTCCGTGACTGCCTCTTGCCTAGTTAAAAACAACAGGAAAAAGATCAAACCCAATTTTTTTCCCCACAACACTAAGAGTTGTTGAGTTTTGCAGCTGCCATTAGCCAACCAGAGTCTAACACCGAGACTGATGCAATTAATACTTGGTGCTTCAAAACATTAACATAGCTATTTATATAAATTAGTAACCTTAAGCCCAGGCGGTAGCATTATTACAGCATTGCTAATTAAATCACAATAAGCTTAGTTTGCAGTAGTATTAATTATGAACTGACATAGTGATATTGGAGATCTGATTGGCCTATTGTCAGTCATTACCTGATCAGTAATGAACCAGGCAGGCAATGAAAATCAAAGCCAGCGTTCCAACAGTGCTGCTCGCATTTCCCGGGAAGAAGGGACACCGTTCCAGCAGAGAAAGCATCAACATCCTCCATCAAAGCAGCCCTGTAGTGTGCACAGCATTCAGCGCTTTGGGGAGGCACGTGGGGGGAGGCTGTCTCCTGCCATCTCTACAGTCCTGAATCCCCAGGAGCAAAAGTTACTCTTTTCTGTGGCTAACAAAGAGGTTGTGGACTTCTTTTGTGAGAGCAAACGGTGGAACATGCCTTTATCTTCTCTAGTGGAGACTGATTCTAGTGGATTAGAGAACATCCTTTACGGATTTTTTTATGGCTAGGCCGAGTTAGTGTAGGGAAGGACATTGATTTGATAAGTCTGTTGTGGGCACCTCTGTGATAATCTATAAAGGGCTTTTCCTGAAGAGCTGGTCAAATGTCTTTTTTGACAGAAAGGGCAGTGGGACAAAGCCACCATCTCAGGAAAGAGTCCCATCACAGGGAAATGGTGCTGTGCCCAGGGGCAGGAGGAAAGGAGGAGGTGTCAACAGCAGCAGGGGTGTCAACAGAAACCCAGGGGTGCAAATGGGGAACAGAGACTGTAGGGGCCTTTACTGGGTGCGTTCCCCATTGAACACAAGATGCTGTCCCACTGCTGGGGCTGAGGAAAGGAGAAGGTTGGTAGTAGAAAGCTAGAGAGAAGGAGTTCAGGGTGGGAAACACAAGTTGGTCTGAAGCTGCCCTACTTTAACATGGCAGTAAGAGACAAAACAGGGATGTCTGCAGAGCAGTCTGAACCTCTGCTCCAGAGAGATGATGGATTGACCCAGAACAAGAGGTTTGGCTGGGGGAACCCTAAAAATTACCTCTTTCACACTTATTTGGTGCTGCAGTGTCCCAGGGGGACATCTAGAAGTGGTCTTCTCTCCGGTGTTACAGCAGTTGTCCTGCTCAGCCAGAGCTTCTTGGAGAGAAGCACCCACAAACCAGAACAAGCGTACACTCAGTGACAGCTACGCATGTTTCATTGAAGAGAGAGCAGATGATTGACAGGTGTCAGTTCAATCTGCACCCTCCTCTCCTTTCCTGATGGACCTAAAATGATGAGCATGCCATAGAAATGCAAGCAAGCCAGCTGTCTTCTACTCCTGTTATCCACAACAGCAATTCAAAGCAACAAAAATACTCGATGTTGTTGAGAGGAAGGGCAGGTCCTGCTCTCTGACTCAGAGGTCTCATCTGAACGTCTGGCCGCAGAATGGAACCTCTTCTGAAAAACAAAGCAAAATGACCATCCAAGCAGGTGGAAGGTTATCATTAAAAAGATCTGGTACCATAGAAAGATTTGCTCAGCTGATGGAATTGGAGAAGAGAGAGAAAAGGTCTCGCTCAGTTTCTGCACCAGTTAAAGAATTTGCAAGGTCCTGAGCAACTGGGAATCACCTCCAGATATCGATGAGATGGCAGATACCAACCCTCACTGCCAGCTGGCAGATTTCTTCTCCGTCTCAAGGGGGGCTTTTTACATCTTTGAAGATGGGCAGAGAGGTGCTGTGAATTGTATTTCTACCCCAAATGGCTTCCTATGTGATGCCCACTGTCAAAAGATGCTCTGTGCTCACAAGCTAGATCTTGCTGGCACCCCCCTCCTCCCCAGAATAAGTCTTAAAACACTGACCTGCAGCCTCAACAACAACAAAAAAGCCTTAGTCTACACACAAAAAAAGCAATGTCTAAACTAAACAGCACGAGGCTCCCAGGACAGACTGCAGGATGCAAGTCCCTCCACTTTTTAAGGAAGTGGACTCAGAGCTGCCCGGAATTTTTTCAGTGCTGCAGCGTGCAGGGCCACTGCTGCAAGTTCAGGGGGGTGCAGCACTGCCTGCCATAAATGACACATGCTCTTTCAGGAGATCCCTGCCAGTTCACACCAACTGCAGATCTGACCTTTTTTATGCCGTGATGACAGAGCTCCTGGAGCCTCACCCCAAATCCATGGGTGTTTTGCAAGGATTAGGCTCTGCACGCTAACTATGAAGGGAAGGATGGATACACTCCTTCCATAGGTCCTGACTTTTAGAGGCTTATGTTCCTGTTATTGCATAGGTCAGCAGATGGCACTGCTACATTTAGACTTACAGGGTTTTTTTTTTCTTCTTAGCACGCAAATGTGGTTTTGGTTCTAGAAATACTGCATTGCTGTTATTGCCTTCTCATTGCTGTTTGACTGCTGAAAGTCCAGTGCTCCCCTGACTGCTTACAGCCCCTGACCACAAGCCACTGTTGAAAACTGGGTGATGGTGGGACAGTTTGGAAGTGGGGACTCTCCACAGGTTGGATTTGGCCAAGTCTGTTCCAGGGCAAGTAGAAAGACTACGACACTTAGATTATATCCAGTTTCTACTATGCAGGTTTCTTTTTCAGAGTTGCTGCTTAATAAAGGTGTGCTGTAACAGTGGCAGTGTCTTTAGCATTTCAGGGTGTTGAGATGATGTCTAGGAATAGCTGTGCTGGCTCAGTTCCCCCTAGCCCAGCATCTGGTCTCTAGCAGTAGGAATAAGGAGATGCTTAAAGAACAATAAGTACATGTGACATTTCCCCTTAATAGTCCCCCAGCCCTTTTCACCCCAGGGTTATCCTGAGCCAGATGTGATCTCCCTTTCATGCCCTTAGCTGGTTTCTTCTGAAGTCCACCTATCTGATAGCACTCACAACGTCCCTTAAAAAGGAGTTCCACTGCCAAACAACCTGTTGAATGAAGAACACCCCTTTCTTTTGTTTTGAGCCTGACTCCTGCGAGTTTCATTTGATGGTCTTGAGCATATTTAGTGTTCGAGGGAGTGACTAATCAGTCCTACCCTCTCTTCACACCACTGACAAGTTTGTAGCCCTTTGTCATTCCCCATGAGTTGCTGCAGAATCCAGAACACACAGAGGAGAAAGGGGTGAGAAGCAAAGACAAGCTGAGACAGTAAGATAAGCAGCACAAAAGCAGGGACCACAAAATGGTCTCAGGTCTCTACAGCCATGCCTTTTGGCAGGCTCTGTCCTACCCCAATGACAAGGTGGTGGACAGGGAGGCAGAACAGGCAGGGTATGGGCCTGGGCGAGAGGCAGCTCCTCGTTATAATCCATATGGAAGGATAACCACTTTGCCGCAAAAGGGTTGCCAGGCCAGCCTGCAGCGTGGCCCAGAGCCAGAGCTGCTCGAAATGTGAGGAGATGCCTGAAGACATTGGCAGGCATTTTAAGGAGACAAAGACTGAGAGCAAAGGAATCCCAGGGGAGAGACTTAAAGCACATTTAGGCTTAATTTGGATGGGAAGGTGAGGAGACCCTGGAGGGATACCTGCTCTGGCAATCCACAGACGGGGGCCAAGATCCAGAAGAGGCAGCTGCTTATCGAAGGCTGAGCCGGGAGTTGTTGGAGTCAAAGGAAGTTGGTAAGTAGCTATCAGTGAGCACAGAGAGCCCTTGAGGGGGCAGGGACACTGGAAAGCAGCAAAGGCAATGCATTTGGAAGGCAGCCTCAGCCTCTCAATAAAATTTGTGTTCTTTCCACTTTATGGTCAAAGAGTTGCTTTCGCCCCAGAGAGCAGGGAGAGCCAGCTGCTCTCCAAGAGCTAGTGCAGGTGGTTAGGGAGATTCAGGCGGCTGCGGATGCAAAATACAGAGCTTTTCAGCAAGCCTGTTGCAGTACTGTGATGTGATATGTGCGTTCACAGCACCCAGGCTGGCAGTAGTGTCCTTGTGGCTAAAAAAAATGGTAGTTGAGCCCATCTCCCACATGCTATGGAGACCCAAGGGATAAGAGTACAAACCGGTCCTTTGTCTCCCAAGGTGGATTACTGTGGAAGAAGCTATTCAAGGGCCTTTGCTGTGCACCTCTGGCAAGCTGAGTGAATGCCTGGGTGCTGCCGTAAGCTGCCTGGATGTCTGCTCAAGGGCAGGGGGCTGCAGCATCCCAGGGAGGTGCTGCTGTGCTCAGAAATCTGGAAAGTGGAAGCAAGGATTTAAATGAGGAGACAGAGGTCTTGCAAAGAGCGTGAGAAAATGCATCTCCAGACATCAGAGGGGTGAATATGAAGGATGGTTTGGTCCCACCCCGGGCAAAGGCAGCTTGCTGGGTGCGTGGGAAGAGTCTCTCTCACAGGACTACATTGAAGCAGCTCTACCATGTTGCTGTCACGTCACATGCCCGGGGAGACTGCGCAGCCCTACAGAGCAAATAGCTAGCACTGCCTTGAAGCATCTGTAGCTCTCATAGGAGCATCAAACACCATGACAGGCATGAAATGCCAACAGCAAAGGGACACCCTCCAACCCCTTGGATGAGCTCAAGGTAGTCTGCATACCTAAGCATGTCCAAAGCTCCCCTGATTTTTCTGAAGATTCTTGCTTGCCCTCTTGCACCACCTTCCTATTTTAATTTGCAGATTATAAAAGCAGGAAGGAGTATAGGATCCAAAGGATTTTGTCAGGCTGAGTTGAAAGCAGCAGCAGCCGCTGTAGCAGCAGGCAGACCCCAACCAGAAATGACCTCACCAAGCTGCTCGTCTTCTTCGTGCATTTTCATCCCTGGCAAAAGCCTTGCCAAGCCAGAGTGTTCTCTGAAGAGGCCAGGCGAGAGCATCCAGCCCGCAGGAGGAACCCACCATCATTGCTGTATCACAGCTGCTCTTCGTGTGCTCATTATAACTGGGAGACGAGGGTAAACAGAGGAGTCAGGGCTATTTTTAAGCACCCTGGGCAGATCTTAGAAAACACAAGGTGGTCATAAAAGCATGTAGTATGTTTTCATAGATGATTAGAGTTATGAATCAGGCTGGTGAAGGAAGGAAGGCAGGGGCTGTGATATTAAATGAAAGGCTGTAGAGAGAAGCATTACCTAGCAGAAAGAGTCTTAGTGTACCTGGAAAGCATAGCTGTTTTTATTCCTTGCAAGAGATTTCTACAAGAAACAAGATGTTGCTTTGCTTTGTTTTATTTTCCCTTGAGATGGGATTCAGATGCAATGCTAGAATCCAGATTTCACCCAGCTTGGCATTTTGTGCAGTCTCTCCTGGAAAAGCTGCATGTGTTGGAAACTAGATCCTGATTTGGACCTCCTTGCTCAGATATGAACTCAGAGTGTGTTTGGAGGGAGGTTTGGTTTGGAGCCAGACCCTACACATAGGGAAACATGGAGGTTGGTAAATACAGTCCAAAAAACCCACAAAGCCACCAGCTCAGTATGGCTACAGAGTTAAGCTCATCTTGGACCCTGAGAGATTGAAAATAGGGTGTAAAGAAACTCCAGTCTGACTTTGACTGAAGACGTAAATGGTGAAGGAAACTTCAAAAGCAATTTGGAACTAGAAGAAGATAAAAAGAGGATTTGGAGGACTGAGGCTTGAATATTTGAGTCTTACCACAACGAGCAGTAGCTGTGCTCATGCTGAGGGGAGGGACAGTGAGGTCGGTGCCCTCCCAGTCCTGACCTCCCACTCATCCAGAGCAGGGCACCTTTTAGGGCACCCAATGCTGGTTTCCTCCTTGCCCACATACCTTTGCAAACTGAACTTCCCAGGGAACTTGGGGGGAATCCTGGGTCCCACATCTTAAATAATCCCAGTGTGAGAACACCAATCCTCAGCAAAGACCTATGCCCAGACAAGCTGTGATGCCCTAAAGCGCAGTGAGTGATCAAAAGATAACTCAAATAGGACTGGATATGAGACAGGTACTGGCAAGGCAGCAGCCAGCTTTGACAAAACCATGGATAAGCTGATGTTGAATGAAGTTTCCCAAACCTCCACCCAGACTTCAAGCTTCAATTCAAAATGCTGATTCCAAGACGTCTGGTTATGGCATGTATTCTTCCCCACTGCCTTGTGTCCGTGCAGCTGTTCTGCATTTTCTGCTCTTCTACATTTCTGTTGGTCTTGCAACAGCAATAATGCCTCGTTAATATGAGGTCTTCTGGTCCAGAAGGGTTAGCAATTGTAGAAGTACTCAAACCTGAAGGAACCTGGACAGCATAAATGGGTCAAATCTCTGGAAAAATATGACAGCACTTTAGATGAAAGGCCCAGGAGTGGGGGATGAGATGGGAGAAGGGAGGGAAAACAGGTTGGGAAGTGAGTGGATCGAAAAGGAGGTGATTCACTGACTGATAAGGAAAGGTGATGGTACATCTCTGGTCAGCAAGTTTATGAAAAAGAGTCAAGAAAAAACAGCATTGGGGTTCAGGATCTTCTTCCACCAAATTGTAAAATTCCTGTAAGTATGACGTTAACTGACATAGGATACTAAACTGTCATTCCAGCAACTGGATGCCTTTACTACTGTTTCAACCCCCTCTGGTAGCCCATTGTCCCTTTAGCCTTCTGCCTGTCTCACCCCGGCAGCTTCATGCCACCCGCCCCAACCTCCACCTGCCTTCGAGAAAATCAATCTGTGTGGTTGCCCAGAGGCTAGAGGCAGAAAAAGAAGGGCAAAGGAAGAGAGATTATTTCAGATTTTTTTCAAAGAAGGACAAGCACTTACTGTTAATGTGCAGAATGCCTGTATATCTCAATAATACGCCTCCCACTGGGGCCTATTACAGCTACTCTGGGCGCCAACATGTGTCAACAGAGCAAACATCGAAGGCTATCCCGATGTACTCCAAAACTAAAAAGCAGAGAAAGCAGGACATGAGCCTGTCGGCAGCTGCTTCTTTCTTTTCTCCCCTGCCCCTTCCCCGTGTGGTTTCCAGGTCTAGCTGACAGGCCTATGCCTTTTCATTTTAACGTATGTATGCAACTGAAAGCTCCCCTACCTCCCCCTACGTGGTGGAAACTGGGAAATTAGCATTGCTCCATCACAGCTTGTTCAAGTTCATGTTACAATTCAATGTTGTTTTTTTTTTTAAATGGTAGATATTGGAAGGGAGGAAAAATGCTTCCCCAGTACAAGAATGATTTTTGGAATACTGATTCCTCCCTGATGCACGTATTATTCCCAAAGCCTGGGTACCTGAAAGGCAGAAAAAAGAAATAAAGAGAAAATCCATCCTTAAAGACCAATAAACCTTACCCTTGACAGAGATTTGTGCCCCAAAATAAGCAAAAGATCCAACCAGTCTAAAGGGCTCTGTACTTCTGTTATTAAGTTCCACTTAGAGGTGCTCAGAAACACCCATGATGGAGAACAGCACAAACCCAGAGATGGATTGATTTGGCAAAGTGGGTACTGGAATTGATGACACACTTTATTCTTATATAAACCTTTTCAACTCCTACATCTTCTGTCTATTAGTATCTCACCCCGTAGACCTTCGTGTGGTACCACCAGGATAGTCACTGAGCTGAAGTTTCTGGTAGAGTTTTACACCTACGCAAAAACTGAAGAGAAGTATCTTGAACGAACAAGTCATGCATGGGGAAAAAGGGTGAATCCGATTCTAGTAAATCCTTGACTATGTATCTACTGGGAGCTGCCCAGTAGAGCTGACAGCTTCCACCGGTTTTTTTGGCCGGCACAGCAGTGTCAAGACAATGGCTTTGGAGCGCTGCTGAAACCAAACGTAGAGCTGCAGCTGACATCCTTCCAGTGGCAAGAGGGTTAATGTGAAAGGGATGCTGTGGCAGAGAAGCCGGGCAATTGTGTGTCTTTTCTGTTTTAAACCTGATTCCCTGTGATTGAGCAAGGGAGAAAAACATTCAGAATTACTGCAAATAAGTGCAAAACATTCTGAAGTCCCCAAAGAAGGACCTGGTTACAGATCAGCCTGTTGACTTTATGTGGCCCAGAAATAGCTTCTGTCTTCATAGATGTTTTCCTGACATATCATCCTCCGTATTTTACTGCACCTTCTCAGAACTATCTTGCTCGTCCTTTCACTGTTTGCTGTCATATCTTTCCATTATCTGAGAACATTGTATTGTTACCATTAGACTGATGCTTATCCACTCTTTGCCTTCCTTTTTTATCTTACCTAGCCTGACTGCATTTCCTACCATGCGGGAAAATGTTTGTTGGTATGAAGAAAATCTTTCTGCCTATTATATTTTGCACTTTTCAGTTGCTGGGTCTCGTGGACAGAAAGTGTCTTTTCTGTTACTTGCCACACATGGAGGGCTCAGGCAGGAAAAAGAAGCTTTACTTTAGGTTAAAGCCCAAGTGTCAGATTTAGGCTGTTCAGTACCTAGCACTTCTGAGGTGGCTTCATATATCGCTCTTGTAATTCCTAAATCAAAGCACTGAACTCTTTTGAAAATCTGATTTATTCAAAGTATTTGATGGAGAGGCAGAAAAAAGAGGTCTTGGTGTGACAGTCTCTGTAAAAAGAAGAAACCAGGTGGCTTGATTCTGCCATGTTGCAGCAGCGTGGTACACTTCACCTCATCTGTAACAGGAACGCAGCAGGCCACGGTCAGACTCAGCACTGGGTGCTGACTGAACGCCACAAAAGAAGCTCTGTTATCCCACCCGTAGGCATCCACGGCTCCTAGAGGGATATGAAGGTGTCACCAGAAGTCTGTGACATGAGATGCCACCATCTCTTGCCCAGTTTGCTGCCACCAGATTGGCTCAGCATCAACACCGATGTCGATAAGCAGTAACGGCCCCCACATATGATAGATACAACCACCAGTATGTCTTCAGCCTTGTGTCAGCCACGGGCAACTAAGCCTCAGAAAATGGTTTCCAGCCTGAAGATGTTACAATAGTCTTTCATGAGACTGCTGACAGTGCTTACATTACCCCAAATCTCATTATTTCCTCCATCAATTTCCTCTTCCTTGTATAAATTAGAGTGAATTACAGTATTCATTCGGAATAATGTATAGCCACGAATGGATTCACATCAGTCAGAAAGGGTACGTTTATTCATGAACACTTGAGTGTTTATTTCAAGAATATTAGTGGGGATAAATGAGCTACAGAGATACCGGTGCTGTTAAGTAGCTGGGAGTATTCCTTCTGGAAGTGTACTTGAAGATTTTTTGAACAGCTCCTATTTATTACTTGCACAATGGATTAGCTGAGCACTTCCACATGCCTTCAGACATTTTTTTGAATAAAAAGGTATTCTTTCCTTTTAGCATGTCCCTCCCATCCATCCCAGCAGCAGAAACAAGACTGCGCAACAGGGATGACCACATGTACAGCATGAGTAGCAAATCAGAAATAGTTCTTACTCATTGTAAGCCATTTGTAGATGCAGCAGTATTTAAATTTGGCTGCACTGACTATAGTTTGAACAGTTGTGAAACAGCAAGTAATCAACACTTTAATAAAACTCATGATCTGCTTGCAGATAGTCTGGCAAAGAGAAAACTGCTAAAGGAGCTAAATCATTTACAGAAATCATTTTCAGTGGATAATTTGACCAACTCCACCATGATGGTATTCATGTGCAAAAGCTCTGAAAAATCCTTTATGAAGAGCCAACTCCTGCAGAAAATGACTACAGAAGATTTCTTATTGCTGTGGATCGGAGCCACTTTATATGTCCGTAAAGCAGAGACGGTATCTTTAGAAGACACCTGCCCAAAGAAATAATCTGTTTGTGGAAACCACTGAGCTTTTTCAGCTCCATGAAAGCATCTGCCTCTGCAGTGCTGCAGCAATGTTTTACACAGGGTCTCCAAGTTTCAAGCATGCACTTAAAGTTTAGGTATGTTATGTGAGCATATCAATTTATTGCTTACTGAGTTAGATTCTGCCTGAAGTCTGTAGTTACATGAGGCTACACACAGCAGAGACTCTTCTTCAAAATACTTAGCTAATAGTTTACAGGGTGACTCAATGATTTAAGAGGATTAGTAGCTGGAAATGAAGCCTTGCAGCTATGCATAGCTTATTTAGTTCCACTCCAAATTTACAATTATCTGATGGTTGTTTGGTGGTCTAGGTGAACTGAATTACCACCTTCAGATCATTTTGTAGGAGACTGCTGTGTACTTATCACAGACATCACATCACCATCACAAATGCCTTGGCAGAGTAGCAGCTGAAAAAAAAAAATCCTTCAAGGACTGAGGGCTCAAGCACTGATCTCTCTTACACATGTAAAAGCCATGTGTGAGACAATTTCGTGATGGGGCCTCAATGTGAGGACCCTGACAGACTTCCCACAGACCACCCCAAACAGCCTTCATAGCTGAGGGGTGGCAGTTAATGTCAATGTGGAAATGATTGAGGGAGCTGAATGCAAAAAGATCTTTATCCCATTTGAATTGCTGGTCTCCCACTGTGGTATTTCCAACCTTCTTTGCAACCTTTGTTCTGAGCATTAGAATTATTAGAATGCCCCATTTTAGCAAGTAAAATTTATTTACATGCTATACTATCACCTTGACCTTTAGTACTTCTTCACTTGATTGGCTTATCATCATAGAGCTGCTTCCAGGTGGGATGGCAGGGATGGATGGAAAGAGCAGGCAGCTCATCAAAGCACCACCTCCTGCAGCCGAAGAGAAACATCTACTGTCCCAGAGCTTATTCACATGTTGGAGCTGCCACCTAGACTGAGAGCTGGGAAGAAGCAGTGGATCCTCGTGATGGATGCAGGAAGGATCAGGAAGAATGGAAGGAGAACAGATCCAATGTTCCTGCCTTAGGGAAATAAAAAATCTGCATTTTGGGCAAAGAGCCAAGCTGGGGTTTAACGAATAGACAATACACAAGGAGGGATGTTGTCCTGCTTCTGGGGAGATCAGAGAGATTGTTGTCTCTCCAGAGGGAACAGAGCTGAAAACTTGGAAGATGTCAGAAGTGCAATGAGCTGGGTGAAGTCTGTACAGTGCCCACCGGGCGGGTGTGCCAGCATGTGGTGGCTGCTCAGAAAGACCAGCAAGTGGGGCTCCTTGTTTTAGCAGTTGCAAAGGGATCCTCAAGGGCATTGGTAAAGAGTGTCCAGAGCTGGCCTAAGCAGGGGACAGCTTTGGGCAATTATGCTCATGATGCCACCTGGAAAGCTGATATGGGACAGCAAAGAGGGTTAGGGAGTAAACCGAGGGCACCAGCACCAAGGTGACAACAGCCATGACCATCAGATGAGCCCACAATAGCATCCTAGGAGCTGTGTAGATAGCCCCTCTGGGATTCTCTATTATTATTTTTTCTGCTGAAGAGCCACTAAATGTTTTAATTTTCCTTTTCCCTGAAGAAGAGGAAAAACAAAATCAAATGGCTTCTTCTCAGGCATTCACACCCACTGACTCCAGCAAAGTCGTATTAAAAAGACAAGGAAAGCAAAATCCAATAAAGTGAAAATAAAAATCCATTAAAATTCCATTGGCTTTTACACATGAAGCTTATTTGCAGTAGGTGAATAGTCAAAGACTATAATCCTATGGCACGCACAGCTCTATTACGAGAGGACACTGATCCAGCCCCAGCATCAGCTTGGCAAATAGCACCTGGCTTTAAGACAGAGATGCTCCCTTCTGGGAGGTGACAGCCTTCCTCCAATGTTGACTTCACAGGGCAGCTTCCTGTACCTGCTGCCGGTGGAAACGGGTCCTTGTTATTTTTCGGATGTTGAATGCAAAGCCACTTCAAAATTCAGCTACTCTATAAACTCTCCCCCAGCATCCATGCTGTTGACTCCAGAGCGGTGATAACTGCCTGGGCCGCAGCTCAACCAGGGATCCTTCAGCCCTGATCCCTTCCTGCCTCCCTCCTACAAGTGTCTGCAAACCAGAACTGATCAATAAGGTTTTTTTGGCAAAACCGCTTGAACTAAGATGCTGTGATGAGGTTGTCAAGGAACAAGAGCTGCTGAGATTTCAAGCAGCTACATTGAGGCCAATTTGTTCCAGCAGACATTCACCCAAGGCTGAAGCAATGTGTTACATGTTGGCACGACCCGGACTGGGACCCCAGAGAGTCCCAACGGTTCTGTGATCCCCTTGGGTTAAATTAAGATGAAATGACACCACACCAGCAGTTAAAATGTTTTACTTGCCGTAGAAAACAATTTAAACTTGGAAAAGGATAATAGGCAATGTGGTCTCCTAAAAAATCTATAAGAAAGAGAAGAAAGGAAAGGAAAGATAAAGAAAAGAGAGTCAAAGCAATCCGGATCACCAGCCCTGCATCCAGCACTGTCTCAGGTCCCGTAATCCTGGGTGGAGGGTGCACAACCAGCAAAGTTTCTGTGGCCTTTTAAGTTCATCTTACCAGCTGATTAGCATACTAGATGAGGAGGGGCAGGGATTCCACAAACTCATTTCCATGAGAGACGAGGAAAAAGATGGAGCAGGGGTTCCAGTTGAGTCGGTGGTTGTACTCACCCTGCCCCCCTTTGGTTTTTCCTCTGTTCCCAGAGATTTTTACTGACTTCATGCTTCTTATCAGCCATCCCGGGAATGATCCCCTCTTATCAGTCCTTGTTACCGCTTCAATGGAGAAGGTGTGAAGTCATTAGCAAAGCAAGCATGGTGTCTGCCTTGCACAACAGAGCCAGTGATTAGTGGTACTTGTGCTTGAGGGGAAACGTTTGGTTTCACTCAGTCCAGTTTTCCCCTTTTGAGGCTTATCTAAGGAGTTTGTCAGTGCAACTGCAAGGGAGAGGGGGGGTGCATCCTTCCATACACTCCCCCTTCCTTGGGGGACATTCCTTACACTAATCCAAAGGCCACAGCTTGCCCTTGAGGTTTTCTGTGTCGATGAATGTTTGAGGCATTAACTCCTTCAGTTCCTTACACATGCATAGCCCCACTGGGGCTCACACCAGTGGGTGCCAGTAAAACTGTGATGCCTTCTTCCCCCCTCCCACCTGATGCCGGGTGCCGAGTTCTCCAGGTCCAAGATTCAGGGGTTTTGGCTCACCCCAGCATAGGGGGAACAGCCTGATGTGAAATTGCCGTGGTTTTGGACCCTGAGGTGATCACTTCATTGCTTCCTGCCCACCAGCAGGTTTCTGAGGAAATCTGACTGTGCACAGTCTTCAACCAGGTTTTCCAAGGATCTTTTTTTGCCACAGGGCCTGGACTTTGGGGACCACCTGCCCAAACTAAGCTCTTAGCCTGGCTGCAAATTGGTCCTGACCCTACCTTCCTGTCTTTACACCACCTCAGGTTGCCTCTGGCTCCTCTTCGCCTGCCTCCTCTTCTCTCATTCACTGCTCCCCAGAGGACAATAAGCACTTTAAGAAACAGCTTTAGGGATTCTCCACAAGGAGAAAACAAGGAAACCCGGCGACAACAACCTAATCAGCAAACAGCTGAGCCAGGGATAAATTCACATGGAAAGCCTGTGTTTGTTTATTACTAATGGGTAACGGAGATGATAACCTTTTAATCCAAAACCATAATGAAATATGCATATTTGTTAATGTGCAACTATAAAATGCAAATCTTGCAAACACAATGGGGAAGGGCAAAGAAAGCACTCGGCAGCAATCCTAATTTATTCCTTTGGCTTCAGACATTTATTCAAATTGAGTTGTGTATGTAATATAAAGTCAAATGAATATGTAATTGTAATGTATATGTATAAACATTTTCATCTCAAATATGCCAACTGTTTATCATAATAGGAAGTAATACATATTTTGCCGAATAAAAGGTTACCTATTAAAATATTTTTACACTCTTCCCTCCCCAAGCTTTTGTGCTCCCTGTAAAAGCTCTGTTTACATAGAGACAATTTTTGATTTTCCCTTTTGAGCCACGCTACCCAAATTCAAAAGATTTAAAAGATTAACAAAGTAGAATTGGAAAGATTTTTACACAAAGTTCTTTCTTTTTCTCTCTCCTCTTTTCCAAGCAGCACAGAAATTGGTCTCCTAAATATCAATTTAAAACAATGGCTAAAAAGCTGAGCAATTTCCCCCTTCTATTTCCAGCCCCCAAAGAAACAGCTTTCCCCTGTTGCTGTCAGAGTAACTACATATTCATCTACATATTCATGCAGTAACAACTAAGCTTTATTGCTAGTCCTGGTCACCACTGCTTTTGTAAATCATCCCTTTGGCAGCCTGGCAGACTGAGAGCCAGAACCAGGTTCACACGCTGTATGTGAGAGTTGTGAATATTGTGATTTGGGAAGAGACCAGGAAAATAACGATTCAAGACAAATCACCTTTTCCTAAACTCACCTGAAATCAAACCTCTTCCTGCAGTGAAAGAGTTGAGGTAGTTTTCCTTCTTTTTTTGGTGGGACCATCGTACTTATGATTCCTGGGCTATTGTGTTGTGAGGAGTATTTCTGCCTGAAATTTAACATAGCTTAATTGTCTGAAATTTGAATGCGCTGCCAGGAAGCCAACAGCAATATTTCCATTGCCTTTACTGAGCAGTGGACCAGAGGAGTCAAGGCAGAGCACAAAGGATTTTGTAATCAACCTCCACCCATTGCTTCTTCCGTCCCTCCTGACTCCTTTATTCACTTTCCCACTGCTGCCATAACTATATGCTGCATTTATTCAGCCTGGCCCAGTGCATTCAGCATTTTCCTCTCTTGTCTTCTAAACAAAACATTTTCCACCTCTTTGTGTTTTCTGACTCTCCTGAGGACCAGAGCAGTGTACCAATAACCAGAAAAGAAGAGGAAATCCTGTTTCTATTTATGGCCTCAAATTCTACAAATTCAGGAGTTTTGAAGAAACACACAAAGTGCTGGTGACTTACTAAAACTGAGTAATTTTCCATTCTTTCTTACACATACTCCCAAAAAAGGAAGGAAAGATAATTTTGATGTAGAGCTACAGCGGTCCCATGAAATAAGTAGAGGGAGTGTGCAGATTCTCTCTTTTCCCCATTGCCCTGAGCTAGACTAAAACTGCCCTATAGTAACATGCCCTCAGACAGTCCAGTGGTTCATCCACCCCTGGCGTGAAGGTCCAGCTCTCCACATCGCCAGGAGTCATCAGGCCTCCTGCTAACGTGATTGATCCCTGCAGGCTGGTTGAAGGTTTCCTTGTTGAAACCTCTCCAGACTCAAGAAGGCTTTGGCAGCAACCCCCGGGGCTGCCAAATTCAGCAGAAGTCAGAGCACAGTCCTTTTTCTCCTTAGCATTTATTTGCTCAAATATAATTTATAAGGAAAGCAGCCAGAAAGCACCGTGCTTAACCTGTTTCTCCCCATTTGGAGCATCCACAGAGCCGATGCTCTGTAGACAGGCAGTGTGGGAGAAGAGGCCTATTTGCTTTTGAAGAAGGCAGGTGAAAGGGGCAAGGGAGAAAAGCCAGCAGGCCAAATGAGAAGCGCTCCTCTAGAAGTCTTCCATCATTTCGGACTCATAAATCATGATGCAGATTAATGAGAAATTAATGCAGTGCAGAAATTACTGGGGGTGAGGAGCTGTCGGTCAGCAGCAGGGGTGACTGTGTGTGAGACAAAGCAGTAAAGATCTCCAAAAAGAGAGAGGGCTCAGCAGTCTGGACTTGTTCTTTAATGAGGAAAGACAGAGAGGTCAGCATGGGAACAAGATAGCGTGTGGCTGCATTGAGGAGACAAGGGGCACTATTTAAAAATCCTGTCAAAAGACTCTCCAGACTGATTTGTATTAAAGCCTTATTCACATCTTCTAATGAAAAATCCTCCTGCATCAAATCACAATATATAAGCCTTAAGAGAGAGAAAGAGTGTGTGTGCACAAGAGACAGAGGGGGGGGCACGGAAATCAAAGGAGTAGAGGTTAATTTCAGTATGTGCCTCCTCTGTTTGGGGAAAAAATAACACAGATGAGGCAAATAGCCTGCTTTACCTCCTGTTCTTTCCTCTTCAATCCTCCAGTGACATTACTTTAAGCATTTAACTTTCTGATAGTAGTTAGGCTGGTCACATTTTCTCTCCATTTAGTGTCAGGCTTTGAGCGTATCGTTTAGTACTGCAATGGAAGCGACAGAGCAGGTGTGTGATAGATGAGTCGGTTCCCTGGTGCTTGGGCATTTGGGGCTAACAAGTGGCTTAGCATGTTGCTGGTTCAAGTGTTCTGAGGCTCTCTGCAAAGCGGGGTGTGCAAAGGTGGGGAGAGAGGAAAAACTGACCTTCCTCCTTGTTATTTCGTATCTAAGGGAGGTGAGTGCTGTCATTTTCTAAGGTAAATTTTCTCTCCTCCTCCATAAAAAGTGTTCTCGCTATGAATTCAAGCCAAGACAGCGTAAATGGAGTCCTGACGTCCCAGCCCATCCATGCAAATTTGCAACGGCAGCGACAGAAACTCGTGGGAGTCATTGTGGAGAACGTGGCCGCTCCACAGCAGGTAGGGAGTCTTTATGCAAATACCGCAGTAGTACCTTCATTTATGGCTCCTGTTGATCCCACCGCCCGCAGGATGCCAGTAACCATAGCAATGGGCTCAGATAGGAGGGTTCTCTATTGTGCATAGAATAGACAGTGGCAGCTGATGGTATCAGCAGAAAGAAGTATCCAGACAGAGCCACTGTGGATGGTGAGTGGATAATGGGAGAGTACACTCCTAGCCCAGGCAGATGATGATCCATAACAATGGTGGTAAGTCAGGTAGACAGCAGTGCTCAGACACCATGGGGATGGGCATGAGAAAGGAACAGAAGAAGAATAGAGGATAAATGAGGATAAATGTTCAGCTGACTCAAATGTGAATACATCCAGACGTCACTATATACCATATCTAATAGAACTGTACACACCCAGTTTAACTCCTGCTCAGTCTGTGCAGGCATTTCAGCTCTGGAGTGGGGCTGGAGGGAAAGATGGGATGTGACCCCATCAGTGGAGGCATTTTGGAAGCCTAGTGAGGAGAAGGCAACCCACTGAGTCCATAAGAGATACAGCCGTGCTGGAGATGGTGCCTTTACACAAACATCTGAGGACAAACCGCACGTCAAAGCATGAAGATTTTGTTATAGTCATTTTCTAATGCAATATGACATTCCTACCAACAAATGGGTCCTAACACGTCTTATATACTCCAGCTCTGATATACTCCCATCTTTTATTCAGGGGTGTGGGGATCCCACAGGTAGAATGGACTTTCTTTGAGCCTAGGCGAGCCACAAGTTCCTTAGACACCAAGCAAGCTCTACATTCATGTAGATATCCCCTCTGACAGCTTCTTTGGCCTTTAAGAGATGTAGTCTTTAATACTGAACGATCAGGTGCAACATCTTTTTTTTTAAACCTGCTCACATGCACACACACACACAGAGGATAAAATACAAGTGGGGAAAAAAGAAATCACAAAAAGGACCCTATTTATCAAAAAAACAATGGCTCAGTAGTAGTGGTGAAATAGAGATATTGTTACTTAGCGATAATAAGGGAAAAAAGCCATTGTCAAAATGATAAGGCCATTTCTGTTGTCTCCCCAAGTGATAATATCTCTGCTACCACTAGTGCCTGAGTATTGTTAGGATATTTCATGGCAAGTGTTAGACAGAATAAGTTATACACTAAGCCCACAGCTACCTCCAAAGCCTCCAACTTCACCTCCCCCCATATCCCTGTTCACACAACAGCCTCTTCTTTAATACCTTTGCAGTGGTAGTTTCTATTCCCTATGGCTTTTCGTCTGCTTCCGTTTAAATATAACACTGCTCCTGAGTCGGTTGACAAGGTACCTTTCACTGATAAGCAGCCCAACTTTGTCTTGCAATAGGTCATCAGAAAGCCAGACTATCATGTCTTGAAAAATGTAGGAAATGCTGGTAAAAGTGCCAGTGAAATGAGTTGGGATAAAGAAAGGAAAAAAAAAAAAAAAAAAAAAAGGAAAAAAAGTAATAACATTGAAACAAGAATACAGAGATCAGCTGAAAATCTCTGGCAGACGCCCTGATGTTCTTGTAGAGTCTAGAGATAAAATTTACCTGTCCGCTCAGATGCAGAGGTCGTCCCTTTGCAGGGACTTGACACGAGTGTGCCTTCAGTGGAGCAGGCTCCGCTCTCTCATTGCAGGGGAGGAAGAACCAGCCCCACAGCAGCTCCAGCCCCACGCGGGAGGGAAGGTCAGTGCTGCACAGCTGGTCACTACCTCCCTGCAGCAGTAAACAGAGAGGGAGTGAAGAGAGGGGGAAGGTCTCATGCAGACGACAAATATTCCTTTTTGTTAACTATAATTTCCTTTTCTGTCTGTATCATTGACATTGACACCAGCTGATGGACACCACAGGGTCCCTGTTACCCGCAGCAGTGGTTCTGGATCTGCTTTTTTCTCTTCCAGACCAGCAGGAAAAAGCAATCGCAGGTGCATGGACAATGTCCTGTGGGTTCAGACCCATTTCCTAGCAGGGGGATGCCAGGACAGTGCAAAGAGGGTTCAAGGCCAGGCTGGATGAGGCTTTGAGCAGCCTGGGCTAGTGGAAGGTTGGAGGGGGGGTTGGAACTAAATGATCTATAAGGTCCTTTCCAACTCAAACCATTCTGTGATTCTAAACCACCACAGAGGAACCTCTCTGAGCAGAGATTGTTATGCTGCCCACACCGGCCATGGGAAGCTCTGCAGGTCTGGGAGCTGCTGCTGGGAAAGCGCTGCTTTCCGAGAGTTTGTGCAGGAGGGAGAGGAAGCAAACCTAGCTGGGAAAGTACATCCAGGCCAATAAATCTAAAAAGCAGCTTCATCCCCTCCAGGGAACAAGAAGTATGTCTTCATACTGAGCCACACCTCAATGCCCACACAATTTAGGGTCAGAAGCGTGTTTTCTGATCCTGTTCTGTGAGCAAGCCTGTGGCCAGGGGCTGTGTCTTGGAAGGGATGGGGCAGAGGAAATTCAGTGTCCCAGACAAGAGACACACGGCTCCTTGTCTCATATGCCATTCCTAAAATCTGGGATCACATAGTGTCCTGGAGACTTCCTTCCAATACCGGGAAAAGGACTGTTTTCCAGAATTGTCCTGGACACTGTAAGGCGCATGGCAATATGTCTAAGTTTTAAGCACACATTACAGTCAGTCAGTAAGGAAAAACCCAAATCCTGGAAGAGAAAATTGCTCAAATTGTCAAATTTTGGCGCTCAATATTTGGTAATTCATAAAGAAGCAGCAATTCAAATATGGAGCCATTTTCCTCACTTTTCTCTCCCCTGGTTGAAGGTAAGGAAACCGAGTTCCTGCCATACTTTTATAAGTCTCACTTTAAAAAGCCTTTGCTGAAGGTGGATCTTTGCCCTGTCCTCTGCAAAAGCACGAGCAGCCCCAGGCAAGTAAAATGCAGATATTAACTGGATCACCAGAGTGCAGCCAGCTCTGGGGTGGGACATGGCTTTTCATCACCCACACAGAACATGGCAGCTCCAGAGTAAAGACTGTGCCCGCTGCCTGGGCAGAGCCATGATAAATGTTTACAAATTATTTTCTCAAATGTCTTCGCCCCCTTCTTTGGAGGCAGTTAGAGTGATGCTGCCAAAAATAAATGAATAAACAAAAAGATCAGCATCCCGCAAGTTCCCCATGGAAGATGACGTGAGAAGCTTCAGCAGCGAAGGCTGTCGAGGAAATATTTTGGGGAGGGTTTGGAGGGGTTTTTTTTCTTTTTTAAATAAATATTTGAGGCATGCCATGGCAGTTGAGCAGCAGTGTGGTAAGTATATCAAACACAGAGAATCCTCAGAATATCCACTCTGAAGGTATTAGCTGGCTGTGGAAAACAGCCACCTTGAACCTGTTGAATTAGGAAGGGCGCAAAAATACAGAAAAGTAAGTAAATAAGGTGTGAAACAGCACCGGGAATAAAACAATCCCTAACAAACCATCTGAATAAACAGGGTGAGAAAAATCAGCACTGCTGCTGGTGTCTGTCTGTCTGTCTCCCTTCTGCAGCCTTTTTCTCTCCCCCTTTCCTGCACCCTTACCTGCTTTTGAAATCAAGCTGACAGAGCTACACAGCTAATCAGGATGGGGGGCAGCTGCTCTCTTCAAACGATTTCTTAAATGCCTTGCTGAAGTCATCCATCTCCTCTTTGTCTTCCTTTTGCATCTTCCTGAGGCCTTTAAAAACCACGGTATAACGTGGAGCTTAACAGTTGGCAAACGCTGATTTTAAGTGCGTTTGTACATTTGCAGATTGATCCTGGAATGATCAAAGATAAATAATCTCCCCAGTGCTCCTTTGTAAAAACTAATGAAACTTTGAGGGGGGAGAGGGAGGGAAGCGGTGTAAAGCAGGGTTCACATTTGCAGGATATTTTTGATCACTTCATTGTAATTACTGAAACAATTTTTCCCACCCATCCCCCCCTTCCTGGCACCCTCATTCTCCTCATCTCCCATAAATATATTTAGGAATATTTAGATGTATTATACACGCACTGCATATAACTTGGCCTGATAATAACAACTTCAGAATCCCCCTTAGTGCAGCGCTCTTTATTTTGGCTGTCTATGCCCACCCTCCATGGCCTTTATAGGCAAATGCACCCTGGGGAATGAGTGTGGGTGACCTCCAGGAATGGAAAAATTTCATTTGCCCTCCCTCAAGTGCTCCTGTGCCAGCCCAGGTTTCCCTTCCCATGGCTGGTGCTGTGGGCAGGAGTGAGCTCTGCTACGGCTCAGGCACCAGAGGGTCCCCGGAGCTCTGCTCCCCCCAGCCTGGAAAGGGGAAAACTGCTAAAGGTGCCTTTGCTCCCCATTTCTCACACACGTGGGCATCTCGACAGATCTCAGAGTGGGCTGATGCTGTTTTCACAGAAAGCCATGTGGTACTTATTTGGCATAATCCCTGGAAATTAAATAAAAATACAAAATTAATGGTGCTATTAATGCTATCCTGGGATGAATAAAATGTCTAAAAGGAACCTTTGGTTGGCTGTTTTAGCCTGCAGCCCTTCCTGACATCTTTGGGTTACCTATCCTGCTCACAGAGTGCTATAATGAGCATCATTTCCAGATCAGCCATAAGGGGCACTGAAGTATATCTTCTCAAAGTTCATGCTACTCTCTTAGCTTTGCTAATTCATTAAGCAGAAGGCAGACAGAAATATTGCTTGGAGAGCAACCACAAAAGATTACAAACCTGTGAATTTAGAGTCTTGCCTCTCCAAACTTCTAACAATTCCGCAGTGTTCGTAGGCTGTGCGTGTGCAGACAGATTCCACGTCCATATATGTATAAATACGTTTTTAAAAGCTTTAGCTCTGCCTTTCACATGGGGAAGAGACTCTAAGGAAAACCTGCAACCAGAGCACTTTTAATTGACTGCAGGGTCCATTCTCCATCAGCATCTGAACAGACATCAGGACAGAATCCAGGCAAGACTCATTTTCCCTGCGGGCTGCTCCCAACCCCTGGAGACAAATTACAGTGCCAGCATTTGCAGAGCTGGACCCAGGTTTGAGCTTCGCACGTGAGCTTGCTATCACATTCAAATGCACTTGGTAAAATAAAGAATTCACAATGACGCCTTTCCCACCAAAGAAGAAGCAGAAACGACCCAGAGTCTTTGATCCTGTAGACTGTGATAGCTGTTTAGACTCTACAAATACGCCTGGCACTTTGGTCTCTGTTGGATTCGATAGACTTTATCCAAACTTCAGAAATCATCCCTGAATATTGATAGGGAGGTTTTAGTGGAAGCATTCAGCTAAAAACAAGCCAGCAGAAGAGAGGGAAAGAAGGGAAAGAAAACATTAGAAAGGGTCACGGCTGGATTTGCTGAACAAATGAGCTCTCTTGTGACTATGAGATCTCATCATACTCCTCTCAATTTTGTTGTAGGAAGCAGCATAAGACAATGACTGACCTTCAAGTACAGTGTGGGAATATGCAGGCTGACTCTCAACAAGAAAACCCCCCTAAAAGAGTATAATCAGATTTCCCCACAGGAGATCTTTTTCTACACTGCTGTTTAATCTCTCCTACCGTATAGCTGTGTGTACTTTTAAAATAGATCGATCATGCATTAAAAAAAAAAAAAAAAGGAGGATATTATGGTTTGTGCCCGTAACATAAAATCAGCTGGATTGGAGGAGGGGATCAGAGGCCTACAAAATCCTTGAGCTGTTTGGTTACAGGCAATAGCTGCAATGAGATATGGATATAAAGGCGGGCAATCCACGCAGCCCTGCCTGCCCAATGTCCTCCTGGCCGCGGGCAGCCAGCCCTCCCTGTCCCTTCACATCTCATTACTGTTGTTCTTCCTGTAACAACACACCGAGGCCACAAGGACTGGGGGCTGCGTGGGAACGAGGAATGAGACCATCCCTTTCCGGAAGATTTTGCTATCAAAACTGGCAGGGCAAATGATGGTGGGAAGGTGAGGATCAGCCCAGGTTTGGAGGGAGAGGCATCGCCCTCAGAGTGCAAAGGTGAGCTTTAAGAAACTGCTCAGCCAGTTCCCATTCATTTCTGATGGAATTTAACTGCTCAATTTTAAAACGATTTCAAACCTTCAAGGCAGAGCAGGTAAATCATTCCCAAAAAAGAGGCTTGTAGAAGACCTGAGACTTGAACCCGAATTTACCCAAATTTACTACAGACCCTTAACCACAAGTTCAAAATCATCTGAGAGAGATCATTTCCTCCAAGGTCAAGAATGACCAACCCCTTTAAGCAGTTATAACATCAGGTCCTAACCCCAAGCCCCTCTCTCTCAGCATGAAGCCTTTCACCCCTGTCCCTTAGGGTTTAACTTTCACCCTGACTTATAGGTGAGGAATAGGGGTGTGACGGGAGGAGCTTGTGGGTTGGGCCTCTCTCAAATCTGTTTTATCACCTGTATTCACCCTGACATAAAAACAATATGTCACCAAACAATTAAAAATGCAATCCCAGGCTTGTCCATGCACAATCAGACAGAGACAATCTACCTTTACTCACTACAGTTTAAGGTTTTTTCTTGTCTCCCTGCAAACAGGTCCATGGGCTTTTTGATTTATACTTTACCATCTGAAATGCATAAAAGATGTGCTGCTTTTGCTCCCCCATGAATCTTCTGCAATTTTGTTCAAAATTTTACTGAAGGTGACATGACAAATTACCACCAGAGTCAATTTGTGCTGGAGGAGGGCATCATTAAAAAACCAGAAGAATAGGGACAGAAAAAAAAAAAAAAAAGGTAAAGGGAGGATGGAGGAAAGAATGAGCTTGTGACCTCTTTGAATATGTCACACTCCAAAGGCAGCGCTACCAGGATGAGACTGGCAGACTAATTACCCACACGGCAGGTTCGTTGATTCAGGGGAAAGGGAGAACTCAAAAGCTCATTTGACCCATTCAGTAGGACTGCTCTGTTCCTTGTTATCTATTTTGGAGAGAGCAGAGGAGCAGAAAGAGGTAGGATATTTCACAGCATTGCTCAGAGCTAAGCACCTCCAGCCCTCCCATGTCTCCACCGCTGTAACTGTGCCCCCGTCCCCGCCTCTGACAGTCTCTTCTCATTGTCCCGCCTGACTCCAACCCAGACCATTTGATTACGGCAGATGCTTCACTGTTTGCACTGTATAAAGAAGGCTTTTGTCTTGGTGCAGCTCAGAACAGTCAAGGAGCAACAAGTAATTTGATATAAAGCACAAAATAAACGTTTAACGTGTTCATTTCATTTTCCCGATGAAAAGCACCACAGTAAGCAGTATTATTATGAGCCGTGGTACCATGTGTTACTTCTCCCACATCTTTCAAAGGTGTTGCAAGGGGAGCTTGTTTGTGTAGTGAATAGTGTCCCTGGTGTTTGCTGCTGTATCTTGTTTCAACACTCTCTGCAGACAGAGAACTTGTCTCCCTGTTGCACTCCTGGAGACATTTTTCTTTGTAAACAATGATTTTCACCACAAATGCCAGGGTATCAGCTGGGATCAAATTCTGAAATACTTGTGAAAATATCTGTTTTCACACGTGGCTGTTAACAAAGTAAATATTAGCTGGGTTACGCACAGTCCTGAATAACACTTGATCTGGTATGTTTGGTCTCTATTGGTCCGCAGGAATTTTACCCTATTTATTCTTTTACTAGATCCACAGCCATTCTGAAGTGCCTGATGTCATGTTAATTTAGTGTTTCAATTCCTCACCTAGAGCCAATTCATTTCAGGGGTGACTTTGTACTTTCCCTTTCACTTCCTGACAAAATCTGTCACAAATGTTAAGATTACATGTTACAACAATTAGAAGATCCTGAGTATTATTTCTGTTTACACTTGGCTTACTGGGAGAAGAAAAGGCAAAAGAACACATGGGTTTTAGCACAAGCAAAATCTAGGGATCTTTTAAAATCACTGTACCAGGCTTAGCAGATGCATCCTGCCTAGATGCACCTGGAGTGCTGCTGAATTTACAATACACAGTATGTCTGGCTTTAAAAGTCTTTTATTTTAGGTGAACTGACTGCAGGACACAGCTGCTGTGCTAGCAAACATACCAAGTGCACCTTAATGGACACAGTCTGGCGTGCAAGCACCCTCTGCCCAGGTTAAAGCCAGCCTGGCTCACAGCCAGACCTCCGCCCAACGTGATCCTAAACTGCAGCGTTTACCCAGCTGCTGCTCTGTGCAGGCTCCCTGCGGAAAGCCCTGCAAGGTGTGGTGCATCCCCAACCCATCTGGATTTCACATCATGCAAAGATATTCCCGCTAATACTTGGACCTGTCTAACACACTGTTAATTTTCAGAGGGTTTTCATTGCAAAGGGCTTCCCAAACTATCAAGCCACAGACCCGTTGCCGCAAGCACCAGGTCATTCAGCACAACATTCTGTAAAACTTTGCCCTCACTGTATCTGTTGGTGGTGGAACTAATGATCAGAACGTCCTAACTGCCATCCTAAATTTATCTGTAGGTGACTTGCTACCCTTTTTCTCTTTGAAAGACATTTCTAGCACCTGTATTTTCCTTTACTTGAGTCTGTTGATCCCCCATCCTGGTGTTCATCTCTCTGACCATTTTTTTTTTTTTTTTCATAGACCCCTCCTGCAAGAAAAGAGCAGCCCAGTAAACAGAATGAAATGGGAAGTCTGAGCTCAGTGGGGACAGGACTTTATCCTTCCTTCTTTCACAGCCGGAGAGAGGCAGGACCTGGAGAGAGAGCAGTGATCCCAGAAATGCTCACGGAGGGCTGCAGCAGCCTCCTCTGTTCCTCTGCCACCTGCACACTCAAGCCCCGCAGGCCGCCCAGCTCCAGAGGAGGTAAGTAGTTTTTCTGGCTGGAGGATGTAGCCTCCCGGGAGTGACCAAGCAAGCTGGATGTCAGATCGCCCTGGCTCTCTGACGGCTGCTGCTCTGAGGAGGACGTTTTGGATGCAGTGAAAAGTTACGTGCCTCAAGGCAGCGTGTGCAGCATGGGGAGTGCTGGGACAGCAGCTGAGCCAGGCACCAGCCCAATTAGTACCAGCTCGAGCAGGAGCCATCTGTGCTACTGCAAATCATTAACAGCAAAGGCCGAGTCCAGATGCATGTGCCTGAACAGCTGAATAAAACAGCAGCAATCGGAGACCTGCGCAGGGCAGCACAGCCAGGTGAAAAAGCAGAATGCAGAAATAGGGTCCTCTTGAAACCTGGCCTGAGATGAGCTTCTGGCTGGGACTTGGGCTGGCCTTGTTCCCCCTCCATCTTGGCCTAACAGCTGGTCTCCACACACAACATCATTTGAACAGGTCCTTCCCCTCCCTGATTCCTGCCTCCCTCCATTTCTAGCTGTCTCACAGCTGAACATAGCACGCAGTCCATGCCCTCCCCCTTCATCACTCCAAACACCCCCGGCTCTTGAATTCCTTTTTTTTTTTTCTGTGAACAGCATTTGGGGACACAGATTGACTGAAAGCTGTGATGCAGTATAAGCAATACCATAAATAGACTCCAAATGACCCAACAGGAGCCTCATACCCACTGAAGGATTGAAAACACTTTTCTCACTCCTTCCTGTGGAAAAAAGAAGCCACCTGCTTTTGTATGCCTGCAGCAAGCACTGCCTGCTAGGGCTTTCTGCGGCAGCCTCCCTATTCCCTTGCTCCAAAGCTCTCCTTCCATCCACCTTCAGACTCTTGAGACCCATGCCACATCCATATCTTCTCTGCTAACCTGCTGATGGACAGCGTCTCCCTCACCATCTTGGACGTGAGTTCACTTCCCTTCTCTGCTGTGTCACTGGAGCGGGGCTCGAATCTTCCAGGGTTGCATTGTTTTAGAGGAAGTAATACTCCTCATCTTCCAAACCCCTCCTACCTATCCTATACACATGCTGTTCTCTAATAACAGCAGTGCAAGCCCATTAGTAGATTTTGTCATCTTCCAGGAGGTGGCTGATAAACTAGATTGGATATTCAGTCCCATCATGTAGCAGCTGATCTGCAGGACCACTGATGCCAGCAACTTCACCCCGGTCACACAGGCACAATCCTCATTTAACCCCGAGACTTTTTATACATTCCTCATTATTATCATGTAGCAATTCCTGAGCAGAATGAGCTGTCAGGATAAAAGTGGAACGAAACCAGGTGTTTGGGGTTTTTGGTGATCCTGAGCCTGTCTGAACGGGAGAGTTGCACTTTCCATTGTCTGATTTCAGACGCTGGGAACTGGGTTTCAAGAAAGGCCAGTCCTTTCAAAGCTTCTTTATCATTAAAATAAGAGATGCTCAACAAGTCATCCACTCCTTTTATCTTTTGTTCCTCCCCTGTAAGGAAGCAAGAATTACAAAGCACCTGAGGGAAAGAAGGCTGTCCAGAAAGGTTCCTTTTCTTTAGGTTTATACCTAAAACATCTTCTAAAGGAGACTCAGCAGTACAGCTGAGACCCATCAAGCCTGCCAGGAAAGAAAAGCAATTGGCAGAGACCAACTGCACAGTCCAGATGATTCCATATTCCTGGGCTCAAATTCATGTCCCCCTCCAGAAGTTCAGGGGTATTGAGATCAGATGTTTTGATTGACCTCATTATATATAGAGGTACCATCTGCAAAAGCTCAGATCTGGCTCCAAGCTTCATCCAAGTCCAGGTCTGGGATTTTGATTTGAACCTCTGCCTAACTCATTCAACCTCTGCCAGGGCACAATGAAAGCATGGTGCAAGAAACTAAGAATCCTTTCTTTAATAGAAATGCTGGACTCAATTTTCAGCAGAGCTCAGCTTCTACTTTAAACTCTTATTTCTGGCCTGTCTTTCAGATGTGCCCACCATCCTACGGCTCCCCTGCAAACCCTGGCCTCTCCTTCCTTGCCCATTTTACACCCATCTGCCACATTAAGGAACCTATCCGAATGCCTATTAATAGAGCACATAAACCTGAAAAACAGTCAGTAGTGATGCATATAGGGACTGTCTCTACTTGCAAAGGTACGTGGCAAGCGATCCTTTCCAAAGGGAATGTGGGAAATCAACAGATTCAGCACACTCCCAGATTCCCTGTAGGTCTCACACTGGCAAAACATTTCATAAACAGCGAGCAGCCATGACAAGAGGCCTTTTCTCTTTCCTTTATTCCTAAAAAAAGAATTGCATCTTTGAGATCCCATTGACAGCCATTCTCCCTTAACAATCTGCTTGACTCAACACAGGCTATACTCTTGAGACTTGTTAAGGGAGGGGTGGGGAAGACATCTCTACAATGTTCTCTTCTTTCCTGCTTTCTTTAATCAAAGAAAGAAAACAGGGAAAGAAAATAAAAAAAGAGGAGGGGGGAACCCGTAGCCCCCTCCTCCCTACTCCTTGGCTTTCTCCTCTATCTTCCTGGTTGTCAGATGCTCCGACATTCCTTGCACGTAAGTGTTTTGCTTCAAAAGTTAGAAGAAGAGAGGGGGAAAGAGAAACTGCATTGCACAGTCCCTGTTGATAAGGTTCAAAGCAGACAGAGACGCCTCAGAAGCACATGCAGTCTCTCCCTCTCTCCCCGTTACAAGGGAAAAAAGAAGAGCTAAATTCCATGGCAGACTTCGCTTTCTCCTGCTGCTGTTATCTTTCCTTGCACACAGGCTGGAGGTAGAGGAAAGATAGAAACTGTCCTGTTTACCTTGCAATTTCTCTCCACCCCCAGCCCCCTTTGAAATGTCATCTCTAAGCTGCTTTTGCACTCCCAATTTTTAATGGTATTTGTAAAAAGAAAAAAGTCTGGACATGTTTGTCTACCAAGTTGTTGTTTCTCCCACACCCCCCCGCCTTGTTTTAAAACTTCCCAGAAGCCAGGATGAGCCCAGCTGAGGTTACTCAAGAGAAACCCCTGCCAAAAGTCTTCCTTGCTGTTAATATTTCTCCAATCTTGTCATTATCTGTCTTTCCCCTTCCTCTACCCCTTCATAAATCCTTCTAATTTTCCCTCCCTGCTTAGCATTGGAGTAGTGAGGAAACACCACTAAGTTATCACCACATTACTCATCTGGGGAATCCAGCCAAGAATGCTTTGGCCTAGCAAAATAGTCACAGCCATCTGTCTGTCTGTTGTGCTAGAGGAGAAACAAGCACACAAAAAATAACTAAGAAACACACACATACACACATTTACTAAAAAGAAAGAAACCCGAGCACCATGAAAATCAGAAACTAGCCACCAAAGATAGCAATCACAGAGAGTATTAAGATAGAGTTTCAGCCACGTCACTGAGATATTTCAGATGAGCCTGGTGAGCTAAGAGCCCTCCCTTTATTGCCTTCAAAGGGGAATTAAAATAGCTAAGAGATTGGTGTAGGGAAGTCACTAAAAGTTAGAGAGCTCATCAGACTGTCCCCTCTCCCCTTGCTTCCCATCTGTCTAATAAGAGCATCAATCTGCTCAAAGTACAATGTCCCCTCCAAGGGCACCTTAAGGACGGGTCCAGATGGCAATTGAGGTTAATTTATGTTTTCTGGGGGAGGTGGTTGGGACTCAGGTGTTTGGTGGGTACCTTGTGGTCCACAGGTGAATCATATCTGCTCCTGCCTCTGTCAGTAGCCTCCTCCCTCACAGGTGAGGTACATAGATAATTTAGAGCTGGTGTTTATAACCATGGCCAAGCAGAGCTCAGCCTACACCTCCTCTCTTCTTAAGCAGTGTAAAGCCTTTTGGCAGCAGTTCAGTTCCTGCTGGCTATGTGGGGTGGCAGTGCCATGTGTGGATGCACCCCTGCTTGCATGGCCCAGCCTATGGAGAATAAGGCTTTGACTGTCTCATCTCACTATGATTGATGAGGGCAAAGGTTTCATTCCTCTTGGAGCTGATCAGCAGAAGAGCACCTCTAAGTTTGCATCCTGACTGTGTCCTTGTAGGATCTGCAGCTGGGCTTCCTCTGCACCCTTCGGCTGAAGAGGAGACTGGAGGTACGAGCTGGTGCCTGGGTCGGGGCTGGATGTGAGGGGACAGAGGGGATTTACCTTCAGTAGTGAGTATCAGTATGTTTATCTCTTCCCTACTGTTGTTGCATCAACTGCCTGAGATGAGCTAACAACTCAGAAGTGGCGTTTGAGGAGCACAAAAAATGGGTTTGTCAAAATACGAATGATAAGGAAGGCCCTTAGTGTTATCAGTGTTTACTAGTGAAAGCTGGCAAGGGAAGAGAAAACTGTGACTTATCCCAGGCTGTTAACTATACCCAGATTGTCGCTAAAATAACAATTTATACCAAACATTAAATACTCTCTCCTCTATGCAGTGAGGAATTAATGCTATAGATGGAAAATATTTCTATGCCCAGCAATGCAGTCACTCCAGGAGGGCACTGGAGGCTGCAGGCTGCTGTTAGCCGGTTGCACAGACAGCAGAGCAGGGAGGGAGGATTTTTGACTGAAAGCAATAAAACAGTCCCTCCTGCTTCTACCTGGATTTGGTCCCAGCACAGTGAAAAGATCTTGTCTCCCTTCCTGGGTGTTTTCCAGCCAAAAGAGAGGAAACTCAGAAAACTCTGACCATTGAAGGTCCAGTCTGGCTTCTACTTGGCCTGAATGAGATAAGAGCTCTAATCATTTAAAAGATAAGGGGTGTTGTTACTGTTGCTCTCTCTCCAAGTTCATGGATTTCATCCATGTGATGAAGGGTATCACATGTGCTGGATGCCATTTAATGCTTCCCTAACCCAAACTGCCCCAGAGGTGCTGCTGAGGGATGACTTTACATTGAAAATAATTCCATACTGCTTCACGGAAAGCCTTTGCAGTGGAGAGCACTGGCTGCTCTTCCCAACAGGCCAACCCGTGCTTCGTGAAGCCAACTAACTGGGTCACATCCGTAGCTATACCTGATCTGGCTGGCAAGATTCATCTGACATCTGAACCATAAATTCCCAGTCTGAGGGTGAATATTCATGGCTAAAGGCCTTTAAAAATAGCCCAGGAGTCCAACAGGAGAGCTGGGCACTCTGGGGTCTTTTTGTCACTCCCCATGCCGTGAACAGTCCTTGCTGTGGAGGAATGTTTCACTGCCCCACGTTCAGTCCCTGTGCCAGAAGGCATCCCATCTTCCTCATCACACATGGCACACTGCATTTCCCTGTTCGTAAACACTGAGGTGCTGAGGAATTTCTCTATGAATTACAGTCATCAAGAAACAGAGCGCAAAAGTCATTTGCCCATGAGAAAAAGGGACAGGGAGAAAAGAGATGGTGGGATGTGCTGGGGATGGCTCTCTGCAGCCTGTGATGCCAATTCTGCATTGCAGCAAGGGCATTTCGCAGCCAGCGGAGCAATACTCCGGAGCAGCAGGATACCTGGAAAGTGAGTCTGAAATAATTTTGTAGTTAGCTCCATTGCTCCTCTTTTTAATTCATAGGCTCAAGAGTTCAGATGCAAACTTCAAACCTGTAACGGAGCAGTTTGGGAAACACATATATAAGCCACAATTCAGGGTCTAGTACCCCATGTGCCCATCTCAAACTCTGTACTGTAAAAGCAGCATTTGGGGCAGAAGAACAACTTACTACAGAATAATAGAAGTTGGAGACTTGGACTTTATCATCTATTCTGAAGAATGTGAGTTCACTCACCAAACAGGGAAATAGCAATAAACTTCCCAGTAGGTAAAAGCAAACCCATGCTGGTTACTGCTGTATATTCACAGCTAGCATCACCAGCCTATCTTGCCTGTGGGCATGAGATCAGCCTGTTCTGCAAGTCACTGAGCTCTTGATGCCAAAAAACTAAAGTTCCTGCCCATCACATCTGAAACAGACATTTCAAAGTTAAACATCTAGTCTGTTTTCAATTTTTCCTTCAAATACCAGAAGTGATTGCACCACATTATGGACTAATCGCCTGTCAAATTTAATTTCTTAAGCTGAGGCTGCTTTAGAGCCAAGTGAATGAAAAGGAAAAAATACCCTGTCCAAACTCACTAAATGATTATTTTTATGCCTGTATGGTTACCAAGAAATTGGTGCTTTTCCTTAACCTTTTGATTTAACTATGTGGCAAATACATTACTGTCAGACTAGGGCATTATATGCAATAGGTCTTCATATCTAAACTGTAATGAACTAAATTTCATGAAAGTAGTGCTAGGTCCAGCAAGGAGCAAAGTCCTCTTCTGTACTTATTACTGAAGATCAAACATGAACCTTCAACACCTTTTTCTATGGGCTGTGTCTGTATTATCTGTTGGAACAAGTCTTCTCACCCTATATATATCATGGTCCAGCTGAAGGCTTCATAGTGACATTAAGGTTTATTCTTCAGCCCTAGGAAGGGGCCTCACTGATTTCTCTGCCTGGTGTCCACCATAGGATGATAACTATCATTGACATAGAACTGGGGCCTGTGTGTGGATTTGCATGCAAACCTAAAACCAGTCTCAAACCCAGGCTCTCATTCCCCATGATTTTGGAGGGTAGATGTCAAATTTTGACAGGAGATTGGTGGAAGGGTATGGTTTGATATAAATCCACATATACTCGGAAGTATCTTGGAGAAGTCCCAGCATGTAAACCTTTAGTGGGAATGTCTTGTAGCTCAGCTGCTAAAATATCTTAAATTTGAGTTTGAGTGTGGCTTAGTCTCTTGGCCCTGAGACTGTAAAAGGGAGAAGGACAAGGATGGGGGAAAAGGAGAGCAGAGCCCTTGAGGGGCTGGGTGGGAGAAGAGGAGCCTAAAGCTATATAAGGAAGCTTTGAAACAGGAGAGAAGTAACATCAGAGGCTCCCAGTAAAAATTACAACCCTACTGCTGTCAATAACTATGATATCTTTGGAACAGGGAATCTGTGCAGTGAATCTAAAATTTCCAACTCTCCTAGTGAGCCAGATGGGTATTAATGGCATCTCTTTTTTTCTTAAACTTAAGAAAACACAATACAAAGCTAGAAAATTACTTGGGTGTAAACATCACTATCTAAAAGAAAGTTATTTTGGACAAATGCCAAAAATAGAGGCAAACAAAAATTAAGATTGTCTGTGAACCAGTAGAAAACCTTTGAAGTATCTATAATCATTCTTGATGTATTATCAGAGAGACCAAGTCCAGCTCTGATCTGCTAGTGTTTTTCATCTGCAGATCCCAACATGCTTTATAGCCTCCTTCTGCCTCCTTTCTTATACGAAAGCAGAAGAAAAATTTGTTATGGCTGAGTGCCTCAGGTCACACAGCCAGCCAGTGACTGGCAGAGCTACCAAGTCTCCTATCTCCCAGATGCAGTTTAATTTATTGATTTTTTTTTTTTTTCTTATGTGGGTGTAGCCTGTAGCTAATGAGAAGAAAGAACAGTGAACAAAAGATTCCCAGTTCCCACCACCTACCAGAAGTGTCTATCCCATTTTGTCAATGGCTGATCGTCCCCAAAGTCGCTCTCATTTCCACCTTGCATGCTCTGGTTGACTCAATCCTCTCACCTCAGCAGTGATTTCACCACCCTCCATTATGCTGAACATCACATCAACCCCTTGTGTAACCAGAGGTGGAAATATTTAATGGGAAATGGGGTGGGTGTTTCTGAAACTGTAAGAATACTTGTAAAATCTGTAGTTATTTGTGGAAACTATCATCAGTAAACAAGTTACCAGTCAACAGCCCAGCTTCTAAGCCATGTAGGCATGGCCTGAAAGAAAGGCTTGAAGAAATTTTACTAAGCTTCTTCAAACTTTTTAAGCAATAATGGCCTGTGCCTGAATACAGTGGCTTCACAGTACACATGTAAACCCATGCACGGTGAGATAAGGAAAGGTTTTGCTCTCATGTTGGCAGAGACATGTTCTCATCCTGGCAGAGCAAACAGCCCGGAATTCTGCCGAACCCACACTTTTCCTGGGTCCACATCACTTCTGTGTGCAGCTCACCAGTACAGGGGAACTAAAGGGGGGGGATACATTACTAACTCCTCCTCAAATGCACTGAAAACTCCCTTCTCAGCATCTGAAAAGAGGCTTTTAAAATGGCTGAAGCCGGTTTGGCAGCTGTCCCTGGTAAAGTGAAGAACGATGCGTGTTCATTCATCCATTCGTTCAGGTCTACCACCTTTGTTGAAGCCGGCGTAGTTTTCATGTGAAGGAATTGGCTATGCTTAGGGCTTTGAGCAGCTTAGTGTGGCAGGGTTTTAGAGGGAAGGGCTGAACCAGTAAGGGCAGTGGGTGCAGGTGAAACACAAAGTGTGTGCCCACAAAAACCTGACAGTTCCCCTCCCCCTACTCTCCCCCTCTTCTATTTCAATACACGCAAGCACTGATTTAATAGAGCTGACTTCAGAAAGGCAGCAAGCACAGCAAGCATGAAGGTCTGAGTATTAGTCTGGAAATAAGATGAATAAATAGCCTTGGGAGAATGCTTGCCTGCTATCTCTCCAACCACAGCCCCTTGCTCTCTAGGGAATTGCTGCTCCTTGTACAAATTGACTACACTGCTGAACCTGTTTCCCCTCTCTATCCAACACCCACCCCAGGCTCTGCAGCTCTGCAGTGCTCTTCATGAGCCTGATCTCCAGGGCAGACCCCAGTTGTCTTCTGAATCCATACCTGGAGCCAGCCCAGCTGCCCTCTCACCCCTGCACCACGCTGTCCTGAGGAAGGAAACCTGCGTCCCAGGCTCTGCAGGAGCCACGGTTTCTTCTGGTGGGTCTCCAAGGTGGACAGTCAGGGATGTAGTTCTCACTGCAGAAGATACCTGTTCCCCCCCAATGTGGACACAGTCAGTGCCTGTTTTCTCTTGGCTAGGTGCCTCTGCAGGCATAGAGCCAGCCAGTGGGAAACATGAGATAATGGGAGCTTGGGTGGAATTTATGCTGGCTGAATCCAGCCCATTTAATGTGTCCACAGAAACTCTTCATTTTTTCAAAAGAAATGCAGAAAACAAGGGATGATTCTCCATTGTTCTGCACATTATTGGCAATAGCAATGGAAAATATTCTGGGCCAAGCCAAGAGCTGCTCAACACTTTTGGGAATAGGGAGGTGTAGAAGTTGTCTGCCAGCTGCCTTATCCCTTCTTCCTGCCTTTTAGTCAAAGGATGAGGTTTATTATGCAGCCAACAACTGGATGCCCCACCTGCACCTCCTGCTCCCAGCCATGCACTGCGGTCCTCTCCTCTGCACAACACTGACCCTCCTGTGAGCTGTCACGGGGAGCTAAGTCAGCAGAGAATTATCCACTACTTCTGTAGGATTACTTCTCCTATCCTATTGCACTATGCTTGAAAGTATTCCCCCTCCTAAATGAATAGGCTGCAGGGAGGTCTCTGATCTGGGTGTGCATGATAAGGTATGATCAGCACAGAGGCACAGCCCACCCTGCTTCCCTCTTAAGAGTCCCCATGACTCTTCTGAGAGGTCCATCCTGCTAAAGTGGCTGAGAGTCAGGCTGGAAGGCAGAAAATAGGAGAACAACTTTTAAGCAAGTGGCTTAAAAGGGTTCAAGCTCTCAAGTATTTGGATAATGGAAACACCTGCAGTCAGACAACATCAGAGAGGAATTGTTCTGGAGAAGTCAAGACTTTGAAAGTGAATTGGTGTCAACAGTCCCAAGGATAAACCCTCTGAACCCACTCATTCACCTCTGCAGGAAAACTGGCTCTCAGAAGGCCAGTGCAAAAGGAAGATGAGGGTGGGGATGCTTTTTATATGAACTTGGGCATCCTGTGTGAGAGAGAAACACCCATTAACTTCAAATCCTGGCTTGTTTGTGTCTTCCTTTGAGAGGAGAGAGCCCCAGGGAAGCATCTTTATTTTAGAGGGCTCCAGAGAGACATTCTGTACTGAGCAGAGAGGAGCAATGGGCCAGGAACCAGGGAGACAGCTTCCCTGTGAATGCTAGCATGGTAATTAGGTGTGGTTGGGTCTTGCATGGGAAGGACTATCAGGGACAGTCCCTGGGCCATTTGAGAAGGGATTGGAAAAAGTTGCTGCAAGCACATTGTGATGAATAATCTCCTGCCAGCTCCCAGGGGACTGAGGGGAGGTGGGGAGACTCAGATGTTTAAGTTGATACCTAATAGGTCTTTTCCATCTCTGATTTCTATGATGTGCTGTACACAAAGCAAGAAGCAGCAGTTAAAATCGATGCACAGCCCAAGCCAAGCAAAGAGGTTTTAATCAATCTGAGAAGCTGTTTATTGTGAGGATCCAACAAAGCGACGGAGATTATCACTATTACACATGAAACTGGAACATGGAAAGCAAAAAGGGAACGTTGAGTTCTTGCTTTGTGGAGGCTGAAAAGTGTACCTATTGCCTCTGTCTTGGACTTAATAGTGGCATAGCAAGAGTGAATAACTTGAGCAGGGGAGTGGGGAGAGTGGATGATTAAGTCGCAGTTACTGCTCAGTGCTGGATTTAGAACAGGAATGGGTTTTGCCTCCCTAAGCTTGGAAAGGAGATCTTAGCCCCTAAGGTAGATGATGTTTTCTGTTGACACATCTGGGTGAAACACTGAGGAACTGTGAGCAGACTGGCTTGTGGCTGGAGGGACAGGCGGCATGAGGGCAGATCTTTGGGACGTTGAAGAAAGAGTAAATAAATATCCTACACATCCATCTGTTCTGCAAGTAAGAACTGGCCATTTCTCTTTCCCTCAGCAGGGTTTTGAGAGAATGGAGGTTCAAGACATTTCCCGGTATTTGGGACCAAACAGTGAGTGCCCAGGGTGCAGAGATGGGTGCCATGCTCTCTGAACACTCCTACCTGTGGAGGAAAGCTACCCCTGAGTCCAGAAAGGGGATCCCATCCTTGTTTTGTGGTTATAGGCCCAGGTCTAAGCACTTCTAGCACACTGAAAGTTAAAACTGGATCCAACTTCAGAGTTTGGGCTGGTTTTCTTAATGTCACAACAATGATGGCCTTTGGGCCCAGGTGAGAACAACTGCTGTGTTGTGTTGGTAGTGACTGTCTGAAGTAGCCCTGATGTTTAACAGTAAGTGGCTGTAGTTCATAAATGATGGCCTTATAAAGTCTTGGTACATCTCGCAACATCTTTACCATGGAGATGGTAATTAAGGCTCATCAATTCTGGGAGCACAGTCATTATCATTAAACAGTATTTGGGGGGGCTGTAGAGGTAACAGGAGGGACTACCTAATCTAATGCACCTTTGCAAGACCTTTTCTATCTCCATCTTCTTTGATGTTCTGAATGTAAAAATTGAGCAGAACCATCACTCCATAACAATAGGGGGAAATGCACATTGTAGCAGAAGTTCATAGCTGCCCAAAAGAAGATGGGAAGAAAGTGCAGACTTGGCTCAGTTCCCTGTCCCACCAGGACATACCTGTGGTTTCTGCATTCTCCCTGGCTCCCAGTTTCTCCAGACTTTGCACTATCTCCTGTTAGGTGACCAAAGGTCTGCCTGCTTGCTGTCATACCCAGCCCAGGATCTGTAGTGATTGTGCAGGTAAAGGGACACTGAACAAGGCCCAAAGGCTGGGCTCACTGGAGGTTCTGGACCTTGCCTTTTCATCCCTGCACAACCCAATGACTGCAGCAGTTGGAGCCAGCTTGGCTTTCAATTACCAGAGATCAGTGCAGGCTCAGGGCTTTTTCACTGCCCTGGTTCCCCTTTCCAGAAGTCTGCTGGCCCTGACAAAGCATCTTTAGCTACTCCTGTAGCTGCCTTGCTGGAGCTGGCAATTAACATATTATTGGTATCCAAATGATCTAGTTTAAGAGCTCAGGTGGACATGCCTGTGGGGCAGAGCCATCTCTCAGTGACCGCTTTACTGCCGAACAGGATCTTAATACCTTGTGCACAAATTGGTTGGGAAAGCCATGACTGAATCCCCATTCATAAGATACCAGACAATGCAGTGCAACAAGAGCCATTTTTTTGCTGCTCCTCACCCATGTCTTCGTTTACGTCAGCACATATGCTTTTTGCATCCCCATTTTCATTCTGAAACTTTCTGTGCCGTGGCTATAAGAAACAAACAGACTGAACAAGCACCTGAGAGCTGCAGAGAGGAGAAAACCCAAACAGAACAAAACACTCATTAATCTCTCTCTAATGTATCTTTTCCCCCTGCCCTCCCCAAAAGGGGAGATGATGGGGGCTGGCAAGGGGGAGGGAGGATCCCAGCAGAATAGCCTAACTATAAAAATACGAGTGCAGTTGCTAAAAGCCCAATCTATTTTCAAATGATGTGCTCTAATGGAATGTTGCTGTACATCTTTTGATGAGACAGGAGTCTATTTAAAAAGACAGGCGCTTTCGAATGTGCTTTTAAACCCCGTCTGTCAATTAGAACAACATCAAGGGTTCAGTGGCTGGGAAAAAAGATGACAGTAATGAAAAGCTGGGAGGGCAGCTGAAGAAAAGAAAGATAAAGACGAGAAAAGTGGAAAAAAGAAGACAGGATGAAAAGAAAGAAAGCAGTATTGAAAAAATAGAAAAAGGATTGAAAGTAGGACAGAATAAAGATTCATAAAGAACAGGAAAGAATAAAGATTCGTGAAACAAGATTGCACTCATTTGTCCCCCAGATTATATATTCATTCATAGCCAAGAAGGATGCTGAGTGCAGAGAAAGCAGAAAATGCAATGCCTCTTAAAATCTGATTCCCTGCATTACTCAGCATGTCTAAGTCAGGTGGAAGAAAATGGTGCTCAGCCTCTCCCTGGGTGGATCCCATCCTGGGAGCTCTCCCTGCAGCTCCTCCACAGACACACACAAATGTAGGAAGGTAATTTAATCCTTGAGAGGTACTCAGGTACTAAGGTGAGGATCACTGTAGGAAAAAAGCCCATGAGGAGATTGATAACTGGTATCAAGCGCAGGAGTGAGAGAGCAGTAAATAAAGCACTGGGCCACAAAGTGAACATGGGAGGAAACAAAACATTGGGCTGGGTCTTTCCTGAGGGAACAGTAGGTGACCTGTGTAGGGGAGGTGCCAGGCAAGGTGAGGGTGCTGGGGGGCACTGTATCAGCCATGGGTACAGCGCGCAGAGACCAGGGGCATGACATCTCTGGCTGTGGGGGTGCACAACTGCCATGCTAAGGGTGCTTTTAAAATCAGTTGGATCATGCAATTTCATTCATCAAAGGAGAGAAAATAATTTTTAAAAGTAAACCCTAGAAACCCCATCATTTAGCATCATTTTGCCCTCCCTGTTCCCTTCACCTTGGGTCGCTGGCAGGCTCAAAGCCTTTCAGTTCAGCACGTTGACCTCTGCCACTTGAACTAATGATGGAGATTGATAACAGTAATAAGCTGCTGCCGTCTGCCTGGGTGAGGGCTGCGGGGAGATGGCACACGCTGCCTTTAACCCCAACGGCTGGCAGCTGTCCCCAGCGCACGCTCCCTGGGCTTGGTCACCCTGTTGTAGTATGATGGAATCTCTTGCCCAGACTCTCTCAGGGCCATGGCCAGCCCTGGTGGCTCAATTCTTCTTGAGCTGGGTGGCTTTAAACTGAGATATCCTCAGGGTGGTTGGTGAGTCCACGCACTGGCCTCTTGAGGTGTGTGCAGTAGCAAACCCCAAGGCACCATAGTAAAAATTATACGTGGTTTTGGTTTGTTCTCTCAAGTCCAGTGCTCAAATTCATCCTGATGCAAGACTCGGAGGTTTAAACGCTTCCATAAATGTCAGTCATAGTGTTTCTGCGCCTCAGTCCCCTCCTCTGCAGAAAACCTTGCCATGCAGGGTCTCACAATGCTCACCTGAAGCAGTGGAGTTCATATCCACACCAGACAGCAACTGCTGTCCTACAGGAGGAACAGAGGTTTTGGCAGGACAAGATGTGTTTCACACATTTTGCGCTGTAAAGAACAGAAGCACTTGCCAAGAAACAGTCCTCAGCTCTTGCTCCTATCGTTGGGATTTAGAGACTTTTGTTTAGTGAGTTTCTACGGCTACACGTTGTTTACAGCCACTGTTGCAGCAAGTCTTAAAAAGTCACAACATTTAACATATCCAGCTCCTTGAGAAACTAAATAAATCCTCTTCATCCTTCGCCTTTGTTGCTCGCAGAGCTGTTCATAAAAGCCTGGGCACTATTTCTCCAGGTTTAATTGCAGGTGTTCAGGTTACAGCAGACCGTGATCTCAGCGCAGGAAGCCACGGGCAGGGTTCATACTACAGCTGGATGCACTACAGGAGCCCACAAGCATCAGTGGTGTGCTAGGAGCTGCACAAAGGTACCACCAAAAGGTGGAGATACACATGTTAAACCAGCCTGATGAGGAATCCTCTTTCCATATTAGACCCAACTGGATATACAGACCTTAATGAGTAAAACGGGAGGGTTTGTGTGGCTTTTTTCACACAACATTTGAAGAAAGGCACTTGCAATCTCTCTTGTGGGCTCTCCCTCTGTAAGTAGCTTAGTCTGCAGGGACAGAGGTAACAAAAGGAGTATGCTCATGCATCATCAGATGCTTTGTATTTTTGCAGCGTCTGATGATATGTGGTAACTTGTTGCCTTTGCTGGTAACTTTCTTATATAACCCAGTCCTATTTCTGCACAAACCAGTGCTTGTTCACCACATGTCTCCCAAGAAAACATTTACAAGTATCAGCCACGTAAAGGTGTTAATTGATGATAAATATGGGGGTTGGAGTTTTCTAAGATGGGCAAGGAAATCGAGAGCCCCAATGACTCTTTCACGTAACTCCCTCAGGCATTACTCCATATATATAATAAAAATACTGCGGGGAAACAATTAAAGGCAGAGCTGGCTGCGGTGGGAAGTTCACAGCCACAAAAATATGAACCTTTTATCAGACCTTGGCACCCATGGGCATTCTTCCAAGTTCACTGAAGGCTGTCTTGCCAGCCCTTATTTTCCAAGGTAGATGTCATGGTTTGGGAAAAATGAGGACAGCTCCACTGGACTGAGGCCAGTCCCTATTTGCTGTCCCTATGTCAGAAAGGCCAGTGTCCCTGTCCCTTGAGGACTGGGCTTTTTCTCTCTCTATAAGGGAAGAGTCTCCTCTGTGTGGGGCTGACATGGGACATTGCACTGCGTTGGGTCTGCAGAGTGGGTTTGGTGCAGGGCACAGGATCACACTAAAGCTCACATTTGTGCTCAGCTCAGGGGGCACCACCCTGGGCACCCTGCCTGGAGGGGCAATGCTCTGGGTTGGGGGGGCTGGGGTGGGCTGGGGTCCCTCTTTGCCTGAGCTTGCCAGCCCTGCCTGCCTTCCCACAGAGACACCAGGAGTGTCACCCAAATTCCCCGTGCCCCCGCACCCTCCCTGCGCAGCTGAGATAATATCCTTCCCTGTTTGGAGAATAAATGCATTACAGGCTGTGAGGTGCTCAGATACTGTGGTAAAGAGGGCTGTGTAAGTACCTCCACCGAGTGGGTATGTTTAAGCAGTCACCACTCAGATCTTCAGTCATCATTACCCAGAGAAACCAGCTGTTCTTCTGCTATTTATGATCCCCCCTTAAATCTACCCTCCCTATGACTCAACCCACAGGCTTTAAAGTGTGCAGTGTATTGACATTTATATAGTACATTTCATACACTTCCTCTCAAAGCTTTTTACAAAGCCATGAATTACATACCTGTCACCCACTGAATTCATTCATCCAAAAAAGAAGCAGTCATTACGCACTCGGCAATAAGCCTCATAACACTACCCGCCATTGAGTTTGTATATGTGTGCACCAAAGAGATAAAGTTACTTTAATGCCATCTCTGCTATTAATGCAACAGAGAGCAAGGGAGGGGAAGGACGAGGGGGGGGGGGTAAGTGATGGGTGGGAGGGTCTGGGTCTTTCTCCATACCTAGATGTGGAGATGCAGCATATATTAACTTCTTAAGAGGCTGCAGCTGCAGGGAAGTAATTATGTGAGCAGCAAGGTGCCTCCATCCTGGTCTATAGGGGAGATAATAAACAATAGAATACTTTGCATTTGTTTTGTGCCTTTCATTCTGGGATCCCAAAGTGCTTTTTAGATATTAATTAATTCTCATTAAAGAAAAAAAAAATCCACCACCACAACTCTGGAGCAGATCTAATTTTGGAGATGGAGGCACTGACAGGTTTGCAAACTTTCTCCAACCTGCAGAAAGAATTAGTGGCAGAAATAAACCCTGGAGTCTTGATTCCCAGCTCACTGGTCCACCTCGTACTCACCTCCTTTTCATCTAGTCCTATCAACACGGCTTCTTTTTAATCAGTATTCCAGTGGGATGGCTTTCACTGCTGAGGAAAGGCTGCCTTAACTTTTGTCTCAATGAACCAAGCATATGCAGAGCATCTAATTAATATCCCTGGACTTGATTGCAAGCAGACAAAAAGAAGTGCTCCCTCCAGATTCCAGTGATTTTAGGATCTCTTTTCCCCTCAATCCTGTGAATCCCATCCATGTTGAGTGGGACTGGTGGGGACCAGTTCAAAGCCATAAGGACTGAACTGAATCTGCTGCATCCTGCACATGTCCTGGATTTCCCCTGAAAAGAATAAACCCTGTGGTGTATTCTTAAACCAATTTTTAACCCAGCATTAGCCCTAATTCTTCCTCCCCTGCTGCATACTGTATTTCAATGACATTTTGCGTTGCAGGATGCAGCGGATTCAGATTTTGATAGTCAAAACCCTGTCCCAACCCTCAGTGGAAAAGGGCTACCCCTGCCCAGAGCAGTTGATGAACAAGTTGGAGAGGAACAACAGCATAAACCAGGTCTTAAGAGATTTATTTGGTTGAGGGACTGAACTGTGGTAAAGTCACAGTCCCTGGTCTCACTTGAACTCTCCAGTCTCAGAAGGATCCAAAAGCAGGGTTGAACGAGAGAAGCCTGTTAAACTGGGGAAAACACTTAAAACGTTTTTTACTTCATTTTGTTACTCCTAATCTGGCTATTGTAAAAGGAGGTCCCTCTTCAACCCCCAGGCATACCAACTTCATGAAAGGTGTTGCTCTAGAAGGAGAAAGAGCAGAAAATGAAGTGTGGGAAAAGAAAGGCTCTCTTGCTGAAGGCTGCCACCATCCTCACCTTTCCTATTCAAAGAGAAGCCAAGAGGAAAATGATCACTTTTTTTCTGGTGTCACCATCAGATGGTATTTCAGACTCACTTCCAATAGATTCATTTCATTTTAGAAGGGCAGAAACAGATTAACCTTCACAAAAAATCAGTCCTGAGAATTCCTGAGAAATCCACTGTGAAAATTCTGTCAGCTCATGATTTCCAGTCCATGAACCATTTTCTGGACTGTTCTGACAGTGATTGGAAAGGATGAGCCCATGTCAACAACAGATGTTCATAAAAACTGCATCTTTGCCCGACTCATGTTCAAGTCTTTTACCAATTACTGCAGTCACCAATAATGAAGGTCATTCAGATTATCAAATGACCCTGAAAATTTCTGGTCAGGAATGAAGGAACCAAAATAGCAATCCTGTTCTGCATTTTCTGAGTGTCTCCTTGCTCAGTACGCAACATGCCAGGCACTCTACCAGCTTTTGACAGCTTCCAGGTGACACCACCACTCAGCCTACATCAAAGCACGTGTGATGAGTGATTAGACAGACAATTCAGTAGATGGTTAGGCATGCAGACAGAAAAATGAGAATATATGGATCCTTATTTGCACCCCATCCAGTGTATCATTGCCTGCAGTGTGGTATCATCACTCATTTCTAAGGGGTTTCTGCTCACTGTGCCAGGTAGATGAAGCAAGTGCAGTTAATTTGAGGCCTTGGTGTGGTATGTTGATACAGATTGTGTATAGCTACATTGATGACAAACCCCTTGAAGAGAAATATCCTGTTTCACTGGGGATGAATCAAGCTCAGAGTTTGTAAATTCATTTGCAAACAGTGTCTGGTTTAGCAATGAGAGCCTCTTTCTAAATTCAAGTCATTAATTTATTAGCATTACTGTAACTTAAACCCACCTCCCTACGTTCCTTTCCTCCAGGCTCTGGACACAGCCTGGAATGGTGCACACTAACATGCAGAGCGTGCCTACAAGGCTGGGAAACTCATCTGGGAATCAAACACATCAGTGACCAAATGCCATCCTCCCCTTCTTCAAAACCCCAAGGCCCCCAGGGAACAGGCAGGATCCAAATCACTGACCCTCGTGCAGCAACAACAATCTGTCTGGAGAAATAGCTTCCCTCTGCCTGCATTAGCTGAAAAGCACAAATGTGGAATTGTTTTTGCCTCTGTGCACCAAATCGCCCTTCTCAATGGGGTTTTGGAAATCAAATACATTCAAAAGTCTCTCAACAAATGGCAAAATAGAACATAAAACAACAAAGAGGGCATTGCTTTAAGTCTAGCTAGATTGTAGTTATTATGAAAAAATATATTTTACATTTCTTTAGTAACTGCCATAGCAAAGCATTCAGCAGGCTTCTGCTGAGATTTTAAAAGCAGTGTGTTGGATTATATGTCTAATAACCACTAATTTAAATGAAAAATAGAGATGGGCATTTACATCTCCTACATATTCCATCTCTCCCTCCCCAACACACACGCTCAGAGACTCTTGCACGCACACAGAAATCCCTTTGGCCACGCGGTCGATTCTATCGTGGAACTGCTGAGCTGTTTATTTGGAAAGACCAAATTATTGTTGTCAACCGGCAGTCAAGAAGAATGAGATCTCAAACTGGAAGTGCAGGAAAAAATGGAGAAGACAAAATGTTTTTATTCACAGGGTGTGGACAGAAGACCCATCACCCATGCCCTAGAAAGGACACGACAGTTTCTTTGAGAGTAAAGATGTTCAGAGCGTTCTGTCTCATCAGAGGTAATCCTAGAGAAAAAGACTCACCATCCTCCATTTGGCTGGCCCCTCATCTCAGCCATGACCAGAATTTCAGCCATGGCATCTGTGGATGGTGCCACCAAGGCATTCCTCAAAGCCTGCCTCACAGTTGGGGGCAGGCTAATCCCACCTGTAGGCACACGGCATCGGCATATCGAGTGTGTTACAAAGGAGAACGCTGCTGTGTGAGGCATGGTGTGCTGCAGATGAGGGCAGAGGGGGCTGAAAATTGTAGGAAATTTAAACCTGGTTCCAGTTCACAGTGATGTCAAACCACAGGAAATGAAAGCAGAAAGTGGAGATTTATGAAAAAAGTGGCAGGAGTCATTATTATGTGTGCAGTATTGATTGAAGAAGATCGTGTTGCCCCCAAATCGAAATGGCTTTTATGTGTTTGGGCCCATCCTGACAAAAATACTTTCTTCTCTGTTGACGAGGCCATGTTGCCATGGAGATGCAGGGCTGGATGCTTGGCAAAAGCACGTTTCAATAAGGCAGGTCTAATGGATATATTTTCACAACATTCACAGTTCCTTTCTGCTCATTTTCTCCTGAGCAGACTCGTCTACTTCTTCCATTTTGCCACTTGATGAAAAAATATCTTTTTAATCTTTTAATTTAGCTTAGATTTCCCTCCCTCCAGCACCAAAGCTTGGCAATTAAACTACTTATCTGAGATGCTCCACACCAAGGCCAAGTGCCTGCTTTTCATTATCAGGTCGGGCGGCTTGTTTTCACCCTCCCTCCTCCATGTCTGAACCTCTTTGCCTCTTGCTGTATGTTATAGATGTTGTGATACAAGGAGCTTATCGTTTCATGCCCTTGCTAGTGGAAGAGGCCATAAGTTCATCTCTTCTTTAAGACAGCCCTTCTGAAGTGCTTGGGACCACAAAGCAATAGCATGTTGACTGGTACGTGTTCTGGAGCATACACTGACCCTGCCTACGCCAAAACCATGGATGCTAATGCAGCGTCACCTAGAACAGAAGCAGAGTTCAGTTAAAAGGTTTTAATCTGGGTGTCTTTGGTTTCTTTTTAATATAAGCAGATGCAAGTTTCTTTTAAACTAACATTGCAAGAGCAATTTCTGTGCATATGTAGGTACACAAATACAGACATTCCTACACGTGGTTATTTCACATCCATTTTCATTTGAACATCTTTTACTGGTTCTTTCCATTTGAGTATCTTTTGACTGACTTCTGGAATCTGTTTATTTCTTCTGACTAGAAGGGATGCTCACAGAAACATCTTATTTGAACGGAAAGAACAGTTTGAAAGAATATTTTCAGTAAGTGAATTGAAGAAATACATGTTTGTGCCACAAAATGCGTTTATGCCATGTGGCCTCTGTGACCAATTAAAATTAGTCAATTCCTTTTGGATTGGGGATACTCTTAATGAACTTCTCCTGAAGAAAAGAGCAGAAAGATTTGCATCAGCAAACAATTTCAAACAACCAATTAACAGGAGAAATCAACACCACAAGCATAGAAAATTCACAAACAGAAAAAAGAGGCAAAATTCATCCAATAAATTATTCATCATGAATTATTTGTCCAGTTTCCTTTAGATCAGGTTTAGGTTATTGCTAATTAGTTGTGGAGCCATTGACTTACTAAGTCAGACTTGGTTGGGAAGTAGAGGAAAACCATTCTCTCCAGTGGTGATTTGAAGGCAACTCCTAGGAGCTGGTGTAACTCAAAACTTGCGTCACCAAGTGACTCTTATGAGCTGACAATAACACAGCCCGATTTTCAATGGCAACAGTCATCAAAGAGTACATTCATCTTTTTCCCTCCAAGCCAGGGCTGAGACACACTGCTGGGTCAATATTTTGGAGGCGTCATTGTTCAGGGCATTCAGTGAGTGCCTAAAGGACTTCAGACACCAGGGCTGTCACTCAGACATGTTACAAGGCTTGGGGTGTTTCTTTGTCCTTTTGTACATCCTAGTGGTCTTGGAAAAAGAAAAGAAGAAACGAGATTGAGTATCATAGTATTCCTTGCTTCTCTGGCTTTGCCTCTGTCTGAGCTGTATGTCATATAATAGGGCTTTGGCCCAGGACGTGGGCTGCGAGATGTGAGGCAAATCCGGTAAGGGAATAATCATCCAATAAGCAAATTCATTTCATCTCCTCATGCTTCAATTTTCCCATCCACAAGACGCTGCTAATGATACTTCCACTCCTCTAAGATCTTTGGATGAAGGGGGCTGTGTATGCAAAAAACCCAGCATTAACTCTTTGTAAAGGCTAATCCTCTTTGTCTGCTTTAACCACAGAAGCATGCAAAGCTCGGTGTTAGATGTGCCTCTGCAGTGCAGAGGAGCTATAATTGGGAGCTCGGAAAGGTAAAGGGAGAGCAGGGGCAAAGATGGCCAGGAGCAGGGAAGCTTCAGTAGGAGGAGAGACCAGGTAGGATCCCTCGGATCAGACAGTGGATCCTGAGGGAGGGATGTGATGAGGTCTGTGGGACCATGAGTGGTGGCGGCAGGAGCAATTTTTCACCAAGTGGCACAATATAAGAATGATTTAGTCGCAGATTTAAAACACAACACAGCCCTTTCCACACCACTCCTAGTGACACTGGGATTGTCCCCAAGATCTTGTTATCACCACAAAAGGAACTGGTTTTTAGCAGTATCTCTGACCAATCTACTGTCTCTGAGGAAAATTGCCAGACTCCCCCACCATCCCTAGGATAACTGACAAATTTTGCAAGGTTTTGAAGACCTGTTCACAGTTCTTTCCTAAGTACCAGAAGTTTGCAGCTGCATGTATATGCCTGTAAATGCCCCCGGCGGGAAGATAATACCAAGACTGAGAAGGCATCCTATTAACAGGTCATCTGCATACGGCTGCATGCAGCCAGTGGATGAACAACGCATGGTTTACTTTGGTTATCTTGCCCAGCTGATTACAGGATGGGAGATCAGAAAGAGAAGATCTGAGTACACTGATGTCTTCCTTGTAGATTTTCTCTGTGGAGTTTTCACATGGTCATGCTTCATTGATAAAATGAGTCCCAGGAAGGTTTATTCATTTTACTGCTTATTGTTTTCTCTAACAGGTGCGATCACTATAATTAGGTCTGTACAACAGCATTTTCTTGTTACTCAAATTCCTTCTGTCTCTCAGATGCTCCTGGCTATAGCACTACAGCGACTGCTGCTTAGAGAATGAGTGAAAATGAGTTGTTTTCTTTCCCTCCTTTTTCTTCATTCATCCGTATTAAGCCAAGAAAAACACAGCTTCCACCTCACACAGATCATTTGCTTCTTGTCTTTCTTGGGCTCAACTGAAGATGTTACCAAATGCCCTCACTCGCTTCTGATATAGGCATCTCCCTTGAAAACGCAGCGCAGACCGGTGCTAGGGACAGATGTAAGCACAGGAGCAGAGCACAGCTGGCATAAGATGGGAAGGAAAAGACCAAGTCTGGCCCTGGAGAGCTGTCCTTTGCCCCCGGTTTTGGAGGGAGGGCGGCCAGACAGCTCCACCGTTGACTCTCTTGAGTGATGGCAAGGCCAAGGGGAGCACGGCAGTGGGAGTACAACTCACAGGTCCTGCAGGAGTGGTGTTGGGGGGGAGATGGATATCCAGCGGTTGAATGGGTGTTCACTACATCTTTTGCTGATTTAGAGGCTGTATTTCTTTCCTTCCAATTTAATGCACACACATATATAACCCATCAGGCAAGTGGTGTAAAACCAGGCAGGGCCTGGTCCAAGTATTCAGGAATATGTGGATGCATCCACTTTAACCAGCAAAAAACTATCCTTCAAAGCTCCAGCAAACCAATGCGTTCCCTCTCAGAAAAGAGTGAGCCTGCCTAGAAAACAAGGGAAAACACGTTTCTGTTGGCACTGCACAGAAGTGGGATATTTTCCCTGTCATTTTCTTGCCTCATTATATGACGTGCCAAAAATGTAAATTCAAATAGTGCTTTGGAGCGGGATCTTTCTGGGAATGAGGGGGTTGCGTGCTGCCAGCGGCCTCAAGGCCCGATCGGTTTGAGGCTACGAGGAGCGACATCGCACTGAGAAAATGAGGCTCTCAGGATAACAACTGGGAGGGTATGTGCTCCTTTCAGTCAATCAAGCCCAAACTCAGCCACGGAGTAATCAAGCTCAATTCAACCAGCTTCTGCGTTATTATTGTTATTATTTATCACTTGAATTACTGGAGCACCTTGAGGAGGCAACTGAAATGAGAGCGGAGAGGGCTGGTGCTGTACAAAGATATAATGAGAGTGTGGCAATCTGGGTGAGCACACAGGCTGCAGAGATGAGGCCGGCAACAAGCAGGAGAGAAATGGGGGTGCAATTAGGCATTGGCAAGGTTAGTCTGACAGCCTTGTGGGCAGGATCCCTGCTCCTTGATTTTGGGTAGGCTGCTCAGCATCCGGCATACTCAAGGCTCCCTCCGTAGCTGGTGGAGACAGAGATGGCAGTGCAAGGTCTGATATAGGTCTTCTGCAGAGCTGTGTGCTCTCGCTGTATGGTGGACACCACCCTCTGACATGTCTGGACTGCAGTGGAGCACAGCAAATACCACAGCCCCCAGGCTCGATGCAAGCTCATAGCCTTGATAGCCCATGCTACACATACCAGTTGTTTCCATCCGATACCTACACATACAGACACGCATCCCTATCATGCTCCACCAGCCCTTCAGGGCCTTCATCTTTCCCATTCTTCCTCAGAAATGGGCTTTCACATCTCACTAAAGTCATTGCCCGCTGCTTGCTTCATCCAGCCCTTCCCTCGGCGCCTGCCACTCTCAATAGGAAAGCTGATGCATCCCTTGGCATGTCAGCTGAGGTCTGTCCAAATGAGGCAGGAGTCAAGTCCCTTCCTTCTGCCTCAATGCTGAGCTCACACCGACTGTCATCTGTAAGTAATATGCTAGACATGTTTCTTTTTTCAGTTAAAAAAAAAAAGTAATTTATTTTCTAATTACAAAAGAATATAGGATTAAAAAAAACCGAAAGAAATTATGACTACCAGATGGCGAATCACCATTTAGCAGGAGCAGGCAAAAAGAGGACTCAGTCAATCACAGGGTAAGTGATAAGACACCAGAGTGAACTACCGAAAAGAAAGGCAGCTCATTACACAAAGCACTAAATTATTCTTATTGGGACTTCTCCTCCTTCTTTTCCCCTTTCTATTTTTTATTCTGAGCCATAAAGCAAGTAATTCCACTGAGACCCTCTTTTAAATGATTAACATTTCCATTTTAACTTTTGTTTTTGATTGTGTCCCTGCCATTAATCTTTCTGTCTTTTTCTGTGCCCTGCTGTTCACCTCATCTTCTAACTTTCTAATTCCCTCGGCCCGTTTCCTGCACCCACAAAAGCAGCCACAAGCGCTGCTGCTGGTGGGAGCCTTGGACGCATCAGGCCAAGGTCAGGAGTCACATCCCAACACAGCATCACCCAAGACTCCAGCAGCATCATGACCCATCAGCAGAGGCACTGTGCCTCCAAAAAGACACGTAGTCAAGATTGCCTCCCTACATTTATTTGCATGGGTGTTTGAGGGCAGTTTAAAAATCCCAGGTAAAGAGATAATCCTGAGATATACCTGGCCAGCAATCCCTGCTTGATTGAGATGGGAGATGATGATATCCGTGGCTGGCTGAGAGCTATTTCTGGCTCTGTTCCTTTCTACCAAGCAGCTAATTCATCACTGGGATGAAAAGTTTTGGGCAGCACAGTGTTTGCAGCCAGCATCACAGCAGCATCTGCTTTTTCTCTTTGAGGAGGCTGGATGGGAACCACAGCTCTTTCCCCAAGGAAGACACTGGGCAAAAGATGGTAGGTCAAAACAGACTGTGCCCCATCTTTGTAGGTATCTGGGTAAATAGGAAAAGGGAGGGAGCATTTATTATTTGCTGATGGCACCCATTGTGCCATGGGTCCTTGAGGAGTTGCAGGTTCCTGGGCTGTGTTCCTGTCCTGCCTCTGATGCCGGCCTGTGCTAAGACATTCCCAAAATCTCCTCCTCCCTCAGTTTCCCTCTGTTGCCAGAAAGGTAAATATTGTCACCTTCCTTTGCAAATCCCCCTGTAAAACACTGCTAATGTGGAGCAAGAGCTTGGGTTTTACAGCTGCCTCTGGCACTGAGGAAGCCTCTTCCCCTTGGGGCAGTCCCTTGGCAGGAGCGAGCCAAACCATGGGTGTTGCTAGCCCATAAATCCCCTCTCACTACCCGTTTCCTTGCCCTGTTGGCATTTATAGCTTGTTGATGTGTTTTAGGAGCATTAGGCAAAATACAGATAGTCAGGCATTTTATTCCTCATATTTCTCCGGCCTTTATGACAACGCAGTGTGACTTGCTAGTGAACTGGGCTGAAGCGAATGCACTGGTGGCACTAATTGGAATGAACACAGGCCTTAAAAAGGAGTGAAAACCTCAAGCACTCTCAAAATAGCCCCTCCTCTGCATTTCACCCCGTTTCACCACCATGAGGGCTGCAGCCATGGGTGGGTATAACCAAGCACGGCAGCCTGCGTTTGCAGGAACCAAGGGCTTGTGGTGTGGGGGGAATGACTGGGTGTAATCCCCTCCTTGGCTATAAAAGCCAGTGGCCAGGCTTGCACCACAGAGTACGGGGGTGAGGAAGGTGGTGAGGGGGCCCCAGGCCCAGGCGCCTGGACTGCGAGGCCTCACGTAGCGCTACAGGCTGCCTCGGTCCGTGAGGAGCATAGTTGTTCAATGACACGGTTTTGTCTTTTCTAGAAACCATGCAGGTGAAATGGGGAGGTTTCTGTTGATATATAAAGTACTTTTTAGCAAAATGGGAGAGCTTTAGCATTGAGCAGCACGGGGGCACCGCTCAACTGTGGCGGCTTAGGAACATGGGTACTCACTTGTCAATAAAAAACAAATCTTACACTTGAAGCAAAAACAAATTAAAATTAATTAATCAGTGGAAAACACTTCATTTGAACTGGGAAAAGCAGATGCAACTAGCAAGTCTAGGTGGACAAACAAGATAATCAAATCAATACCCTCACTTTTCTTACTGGCTCACAGCCACAGGCTACAAAGTGAGAGCAGGCGTGTGGATCTGCTTCGTTTCTATTAGCTTTCAGCTGGTTCCATAATTAACTGGAATTCAGACCCACTGGGGGAGTTATTGCTCTGTCTCTGGGTGAATCTTGTCTGTGCGAGGGGGGCAGCTTTTTCCTGCTGCTGGTGTCTCCTAAATCTCATCTTGCTTCTGCACAAAACTCACTGCTTCCATCCGAACCAGAGTTGGCTGAGAAATGTAAATTGTAGGAGGGTGGTAGATACTGGAGTGATCAACCCAGTTCATTGCTACACCAGCTAATCAGTGCCATTGTCAACAGGAATAGCTGTAAACGAGTAGGGCCAGGTGTAGGGCTTTGTTAATAATGCTCTAATTGAGACTAGATTATTGGCCCCTGACACAGGGGCAGGGCTGGGGAAAGATTTTGCTTCTTTTTTTTTGTTTTTAGCTGTTTAAAAATGCTGCTTAGACTTTACAGATGGCAGTTGCCTTGTTCACGTGCCAGAATTATTTGCCCTCTGTGGGGACAACCCTCAGTGCCGGGGTGGGTCATAGACTCTGTTGGAGCTTCCATAAACTGCATAGCTACCGAAAACGCCTAACAGATCTAGGAAGAGAGCAGTGACTCCCTTCCTACTCACCTGGCCCCAGCAGCACATTGGGTCCTGTGGACTGGCAGCAATGCTGATTTTAATCAGTTGAAGAAATCCTGTGAAATTTGGGCTCTAATACTCGAAAACTTGGCATCAGGAGGTTGGGAGTTTCCCTGTCTCGAACTAGAAATGGCCCATGAGCATCTCAATTGAAGAGAGTGAAACTTTTATTTTCTTTAGTTATGTTTTTAATCATCATTTGGTATTGGCTCTCTGCAAGAAGTAGCTGTCTTGGTCCTAGACCTGGCTAGATACTGAGAAGAAAGACTCATAAATTTTCATTTAAAACTCTTCAAACTAATTCCAGTGCAGTTCTTTGTGGTTTTTTCTTCCCACGAACATTCCCACAAGTTTTGCTAAGAGGGGCAGTAACCAAAAAAGACAAAATTTCAGAGAAGTGTAGAGAATATTTGTGAAAACCCCCAAAGTTTTCGACTTTAAAATTACAAGCGGTTTCAGCAGTGATCAGATTGGAGCAGGAAGAGTTAGGGTCATCCCACTGGGGCCAGGAAGCATGCTGTATCACCTACATACTTAAGCCAAATGGGGCACTCTGCAAATTTCAAATAGCACCAATGACTCATAAGTCAAACAAGTGGCTTGGAAATTCACTGAAAAAGAGTTTATTTAACAAAAAAAAAAAAAAAAAAAAGAGGACAAATCACAAGCAGAACAGGAACAATTCTCCCTAGATCCACGTTTCATCGCTAACGAATGCTTAGCTCATCTCTCCTCTACTCTCCATGCCTTTTTTCTGTCCTCTTTCTTAATTTTGCCTCTTATTAGTTACACTTCAAGCTTTTTGTTTAGGCAACAGAAACATGTATTTCACCTGCGGCACTTTCTTATTCCTGAGATGAATGTGGATCTGTTTTAGAGGCTGGAAAAAAATCATTCAGGGTCTGTTTGCTATTCCAAAAGCTTGTGAAAGAAGAGAAGTTGAGTCCCGATGATCAAGATTGTGTGTGCGTGCATTTGTGTGTGTGTGTTTGCATTCACACCTTAGTGTGCATCTCGGTTGTTCTGTTCCTTCCTCACCCCCCTTCCTCCACCCAAGGTCTAATTAAAACAAGAATGCACCAGGCTGCCTTTTGCTCTGTTTCATCTCCTGATATTTTTATGTTAAATCCACCAAGGAAATCTCCTGAAGTCTTTGAAGTCTTGGGGTGTGTGAATAAAGATGTCACAACGGTAGACACAGGGCTTCTTAATGAGGACAGAAGGTTTGATGTCGGAACACTTCAGTGCCCAAAGGAAAGAGATGCTCTCCAACAAGCTCTCCCTTTCTCTCTCTCTTTTTGTATTCTTGCTGCAAGGGCTTACTTTTTTTTCCCCTCTTCTATATTTTCTATTCTCTCCCCACCTTTCAAGGAGGAAGGGGATAAATGAGAGGAAATGCAGGGAAAATGTGCAGTTTTACAAATCCTATCATTGTTCATGCCACTGTTTCTTTATCTCATTTCATCTTGATACCATCTGAGGCATGAGCCCCATCCAGACTCCTACTGCCTCCTTTCCAGTCTGGCCGGAGGTAACAGACCCTCTCCCTGCCTCTGTCTCTCTCCCAGCCTAAAAGTCCTGACTCAGGGAAGGAAGGTTTAGCTTTATCAAGAGGAGTTTTTGCTTGAAAGGATCCCCATGAAGTCAAAGGTTAATTTAATATAACTGAGAGGAACATCTGATCCCTAGAGTACAAAATTCATTATCACAAGCCTGGTCAGTGACAACATCTCCGAATATTCCTTGGGACCTTGGTGTGTTTGAGCTGATCTATGTCTGCTTTGAATTTGCTTGCTGGACCCTAATCCCTATTGCTTTCCCCTGTTGCATCTGAGAAGTCAGCTTGTAAAATCACAGGGCAAACACAAACCACAGAAGCTTATCTCAGCCTATCATTCTCCACCCCGTGTAACCACCATAACAACAGGACGCCATTAAGGTAGGGCTGCACATCCTCTTGGACATGTCAGTTTTATGGTGGAGAAAGCTTCCAAGTTTCATGGGAAGAAGGCACTTCTGCAGCTAGGAAATGCCTGTTGGAGCCAGGCATTCCCTCCCCTTTGGGGTGTGCTGTCCTCTGAGAACTGAGTGCTCGTCTCGTTGCTAACCTCCCAGGCAGGACCGAGTTCACACGATGACCTGTCACTACTAAGCAAAGCCCCACTCTCAAATTTGAGATCCCTCCTTTGTGTGCTGTCCATAGATCTGGCCACAGCATCCCAGACTAAGACCATTCTCGCTTGCTCCCCATGTCTCCCTGCATAATGGGTTTCATGGTGGGCTCCCCCCATGTCCTTCCCTCCTGTGGACCATTTGAGAATCTCTTTTCTCATCATCTCTCTGCAGGATCTTATCCCTCATCTTCACAGTATCTGAGCACCTTCCGCTCTCCTCAGCACACTTCAACGCAGAATTCTAGCACACGCAATGCAATCCTCCCAGGAAGAGGGTAGCGTCAGTGGCAGGGGATGTTGTTCTGGTGCTGTTTATGTATATACAGGCTCCTGCTCTCATCCCCTGGACCAGTGAGCACCTGAACGAAAGGGCTGAAGCCTTAAAGCCTCAGTGACTCTGAATTTCATGTCTTCGTGAGAGATGAGGGGGAGTACTTTCTGGTTTGTAGTAGAGAAAAGAAAGTTTGGGGCAATGCTGTAAATCCAACCTAGCGGCTGCAGAAGCCAATTTAGCTCCTAAGGATCCTGTCTGTGTACTTTTTCATTAAGCTCAAGCATAGCTGGAGTTTTTGCTGCAAACCTCCGAGTTTCAAGCTCAGCGTGAGTCAGTCCCAAAGTGCTGAAATATTTAAGGGCTTTTTTCACTCAGGAGCTGGATTTATTGACACCAAATGAGCTGTATCATTTTTCACCTAAGAAAACCCTGATGTTTGGAGTTGGTAGTGATGATGATGATTGTTTGAAATTAAGCTCTTTGCATTGACTGACCACATCTGCTCGGTTCTATCCTTCTCAAATAAGACACAATCTTCCTTCCCCATCAGGATTCCTCCTCAAAGCCTATTGCCTTCTAGCCCCCTCAGGTGATGCTAATACATTTTAATAGGGACGTGGGAGCACACTCACCTCCTCGGTTTGTACTTTGATTTAATTGTCTAGGCCTGTGGACTTGCAGTGCCACTGCTGAGAGGTGGCCAGAGGAGGGAGGTGAGCTCCGAGAGCCCACCCTGCATGCAAAGGGACCTGGCACAACAGCGGGGCTGGAGGTCCCAGGTTGCAAAATCCCCGTGCAAGTGCAGGTCGGGTGGTCTCATAGCAAGGGGAAAGCGTGTGCTTTTGCTTTGCAATTCTGTTCAGAAAGGAAGGTGGGTAGTCAGTTCTTTCCTTCCCCCTCAAAGAAAATTACAGCAATCTTTTTTTCCCTCTTCTTTCAGTAAAACAAAGTGCATAGACTCAGGTGATTCACTCTAATGGTGTATATTGCTCAGAGAGGTCGAGGTTTGTGCTGGAAAATGTAGGAGTTTAAGCTGAGCTCTGACCCTTATTTTTGCTTCTCAAACCTGCTGCAGCAATCAAAGGTGCCCACTGTTCCCCTGCCAGAGGTTGTGACCCCTAAGGCAGAGATTTGGACAAGGTGTTTCTGCCTACACTGTGATCCTCTCTCTTCCCCAGACAGTGATGTACCATCAGCCTCCACGTTGACAGCAGAAGTCAACGCAGCGGCAGCGAGTGCTTATCCCAGGCAGAGGGGCAGGGAGACAGCTGGGTTGGTAGCCTGTGATGGCAAGCTCTGCCAGAGGCTGCCTGTCAAAATGAAGCCCCTCTCCGCCTGTCGAGCTCAACACTCGTTGTTATGATCTGGCCTTAGACCAGGGCTCTGACTTTGCTGTGCTTTAGACTGTGCAAATTCGGCAGAGTATCAAGTTATTTGCTCGGGGGCTCGCAATTTTTAAGTGAGTGTTAACGAATCTGATGGGTGTGTGCTAAGAGCTCAGGTTGCCATGTAGTTTTATCTATTTACCAGCCCCTTCACAGGCTAGAATACCACAAAAGCATGGTCTGTAAACCCAGCAAAATCCTAGAGGAGCACAGGGCCAAATCCCGGTTTCCCAGAGACAGTCAAACGTGCTCTCTGGATCTGATCATCCTTCGAATCAGAAAGCACTTGTTTAAGCCACCCAGATCCCTAGCACTGTTATAATAAACGCACTGCTTCTACCATCAGACAGGGGATTAAGTCCTGCTCAGGTTTAAGGTCACCTCCTCTCCCAGACTGCGTGAAGCCATCTGGTTTTTGTGCCGCTGACCTTTGTCAGTCCACATTAATTCAGAGAGGCTGGTGAAAGAGCTCAGAACTTGCTTTCTGCAGAGCCATGAGTCACTGCTGGGAGCTAGATGGGTAATGAAAAAGCTGTTCAGTTGTGTTTTGATTTCCAGATCTTTGTGAATAAATCCCTGCTCAGGTCCAATCAGATTGTTGCCTGTAAAATTCCCTGCCTATTACTTTGATCCTGTTTGCCTGAATCTCTAATCTCCACAGCACTGCAAGCCAGTGCACTACCACAGCCCCAATGACCAGCTCGCCGTTTGTGACTTTGCTTCATCAACCCTCTCCACTCCAGCATGCCAGCCTCCTTTCTTTGCGTTCATGTGCTTCTAAACACTCCACGAGCTTTTTCCAAAGCCACCCTGTATGCAAGCAACCCCTGGCCCTGTCTTCAGGGTTCAGTGTCTCCAGCCCACCCCACCTAAACCAAAACTTTTCAGCAATACACACGCCTGACGTGCAGAACCTGAGCTATAGCCAGGCCTGTCAGCGACTGCAGGAGCACGTCTGCCGATACAAAGCACCAACGGCTCATGAAAATGATTGATTGACACTAATTGGAGAGGTTTCTGGATGCATCCCTCTGTCACCAAAGCCTCTGGGAGGAAAGTTGTATGTCCAGCAGCACGGGTAGGAGGGAATTGTAGAGAGGTTGGTGCTGGTCTCTTCTCACAGGTGATTAGTGACAGAACAAGAGGGAACGGCTTTAAACTGCAACAGGGGAGATTTAGACTGGACATTAGGAAAAAATTTTTCACAGAAAGAGTGGTTAGACAGTGGAAAAGGCTACCCAGGGAGGGGGTGGAGTCACCATCCCTGGGTGTGTTTAAGGGTCGTTTAGATGAGATGTTGGGGGATGTGGTGTAGGGGAGAACTTTGTAGAGTAGGGCTGATGGTTGGACTCGATGATCCCAAGGGTCTTTTCCAACCTGAATGATTCTGTGATTCTATGAATTTGGGACAGACTGCTGGCAGAGAGAGCATCCCCCTGCACATGCCACAGCCCCGTACTGCATCTGGTACCCAGAGCTGGGCACGGAGGGAGTACAGGCATTACACACCACTTAGCCTTTCTCTAACCTGGAGCCGCGGGTCACTGCAGCAGGACAAATGCCATCAAAAACTGCTCAAATCTGAACTTCAAGGGGTCTCTTTGGTAGTCACAAAAAAACCCCCCAAAAACCAGAGTTTCTTCAATTCATTCTGGAAAGCATTTTCTTTCCTGCTTTGTTGATCATGTGATTGTTTGGTTTACTCTGCTATTTTAAAAGGTCTGTCAGGCAGCCACAGAGGAAAAAGATTTCCCTGTGACCAGTTGTGTGCCGCACAGAAAGAATAGCAAATGGTTGTACTAAGCAGTCTGCCAGCTAACCATAGCGAGGAAGTTTGCTGTCTGAGCTGGTCTCTCCATCCCTGTGAATAACATCCCTAGGGATGGGGAATGATATTCAAACGAAAGGCTCCCTGCCAGTGGACCTTCCGTTTGGGAAATCCCATTTGGCATGGTAGTGCCTCCGCATCCTTGTGCTGTGCTTTCCCTCTTCCCTGAAGGGTTGTGCTGGCAAGAGATGGGAGAGACACTTCTCTTGGCCTGGTCTGCAGAGCCATGTGATTGCAATGCGTCAGTGGGTGAAGGCAGAAAGCTGTCAGAGATATGGAGGGGGGGTCAGAAGTCAGGGTTCCCTGGGGGAATGACCAGTGACCTCTGTTATTGGAACAGACATAAACGCAAGGGGCCTTGATTGCATCATTTATAATCAATCAGCAAAATGGACATGAAAATAAATAATGGGGAAGGGTCTAACAGAGATGGGGAAAGCCAAGTTATTCAGGACTGACCATGTTGTTACCTCCCTTTTCCTTCGCCCCTCTGTAACTAAAGAGCTCTAAGGAAGACAGCCCAGAGCCAAAGGGTGCAATATCCCGCATTCTTGTTCCTATCTTATCTTCGCCCCAGTAAGGATAGCTGCTGAACTAGTATTTGGGGATTTTGACCGACAATTTGCTTCAAAAACTGAAAGTCAGTAGGCAAAGGGCTGAAGTCTCGTATAAAAGAATCTCATTATGCCCAGTGCACATATCAGGAGATGGAGCATAAAGGTGATTAAAGCGTCTAAAAGTCCTTCCCTGCCTCTAATGCTTCTCTGTACATTTCTGGTGCTGGGGTTGCACATTTAACCTTTGCCATCTGCAGTGTGGGCACCGAGGAGAGCACGCAGCTCAAACAGCATGTGAGCAGACATTCAGACCTCAGACCAAAGCACACCCACTGTGCTTCCAAAGAGAGCTGGGATGCACCTATGCTTAGATCTCTTCAGTCTTCACAGGATCGATGAAAACAGGTGAAGGAGAAACATTTACCAGGCTTTGAAATTTATGGAGCAAACCACAGCAGTGCCCCTTGTATGCATAGAATTGTGTGTAGCTGAAGCCAGCTGCATCCTCGTTACAGGTGAATGTTTTCAAAACAGCTGTAGACTCGGGAGCGGTGAGGATGAGTCCTTGACCAGTATTTCAACAGCCACAGGTTGTCCAAGGTCCTTTGGTATTGTGACCAACCAAGCATCAATGTGCCAAACTCTTCTAACACAAGATTCTTATAGATGGCCAGGAGAGCTGGCAAAAACTGTGTGTGTTCAGCAAAATTCAGCACCCCTTTTTCCTATAGAAACTACTGCCATTTGAAGCATTCACAGTGACACTGCAAGCCAGACCAACTGTGCCTGGGTAATTAACTCAAAGTTCAGATGAGGTTTGTTCAAAAAATTGGGGTGGAGGGAATGAGTCAAATGTGGTTTTCACCACAATTTGAAGAAAATTGCAGCTCTGTAGAATTTTGACCAACATCCCCTTGAAAATCCCCCATGTGTAACACAAGAAGGCCTGAGTGATTTACCCTCTGCTGTGACCTCAAATTAAGCATCATGCTGACTTTGACATCTGCCTAAGAATCGAAATAAGAAACCTGGCAAAGGGAAACCAGCTCACTTCAGTCAGCTCCGGCAAGCGTCGCAGCGAACTTGCTTGGTGTCAAAAAGGACACCACAGCCATAAAACACCTGTTTAGCATTGCTTTGGATTGCATTACTACTTGTGTCTTAGATTACTGGCCTGGAAATACTCATCAAAAGCAAATACACTGCCTATCACTTCCAGTGCATGTGTTCCCTTCCACATGGCATGACAAGTTTCCCATTCCTTGTCTTGGCTCTGTTTTACAGATTTCATGCCAGAGGCTGACCCAGTCGAAATTCTTGCTTCGAGTTCTGCAGAGAGAATTGCAAGCCTTCAGCTTTTTTGTGTTGTTACTGTTTTTTCGGGAGAAGAATATTTTCAATACCCTTGTTTTTTTAAAACCTCACTAAACTCAGAAGCGATGGGCAGTGACCCATGAAGTTTGAAGCAGTAATAATTCTTGGAGGATGTTCCACTTGTGGGAGTCAGTGATTCCCCTGATGTGCAGAACAACAGTTTGACTGCCTTCCATATAGCAAATAAATACACACATTGCCAGATTCTTATCTTGATTACATCTATATCAACCTGCTTAAAATGCCATTGGCTGCAGTGACAGTGCAGGATGTGGGCCAGATGCTGTACACTGCATCTCATAGTTTCTGCTTCCAACACAGTAAACAACCTCTGCCTCAAGCCCCTGCCCTCCCTCTTTCTCCTTTTCTCTTTCTGGCAGCCTGTGAGGATGAAACTAGGAGGCTTTTTGCTTGCTTTCCTCTAACCTTACTGCAACTTCTGGAAGTCTGGCTCAGGCTTTTACAGTGCACCATCATTCTCCTAAAATCTAAAAGTGGGCTGGTCATGTCAGCACGTCTGTAGCTTGGCCTTTTCTCTCTCTGAGAATAAAATAAGCAATATTCCACATTCCTCCTTCTCTGGTGAGCCGAGCTTATGATGCCTGGCCTAGGGTTAATCATAGGGTTAACCAAGTCATGAAAAAATATTCTGCGAAAATGTAGAAGATTTCTCGCTTGGTTGGACCGAGCAATCTTTCTTTGCTAAATTCAGTGTCACGGGGCAGCCAAACAGATCTCTCTTTCACTGTCACTCTCTTCTGCTGTGGGTCAGCAACATGATGTGCTTCTCCTTCCTTGCAACTTCAGGGCGTAGCAGAGAGCTGTAATTTGCTCTGGCGCTTTCAGAGAGTCAGCTCAGTTTTCCCTTTGCTCCAGCGCTGGGTTAGGGGAAGCCAACCAGCAAGACCCACAGCACTTCTGCACTTGCTGTGGCTTGTCAGCCCAGATTGCATGTGCCTTCTCAGAGGGGGCAAAAGAGAGTTTCTCTCTGCACCATCCCTGTTTCGGTGGTGATCAGTATAGTAATGGAGTGGCAACATGCCTCTCTGCAGCCAGACTCGTCCTGGCAGTTTCTGGCCCAGTAAGGAGCAAGTGGCACCTCCACTGGGACCTTGCATCCCAGAGGGAGTCACTTGGGCCATATACAAGTGCCACTGATGCCTCTAGTCCACTGGCTGAGATGCTCATCTCTTTTCCCAAGGGAGATTCCCTTTGGGAAGGTTGATTACTCTGTAAAAGCTAGTTTTAGACAATATTTGACAGGGCTATCCCCTTCTGCCCAACTCTATCCTCTGAAGCCCACTTACCAGCTTCCCAATTTTCCACCTTGCTGGTTGTTCTGATTTCTCCTGCCCTGATCTGATTCCTGCTCCTCCTCATTCCTCCCCACCTCCATCCATGGCTGCTCCCACCCTCAGGGAGGAGCAGTGCTCATTCATACCTAGCTGGGCAGCCTGCAAGGCTTTCTGAAAGTTTTAGGAATGACTTTTAAAGTTGTTATTTATTCCCCAAGACAGCTCATGTCACATTCAGGAGGGCGACATTGCCTGTTGCCTTTCACAGCCAGCATCTACGTTTTGCTTAAAGTCCGTGTACAGCAAGGGAGCCTTGATGGGTGTGTGCACAGCACTGTTAAATTAGCTGGTGCCTGCATGTTGTTGACAACCTCTTGTTACCACTCACATCGCTTTCCACTTCCACAGTCCATCACGTTAATGGGGGAGCCGCCACACTGAATGTCCTGGCTCCAGATTCAGAGTCACGGGCCCTTCTTTACACCTTCAGAAGGTTCAAAAGCAAGAGGAGCAGTAACAACACTCCGAATTATGAATTTTTGCATCCTAATGACCCAGGGGGCTGGTGTGCTCCACTGAGCTCCTGGCACACACAGAGCACAGCTAACCCAGCCACCCCATGCTTGTGCACAGTGGGGCAAAGTCCTGTTGCAGAGTCTAGAAAATGCTACAGAGAGCTGCTCCGTTCCAAAATAACTTGTTTTTAAATGGCCTTATAATCTGGTAGGAGTTGATCCTTTATATCACTTCTTTTAAATTGCCTTCTGCTCATCAGCTGTTCTTTAAGAGATGAACAGACCCATCTTCATGTCCTGTCCTGACCTGCTGGTAGCTCTGAGATGCTGCCAAGCATCTGCCGCCTTGCACCGCAGAGAGGGATCTTTTCTCAGGGAGTGGGGGTGATATCTGTAGACTTAAGGTTTCAAAGTGCTTCCTAAACTTCTAGGATAAAAGCCACTGGAGAAATGTAAAATATTAGTGGTATTTTAAGAAAGTGTGTGGGTGTGTAGACACAATTAATTTTCCTTTTTATAGGCCTACATGGAATATCTCCATCTCTGAGGAAGATGGGTAGATCTATGGAGCGTTGGCATCCCAGAGGAGGGCACTGCTCTGTTCATGTTAAGAGAAAATGCCATCGAAATTAGCAGTGCAAGAACGCTGTTGTGGTCAGGCGGTGTCAGCCCGATAAATTATTGTATGTGTGAGAGGCAGCAGGCTCAGAATCGCTCCATCCTTCCCGGGCTGAAACAGCTCTTTCTTCCTCGTTAAACGCACACAGGAGCAGTCGTAAGGGATTTTTGTCATGTTAGTCCCCCAAGATCAGAGAGGAGCTGATGTGACTTGGAAATACACTGCGTAGGATTAAACAGCAGAGGGTATGCGTGCTCGCACACGCAGGCAGAGTGTCTGCTCTCGTACTATGTATTGTTATTGACACACTGCACCTTAATGGCTATAATGTCAATGGGCACTTTGGGACCTTTACTCGTGGATTATTAATGCATTAGACCGCAGTTTTTATAGGTTATTGTGTCAAGAGTGGAGGGAGTGGATGCCTACAGTATATGGGCAGAATAAGGGTATTTTTTAATCAGGGCCGTGGTATAGGCTGTGAGTGCTGCACCTTAGGAATCTCATTTACTGCTCTATCGTACCTGCTCTCAGCAAGTGGGATCTCTCTGCGGCTTAGAGGACAGCATGGAAAAAATGACACCATCAGAGAGGAAAGGGACAGGCTGGGGAAAGGAAGAGACCCTCCCAACTGTAGCCAGGCAGTTGCACATTGCTGTCCCAAGCTGTGGAGAGATTATTTCCTGGCACTAGCTGCTGATACCCTGAAACATGAAGATTAATAGGGTCTTTATTTTATTGTTAGTAACTGCAGGTGCTGCTTTTATTTATATAAATGTGTGCTGCTTTCCTCGCTGTGGGCTCAGCCAGGGATGAATCCTCCCATGGGACTTCAGGGACAGAAACTTTCTCACACTGCCTGAAAGCAAATATCACACCTCGGGGCTGCACAGGGGCGTGGGGGGTGTCCCCAAAGCCTTTGAAGGTGATGGAAACTGCAGGCGCCCGCCCTGTGCTCTTCAAGAGCTGGATCCTGTCATTTTAAAGGTCCTTTTTGAACACATCGTAATTTGCAGGGGAAAGCGATGCAGATGTAACCAGACTCCAGCTGATCTTTTCTGGGTAAATAAGATATGTATATTTGCCAAAGTCCCGTTTGACAAGACATAGTGGTTAAATCTGTAGATGAAGTGGAAAGGGCAGTATAACATGATCAGACACCCTGAATGAAGCCCTGACTACTGTGCTGGTGGAGCAGGGGAAGAAGGGGGATCCTGAGAGCAGTGTGGCAGGAGCGAGGAGGACGTGCGTGACATCCAGCGGTTGGAAATGTCCTCCCTGGTGTTTTAGCAATGCAATCGCTTCCAGGTCAGGCAGCTTGGAGCAGCAAGTGAAGGGCTTTTAACAAGAGCTCTGGGTTCATTTCTGGCAGGAATTGCCATCTTTCTGGTAATCCCTACTGCTCCACTACACGGATACCTGGAGAAATTATCCCCACAACCAAACTAGCTATTGGGCAACAGAAACAATGATCAGCCAGTAATAGAAACAAAACCCATCTCACAGGCTTTCCTTCTAGGCATCAGCTCTGATATATGGGCTGCAATGGCATGAAGCAAGAAAAGAGAGGCACGGAGGGCCTGAACCCAGGAGGATGCTGGTTCTCCAAAAAGCTGGAGGTCAAGAGATGACAGTGACCCAAGAGGGAATTTTCTTATTTGTGAACAGCTGTCACTGCACTTAAGGCCTATGTCTTTCAATTTCTCAACTTCTCATTCTCTCAACTTCATATCTGAAGGAGGCAAAGAAATCCCCCGATTTTCCTGACAATGCTGAATACAGTTTGACTTTTCATCATGTCATATCTGGGCCATGGAAAGGCCCCTGCTTTTATTGTGTGACGACACGGAAATTACCGAGTAATTACAGGATTATGCAGCACCCTGTAAATTAAATGTTACCTCTTTACCTTTTATAGAACAAAAAATAACCATGTAATTACCTAGTGAATTAAGCTGTTAAGGTCTCATGGTAATTATACATGGAGTCAAAAGCTCTGAGTTCTTCTGGTAGTTACAAGTAAAGAATTATCTTTCATTTTTAAACATATGTTGCAGTTGGATCCCAAAGCCTGCACATTTCCATTTTAATAACACTATGGCCTGCCCAAATGAGAAGAGGCATATGTCTCCCATCTGAGTGTGCAAATAGAGTGAACGTGTATATATAAAATAGATTGGACATATGCAAAACTGACCCAGGTTCATACCAGAAAAATTATATGGATTAAAATGGAATACCAACAGAGGTAAAACATGATTAGTCGGATGATAACGTTTAAAATTATGTTTAGTTTCCTAGCACTGGAACTTGTTTTCACAGGAAGCAAGTCAGCGTGATGCTATTTTTAATACACACGTGATTATATTTTGAAAACAGACAATCAAACCACCCATCAGGAAGCTCTGTCCCCTAAAGGGAAGCTCAGAACTTGCCACGTGTAGGTGAGTTTTGCCATGTATCAGCAAGGACAGGATGACTGTGCTGGCAGGAGAGCTCCATGAAACCAAACACTTTGATGGCATGAGCGTTGTGGATGGTCCTGGCTCAGGTGAAGAGGTTTTGCCATTGTCTTTCAGCAGTAAAAGGACAGAACTCATGGATGGGCTGGCCTAGGACCCAGACTGCCCAGAGGTAGCCAAGGAGAGGCATTGCGCCAAAGAGCTGCAAAAAGAGAGGGACCAGAGAGGAACAAGGGTTTGCTGCCCTGTGACAGAGCCCATTCCCATCAAAGGAGCTGCAGGAACAAGTTTTCCTGCTTAAAAAGTACTGCCAGTGACCTGGGACACTGCAGCAGTTGCTGAACATGGAAAAAGCTGTAGCGTGAGCAGAGATCATCCAGCCTGCTCTGACTAAACCAGACAGAGACAGAATGAAAAGCTCCGAGGCACCAAGCAAGCAAAAGGAGGGGGTCATCAGACCAGTGATTGCAGGTGCTAAAATATATGGTCTGATTTTTATTGGGCATGAGGATCTGTAGCACATATGAATTGCCACCCTTGTTCTCTATATCCTCTGCTCTGGTCAGAACTGACTAAAAATGCCCTTCTGTTATTCTAATTTGCATGGGGTTTTTTAACTGTTCTGCATAATTTTTTTCTTGTTTAATTTTTAAACAGACAAAAGCAGACTGAAGTGATCAGATTTTCTTCTCCTTTCTTCAGTTTTTCTACTTCCAAGTTTTTAGGAACACATTTCAAAAAAAAACCCCAACGAACTTTAGTGATGAAATAATAACTAGCTTCAATGTCCTTTCGGATTGAAAATAGGCATTTTCATAGGTCCCAAAACCAGATTCTTTGGCTTCATAATTTTAGATCCCTAAATGTAAAAAATGGGATGTTGCAATATGCCTAACACCTCTGAAAGGTACAGTACATTCACCTCCAGTTCTTCAAAGAGGTGCTACATGCATTTACTAGCTAATTTTATAACTTACTTTGAGATATGTAGCGTGTTACATAAGTGCTCACTTCGGTAATCGTGGAAGAAAATACAGAACCAGGATAGGGAGCTGGGTTTTTCTTTTAATGAAGCTTAACACTGACATTTTAACTATTAACACTGTGTCTGCAGTTTCTATCCCAGACCTAACTGTTTCACCTACAAGTCATCCCCAGTCCAAACAGTAATTGCTCCAGGTACAAAATGAATTGAAGCAATTATCTTCTAATCTTTTCAGTTTGCATTTTTTCTCGTTTTGGTTTCAATATGATCGGCAATTCTCTGTAGCGCTGTGTTTCATAGTGTTTAAATCCTGCAGTAGCACTGCACGCCCAACACCGTAACGTGCATTTACTTCAAAGAGTCATTTATATCCCCCGGTAAGCAGGTAGGCTTTGCCGTAGAGATGCAGGGGTGGTTTTGGTGCAAACGAGCTTTTTCACATGCGTTTGTTGAGTGAATTTTTTCCCCTGATGTCCATCAGTTTTACCGCTTTGTAGTTGTTATCCGGTGAATATTAAAAAACACCCTTTGGGATTAGATCAGAAAATGGGGGGGGGGGGGAATCACGCTCCATCTCCTTCCTAGTCTCCTGCGTAACATCCCTTCATCCTGACACAGATTACTGCTAGCATTGTGCTTGCCCGGTTCCTCTGCCTTAATAGCCTTACGTCTCATTCGAAGTGAGATCAAAGAGAGAAAAGTACCAAAGGGCTTACATTCAATTAACAGGAAAGGGGCAGGCTTTATACGGTGCTCAGCAGAAGCTCTGATTGCAACAAACTGCTGACTGCGTATCATGTACTATCGCTATCAGCATGTGTAACACCAGCCCTTTCCCTGCCACGCTGAAAGGTGGCCTGGAAAGCCAAATGGCATTTCTGTGCTCTTCCTGGCTGTGTCGGGACGGAGAAAGCTGGAGAAGCGCAGGGATGCCCAGGAGAAGTGTGAGGGGGGGGCTCTACCTCTCGCTCTGCTCTTTTTTTTCTCAGAGCTGCAGACTGGAAACTCTCTGTCAGCCCTTGACCGATGTATTGGACAACTTGAATTTTTAATGATGAGTGATTTCCCACTGCTCTCTTACATGGATCTTGGAGTTAGAGGTTTAGCCTGTGGCAGTCAGAAATCCTAGGGCAAAAGCTGAGACTTTTGACCCTTTCTGTATACTTAGAGTTTGTCGTAAAGAAATAAAGCCCCTCTCATTTCTCAGAAAAAAAAAAAAAAAAAAAAACAACCAAAAACCCAAAACCCAAAAAACTGCTTCTTCCTTCTCCAGATATTTGTGGCATTAGGGAAAACTGAAAAGCTGCGTGTCTGAGAACCAGCTTGTGATTAGGAGGCACCTGGGACCAGCCGCTGGCATGGAAGACATGATCCTGGGAAGACGAGAGACTTGACTCACTATGGCAGTCTGGTTTTACAATTTTTCCATTTCTTCTCATGAAAGGCAGAAGGGAGAGTTACAAAACTAGGAACTGGATCATAAATGTGGGGGGAAAAATTAAACACAAAAGAGATGGGTCATGGATCACAAGGATTTTACTTTTTGAGCACTGCTGAAGTGAGAGAGCGCATCCCATCCACTACACACTCAGTGCTGATTGCTGTTAACTTCATTTATGTCAAAACATCACATTTCCTAGGGTTCTGCGTGTGAAGTTTGGAAAAGACATGTGTCCCTAGCTTTGCACTACTGCTGGAATTTTTTTTAGTATTATTTTTCAGAGCTCTGAGACAGCATGAATCCTTACTTGTATTAAACCACTCTCTCCACTGAGCTGATTGCTGAGATAACCTGCAGCCAGAGCTGCCTGAACTCAGGTGACCTGGTTACAGCTGCGTACAGCCCCGTTTTGCATTCTCTTCAATTTACTTCCAACGCAAACCTTGCAGAGCAGGAAGGTCCTGCCACACACACACACACAGAGTCTGTTCCTAGGGATTCGGTACCTGCTCTTGCCAGGAATAGTCTCAACTACTTTAACCTTTTAAAATTTTCTGCATTACTGTGGGAGATGACCACTCCACACATTGCTCACAGGTTAACAGTGCTATAAAGAGTGCAGCTGGTCAGCGGAATCAGAAAACACTGAAAAGGTCAAAGCATGCGAGTACTGCAGAGGTTTCCCTCTAAATGAGAGTAGCCTGTGACCTTCACTTAACCCCTACTTTAAATGATTGCAAATTAAGTTGGGCAGCTTAGCCTGAGCTCTAAAAATCTAAATGAATCGAAAGATGAAACTATATCAAACAGCTTTGCATCAATGTCAGGCAGTGTTCTCCGACACATGTATACCAGACAGACATTTCTGTCTGTGAGCCCTACTTACCCACTGAGATATATTCAAATAAAGGCCCATTACCTTCACCAGTGCTGAATGACATACATGCATTTGTACCATAATGCAGTTGTCCCCTTTAACAAAGGCATATCCGACCAGGGATCTTTTCTACAAGATGTTTTTTAATCTTCTTGACTTTCAGGTATAATATATGGTGTTTGCATAGCAGTCAAAGCAATGATTTCAGCACTGTAAATTCATCACCTGCTTTCCATCAGCCAATTGTCTGCACACTGGCACTCACATCAAAGCTTCTTTCAACTTCAGCAGGGCAATCCAGTCTTCTGGGCTCTACGGACCAAATGCCCGCCATTTGGTGATTAAATATAATGACAAAACAGAAGAGCTCTGCAGCAAAGCATCCCCTGACACTCTTCATCATAAAGCTTCTCAACCTCCTCCATACGGTGACACCAGAGCAAAACCAGAGGTGGGGACCAGTGGTCCTCAGGGAGACTTGTGCATGGGGTCCTCTGTGGGACCCCAACTTCTGAGAAATCACCTGTGCCCAGGAGCACCGGAGCCAGCGACACCCACCTGTGGCAAGGGATGGGATCCCCCAGCTAAACCATGAATATTCTTTAGTCAGTCTATTAATGCAAAGAGAAGAGTCCTGAACAAGACATGGATTTGCACAACACTGTCAGCTCTTACTGGTGTTCCTTAATGTGGCCTTCATTTCTTTTATTCTGTACATACCTACCTGACCCTTTTTTATTTCACAGCAAACCCAAGAATTTCTTTTTTCCCACCCACATAAATCTATATCCCAATAATAGGAGCTAAAGCAAAGACCCCCTTCACAGAAACAACCCACAAAACAAGTTCTCAACTCCATAAGAACCCAATTCTTCATGAATTCAGTTGACACTGAGACAGGGCGGTAGTGGTGGGGAAATGATGTGGCCTGTGAGCAGCTCAGATTTGTTCAATGCCATGGTCAAGAAATGGCTGCTCAGTGTCTGATTTACTGGCCAAGAGGATACTCTGCTTTCTGAATTCCCATGGAGATGCCCTGATTTCCATAGCAACTGGATTCTCTCTCTTGCCTTTCCCTTTAACAGGTAGAAACACACTTGCATCCTGAAAATACTAGATTGTTCTGAGTGTTATTGTATTTTTGGATGCTAGTGCACTTCCTGGACATTGTGTAGAAATACAGGCACCTTAATTATATTTTTGTATCCACCTTTAGAAGTGGTGATGACATTCTCTTCCATCAGCTCTTAAGATTTGTTGTGATGTGAGCATGAAGTTTTCTCTTTCGCTTTCTTTCTTCTCTTATTCTTTATCATAGTTCCAATTTTCTATTGGACAACCTGCTACGCGGGGTGATGACTATTGAAGAAAGCTCTTGGGGAAAAGAGAGCCTTGATAATACCAACTAACAGCAAAATCCAAAATGCATGGGATATATTTCTAGAGAGAGAGGTTGGTTCAGTCTCTGCCCCAAAGATGGATTAAAAATTCATGCTATAATTCAGTATGTCAGATAGGAGATCATGTCAGCAGTAAGTATATACATTATTTGTCACCCATTTGTTGAGGCTTTCTGTGATTTCAGGTTTTGATTTTATATGCTAACTTGAAGTGTCCTCTTTAGGTCTGTCCTTCCTCCAGTACATCTCCACTGCTTTTCCTTTCCAGACTACAGCTGAATGAGTACAAAGACTAAAATCAATCTGAAAGAAGATTGTTTAACTGGGAAGTTTCTTATATATGTGAGGGGATTCTTAGGGAATAAAAGAGGACAGACCCTGCAAACCATCTCCCCAAGGATCTGCTGGGGACACATACAGGATAAGGAGTCATGGCAGTAGGCTTTTGGATAGTAGTAACATCACACATCAGTCTGATTCCTGAAGGAAGGGAATGTCATGGACATCATGAGCCATGTCTGGGAATTTCAGGGTCTGAAAGGGCAGGGCTTGTACCTTAAATTGCATTTCTGAAGCACCAGAAAGTTGGTGTGCTCTGGAAAGCACCAGGTTTATGGCAGTCTGGACTGCCTCAATGACTGGTACAAAAGCTTCTGCATGGCAATGGGTCAAAGAAAAGGCAGCAGGAGGTGATGGATGCAGATCCTGTGTCTGCTAGGATGGCTGAAGCTCATGAAAGGTATTCCCAGCAAGTGAAGCCATTTGGGAATCCAGGAAGAAAAGCAAAACCCATGAGGTGCAGAGAAAATGAGCAGTGCTGTTACAGAGGTGCTTTCCTTTTAGCCACGAATCACAGGAATGTGGTGCCTGCACTAAGGATGAATTTCCCAAATATCCCTGTCACGCAGCAGTCTTGCCCAGGCCCCAAACCTTCAGTGCGTCAGTGCCACCTCTCCCTGAGCACCCTTTGCCCTCTTTCCCCTGAGTTGGCAATTAAGTAGTCAGCTGTGGTAGTTTGAGATGCCATGAGAACATCCTGAGGTCCTGACAGCACTTTGCCAATTCACTGACCTCTGCTATGTTCTGAACCGTGAGAGGTTACACCCGAAATCAGCCTAAAAAAATTGGCCGATTTTCCTGCGACCCCCAGTCTGACCTTATATCTGAGTTTACATTTTTAAATCTCACCATGAGCTGCCGGCTGACATCCACCCTCCTCTGCAGCTCCTGCGCAGCTGTTTGGTTGCCATCCCCTCCATTTTGCAGCCCCACTTGCCCACCAGCCAGCTGTGCAACACGGGGGCTTTCCACCATTAAAACATCCCTCTCCCCCTCCCCAGCTAATGCTGAAAGCCACAGAGGAAAGCATAGCAAATTGAAATAAATGAACGAGGAGGAAGAAAGGAGGAGGTTGGAGGGGGAGGCGAGGGGTGAGCTCCCAGGACTCTGTCCCTTTGGCTCTCTTGGGGGCCGTGGGGAGAGACGGGGAGAGTGACAACAAAGCCAGAGCTGGAGCAAAGCCTGGTCCTTGGTGGTGGCAGGAGCTTTATCGCCGGTGACCTTCAGAGCACTTAGCACTGATGAGGAACGTTGGGACGATCACATTCGGGTTGTTGTGAGGGCAGGAAGGGCATGAGTGTGTGTGGGAGTAAGGGGAGAGCAATGCAGTGGAGGGGGGCTGCTGCCCGTGCCTGCTTGCCAGGGAAGGGGATTGCAAAGGCGAAGGTGCAGAGCCTGGTGCTGGCACCACAGCATCCATGGCTCCCCCTGAGCACCCCGGCAGCAACCTGAGGAAATGTGTCCTTCGGGCTTTTCGGAGAGATGCCCGTAGAGGGCACTGAATTGTCAACAAATCGTAGAGAAAAGAGGCGTTTGGGTAAGAGAGACATGAAGGGCCCAGGCATCCTCCTGTGTCTCCTGTAGGCGTGTTACTTCTGAGTTAATGACGGACTGCTTCTTTTTTTACTTCCCCTGTCTCTCTTGAAAATGCAAACATCGCTGGGAGGTGGGAGAGGTGGCTTCCCCTTCCCGTTTGCTAGGGGAGCAGATGGCCCCACAGATGATTTCTCCTTGCTTCCCTCTGTCGGTAAAAGATATGTAGCCTAGCTCTGAGCATACCATTTCTTGGCAAAGAAGTCCCTCAAAAATAAAAGGGAAATTCCCAATACTGTGGTTTCATGCTTCTCTATCCTCTTTTTTTATTCCTTTAATTCTAACGATAATGGCAAGGTGCACAGCTGCAGCTGTGTTTAGTTACTTAGAAGACACGTGCGGTGCTTGGACGATGCTGCCAATAACCTGACCCCAGGGGGAAGGCTGCAGACTTGTGTCCTTTGCCAGGTCCTGCAGTGGCTCTCAGGAGCTCTGCCCGAAGGGCAGCACCCACCTTCCTCAGGGCTGGCACGGGGCTGGCAAAGCAAACCTTTAGGGTCAGAGCAGTGATCAAAACCGAGATTTGGGGCCACAGAGTGTGTGTGTGGGGGTGTGGTGGAGAGGACAAAGAGCCCTTGCTGCCCTCCTTTCCCTGCAGGCTCTGCTTTCCCCGCTCCCAGCTAATCCCACTCCTCCCTGGGGTGAGACCAGCAGGGAGGAGGCCCATTACCAGCAGCTCTGCTGCAATGTCTCTTTAAAGGAAGTGTCAGGAATAAAGATTTACCTGCACGTTTAGGAAGACAATTATTGTACGTTAATTAAATATGAAATGACACTTAAGAGCATATCCATTGCCTTAACAGCGACTCTCTGTAATAATAATAATACTTAGCACTTACATAGCTCTCTCCATCTATACAGCGCTTCACAAACATTAACTAATGAATCCTCCCAACCTCCATGTGAAGCTAGAGAGGCTGCTGGCGCGATGGGGAGGGGGAAAGAGGAGATGTATCCGGGGAATAACCTCCTCTTGGCCTGCTGCTGCTGCTTTCCTGGCTGCTGTGGTTTTCATTCTCCCTCCTCTCTGTCAGCCTCCCCCTAATTGTGCTTCATTGCAGCACCGTGGGGGGGGCAAGTCGTGGGGTGAAGGATGTCAGCAGTACAGCGAGGCGGTACCTGTCCCATCCCCTTTTCCTCAGGTCTCAGTGAGGGAGCCTAAGAGTGGGTTTGCCTGAACGTGTCTGTGAGAAACAAGCTACTGGCTTGGACATAAACGCCTATAAAATGCAGAAGTCCAGTACTAGGACTGAAATAGTCTGGATTTTTGCAAATCAATTCTGTTGAAGCCATGCCTTGCCTTCAAGTCTTACTGGGGAAGCCAAGAAACCTCTCCTGAGCCTACTTTGCTTCCCCAGAATGGGATTTTTGAGCTGATTTTTGGCTTTCCTGGCCAGGCTACTCCTGTAGGAGTCAACTGTCTCCTGGCAGATGTGCTTGCTCCACCCTGAGATCCCTCCATGATGACCCATCCTTTGAGACCACTACTTCACCCAGAGGGAACGACAGATGCTACACTAAGTCTGTGTTTCCTAACATATACATTTTCCTCACTGCAGCTGCCTGTGACTGTGCAATATCTTTGCACAGACAGGAGACAGATAAGAAAGAAGCTTCATTCTCTCCATGAGAAGAAGAAATGGACCTGACTCTCCAGAAATCCCAGCACCACGCTCTGCCCTCCTTTGGCAGCACTCTCCTTCCCCATCTCCCACTCTGCCACTGCTCTGGCTTTTAGGGAGCAAAGTCCAGTTTTGCCTGTTTTTCCAGATTTTTTACCTGGAAGAATTGAAAGGGCACTGGCTCCATGCCTGGCCCCTCTTCCACATCTGGACTGTCTCACACTAACCAGGAGAGCATGGGAAGGGCGGGATGATGGGAGCAATGGGTCAGGGCTCTTAGGAAGGAGGAGAGTGATTATCCATCCCTTTTCAGGGAGGGGCTTTCTGCACAATCCGTTTCCAGGCTTTTTTTCCCAAGCTCATTCGTCTTAAGAAGGTAATAAATATTCAAAACAGACTTGCTTAGATTAACAGCTGTATTCTAACAGCTTCAGCACCTACAAAGCCAATGCTTCTGTGTATCCGCTAAGCCGTTGTCAGACTGCATTTCTTGTAACATTTAGGGTTTGTTTGGAAGGAGGTCTCAAGGCTACATTCTACAAAACACTCTGTACTGGCCAAGGGGGGAAAAAAGACAACTTGACCTAGAAAATCTTATCGTCTTCAAAGTTCCCTGATTCTGCTGTTATTTATTTAGCACTGTAAGCCCACCAGATCGATTTCCAAGTCATGGAGGGTTGTTTTTGTCTTCCAGAAAGGTCTCAAGCAAGCCTCCAAGTTTGAACACGCTAATATTTTCAGACATAGTCCTGTCAGCACCAGTGATTTCAGCTGTGTTCCCAGCTAACTCACTGGTGGGCTTCTTGGGGTTGTATTTAGAGATGAAAATGTCACACGGTGCTCTCTGTAGCTTGGCACAATATCAAAGGTTGCCTCCGATGTTAAACAGAATCTGGATCTTTCTGCATAGATCACAGTTATCTTGGCTTTATGTATTGAAGAGCCCTTGATAAACCAGTGGGAAAAATATATTTAGTATGTGAGAAGTCATGTGTCCACCCCTAAAGGTACAGACCGCTGGAAGCCAGGCTCAAGTAATTTATTTATGCCTCAGTCTTTCCTGTCTCAAAAATTGTCTTCCCCCTGCTTTTGACTTTGTTTTGCAAACGCAGCTCCTGACCTCGGGACTTTTGGAAGTTCGGGTGATACCAGCAATCCTGGCACCCTCCTGTAGCCACAGGCAGGTGACAAGGTCGGGTGTGTTTGAGCTTAGGTTTCTGGCAGCGGGACCATTTTGTTGATTCCTTGTGAGCGGCTTCCACCCTGTGAGCGGCATGGTGCATACCCACTTATTTGTACCTGTGCAGCACAGGGAGCAAAAGGCGCTGGATCCAGCTCACCCAGGGCTCATCCTTCAAATCCCAGGAGATTTCCCCAGCCTTAGGCCGGGGCTGGCTGGAAGCAGCCATTCTCCCACCACTGCCCTCACACCCACATGGTCTGGAGCTAGGATCCTTCTCCTCCTTCACAAGTTAACAAATTGGCCGTTGCCTGAGAGCGGATAATTTCTTCTTAATGGTAGCCATTTCTCAGCACGTACTTTGGCTGCCAGCTTTTGAAGGTAATTGCATTGTTATTTAGGAAAGTCAAAGGTGCATTCTTCCAGAGAGGCTCTGGCTGCGAGCAGGCATGTGGAGGGCTGGCCAGGAGACGGCTTTGCGTGCTCTTGTTACAGCGAGGTGTCACTGCGGGCAGCCAAAAGACAGGGATGGATGTACATCTCCCTCCCCACTCCCTGCTCTTTTCCTTCCCAGAGGAGAATCAGTAAGAAGCCATTTACTGCAAAATAAAGATGGACATTCCAGTGCTGAAAACACACAACGTAAAACGTTCCTTTTTCTGGTAAGAAAGTGATGTCACAAATGACCTTATTAAAAAAAGGTAAAATGCTTGTTTACTTAAAGCACTTGTTCAAAGAGAGCAAGGAAAAATGTGGCTTTAGGATATTTTTCTTTCTCCTTTCTCTTTCCTCCTAAATGAAATTGAAATACAGTTTCACATTTGCAAGGCCCAATGCCCTTTCTGCCAAGAAATCCATTGACAGTCCAATCAACAGACATGTTCTGGTTACAGGAATCAGGCATCAGTCAAACGCTTGAAAGCCAGATCCAGCAAATGCAGCAGATAATAGTATTGAAAACAGCCGGTGGGGGAGATGAAAAAGTAATTGGAGTATAGGTAAGAGCTGGTATAAGCAGTATGGATCGGCATATTGCTGACACGAGGAAGGGAGGAGGCAGAGGGGGAGAGCTAATGAGAGGGGTAATTCTAATGATAGAAGTAGTTCAATGTGTCAGGCTTTTGTTTTTCAAGGGCTGAGAAAAGGATTTATTTGTGCAGAGGCAACTCAACCCGTGGGATTTATACACCACCTACACCACGAGTCCCTGCTAGCTTCCAGAGCTGGTTCAGCCCTGGGATTTTGCAGGGTAGATCTGTAGTAAAAGGCTACGTGGCCTCAATGGGGAGGACTGCGGGGTTGGACTGGCCGTGAAAGTGCTGGAGTGGATGTGGTGGTGGTTTGCAGGGGGGGGATCAGAGTGGGGTGAGCAGATTTAGCAGCATGGGAGAAGGGGTTTTGTGGCAGCCCCAGGCAGACTGGGCTACAAGCACCCCGGGGGGACTCATTACCGTGAGCAAAGCAGCACCGGTCTCTGCGTGCTCAGGAGCTGCATCACTAAACACAGTCATTTCAATCTCTGCAAGCCCTAAAATTTGCTGATTTCATCCCAAATGTAAAAATCTGGAGAAGACAGGAGTGAAAATGAACAGAATAGAATCTGATTGTATGGACTATATTTCCTAATTTATTCCAGAGCCCTTGCTAGTAAAATACCCAGCCTCTGATTAGAGCGGTGAGCGCAAGAGAATTACTCACTTCCTATGGGTAACATGACGAGCAAATTACCTGAATTTCTTGTAAATCTGTAATCCTCTTTTGGGACTCGGCACTATGGAAATTGCAGAAAGGGGCTGTTGATCTCAGACACTGCGGTATGTATTCCCTCATACTGAGGCTTGGGTGGGTTCATGCTTCAAACATCACCCTGCCCCATCTGGGTTATTTTTGCATCTCTAGATTCACCTTCTCTGTCCCACTGCCCCGAGCACTTGGCTCTGTTTTCTTGCCTGGCCCAGGACAGGCCATTTTCAGGAGCTGCTCCGTTGTGGGCTGTGCTGCATCGAAGGCAGCGCAGAGAAGAGGGCAGTGGGGTTGGCAGGGGGAGAATTGAACACTCTGTAAAGACGGCACAAAATATTCCAAAGTAATTCAGATCCGACTTGAGCAAGTGATAAATGAGAGCAGCATGGCAGTGACAGGTCAATCAAATATTTATAGAACTTCATCCATTAGCATTGCAGCAGCGGAAAAGAAGCAATGAAGTCAGGGTGCTCCTCCACCTGTAAGGGGCACGTGTACTGATCAGCTTCCCCAAAATCTTCAGGCATTTGTGCATCTTCTGTCTTGTCCTGGAGAGGGCTGGGACAGACAAGGTGGTGGAAAAGCTAAAAAGAGGTTGGGATTATGCAGCACCGTATTTTAGAAAAAATTCCTCTGATCTCCTTGGGTGGATTAATGTATTTGCATACTGGTGAAGAGATACTTGTACCAAAACGATGGGAAAGCTGAGTGGCATGTGTAGGTATAGACATATATGTGTGTACACAGTGGGAAAGGGCATCAGGTTTTGCAATTCTCTGGAAAAGCGGTTGCTACAATCAGTGAAATGCCAGAAAAGGTTAAACCACAACAGCCAAGAAACCTTACGGAGAGAGCAGAGTGGAATCAGAAAGCCTATTTTTAGGATCACATGACATGATTTGATTAATATTTTAGGAGGCAGTTATCATATGCTAAGAAACCGAAGGATTATTAGTAGCATCCTAATGTGCCTGCTTTCGGGGTTTTAAAAAGGGGAACCCATCCAAATTTCTCCCTCCTCACCTTTGATCAATCCCATCAGCCAGGGGTGCAGAGAAGTGACACAAGAATGCCCTGGAAGGTGCAAAGGGCTGTAGAAAAGGTATTCATTTGCTTTCAGCACTTAAATGAAAATGCCACGGTTCAGCCCGTGCTGAGGCAGAAAGCAGCAACACACTGCAGACACGTGCAGACAGAGCAGTGCTTAGCTGGGACCATCTCCGGGATGCTCCCAGACACCAGCCAAGCAAGGCAACAGCAAAATGGTGAGGAGAAGGACTACCTTGGTCTCCAAGTGGTTAAATAAATGCACAAGAAGGATTGCACTGAAGTCCCTCTGACCTGCTGATGAGATGTATGCAGCTGGTCACCTAAGCGTGCATCCGACATCCCTTCTCAGGGTTCCCAGGGCTGTTCCCATTTCCTCCAGCAATTTGGGCTTCGTTAAGTCTGGCCGACACATAAGTGCCAGCGCTTAACTGTGTGCTGGATCTGGGACTTGTGTGATGCCCTGTCTGATGCTATTCACCAAGAGCTGAATTCCTATGAATTCAGGAGGAATCTGGGAAGGGAAACGAGCTCTTTCTTCTTCATTCACTGATCTCCTGACAAAGTTTCATTCGTCTGGCCTGGGAGCAGTAGGGATGCTGTGTGTCGGAGGCAACCAGTCAGCCAGGGGGATGAGGCAGGGCCCAGCACTCGCCAACAGCCCATTTGCTGAAAATTGATGATCCAAAGTTGCATGGGGAATTTGTATGAATGGAAGAAAAGACAGCCAGTAATTGGGATCGGTGGGTGAAGTGTCAGCAAACAGAAGAAAGGGATACTTTGGTGACAGTGATAAATGCTACCAGCTTTTGGTCTCATCTGGAGGAGTGAATTGGAGCGAAGACTTTGTAAGAGAAGGAAGGAATAAAAAGACAGTGGCCTGATGGATGTTACGGCAGAAAAAGGCTCAGAAAACAAAAATTCAGCTGAGTGTTTTTTAGGGGGGTGATCAGAGGTGTGTCACAAGGGTCATGCCCCAAGGCTGAGAGGGCCATAATTTTTTACACCCCCAGGAATAAGCCAGCAGACTGGAAGGGGGTATATTGTACAGCCCCTCCATGCCTGCACTAGGTCACCTCTCAACCCACCCTCGTCCTCTGCTGGTGGAAAGCACCGTGGCTTAGCCCAGAGAGCTTCCCCACATTGCAGCACCCGAAGAGCAACCCCCTTCCCTAAGATTTCACTGCTCCAGTCCAACCCTGGCGATTCACAGGTTACCTCACCCTACACAGCCAGCCCCAAGCACCACCCTACCTTTCCCGGGCGTAGCAGCCTCGCAGCACCCACAGCGTCATGCTTGGTGGTACATGAAGTCACCGGGCACCCGTCCATGGAGACTGGGCTCACCCTGTGCTGGGCACCACGCCTGCAGCTGCAAAGCTGTTGGGAGCAGCCACGGGCTCTCCCAGTTGAGCAGCACTGATGTGAAAGGTCTGTGCCTTCGCCGGGGTGCAGAAACCCTGGGGGGGTCCCAGCTCGGCATCCAGGGCTGAGGGACAAGGCAGTCCCGCAAGCAGGGGCTCCCGGCAGGCGCTGGCACACTGACCGCTCAGGGCTGGTTTATTTTTGTCAGCCAGCCCTGCAGATATGACTCAGGGAGGAATTTGCCTACAAACCAAGTATGTGCGATAACAAGATGCCATTTCCACAGTCATTTCTCTGGCCCTCGCCGGCGTTTCAAAACACATCTCAAATGCAATTGGCACCTCTGCGCTGCCAATTTTAGCAACGTTTTGCTTTGGAGGAAGGACTGGAGCACAGAGGTGATTACCCCTCCCTTCCTGGCAGCTCCAGGAGTTGTGCTACTTGCAGGGAATGTCAGAGATGAACAGCATGTAAAAGATCTCCAGCAAACGCTCTTTCCCAGAGCACCAGGACGTGCCTCTGTCCTGCTTGTTTAGACTGTAGAAGATCTTTGCCTCTTACAAGAGAAAAGATCCTGGCTGAGGTAGCTCAGACATCCATCTAACATGCCCTGAGACAGTAGCACGAACGACAGTGAGAGGGACTGATTCTGCTGTCAGCAGCGCAGGCAGGCAGCCAGCAGTGTCAATGGGAGTCGATGTTTACTTCTGTTATGCTGCCTCGCATAGACACTGATAAATGTTATGAATTTTAAAAATTGAGATTCACATTAGTTTCCTTTAACTCATTTTAGATTTTCTGCTTAGCTTTATTAAGTGGCTTTTAAAAGCAGTTTAGCCTCTACGGCTCTCACTGCAACAGCCCTGCCTCCCAGCCTGTCTTATGCCAGGAATAAAACCAAGCCCTGGGTGCTTGCAGGGAAGGAGGAGGACACTGGGGATGGAGTGGTGCATCCGTAAGCTGAAGGTCCAGAGATATTTCTGCTCCCCTCAAATACAGGCAGAGGAATATTAATGCAGGCGGTTTGTTTTCTCTTTCCTGAAGGACCATAGAGATAGGCATGTCTAGGCACTTTCAGGCAACAAATCTTGGGCTGATCTCCTGCATATTAGTGTAAATCAGGAGTAGCCCCAGTGGGCTCCTGATTTTTTAAGGCCTGATCCAGCTTTCCCTGAAGTCAGTGAGAAGACGCCAGCTAATTGCTCACGGATTGATCTCTGGATGCCTTGCTGTAATATCTATGAGCTTCAGTAAAACAAGCCACATCTCCCCCATTCCATCCTAAACTCTGCCTGCCACCTGCCATTTCATTTTTCATGACACAATTATCATTTTTAATAATGCCACTGCATTTTCTTGGCTAAAGAGCCTCCGGAGACCCTGTCTGAAAGAAAAGCTTCCCCATCTCCTCTTCTCCATGCCTGCAGGTGTATCTGCATCATAGCAAGTCCTTCCTAAGCATCTCTTCAAAGACACTCACAGCTTCGTCTCCTCTAATCTAGATGCACTTTCGACATCGCTAAATAATTATGCGGTTACATAGTAAACTGGATGTGGGAGGTATGGAAGTGGCAAGTCTCTGTTCTGGTGGCTAAAAACACAGAAATACTGCTTATTGTGTGAGGCAGCAGAGCTCTCCCCACTTGCCTGGAAACTGAAGCAGGGGGAAAGCAGGCCCAGTACGGACAGAAGAATAATACTGATTTATGGGAGACAAACATCTGAGATAGAGATTTACTCCCTCTGGGTTTTTTTCCGAGAGATGACACCACACATCTGCAGGACTGGGACCAGGAGAGATAAAAGCTACAAGGAATCGAAGGGGACCAAGTGCTCTGGGGTGGGGATGTACCGTCAGGGACACAACTCTCTTCCCCTACTGGCATTGCATTTTTTTACCACTGATTATAACAGGGGGGGAGAGATGGAAAACACATGTGATTCCCTGTCCTTGGGGTTGTGGCCTGGGGGAAGTTGATGCTGTCTAATCTAATAAGGATGCGGTGCAGCTTGGATCATTTGGGCTCTTGTCTGATCCTTTGGGAGTCTTGTCTAAATGAAAAGTACAGAGAGGAATTTAAAGTCCCCTAAAAAACAAACAAACCCAACCAAAAAAACACTCAGCTGATTTTTCTGCTTTCTTTTGAATGGCGACTGACTTTACATCAGGGCTCTCTTCTGCCACTTTGGGGGGAGATTGCCCAGCAGCAATGTGAGAGAACTAAGCTGCTGCCTTTCCACTGGGGCAGGCTCTGCTCTGGGGGGTGAGGCAGGAGCTGGTCCAGGGGTGACAACAGTGGGGATCAGCAGAGAAGGCTGACAGCAGGTTTGCAGCAGACAGATTCCCTCTCCATGCTGGAGCCATGCAATGGCTGATTCAGCACGTTGAAGAAATCCTCTCAACCCGTTATGTGCACATTGTTCCTGGTGCAGCGTCACACAGGGATGTGACAGCGCTGTGACATCCACTCCCTTTAAATGAAACCAGGCCTAGCAAGGAGCAGAACTGCCCAAAGCTGGACAGTGTCCCAAGAGCCATGCTAGGTGCAGCCATGCCAGCCTTCACCCTGCTTACTACCTCCCGCTGAGCACCGTGTTTCCTCAGAGCCTGTGTCTCTTGGGATAGGACAAGAGAAGAGTGTTGACTGCAAATGTGAACTGACATGCCAGACAGCAGTGGCAGGTGAGAAATGGATATATTACATCCCAAGATGATGCATCTTCCCATTCAAATCAACTCGCCAGCACAGACAGCCCCAGATCTGCAGAGAACACTATTTAGATGGGGGATTTTATTCAGATGGCATCCGAAACTTATTTTTTCTTGAATTTAATTTTAATTAATTGTGCTGCCAAGGGTGAGCTGAAATGGCCTCTGTTTTTCATTTTTTCTCCCCAGAGTGGATGTCCTTAAACTCCTTCCTATAATGATATGGTTGTAGCTTGCAAAAAGCCAGTCTGGATTTATTATTCTGCATCTTCCCTTGTCCCTTCTAATCCTAGAGAGAACATTGCAATGACTGCTGGTTAGAAAATTAGTTAAGTGAACTGTATACTGTATTCTCTTTTTGTATCGCTCCTTATTAGGGAGAAAAGATAATATAGCTCCCTCTCTCCCCTCCGCTCACCGTGCATTTCATCTAGAGCTCATGTAGGGAGCATTTAACTGACTACTGCAGCCTGCTTGCAAAATGACGCACATCTCAAAGCCCTTAGGATAACTCTCAACTTTTGGTGCAAAGCACAGCAAGTAGTATCACACATGTGGAGAAAGATGGTGGCGAGATTTGCTACCAACGCATGGGTGGTAAGGGAACAAGCCTGTCGGGATCCCTTCTGCACTAGACAAGCAGCAGTCTGTAACCTGTCTCGTAGGTCTTTCAGGTGTTTGCAAAGCAGTGCTGCAGGTTCCCTTTGGGCCCACATGGTTGGACTCCTCCAGCTGAACATGCTCAGTTTGGTAGGTCCCAAAGCAGAGTAGTGCCACAGCAGTGAGCTGACCCCTGTAGATAGCCCGCATATTCAAGAAAACACTAAAGAAAAGGTGCTTTCCACCAGCTGCAGCCTGGCAGTATGATTCTTGTCATCAGGAGAGTGCTCACCATGGAGGCCTCCTCCTCCGGGTGGTCCATGCCTGGCATTTGGAGATCAAAAACACGGGAGGACTGCAAACAGGGCCTCTTTAGCACAGTATGGACAAGACACCCTATAGCCTGGTTAAAAATATTGTCAAAATTAAACTGAATCTGTAGCAGGTAGAAAGTCAGAAATGTCCTTGTAAAACGTTATTGCTATACAGTTAATAGTAGATTTTGCTTCTCCATATGGACCAGTTAAAGGACGGAATTTTCCCGAACTGAGTCAATTTATTGCACAAGGGCCGTTTTAAAAGAATATCTGACAAAGGGATAGATGAGCCTGTTATGAGAATAAACTCCCAGAGAACTAAATGGACAGCCTCAAGGAAGGCCAACCTGATAAGAATAGAGAGCTATTAAACGAAGATACTCTTTGTGCTCCAAATCCAAATATATCTCATGCAAGAGCAGAGCTTTCTAAAACAAATCCCTGTGACAGATGAAGGATTTAGGCACAGCCAGGTTGTCTGTTTAATGAATTCCCTGCATTTACCCCACTGAGGGAGGAGGACCCAAACACTGCTGTTCAGAACCTTTTTCATGTGGATTAGAGCATCCACAAATGACAGAAGACTAATTTTGCCTTGTTACACCCCTTCACAGCTCCTCTGTCCTACTTTTTACTTTTAAAGGAATGAGTAATTCAAAAAACCTCCAATATTTATGGATGCTCTGGTTCTTTTAGTCTCACTGACTATATGTGAGCCATGAGCCTAATTACATATTTTAGACGTATATGTAATTCTTTGAATGTATCAGGAAAACCTTGACTTGGAGATGAGGAAGATAGCTCAAAATGAAGTTATACGCCCTTTCCTGTACCAGGCCACATCCTATCCCACAGGGACCTTTTAATCTGGAGATCCAGCCCCTTTCTGGTTCACTCCTGTGTTAAGCCTGGCCTGTTGACAGGATCTTTATGAACTGGTGGAAAAAGAAGGCTCAGTGGATTATCTGATACACCAGGGAAAAAAAGGAAAGTACAGATCAGTCCAAGAGGATGCCATTTGGACTGCACAGGGTGTCAGCCACCTTTCAGAGTAGGTAACAAGCTGAAATCCCATGTGCAATGCAATTTTCAGTCATTTCTGTCTTTGATTTTTTTTTTTGAAAGCGGATATTGAAGCACTGCACGTGGAGCATTTCACAGCTGACCTCTGCTCACAATAAATACCTGGCCTGATGGCTTAACCCCAAGCAGTTTGTAAGGAACAAGAGTCAGAAGCATTTTTAAGGTTTTATTTAATGAACGGATCCACCTGACAGTTGAAAGGGAAGCCCTTTTATCTTAAAAAAAAAATGAAGCCCTCTATGCCTCTGTCTCTAGAAGCAGCCATGTGTTTGTACCCAGCCTTGCTCCCTGCTCTGTCCCTCTGGCCTGGCTGGGCAGAAGACACTCCAAAGAGAGTGATGTGGCCTGACAGCCATAACAAACACTGAAGTCTCAAATGAAAAACTCTCCATGTGTACCCAGTATCGTGCAGCCCAGACTTCCACAGCAATTTCTGTTACAAACAGATGCTCTTCAACTCATCACCCTACAGCTGCAGGAGACTGACGTCCCACCATGAGTGGCTTCCCCAAGGAGCTGGCAGGAGTGAATTATGATCTTACTGCTTGCTGGCTACCAAATTCCTGCCCCCCAGGGACTATACCTCATGCAGTGACTGCCTGGAAGGAGACAAACTGCTCCAGAAGGGTTAGGTTTCCCTCAGTTCCTATGTCCTATAAGCTCTCTGCAGATCTCTCTGATAGATCCTTATGTCTTAACTGTCTTTAAATGCCTATTTTTGGCACCTGAGTCTCTCCCCAAGAATCAACAGTGAATAAATGAATCTCCCCTTAGGATTCACAGAGGCAAAATGCATTGGGGAACCTACTGGGCTAAGTCCAGATCCATCTCAGATTTGCCTTAGGAGCCAATCTAAGCTGTCTGTCTTCATCCTTGACCTTGTTTCCTTTCCCTTGGCACTTAGCAATCCTCTTTCCGAGACTAAATCGCGCAAGAGATGCCGGGACTAGGTGTTAGCAACCATCCAAGTGAAGAGTTACTTTAAATCCAGACTGACTTTCTGACTTCTCCTGCTCTCCTGAGCCACCAGCTATGGAAATTTTTCATCTCTGATAAAGCAGATTAGCTACTGGAAATGTCAGAGAGAGGCTACAGATGGCTGCACTGTGGGGAAATATTTCCTTGCTAGCCCTGGAAGCCACTGAACACCGGACCCCTAGAGAGATGCTCCACAGTCCATTGCATAAAGTGACTTGGCCTGTGAGGCTGTTAATGCAGAAACACCCCAACGTGCTCTGTTCAGTGAAGTTCGCTAACAGCAGCGAGTCAAACCTACAGACAGCTTTGTGGAACGGAGGCGGGGCGGGTTTTTTTCTTTTTCCTACTTCCATTTCTTTCTTCTTTAATTTTGGTAATGGATCAGAATCAAATGAACAACATCTGGCAATTAGCACATCCCTTGCCTGGCTCCGATCTGCCACTAAGTTCTGAGTGTTTGCCTTTTTATTTTTAAATGGGTGGCTGTCAGAGAGAATTAAATGGTGCCTAAAGAAGCACACAGACATTATAATTAAAGGCACGCCAACCTTGACAGGTAGCTGGGAGTGGAGTTCAGAATTTCAACTTTTCATGGGAAAGGGGGCCGTTGGCACACACATGTACTCTTAAACTCCGCGTGTTTCCCTCAGCTGATCAATCCCCAGGTGCTTTTTATACACCCGTACTTGCAATTAATTGTCTCTTTGTCTGCTCCATTTCAGCAGCCATCTAGCCCAGTATTGCAAAAAGAAGCATAACTTAAGTCTAGGAATAAAACTGGAATCCATTAGCTGTGATTGCATGTGCTTCTGTGGGGCTTTCCTGTTAACAAGGATAGAAATGATTTAATGGAAAACAGAACAGGGAGCATAAACCTGCTGGCGCACGGAGCATCCTGAAACCATGTAGTCTGTAATCCGAGGCAAGTGCCTTCTCGCTAGGAATGAAATGCCTGGTGCTCTGGGCACTTTCCTGACAGGGCATATTATTATAATCGTAGTAGCAATCATGGTCTTCCCCCAACTCTGTGATTTCTCATTCCGCTCCTTCTAATTCAAACAGGGCCAAATCTTCCTCCTTTCAGTATTGACCCATCCAACTCACAAGCTCAGCTGACTCTTTTAGGGAATAAAGGGAGCACAGAAACCGGGTTCATCTGCTGCCTGCTCAGCTTTGACCCCAGTGCTGAATAGAGGACAAATATTGCATTAATGGGATCCAGCCTGGCTTCACACCCTTGTTCAGAGGATTTCAGGCTCTGAGGTTGCCAGTCCAGAATCTTTCCTGTCGTTGGCTGTAATTGAAGTGGCAGACACTGGTCCCCTCTCAGTCTTAGGGCTGGTTCTAGCCTTACAGAGGTGGGCAGAGCTGCATTGCTGATGGAAAGGGCCGTGCTGCCGTGCAGTTTCTGTGCTATCACACAACTGCCAGTTTGGATATTACACCAGGCAGCACCAGCTTGGACAGTGCAGCCTTCCCACATCTTGCCTTCTAAACCCACACCTGCCACAGCCTTTGGCCACACCTGCTGCCTGTAGGTTTAAGTTGGCCAACATTTTTACCAGATTTAACAGCCACACCATCCCATCTGGCATAACTTCAGTAAGGCAATGCTGACAATCTGGCTCTTAAGTTTTCAAGCAAAGATTGAAACAAACTCACTCCACTGATCCTTGCATTACCTTCACAGTCCTTGCTTTGCTGACTCAGCTTCCTGAGATCAGCCTCTCCCATTAACATTTAACAACAACCTCATGAATGTGCTTCCAGCTGCCCGTTGAACCACTCTGGAAACCTAAGATGGATTTCGTGCAACTTCAGTTAGTATCCTAGGGAAGGAAGCAGAGAAAAGGAGTTAGGAGGGAAAGGAGGAGTAACACAAGCATAGTAAATCAACCATAAGGCCAACGATCGCTTGAAGTTGACTACACAATCCTCTGCTTGCAATGCTTTAGCACTGAACAGCCTCATCTGAGAAAAGCAAGGAATCATCCTTCGCCCTTGTGCTTCCATCCCTTGTGCCTCCTCCCTGCTGCAAGGAGGAGCTGGGATGTCCTCCTGGTCCAGCTCACCTGACACACCAACATGTGGATACAGGATGAACCTGGGGCAGTCAGGAGGCTGTGGCAGATGATAGTTTTGCTGCTTGTAATGGGTTGAGATAGCACCACTGAGGACTCAAAGCCAGGCTATTCAGTGGGACTGTGTTAGGGAATAAGCTCCCTCCCCGTCTCCTTGCTGTTAAAATGGCTGTAGATGAAAAATGACTCAAGGAAAGTAAATCGGGGGGGGTGGGGGGGTGGGGTGGGAAACACCAGAGGAATAGTACTTCTCTCTCTGTCCCACACCTTGTAGCTTCTTCCCACCCTACTCCCAACCTTTCTCACTCAACTTCCGATATCTATCTCTTTCTTTTCACCCCCTCCTTCCCCTGCTCTCCTCCTCAATCCCTCTCCCTGTCTCTGATGGATGGAACCATTAGTGGAATCACTGTAAATAATGTGTAAAGTTAGAAGTTACAACAAGGTATCTCATTAAAGCCGCTTCACTCATCTTACTTCCCAATTAATGTTTAAGGCTTCGCTGGAATGCGGTGACAATATGTCACAGCATATCATTGTGGCAGGCGACAGGAAGTTAATAACCCACTGGCCCTTAAAGGAGCCTTTAATGTCAGCTGCAGAGGAGTAAATAACATTGCTCCCCCGCCCCCGCCCTTCTTTTTCTTTTTCCTCTTTTAATTCACTGCAAGAATGAAAGAGTTTTGTTCTGAAATAACATCATTATCTCATAAAGCCGTCTTCCCACAGAGGCAGAGCACAAAAGGTGTCGCCCAAGGGACTCTGGGATTTTCAGCAGCATGACAAAGTTGCTCCAACTCCCCACCCCAAAAATTTGGGAATTCCTAGAATGTTTGGCTTCAGCACTCTTTCTGCTTCCACTTGGGACACCTTTCCTTCTTTTATTAAAGAAATTCCCTCATCCATCTTTTCTTAATATTAATTTCTACCCCCTTCCCACACCTGCAAGCCCCTAAACACAACTTCACAGCATCAGTGTAGTCAAGTTTCCATTCATGTGTAACAGTTTTATCTAACTTTATTGAAACTTTCTTCCTCTGGCATTGCTGCTTTCGAAGGGACAAGTCATCTTTGCCTTTCATTCCTCTAAGTACATGTTCACTTTGAGGGCGATCACTGCTCTTTACCCTCCTGTTGCCATGTGATGGGGCTTGAGACTTTCTGGACATCAACCACCACAGACTCCAGACCGGGAACAATCCCAAATGGCTCCACTGGAGTCAAGGAAACTGCTCTGGTTCAGCCCAGAGCTGCCAAAACAGGAACTGAGCTCCTGATTTCAGAAGACATGGTGTGACATGAGTGTCACTAGCCTGATCCCCTCTGGGGATGTAAAGATCCATTAATCATATTGTGATACAACATAAATGACCCATTATTGGAAAACCATTTTGTAGATATATTTCTCCCATGAAGAGGGAGAACAAACACCATACACATATAACATTTCTTTTTTAAAAATTACAGGAAAACATCTAGGGCTTGGGGAATGAATCCCACAAGCTCTCTGCTCAGCTCAGCCACAGACCCAATACGTCATATCAGGCAAATCATGCATGAATTTCTCATGGCCTTGATTTCATCCTCTACAGTAGGTCTAAAAATGTTTGCTCTCCACACCTGGGTTATTGCTTTAGTGTTTGGAAAGGTCTTTCAAATTTCAGTCTAAACAGTTAAGTGTTGTGACTATATAAATACTTATTCTACTTATTGTACAAGAGACATTACAAATGTCCCTAGACTTCTGTTCTAATAATAGGAAAATTCAAGAGCAGGTTCCCAGCAATGAGATTAACTGTTATTGCAAAAAGGTCCCAAAGGAATAGTCAATGTTGGTTCTTTCAGAGCATTTAAAATTTCACTAGTTCCAAAATTTTAGAAGGCACTGTTCTCCTCCAAGAGAATAGGGATGGCCAACTAAGCTGTGTTGCATCATCATGTCAGCCTGAATGGGCCATAATACATACTGTGCAGCACAGAAAATGGAGTTCAGGAGAGAGCCACAAGTATGAGATGACCATGAACCCCAAAGAGGTGCAGGCAGTAGCAGGATGATCACATAGCCGAGTCTTAAAGCAGCCAAAGTTTGGTCCGTGCGGTCCTGAAGACAGACTTCAGCACCTCAGATTAGAAACCACAAACTGAATGGAAGTAGACGGAGTTTAGTGTCCCATGGGAGTCCCCAGTAAGGTGGGAACTAAGAGAGGCTTGTCTTGTGGGAAGCATGGGTAGGGTGAGGTCTGCCACAAGCCGAGGGTCTAGCATGCTGTCTGCAGCCCTGTCTGCATCTAGACCTTTGTCCCTCCACCTCGTGGGGGCCATCCATAGAGGTGACTAATTCAACCACCTGGTTCCGCCTCCCCACGCTGCTGGAAGTTTAAGGAATTGGAAGTTCACACAGTGCTTTGAGATCCTCAGCAAAAGGCACTGCAGAAATGCAAATGTGCCCAGTTCCTCAACCCTCTTGTCTAGCTCAAATACATTATTGATTTGCTCATTTACCAGGGGCCACTTGTCAAAAGTATAACAGCATTAGCAGCACTTGACGTAATAGGGGAATGGAGAGGTCTGTGATTAAGTTCAGACAGCCTTGTTTGACTTAGTTAATTGGTTAAATATATTCAGTTACATGTGATGCTTCAGAATTTCGGCTCAAATAAGGTATAATATTAATTTTAATTAAAGCTCAACAGAGTTGGCCAAATATTTCTATTTTCTGAATATTTTTCTTAATCATATAATTCATATTCTGCTATAACAGGGATTCTAGTAGCAATGAAGGCCTGGAACATTTTGTCTGACCATGAAAAGTTGAAAGAAGAACCAGATAGGCTAACATCGAGGAGAAGTGAATTTATCAAAACCTTTCTAAGCTGAAGAGAAAATTAGGTGGAACAAGGAAAAATTTGCCTCTGCCTCAAGATAGGATTAACTTACATCTTTCCTTATAGATGTTTTTCTGCCATTTCTTAAAAGTCTAAGATTCTTATGAAAGCTGTAACTGCAAGAAGTTACACCTCCTCCTAAGTTTGCCAAGGAGCCTTCATGTTGGCTGTCAACCCTAGGCAATCCCTGATCATTAGGCGGTGTTTCCTTTCTGCATCCATCACGACAGGGAGGGCAAATAGCATCCTACGGGTTACCTTAGCCAAGGGTCCCAAAAAGTGGGGACTCTTACTGTTGATCCCTGAATATTTCCAGAGACAGAACTCTTTTAGTTTCCTGCTTAAGGACACTCCCATAGGAAGCTGAACCCCATCTCCTTCATCTCAGCATTTTTCTGGGGAGGGAATATTTGTGCCAGGAACATGCTCACATGAAAGTCAGATTTGCAAAGAGATGTTCCAGGTGGCCAAGAAAGTCCCCTTAGCTCTTTCCTGGAGAGGCTTCAGTCTGGCTTGCCCAGCTGCTGTCATCCTCGGGCCATAAAGATCTCCATACAAAGCATATCCACAGTTACATGAGGCATGTGCAAGCTCCAGTAACACCACCAGACTGGTGTAACTGGAGCAAACTCACCTGACCTCTACAGCATAGCAAGGTGTCCAGCAGGTGTTCAAAAGGGGGAGGTGGCTACCTCCGATGTACTACATTGACATAATAATTACAAGAGTCGGTATTGCCTTCTTAATGACAGCAATTGAAAGTGCAAATACAGCCACAGTACATTAAAAATAGCCCACTGCTCCCGTGAAGCAGCAGCTGCATCTGAGGACTTTTCCCAGTACAGAGCTCTCAGGACCACCCCCCTGGCTTTCCTGCCAACTCTCCACCCCTCTGCTTTGCATTTCCATTATTTTTCCTTCTCTCTCTTTAAATACAGACTCAAAGATCTGAAAGAAGAAAGATAGAAGGCAACTCTCATGCTGCTTACAGACCATAGTCTGGATTTCTTTACATTACACACACAGACGGTCAATTAAAAAGATGTGATATTTTTCTTTTGCAGTGTTGGGATCCAGCTCTGCAAGCCTTTAATTATTTGTATAAGTGGATCCAGGACTGGGACAGGGTGGAAACAGCATCTATTCTTTCAGCTGATCTGTCCCTGAGAGCATCCAGCTCAGGTATTTCGGGCCCATTAATAAGAAATAACCCCTTTGCATGTTTTTCCTAGTGCTCTCTGCTGCAAGACCATTAAGGTTCTCATCTCCTGACTTCCACAGGACCTAAAAGCACATATATAAGCATTTTGTTGAACAAGGGCCCCAGCTGGGCCCAGTGATCACATCTTATCTAAAAAGTGAATTCATAAATCTTCTTTAGATCATCTGTACATGGTAAATGATGTCCCTGACATGGCTGGTAAACCTCAGCACCAATTTCTGCTGGTTCACTTCTGACTGTATTTAATGACACGTCCTACTCTGACTTTTTATTACCTGTTGATTTTACATCTTCCCCTTAGAAACAACACAGAGGGGTGCCTGTAGTGGAAGGTGCAGTGGCCCGTTTCTTCCCAGGGCTCTGGCAGGAATGCTCTAAGTCTAAAAGAAATGGCTTTTGCCCAGCTTTGAGGTGAAATGCTCTCCCTGCTCAAATCTTCTCCTAATCCACACTGGACATCAGAGTGGTGGATGAATGGGCAGCCTCCAACATCAAACAGAGGAGACAAAACCCAAATCCTGTGCATTGTGTTAAGGATTCATGGAAACCTGACGCCTGGGCGGAGGGAGGGTTAGCAGAATCACACAGTTAGTGGCATTTAAGAAGTACAGCAATGGGATAATGCATAAAAGGCTACAAACAGGTTGTGATCCACTGTGCAGCAGCCCAAAGGAAGAAGCCTGACATCTCACTCTTGTTCGGGGTGTCAGAGAAACCAGAGTTATGTTCTCAGGGGAGTCAGTCTTGGGGCCAGAACAGAGTGAGATATAATTATGGAATAATGCGTGTTCTTTTCCTACCACTCCCCCCCCTTTCTAAATTAGCTGTCATGTCACTAAAAACGTTTCTGTGTTCCACAATCAGTCCACTTAACTGTAACAAAGCAGCGCAGATCTATCAAACTCACAATGAGCTCCGCTAATGACCGCTGAAATTATCAAATCAGTCCTGCTTCCCAACACCCTGGCCTTACCTCCGTGCCTCTCGTCAATCATCGCTCTGCTTGTGGCCCTGCTCAGGGGGGAAAGGATGGTGTTGGAGGCTGCATCCAGCACCCGGCACGTCGTCGCTTTGCTGTGCAAAACTGTTCTTCTGGATGCAAAGTGTTGAGGTTGTTGGGTTTATGCTTTTTTTTTTACTGCAAGAGGGCTGCTGGATGCTGGGCAGGGCTCTAGGCAGTCACTGGAGGCACTGAAGGGAAAGCAGCAGAGCTACAGCCAGCAATAAAATACCAGCAGAGTACATTGTTCCTGGTCCCTGATTATGCATTTAACTGCATTGCTAAGCACATCTTTTTTTTTCTCCTTTTTTTTTTTTTTGGTAACCGCTCCTCGGAAGTGCAATCTCGCTGCTATTCAGATACAATGTGGCTTCTATTCTCTCTCACAGTTTTAATTATGTGTCCGCCACTGCTCCTTCTCCAAGCTGGCGGGCTCTGAGATTCATAATTTCAGCCTGACACCATAGTAACCACTTAGTTTGATTCAAGACTCTAATGTCATCACTGGCTGGTCTTGAATAGAGCAGGGAGAGAGGGTGTAATTTGAAGGCAGCATCACATAGAAACTGCAATTATTTCTCCCTTTTGGAGGGAAATGTAAACAAAAGGTCATCGCTGGTCAGTGCTCTTCATTTCCATCCTTGCACACTGACAAGCTGACTTTTTTGTTTATTATTTATTTCCTCACCCACCCACATGCCTCCACACCAACATCAGGAGCAGCAGCCAGTGCTAGCTATCACCCCTCTGCAGGGATGTGACTGCACCGCTGGGGGAACTCCTCTGGTATTTGAAAATGGCCCCAGACAGCTTTGAAAACCCCTCTGAGGTACCATGAAGAGACCGGAGGGGACTGTCTCTGTCGGGGCATGCAGCCGCTACAGCCCTCCGCAGCCAGACGCTGCAGCAGCCAGCACACACCAGTGACAGGCAACCCTGGCTCCTGCTGTCCTCGTGAGAAAGGGACTTGATTCAAATTCTTTTTGCTTTCTCTCATGCAGATCCTACATAGAATTTCTTACGTCATTGCCCTTAAGATAAATATGTGAGTCTCTCCTCTGGAGATCAGACCCCATGACTCCAGAAACGAGCCTCTAGCCCCCAAGAGCCACCCTGTCTTCTGTCAGCTCAGACGGATGCCTCAGGGTCACACAGGCTCGTAGGGAAAGAGCTGCTGGGCAGCAGTGCCACAGTCCAAGATACCAGCCCAAGGTCCGTGGACACAACCTTTACCCGATCCCACTGGGAAAGGCAGAGACACATGAGACGAATATCAGCAAGACGGATGAATGTGTACACACAGTGAAATGCAATTCACCCGGCAGCATTTGCTGCAAATCCAGCTGCACTAAACGAAGCTCTCCTGCTTTCCCCCAATGGCTCGGTGATAGAAAGGAGTTAAGTGAAAATAAATGCTCATATCAAATCACAGGTATTGATTTTCTGAGCTAGTAAATGAAGGCGCTTTATCTCCGATGGGAGATTGAATGACTGTGTGCCACGCTTTGCTCCATTTTCATAAAAAGGAAGGCATGGTGGAATTATTTTACCTGGCTTCTCAATGACAAGAGGTATCAATCAGGAAAAATGCCATGATGACGGTGGAGCCATCGAGGATCGACAATGGAATAACGAGCCTGGGAAGCCACTCTTGGACATCGGCTCGTCCTTCCGCAAACATGGCAGAGTCTTTCATGGGTCTCTGTCATCCCTTTCTCTCGCCAGGTGATGGGGACAGGCAGTAGGAACCTGTTCTCCACATTTTTTGCTGTGCTTTGCTAGATGTTAAGCTTACATCTAAATCATTTAATTCTACAGGTTGGTTTAAGATGAGAACAAGGGTTTCACTGCTACTTATGCCCATTTTGAGCTCTAATGAGTTCTGAGCAGGATGTGATATTGAAATTATAGGTACATTACATTTAATAATCTGCAGAAAGCCTTAAAGGGAGCTGTCCATGGCCTTGAGGAGTAGTTTAGAAAATCAAGGATGACTGATGCAAAGTAATTCATGTAGACAGAGTGAAGTCACACTCACAAAGGTCCTTTTGGAAACACAACCTCTTTTTGACCAGGTTCATCATGCAGGCATGCTTTGAAGTGAAAAAGCTAAATTTCTGCATCTGAGATCTACAGATCTATGTCCAAACCTTCCATCTTATGTGGCAGGTTCCCATCTTACCAGGCACTTTTCTGGCACTAGCAGTCCATCTCTGCAGCCCCTCTACCCATTTCACTATGCAGTCAGCCCCAATCTATTTTGCTGCTGACATTTTTCAAATATATATATATATATAAATATATAAAAATAGGTGCAAAGAGGCAAGTCATTAAAAAGCAGGCCCCATGCCATTGCAGCAGAACATGGATTCTTTTGGTATAAAACTGTGCTGCTAACCACATTTTCACTCCATGCCTTTCATGGTCCTGCACACCAAGACAGATCAGAGAGGATCCAGTTTAACTCACCAACAGGAAGAAATGAAATGGCAGGTGCATTTCAGCCAGGAGTGACTTTTGCATGGATGAGGGACGATCAGGAGACACTCATGTTCCTGACTTAGATCCTGGCTACTTTTTATATCCGCACAGTCCTAAGTGGGGACCCAAGCCCTGAATCACAGTTTCCAGAGGCACAACCACTGATCTTAAACTTTGAGGCTTCTCTGTGTTGACATAAAGAGGCTTGGGATGCTATTCAGATCTGGTTCAAGAGAGGCTTTACCATGTTGACATGGCCTGAGGCTATTGCCCTGTCCACCCCTAGCCTGACAATTTCTACTGAAGTCTGAGGGAGTCAAGCTTATTTGTCCCAGCACTGACATGCAGTGAAAGAACAGACTGGCTGTTTTCACTGTATGAAGGTTAATAAGAGGAGAGGATACATGGAGGACAATAAGAGAGAAATTTTGCTCTTGATTGTTAATGGTTGAATCTGAGAGGTGGGAAGTGGCAGTATGTGTCTTAAGAAGCAAAAATGTTCACTTTGCTGGGAAGAAAACCTACAACGTATGGAAAGCATATCAGACACTGCCCCCATCAGCCCTTATTCCATCAGATATTGAACATGGCTCTGTAGGGGAATGCTGTCTTCCTGTCAGGTTCCCAAAGTGGTCTTTGCTGTGCGGTTGCAAAGCAGCTCAGTGATGATAAGAGAAATAGTTTTGTGACAGCATCCTTTGAAATTTACTTTATTATTTCTTGGTTATTGTAGAGCTCTTCTCAAGGTGGTATGTGAGCATCTTCCAGGATCTCAGATCTGCTCAGGGAGGCGGGCACTTGAAATAAATAAATGGAACAAAGCACTCTTTTGTAGATCTCGATTGAAGCAGTCGAGTCACTTTTGTCAGAGCCATGGGGCAAATAGGTGAGATTTCCTTTTTATTCCCAGTGGGAGGGTTGAACATAAAGCGTTATCATTCTGTTTTGGTAGGATTTCGATTTTCATGATGACAATCATTTTACGCCACCAAGATTTGTTAGCCTTACTTTGTGCCTGGTGTGGTTTTTTTTGTCAAGGAGGAAGAGGACAGGTTACTTTTTATTATTATCCCCCCACCCACCTGTCTGAGGCATCTTTTTCAATAATCTTCCTACTGCAACAAGCAGAAACATCGCCCTGTACAACCTCTCCATAGAGTGTGAACATCAATCCTTTCTTATTAAGCTGAAGCTAAAATGCTCATAGACAAACTGTTAAAAAGAAGAAAGCATCCACGCTGTGGTGGAAAAGGTAAAATGCAGTAATTGTCCAAACCTTTCAAGAAAGAATGTCTCAGTAGGGAGGGGAGGACCTTTTTCCTTTCTGTGGCAGATTGCCAGAAGACTCCAGGAAACCTCACTTCACCAATATATATTTATTTTTAGGCACAAAATCACCTTTATTGCCCTTGATTCCTGCAAATTTGTTCCAAAGACAGAGAGGGGAAGCAAATATCTTTCCCTGTCCAGCTTCCTGCTATCCCTATCTCACATTGCTGATCTTTTTTGAGTGCTTTCTGATTTATCTGCAGTCTCCCAAAGGAAAAAAGGCACTCTCTGTCATGTCTACACAGCAACAAGAGAGAGAACTGGAGCATGCAGACATATAGGGTGGATTAATCTGACTAAATTCAGGCTTCTAAGTTTAAGCTAGTCACCCAAAGCTCCTTTCTTACAGTAGACAGGCATCTCATCAATATACAGTCAATGGAGCCAGAGCTGTAATTCATCTCATTCCGAAGTAGATACCTAAAGTAGGTCACATGAATCACACCCTTAAGAGCCTATTTCTCCCCATTGACTACAGAAGGATCCTAGCATGACTAAATCATTTGTAGATACTGAAACCAACGCTGACTGAAGCGACTTCTGTCCATTGCACAACGCCAATCCGTGCCTTTGAATGCTCGTGTCAGCAGCTCTTCTTCCCTGACCTCTCTGATGCTGTGGTTTTGCTGTTGCTGTTACTCATCCCAGGAAAGCAGGACAGGTTCAACTATGGAGACAGGGCTAAAGACACAGATCTCGCCAAGGAATCCTGAGGCAACCTAGGAGAGCACTGCAGGAAGGACAGAGCAATGTGGAGAAGTCATTGATACTTTTATCCCGATGTTGGACACAGCCCACCAGACAGCCCTGTGCAGGGCAGCATAGCTTTATGGATCAGTCCTCTAAAAGCATTTTTTTGCAATCAGAGATGACCAGACCTATGGAAGTCCTCACTCACCATCTTCACCATACTTGAAGTAACCAAGGGGCAGAAAAAGAAGATGACAACATGGTTAAATCACCATTATGTAGGAGCTTGGTCCTTTTTCTCTGCTATGCTGTATCTTTGTGACTTTTGGCAATTCACTGCCTCTGTGACTCCATTTCCCACATGCAGCACTGAAGTAATTGTCTCTTCCTTCCCCCTCCTCAGGTTTATTTCTTGGACCACAAGTTCTAGGTGATAGGGGATGAAAACATAAAACCATGGCCCAGTGAGCTGTTGATCTCTGGACTTGATACACAACTTTAGTCCAAATAGCAATAATCATAAGTGTCTAAGGGCTGGGGAAGCATTTGAGCTTGGTTGGGAATGTGAAATGGGTTGACTGGGTCATTTTGTTGGGGAAGAAGCCTTTACCTTTTTTTCTGCCAGGATGATTCTTTAAATGACCTTTAGGAAAAAAAAAAATAATCAAACTTAAGAAAGACAGCATAAAAACAGAGCTCTGAAAGGCACACCAGCCTGCTCAGGTCTAACGAGAAGACTTCCAAAGCAGAATTCAAAAGTTAGATGTGAGATTTTGATGCCTAGTGAAGATAACTTTTTTAAGAAAAGGAAAGAAACCTGTTACAGGCTGAACAAGTCAGTGCTCCTCACAGCTGTTTTCACGGATCCAGAAAGACAGTCCATATATTATTTAAACCATCCAATTTAATGAACAGCTCAAACAGGTTCTCTTTACAGCAGAGTTGAGGGCTCACAGAAAACTTTGCAAAACATTCTGCTTTCAGCCAGTTCTGCTCCAGCCATAGGAAGTTTTTCTCCCTTGCCTGGTTCATTTGCATGAATAAAGGTCTTTGCTCCTGTCACCTCTTTCCTGCCTCAGAGCAGAACCTCTGGTGATAGCAACACAGTCACCTGTGCTGCTTCAGAGAGAGGTGGTGTAGAGCTTCATGGCCCCAGGCCAGCGCCTTCATATGCAGTGATGGCTCTACTGGCAACATCATAGCACAGATGTATCAGAGAGAGCAGGAAAAGATGAGCCTTTAATAACATCTGTTCTGAGATCTGCTGGCATTGGAATAGCAGACATTAGCTGGAAGGCAAGTGTTCCCATCCATGGGTTTGAAAAGACAATTGTGTTTAAAATCCTTTGCGATACCCAGCCAGAGAACTGCCCATCTGGGGTTCCTTGGGTATCCAAATGACGCATATGCCATGAAAGGAGGTAGAAGTCCACGTGTTTCCAAATAAAACCCACACAGGCAGGGCTCTAAGAAACTGTGAAGCTGGGAAGTAAACCAAACTTTCTCACCCTTCAGACAGTCTTGGGGTTTCATTTTTCAGCCTGGGCCTGCATGAAAGTTTGCGTCTTTTGTTAAGGTATCCAAACAAGCTCTTTTTTTTCCTTAGTACCAATCCTTTGCCTCTCCTGGATTTTCTCCTGTCTGAGTCACAAAGTGATGTGTTTATATTGGAAATGTGTGTGAGTAGATCGTCCCTAACTAGTAGGGGATTGGAGAGAAACAGCTGAACATGTACACGCTCGTACATGCACAGACACACACACAATGGACCTAGCACAGCTAGTTATAAATCTAATAAACTGGCAAGCACTGCGATCCTTATGCTGCCCATAAATAATTCACTGCCAAGATGCTTGTAGGAACAGCACCTTCTGCATAGTCCGTGGGAAATTCTAACGGTACCAAGCCCTGCTGACTCCAGTTATTAATCCTGTTTATTGCTGCAGTGCCAAAGGGCCAACACAGAATGAGCCCCCTTTGGGCTAAGCACTGTATAAACACAGACTCTTGAGTTTAAAAGGACTTTGGGAGGAGAAAACTCTGCTATAAGTATGTTAGCCCAGCCCCAGGACTGTCAAGATTCTAAATTTCTTTCCTCTCCAAGAAACAGCAATAGCTTTTAGGCAAAATTCTCTGCTTTATGTTAGAAATAGACCCCAGCTGCTGAGTCTGGAGTCTGATAAGGATGTGAATGTCTGCAGTTCTAAAGGATTTGGATGAGTTTTGCTCATTAGAGTGGTCTTTTTGCAGTGTATTTCACCCAGTGGGAGGAAGTGGCAGAGAAGGGAGGAAGATTTTGCCCTTTCTCCTGGGAAAGCTTTATTTGCCTGCCAAAAGGTACATGTTCTCAAACAGAGGCATTGACCTGCGCTATGAATGTGCAGAAGTCCCACTCCTGGGGGTTTTCCCACATGCTGCTTCACTGAAGAATTTATGGCGAAGAACAGGGACCAGTTTCCGTGTCCCCTCAAGCCTGGGTTAGCTCGCCACAAAGAGCCAGGGAGGAGAAGTTGTGGAGCAGGTACTTTCTACAGCAGCAGTAATCAGTCAAGTGAATGAGATTTGTTTCAAGGGGCAGCTGAGGAGCCATTAGTCCCTCACCAACCTTAACCAGCGGCCTAAGGGTAGAAGAACCTAAAAATATCCCATTATCTTGTGAGCCAACCTGTCCCTTTCCATTGTGGATTCTAAATAAGCCCTGGCAGAGGCTGAGTTTTCAAAGGAGTGTTGTTGAAAACATTCACGTCAAGGGGTCCCTTTTTCTTTACCCAGCACAAAGCAGGTGAGATAGGATTCAGCAGAGGTAGCTGTGATCTCCCCTCTACCACTCACTCTGGTGCAGCTTAGAAATGGCGTTCCAATTCCTCAGCTGTAAAGTAGAGGAGAGCTACGGGTCTACAAAGCTCTCTGAGATCTACCAGTAAATGCTCCCGGTCAGTGCTGATCAATATTATTGATTTATCTTTTTTTAATCCTGAATCACGGTCTGCATTTTTCAAGGTGGCTCCATGGTTCCCTGAGCAAAGGCTGTGACTTCCACTGGCCATGGAGTGCATGAGGGGACTTTTGCCTCCCAGCTCAACCGCTCACCTCATCATCGGCTACCAGAGGGATCCTGATCCTACTCCAATCTACAAATCAACCTGTCTACAATTTCCTCCTGCCCTTTCCTGATGGAACAGGCTGCTTGGACTGGTTTCATACAAGCTTCTGGAAGGTCATTAATATTGCTGAGCCTAAGCACGGAAATTGGACACATGTGGGGAGACCCCCAGGATTCTGAGCCGGGAGATTTTTTAAAAGGGAGTTTAACAGGGATGCTGGTTCCCCACACAGCAACAGCTGTAAAGAAAAGGGGAGGTAACACTGGTCAGGGAGGGAGTAACAGAGGCTGTGGTGGTCTCAATGCAATGGAGAGCTCCAGGCTGTGCCTGTAGTCTGATACCAGGGACTGCAGCTGTGGGCTGCAGCCATTGAGGTGAAATTCCCTAAAATTAGACATTTTTACATATGTGTACAATATAATCTTGTAAACCATAAAGCAACGGTTGGCTCTACCTCTTCCAAGGTGGGTTTCCCAATAACGCCTTAAATGAAGTGTCTCAAATAAGGATTTAATTTAGACTCAATAAGGAGAGTTATTGCTCCATAATGAAATAGCAAGTAGTTACTGCAAACACATTTAGTGAGGTTTAACAGCCTCGTAATAGATATGTAGAAGCTGTGGCCTGGCTAGGAAAGTTCAGTGAATATCTTCTTAATCTTATACAGTTTGGGGTTTTTTTTCTCAGTACACAATTACCATTTCATTAAATTTGTATTAAGCAACAGCCATGGGTGGGAAAACCCAACTAATTCTCCAACATTGGCTACTATTGTCACCCCTCCAAATGACTACCAGTAGTGTCATTTGGAGTTAAATTAAACACTGCTGTCCTCTCCATGGCCTGTTAAATGTATTAAACAGAGGCTGATATCAGGAACTGGAGGCCTGGGAAGGATTAGGTTTGGGGTGCAGGGTGCTATTTCATGAGTCACTTAGTAGAGATTTCTAACCTGAAATATGATGTCTGCACCACCCTCAGTAAGGACCTGATTCTCTTTGGACTACAGTAGGCTCACCTATGTGGTGGTGCTCAGATTTGAGGATCCTGTGCATCAGAAGAAAATAAAACCAGGCCTGGTTTGGAGGTTCCCCCAGCACCAAGGGAGCAACAGCATTTGAGAGAGAGATGGTTCCCCTCCCTGTGCTCAGCCACCCGCCCCTGGGACTCACCAGGTTAGTGCTCTCCTCTCTCTAAACAGAAAGCCTTTGGGCTGCTGCCAGAACAGGTCCCCAAGAACCCTGCCTTAGTCTGTTCCCGTTATTTTCAGCAGTTTCTGCCACAGAGCTGCCTCCCCCAAAACCTCCTACCTGCCCATTAGGCATTAACCTCAGCTAGATGATCTCAACCCAGGGCAAAACGAGCTCAGGCTTAAAGGCAGCAAGTACAATAGAGGAAGCAGGTAGAAAGCAGAATCGATGACTTTAAGAGAAAAACTACAATCACACCCCATGCTGTCACAGAAAAAGCCATGGAAGCTGAGGAGAGAATCACACTTTCTTTCCACCAGCCAATGACTTAAATTGATCTAATGTAGGAAGTCATCCTGGCTAATCCTAATTTTATAGGGTCTAATGGGCGTCGCTTAGCTGTGATCACACTTTACCCGGTGTGTGAAAGACACACAGCTCCAGTTAGGGTGGATGGGAAGGCAAGTGAGAGATGATCTGCTTTACAGCTGTGGAAAATGAGGCGGGAAAGGGGAGTGGAGGGGAATAAACCCACCCTGACTGAGTAAGGCAGTTCCTTAGCACATCACAAACCGCATGAAGGGATCCTGAGCAATTACAGAGATCTCGCTCTGTATTGGTTTTAAAGATTACTCTCCCTGTAATCTGTCTTTTAGGATCTAAATGGCCCATGACAAAAGGCCTCTGATTAAGCACTTCTTTTGCTTTGTTACACTTCTGGGTGAAACTGGTGCTCCTGAAAATAACTGAATAAAGATGAAGAAGAGAGACAGCTGATTGCAGAGTGCCCATGCAGGAGTCTCTTCAGTATCAGGTCCAAATGTGATGGAATTTTAGCCACAATTCATTCTGGGTCAAAGGTAACATTCTACTCAACCAGAAAGAAAACACTTAATTTTAGGGTTTGGGAATCTTATTGTAGATCTGTAAAACATCCATATAAAAAAATCACTTCAGTTACTTTTTTCTGCTTTGAGGAAAAGTTTTCAGGCATTTTAAAACAGAACCCATTCACCAAAACACACATAGCTGCAGAATTATTTGGCTGACCCATGCCTGCAATTCAACAGAGAATGCTCATGAGCGAATCCATCCGACTTTACTGTCAATGGAAAGTTAGCTTCACATTTAAGTTTCTTTTTCCAGTGGGATTTTACAAAGCTGAGAAAATAATTAATTTTTTTTTTCTCATTTTCTTTAAAAATTATCCAAGAATTAGCTTTATAAGGACCATGGTGTCTGCAGGGGGAACAAGCAAATTTAGCTTTCTAAAACCAAAACCAACAAACATAGCAACATTGCCTACACTTGAGGAAAGGAAAGATATAATCAAACAGCACAGTGCACAGGGAGACCATCTTCTTTCCCTTTAGCAATCCAAGTACTTGCTGTTATATCAACGCAGACATGCTTTTCAACCATTACAACTTGTACTGATCCACAGCCGTTTAGCGATACAGGACACACACAACTTCAGCTCATAGCTCTGCTTTTTGCTTTCCCTTAGGACAGATGAAACGCTGCATTACACAAATGTAGGACAAGCAAGAGGCATCTCTGCTGAGCAACGGGGATGATATTTGCCAGGCACATGCATGGCTGGAAGGGTAAGTCCTGAAGTGACGAAGAATGCCTGCGTGGAGGAGCCGGGGAAGGGTGCTCTGGTAGAGAGAAGAGGCTTTTTTTTTTTTTCACCCATGTCCTCTAAACTGCATACAAAATAGTGTTGCCACAGAGTGAAAGATAACAAGCTTGAATATCTCTCGGGACTCTGCTTTTGAGAGGGCTTGTTGGCAAATTGGCAGTCGAGGGGAAGGAGCAGAGGGAGTTAAGTCCCAGGGACCACGTCCCCAGTGCCAGGCACAAACACTTGAGCCAGCAAGGAGGTAAACATTGTCCTGGTTTGTCAGAAGCAAGGATCAGGATAAAATCCTTGGCTTGGTGAGCAAGGCAATGCCTGCCACGTACAGCAGAATGAATTAGTCTTTCTAACACTATGCCACTGAAAAAGTGATTCATAATTCCCAGGTCACCGAGCAGAGGGAACCTGTTTTGCAGAGCGTTGCTGGTACAACTGCACATGTGGTAATCCAGAGAAGAGGTCTTTCACTGCCTGGGACAACCACTTCTCCTTCATCTCAAGAGAGAATTTTTCACAAGCCCTGGATCCATTAGCAATTCAAATATACATTTTCTTTTCACGGGTCAACCCAGTTCTCATCCAGGGAACTAAATGTAAATTTTGACTATTGAAGTGTTCAGGGTCTGGGCCACTTGTTGGTTCCAACTGGCTCCTGAATTTAGCAGCTGGCCTAGGAGACCAGATGCATCCCAGTGAGCCACTGGCCAAGACCCTGTACCTGCAAACCTGATGGGCTGAATTCTGCTCTTCTTTGCCCTCCTACATATACATCCCGAAAAGGTCAGGGAAATCACTTCACCCCACTAATTCAGGAGTAACAGGCAAAAGCAGAGGAATATCTGGAAGAGCTCTGTGTTTTCCAAGCTTATACATTGCTGTTCCAAGGGAGAAAATAAGTGAATTTCCTCCCAGCCCCAGAGACCTGAAGACACAATAATGTCCCTACAGATGTCAGAACAACTCTCCTTCATATCTCCATGAGATCTCAAACAGCTGCTTTCTTATTCCTTAAAACAAAAGGGCAGTTGGTGTTCCAGATGTTTTAGCTTGCAAATGAATGATTTCTTTCTCTTCTCCCCCCAGCAGCCCCATTCTTTCTCTTGCAATTGTGTCATCTAATTTGCAAGAGCACATCACATGAGCACAAGCTTTTGCCTTTCACCTCTGCCCCATCCCAGCCCTATCACTCCTTATGTAAACATTCAAAGGGGATATCCCATGGACAGAAGCAGGACATAGCAGAAGTAGGAGCTGAAGTTTCTGGTTCTGGGGGACAGACTCTGTGGATAATGCTTGAATGGGGGAGATCAATAGAGCAGTAGGAAACCTGTAGGTTTAGTGATTCAGCTCCTTTCCTATCAGCCCTTGAACAAACAGCAAAAGATAACCACGATTTGCCTAGGAAAGCAGGTAATTAAATAAAGCAGGATGCATGCATGTTTGATAAATTCATCCCTCAAACCCTCAATGGTTGTTCCAAAAGGTGGCCATAACTTGGTGTACCCATCAAAAAGAAGCATTTCCAAAGCTCACCATCAGAAAGGTGTGCTAGACAGAAGGAGAAGGAAAGTGGGAGGCGAGAACAAGGAATTCAGCTATACGAATTGAGCCTGTAGAGCCACATCTCACGAGCTGCCCTGTCCAAGATGCCCAAGCCCTGCTTGCCCTAGGAGGCTGTGCCATGAACCTGTGGATGTTGCAGTCACCAGAGCCCTGGGCTGGGGCATCACAGCCCTTCGATCCTGGCTCAGCTGCAGGAAACGCTTGGGGAGGGCTGACTCCTTGCTCCTTCCAATGCACAAATATCTTCGACCACACCTCTGGGGAGAGAGGAAATTGTCAGAGAAGTAAATTGCTTTTTGGATTGCTTTTTGTCCCATTGTGAGAGCTTCGCTTTAGGAGCTATCATGGGAAGGGGTGACATGGTCAGGTGAAAACCTCACATCCCAGAAGCTGCTGCAGGGGCACGATATATTAATAAACCAGTTCCTTGTGGCTGAGGCAGAAGCACAGAGCAGCCACTGCTTCTTTGGAAGACTATAGTTTTCTGCTGGAGCACTGGGGAGAGAAAGACCTATTTTATACCTAAACAATAAAAATAATAAAGGGATACAAATAAATAAATAAGTAAATTCTGCTTGATAAATGCATTATTAGCTGTAGTAGGAGCAATTACAAGAAGAATGGGAAGTGACAGCTGCAGGCCCCAGATAGCCAAGGCACAAAAGGGGAGTTTTAGACAAATGTCCTTCAGATAATGGATTTGTTTCTCGTCTAGTTTGGGGAGGGAGGTGGCAGATATGGGAAGCATTAGCAGGCTGTGCTGCACGTAGGAAGCAGAGATGTTGCTGTACCAACCCTTTGCAGGAATAATTTAGCTTTTTTTTTTCCCTTCCCTGGTGCATCTGACTTCATATTTGCTTAAAGCAATGTGGGTTTCACTGTCCTCACCCTTCCTGCTCAGAGATGTTCCCATAAAGAGGGTCCTGGGATTAGCTTCTTTATAAGCATGTCTGTTGCAAGACTGGGAGCTCAGATTAATAAAATCATGGGCTGACCTCTGGGAATAGATCACAGGCTCTGGGAGTGTCTGTGTTGAGGAGAGGGGCAATGGAAACTTGATGGCAATCGCCCAACAGAGACAATCCAGAGACTGCTATCAGGAGGCCCCTTCCTCCAGATATCTCAGGGACTTGCAGAAGCAAGGTCTGCCCAGGAATATCTCATTCACCAGGCGTCTGTTTGCTTTCCCCAGTCCATCTCCCCAGTACACTAAATCCTCTCTCTCTCCCCTTAGCATAGCCCAAGTCTGTTGCCTAAAGCAATTCATCTCAGCACAGCAGCCCCGGTGGGCAAAACCAGCATCTCTTCCACCGTGATTAGCTCCTCTATTTGTGAGCTCTGTGTAGCCTGAGCTTAAATCTGTGTATCCCCTCCGCCAGCTGCTGCTTGGCCAGGACATGGAGATGAAGCAGCTTGATGGGGGTCATGGGGGATCATTCTGCTCCAGACCTTGCACCAAATGTTCAAGCTATGGTTGCTGGGAGCTCACTATAACCTCTTGCCTCCATGCTTCTCCTGCTAAGGCTGAACTGTGGACAAAGTGAACAAAATCACCTCTAGTTTTTTCTACTGAGCAGCTCTAGCCATGCCCCTAAGACTGGGATTCAGAGCCCTGCGTGTTGCCCTTTTCCTGCAAGGCACACTCCTTCTGCTGCTTTCAGGGCCCTTCTCCAGTCACACAGTAATGAAAGCTTTTGGCCATTTCAGGAGCACGGGGAAGCGTAGGTGGTAGAAGGTGGAGGGAGGATGACTCCCCTGTACAGCAGTGCGCTCCATAATAACAGTGTGAGAACCAGTTGCAATTTGCTGGGGATGATGACACCGAGGTCAGATGAGCTGTATTGTAATTTACGTCCAGGAAAATGTAACCAGACATGACCAGACAACGAAGGATCACTCTTCCAGTTATTATGAACAAAGAGCATGCAGCAGGAAATCATAGAGGCCTCTCTACAAGACCCCTCTGCCTTCAGTTTAGCTCCATCTCAGCCTAATTACCCGGCCTGGTTTGCATTAGTATTGTCTCCTGGCTCTCCCATGTCCCCTCTCACTGTGTGTCATTCAGAGGCCATTAGCACAGATTGCACAACCATTCCAGGGATTCCCTGAGGGCACGTATAAACTTTCCAGCAAAATGTGATCAGTCCGGCCTGAGGCAACACCCAGGAGGGAAGATTTCAGCCTGAGCGGTTCGAATTTGGAAAAGTTGTGAGTAACAGAAAGTGGGGTCTAATAATAGGAAGTGTTAGACAGCCTTAATAGAAAGCACATTACAAGGCCTGTGCTCTGCATATAATGTATCGTCTCCAAGTTAATTGCTCATCAGTTCGGTACATAAACAAAGACTGATTCTGTGACTGTGCAAGTGACGGGGCTTATTCCACCCTGAGTTTCTTGCTGCTAAAAAAAGGCTCGCTGAGCACCATCCCCTGCCTGCCCGCGAGGGCAGAGTCTGGGAGAACAACTCCTACAAAACCAAGTGGCTCTGCTCGACCTGAGGAACAGGGGGTCTGTCACCCCGTGATCACTGTTCTCCTGCCAACAAACGTGTCCAGCTGAAACAGGGTTACTGGGGTGTCTCCTCATCTTGAATGGGATCCCTTCCCCCTAGGAAGGCTTACAGGCAGCTCTTTGGTAACGGCAGCTCCTGCTTGGCGTTTTGAAACCCTGCAAGTTTTGTTTTTGTGAAAACAGGCACCTGCAGGTGCTGGGACAGAAGTACTGGTCCCACTGTTACCAGAGCAAGGGCTGAGGCTGGGGCAGGGAGCATCCTGCAGCGAGGATGTGCTCAGGGGACCGGAGGCAAACCCAGCAGTGGCTCTGCCCATGTAGGCATATGTGTGGGTCTGAAGCCAGAGGTGTGATGGACTCTGAGGGAAGAGGAGTTAGCAGGTGAGGTGAGTAAAGGCTGGAAGGTGATAAAACAGGATTGGGTCATAGAAATTATAGGTCAACCACAGACCCACTTGGTTATTCATTTCTTACAGGAATCTAGTTCCATCTGAAGAAAGGCGGGATAGGTTCATCCTACACAGCCCTCTGAAGGTGTCATCTGGAAATACATTGACGCAACCAGCTGAGAGCTCAGATCGGATTTACAGACTGTTGAAAAGAAGAAAGAGGAAACCTGCTTGTGACACCATGATTTGATTTGCAAGATTTTGCTTCTCCATCCCTTTTGCCGTTCCTGTGTGCACAGGACTCTGCGTATCTCTTGAAATGTTACCAGCAGTGGTTCCTCACTGCCATCCCTGACCCACAGATGAGCCCACTGGGCCTGGGGTGAGAAGGGGGGGAGAAGGGGGAAGCAGAATGATTCAGTTATTGTGTTGTGAGAGATGGATAGTGGGTCTGCTGTCCTTCACATCCAGGAGAGGTCAGTCCTCACCAATAAGTGCAGCATCACTTCTTCAGCATGCCTGCTGTCTCCGAAATGGTTGTTCCTATGGTGGCAGCTGAACCTCCTGTATGGTTGTGACACAGCTGGAAATGAGATCACTTATCTCCCACTTAGTGCCAAAATTTAGCCTATTCTGACCCTTGTGCACAAGCAATTAATGGGAAAGGGAGACTCAGTCCCAGGGCTCGGCGCAGCCTTGCTGGGACAGCAGCAGGAACGAGGTGTTGCAGGAAGATGCCCAGTGCCCAGAACTGATCCTCACATTACTCACAGAGATATGGATTACTGGACCCGGATCCAGAGTTCCAAACTACAGTCTCCATGATCCATGGGTGCCCTTGGGTACCATGAGATCTCGTAGGGCATTATTTCAAGAGCTATTTTACTCCTTTACCCACAAAGACATACTTTTCCTGCGCTGTGTGTAAAGACAACAACCCCATCTGGGAGGCTGTCTCCATCACACTGGGAAGTCTGCACAGTCATTTTAGGCAGCACTAACATCCCTTCTGCAACTATTTCTGTTCGGTCCCTGGTGCTGTCAAGAATATCTTTGCCAGTTGGAAGGGGATATACACCCATCTCCTAAATAGCAGGTTCCTACCTGATGTTTACTAGCCAGAGACCGTAAGGTCAACACCTTGCAACTAGCCTGACAGGTCTTGGTCTGCATCAAGCCTGTGGCCACCACACAGCATTGAAGACTGAATTTGCATGGCTTGCTAAGCATCGTATTAACATCCCAGTCTGTCCCTGCTGGAACGGAGCTCCTTGGCACTGGGCTTGGCAACACTTTCTGAAGAAGCCTTAAGGGTTATCCATGAGAAATGCCCGAAATCTGGTATTCTTGATTGCATGAATGACTGGTCTCACCTGGAATCATATGACAGGAGGCATAATGAAGTGCTGGTCTCTGGCAGAAAATAGGTCTACACAGATCACCAGGCTGTTTCTAAGTGACAGAGAATGAATGGCCAGAGGTGAAAACTCTCAGGAGTCCGCTGTTTGCAGTAGTGTCACTGCCCAGGAAGGCAGTGCAAGTTGTCCCATGGCAAAAGATATTCTAATTTGTCTTTGGTTCAGCCTGTGAGTCTGTAATCAGTGCTGCTAATCTTTAATAAAAGGGGTTCACAGGAGCTTTTGTTTATAATGACATGGTGGGTGATAGCTCTTTCTTGTTATAATCCCCTCTCAGAAGGCGTCTGATGGGGAAAATGTCTCCCTTGACAGTTTGCTTAAATTTTCATTTGCCAAAACGCTGAATAAACTTCTTGTTTGTCTAATGGAACTAGAAGGAATTGTGACACTTTTATTGTTTGTTTACTTCCTCACTGGAGCACCAGCTAAATTGAAGATGTCATCGCACAGCAATGAGAATCAAGCTTCTTAATTTAACTGATTGGTTTGCAAACAAGGGTCTCCAAACGCCACACAGGCTTTACAGTGACCACAGACTGAAACACATCAGTGAACTACAAGCAGGAGAAGCAATGCAATGGGGAGGTAATCCCAGAAAAGCTGCTTCTTTTACAAGGTATCACACAGAAGCACCAGTCAAACGGCATCTGTAAAACCAGCAGTGAGAAGACAAAGAGAGCAATACATTTTCCCATAAATCCTACATAATTAGCAGCTGCTGCTGGATTAATGCTAGCGCTAATTCTGAATAGGTGGGGGGGGACTGGATTTCTTGCCTGAAGTCCCTCTATTATTCACTTTTTTATGCCCTTAAAACCAGGAGTAGAGTTACTCTCGCTTTACACCGCACTAAGCAAGGAGAGAAGGCAGCACTCAGGATGCAGACGGAGGAGCAGTCCCCCACGGATCGGTGAGATTTTCAGACAGATCAAATGTTGAGCTTCAGGTAATTGGCAGAGATCCTTTAATGTCTGAGTTTAACACTCACCTACTAGAAGAGAACACAATTAGGCAATGAGATGTGGAAGAGTCTGAAGTGCCAGGTATAATAATTCAGCCGTAGTAGGCTGTTCAGTGGAAAGCTGAAGGCTGAGAGCTGTCAATTACACCAGGGGTGAATTAATACAACCAAATTCATGCACTGAAGCACCTTATTATTGCTATGATCACATTTTATTATGAGGCAGTTTGGGTGAGGTTATTTTTTTTAATTTATTTATCTATGTTAATTTGGTACAGAGGCAAATAAGTTATGAGTTGGGAATTGTATTAATTTCACTGCTTGGAAATATTTTAATAGCCGATTAGGTTGTTTGCTAGTTGTTGGGTTTTTTTCTTTCTCTTCCTTCTGCTCATTATAAAGCTAGTGTTTTGTACAACAAACACCATGGGGTAGCAAACCATAACCCCTCTTGCTTCTCATCCCACTCAAAATTCACTAGTCACCCTCTAAACTCAACTTCCTGACCATACATTTCCTTGCCTCCCCCATGTGCATTTGAAGGGTTGGCTTCTCTGCAGCCAACAGAAGTCGATTTTTATGGTCTGGAGGGAGGTCTCCCCATCCTCCCCAAGGCAAATTAACTGCATTTTACTCTTACAGCAAGCACAGGAGAACTCAGCGATCAGAACGCACAATCAAGGAAAATCATAATTCTGTCACATCCAGCTTGTGCTGCGCCATCCCAGCCTGCCATCAGCAACATTGCTCTTTGTAGACCAGGCAAGCTGGAGGGAAACCGCCCAGTTAAGGGAAGCCACTAAAGTGTCTTTTGTTTCTAGGTCATGGTATCTAACCTGGGCTCACACCCAGCTGAAAGTCACTGGTGTTTGCTGCACATCTGGGATGAGTAGAAAGCTGTCCCTTCACAGGACACAGCACAGAGGACACCAAGTGAAGCCAAGGACCACGGAGACAGCTCGGACACACCACGGGAGACTGCGGGCAGGTGGCTGATGCCCATGCATTCGTTCTTGTGAGGAACGATGCTCCTGGGGTCCCCAGCCAGCGCCCTGTAACTACACAGATCTGATCTTTGTGAAGGAAGAGAGGAAAAAGGCAGGGTTCGGAGAGGAAGAAGTAAATTCCAGTGGCCTCTCCTGTTTCCTTGCAAAACTACCCAAGGAAGAAACAATAATATTCACAGAATCACAGAATCGTCTCGGTTGGAAAAGACCTTGAAGATCGTCCAGTCCAACCATTAACCTCACACTGACCGTTATCCAAAACCCCAGCTGTCCTGAGATGATAGTGAGAGAGGTTTTGCCCATCCCATTCAAAGAAACAGTGATGCCCGAATATTTGTGACTTTCACAACTTAGACTGAAAGTCTCAGACAGCCTAGAGACATTAATTAGTTCTTCCCCTCGAGAGGACAGCACTCCAGGATTTTCCTCCTTTCCCCAGGTGGCATGGATGATGTGATTTTTGTGGTCTTGTCCCCCTCACTAGATATTTGTCCATGGTGGAGCAGGAGTGCTGACAGCCACAGCCCCTGCCTCCAGCAGGTCGCTCAGCCCCCAGGCTGGCTCTGCCTGTCCGGACACTGGCTCTGGATGGGAAGAGCCTTTAAGTGCCCCAAAGTGAGAGAAAAGGACACTCCATTGCCTCGGCCACAGATATTTCAGCACAGGCTCAACAACCCCAGCTGCTGACATCAGGAGCTCAGAAACTTAGAGGAATCCTACAGTAACATTTTTCTTTGGCTTAATTACCGAAATAGACAAATTGGAAATTGGCCCATCATGAAGATAAATAGCAATAAAAAAACACAGTTGAGAAAAGTGCTCCTGCTAAATTATAATTAACCACCCACCAGCAGCTACCTGACAGAGGTGAGAGGGGAGGCTGTGAGCAGCCCCTAGGATGGGCCGGCAGCGTTTCCCGTGATGCTTCTCGTTACTGCACCTCCGGGGCACTTAATGCCCCATTTTGCTTTCAGTGCAATTATAAAAGGCCACTTACATTTGCCACCCCCCCTCTTTGTCTCCCCACCCCAAGATCTCTAATAGTCTAAATTATCAGCAAATTGCCTATTTGATAAGGGCAAGCCATTTTGCATTGAGAGCTGAACTATTTCCCACTTCTGGGGGATAATATTAGGCAAATAACAAGCATCATTCTTTTGACATGTACAATTATTTGCCAAATGTATGTTTGAATAGCCTGCTCCTTTGTGTGACAGGGTCCGTTCCCCATTAGCATACTTGACAGATGAATATGCTGGGTCCTTGTGGAAAACCTGGCAGTAACCATGGTGATTGGGAGACAATGTTTTGAGTGAGGGATGTATTATCAATTTCAACTGGAAGTAAAAAAAGTGTATCGCTAACGAGCTGATCTGCAAGCCAGGAAAAATACATTGTTCCCAGGTAATTAAACCAATCTTGGTACTAGTTTTAAACTCACATAAATTAGAGGCAGAGGTGTCTACCTATTTTGCTGTTTCACTGGTTCCCAGTGGAGGTTTTTCTCCATGATTTTTAATTAAAGTTCTCTTTAAAAGAACCGAAATGTGGTTTTCTTCATGCTACAAAGTTCTGGGACCCCAGGGCAGAGTGGATAACCAGGACGCTCTCCGTCCCGGGGTGTGTTAGAGGGAGATGAGTAGCCAGTCTTGCAAAACAAAGCTCCCAGGGCAGCTCCCAGCACCTTTTGGGTTACCCTGGCTTTATTCTGAGCTTTTGTTTTGGAGCTATGAGGGGAGATGTTGCTCTCCTGTCACTCTGGTGAAAGCAGGCAGCTCAGCAGCGGCTGTAGGGATCTCCTCTCCTGACCTTGCTGAATCAAAGCCTTTGATCCCCGGGGTCTTCCAGCTCCGGGGCATGTTGTGTCTGTCCCCTCTGAGAGGAAGAGGCTGACTGAGCCCTTGGAGAACCCCACTGAATGAAATATTGGTTGGAAGGTACTCCCTGAACAAAACAACGCTCCTCCTGCAACTGGTGGGACAACCCCCAGCCTTACAGGGCCAAGGAGAGAGAAATGAGGGGAGAGAACTATTTGCTTTTGCCAGCTGCAGAGTCTTGTTCCCAGCTTGCGGATGTGATCTCATCTCCAGGCTAGCTCCGATGCTTGCCCTGGGGTCCCAGAGCCTTCTGTGCACACAGATTTCCCAGCTGAAGTCCTTGGGAGAGAGGCAGGCAGACACAAACACACACACACACACACACACACACACACACCCTCCGCTTACAAGTTACCTGCTGCAGCTAAAGAGACAGCTCTGGATGCAGCACCAACTCCATCACAGGGTGGAGAGACATCCTTATGCCTTCATTCGATTAGAGAGGCTGCTCACATTCCTCTCCCCCTTGGGAAAGAGACTAAATAACCTATGCATAGCAATGCTTTGCCTCGAATCTTGCCCATTTAAATCTATACAGAATAGGTGAAAAGCTTCTCCATTTTGTCCTGGTAGTTATTTTGCATCAGTTTTGCCTGGGGAAGCTGGACTGACACAAAACCCAGGCAGGAAGGAACAAGACCAGCTTTTCCTTCATGTTCTGCTAATAAAACTGAGCAACCTGTTTGAAACCGTTGCCTAGTGCCCCTCCAAACCCCCTGAATCCCTGTAACACATCACCCTGCTTTACCGAAAAAAAGGCAAATTGTAGAAACAAGGTTATTATTAGCAGTTTGATTAGGAACATATTATCTACAGTCTTTCATTAGAAGGAACATCCCTGCCTTTTTAGACACAAATTTGCCCTCATTTCCCACACCTGGCATTCTCTCGCTTTTATTATTGTAAAAAATCGACTTGGAAAGTGCTGAGTCGGGTACCTGAGGTCAGAGAAGGTGGTTTTTACTGGAGTAATGAATCCTACTGCCTTTCGGGACTTTTTTTCCTTGTCTTTCATTGTTTCTGGGTCTTTTGCAGGCAAGTGTTTTGATTTTTTTCCCCCACCCGCAGCCTCTGTCCCCATCACTCTCCCTGTTTTGGACTTTGGCAGGTTGAGAGCTACAATTAGAGCCAGTGTTTATGGTGCCGGCCATATGGCTCGCAATGCAAAACAGCAGCTGCACGGGAATCTCGACAGCAGCCCTCCTCAAGGTCAGGGCGCCCATGGAGGCGTGCGCCCGCCCAGGTGGGCCGCGGAAGCTTGTCGCGGGCCGCTCCGTGATCACGCACATCCCCACCCAGCCCCTCCGCTGCGAACTAACGCCGGAGCAGCGGCAGGGCACCGCGCGTGCCGCAAAGGCAGCTGCTTTCCACGACGTCAGGGGCTTCTGCCTCCCCTTCCAGAGACCAGCTGCAAATTCCTGCAAGGCCGCAGCACCGCTGAGTAATTTCTCTCAGCGTGGCACCCGTGCGGCTCCCAAAGCTTCCAGCCAGCATTTGTGAGCTTGGCTCTTGGGACTTGCAAGCGCTTCTGATTTTTTTTTTTTTGTGGGAAAGAAGGGAAAATCATGTAGGAGACAGGCTGAAGTCACGCAGGGGCATATAGTGCCTTAAACGCAAGGTCTAGGCCAGCACTAGTGCTGTTGTTTCCCTTTTATCAGGTCTTTTAGAGGGATTTTGGCTCCCTGGGAGAGCAGACGCTGGGTACCGCTTGTGGAGAGCCACACAGGCCCCTTGCTGTCCTGAACTGGGCAGATTTCTGCCCATTTTGTTACTGCAGTAACCCTCTGCTCCCCAACCCAGAGATAATTGATAACATGGCAAGCGCTGTGGCCCTTTGCCTGATCCATAGCCTCAGCTGTGCTGGTCATGAAAACACAGCAAAAAAATCCCCTCGCTGCAATCATGAATGCATTATACCCATGTCTAAAGCGCAGTGCTTTGTCCAGATTGGGCAGATTTTTTTTTTTTTTTAGGGGAGAAGAGCATTTAAATCACACATTTTCTGTAGAAATAGCCCTGTAAAAAGCAACCTGAGCATCTTATGCACCCGGCCGCTTTTCAGGAAACCTAGCACCAAGCTGACCGAGCTGGGATTTCCTCCAGGTCTCTCGTGACATTAGCAGATACGCTTTTAAAGATGTCACATTCATAAAAGAGCAAGAATGTGACCTGACTGAAGCAGGCATTTCCCAGGCTGTTTATCACCCTCCGATAAATGAATGAGAGTGTTTGATGCTTACAGGCTCTAACTAGACCAGAAGGGCACTCTCTGGGACTGTGCCAACTGCCCTGCTCTTCTCAGAGAGCATAAAAGTACATGTCCAGGGACTAACACATGGGCCACTGAGCAACTCATCATCCTGAAGGAAGTCAGGGAGCTTTACATATCATGTGGCATGGCCCATCTCTGAAATGGGTCCTTTGCTGCATTTCCAGGATGTCCCCCTTTAACAGTACGTGGCCACACCACACAGCAGTTCAAAGAGAGGGAGGGAGGAAGGCTGCCACAGCTATCTAAAACTGCCAGGAGAAATTAGCCCAGCACTAGCCTTTCCGCAGGACGCAGCCTCCCAGCCCGCGCCAGTCCGACTGTCATAGCTGATTTAGGACCTGAGGATCTCATTCTCACCTAAAAAACCAGCAAGCAAGATCTTGCCTGCCTGTGGTAAGTATTTCCCCCTGCCCCCTACAAATTAAATCTATATGTGAAGGGATGGGAGAGGTTCACCAGCTAAGCACTTCCTTCCCAGTGCTGTTATCTATAGTGTTGTGGATGAAAGTATTAACACGGTCATGATTTAACAGCAAATCAAAATGTATTAATAACTAGCAAAACTTAATCATTAACCAATTTAAAGGTTTACAAAATAATTTGAAATAGCGACATAACTACAGATTCAAAGATGACAAGATTCACACTAATTTACTATACAGTACCTTAAATCTATACATATATACATGTGCATTCACAAATACAAAACATACAAACGCACAGACAGACAGAAGTATTTGGATCCAGTAAAAATATGTATAACCCCACACTTGTGAAAATAACTGTGTATACCTAAACACATTGGTGAGCAGAGAGCGAGTGGGTGAAAGAGAAGCCAGCTCAAAGTAAAATTTCCCTTTTCTTGAGTTTAGAGTAAATACTCACAATGCATCAGCACTCCTCAACGGGCGATAATTAAGACTCGAGCAGGTCTACTTCACCTTGGCCTTCTGTCAGCTCCATCAGTGGACCATCCCTCGAGGGGCTGATACCTGAGAGTGTCCTAGCTCAGGGGAGATGCTGGTCCCACACCTGCTCCAGTCCAGGAGAGCTCAAAGGGTCTCACTTGGGGCTGCTGTTTATAAGGTCCAAGATAATTGACTTTTGTCAGATACTTATCACTCTGGCCTAGGACAGTGGGGTGTTCTGGACAGTGGCCAAGAACTTGATGGGTGTGCAATTCTGTTAGTGTTCTCCCAGGCTGTTACAACCGTTCCCAACTGATTAGGAGGGCAGAGCCAGGCTCGTCAAAGGGGCTCTTAACTCTCTAACTACTGCCATCAGCCCTAGTTATCTCCCCAGGTTGGTATGGGGGGAGGGCGGGGGGGCGGGGGAGGAGATTGCATCACCACACAGAGTAATAAGGTCAGTCTTCATATGGTGCTCACAAAAAGTAACTGATATGGAAAGAAGATGGCACATCTAAAATTTCTCATAATATTATGTTAAAAGTTTTATCAATGGGTCTTCAGAGTTCTAAAAGAGATTAAAGGTGCCTGAAACTAGAATAGTTAAGGTATGTAATAGAAATGCTAAGTGAGAGAACAAGAAGAATGAAAATAATTTAATATCTTGCATAACTTTGTGATATCCCAATGCCTAGTCACAAAAAACAGGTACTGTGTGGCAGTGAAAGAAAAAGATAGGAGGTGATGGAGCAGAAATCTTTTCTGGGATCAGGTATGTTCCCTCCCATGTAGGCAGACCATGGGCATCTTTCCCGAGTCTTCAACAGTGCCTCATTTAGGTTTTACACTATGTATGGCTACGCACGTGGCTGCAGAGGGCAATTGAAAACATCTTAACGAGGTACTTGGGCTCCTTACACAGTCCATGAAGAGAACTGGTGACTGACAAACAGCTGAGAAAGCCTGGGAGCTATCAGAGTGGCTCTGCCCTGTAGAAAACAGAAAACACAGCACAGTATGAACTTTCTCCCTTCAGGCAGGAAATAATTGCCTGCCTTCCCAAACCAGGGCACTTCTGTGCCTACATGTCACTGGATGAAGTTTTCAGCTAAGCAAAGCCCAAACCAGGAATTAGCCATCTTCAGGGTTTACCAGTGTAGGATGGAGGCTTTTGGAGTTGCTCTTTGGGGCGCAAATACCCCCTTGCATTTTGCTGACCAGTCGCACCCATGCAAGGCTCTGAGGACTTGCTTGTTAGAGAGAAAACCCAAACCTGGTGGTGAATTCAAGGTTCTGTGGCCAGAGTTGCTTGGGACCTCACTGTTACCTGCATGCCTGTGCTCTGAGACTGACAAACTGGGTGGTGAGGGGAAGAAACAGCCAACCTAATTTCCTCCTGTGATAACCCCACCTGGGCAAGGTGCTGACCTGGGCTGTCTCCAGCAGTGGAGACACCATTTTGGACTTCCCAGGGTTCCCCACCATGAGGCAGGGGCCACTGGTGCTGCCCAGGTCAGTGAGGTGCCCATCCAAGTCATGTCCCTTGTGCAGACTTTTCTGGGCTGCAGCAGCCAACTATTTCCAGAGAGATCCAGAATGAGCGTTACTATTAGACATAGGCCTAAAGACACATTAAAACATAATGAAGTGTCTTAATCACCCTTTACAAGATAAATTTATCAAAGGGAACCCTGTAAAATGAAAGTGAAAGAGCAATTCCACAGTGACGCTTACCCTGGACGGACTGAGAGATATTATTTGTTGTTAATGAATGGCAAATTCATTGCCATCTCATCCCCATGAATGAAATTTGTGAGGATGTGGAGCAAGGGCCCCGGGCTGCACAGAGAACACTTTGCAATCAGCTCACGGCACTTGTTTAAACTGCCTGGAAGCTTGGTTACACTGATGCTCTAATGCCCAGATGCGGGCATGTCTGCTTCAAAATCCTCTGCTAACCTGGGGCTCAACAGCTTTCTGGCCCCTCCAGATTCAATTGACTCCATCAGCAGGATTTTCCTTCACAGAGCCCAGGGGGAGAGCACAATGATTTATACAGCTTCTTTAATGAATCCAAGACATTTCAGCCTAAGTGGTGTCTTCCCCTGCATAATTAAATATTTGGCAGTGGCTAAATATTCGGGATAAGTACCCCAGGTACACGATGTCTGCTGCTGGGGTCCCAGTACTGTAGGTAGGACAGCAAAGTCGCTGTCCCTACCCTTCTACATCCCCACCAGATGATGCAAAGCACAGGGGACTTCTGACCTTTTCTCTCGCTGCCCCCACACGGCCCTCCCAGAGCTCCCACCCCTCCAAACCTTCCCCATTCGCTGCAGCCAAAGGACAGCGCAGGCAGACGTCTGGCAGGATCGCTCCCTCCCGCAGGCTGGCTGCATAGGCACGGCCCGACCCAGCCTCAGACGCTGCCCCGAAGAGCGTGTGTTTGATGAACACGCTGAGAGGCCAGATGGACCACATCCCACTGGGCTTTGTTACAGACCTTTGCTCTGTTCAGCATAAGCGGTCAACAATCTCTGGCCTCTAGATTTGCCCTGGATGTGCTGTTTTCCTGTAGCCTTAATGACAGCAACACTGTGCGTGGTGAATGCTGAAAAATCCGTAGACAAGGCAGAAAGGCTTTTTGCTCAGATCCACGTGAAGACTCTGAGGACCTTGGGGCTGGGGGAGCACCCAGCTGCCTTCCTGGCTGCGCAGAAGCCCTTGCCTCCAGCTCTCACCAAAGGCATGTCCATTGGGCAAACCAAGACAAGCTCCTCTAAACACAGCGGGGCTGAGTTTATTTAAATAACTGGGTCTCAATCCCAGATCCACCAGCATCATATTCTCCCATTCCCATTCCACGCACGCACTTTCTGTGTGCCCTTCAACCTCTTTGGCCATAAATGTAAGTCGATGTGCTTCAAGACACCAGATCTGTGCCGCCTGCTCTAGCCCTGGCTGCTGCAAAGCTGAACTTTTCTTCACAGGGCTCATTTCTGCACAGAACAGCAGGGGCAGGATGCACTCTCAAAGGGTAAATGTTTTAGGACTCTTCCAATGGGCATTAGAGGAAGCCTCAAAGCACAGCTAGAAAGGTCCAGCTCCCTGCTTTACCACTGATTCACTGCATGAGCGTGGATAAATAAATCATTTCACCTTTTTCTGCCCCCATATAAAAAGAACTGATGGTGACTTTCCTTTGTCAAGCACCATGAGATCTAAGGGTAAAACACACTCAGAGTTTTATTAATTCTTCTTTTGGGCTCTTGTTATTATGGTGATCTGTGTGGTCATGCACCTTTGAAGTAAATATCAGCAGGAAATAGAAAAAGAGAGCTCCCCAGCATCCAGGGATCAGACAGTCCCATCGATTGCAAACGCACAGCCTCATTTAAATGAGCGGCTGCTGCGCACACCCAGCAGCTGGGATGGTCTGCTCCCGGCACGGCTCAGCTCCATGTCCTGAGTAACCTCCTGGACACACATGCAATCAAACTGATGGCGCGGGAAAAAAAATCCTTCTTTATACATTTGCAGCTCTGCCATCATCAAAAGCCGATGGCGTAGCATGACCTTCCTGCCAGGAAACACTAGCTAAGCTGTGTATTTTCCTTGAGGGTCTCATATATCGTCCTCTTCTGAAACGCAGCTGCGGCAGGTAACTGTTTGTTAGGCTGTGTGCTGTGCACCTACTGGAGGATTGTACAAATACAGCATCTTCTTGTCCTTGAAGAGCCTATAAATAAATGGGCTCTTACCTTGACTGCAGGCTGCAGCGTTAGTCAACACTCAAGCAGTTCATTTGTAAATTTGTACACAATAGAACCCAAGACACTTGAAAAAGCAGCAGAATGTACCTTCTTTGTGTGTGAGTGGATTTAGCGCTTGAGCAAACTGCCGGACTAATAGGCCGAGAGACCAAAGGTTGGTATTTATCCACAGCAACATGGCTCAGACATACCGTGTGTTCCTGCTCCCTCCTTTGCCACACCGGCGATGTCTCCAGAGCCTTCCAGGGGGGCTGAAGGGACCCGGTCATCACTCTCCCCCCTGAAGGTAGTAGAAGTTCTTCCCTGTGAGGGTGGTGAGGCCCTGGCACAGGTTGCCCAGAGAAGCTGTGGCTGCCCCCTCCCTGGAAGGGTTCAAGGCCAGGTTGGATGGGGCTTTGGGCAACCTGGGCTAGTGGAAGGTGTCCCTGCCCATGGCAGGGGGGTTGGAACTAGATGATATTCAAGGTTCCTTCAAACCCAAACCAGTCTGTGATTCTGTGATTCTCTATCGCACTGTGACTATCTATCACTGGGACATGGCTTTTTTATCTGACCTTGCAACCTGAGAAATGACAGGACCAGATCACCTCCCACCATCTATCCCCTTCCTACCTCCCTCCGTTGGTCTGACTTCTGAATGGAAAAAACTTACCATCTGCCTTGTCCAATTCTGGGTACTTAGCACACCTGAAAAGCAGGTTCAAAGCAGTGTACAGGAGCTCTGTGTCAAAACACAGTAGTCTGCTGGTCACTTGGTTTTTAATACATAATGGTTATAATATTTTTTTCTAGCTCTTATTAGCCTTATAGATGGATTAATTAATTTATTCCTCATTGACTGTCTTCACTCTACTGCTTCAGTAATTTATATTTTTTATGGTCTTGCCACTTTGAATTATTCAATTTTGCAAAGTATTTCGGAGAGATATTTGTCCGGTGCAACATACCGTGTCATCCTGCCTCGTCTTGTACTGCTGCAATTTCTGGCATTCCAGCTGTATAGGAAAGCAAGTGACAAAACAAAAGAAGGCCTCAGCCTTGTCATCTACATGAAACGAGCCCAGACTGATCAGTCTTGTTTTGTGAGATATCGTTTCTCTCCTCAGATGCATTGTGTGGGATCCCATGTTATTACTGAGGACCAAGGACAAGGCTCTGCACAAACGCCTCTGAAGGAAGAATTAAAAACCATCACACGCTTAGTGAGGCTAAATGAGTATTCAAATTGGCTAATAAAAAAGTAATGAGGATTGCCTGCAGCCCTGAGCCACCTAAAGAAAATCAACAAATGCCAGCTACAATGCAAACACTTTCTGTGGTCGGCAATGGGGATTTCAAAACAAGGCAGGGAAGGTTTGTGGGGATGACAGAGGAAAACGACACAGGAATCGCAGCTGCTAGAGGAAGCTCAAGGGAAAATCATGGGGGAATTTTTTCATTGAAGGCAAAGACAGAGCCACTTCGGGGAGCTCCCAGCTGAAAGAGAGCACAGAGCCAGACTCCTGCCCCATCCTCCCCGAGGTGGCGCCAGGAGATAAAACTCACCTGAGTATTGTGCGGTCTCCTTGAGGACTGAGCAGCAGACTGCCAGGCCTCCTCCTCCAGCCCAAAACCCATTTGAGTTCAAGCAGCATGTCCCAAGGACGTCTTCAGGTTTGGGTTCAGGTTCTTCCAAGCCTTTCTCAGCATGCTGGGGGGATGCTCCACCACTGCACATGGTTTCATGAAGCGTCAGACCATGCCCCCACTGCATCATAGTGGTCCCGTAGCATGGTCCAGCTTGGGATGCTTATCCTGGGGCTCACCTCTCTTAGAGATCAGGGGATTTAGTCCACATGAGGCTCCCCACCTTTCTTCAGATGAGCAGAATCCACCTCTGGTGCTTCCTACCTCCTCCCATCAATGGTTGGAGCTTAAATTCCATGTCTAATACTGAGATAGATAAAGTTAGTGAGATATGTGCTACTCAAGGCAAAACACCGTGGTGCACAGCATTGGAATAGGCTGCCAAGCCACCACCTCCTTCCATCATCCCAGTGGGACGAAGGAAAGGAGGAGGTGACGGTGGATAGGTGTCTCTCAGGAGTATGTGAAGAGAACTATATTAGAGATTGTGAAATGCTCAAGTACCCTGGAGACCGTATAAGTATCTATGACAAGACAGCGAGAATAATTAGCTCGACAGCTGTGGGTACTGATCAGGAGCATTTTTAACATTATCCTGTCATGTTTGGGCCTATTACTACAGTCCAATGAGGTGTGATGCCATTTTTCCTGGTGATGGCTTTCTTTCCAGGAAGCATTGAGGTGCACTTACATTTCAGTAGGTATCTTGAGGGTCCTTGGCATATTCTGTCCCTCATTTAAAGCCTGAAGCACCTTTTAGAAAATGACAAGCCAAAGAGCTTGAGTCTAACAGACCTGTGGGAATAAAGGCTGACTGCGGGGGCCACGGTGTTAGAGTGTAAATGAGATCAGAAGCAGGCCAAGCAAGCTTTAAAATGCATACTTAAATGGGTAAAGGGATTTCCTGGCCTTCCAGGCTCAAAATCTTTCCCTCAGCAGGCTCTCTTATGTTATTTATCTCTTCTGCTTGAGAACAGCAGCTTAGCAGAGCAGCCGACTTTCAAAATGTGAAGGAACAAGGGTGGAAAAGTTGAACAAAGTGTCATCTTCAGGGTACCCCAAGTTCAAGCTGGGGTGACAGTCTGAAGGCTGGCACTTGTGCCTTCACAACGTGCTTCTCTAACACCCTCCAGAATGATACCTTGCCCTCGTGAGACGCTCAGGGGCCAGCAAAGGAGACACAAGTAACATTGACTTTTGTACCACAGCTAGGAATGACAGAAAAGGAGTGTGAAATAAGAAAATCCTGGAAGAAAGCCAGGGAATGTGTTTTCCAGAAACATATAATCTATAATTGGGCTAATTCTGATGTATTTGTGTCTCCAATTCTTTGTTTCCTTGTTGTCTGTATAACTCTTGATTGGAACATTCGACGTTGCTTTTGTGAGTTCCTAAATCCAATCCTCTCTGATGATGTACATGAATGTGCATCTGATGGATGTTTTCCAGCACCTTTTTGTTGCCTCAATTAAGGGATAATGAACAAGAATTGTTCCTATTTGTAAAACATCTCCTGCTATTTCCTGCTTCCCAATTGGTTGGACAATGTGTCTTAATTAAACACAAAGCCTTGTAACATCTTTCAGGGGAGAGAGACCAAGATTGGAAGAGAAGAAGAAAAGGAGGAGGAAGGGAGAGGTGAGGTGAGAGGAGAGCAAGTACTTCCAGTGACTTGCTTGTGGAGGCATATTTGATTTGTTACAGTAATGGTCATACCTTGCAGTTCTCTCTGAGTCTGATACTGCGGGAATGGATAAGGACATCAGAGCCATCTCCACTCAGATCCATAACTCTATAGAATGCCAAAATCAATGCCTCAGGGAATAAGAAATGAGATGTAGAGCCTTTCAGTTTTAGTCACCAGACAAAATCCAGTTCATCTTCCAAGGTGCAAAGAGAAATAACCATCACCTGGATACCTGCTAGGTCCTGTGTAACAGAAGCTTATAGATAGCACATAAAAAAAGTTTAAAAAAAAAGAAAAAAAACCAAAAAAACCCCAAATCAAATAAACCCAGAAGACACCACACTGTATCTGTCTCAGCAGAGATATGCAGGAAAGATGAGGTCACAAATTTTTAGTAAACTCATCACTTTGGGTTGATATATACCAGGGTGGGCGTTGACACCCTTTGCACTGCCTCTGCTGCTGTGTGAAGGGAGAGGGGGCCTGTCACGCCATCGTTCACAAGCACACAGTTCATTTGATTATATGATTTTAAATCAAATCTATCCAGATCTGAACACAAGCATAAAACATGCGATTTTATGTTTTAGGCCAATTAAAGGTATTACAGAGTGTCATCTATTCTGCCCTTGAAAAAGCATCTTTAGCCTGATCTTTAGCCTCTACGATCTCCTCCGTTACCCGATCAAACACGTCTGCTTTGTCTTCTTTGGTTAAAATCGAGAATGGGTTTCTGTGTGTCTCCTGTGGCTTTGAGCCCCAAAGTCTCTTAGATCAGCTGCTCCTCCTGCCTCGCCAGCTATTTCCAATGAACGGCAGGGTGTGACATTTGTGGGGAGGATCGGATTATGCTCCGCGATGCCATTGCTGACTAATCGGATTCCATCCGCCCTCCGTACTCGCTGCCTCAGCCAAACTTTCCCATCCGCAGAGGACGAGGGGCGACCGCAGGAAATCCTCACCCTGCGCGGGGAGCCTGGCCCCTGGTTTAAGTGGAGCCATATGTTTAATGCTTAACACACAACGCTGGCAAAGGAGGGAGGTGATAAAAGTCTTTGGAGCCTGTGTTACACAGGCAAATATTGCCTGTGAAAGGCAAGTCTGTCTCCTTTGACACTGCTTGTAATCCTGATGTCATCCTCTTCACTCCCTCTCACACACACAGTGTTTATTTTGTCACGGTGCATCTAACACAAGACTAAAACCATGTGGGGCAGCAGAATTTTGCACGTGTCCCGAAGCCAAGTCTTCATCCCCACAGAATCTGTATGTTTAAATATAGAAACGGGGGGGCATGACAGAAAGATGAGGGAATTGCATCTGGTCTTTGTCATCCTCATGTAACTCTGTAGTGGCATCTGTGAGCCTAGAGCAGATCCAGCCGAAATAACAGGCCAACCCTTCCTGTCTGCTGGGATATCCCAGGCAAACCTATGCCCTGAGCTCTGCTCTTTCTTTATATTTGCTCCAAGGAAGCTGGGAGCAAATATTGGATCTGTGCAGCAGAAATATTCCATTTGCTCCAGTGTGCTTAATCCATCTGTAGCTGAGAACGAGGAGACACTGATAGATGTTAAACTCCATGACTTTGTGTGGATAAAAGATGGAACGTTAACCCATCTGGATCCTGGCATCATCTTTTGGTTCACAAAATAAAGAGCGGCAGCATAAGCGTCTCCCATTGCTCTGCCTCAAAGCCCCAGTCTGCAAGCACCTTGCCAGATAAGAAAGACGAGCTGAATTTCCATGGTCCCCTCAAACCCAAGCTTCTCTGAAGCTGCCAGGGAAAGGATGGGCTACTTTGTTCTCTCTGTTGATACCATGTAAAATGTGTTTAGGTACTCTAGAGATGGAGGCTCCTGTAACAAGGAGATAAGCTCGAGGTAGTGGCAGCTCTGGTGATAGGGACCGGGATGTTTGAGTGCTGGACACAATGCTGAGCCTCTCAGGAAGACATCAAATGGGCTGATAAGGATATTCCCCATCCAGGCAGAGCAGAGACCTGGTGGTCAGACCTTTATCTTCCCCCCACATGGGCTCCCTGCTCTCCTTTGTGATAAAAAGCCTTGTGATTAGACCAAGGAAAATAAAAAGAGCCAAACATTCCTGGGGCCCTCCTTCCCCAGGAGGGGACCGTGCCAGCTTGGGGCTCTTTCCCCTCATCCCTTCCTTTTCTTCTCAACACCCTGTACTTTCCTGGCTCCTCCTCTGCTGTCCCTGTTCCTCCTGCCTGTGCCTTACCTCAAGTCAGCAAAGCTGGGGACATCCTACCCAGGAGCATTGCTGCTCTGTGCACAGGAGATGCCATAGGGTTTTTTTCTTTTTTCCACTGCAACTTAAAAAAAATAATTCTGCTAGCCACTCAATAATTAATGCTTATGAGCACTGATTCAGCATGTCAGGAAGAGAATTTTGCACTCTTATTGTAGTCTTTTGTAATTGAATCTTATGCTGTTATATTAGTGTGGCCCCAGGTGAGTATGCAATAGCTGAGGGGGAAAAAAAGGTAAGATAAAGGAATTACAATAGAGCCAAGCTAATGTGAGAACAAGGCAATGTCTTCTGTGCCTCAAGGTGTTAAGTTAATCTCTGATAAGTTATTAACTTATTAATGGGCTGAGAAGGGATGAACTACTTTTCATCCAAAGTCCCAAGTGCTCCTCATTTTCTTCCACAGACTTTTCCTTGTCAACTAATTCTCCTTCGGTGCTGCTCCCCCATTGCTCTGCCTCCTTCCCTCTGCATATCCTGTTTCAGCCGTAATGAAATCCGCTCCTCTGTGGAGCGATCACATCGTCCTCAAAGCCTGGGATGTGGGGACTGCAGGAAAGAGGATGAAAGCTAAAGAAAATTTTATGGAAGTTTCTAATTAATGTCTCCTCCTGTTGTTGACTAATCGCTGATGTGGAAAAGCAAAAAGAGGGGTCAGTGGTCTTCGGAGTAAACTAAAGGTCTCAGAGTTACACACCTCCATCACAGCTCTCAATCCAGCGCTGGGTTCACAGGGACTATTTCTGCTCTCAGGACCTGATATATGGTGCATTATCTGCGATTATGGCGTTTGCTAACCCTTCTTCTGAAGCTATCTTCTTCATAGTTCTCACTGATTCCAGTTTTTCCAAAACCAGAGGAGGAGTTTACAACTGATGAAATGGGGTGAAATGCTGAAAAGCTCAGGGAAAAGCTTCTGTTGAGGAGAGAGGGACAGGTCCTAGCTCATTCTCAGGGGATGTAATGTCTTCTCGCAGTTGGATTTGCTTTGCCACTGAACCATCACACTCACCCTCTCTTTTGAAGCCACCGTAAGGTGAACTGCTGTGCTGGAAGGGGACTTTTCCTCATCGTCCCCATTGGAGACCCTCAGAGCACCAACTGGAAACCCCAGCTTGTACTTCCCTCCAGGTCTCTTCTGCCAAGGAGGGGCATCTCCCGATAGCTCAATAAGGATGTATTAAGCTGGTGATCACAAGGTTTACAGCTCCCTTTTGAGTGTGGTTCAACAAGGGACAGGTCCAGGGTCTCTGCCCAGTGCCATTCCCTTCATCTGGCCAAAAATGGAAAGGGAAATGGTTTAAGGGTGCTGGGACATGAGTTGCCATCCCCTTGGCCCAGAGGAGCAGGCTACAGAGGGTAGGCACACCAACACAACAGACTTCTGACACCCCGACTGGACCAGAGACCTCCCTGCAACACCCCACCAGAGCAGGGCACTGTTTCTCCAGTGTTAAAAACAACCTGTGTTTTCAATCTTCCCTTCCAAGCTCAGACACCGGTGCTGAGCTTGCAAGAAGCAGATAAAAAAGATACTGTTCATTATAATCTGCAGAAGACGATGAACCTGATAATTCTTCCACACGAAAAATCATTGACCTTTCAGCCTGGGAAAGGCACGGGCCATTGCATGCCTTAGCACAAAGCAGAAGTGGGACGGAAAACAACCAGCAGCCAACTTTGGAAAAACACCCAAGGGGTCTTCTTTGAATCAGCTGAGGCTTCAGCCCAGATTTTTCCATTTGCTCGGAGACAGGTTGGCATCTCTGTCTGTGCTGCTGCTACTGCTGCTGCTGCACAGGGTAGAGAGCTCACCGGAGCATGAAAGAGATTGTGATAAAGATACACTGACTGCCATCCTCCTTCCACTGGAAACAGGCTCAGCTTCATATCCAGATGACATCTCAAACACCAGCACCAGAGAGGAGAGGGAGGGAGCTGCTCTTTCTTTGCCCTTTCTGTTTTTGATATTGTGATTATTATTTGCAATTATTTATTGCTAGGGCAGTTTCTCAGGTATATAAATAGAAGCAAAAGAAGTCCCCTTTACCCTCTCTGCTTCAGAGCATGCACGTCTTTCATGCTGCACCCAAGCTGGTTGAATTGTTCGGTAGATAAAAGCCTTTGTTGAAGATTCCCCTGCATTCCCACTTTGTGAGCTATTCCCATGCCAGTTCTGCTTTCCAGCAATATCAGCTGTGCATATAAATTTTCAGGCTCATCTGGATGAATACTCCTCTGCCAGCCAGCTCTTTGAAAGCATTCCCTGAGACCACGTGCCATTTGCTCTGCGGAGGCTGGCTGGCACTGACATTCCCCGGGATGCCACTGTCCTGCCAGGATGCGATGCACTTGTCATCGTGATGGGGAATAAAACCTTCCATCTCCAGGGCTTGCCTACAGTGGCCAGCTTTGCTTGCGTGCCTGGATTTTGCTTTCCCTATTAAACTGTCTTTATCTCAACCCAAGAGTTTTCTCTCTTTTACTCTTCCAATTCTCTCCACCATCCTGCTGGGGGGCAGTGAGTGGCTGTGTGGGGCTTCATTGCTGGCTGGAGTTAAACCACAACACCGTTCCACCATGGACCTCCACGGGCTGCAGGGTGAGAGCTTCTGTGACCATGGTCCTCACCAGGAGCTGCAAGGAAATCTCTGCTCCAGTAACACAAAGGTGCTGTCAGGATGAATATCCCAGTGACCAAGGTTCTCACATCCTCCCACATCAAAGGCCACGAAACACTGAAGAGAAAGAGTTTTGCTCCAACATGGCAGATAAGCATAACTAGGGGTGGAAAAAAGGGGAAGAACAAGGGAGACATTGGACATCCTACCAACCCCAATCCAAATTGTCATTCCCATTCATGTTTATGAAGTGTCAAGATCTGTAAACATTTTCACAAAGATCTAATGCTTGGCCAAATATCCAGAAATCAAAAAGAAATTGTGAAAACCTCATGGTTATGACCACAGCATAAATACAGGGAAGCAATCCCAGACCACAGCCAATACCCCATTTTCAGATGGAGATAATCATCCAAGCAGACTCCCAAGTGGTGAACTCTGGTGACGAATGGGAGACAGACCTCCTCACGGACATGGGAACACAGACATCCTGTGTTTTCTGCATGAAACCATAAATCATCGACAGTATTATAATGGCTGGAGAACAGATAAAGGCTCTCTGTGAAGCTGAGCAGCCATCTGCGGCCTCCTTTAAATGCAGGAGTTGGCATCAAGTAGTTAGTGCTCAGCTGATCCGTATGATCACACTGACTGCCTGTGTAAAGAATCTTATTATGCGAGGAATACAAACCACCTTCCTCACCTCACAGGGCTTTCATGCTTCCCCAGCCGGAGAAAACAATAGGGCCCAAGTTGACCACCACTGGACTACACCAAAAATGAGTCAGCCCAAACTTGCATCTACAAGCAGACCTGGTCACACAGCTTTTGGTTTGGACCTTGCTTATGTCCAACTGGTTTCCCTGAACAGACCAACTCCTGGAGGTGCTAAGCTGGTGTGATGAATGGAGCCCAGCACACGGGAAGTTCAAACACAGGTTTGATTCCCCTTGCTTATCAACTCCTGTTACTAGGCAGAGGAAATGTCACTTATCCCCTCCATGCCTGCCTGCCTTTGGTCATATACAAAACAGAGAGGACACCTAATACGTAACTGTATGCTCTCCCCCGAAGAGAGAAGTGGAAGTCAGTGCACTTGCACTGCTTCCCATGTCCCTTAACCTGCACTTACACAGCCTTCAGTGTCCCCAGAATTATTTCCCTCTGATGCAGCATTATCCCACGTTGACTCGTCATATTCATGGCAGCATTACATTCCCTGGGGAAAAAGGGCTCCTGGCAGAGACCCTTTATTATATTGATGCCAACAGAGATTGCCTCTCTGATAAATGAGCATGTACCTATGAATAAATACAGGAGTACATTTTATACGTATTGTATATCTGCAGTGACAGACTAGAGGTTTGTGCAGGCGTGTGCTTTTAATATGCATGGAGGACACAAGGCAGCAGTAACTGGCAACCGTAGGTTGCTGCGTATATATTCCAATGACAAATGGAGGATCCCAGACAGCAATCTAGACAAGATGTTTCCATTGTGGCCCTTTTTTGCAGCAGTTGAGAGATACCCACTCTGCACTCTGACTGGGTAGCATACAGTTTGGATGCAACAGGACCTCTCTGTGAACACGAATTTGCAAACTCAGCTATGCTGGCCTATCTTCTCATCTCTCCTGAGGCAAGAAAGCTAAGGGAGATGGAAACTTCCACATATTCCCAGACTGACACAAAGAAGAAATTGCACATGAACATTATTGTCCTCTTGGGAGATCTTCCCAGAGGCACTGGATGAGGGTGGGATTGTCACTGGGATGCTTTGGTACATGTCAATGGTTGGGAAGAAGCATGTCCAAAATGGTTCAAAGAGCAACGCCAGACTCCAAAGCCCATTTTGGTTGCCCAAGCCTCCAGATGAACAGCATCACTTCTTCTACAACCCCAGGCCTGAGAGCCCACACCAACCCACACCCGAGGCAGAAGGCTCAGTATGCTACCCTGGGTGGACAGCAGCATGGGAGGAGGTCATCATGCAGAAACAATCCCAGCAAGAAGCCAGTGCAGGGACAGAGAACATTGTTTCACTCAAAGGGTAAAACTTTCCCCGGAGTGCTTAACTGAGAGGTGCTGGGAAGACGACCCAAAGCAGACTTCATCCTCTAACCCAGCTCTGCGAGAGGCGAATTGGGAGGGAAGGGAGAGAGCACCTTAACCGTTCTCATTCCTCCCCAAAATGAGCTCACGGTCCCTGGAGGAGGGACTAGCAGCCTGCCCTTTGCCTGGCACCTCCCTGCCTGACACCTTGCCTCTGCCCAAGGAGCAAAGGAAACTCATTTCCCAGCTCCTGCTGACCCTGCCTGAACGGCTCCTTGTTATATTCTCTGAAAAGTTTAGAAGTTGTCTTTGAATACCATAACAGCAAGGTGATGGTTACCAAGGGAACAGGCCGGGAGAAGGTCAGACTTTTCTGGGTATTTTTTCATGCTTTATCTTGGCTGAAAGTTTTTCCAGACAAATCAGACGGGTGTCTTTCCATCCCAGAGAAATAAAGCCGTCATCCACTTGGAAGAGGACTGATAAGAAGGGAAAGGAATAGCTCAGATTTCCCACAACTGCACACCACATTCTGGGGGAGTTACCCTCAAAACTGTGATGGGAAAACCCTGTAGTACCATCAGCCATTGTGATTTCAATCCAGGGACACAACTAGGAGACCCCTGTGGTGATGAGTTTAAAACTGGATTTGCTTGGAGGCTGCAGCAGAGGTACAGAGTAAAAATATCCCTGGAGCATAAAATAGAAAACTGAACCAGCAACATACCTGAAGTAAATCAGCACAGCCCTTGGAGCTCTTGCATTTCCACAGAGCTATGTCGCTCTCACCAAGAGAAAATTCAGCTCTCCAGGAAAGATGGTAAAGCTGAGGTCTAAATGTAAGGTCTTACGCAGCAGGGCATCACGAGGCCACAAAGCGACAGGGACGTGGAACAATTTCTGCTGTAATAAGAAGCCCCAGACGTGGAGTTAAAATTGAAGTAGCTAAAGAAGAGCAGAGTCCAACGCTGCCCTTCATGTGCTCATTGCTCAGCATGGTTGCCTCCTGGCCACAGAGGACTGGACCTCTGCTCTCTTGAGAGGGTGGTTATCCAATGACCAGGTTCATTGCCAGATGCACATGGCAACTGTTGTGCTACTGCTACTAAGAATATCTTTGATTTGAAGTGCTGCTGTTACCCCAACAGGCTGCCTGAGTTGTTAAGTGAGATATAGGAACAAAGGAACGGCCATTTTAAGTTCCTGGTGGATGTTGAATGCCAGCTGCTGCCAGTCTTTCTCCTCTAAGAGCCCTGCCAAGCATCCTTACCCTCTGCACTTCAGTCTGGATCTCTTTCAAAGTCCTTCACTGGGAAAAACACTTTTGTTAATGAAAACCTATAGCTTTGCTGGCCCCAATTGTGAGTGCTGTTAATGGTGGGTCTCAGGAGACCCTGTTTTTGTACAGCAGAACCACTTGACATTAGTCAACATTAGTTGGCCTTCCGGTGCCTGATAGGGTCAGGCAAACAAGATCTCTCTACTGCAAGCAAAGAGCTGACTCTACTAAACATCTAAATGTCAAGGCAGGTCAGCCAAGGTATAATCAGCTCTCATGGCATAGACATGAGCTGCAATGCTTTGCAACGGTGGCCAAGCAGACTACTGCTGGGAATGAAACTCTTCCCCAGCTCCAAAAGCAAATCAAAACTCTTACCTCCAGCTTGGCCTTCACAAAAGAAAGCCCAGCTAATCGGGCTGATCAGTCAACGACATATGGTTTTGAAAGAACAGGTTTTGATTTGCAGACAAATATGTGTTCCCAGCACCGAGGTGCTTGTGGTTTGTGCTGAAATAGATGTTTTAGTGCTGAATTGCTGGGACTGGGGGCTTTTGTCTACTCTTTCTCAAATAAAAAGTCAGTGCAAGTAGCCTTCATGATGTGTTCATGCGCAGCCTTCACGCTCAACGTGTGTGTGTGGGGCGGGGGGCAGGGGGGAACTGAGCAGTGGGAGTCTGCCAGTGCAGGTGGCCCTGAGCATAGCCCTCACCAGCACACATTCATCAGGCGTTGGACAGGCACACTTCCAGCTGATTTATTGATATTTAATATTTAAATACCAGCTGATCATTCAGCCCTGGTGAGTAGATGTTCAATAACAGCAGAGAGGAGCCATCTCCTGCCAGCCCATCCAGCCTCTTCCATCACTTAATGCCAAGTGCAGAGCCCTCTCCTTGCTCCCTAGGCTCACTGGTGGGCCGTGACACACAGCAGCTCAGCTCCTCCAGCCCTTGCCTCCTTTGCCACCCATCCACCCTCCTTTGCCACCCATCCACCCTCCTTTGCCCATGTCAGAGGCCTCTTAGGATTCACAGTGTCAGGACCCAGCAAGGAGATTCATTCCCGATATCTCCTAAACAGGACTGACAAAGCTCTGTTCCCCTCCTGTCACCCTGTGGGGTGAGCAACCTCTCTGCTGTTGGTGTCCATATCTGTTTCTCAGCGTCATCTTTTGCTGGGCAGCTCTTTAGCCTTGTCCATCTGTCTCAAGATTGCCCTTTCTTAGCAAGAAAGGACCCTGCCTGGCATCTAACAAACTGCATCCCTCCCTTCAGTGCCCTTGCAATAATAATTCATTGTCCTGACACATGCAGCTGGAGCATAGGGGACCTTGTCAGCTTAAAAATCACTGCCACACTTCTGGGACGCTGAATCCAGCAGCAACTGAGATGACTGAAACAGGAAGAGCTTTTGAAAACCAATTTGCTCTCCACTCTTTCTACCTCTTTGTTTGCATTTTTCATTTCTCAGCTTGGGGGATGAGGCTTGGTGTTACGCTCACGTTTTTCAGTGCTTGACTCTCTGATTGTCACTTTACAGCCCTGTCTGCGGGCCCTGCAGGTGGCACTTGCTTTCCCCTAAAGAAATAGCACCCCCACAATTTTTCTTCCAACTCCTGTCCAAAAAATAAATAGTACAGGAATGTTTCTGATGGTGTCAGGCTTTGTAATAGTTCATTCATTTCAACCCTAAATTTGGGACTGAATTTGAGCTGGCAGTAGCTCTTTAATATACAGGACCTGTCTTATTACATCTCCGTCTAATGCATATTTGGGAGCTTTCCCTGAAAGCTCTTGTATAAAGGAATATTATGACATCAGGAAGTCTAAAAGTACCTGAACTGCAGATGTGATAAATTCAGCAGGATGATACGTGCCTGGAATTCGTACTTTCCTTTTTCCATTGGCAAATGGCCGCCTGGGCTCCATCCCCCGGGATAGCTGTAGAGAACAGCCAGTTTGATGAGTCTAACCAGCCATTGGATGTCACTTTGGCTCCACACTAATTCAAGGGAAACAGCATTTATCTGGCAGCCAGGCAGCCAGCTCCTCAGCAGCTGAGAGTTTAATTATCAAAGGTTCAGGCGAATCTTGCTCTTGCTATCTCCAACCAGCTGCTGCAGAAAAAAAGACCTTCTGGCCCCATCCAGAAGTTTGTGAAGCTCTTGCAAGTTCTCTTTTGCTGTTAAAATGAGTCCCAGCCCATTTGCCCTTTCCTGTGAAAGCTCTGGGCTTGATGCCACCAGAAAAAGGAGACAGTGAAAATAATACAGTGGGGAAGGGCTCTGGGTGGATGGGGCTGAGCAAGCAGCAGCCAGGAATGGGAGCACTGGGCAGACTCCAGCTGATACCTTGATCCAGCCGTGGGGGTTTGCACTGAGAGATGGACATGGGCACAGCTTCTTCACACTGCAGGACGCCGTTCTTTCACAGCCTCATTCTGCGGTGATGGAGCAGAGCCACTGTCTGAGTCGCGTTCAGGCCAGGCACGCTGGGTTTCCGCTGGTGGACCTCAGCCCAAGCAGTCTCAAAGCAAAAAGAAAGGGCTACGCCCTCCCGCTCTCTGCCCCATTTCCACAATTTGGTAATCCCAGGGGGAAGGGTGGGGACTGAATGGGCCAGAGCAAGGAAGCTGAAGGCCAGACAAGAAGAGAGAATTCTCTGCAGACAGACATTTGCACAGTGTTTCTGCAGGGGTAAATGCCAGAGGATGCACCAGGGAAATAATGGGGGGAAAAGGTGGCCCCAAATGAAGCAGCTTTCCCTCCAAAAAGACAAGAGGCCAGTGTGTGAGTAAGGTGGAGGAGGTGTTGGGGCCATGGGGGATGTCCTGCTCCACTCTTCACTAACCTCATTGCAGTGACTCAGACATTTGTCATGGTTCCCCACTCTGTCTGGGTTCGAGTACCCCCCGGACTCCTCTCCCAGCCTTGCTATCAAGCACAATCAGTCCAAAAACAAAAGCTGTTGGTACTCTCCCAGGTTCTGCTCAATATCCAGATCTACTACATAAGTGAGACACTCAAGATCAGAATGCAGTGCCATTTCTAATAGATCCTTTGCACTTTTATGGCAGGGATGTCCCTGCCCTTTGAGTCCTGCAGTGGCTGGTTAATAATGGGACCACTTAAGTGCCTATCAGGAGAGTTTGTAACTAATGTGCTAGTGATGCACCTGCTTTTCATTATTCTCAGGCTCTCCGCAGACACAATCAGACACAATTGGCCATTCTCAAGGCACATTTATCTTTTGAATATGAAGGCAAGAGACTCAATTATTTTTTTCAAAAGTAAGCTAAGATTCTGGTGAGCAAATTAGTTATCCTCCCCATTCTTCTTCAAAATGCCATCAGGAGCCATCATAAGCAAATACTATCAATCACTATCTGTTTCATTCAGTCTGCCTGAGCTACCAGTAAGGATCCACATAGGGAAATACGTTGTCTCCACTCCCCACCCAAGAAAAGTCTCTTCAAAGCTTGGGCATGATTTTTGTAGTTGAGACTCCAGGCTAGATGCAATGTAACTAGGGAGCTCGGGTCATGTGTGAACCTGAAGGAGATGGAAGGAGAAGGAACACGTAAGTATCTATTACTGGTTGGAAACATAGGGCCCTCCCTTCCCCTTCCCCACCAACTCAAACAAACTTTGAAGCCATCCAGCCAACTGCTCTAGGTGGAAGAGAAACACACCCTGTAGCAAGTTCCTGATAGAAATTGGATCTCGGGCTCCCCTTTATAGTCCAGGAGCACTGTCACTAAGGCCAAGTTGCCTTGACTGTCTCATTTTTCCAACCTGCATGAACAAAAGTGTTTATTTAACACCATCTCTCCGGGGTTTCCTCAGCTCCCCAGTCTCCAGACCTCTCAGTTTACTTACAGCATCATCAGCTGCAAACTGATTAGTCCAGTCCCCTTCTCTTCTCCCCCATGGTTATCGCTTTTATTAACAGCAAGGGAGTGATAATGGGGAAAGATGATCAAAGCTCTTGGTATTAATGCAGGGGATTAATGGTATTTCTATTCCTGATCAGTGCACTCTCAGTGTGGAGAGGGAGCCGCCCAAATCAGCCTTTTCTGACTGAGAGTTGCTGCAGTGCCACTACCTAAATGGCTGCTGGCTAACGAGTCCGTTGCAGCTGGTTGAGGGAACAGCTCACTCACGTGAGGCTACTTCCCTCACAGCATAATGTGCCCAGGCTTGCATCCACAACAGCACGCAGGCACCTGATCTTGGATTTCAAACTGCTCTTGAGGCCTTGGGAACAAGGTCCACTGTTGAGGTCAACCCAGCTGGTGCTGAACAAACAACTGAACTGAAGTGGCCGGTTCACGCTGGGATTGCATCATGTTATTACAGTGGGGGAAACACAATTTACATCCTGATCTGGGACTTTGTGGAAGGTTCAGTGAACACCGCACTGGGGCGGGGGGGTGGGGGGGTGGGAGAAAAGACACCAAAAAAAATCCATGCCATGTTTTACATGTAGGCAGGAGACTGAAGTCCTCTGCAGCCATCCAGGGAGATCAGATGTGTTTAAAGCCACAGGGTATTGTATCTTGATTCCACTGAGATTCCAGCAGCCATTCAGCAGCAGGCAGGATTGGGGGAGAGGAAGCAGGACCGGCTGACCTTGGTCAGTCAAGGTTGCTGGCCACCACCAGCAAACCAAGGTGAAGAGGTTTCATCTGGCAGGGGCTGGAGACCAATGCAAAGAGCAAATGGAGAGTACTGGGATCAGGGGGATGGGTGAGAAACACCTTTGGAGATGCAGAATTTCACTTCACATGGAAGAATGAGGACACAAGGAAACTGTCCACTTCTCTTCTGCCTCTCCTGAGCACTCTTTCATGGAGTACATGACCCTCCTCCTCAGAGAGCCCACAGATAGGCTCCATTGCAGCACTTGCTCCCAAGCAGAGAGCAATGCATGGACGCCCAAAGATGACCTGAGGAACCAAGGCAACTCCTTTCCAAACCATGCAGTCTGTGTAAATTAGCCACACTTCAATATTGAGCCAAAGAAGTTCATCCAAAGCCAGGGCATTCTCATAAATAAGTCTTTACAAAAGGCAGGAAAACAGATGTCTTGCTTTGGGCAGCTTTTGGTGTCAGCCCAGCAAGAAAAGAACAACCTGGGTTCGATTTGCAAGTTTGAGCACTGACATCTGGGACATAAGGTGCTTCCTCATGAGAACTATTTGGACACTGGATGAGAGCTCTTCTTCTTAATTATTACTATTAAGAAATAAGGATCTTAAACAACACCATTTGTTTGCATATAATTTAGGGTCATTACTCCCTTCACAGCCAACTAGAATTATCTTTGACAATCTGCACAACTATTTCTTCCCCCCCCAGCCCCCTGTTTTTCATCACTCTCCGTCTCTCCACTATGCAGTGTAATAATGTTGTAAGGGTTTATTTATATCATCATAATTGGTTGCTGTGGAGACAATCATTATGTCACAAGTATAGGCCAGGGAGTTTTGGCTGAAGAATGAATTACAAAGGGGCCATGGAGGTGAGGCCTGCTGTTTTAGCGCACACTCCCATCCTCCCGCTCACACCACGGACCATCTGCATCCACACGCGTGCCCAACTCCACCTGCAGATGTTGGTCCCACATGTGGCCATGCGTAAATACGAGCTGACTTGCTCTGGCAAAATCTCAGATCAGAGTTTTTTATCCACATAACAGGGCAGTGACAACTGAGGGGAGAGGAGACACAGCTGTGAACCACAGGAAAAGGTTGGAGTTGGGTGAGGTCAGGCACAGGGCAGCAATGATGCTCCCACCCCACCCCACCCACCCCCATTCTTTAGCCTCTCCCCACACACATGCACAGTAAAAATCCCTCTGAAGGGGGCTGCAAAGCCCTGGGTGACCCAAGGGGACAAATGAACACTCCACACAACCCCATTACTGTTACTCACCAAAGCTGTTGTAGATCATCTCACTGTCTCAGGCTTGTAACACAGCTCAACCAAGATCTACTTTTCTGCAGAAAACCTTTTGTCTCATAGGCTCCTTCCAAGGTCATGACACCTAGTACAGTGTAACAGCAGCTTGTCATATAAGATGATGTGGACTTCTTACACGCTGCATCTTCAGGATGTGTTTGTCAGCAGGTCATGGTCTGTTTGTGTCTTGTGTATAATCAGAAGGAGCAAGCAGAGATGAAAGCGAGTGTTTTCTTTGTGGGCCTGCATCCATCCAAGGTCAGCAAAATCACTAACAAACTGCCCTCCTAGCCAGATCTGACTGAAGGTGAATGCAGAAGAGCTGATTGGCATTAGTGGGCTCTGGATAAATGGAGCTGTTCGCCTTGGGATCGTGAGTTCAGAGGAAGGTCAGTCCACTGTTGACCACCATTCGTTAGCTCTGGCAGCGACTCAACAATTTCTGTGAAACAAGGAGCCGGTCTTGGCTTGGGTCCCAGTGGAATGAGAGCTGGTGTCACTGCAGTTGCTGTCCTTGCTGGCTGGCTCCCCGGGGAAATAACAAAGCAATTCAGAGAACCCATCCTCACGGCTCAGCACCTTTCTGGGAGATCGCTCTGGAGTAATGAAGGGGGAGTTTCTGCTGTGTCTCAGTGTAGCGAGGCACAGAAATGACTGCTGAGCTCCAGCTCTGGTTGATGAGTGAAGACCAGACATCGCCACCAAAGACTTAAAGCAATGAAAAGCTCAAGTTAAAATTGGAGTGGTGGAAGAAAGGTCAAAATCTTCTGTGGAAGAAATCAAGAGAAAAGCAACCAAAATGTCTGCAGAGCAGCTGACATGTGAAGACAGGAGGTTGATGGTGAGGTTAGAGACTTGAGTGAGGACCCCTCTCTCCCCATGACTGTTGCCTGTTGAAGGGTGAAGGAGATAAGCCTTTTCCCACCCTCCTAGCCCCCTTCACCCCATGCCCAAAGCAGGTTCAGGGTCTGCAGCAGTAGAGCTGCCCTATAGCCCACTCCTCCGGGCTCCTGCTTTGCTGGGGCCATGTGAGACCCCAGGGAGGGAGGGAGTGAAATACTGGCCAAATGAACTGTCCAGGTGGCCTGTGGATCTCAATTTGAATGTCCCGGTGTATATTGAAATAAATACAATAAACCAGGTCACTATCACTTATGTGAAATTCGCTTATTGTTTTAAATCATCATTATCACCATCATAATTAAAATCAAGCAACAGCTTAAAGAAACTAATGAATATTTTTATACGTGAACTTATCACAGGAAAGGGGGGAAAAAAACGTAAAGTGAAAATGTGCCTGTATTGCTAATAAATATTATTGGAGGGACTCCCAGCTTTCCACATTACCACAGTGTGATATGACAGCCTATAATGGATTACTCAACTGCCCGAAGCCATTGTAGGAATAAATCCCTTTTAATATTCATGTGCGGTCTTTGAGAAAATAGATGTAAGCAGTTAATACTTTTCTATAGACAAAACAATGCAGTTTATCAAAACAAAATATGTGCTTGAAAACAAAAATCTCAAAGCTCCTGGACTCATTCTTTTTTTGCAAATCAGAAAGAATAGGACTCCCTAAAAGGACAATTTGGGTCACCATGGTGCACGGAAAGGAAGATGGGGAGGGACAGGATATTATCAAGGGTTGGTAGAAAGGGGCAAAAGGTGTAAGAAAAAATAACAAGTAGTTTGTGAATCTGTGGCTGTAAACAGGGCACTTAAGCAGGGTGTTGCAGGAGGAAGGTGTTGGCTGGCAGTGGGGCTGCTGGTTGCCCTCTAAAGCCCTCACTGGGACAGGAGGGAGTATATGGGTGGCAGAGGAAGACGAGGTGCTTTCCAGGAATGAGGTGCAGTGCTCTGTGAGGTGCAGGGATGCGAGGGCTTAGCTGTGTTTATAGGACAGTAAATGATATAGCAAAAGAGGTGAACAGGAATGCTTCTGCGGGGCCAGCTGAGGGCTGCTCCCTCCCAGCCCTCTGCTCCATCTTCTTGCTTTTCCTTTTGCAGCTGATCTATAAAACCTACCAGGTTTTTATCTCTGGTTTGTTTGGGGTTTTCTTTCTCCCTTTACACAGCGGAACAAGAGAAGCAGCAGTGCAGAGGAATCTTTGTGCCTTTTTGTGTGGTAGGGAGTGAGAGAAATGGAGGTTAACCCTTCCTGCCCCAACTTTTTGCAGGCAGTCAATGCTTGGAGGGGAAACCAGGAAGCAAAACCCTCTCAGGGACTGGAGGGAATGGCTGCAGCCTGCCAGAGGTGAGGGTGCAAAAATGAGAGACTTGATCTTACAGAATCAGGCGCAGCTGAGATGTGAACCCAACTTCTATTTGGCTGCCATGACCTGTGGCTATAAATGGCTGTAGATGCATCTGAAACTGTGAGGGAGAGAGAAGCAGAAACTCTTCAGTTCCCCTCCTGCTGTGAGATCTAGGCAGCGAAGACAAGCTAAAACTGAAGCATCAAGAATAAATAAGGTCCCCCTGGGACTCATGCTGCTTTGATATCTGTGGCTGCCTGGTGGGCAAGAGTTGACTCACACCTGCCTTCTGCTCGCCCGTGTTCAGAGGGAGCCTGTGATGACTCCCTTTGCCTCTGGCGCAACCACAGCAAAGGCAGCTCAAGGACTGTCTCAGATTGGGGTAGGCATGGTCCAGGCTGAAGGAGACACCATGTTCTTGAACCAAATTCAGCTCAAAATGTAGCCCAAGAAACCTACACTGCTCTGAATGCTGCAGGACTTGGCCAAAGCCATGAGTCTGCAAAGACCCACAGGGCACATAACTTGACCTTCCTGCCAAGTGACACTGGCTTCTGTGGAGCTGCTTGGAGGAATTCAGGATCGCCAAGTGCTGAACCAACCACAACACCCTGAGATGCTCCCATGTTCGAAAATACTTTCAGAAGGGGCACTATTTTTTAAGATATCCAGTTTTGTAATTGTCATAATGATCATCGAGACAGGAAAAAAATCCATGAACTTACCATGTTAGCATGTCAGACCAATCCACTCAACCTGCTCAGATTTTATTCTCACAGTGGGGTTCCCCATCTGGGCAAGGCTTCAGCTGTGTAACCATTTACATTGCCAGCATTGTTGGAAAGATGCTGTAATTAGAAATATTCCAGGAACACTTGTACAGACATTTTTCTACATCTTTATTAATTTATTGTAACAGAAAGCTTGTCACTGTAAACACCAGGAGTGTCTCTTTAAATGCCAGATAGTTTTATAGGCTGTATTGGGTGAAATGAAAGTGGGCCAGCTTTATAGGTCATATTCTCCTTTGAAATGGAACAGGTCCAGGAGACAATTGGGAACCAGAATGGGAAAAATTCCTCCCACCCACCTCCTTCCAGCGGAGCAGAGGTGTGTCTTGTTTCGAAAGGGAAAGAAAAAGTTTCACCTTCTAATTGTTGTATTGAGTAGCTCATTGACTGCACTTTTTGTTCAATACCTTTTTTACGACTCAGATTGTCTAATCAAAGGCTTTTTCCTTCCTTGCCTTAGCTTTGCAGCCTGTAGCATTGATCCAAAATCTGAAACGAAAGAGGAAAACAGGCTCTGGGAAAAGAGAACACAATTAACACCCAAGCAGCTTCATTTTTTGGGGTGCCTTTAAACATCTTGCACCTCTCAGTCTATTCTGCCATTCTTTTATTTTCCCTTTTGTGTTCAGGAGGTTTCTTTAAGGAAAGCCTTTATCAGCAGCTCAGGGAGAAGATTAAAGCACCTGTCACAGAGAAACAGGTTACTTTTTGTGTCCGAGTTCTTAATCCACTTTATTAAAATGTTCCAAATCTTCCTTCAAGAGGAGAGATCAGAAGGCCATTTCCCTCTCACCCCTGGCATGCCTTCCTTCCGGATACTTGTGCTTCATTAGAGACTGAAAAAAAACAAAGTCAAGGCAAGGAAAAGAGAGAACAAGACTGCAGTGACTGGTTAATATGGGATGTGGAGTCTTCTACTTCATGGTCACTGATACTGTCCTGGCCCCAGGCTGGAAGCAATTGAAAGCTTTTCCCATCTGAAAGACACTTGTGTGAATCGAGTCAGAGATCTCTGACTATTTTTACCTTTGAGGTTCAAAGGAGAGAGCTTTGCAGTGAGCAAAGCCAAACATGCAGCCAGCCTGCTGTCGTGTTGCTGATAGCAGCAAGGAAAGGGCACAGAAAGGGTGAAGTTATTGGGTCTGCTTTGCTCTATACTCTACCTGTTCCCACAGACCTCAGGCCCGGTATTTCCCACCTGAAATAATGGATCTCTGTGGTTAATAAACCTTGATGGATTTTCTTCCATGACATTATCTAATCTTTTTTTCTGCATGTCCATAATCCTTCTCCACGCAAGCATGGCCCTTCCAGAGCAAGGATGAAGGGCACAACCTACTGCATGTGTGCCTCTGATCTCTGGGGGTGCCCAGTGAGTCACTTTTTGTGATGTTTAGCTTGAAGTCTTTTGTATTGAGAGCCCTGGAAATTGTGTGATTCCTCTGGGCAGCCTTGGGAGATTCGTGGGGGAAACAAGCCTAGATCTGGTCTAAACCCTGTCTTGGATCTGCCACCATCTCCTCACCGCAAGATGCTTCATCTCAACCCTCCTTTCCCTTCTCTTCCCCTCAGGCTTCTCACGTTGGATTTTCACAATTCATCTGCCCTAACCCAGAGATGTGGCCACAACATAGTGCAGGCAATCAGTGAGACACACCATCTCTGACGGTGAAAAACTGAAATAAGGATGAGACAGAAACCACTCCAAGTAGCCATGATAGAGGTCTAATGAGGTAACTGCCATGATGGCTTTTCCATGTAGCCAGTCTTGGATTTAAGGGCTGCTTGCTTTGCATAAGTAGCTGCTATTTTGTAAAGCAAGAGTATATGATGCAGACACTCCTCACGTTTCCTCAGGGTACAATTACTTTCTTATCTGTCTTGTACTGCTGTTTCTCTTCAGCTGAAGTAAGTTCTCCAGCGTGAGACTGTAGGGTTAATCTTTTGAGTAGGGAAAGTCTAAAAGGGCTGAAGAAAAGCATGGCAGTCTAAGAGAGCAAAGAGCAAGGAGGTGACATCTTGGCAGGCAGAGACAAAGCGTAAGGTGTTCCTGAAAGACAACCACTGCATTTCCCATCAGTGCTGACTCATAAAATGGCAGGTTCATTAAAGGTGAAATACACACAAACTACAGCTTGAGCAGTTTCATAATCTGCAAAGCACCTATGCAATTGGCTTTTCCCCTGCATCTTGACTCTTCTGAGACAAGAGTATCAAAGTAATTTGATTTTAAAATGTGTCATCCTGTTAATAAAACTGCAGTTGAAGGCTACATTTTATTTATTATTCAAATTATAGTAGCTCTTCAAGGCCTTGGCTGCAACGCAGCCCTGTTTAGCTAGAGGCAGTCTGTACACAACTCGAGAGACAAGTCCCTTCTGCTCCCCACCCCAGAGACTGCCACATCACTGGGGGAGATTTCCAAAGGGCTGCAAAGGTCTAGGTGTGGGACCCTGTTGATTTCCCTGCACTCCAGTCAAGACGACTGGCATGCAAAATCTCCTCTCCAGTCAAGATGACTGGTGAGCACTGCAAGGAAGGGAGCCCAGAGCGAAGATCACTTGCAACAGGCTCCAGCCACTCAGTGTCACTGCTGTGCCTTAATCACAAATCATCCTTTTTCTGCTTTTATAGCAGGCTACTACCGCGTTTTGTATCCACTGACACTCCTGTTCCAGGTACGGTACTGTACAGCAGTCTAGCCCGCGGCTATCTTGGTGTCCCATGTTTATCTAGTCTCTCCTGATGGCCTCCACAGCATATTTGCTCTATTTTCAAAGCCTGTTTTGAGCTGCTTTGAATTCCCTTTGTGCTTAGAGATCTGCCTCGCTCTTCGAGCTCCATGCACCCTCACCGGCAAGGTTTTTTAAAGCAAGGCCGTAGCTGGAAGTTGTCATTGATACGTGATGCAGAACAAAATCCAGCTCGCTCGAATGCAGCTAGATTGGCTCAGCGGGGCTGACAATAGATGAACTGGGTCTTATCAGCGGAGGGAGCAGATACGACACGGAAGCAGCATGCAGGGAGCAGATAGGAGCTCTGCGAAAGCGGACGGCCTGGCTGGTGAGAGTGGGGGGCGGCGGGGGAGGGATTTTTTTTTTTTTCGTGGCTGTTTTTGAGGGTGTTGTTTTAAAGCTGGCACCTTTCTGACCACAGTCACTGCATTAATGGGGAAAAGAAGTAAAAGTGACAGACAACCCGATGGAGGAGTGCTGTGACGAAAGGTCTCAGAGGGCTGCATTTGTCCGAATGAGCCACTGCCTCCCTGGGCAATTTATCCCTTGCTCCAAATGCATTTTCTGGATTTAATGACAAGTTGGTGGCATTTCTGCAATTAATCTTATCAAAGAGAGGTGATTTTACATGGAGCTGGCCCTGTATTTCCTACCCTGTGTTTTTGTTTATGAGGAGAGGGGCTGCCAGCTGTCTCCCAAGTCAGGGCACTGCAGTTCATGGCAGTAACAGTGGGTTATTAACCAAGTGTCTTCTCCTGACATCTGAAACCAGCACAGCTAAAAAATACAACCTCAGATTGTCCTAACAAGCAATCTCCAAAGTGTAAATATGCAACAGTGAGAGAAAGTATTTCTTTGCCAGTGAAACACTTTAATGAGTGGATGGCTCAGCAAATCTTTTATGCAGCTGCTTTCCCCACTGCGGATACTGAGATTTATGGTAGGAAGGGAGGGGACAAATAAGCAACCGGGGGAGTGCTGTCCCTGTGTGGTTGGGTTCCACCTCATACTCTGGTTTGGCTGGTCTGATTCTTCTGCAACTCTCCTTTCCTTGGATAAACCATTAATAGTCCTCTGGGGACTTGGAGCCAGGAACAGAAGTGGCTCCCAGTGCCAGAAATCATGACTTGGCTGAGACACGAAGGAACAATCCATCCTTCCGATGGGGGTACTGATGACATATACCCAAAGCTTTTAACTATCAAGTGCTCTTTGAATACTGATGGCCTCTTTTGGAGAGAAGCAAAGGAGAGAGAGTCAATGGAGATTATGTATTTTTACAATTCTGAGAAGCTTTTCCATATTCCCTTCCAATGGATAGGTTCTTAAGCTCTTCTTTCTGATGAATACTAGTCCCAAAACCAACATCACAATACCTGTAGGAATGAGATCCAAAAGAAACAACCTTTCTTCCTGACAGTGGTGGACTAAGAGGCGAAAGAATAATCCCAACATCCATTTTCCAGAAGGCCCTTCCTAATGATCATAACCGCCAACAGCAAAGTCTTTTTGCAAAACACAATGCTTAGAAATGCTATTAATAGGAAAAAAAACCCAACACACACAAAAAAATTATAAAAACCAGCACATTCTCAGCTGATTTACAAGCCCTCTGAGCTTGTCCTTGAGCCATTCTTCCTGTCATGATGAAATTTTTCCCTCCCCTTGGACCCGAGCTCCCAGCTGGAGGAGAAAGCTCACACCATGACTTGCCTGTTGGCAGCAATGTGCTCATCTGGGGAATCTGCTGTACTGGTGACAGTGTAGAGCAACCCTTGTTCTGACACCACATCATATTTTGAGCAATTTAATATCCATAAACCCAGTAATAGTCATCTTCTGACTTTGAAAAAAGAACAAAATACCTCTAAAAATTGTTGTCGTTACCATACCTTGATGTTGCAAACCGAGCCATTGAGTCTGTTAGTTGCTGGGAAAATGTTTATCTAACATCATCTCCAAAACCACTTTTTGATTCATACTTGTTTGCAAAGGCTCTGAAGAGAGATCAGCTGGACACGAAGACTTGAAAAAAGCTCCTGAAGGAATGTGAAGGTCTTGCTGCTCAGGACACACAGATAAAAACATCAGCAGAATACATAAGATGCTTTGCACTTTCCCTATTTATCCAAAAAGCTATTTTTGTTTATTAAAACCTAGTTACTAGCTGCATCTCGCCAATAACCTGGAGTGCTTGCTTGGTTAATTTAAGCAAGCAGAGCTTTGACGAAGTAATTTTACCGTCCTCAGGGATCTGCCAGCTTATGCCGGTCTTCACTATTTCAGATGAAATTGAGTTAATTTTCGCTGAAATTGCTTCTTAGCATACAAACACATTCCCCATCATAGCAAGCTTATGCCTCTGCAGCTCTATTATTCTTTAATTTACACACCCCGGCAGCGAGGGATTAATGCCTGAGACATACAAAAGGCTACAGTGTGGAGAGGAGAAGGGAAGGAGAGAGAGAGAGAGAGGAGCTCTGCAGGGAATAGGTAATGGTGTTTCAGTTTTATAGTCAAAACATTTAAAGTTTGGCATTAATACGGAGTCAACTCTCGTTGTCCTTTCACTCTGAAAACGCATCATCTAAAGTCTCAAGGCAGAAAACATCTCAGCTGCTCGGTCAGGCCAGAGATGATGGCAGGCCCCTGCAGGATTGCCAGGTTGAGAGGGCAATCACCGGGATATTACAAACCGCTCCACATCAGGAACTGATTGCGGGGGGTCAAGGCGGTGTGGAGCAGAACTGCACAGGAAGGCCAGATTTTGCCTTTGCATCTTCCACAGTGCTCTTCCTTCAAACAGGAGTTTCTCTGGGAAAATGCTGCTGCCAAGGCCCTGGGGATGCCTTCAAATGCTCAAAAATTAAAATACTGGGTTCTCATAAGCATCCAGACAAAAATATAACTAGTGCCAAAGCACCTGCAAATGGGTGGAAAAGGGGGATTCCATTATCTGGCTTTTCCAGAGAACAGGCAGAAGTGCCAAGTTCAGCAGTCCCTGCAAAGACTCAGTGAGATTCTAGGGTAGCAGCATTTTCAGCTAGTCCCTGCTGATGATTGATCAGAATAGCAATTAAGCTTTTTTAATGTTATCACTTCAGTTTTCCTTCTTTAATTAAACAGCTAACCATTGCGTCTTTTATTGTATACACTTCTGAGGTATATGCATGTTATTAGATAAAATATGGCAGTCACATATCATGTGCTGGCATACATGTATAATGAGATGTTTAAATTCCTTACCTTCCTTTGAAGGTCTGCCCTTCCTTCCCCTTCCCCGAGTACTACCAGTGCTGCAGCAGTGCCACAGTACATACCAAGACCTCATGCCACTGCTACGCATCCTACTTCCACACAAAGATGTTAACGCTTTCTCCTTGCTCCCCTCTGCTCATGAGAAGGTCTCTATCAGCCTGTGTTAATATTCTGCCTTCAAATCTTTTCTTGTTTCCTCCTTCACCATGATGCCTACCAAATCTGGACACCACAAGGAGGTTGCTGACCTGCTGAACTACTGCATCTTACACTAATTTATCTCATTGCTGTCTAACATCCAGCTGTTCTTCCTGGATTTTTATTAGACGGTAAGCTCTTGTGCCTTTGGCTTGAGCATCCTGTCATCACGGGTGCATGCCATAAAGTCTACAAATTTAGCATCAAAGAAAGCTCACTCTTGGGCTCCGAAGCAGGGCAACTGTATGAAATATGTTCTTGTATTTGGAATCTATATCTTGTGATATACAAGAGACCAGACAAGGAGGGTTCCCTCCAGGCAAGAACTCTTTGTATCTTCAGCCTGAGAGATAATTGAGTGAGATATTTTTTCCTACAGAGTAAAACAGACCTCCCAGCAACCATGGCACACCAGTTTGCCTTTCAACGGCTCCCCAGGGATCATTTTGCCCTTTTGCCAATGTCCCAGATCTTTGGCTTTGACACGAGCGGAAGGAATATTGTTTTTCTCCCCAGTTTGTGGGCAACACTGTCCCCTTTCTACCGCCAGAATGACTACACTCGAATCTGCCTAACACTAACACATGAAGTTTGTTTCCTTTATTGGGCAACGTTCCCTCCTGAGAACTGCCATTGGTAGCTGTGGATAGCATAGCAGTGGGGAAGGAGGTCCTCAATGTGAATCATGTTGAAGAAAATGGAAGGTACCTCACCAACTTGCAGGGCTCATACCAGCTCTGCTGCATGGCTGGGAAATCCCAGGTGCTGGAGCAAACCCTTGTTGAATCCAGGAGTGACCTGTGGTGAGAAAGGAGATATTATTTCTTTGCTCTAAAGAGAGACTCACGAGAAGCTCCTGTGCAGTCAGGGCAAGACCAAATCCAAGAACAAGAGAAATGCCCTTCCCATTTGCAGAAGAGGGAAAGGAGGAAAAAGCAGGAGAAAAACGTTAACAGAAAAACTACTCCATTGAGGTGAGTGGTAAATACTGAAAAGCACAGGGTGCTTCCAGCCACCTGCAGCTGGGGTCCAACTTGTATCAGCTGGTAGAAATTCCCTCTGTTGGATCTGTATGACCATCTCCTGAAAACAGCAGAAAATCAGCCTAAAAAGTTATATTAAACCAGTAAGGCAGGGTAGCACCAGCAACATGCCAACAGCAAGGATGAATGGGACCAGTGGCTCAGGCAGGTTATACTTTGTCCTCCCTCTGCCACCCAGAAGCAACTTCTGCCATTTTCCCAGCAAAGTTATTTCAGAAATCAACTCCTTTCAGCTCAGCTGACTTTTAGCCTCATGCATTTTTATACACTCTCTGCAAGAACGAGAAGGATATTTACATTTTTTAATAAGCCTGACAGTTTGAAAGTAATTGGGGATTTATAATGGGTTTGTTTAGGTCTTTTTGTCCACTTGAATTCCAACTGCTAGTCTTAGGCCTAACAAGCAATACTATCTCTATGGTGATGAGGGAACCTCAACAGGAGGTCCTGAAGCCAAAGAGGAAAGCACTGGCATGTTTTGTTATGTGTTTTTTGTTTTTTTTTTTTTCCTTTGAACGTGCATTTTAAAGCAAAAACAGCATAACAAAATTTATAGCAAGAGCAGAATTCCTCCAGCCATCCAGTGCTCATAACTCTGGCTTCTTCCGCTGGTTCTCCCAGAGGCACGTAAGCTGGTGTCTGATAGCTATCAAGGTTTGTTTTTTTCCTTCCTGCAAAGATTTGCATTTATTTATTCTATTATGGTTCTAAAATGATCTTAACCCTGATTTTTCTTTTGGGGGAATCAGATGTTTGGTGGTGAGGATGGGATTAACCTGCAAAACTCAAGGTCTGGGATCTGATTCCTGCAGCTGAATCTCAAAGACTCAGTCCTGCTTATTCCTGAAATGAAAAGACAGCTGTACCAGGTGAAGGAGAGAAAGGAGTGAAAGCTGAGAAGGGATCTGATCCAGTTGTGATAATGGGTTTTTCAGTGAGCACTGCCATCAAAAACTCCCAGGAGTCTCTTTAGCTTCCTCCACGTGGCCGAGGGACACTACTGAGACTGCAGTGCCGATTTGTCCCAGGATCCTCTAGACAAGGGCTGCTGACATATTACCTGTGACATGCTCTCAGCCTAACTTTCAAATTGGGTCCTTGCTTCTTTGTGCCTCGGTTTCCCACCTTCTTAAGAGAAGAAACAGCCATCCCTGTCTTCTACAAAAATAAGGATAAAAATGCAAAAGAGATCAGCGGGGCTTGGTGTTGAAGTGGGAAGTGTCCATCAAAACCCAGCAAAAGCCAGCAATAATGGGGAAAAAAAACCCCAGGACTAGCACTGACACCCCTGATCAGCAGACAGCAGCACACGGGTTCGTTCCAGCGTAAGCCAGCACCAAGCCATGGAGCTACCTGACTTTGGCAAGGGCAGAGCCTCTCAGTTGATGTTTTCTCCTCCCTCTGCCTCAGACCCCCACAGCATGCTGGGCACACCAGGGAATTGCTTCCCACGCCCCATGTTGCTATTCTTTTCTCAGAGCAGCTAAAGCTGTGGAAGGAATGACCTTCGTAAGCAAAGCAAAGAGGAGTGGAGATGTTGTCATTTGCCATTGCTCTTGCTTGCTCTGGACTGAGTGCTTTGGGTTGAAACCCATGCAAGATATACAGCCACAAGGTAGTTTTCTCCACCGGGAGTGCACTCTTATTTCCTTCCCCTGTGGAACAAAGAGAGACAAAAGGGACAATACCTGCTCCGAATATTTCTTAGCTCCCACAGCCTCAGGGAGGGCTTCTCCAGCCCCATTGCAGCAGAGAGCTTTAGGAGACATTCCTCGCCCTGCCACCGCCTGCAGTGCCGCCCACTCCTTGCTGCACCTTCCCAGCACACGCGTGGTGTATGCAATGATGCAACAGGTCTCAGCACCCTGTGGAGGGCAGCAGGCAGGGAGGGGGCTGCAGGCAGGGAGCTGCAGCTGGTGGGACATGCTGAGGGAGGGGTGGAAGAAGGCTCAAAGACAGGGAGAGGAGATAAAGAGATATGGGGTGGGAATGGGAGAAAGGCGGCAGGGGGGGAGAGGGGAAAGTGGGAAATGAATTGAAATGAGTTAGAAATTTCCAGGCAGACGAGCTTGAGCATTCAGCAGCTGAGATGTGGGGCTTCATTAGTACAGACCGACGGAAGATAGAGACATTAAGGAAGGAAATGTGTGACTCACAGGGGAAAATGAGAAAAACAACACACACCATAGCAGCTGCTCCGTTTACTTCAATTAAAGAACAGCTCAAAGGGTATGTTAAGGGGAAAGGAGGGGGAAGCAAACAAAGGCACAAACAACAGAAAAAAAGCCAACCAGATGAAGCAACTGTTACCCTCAAGCACCTAAATGAATTGACTCAGGCATTTGAACACGGAGCCAGCGTTCCTCACCCTGTGCCTCCGAACAGGGTCTGAGCTGCTTGTTCTGCAGAGCCAGGCTGCGACAGGAGCTGCGGGCCAGGGGCTGCGGTGCCACCCAAGGACCGTGGAGCCAGGCGCGGGGCAGCCAACGCTCACAAAAACACCATCCCAGCTATCAGGTGGGGAAGGGGAAGGCTCCCTTAGCATAGCTCAGTGACACCTTGGCGAGCAGGACATCCCACTACACCTACATCACCAGCCACAGTGTGTCTGAGCAAGGAAGGGAAGACGGCAGCAGTGGGTGCGTTAAGCCCAACCGTGACCCACAGCAGAGCTGTGTTGCTCTTGGTTCCAGGGTGATGGGGGATGCTGCCGCAGCCTCTTCATCCGCTCCGTGCCACCCCACAACCATCCCAGCTCACCTGCCCCAGGCTTTGCTGCCAGCATCAGCCAGAGCCAGACAGCCTTTTGCAGTCACCTCATCAGCCACCACGCCTGGCTGGGGTGGGAACACTTCTGTTACCTCCTCCTGTGGTGTATGAAGATGCAAAGAGCTCACCGAGATTGGCTTGTGCTGCTTTTCTGGAAAAAAAGGTTGACATTAATTCCAGGCAGAGACTTTAGTTATTTCAGCCACACTGGACACACTGGTGGGAACATGCTGGTATTGGGCAAAGAGTAGAATGAACAAGGTGACTCCTGTCTCTTCCTTCCTCTGCTCATTGCCAACCCTAATTTCTCAGACCTCATGAGCACTGAGAAATGTTATAGTAAAAATTTCATGGATTCCACTGAATCCTGTTTTCAGCTTTCAGGTGATAAATGTTGGAAATGAAGAACGAAGTAGACCAAGAAGAGCAAAAGTGAGCCAGTTCCCTGGCAGTTTCCTCCTTGCAGCTTCCACCAGGACAAAAACGTGTTAAGGATTTATAGAGGAAAAAAGTTTTCTGTTTAGAGCCCACTAACTGCCATAGATATCTGCTTTCTTTACTGGTTCCCTCACGTAAGAGGTTTATCGCTTTGCTCCAGCTGTGACACCAGCCTGCAAGGGTTAGTTGCTTTACTTGCTTGACTGAAGCCTCAAATCTGGAGGCTACTGGGTCAGTCCCAACTCATGGCCTTCCCAGATGATCAAGACAGACAACTTCACAATGTCAGAAAAGGTCTGCTTTCATTTTTGGTTGGGGAAAATCTCTGTTCAGATTTTATCCTTCCCTCCTTATCTTTGTGGATGCTTCCCAATTCCGGGATACAGCAAATCCATGACCCTTGGCTGATTCATTCCCTATACAAGCAGAGCAGTGGATTTCATGACAAAGTCCCATGGTCTCAGGATAATTACCTGCCCAAAGTCTCAGATGGAGCGCCTAGATACAAGCAAACTCCCAAACTCCTGACATTTATCACTCTAAAGAGCAGCCAGCGGAAAAGCAGCCCCTATCAGATAAGAGGTGTCAGTCAAGATTTCAGTGTAGTTGGCTGCAGCTTGAAAAGGACACATCACAGTATATCTGCAGAACGAAGTGTTGCAAATGTTAAATCTCCACAGTGTGGGAATTAGCACAATGGATCCCATCTCCATACGTGATAATGGGAAACTCATAATTCTTTTACGTGAACTTTAATGCCAAAAAGTTGCCACAGAGAACCGCCGAGGACACAAGGGCTTTTTCTTCAAAGTTTCTGAGACAGGCAGCATTAAAAGTGTTTGCTTTGAGCTGGCTGTGTGTTAAGCTTCCTCTCTGTCCCTTCATCTCTCCCCAATCAAGCTGTGTCTCAGTCAGCACCCAGTTGTTAAATTCTAGATGGATTAAAGAGCATGAGAAAGTGCTTTTTTTAGGAAAGCGATGTTTATCCATCACTCATCTGGGTGAGTGGTAAACGTCAGATCTTCTCTTCCTCTAATGATCATTGCATGGCGGTGCATTCAGAGTCTTTGCTTTGCACGGTAGTGGGGATGTTTGATCTAAAGGCTTCTCTTTGCCCAAGATTAAATCTGAATTTGGATCATCCTTTGGGGTCTAATTGTGTAGGATTTTGGTGGCAGTGCAGCAGGGCCACAGAGCATGTTGGCAGGAAGAAGAGGACAGGAATTTCCCAAATGACCTGACAGAGCCCGGGAGATTTCAGTAACATTTTGGGCAGAGGAGAAAATGAGGTTCAAACACAGAAAAAACAACTTTCCTTGTTCAGTGATAAAAATGAAAAAAGAGGGAGGATAATCTCTCTAATCAAATTCCTAGAATTCGTGCAGGCTTCCAACTAATGCCAACTTAGAAGAAGCAGTGACCGGTTTCAGACCCTCTCTGATGGAGACGTGGGTGGACAGGGATCAGACTGACAGTAAGTTCCTCAAAACTGCAAAGTTTCAACACTGCATTAGGCATAATTATACCTGTCAAAGATGACATACTCCTGAAAATTTTCTGTTGCAGAGCTAATGGCAGAGGGACTCTTGCAAAACCCTCCACATAATTTCTGGATGCCTCAGGCCTTCAGAAACTATCTTGACAGGCAGATGATGTTTTGCTGTGCAATGGGAGTCTCTGGTTTAACTACAGTGGTGTGGGACCAAACAGTTTAAAGCACCTTTGCTTTTCTTGATCTGGAAAAGTCCACTCTTTGCATTTTGGGAGTGTCACCACTTAAAGAAATACAAGCAATTTCATGTCATAAAATAACCACCTGCCAGTTAGCTCCTCTGGTCTGTAACCTTCACTAAAGGGCAAACACTTCACCACAGCAAGGAAACACATGATGATGCAGGGCTTCCTGGTAAGACAAACACCTGGTTCCCCACCTTCTTGACCCTTCAAATGACTTCTACAAAAAAAAGAGAGAGATTTTCCAAAAGACAAAAAAGTATCCCTGTGTGGGACCCAAGCACTGTGCTGATGGTAGCCAAGCAATACATGCAGTAGCTGCTATATCACTCCCTGATTCAACTTCTTGCCAGCCCAGCAGTGCAAAGATGTCATGAAGTTCCCCCCAGAATAGCAGCTTTCCTCTCAACAAAAGAAAACTCAACCAGATTAAGGCTAAATAGGAAGGAAAGGCCTGTGTCAGAGCAGGACAGACACCACAGGGCTTGCTACAGCTTCTCCTCAGCTCTTATCCTAGTAGATCCCAGTGCCCGCCCTGCCCAGGTGGATCTGAAAAACTGTCTTAGAGATCCTAGGTGAAGATAGACTGTGCCATGTAGATACTAGCATGAGCCAGAGCTAACACACACAGGTATGTCCACATCACAACAGAGCCTGCTAACCACACAGCAGATGAGGCTTTTTGTCCTGACCAGCAGCACTCCCTTCATTGACACACCACGACAGGCTTCCAGCTCCCACTTCACGTGCCCTGGGGAGCGGGAAGGTTGGCACCCGGTGCCAAAGGATGGAATGTTGAAATCCTCATCCAGCTGAGATGAAATGGAGAAGGGATGGAGCACGCCAAATGCAGTGAGCCCTAGGTAAAATGCTCATTGTCTTCTCTGGGAGCTGGGTTTGAATAAGAAGGAGAAGTTCTGGATTTGGCAGACTGTCTGTAAAACATTGCAGAACGACTGCTATGTGCATGCAGCTAGTTTTCATGCATAATATATATAGGAGCACAACATATGTTTAAAGCATCAGGCAATCGGGCCAATCTTGGATCAGACTATAAAGCTTTCCTACAGTGTTGCATTTGTTCTAAACAGATGCATTTCTCCTTGCCCCCCTCCTCCTTCCCAGCTTCCCAGCCTGCCAACACTCACTTAAAAGGAAACCAGGTGTCCATCTTTAAAAAAATAAATAAATCAGTATCCAAAGGAATCTGTCCAGGAAGAAAGTAAGTGCCCATCTCTGTTATTTTTGTTTCAAACAGGAAATATGTTGCCCAACAAACTAACAAACGAACAAACAAGAATCAAAACAAGAAAAAGGGAGACACAAAACTCATAGGAATTAGGTTCTGAATTCTGCAAAGCCAAATGCTAATCACGCCAGTCCTCAAATGTACAGAACAGATGAATTCAAGAACAGAAAGTGCGCCAATGATAGCAGATATGCTCTGGATGAAACATGTCCTGCATTGGTTATGAGAAGGGCTGGATGCTCTTGTCTTTAAAGTGTATGGTTTGATTTTGTGTTAATTCATCAACAGCATCACAGATCTCAGGTGCTCGTCTCCACTCATTATAGGTCCTTTGCATATATGGTTGGAAAAGAACCACCATCTGATTTGTCTCGTTGCTGGTCTCTGCTGTCACGGTGTTACCGTGGGAGATTTTGGCAGACCCCTCCATGGATCAGGAGCACTGCTGGGCCCTGGGTGTCTCGTGAGCAGCTCTTCCAGCTGGGAGGAGAGCCCAGCATCTCCCAGTGTGCCGGATGTTGGCAGCGGCTGGGCAGGAATGTGGAGGAAACCCAAGGCCAACCCACCTTGTGCACATCACCCTCAGCTGAGCAAGAGTAGCTCTATCCTCCTGCAATGCTTCAAGAGACATTGCCTCCATCAGTCCCTGGGCAGAACAGCAAAACCACCTTGCAAGGTGAAAGCCAGCAGGCTCAGCAGCAGAGCAGCTGGGAAACACTCGCAGCTGGCTCCCTATTCTTCACATGGAGTTCCCTCCACTCGTGTGAGCTCTTAAGGCCATGTTTTATATCCTAATTAAACTGAAAGAAAAGGAATTGGATAACAGTCGAAAAGATTTGCAAGCTACATCTATTTCACAAAATGACTCATGTTCCCACTAGTGTAGCTCATCAGGTCCAGCACATGCTCTAATGTGTGGGACTAATAGATTTGTAACAGTGATATCTAATATGAGTCTGTTCCGGTTACATACTTATCATGGGTCCTCGCAGGCTTTCCATCAAAGCTGCTGAATGAAAGCACTTTTTATTAAAGAAAGAGGGAAAAAAAAACCCTCTTTGCCCATAAATCGTTCAGCACATTAGCCCACAAAACAATTCACTGAGGCAAGGTCATATTTCCCTTACATTAATTTAGATCCTTGGAAAGTTCAATGAGATGAGAAGACAAGACAAAACACAAGAGGCTGTGTCTTTGGCTGCCATGAATCAGCGTTGCTTCCCATCAGCTGAGAATCCAACCATATATTGAGAGAGAGCTATAGGAAATATATAACAATTTCTTTACAGTCTTGGGGTCTGGTAATGATGATCCATATGTTGCCTTATTACTTGAGAAGGGAGTGACTACAGGGACAGATGATACTTGGCAGGTGAGAGCAGCTTTTACAACCCCTTGGGAAAAGCCCTTTTGATTTCAGCAGGCTCGAGTTTGTCCTGTGGTGTTGGGGGTCACCACGATTAAGTGGAGGGGAAAATATTTTGTTGCTTTGTTTTTTTTCCAGGCGGTATTTCGGTGGGGCAAGTCCTGATGCCAGTCACAGCAGGGAGTAGGACGTGACAAATCCAGTCGCTGGGGGACAGGCTTAAGTGAAATATAGTCATGATGCTGCTGCTCTGCCTTGCAGTTATCTCCCATCCGCTGCTCCGAACAGCAAGGAAAGCTGCCAGCTCTGAACCCTGTACTGTGCGCTGTCCCTTTGATACCGCAGCGCTCTCCTTCATGTTTACACCCTTCAGATATTTTTAGGCTTTTTTTCCCACACACAGAAGTACACGTTGTCATCTTGTAGCCTCGTTTAGCTGTTTGAGGCTTCCCACATAAATCATTTTTTCCAAACGTCTGATCATTTAGTGATCAGAAGGCAGAAGGGGTGGTCTGGTTGCTCTTCTTTTAGCTTCCTCCCAGGTCTCATTATCTGGTCACGTTGTGGTAGCCGGGACCAAGCGTGTGGTTCGTTTCGACGACAAATCAGAACCACACAGGGAAGGGCTGTTTCCTTCCCACAGCATAATTTGCCTCCACAGAGGCAGATGATTTTATTTGCAGTAATATATTATTTCAGACTGATCTCCAATTTGTCATCTACTGGCACCTCAGGGACCCTTGCTGTACCTTACCTGGAACTGATGGAAAATAAGTTGTCAAAACTGTTAATTTCTGACATAGTTGGAGGAGGTGGGTGTTCCTTGAAAACACCTCATGGTTTAGGATGAATGCTTTTTTGGTGGAGGGAGCTTGATTTTTTTTTTTTTTAATTATTTTTACAATAAAAGGCAATCTTCTCCCCAGGGAAATAAGGTTTTCATCTGATTCACTTTGAGACCTTCCAAATCTTTTCTTTTTGTGAGTTGTCTCAACTATTTTGGATAGCATTCTTGCACATAGACATATTTGGCAGGTTTAACAGCAAGAAAATATCAAATTACAGTAACGGATTTGTGGGCACGGTCTGGTCCAACTAGACAGACATCTAAGCACTTTAAAGTGTTCTGTCAAATAATTATTCCCTTAAAATTTCATTCTCCATCATGGTCATGTTGTCGATCAAATCCTTGATCCTTCCTTAAAAATTTCTCAAAACATCCTTGTTATCCCACTCAGGCACCGTTAAAACAAGCCACTCAGATCATGAAATACAAATGCATTCAACCCATTATTCTGGCAAGAAAAAGCTGTTTCAGGCCAAATCCAATTACATACCATGTTTGTAACTTCATTCCAGACAACCTTTGGAGACAGACAGGTCCATCTTAGCCATTATGTGGCATTTAACAGAAAATCTCCTACTGCCCTAGTCACTCCACCCCATCCCACCCTTGCAATGAACTCCAACAACTGGCAGATCCGCGTTGGCTGTTGACACCAAGGTGAGAAGTTGGGTGGTTGGGAGGAACGTGACAATAACCAGAGTCTTGATGAGATCTCCCCTCTTTGCCCGCCTCTGACCCCCAGCACTTCCCAGCACACAGAGTGGCTCCCAGGGCAGCGACTTCACAACCGGGACCCGACCGTGGGTTAGCACTTCACTCTTCATCGGGTATTAAGCCCGTCACTGTACATGACAGGTCTTGCCGCTGTGAAATGCAATCCTGCCTCTTTACGGGCTCCGTGGGTTACGGAGGGTGGTGGGTAACCATAGAAACGATGTTGTAAAACAGCATGGGAGTTGACGTGTAATAAAGTGCTACCGCCGTGCAACACCTGAACAGAGCCCTTCAGGAGAGGTCGTTATGGATGCGCCTGTAACAGGTTTGGGCAGGGATGTCCTGTGCAGAAAGTCAAGCACGGGCTGGAGGACAGAGTTAGCATGGGAAGGCAGCTACCAACCATTAATGCAACTTAAAGTCCTTAAATAAAAACCCAGAAACTCACTATATTTACACTGGTTTTCATTCAGCTTCTGAAAGCAGCAGGTGATGCTGTGCTCTGTTCTCTGTCCCTGCACATCCTGGGGGCTGCGTTCACAGAAATATCCTATAAGCATGTGTAGGACCCTGCAAGCCTGGTCAGAATTTTCTAGAGGTAATCCTGGCTCTTCTTGGCTTGTTCCAAAGACTGGTTCATGTATGGAGAACATTCTTCTAATTACACAGAAGTGCTTAAATATCAGCTATCCTAGAAATAGTGGTATTCGGTAACCTACAGTAACCTGCAGAAGCAGGTTCACAGATAAACATCATAAAAATATCAGTTTCTATTCTTTCAAACAGAAGTTGAATGCCAATGGTACTCAGACAGACATACCACACCAAGGACCTTTCCATTTTAACACTGTCCTGACTGTTTCTTTCAACACATTCCCATGAATCTCAGTATTCTGTGGGGACTGGAGAAGGTACAACTATAAAAGCCATGGCTTCATTATTCATCTGCATTGGGGACAGTCAACATCTGGAGCTGAGATTTCAGGCCAGCATTATTCCTTCTCTTGCCATATCTACACTTTCAGCAGTAGAAAACAGCAATGCAAGTGCAGCGTGGTCCTACGCCGACCCTGGTTTCTGTCTGTGAGTTCTTCTACACACAGGACATGATAATAAATCATACACAGAGCATGCTGATCGATTCTGGCTGAGCAGTATGTTAGTCTCCAGGGCCAACAAACCAGCACTTAAATAAAGTTTCCTTGCTCAGCGTGCTATGCTGCAATAAAAAAAAAGTTCTTCTGCATCCCAGGCAGATCATTTAGCCTCCTGTGCAAGGAGAATGTCAAAAAGATACACATGTAGGCATTAGGAAATGCTCCCACCTGATGTTCTCAAAGTGAGCTCTCCAACAGCTCAACGTTCCCCCTGTAGTTCTCCTAATAATTAATGGAAAATAGGGTCCTCTGGGAAAATTGTCACTGGGTAATTAATAAAAAATGAAAACGAGAGAGCGAGAAGAAAGAACAGAGATGTTGCAGAAAGCCTGCAAATTGAAAGAGGCGGACTTACAGTTGTGATTTCCTTCCCAGTCTCAGAGGGAATGCAAAGCGCGCTCCACGTTCATCAACGGCTCACTCAGGACTCTCGGCTTCTTCCATTCACACTTCTGAAACAAGAGACATTGTGATGGAAATGTTCGCGCCTTGCCACATTTCTCAATGGCCCTGCATGCACAGACTTGCTCTGGCAAAGAGGGGAATGGCTGTCAAGGACAAATCTCCAGAGCCCTGTGGGGATCTGTTACCAAGTGATCACTTGAAAATAAAGGTCGCTGTTCGTTTTCTACCTGTGGGTTCAATCTGCTTATCAGTTTGATGGGGGCGGTGCATTAAAACCCAGGAAAGATGTCCTTTCTCTATCAAAGCAGTGATGAAATGTCCTTTTGCCTTAGCATCTCTGAAATGCCTCCCCCAAAGAGCGAATGCTCTTCCTCATGCTCAAGCACTTTTATCTCACTGCTGTTAAAGGAGTCTAAAGAAGAGTTTAAAAAAACCGCAAACTTTCAAGGTCAAAATTGATATCCTGTTGGGAAACGGGGTTGAGAAACCATTGCTAGAAATGCACATCTCCCAGTACTGTCTCCACCTGCAGTTTGCCAGCACGAGTGCCTGAGCTATCACAGTTGCTGGGGAATCCTGGGAGGGAAGAGGATGAAGACGGATGGTCTTATGATTAAGCCAGAAGACAGGGATTCGAGGGATCTGGCGTCACTTACAGACCTCCTGCGCTGACTTTGGGCAAGTCAATTAACCTCTCTGTGCCTCTGCTTGCCATCTGTAAAATGGAGATAAGAGACTACCCTACAGCACAGGATCGTTCGAAGGAGACTCGTGTGTTTGACAGATGCTCTCATCCGATGCCAACAGGAGTCATGAGATTTCATTGACAGGAGAGTGATGGAGTGGAGAAGACCCACTGCCATTTGGGGTTATGTAGCTTTGTGAAAACTCAATAGGTATCTGTTCTGCTTTCCTTGCCACCTCCTTTGCACCTGCCTGTCTTCCAAGGCACGAACGCTCTCCTGACCGAGCACTGGCTCTGACACCAGCTGTGGGAACCCACAAGTCTCACAGGATGCTTCCCATCACTCACCGAGGGCTCAAGCGGATCAGCAAGGATTTTTGCCACTAAGAAAAAAGTAATGGGTGTCTCAGAAAAAAAGCCATGGAGAGGCCACTCTGCCTTACCCCTGTGAGTATGGAAGTGCCCGAGGTGAAAGGCCCTGCTGCCCTGGGTCCCACTGCCCTCGTGCCCACAGGGCACACGGATAAATCCCCACTCCTGGAGGGACATCCTGCCCATTGCGGCTCTGTGAGAGGCACCACAGCTGGCCTGGCCCGTCCATCTCTCCCACCACGCCACAGGGGCTCACTAATCCCTCCAAACCCTTTACAGCTTTGGAAACAAGGGAACATAATTTGCCATTATGTTCTTTGTTTTCTGGATTTTTTTAAGACATCAGAAAAGAAAAGCATTCCTGTGTTTTCACAGGGAACGTTATATTTCCCCTACCAGCTTCACAAGACAAGTTAAAATATCTAATCCTGACCCTGGCAGAGCCTGCCTGACCCTTCTCTGCAAGGCTCGGGGGGAGGATTTCTTTCCCTCTCGTGTTGTGTTTTGGTTTTTTTTCCTTGTATTAAAATCCCATAGTGTTATTAAAAGGAATTGTTCAATTCCTTTAATTGGCTTAGAAGATAAATTCTTCCCTCAGCCTGGGGGTCATGGCCATCAGCAGCTATTTATTAGCTGCATTGATTGAGAAGAACAGCCTTTAAATGGAAATAAATTGAATTCTATGGCAAAGAGGATTCCATACAGGCTATTAATGTAAGACAGGGAGCTTAGCAGTTTTATTTTTTATTTATTTGTTGCCCTCCTCAGCTCCTAACTATCCTCAAGCTCCCAGCTACTTCCCTTTTCTCCCACCAGCCATCCACTCCTCACCATGGGGATTTCCTTACCTGCATGGGTGAGAGCAGACACAGGGGTGATGGTGATGATGGGGCCTCCAAATCAGGTCCCCAGGAGCCAGTGGGGGAAGGAGGGGTGATGGAGAGCAAGACGAGATGTCCACATGCACACACAATAAAAATGAGAGTGGGAGCAGAGCTCTCCCACTCTCTCTGGAGCATTTTTATTATATTTTTGCCTTCTCCACTGCTCAGGGATTGTCTTTGCCACCCCCTTGTCGGCTCCAGAATACATTTCATGGTGCTCGCCTTCATTCCAGAGTTTAATTGCTTGATATTGTTACTTGTAGGCTGTTAATTTATTAAAACCAGATCTCCCATATTACTCTGGAGCCCAGAAGAATCATTGCCTTCTATTAAAGGCAGTGGCGCGTGCCCGCTTGTCTTTTTTCTCTGGTCACCTCTGTAATTGCAGCTCTCTGCTAAGATGAAAAACTCCCCCCTACCATCTAAACATCCTCCACGGGGTGGGTTCAGCTAAGGAACACATACAGGAGACAAACACACTCAGGGTGTAAACAGATACAACTTCTCTGATGTCCACAGAGTGTGTGATTGCATTGGAGACAGACAAAGTCTCTACACTGTTTGGGTCACGTTTCCCCATGTGGGACAAAAAGTGAAGTCAGGGGCAGACCAGACCTTGCCAAAATATGATGATGGATCCCCACAGCATCCAGTGGAGCCAGCACTGCCCTCGCCCAGCTAAGCACAGAAAGATCTTCCTTGGTTGTATGGGCCATCTTTTGAGTCAAACACATCCCTCAGAGCCAGACACTTGCACCATATACTGGTGCCATGAGCACAGATGGGACTCATATACCAGGAGATACAGAGATATACACACACACACATATATATATCTCCATATAGCAGGTGGCTGATACCGGCCAGAAACTCCCTACTGCTTCTCAACTATCATCTCTCCAACGGGTCCCTCCGTCTCTGAAAGGCTGCCCAGCTGCCTTCATCGTGCCCTGACTCTGCCCTGCCTTTGAAGGATTTCCTTGGCAGACCCACGCACACATCTGATCCTACAGAACTGCTGAGTGCAGAAGTACCACCCCTTAAGGCAGTGCCTGAGCCTGGTTTTCAAATCCATAAAGGAAGGAAATCAACAGACAACTGGGAGATGGAAAATCACCATATATCTGAGATACTGCTGAGCAGCAGTGTGGGGGATGTCTGTCCTTCTCAGACTGTTTTCTGAGATCCTGCCATCACAAGAGGCAAATACCCCTCAATCCATTACAGGGCCAACAACCCACACAGCCCTGTTGTATCATGGCACAGTCTGTATTTTAGACACAGGGTGTGCGATCTCCCTTGAATTTGGGTGCCTCTGATTTGTTTCCTCATCTAGATTTGGCACTGAGCTCCACTGATATAAATGTGCAAGCCCAAACATAGGGTAAAACCATCCCCAAATGCTGGGATGAGGCACTGGATCCTGGCCAGCTGGGGGATGCCTTGTGGGGTTGCCAGCCTGCTGTCAGGAGGGCTCAGGAGTCTGAGTCCTCCTGCAGTCCGAAGGTCACTGATGCTCCATGAGGCACCCAGACAGCCTGTGAGATTTTCCACGAAAAGTGAGTGTCTGGGGCAGAGCTCCCAGCACTTGCAGGCAGGCGCAGGCACGGGAGCAGGCAGAGGCACAGGCAGAGGCACAGGCTCAGGCACAGGCAGAGGTACCAGCTCTCGTTACCCACCAGCTGGCAATTATAACAGTAGCATTACAAGACTAAAACAATAACATTTTGTTTATCTCCTAAATAGTTAGCTCATTTTAGCACTCTGCCTCCAAGTGCTAGATAATAACGGGATACAAGACAGGCGTTAGGTTTCTGTATCCAAAACAGTGTGGGTGCATCTGTGATTGTAAAGAAGTTGAGAGTTGCTGCTCCAGACTCCTAATCCTGGAAGTGGTGTGGCTGGAGGTGGGGGTATGAGCTGTAGGTTAGACTGGATATGGGGATTTCTCAGGGATGTAGAGCTGGGGCAAGCTAGACGAGCTGCTCTGGTGCCTGTGGACTGGCTTTGACCTACAGCCTTTGAAGTTCTGGTGCCCTGTTCCTGAAACAGCCTGTGTTATTCTAGGCCTGCTTTGCTTTTACCTATGTACTTGATTTATTTTAAGCACAAATGTCCCAGGATCTAATCTGAGATCTGCGAGCGGGAGCACACAGCGAAAGATGGCACTTACAAAGATCCCCAAAAGCCATTTCATTTAGATTAAACAAGGCAGTTATTGTGTTTTAATATAGGAATTGATTATTATAAGTATGCATATTGAGCTTAACAGCTTAGATTTGTATCTATTTCATCGCTGTTAATCTTTGATAAATATGTTTTTAATAATCTCTAGGTATTTATTGAACATAAAACTGTCTTATGAAATTGAGAGTAAGATTACTAAAGATACTTATTGTACACTACTTCAACACAAATTCATTATTAAAAACCTTTCACTGAGTTTTACTTTTAACCACGACATAACAGATGTGCATACTGCATAGTTAATCTATAATAAATGTATTTGTAACAAACTATTGATATTTAACCTGCAGTAACCATCTTAATAAATATGATACATGGAAATGGCTATTGGACAAGCTGCTCTTTTTAGCTCTGTCAAACATTTGGAGGAGATGGGGTGAGGAAGAGGAAACTGCAGCCCGGTAGAAGACAGTTTATTTATCAGTCCTCCACAGCCCACACCTACTCTGACCACTGGACTCATTGCTATTTCAGTCCCCAAATCTCCAGCCCCGTGTTCGCACATGGGTCTGCCATTTGATCTCACTCCTGAGGCAAATTAACATTTGGCCCCAGCTGACCGTAGGACTCCGGCAGGCTGTGAAATACAAAGGATCTTGATTCAGCTCCTGGTGCCCTCAGATGATGCTTTGTCTGCCCAATAGTTTTGCAAAGTGGATAAACATCCTCGAGGGATCAGGAACAGACCAGAACCCGTACCCCTGGGGTGGAAAAAATACAAGCTTTCTGAGAATATGGATCAACAGAGAAGCTCAAATGAGGAGTTTTCAGCTTTGAACTCAGCGGAGGCCACCAAATGCCTTTGACACATGAACTAGACAGGAGTCTGACTCCAAGCCATCAGAGGCAAAAGACTTGACCCGCAGTGCTGCTTAGACCCCCTGGGATACTCTCAAAGATGTATTTGTCATTCTTTGCATCACTTAACGACCGAGGTTAGTTGCAACAAGCCAGCTCTAGCAGATATGCACAAAATTTCACTCCCAGCACTAATCAAATGGCAGAGGAGCAGAGTAATTCCTCCCATGTCCTCTCCTCTGGGTCCTGCCCCGTTTGTTATATGGCCACTTGTACAGGCCCTGTAGGCCACTGTCTGATTCCCATATATCAGAGAGAGCCAACGATCTTAACGTGCAACTTTTAATTGAGCTGTATCATCTGCCACAAACATGAAATTAATGGTCCTACATCATAATCATAAATTCATACATAACCCCATGCACCAGCAAATAACTCCTTCCAGTGATACTACAATGGTAAGCTGATTTGCAAGAAGCGCACGCTACCCAGGAATCCTAATTAACCAAATTAACACCATCACTTCAAATCATGTCCCAGCAGTAGGACATTTCCGATTGGCCTCAGGCTGGAGCAAAGCAGCCAAATGAAAACCTGACAGCGTCTCCGCGGGTCCAGCAGGCTAACCCTTTTCCGAGGGAAATATCTGCTGCCCATCCATGCACACGAGGAAGGGAGCAGAAACCTCGTGAGCATTCGTAGGCACCCACCCAAGACAGGCTACAGCATAGCGATGCTGTGCAACAGAGGAGCAGTTCTCAGTTTCTCATGCATTTCCCAAATTTAACCAGCAGCATCAGGAACCCCATCCTGCCATGCTGGCTTGTTCTAGGGGGTTGTGACACTGCCAAATCCCCCTGGAGAGTGCCAAATGTTGCTTTTGGTGAGCCAAGCAAGGGGTCTGGGGTCATGGAGAAGAACTGGTAGTAGGAGCAGTCTCCACAAACCCCAAACCCATCTCCCTGAACCCACCTGTTTACACTGGTTTCCACTTGTGACTTGCACGAGCTGTTTAGAGCTCAACACCTTTTTTTTTTCCCCTCTTTTAGGGTAGCCAGTTTTTTCTATTTCTGCCGTAGGAAAAACAAGTTGCTATTTTGGGAGCACGTGGGATTCAAGCCCACAGTGGTCTCAGCACTCTCTGCATGAGAGATGAGATCTGTAACCTGTACACCAGAGGGACTGGCTCATGTCTCTCTGCACATTCAGCCTGGATGGTAGGGTGGCTCAGTCCCACCAGGGTCCTTGTGCTGGGGCACTGAATGGCCTCGGCTCCCCTGGAACAGGGCCCAGAGCTCCCACCCCTGCTCTGAACTGATGCTCTAAAAGCTGGGGTGGGAGCTTTGGACCAAGAGAAAAAGGAGGCTCCTACCAGAAGTGGGGTTCGAACCCACGCGGGCATGCGCCCATTGGATCTTAAGTCCAACGCCTTCACCACTCGGCCATCCTGGTGGGCTGTGAGCTCTCCCTGGGCCCCCCAGCTCCTCTCCTCACTTCACCAAGCCCTTGGTGTCCCAACCCAAGACACTTCCCAAGCCCAGCGACACCTTTCCCTCCTCACCTCTTTCTTTAATGTCCCCAGCAAACTGGTGGAACATCTCATTGGGAGGCACCGGGTCTCGTGGCCCGTGGAGGATGGCAGAGCCCTTCTGTGCCACACTAGATCCTCATGAAAGGACCATAGTCGCTGGTGATAACATTGCCAGGGACCCTGGTGCAGGAAGGGCATCTCTGGAGGGTCTCAGCCTGACCCTGCTGGGTGCCCAGGGGAAAGGCAGCAGCTCTGACAGCCCGAGAGCACTCAGCCAGACACACACCACATGCTTAAAGCACCTCAAGTCCCCCTCCTCACCCCCCCAGTCCACATCTGGGACTCTACAAGGGCATTTAACTGGGAAAGACAATGGGGCAGGAGAGTCTTTCTTTTTTCTTTGGGGTGAAGTACAGCTTTTTTTCCTCCCACTTGGGGAAAAGAAAAAAAAACAAAACAAACACAAAAACCTCTGTTGAATCACATGGGATTCAAACCCACAGCCCCCAAGTACCTATGTGCAGGAGGTCTTTAGCCCTTAAGCCACAGGAGCCTGATAATTTCTGTCTCTGATTTCAGCCACCACCACTCTCCCCAGGTCAGCACCTTCACACGGAAATGCTATCACACAGAGAAACCTGACCAGGCCCTTTCACCTGAGGATCCTGTCTGCTGGAGACACACTTGGCCAGGCTGTCCTGGCCCTGTCCTGCTTGAAGAGGAGAGCAATTCCCTCCTCTCTTCCCCAGGGACTGCTCACGACTGTGCCCTGTGGTGGCTTAGCTGTTTGGAGGGCTCATGGCTGACTGCTGCAGAGGTGAGAGGCACTGACCAGAAAAAGGGATTGTTTCCAGGTCTCGAAAGAAGAGCTCCTCAGTCAGGGGGGGTCATCCTGGCCTCCAGAGATAATTCACGAGTGTTAGGAAGCAAGGCAGAAGCACCCCAGGCATCCCACGGGAGGATGCTGCTGATCTTCAGCTCAGCAGAGGACTGGGTCAATCTATCCACATGCAGAAATGCTGTCAGGAAGAAAATTCACCCCCTTAGGTGCCGAGATGGGACAGCAGCTTTCCCTGCTTCCCTTTTACCCTTTGCATTACAGTCACAGCAATCTACCCTGCTGGTCCCTGAGTGCAGAATCGCAGCTCAGCATCCCTGGATGCTTCCAGCTGCAGCACCCGCATTAATATCAAATGAAGCCACGCTCACAAAGGGTGTTATGCTCGCCAGCTCCCAAGGAATCTGCTCCTAATGAGCGACTTCAAAGCATTAATGAGCTTGCAAAGCTCTCCTCTTCGTTTACAGAGCTGGACCTCGCACGCTTGGCATTAAGACAGGGGTCACCCATCAGGAGAAGAGAATGCATGTGCACGTCAGCGAATATAATATATTTGTCATCCTCTAAGAAGCAAAGATTAATCATGCCCTCTCCGAAAGGAAGCCTTTACACCACATCTGCTCTTTGCAGCATGGAGAGAAGGGACCTGCCCGCAAGGACATCCATGACCCACACTGCTTAGATCCCCACAGAGGCCAGAGAGCCCAGCTTTGAAGTTAACTTCCCACCTTAACCCTTTGGGTCCAGGCTGGGAAATGCTCCTTGAATCGGCAGCCTGAGGGATGAATAAAATGGTGGAATTGCACACCAGCACGGGTTTAAGGCATGCACGGAGGGAGTGGTATGGATGTGTGAGCGAGCAGGTTTGACTGATGCTTCCCGCTCTGTGGCATCCTCCCGGCACAGGCGAGGAAAGGAGATGCTGGCACAGAACACCAAGGGCTGCACAATGCGCCTGCTGCTCTCTCCAGGGACCTCCCTCTCCCAGCCGCAAGCTCATCCAAGCCTTCCTGTGCTCACCATAAATCTCTGTGTTGAAACACCCTCCAATGCATGTCTAACAGCCCAGCTGCACCCAATTGAGGAGCAGAGCTTATCCATCCTGCTGAGCTAGGAGGAGACCATGCAAACAAACTGTGCTGAGCACCAGCCCGCTGTCAGGCACTGCTTGCTCTTCCTCCCAAAGCCCCTCAGCCTCTTCAGCCTCTCCAGAGCCCTCTCGCTGCTGACACCCTGGTTGGTGTTTGTGCTGTTTCGGGAAGGCGGAGCCGCAGGGCAATGAGATACTGGCTCGTTATTGCACCGCTGTTGCCGAACAACATCCATGTGCGGTCTGCAGAGGCATTGGCGTGGGGGCAGCTCAGCTTCCCTTGCCTGGTTCGAACTTGCCGTGACACAGATCCAAGGGGATCACTGGCACAGCTTGGCTGTATTTAAAAACACAGCCCCCAGCAGATGCTTCCCAGGGTCTTCCATGGCTGTGCACCATCCACGAGGTTGGTTGGCTTCACCTGCAAACCTGCACAGAGCTCTGGCTGGCACTTTGCTGGGTCTGGAGTCAGCCTTGTCTCCGGAGGGGTTGTAATATCAGCTGAATTACCTGTAGTGTCTTGGATGTCTCCTATGCAATCCCAAGCCAGGCTGGCTGTACCTCGCTTGCAGTATCCCCGTGAATTGACAGCTGGAAAATGACACGGCCACAGGCTTTCAGAACACATGTTCTGTAAGAGAAGGACACGAATAACGTCCTGAAGTCAGAAAGGTGTCATCCTTTGCTTCAGAAACACATTGGCAATGCTAACTGGAAAGCAGTTTCTCCTCTAATCTTTCCTCCCTCCAAAAGAGATCTCCTGGCACTCAGTGTCTATTCAGCAGGTCTGCATTTAATTTAAATAGCCACTGGAGGCAACTGCCATCCCACATGTTAATATTGCAGATGGAGAGTGGCTGATTGGTAATTAAGAAAAAGAAAAAATCCAAAACCTTAAAGTTATGAGCAAGGCAGAGTAAAAATGGCACTTTAAAGGATTTCAAGCCAAAACTCCACTTTACTGATGCAGGGGCAAAAATAATCTCTGCATCATCGCTTTAGAAACTAGTTGGAAAAGAGAAAAGCGTAGGACAGGGTTTTCCTCTGCGCTCCTCTTATGCCCTTTCCCTGCTACGAGAGCAGTTCAGCGTGTGGGTTACAACCATCAGGAGCACTGTGACCTGAATGTTTGGCACAGAGCAGCCCTACCAGGGTCATCTCAGGTTAAATGAGAGATGACAGCTTGGCTCCGCCTCGTGCAACAGGCTTCGGGGGGAAACTTCATGCTGCTTATAGCAACAGGGCTCCTCTGTTATGTTCATGTAGCAATTAAGGAGGCAGCTCTTTGGACTTTGTCAGGTTTTAAATACACTATTGATGTCCCACATGTAACTGCAAACTACCACATCTTGAGAGTAGCTGGAGTTTATGGGCAAAAAGAAGAGTTGAACGGAGTGGCATTACTATTTAACTGGTCCTCAGTAGGTTTAAGAATAAACAGGCAAGAAAGCACAGAAAAAACACTCTTCCTTCCTATCTCTCCTCCCTCTTGAGAGGCAGTTCAGGAAGTAAAGCCAGCCTCACTTTGTATTCAGAGGGTTTTCTTTACAGAATGGCTGGAAAATACATGTATTCCTATGGGTGAAAGCTTATACTCTGCAGAATTTGACATGATGCCCTGCTGCTTGTTGGCTCAAGTCAGCCTCTGTGGAACTACAAACCTTATGGTGCTCTATAGCTCAAGAGAAAAGGTTTTCCATGAAGCTTTCAAATATTGGTATTTGGCCAGAAAACCAAAGACCACTTACTGTGGGCACACAGACCAGATTAAAAACCAGTGGAGTTGTGCAATTACAGGAGGTTATTTATCCCAGAGGGAAAATATGTTTCTTTGTTGAGTAAGTTCTTTCAAAAAAACCAGCAAAGCCCCCATCAAACCAAAAGCAATGCAGCTACCAGAGCTGAAGTAGGAAGTCATAGAAAATAATGGATTTGTCTACTTTCTCCTGCTCAGGAATGGTATCCCAGCTGTTTACAATTTTCCACAAGCTAGTTCCATTGCTAGTCTAAATTTTTCTCCCAGTTATTTTCCACAAATATTTCTTGGACAACAGACAGTTTCTCAAAAAGTTAATGTTCAAAGTATCTAGGTTTCACATCGTTGTTTCTGTCTTTGGTTCTGAATGGGCTCATCATGAGATGTCTGGAGTGAATGGTGATGGTTCAGAATTTCAAAGTCATCACCTGCCCACATTTAATTATTCCCATAGATGTTCTGAACAGGATGCACATGTAGCTCATCAAGGCTTTACCTTTGTTCAGTCTGGACTAGATTTTGTGAAAGATACCATCATGGACCCATCTCTCCCTGTTGCTGTTCCACGCCTCTTCCAAACACCATCAGTTACAACACAGAGAAAATGAGTCACAGCTGTGCAGAAGAGAAGGCTCAAGAACACATCAAGGATCACAGCGCTGCGATACTGATGCCTCAGATGCTGAGTGCCCAAATCATGAAGTCATAAAGGGACCTGACGTAAATGAGACATTCAGTGCGTGTTCATCTGTTCTTGCCTAATGCAGTCAGCCAGAGTTTTCCTACAGTCATTGCAGAGAGAGAAACCTGGCTGATCCTGACTTGAGACACGTGATCTCTGAAGGTTCTTTCCAGCCCCACTCTCCGTACCTGAATTTCAGCATATATTGGTCACCAGACATGTGTAAACCAGGCCCTATTAAGGCCATTCCAAAATCACGTTAGGAAAACGTATGTGTTACATATTTTTGGCCGCCTTTTTACATGACAGAGGAGTTAGCTGTAGTAAAAAAAGGCTCAACAGAGGACTCCATCCCTTATGTGGCCATATAACAGGAAACACTGCAGCACGCTACCCTCAGAATCAACCCAGAGGGGAAATGAGGCAATTGAGTTATCACATGGACAAATATCAACAGAAGACGCCTGCATGCGTCAAAGAAGTCTCCTGCAATTATTTACATAGCTTGGACAAAAGTGCTGGAATGAATGGGAAAAACCTTTTGCATCAGCAGTGCCCACTACTGCTCGTTATCTCAACGGGGGAGTGTGCAGGCGACATATCACATCCCAGATGTCAAGGTGCATCTGCATGAATTCCTAAAATGACATGTGTTCTTTAGCCCAGAGCTTGGCTCCGGGCTAAGAGCTAAATTTGATGTTCTCTGCAGCTAAAACTTCTTCAAAAACTATTCCAGGTTAATTAGGGAAAGGAAATTTTGGCTGCAGTCTGTACAAGAAGATTGGCTTGGGAAATGGTATGAAAGTCGTGTTTTTTGCAAGAGCAAAGAGAAAGAACAGGCTCATTTCTAAAAGCGCTGCACCTAAGAACTTCAGAAAAGCACAGAACTTCACTGAAATACAATAAAAGGCACTGCCTAAAAGCAGAACATCTCCTTTGGCTCAACATACCATCTCCCAGAGGCACCACATCATTCCTGCTGCTCACAAAACAGCTTCTCTCTTCTTTTAATGGTTCTATTTTTAGGCTTCTCATATTTAATTCTCTCTTTTTCCTTATGTAAGGTGCTTGGAAGGGCTACAGTGTCAAACAAAAATTTAGAATCCACGGTGTTGAAACGAGTCTGCTCTTGACAAGTGAATGAATGTAGGAAGTGAGGGGATACAGTTTTATCAAGGAGAGCACCCAACTGACAGTGTAACAGCATCTCCCGTGGGCTGAGGCACCCGCCTTCGGATGTCGGTGATCTCAGCTTGGAGCACATCGGTACATGCCTGCGTGAGCACGGTCTGAAACCTAGATGCACGTTCATGCAGTGCTGTCAGCATATACATGCCTCTCACCGTGAGCAACCTTGAGGTAGGCTTAAAATGCAGTTTTTCCACCCCTGGATTAGCTTAAGTGCACGTGCCTATAGTGTAGCTTCACCTCACCTAAGGATTAAGCATTTTCCGGTGCCAGGATGCACCACCATGACCACCATTAGTTTGTTTACAACAGAAGTGAAAGAAGAAAAAGCCTTATCCACTTCACCCAACCTGTGTTTCTGAAGATATGGGTATCTACCTTAAGAAGGCTTCCAATACCTTTAAAAATTACCCCCCACCATCTGTGCTGCAGTAACTGGACACATATCTGCTGTGTTAAATTAAATTGTGCTAAAGTTGCAAGTTAGTCTGACACAACACTGAATCTTGGACTACGCTTGGGTATTGCCACTGCCAGGGTAGTACCACGTGCCAGGCTAAAGGAAGCCACTGGTGATAGTCTCCAAGTACCTGGGTTGCATTTTCCAACAAGTAATCAGAGAAGGGTGAGTTTGATCCGCCAACCACGCAGGTCATGCAGAAATCAGTGATGACTGAGGCCACTTTGGGTGGCCAAAAACTTATGGAAAGACCAGGAAAACCTTTTTCTATCTGAAAAAGAGCACCAACTGCCTTACAGTGGACTCCAAGTAGATATATAGGAATGATGACAGGTATCAGTGGGACTATCTGTCATGCAATGTCTAAAATCAGGTTGTGGTGAAGAGTAGGTGTATAGAGTGAGCTCACATGTAGTGCATACAAGAAGTTGTCTAGGGATAACAAGTTTATAGAATATATATATTTTTCCCCATATGGGTTCCCAGCTGGATTTCTTTGCTGTCTTGGAAGAGACCAACTTGCTAAAAGCATCAGTAATGTCAAAATCCAGGATTCTCCTAATTAGACATGACCTTTGAAGGGAACTGCTGAAGACTGAGAGCTCACCTACTTCTGTGGGCTTCCCACTGCCTGACAGGAGGGCACCGGGACTGGGTGCATTTGTGTTTTAAGTTGTTGCCTTTTATCTCATGTTTGTACTACCAAGGTGAAGGAAAAAAGGCTCACAGAAGAGAAGGATGGGGAGGAGGGCAAACCTGTAAAGTCTCTGCTAGTTGTTCCACAGCTTCAGCTCCAGTGTTGGTCCTCTGTCTGCCATTTGAGACCCCTCACTTTGCTTTTCCTGCTCCACTTCACGCCCATCAGCTTGGCTCCTGTTCTTCCAGTCCTTTGCTCCTCCTGCTGAGCAGAGGCCTTTGAGGGACCAGGCCATCTCAGGTTGGAGGTGGCCACCAGAAGAATTTACAACACAAGCAAAGTATCCTAAGTCATACGGTTGGTGGCTTCCTGGAAAACTGGAAAAGAAATTTCCAAAGTTTAAAAAATATATTTAAAAAAAGTTTCTTCAAATTTCTGCTATTTCTCTGCAGCTAAGATGTTTTTTTACACTCAGCCTTCAGAAGAGCCACAGTGAAATGAATACTAAACCCCTCTGAAGTTCTGTGGACATCAAGCACTTCTCTCCCATGGCGTCCTTCAAAACTCCTGATCATAAACAACAGACGGACGGACTCTAGCATATTTCATTCATTCATCTGCCTTCTTTTGGTTGTTTTTTTTTTTCTGTGTTTGGGATTTTTTTAAGGAAGATATAGTCTTTCTTCTGGGATTTACAGCCTGATTTTGTAATAATTAGGCAAAGTAAACCATGTGAAGATTTTTTACGATCTGCTTTAAATGTAGAGTTTTGGAAAGTAGACAATGAAATTATTATTATTTTGCTGCACAGCTGTGCTAAAGCGCAGGGGAAAGAGTGAAAAGACACTAGTATTTGTTTATTTGGCTTTCAATTGCTATGACAAAGCAAATAACAGCTTTGGTCTTGGTCCACAATTGAGTTAATTGGTAACACCTCAAATTGTATGTCCTAAAAAACTCCTAATTAGCAGGATAAATACAGGATAAACTAGGTAGCATTTGTTTCTTCGTGCTCCAAGAAGACCTGCGAATTCATAATACAGAGCTAAATTTAAGATCCAAAAGCATCTGATTTAATGTGTATATATGCAAGAAATGATGCGTGTATGTATGTGCACGTTCTTTCTTGTTCTGTGTCCCTACAGCACCTGGCATGATGGGGCTGGGGTCCCTAATGCATTCTCTGGACAACTGGGACCCAATCTGAAAACTACAGATCGTATTTTCCAGCAGACTTCTGCTGCCTCTGGCGGTCTCTGGGTCTGGGCCCGCTGGGAGATATTTGCTGTTGCCTTTCCTGTTTAATTTCGGAGGGCTCCCAAGGAGATTCCCTCCCTTTGCTCTTTCATTTGCCATCCAAGCCCCTCGCACCACAGGAAGGTACTCAGAGCACCGTGGGAAGAACTGGTCCAGATATGAGCAGCGAAGGGGCTAGAAAGAGGGAAAGAAACTGCAGATGTGTTGAAGAACCTGATGCAAAGACCTGTTCTGTAAAAAGGAGATTTCTGAGGAGAGGGCTAGAAATTATACACCCAGGCCAGCACTTCAGACACCCAAAGTGTGCGATGTAAAACGTGGGCACTGGAGGCATTGTGGTGAGATGACAGTTTACACCATAATGAGAAAACACAGTCGGAGTCACAGAATCACAGAATCACAGAATAATTCAGGTTGGAAAAGACCCTTGAGATCATCAAGTCCAACCACCAGCCCTACTCTACAAAGTTCTCCCCTACACCACATCCCCCAACATCTCATCCAAACGGCCCTTAAACACACCCAGGAATGGTGACTCCACCCCCTCCCTGGGCAGCCTATTCCACTGTCTGACCACTCTTTCTGTGAAAAATTTTTTCCTAATGTCCACTCCGAACCTCCCCTGTTGCAGTTTAAGGCCATTCCCTCTTGTTCTCTTGCTAATTACCTGTGAGAAGAGACCAGCACCAACCTCTCTACAATGTCCTTTCAGGGAGCTGTAGAGAGTGATGAGGTCTCCCCTCAGCCTTCTCCTCCTCACACTAAACAGTCCCAGCTCCTTCAATCGCTCCTCACAGGATTTATTCTCCAGGCCCTTCCCCAGCCTCATTGCCCTCCTCTGCACTCGCTCCAGCACCTCAATATCTCTCTCGGATTGAGGTGGCCAAAACCGGACACAACACTCCAGGTGTGGCCTCACCAGTGCAGAGCACAGGGGGACTATCACCTCCCTACTTCTGCTGATCACACTATTTCTAATACAAGCCAGGATATGTCTGCAATACAGGTCCAGAATAGGAGGTCAGCCTCTCTTGCCTGCCTGACAGCCCCCTAAAATGCATTCATGCATCTCAGCCCGTCTGTTGTTTAGTAAATGCCTGCAGCACAAGGCCATGGCAGGACGGCTGGTGTTGCTAGCGATCAACATCTTTGTCACAGAAGGGGAAGATCAGTAACTCAGGAAGGCAGCGGCTGTGTTTCACTCCCAGGTAGCACCTGCGGCACCTAAGGCTGACAGATAAAAGCAGGAGGCAGTAAGACTAACACTTAAAAATTCAGAAAAGACTGCTGGGTGCAGAAGCAGAAGACAAGACAGTGGCAGAGTGTTTTCCCGAAATGCAACATTAGTCCTTCTGTAGAGATGGATGAGGGAGAAGTTTCGCAGCAGCTGTCCACACTGCCTTCTTTCTCCTTTCTTTCTCTAAAGCACTAACGTGGACAGAAAGGTCTGGTCACCTCCTGAGGGACAGCCACACAAACATTTCGGCAACCCCAGGCCAGATGCCACGAGTTGGGTGTGAGATGCGGGCAGATGGTGACACACTGCCCAGTCTCTTGGTAGTGACATAACCCCAACCCAGGGACGGGGACACGTTAGTCCTGTACCCAGATTGATGGAGAAAGACAGGACATGTGCCATCAGGGGAAAAGCTTTGTTAGAGGCAAGTGTCTTCCCTCCAGCTCGCTCCCACAGCAGGTGAAACACAACTCGCACCATAAGGCCAGCAAGTGTTTAACAAAACCCTTCTTCGGGCACTCTCTGCTCTGCTGTTTGCATGGCTGTATGAGGCAGATTGCTGTCTCTTATTAACTAAATAAACAAGCAGCAAAAGTTGAGCGAAATGGAAACACATACACAGCTTGTCTGCAAATAGAGACAAACGCCTCCATCGCATGGTTGCACCCAGCTGTCTGGCTGTTACCTGCTTAAACAGCTTTAATTTCGCATTAAGGTCAATGCAGTCGTAGCGTCTCCTCCCAGGTGGAAAACCTGGCTAATGAAACACTCAGGTTTGTATTGAGTCCACTTCACTGCACCAGCCGAGCGTTTTGAGGAGCTGAGGCGGGTGCCCCAGCCCTGCTTTTGCAAGGGGGAGTCCCTAGCCTGGGCTGCAGGAGTGGTGCTGAGCAGGCACAGCACCCAGCGTTAGCGAGTAGAGGCTCCTCCACAACTGCCCACTGAAATGATGGGACACCTGCAGCTTTCAGTCAAGGGATTCTCCTGCCTAATCCCACGCTGCAAGGAGCCCCTGCCTCTACGCCAGCCCTGCCCAGGTCTGTGCTCCTTCCTCCTGGCTTGCCTGGGCCGGCTCCACTTCTAGCAAAGGGTATTTATTCAGCTTATGCATCCCTTCCCTCTACCATTTATGCAGCCCTCTTGCTTTCCCTTGGGAATATAGATGGGATGAGCAGACTGTCTTTATATAGTCTGAGGGGATTGACTTTGAGTCTCATTTATTACTTTTCAATTTCTTTCAGCTTCTCCTTGCCAAAGATCAGAGTTCATGACCAAGTTTTGATGCAGTCCATGAGAGTGACAAACATAGCTAGACTAGGATCGCTTGTGCATAGGAAGCTACTTGTCCTGACCCCCGTCCTCCATGTTACTCAAGGCAAAACTAAGAAAAAACCCCTTGTCTTCCATGCCTTCAGAGTAACTGTTCTGAGGATAATTTAAAGTATTGAGACATTGATTCACTAAACATCGTTGGCCTGCTTATATGTGGGCAGGCAAAGTCACCCATTATTGGTGATTTATTAGCTGTAGGTGCCTCTTTGATCTTCTCCAATGTTGTGCACTCAATATCTTCCTCCCATGAGGCAGCTGGGAGGACAGCCCTATCAAGATATTCGTATTATTGTGACTTATGGTTCATGTCCATGAGATTGTCTCAACTTAGACACTGTATCTCACTGGATTCAGGGGAATCTTCCAGAGCCCTACAATATATGCAAAACCAGAAGTTCCTCTTGGATTGAAAAATTATGATACCAGCACCTCTAAATTGCTTTTAGCGGCTTTCTCTGCTGCCTCCAGCTCAGAAGTGCTTAGTTTGCTGACAAAAATCATAGACTCATACACATTGGAGATGGAAAAGCCCTGCTAGGTTCAGCTAGTCCATTTCTCCTACCAGGGAAGGAATATTCCCAGCAATCTGTTTTCCCTGCTACTTTGTCTTGTCTATTTTTAAACATTCCATGTAGCAAAAATACATTTAGATTGTCAGGATTTCAGAGCCAAGTTAGCTGTGGAAATACCAGCTGTAGCCTAACCTGCTTTGTCTGGTGGCAGCAGCTAAATTGCTCTCTGCTGCCTTTGAAGTCAATGGTAAAAGTCTTATTGGCTTCTGTGGGAGCATTCTCAGGCCTTTGGTATGGATGATTAGAGCAAATAGCTATGGAGCACTGATAAGCCATTCTTACACTATCGCTTTCCAGGCTGTAACTGCATTTTAATAGGCAAGAAATTGTCTCAGCAGCAGTCAGGGTGCAATAATAGCAAAGCCATGCGGAGCACACAACAGACTGGGTCTGCTCAGAAGTGACTCCTGCCATGACCGTACCAAATTATATCCACAAGCCCAAACAGATTCGGTGGAGTACGTGATCCAAGGGGAATGGTCGGAGGCAGTGCTTTTTGTACCTCCTCAAACTGTAAAATCTACCAGAGGTCAATTCAGCTTGTAGATGGCTCCAATGTGTTTTCCCTTTTCAATAGACTTTAACGTCATGAATGAAGGGGGCTGGGCACATCAGGGTACCCCTTTACCTGCTTTTCACACCTCGGCCAGAATATAGCCTAGGTATGGCACCGCCCTACTATTTTAGCTTAAAAAAAAAAAACCAAAAAACAACAAACAACCAAAAAAAGACTGGCTGTTGAATCACAGAAGTTAAGAAGTTACCATATAAAACTTGACTCACCTTCTCCAGGAAAAAAGTGTTGACAGGTACCCCGCGAGATGGAGCGCTTGGCAGCGGCAGTGACACAGCCCCAGTGAAGCTCACTCCTTTGCTTTCTCTTTTTATTTCAGTAACAATGGCAGGTAGTGGGAGCCAGGGTTGGATTTAATTTAACAGTTGTTGTGCTCTGCTGGGACAGCTTCCTCTGCCTCCACATTTCCTGTCTGGAAGTTCTCCCAAAAGGATGAATTAACCAATATATGACCTGTATGGGAAATGCACTTTATTGAAGCTATTTTTCTAGGGTGGAGCTGAACAGCTGTTTAACAGCGCATAGCTGCACTACATGAGAGACAGTAAAAACATACAGAATGAACCGTACTCAGGTACAGCTGGGCTGTAAGAAGGCAGAAGATAATTATCTCACACTAATTTTTGCCTGTACACCGAGGGTAGCGTCCTTGTGTGACAAAGCGTGCCAGCGTGGGGTACCACAGCCCGGCAGTCAGCACAGGGGAAGGGGACCTTGGTTTTACCTTCCCCATAGCACCTTCTTGTGCCATAAACACAGAGAGATTAATACCCTCCCCGCAGGCCCCAGAATCCTGGCAAGGAAAACCCATGTGCTAAAGCTACGTAGGCGTATACTCCTATCCAAAAACTGCTTCGTTTGACACGATGGAAGCAGCAAGTGATACAGCCCTGGTATCACTATGGGGACAGCTGTGCCTGAGATCAAGCACAGTTCAATCCTTTTTTTCTATATAAGGCTTCAGCAATCAATAGGAGCCGTAAGTGTCACAGAAACAGTCCTGCATTAACTTCATGGCAAGCGATGTCCATAGGCATCTCAGGGCAGATGACAGCTCTTCGGGTGTTTAAAGGGAGCTGTTTGCTGCACTGAAGCACGGTCCCACTGGTGCCGGCTGCTGCCCCAAGCCATGAAGGAGCATCTCTGGGTGGCAGCACAGTGCTGCACAGCCCAAGCAACATCACCACCAGAGATGGAAGCGCCCAGCATCTCTGTCCAGAAGCCTCAGGAAAGAGGCTTCTCATTCACATCCCTTCCTCTCCCCCACAGCGGGTTAGCAGTGCAATTAAGGTATCGCGAATTTACATCAGGGCTGGAGAGATGAGAATCTGAACAGAAGCTTTAAAAGCCACTTTTTTTTTTTTTTTTTTTTTAAAGCCTGACATAAAACACCGGCCAGATTTACCATGGGCTTCCTGCGTGTGCGCGTGAGTTATACGCACGGTAAGTGTCCCGTCATCATGAATTCTGCCGATGTGCTCTTTTTAACGGCACTGATCATAGGGAATTCATTTGGTCTTCATATAGCTGTCACCTGTATTACCAGACTGATTTCATTCTAATTTAGCATTACTTAATGGTGAACATAAAGTTAAGTGTTAGCCATGTGGGTCTTTTCTTGGCTCCTCTCTCTCTCTGACACAGCAAGAGTGCGACTGCAGGGTATTTTATGACCAATAATTCAAAAGAGCAGGAAAAAGAAGGAGCAGCAAATATCAACTGCTTGTCAATCATCCAGAGTCTTTCAGCTCAAATGGTTATACCTGGACCTCTGATCTTTTCTTCTGCTGTCTCTGATCCCCCTGTTTGTTTGGAGTTCTTTAGGTACTGCAACCATCAAAAATAATTTTTTTTAAAGGTTTGGGTTTAGGAAACCTGCAGCGGTTACCCACAATGACGGGAAAATGTGGGATAGAAAGCCATACCTAATGGCTGCAGTATAGCAGCCAAATTACAGCCAGCCCGTGGGGGTGGCGATGATGGGATGCCCCACAAGCTGGCTGAACCCATGGAAATGCTGTGGGGAAAGGGGGTGGTTTTATAGCATCGGTTATACCGCAACAAGTGGTTTGTCTTCCCAAGCCCCTGTGCCCCTCCTTTTCCCCCAGCTCGGAAAGGTAATCATTCTGTATATATCACCAGCTTGTTTAAACTGGAGATGAAAAGCTACAAAAGTACAACTTAATTGAACCCTGTATTGTGTTATTACAAATGCTGCCGACCTCACTTGCAGTCCATTATCAGAGGGTTCTGCTGAATGCTTTAATTAAAGACAATAAGGCTAATAAAAAGGCATCATTTTCCTGTCTCCAGCGCTGCTGGAGAGTTGGGGCTGATGAGATTATTTCCTGCTAATGCTCTTCTGTTGTTGTTGTTTTTAAATCTTTTTCTCCCCATGGTTTGCAAATACTGTCTAAGCCTGAGTTGTACAAGAACAAGAAAAAATCGGTGTTGTTTCTAAAATGCTCGCTAATATTTGACAAGCAGAGCCCCTCTTCCAGATGATCCCTGGTGCCTTACCCCACCCATCACTGCCTTTTGCTCTCAGATCCAGTCCCAGTGAAGGAAAAAGCTTCCCCGCACAGGCACAGGTACACATACAAACCGACTTAAGGACTCGCTCTGCTGTGACACCCATCCCCAGCCCTCCGTTCGGAGGGAGGACAGCATGATGACAGTGCTACTTGCCAGAGGGCAGGATCTAGCCCAGAGTGAGTAATGCAGCACCTCACCATAATTAACATGCTGCTTACTAATGGCCCATATGTGCCATCTCTATTTACTTTCATGCTGATAGTATTAATGATACCAAACCAGCAGCATTTCCAGAGCTAATTAAGGCAACTTTGTCTCTCCAGCTTTGGTCCAAAGAGGCAGAAGAAGAGGGGGACAATGCAGAAAGGCATCGGTGAGGATCACCATGAAGAAAGGACGGTACATAGCTTGGGGGGTAGCCAAAATGCTGTGAGTGGAGGGCTTATCATAAGGGAGGTGGGAAAGGTTTGCAGTTTGACAGGACTGCTCATCTGCCCACAGGGGAATGCACTGAGGGATGAGAGAGGTGGGATGGTCTCTGCCTCTGGATGCACAGGGAAGACACACCAGTCCTGTCTGCCTCCAAGGATATCTGTATGGGCTTGACCACCCCCTGCATACCTTGGTGTTTGGCAAATAGCACAAACATGTCAGAGGGGTGCAAAAAGGGCAATGGGAAATCACCTGGTGCTCATGGCATGGGTACCTTCACGGACCAGACACACCCACCCATCAGCAAACAGGCTGAGTCCAGCAACTCCTCATACACTGGCCACAAAACAGTTAAAACTTCACTAACAATCCAGGCCATATTTGAACAAGAGACCTAATGGCAATTGGCATTGTAGCCCCGCTGTGAATAAGCCAAACCATCCAGTCCTACTGTGATTAAAAACTCCTTCTTGGACAAGGGAACAAGCAGCCAGACGCTAAGTAACTGAACTTTGCCCCTGCAAGGAGGAGAGCAAAGCACTAACCACTGAGCCAGCCCAGTTTGCCAAGACTTTTATAGGGAAGGAACTTTTACAATTAAATACAGCAAAAGGGTTTCTTCCACTGTGAGCCTCTGAACACAGGTTGAAAGAAGCAGAGTTGAACGTGGAAACCAAGTTAAGAAAAAAAAAAAGAAAAGAAAGAAAAAGTCTTGATCTGAAGGTTGCAGGCTCAAACTAGCTAGAAACCCCATCAAGTGACTGAATGGGAACAGCGAGGGGCGGGCAAAGACCACAACTCCTCCCTGGGTAAAGGATGAAGCTGTAATGTGGAGCAGACTGACCTAGTTACATATTTCTTCTTCACTCTCCCCCTCTCTCTCTCACTGCTGCAGTTGCCATGCTGGGATGTTGCAAAGCAAATTGTAAATGAAGTTTCTGCTGTCCGAGCTGAGCAAAGGAGAAACCAGGAGCTCTGTAGATGTGGGCATCTCAAGCAGCACCATCTCAGGCTCCTTTGGAGGAAAGGCACTTACCTGTGCCACCATCACCCCATCCACGGTGGCTCTCCTCATCACGTCCTCCCCATCCAGGTTTCCTTCATGTTAGCTGCATGTCATTTTTGGCTCAGCGGGGAAATGGCCACAAGCTGGTGGCATGTGCAGCTCCATGCTTCCGAGCACACAGTGGAGGCACACACTACTGAAACATACTCTGCATCTTTCTGGTCTGCAGTTCAAGCAAGGGGGTCTTTCCTTGGGCTGGGAGGGTCCTGCAGCCCTTGCTGCTGGAGAGATGCTGCCCTGTGCTATCAAAAAGCTAGCAAGTATGGGGGTGACACACTGCCACCAGGTATGGACATGCCATGTACAAAGTGCTGCTGATACCCTTAATTCTGATCGAGTTGGGAATAGGGACGAGACAGGGCAGTGTCTTCCACTCGCTGAGTGCCTTGCCACAGACAGGAGCCCTCTGACACCCTTAACGTTCATTCCCAGATACACACATGTGCTGTTGCAGAAGGGCAGCAAGAACAACTTTCTGGCCGCAGCGAGGCCCTGCTTCTTTCTGCATTTGGGTCCAGCAGCCTTGCAAAGCCAGCTCCCAAACCGCACCTGTATTTTCCTAATGCATGGCAGAGCTTATCTGGCTGTGGCACGCAGGACACGCTCAGGCTGGCTTGGCACAAATCCCGCTGTGCTCCTACAGGCACTGGAGGTCAGCAGGCTGCCAGGAATGCCAGGCAGGACTATGGGTTTTGGTCTCCTCTGTACCCCAAAGATGGCCAAGGATACCCGCACACACTGACGCAGTGTGTGGACGCCTCACCTCTGGAGGCCAGGAGGTTTGGAGAAGCGCCCAAGATCTGGATCCCTTCACGCCAGATCTCCAGAGCATCCACCTTTACTGCAGACCTACAAGACTGACAACTATAAACCATAACCCAGCAGGTTGAGACGGGGTGCAGGGAAAGCTTTGCTCTAGATGAGCAATTAGATAAAGGAGCAGCTGCCAGGAGAAGCAAGAGAAACTACCAAGGGAAGCATTCCCAAAAGATGAGAAAACCCTTTGGGGAAGACAGTATTTTGGAAGAATCGATGCTAAATGTAGGAGCTTTAATGACTTGTGGGGAGTCTCCAGTCTATAACTTCTAACTAGAAATGAGGCGAAAAGACACTGAAGCCTTCTGAACTTTTCACCACGCAAAACTATCGACAAGATTTTTTTAGCGCAGGAGTATTTTTGAGATGTTTATGTCTCATCCTCAATGAAAAAAAAATGGTTTGACAGGGGGAGAACTGGGGGTGATTGCACGGAGATTCACGCTGTCAATCACAGCTACCCCCTCCAGTTGAAACAAGGGATCTCCAGAAGAGGAGTGGCGCAGGTGCTGAGGCAGATGCTAAGTAAATATGAAGCCAGGCAGAGTTCACTTTGTAAACGGTTGCTGTGACCCCACTTTTCAGCATCACTCACTCACTTAAAGCCCTACTCCTCCCTCATCAACATTTTCAGAATAAGGTAAAAGAAGGGGTTTGCCTGAATGTTGTGGATTTATCTCTCTGGACTAGCTGAGGAGATCCTGGGCCATGTGGACATCCTGGCAGAGCATTTTTTCCAATGCAGCAAGTAAACATTGCTGTCATGGACATATTATTCCATGCCTCAGCGGTTCTGAGGATTCTACACTACAAGAGGATTTACCCAAAGCAAAGCCCCAGTCCAACCCCCTCTCCCTTTCCTTGCGTTTCTCAGCTGTTTCACAACCCGAAACACTTACCGAGGTACGGTGTCATACCTAACTTTCAGAAATGCTGGTCGAGGCTGCTGGAACATGCCAGGGGGGCAGTGCCTGAAAGGAGGGAGAAGGGGCTGCCAGAGGACCCTGCACCCCACTGCCCTGTTCAGCTTGCAAGGGACGGCAGGAGACTGTCAACCATACAGCTGGGACCAGCACAATGGGCTGTCACTCTCGTCAAGCGGGAGGGTAATTAGGGAGCACTTCTTCAAACACAGCTGCCTGTGCTATTTGAAAGCTGCCACATGCTTGCTCTGAGTGGGGAACGCCGTGGCCCACCAGCGCAGAAGCAAAACCACCCCCTTCCCTTGCCGCTGCCCCAAATGAAAGCTTCGGAGCCAGCAATCATTTCAGAGAGGTCGGTGGTCGGTCACCACTTTCCAGCCTTCCCAACCCACAATTTGCTCTATGAGCATCTTGAACAGAGGGAAAAGGGTGGGTCATTATGGATGTGTGCTCAGGAAGAGATAAACCTATTACATGTATTAATAACCTCTACAATCATCACTGTGTGAAACTGGGTGTTTATGAGAACCGGCTCCTTTGTAAGAGTTGCACAAACACAATGTGGGGTGAACACCAGATTCAATAGGTGAACCAAAAGATTTGGAGAAGGAAAACAGTATGATGCATAAGCTGAGATTTGAGGCAAATCTCAATTTTGGGGGAAGCAAAATAAAACAACATTCAGTGTGGGGCAACTACAAATAACTCATTCAACCCTGAAAGGAATTTTGTTTAAACTGAGTTATTATTTGACCCTTTCACTTCTTTTTAAAAATTGAGGTCCTCTTTCTCATTTTAAGTAAAAAAGACTATGCCAAAATGGAGGTTTAACATCTAAAGATTTTGTCTTGGAAAGTTTCACCTGGCAAAGAAAAGACACATCCCATCTGAAACCCGCAAACCGACCCTTGCAGCCTCTTTGACCCCCCCTCCCTCGATCTCTCACCAGTGACACACACTGACTCCAATTCATGAGCAGTTTCCATCCTTCTGCAACTCCACTAATTGGCAAATTTACTGTGCACTGCGTGTACCTTACCTATGTCTGCAGGAACCAGACTTTCTTGTTCTCCCCACTCCCTTCTTCTCTGCCCCTTCTGCTCCCCAGTCCCCCACATCTGCCTTTCTGCTCAGAAGTCCCTCTCATCATTTCCCACACGCACACAAATACGCTTCTTTTTCATCCGTAACATCTGTACAGTCTAACCAGCTTCCTCAGTATTTTTTCATATGTACAAACTCAATAAATAATGCAAATGAGCCACCACTTAATTATTTTCTCAGCTTGTCGCACAAGGAGCAATTTGGAGCGAGGACCCACGGTGGCAAGGGGCAGCGCGCTCCCTCCCGAAGGCAGGCGTATGGCAGTACTACTGCTCCCCCTGCCTCCCACCGACCCACCCTCCAGCTTTCCAGCAAAGACTCACTTCACAAAATTTAATTACTCTGCTAACATGTCCCATATGCTCTGTGGCAGGCAGGGAAGGCTTTAATTACATCTGCTCTAGACATGCTGGGGAGCACTGATTCCCCATCTCCCAGGGACCCAACACAGCACCCGTGAGGATGCAGGTGCTGCCAGAACCATAATGGTGCCTCAGCGTCCAGCATTGAGTACCAAAACATCCTCTTTTTTCTCTTTCTGCCCCTCCGCACACACATCCACAGCTAACGGTAGGGCTGCAGACAAGGGAGGGCTCTACTCTCTAGAGGAAAGCAAATCGTCCCTCTTACAAAGTGCTGACCGTCACTGTTAATGAACTGGTTATCATTAATAATTAGAAGCCCTTCCACACCATTGCTCATTTGTATGGTGCTTGAGAGACATCATCTCTCATTTGGGAAGTGGAGGACAAAAGCTATCCCCAGCTGGCCTTCCTCTTCCCTCCATCCTCCCAGCACATCAGCACCCAATCAGTTGCCTTTTCCCCTCCTTCTCCCACCCCATTTTACTTTTCATTTTCACAGCTGCCTCTGCAATTGCTAATTTCATAGCCATCAGGTCTTGCTGAGGTGGCAGGTAGTCAAAACCATTTTGGGGCACAATACATCAGGCAGTAGACAAGGAGCAGGCAGGAATTTGTTTGACATGACATTGTTATGCAAAGATGCTCACGGTACCCGAGGTGCTTCATGCAACTGGATTGCATTTTCTGGAGACAGAAATCCTTTTTTAGGGGAAGAAGGGCTGGAGGCAGGGGAAATCCTTTCATTCAGGATCGTGTTTAAGTGTGAGAGCAGAGTATCTATTGTAGTCCCTATACTTCTAATGTGGTTTGTGGCTTATGTGATCCAGCCTGTAATCTGTTCCACATCTTATACTGCCTTGAATTTGATCAAGCCACATCTGAATTGTGATAGTCTGCTTTGCTGGCTGCCTTGTGGTGAACCATCTCCTACCAGTTACAATTAATGTTTTGAACAAGGGCCAGTCATTATTGTTTGCAAACTCTTCAGGCAGAGGGGCAATTTCCAAGGATATTGTGGGTAGGAGATATTCCACAGAGGATGCCTTTGAAGATCATTTTCCAAAGTGTGGGGTATAAATGTGCATGTACACACAATTTGGTAAACTCCCTGTGCTTCCTCCATCAAAGATCCAGCTGTAGGGTCACGGTTAGGAGCAGGAATAACACTACTTTCCCAGGGATCAAGGATTGTGCCAGGATCTTCCACAGGCTGTGGATTTCTAAGCCCCACTGCACCCATCTGCAGCATTCAGCTTTCTTGCTGCCTTAGGGCATCCCTGAGCCAGCCTGTACCTACCTGACAGTGCAGCCACGGGCCATGGGCCAAGCTGTGTACACGGTTTGGTCACAGAGGAAAGGTGCAGGCAATGCTGCGCTGAGCAGCAGGAGAAGAGCATCCCATGGCGGGGTAGGAGGCATTTCCCCACGGCTTCAATCTTCAAACTGCTCTGCTTGAAGACGAGCCACATCGTCCATGTTTCCAAAGTGCTTTTGTTCCTATGGAGACACTGCAAGCTGCGTGGGAGCTTGCTTTGCCCCCTACACTAAGTAGAGTCTTGCCCCATGAGCAAACTCTGGGGTTATGAGTGCAAGGCTCGTGGCTTGCGACACCATCTCCCATCCTTCCTGTCCCCCTCCACTCTGGAGCTGCTACATGGAGCATGACATGAGCACATGCTCGCGCTCCACATCACCGATTTCTCCTGTGAGAGGGAGATAATCCACAAAGCACGAGGCAGAAGGGTGGCACAATGTATTCTCTCCCAACAGATGTTCATCCCAATGCCCTTCTTTCTCCACCATGAGGTCCCAGTGAGGTCCCACACATGCAATACTCCTCCAGGAGAGCACCAGTCTAGACAACTCCCTCCCCTTCCCAAGAGTACCTATGTTGCATTAACGTATCCGGGTTCCATGCCAAGGAACGGATGTGCAGCTGGTCCAGCTCCACTCTAGGATTTGTACAGAAGCCAATTCCCTTTTCAGGACTATCATTACTTCTTTTTAGCCTAGAGCCTAAAATTACCACCCAAGCTGAGGGAAGGGAGGGGGAGGAAGAGAAAAAGGAATAAGGGAAGCAGACAGAAAGTAAAGTCGGCACTTGGGACATTTCAGCTAGAAAAGGTCAGGCTGCACTTTTGACAGGCTCATCCCCCTGTTTAGGTGCATGGTAATGGGAGATCCCGCCCTTCTCTGTTTTATACATTTCAGTAGCAGCTCTGCCCTTTGGGTGAATCAAATTGATTTAGTCCAGTCCCCTAGTTCAATTTCTAGGGCTGCTCGGCCAGGACTCCCTAATCTGTGAACAGGATTTCATTGTGGCTAGGCACTTCTGATCCTTCAATTTATGGGTTGGCATTAAATTGGGCTCCAGTGATGCGGGGCCACTTAGATTATGTGTCTGAAAGATCAGGCAAGTGTAGCTCGAGCGGTGGGAAGATAGAGGTATTCTTAGAGAAGCAAGCCTCCCTCTCTGAGCAAAAATAATCCTGTGACATCCTGCCTGTGTGATCCAAAAGGCTGTGGTTTTGAGGACAGGATGAAATCTTGTTCAGGAGGGAAAAGAAATAAATTCTCATGGAAAGTTGGTTTGCAATTAAAAGAAGCATTTCTTCTAAAGTGCCTGTTCCTCACTTGCACACAATGGAATTAACGGAGCAGCTGAAGTTGTTTCAGCCCCCAAGTCTGTTTTTCCATTTTGGAGGGCAGGAACTTCTGCAAAAATATCCCACAGGTTTTTTTTTCCATTCCTGGGGGAGAGGCAGACAATACAAAACCACCTAATTGAAGGAGCAATGCTTGGAAATACAAATCTCAAATCCAAAAGCATGTCGTGGTCTTAAAACAGGGTTTATCACTGCCAGGCCTAAAGAAATGGTACAACCATCACTTAGACATAACAGTCTTATCCTAGTCAGTGCTGCGAGCTGGTTGGACAGGTCTGAGCTGCAATAAAGGCATTTCTCTCCATCCTGTCTGAGCGCAGAGCAGATCTCCCTAGCATACATTTTAAGGACAACCAGCACAAGCAGTGAGCTCAGCCTTTGGAAGGAGACGACCTGCCAGTCCTGGTTTTTATCACGTGACCTCAAAGCTCTGCACAAGACACACCAGCCAAATATGCTGGTAAACTTTCCAGTCCAGAATACCTGAGATAATGTGAGGGCTGTACAGTAGGAATATCTTCTGCTGCATGCAACAAGAGTGTGAGTTGTATGCCCTGAGGTACAGCAAGAAAACATGTGGAGATGCTCAAGAGTGCAGAGCCAGCCAGGACAGTCTCCATAGGACCGTGCAGTCTGACTCCTGCTGCCTTTTGGGCATGGCTCCTCGGCTGAGCTAGCCTCCAGAAGGTGTCCAGAGACATCCTGGAGACAACCCAAGACAAAGGCCGGAAGCACCTTAACAAAGGAGCCATGCAGACAATGGGGGGGCCCTTCTCCGGGGCCCTCCCTGGCCCCTTCCTGCAGCCCAGCTGAGCCACCCCGCACCGCACCAGCCTCCCTCATCCCGGGAGCTGACTCACAGCACAGTAATGCCCAGGCAACATCCCCTTCTCATGGGTAATTTCCTAGGCCCTGTATTGTTTCAGGGAAACACATATTTGGCAGCTAATGTTTTTCCGGCACACCAGCAAGGATGGAAACAACGTTTTTTTCTAAAGAGTCTTTCGCTGCTATGTCATGAAATAAATATCCAGGGTGTGTTTCCTCACCCTTAATACGAAAAGCTGCTGCATACAAAGACGGTAGGAGGGTTTGACAAGAGAGCTCAAGGACCCGGTAGATGGGGATAACGGAGGTAAACCAGCCACGGGGTCACTGCACGCTCCCACTGCGCAGAGCATGCGAAGAGCACAGAGCTCACCTGAGAGGTAGGCTCAGCCCAGGCAGAGCTACACAAACCCAAGGAATCACACATCCCCACCCCTGCACCTTGCTGCTCTGCCCATAAAATCAAGAGAGGGGTCCGGCGAGCAGGGCTCTGTGCTGGACAAAGCCCCTTGCATCACGGGGGATGAGCACCCCCAGAGCCACCAGCCCCCCTGGCAGCGGAGCAGGGAGGCCAGGTCACACCTTATACCCCCTTCTCATGCCCTATCGACTGGACACAGCCACGCTGGCTTCTTGAACGCAATCAATAGGCAGAGAGGCAGGCACTACTCTTAAATTATCCCTCCGAACTCCTGGTGATCTAATGGACTCTCCAGTAAGGTCTTATTAAATTCCAAGCCAAACTGTGTCCAGTTACAGTAATTACTGAATATTTAAGAAACAGCAACCGGCTATTTAGAGCACACTAACAAACATCTCACAGAGAATTTCATGCTCTTTAATTACTATGCAATACCTGTCCCTTCGGTGACACCCTCCAACCTGGATTTATATGTTAATTTGCATCTGTTCTTCTATGTTCCAGCATTTTAGAAAAGCAGAGGAATTACAAACAAATAAATAAATAAAAGGAGAGCAGTTCTCCTGTTGAGGGTTAGGGCCTGCAGGTAGGGAAAACCCTAAAAAAAGCAGGTGCTGTGTCAGCTTTTCCTATCCCTATGTGGAAAGCCCAAATGCTGCAGTCCACCACTGCAGATTTCCACATCATGCCAGCCCCAAACCCAGCCCCATATTTCTGCATGCTCAGCCCTGACCCCACAACCCCCATCACTTCCACCCTAGGTCTCAAACGCTCCCCACCCTCCCCCCCCCAAAAAAAAAGCGCTAAGTCAAGCAAATCATGCCTCCGCTGACCGATGTGCATCCTCAGGAACTAGGGCAACACCTGCCTGGAGCTCATTTCCCTGCACGCAGCGAGAGCCGTGGCTGAATCCAAACCTGGGGCCTCTGTGCTAGCCGAGAGCCGTAACCCCAGCTGTGCTCTCCAGCTCGCTGCCTGCCTTATTAGCACTAAACAGCATCCTTATTTAACACACTTCAATTTAGAGTGGAATGGATATTTCTTACTTCAGAAAGTCTCACCTGCCTCTCAAATGGCTCTTGGCATGCTGCCCGTTCTCACTCGTGTTTTGCCTTTAACAAGGCAAGCCTCGTTCCTCTCGAATAAAAAAGAGCTGGCAGGGCTTGATTGAAAGTTTGGAGTCCTTCCCCCTCCCCATCCACTTAGATGCCACAAGAGCCCCCAAATCTGTACAGCCTTCTTATTGCCAGGAAAGCAAAGCTTTTGCCAACACATCTCCCAAGTTCCTCATCACAGAAACTGAAGCTAAAACATCTAACAGAGGCACCAACAAAGATTGGTACAAAAAAGAAGTAGGGAAAGAGGAGCGCTGTTTGCAGAGCTTGCCTGGCCTCCTGCTACCCCTGCCCCCATCTTTTCTTCCTCCACTGCTGTGTCCTCAGAACATCCAAGCCCAAGGTAGAAATATCTAACAATTTGATTTTTTTTTTTTCCTTCCCATCCCCAACCACACTCCTTCTACAGGTAGCTTGAAATGCAGAGATCCAAGAGAAAAGAGCATCACTCACCGCTCCCACTTTCCTAACAAGACCTCATTACGGTGCAGGGAAAACTTGACCCTGTCGGAAGTGTCAAGCCGAGGCACCACATTTATTCCTCACACAGTCCCCTTTGCCTATAACTTAGCGGGTGCTGCGGGGAGGTTATTCTTTCTTTCTTTGATTGTCAGGGGGAGTAAGCTTTTCTTTTTTTAACAAAGCTATTTTAAAACAGATGCTTAAATCTCTGTGCTATTTTAAATGATGCATAAGAAAAAAGTCCACAGTGGAGACGTGGTTTAGCACAAAGACTGGGCGAGCTGAAGCATGTGTGCTCCTACCTGTGTACAGAGGGATCTTGGTGAAAGGAATCCGCAGGTGACTCTTTTGAAGAAAATGGCGCCGTTTGGGCCAGAAGATGACCACTGAGATGGGAACAATTGCAAACCTGTGAGAGGCTTCTTCAGGTTACTTTTGGAGGTCAGTAAATAACCATGCTCATCTCCAAACACTGTGTAATACATCACTGTGAGGTGAGGAGCGGGGTGGAGGAAGAATCCTGGCTGCTGGGTGCTGTGGGTACCACGTGTTTCTGGCTGTCCCATGAGCTGGTTCCTAGGCTGTAAATTGGGTGAAAGACCCTCCACAACCACAGGAAGAAAGATTAGAAACACACAATGCATGACACCCAGAAAAGAGATCCCCATCTCCATCCCCAACAGGAGCAAGGCAGGAGCCACTAGATATCAACAACTCCAGGGACTCAGCTTGGATTTGCACTGTGATCTGGAGGCAGAAGGGTTTGGTCTGTGTGTGTTTATTATTTTGGTACACAACAGATTATAAACCCAATCTCTGAAGTTACAAAACCATATAGTCAGTGTTTATCTGTGGTGTTTGATTATTGCAAAGTTGTTCATGCTCAGCAAATATGTTTTCTGATAATCAGCTGGCATTTACTTTATAGACATCTGTGTTATTAAACACACAGAGAGAGGGGATTTAGGGATTGTGATAGCAAATGGCCCTTGTTCAGTCTATAAAGCGTCACGTGCATTTTTCTAGCTGCTCCATCGAGACGTGTTACCGCGGGTCAAACCTTCACCCGGCCCAGAGAGACGCTGCATCTCCCAGAACTCCCTCCCCTCGAGCAGACGAGGCCGTGCCGCCTGCTAGGTGAAGGCATCCCATTTCTCCAGCTGCATCGATGCTGCTGTCTGGCACTGAATTATTTAGCTTCCCCTCACTGTGAATGGAAATGATCTGCAGTTTAAATGGGATGAAGAGAAGTTTGCATCAAAGGCACCTTAACTCAGTCAAACACACATTGGAGACTTCCTTGCCTGTGACTGTCAGGGGCAATAACCACGGCTCTGATCAAACAAAAGGCCCTTCAGACCCACTTAGTCCTGTAATCTGCAGGTTCACATCTCCTCTTCCAGCTGTCGGGAAGAAAGTATTTAAAGAGGTTGAGTCAGAGGGAGATGAGGATGCTGGGCTGTGGAATGTGAAAGACTTTCCCTCAGATTGGAGGTTGATGCAGTGCTGGCAGCCCTGGGCTTTTTCAAGGCCCAGACACTTTGCAGGCTGGCAACACCCTCCATTTTCCTCCTGACCTGGCAGGAGAGGAGGGTCAGTGTTAGCGGTGCTCATGTTGGCTAATTCATATGGAAGTGTAGGGCTATTACAGCTGCCACTGGCACATCAAATGCCAGCTTTCTCATTTCCTAAACCTCTCCTGCCCAAAACCCACTATTTTTGACCACCCCTCTCCTACACACAGAAACCCACCAGCAGCTCTGCACTCCACCCATCACCAAGTCCTCCCATTTGCCTCCACACCTAGGGCTTCTTTCCCCACCTCCTCTGTGCTGCAGGACCGCTGCAGACATCAGACCTCCTGGGATGGTGGTATCCCTCTCTGGGTCACAAGTGATGGGGAGCGCTGGTCTAGTGTCCTCACCTGATGCCACAGGAAAGGTGGCATGGAGCTGGAGCTGGATGCAAATCAGGGATCTCCTAACCAGGGTCTTTGTAGAGACCTGGCTGTGAAAAGCCTTTTGTCGCAGCAGAAATGCCACAGTGCTCAGTGGAGACCTTGAGGTTAAACTAGAATCTGTCAGCATTTGGAGAATGGTAGAGTCTGCTGTCTGCCTTGTCCCTGCTTCATTGCCCCCCCCCCCCGCCTCACCCTGTCCTCCCTACATGTAAATTGTCCCCTCCCATGCTACCCCGTGAGCTGCCCCCCGGTTTAGGATGCCTCCCCTGGGGGTTGCCATTGGAGGTAAGCAGAGGGATGCTCTGGCATCATGCAGCCAAGCTGTGCCAGCACCAGCACCACACCACAGCTCAGGCTTCCTCTGCTGCCCCTGCCACTCCCCACCCCTCAAGTTGCTAACATTGAAAGGATTACTGAACAAAATGATGAGAGAGAAGGGATTACAGGGAATTATCAGTCTTGATCCCCTCCTAATTAATTACTGGTCAGACACATGAAAGGATGGCTCCAGCACACCCCACGACCGTGAAGAAGAAATGACATGTGCAACCAGAAGGCAGCTAGGAAGGGCTTTGGTAAATGCCAACACTTACTTGCTGATGCAACTTTCTTCCCAGAAAGGGCTCCTTTAGAGTACCTGAACATGACTGCTCCTGTCATCTGTATAGTTTGTGTTCCTCTTCATGCTAGCCTTTTTCCTCTTCCTAGCACTTGCACCTTCTTGGGTGATTTAAGCAAAGCCAGCTCTACCCCAAAGCCCGGGGCTGGCTCCACAGATCTCCTTCCACTCTCTGCAGACTGGGGAAGTTGATGCTTACCTGGCTGACTGAGGGACGCCTGGTTTTCTTGCAATAGGTGAGGGTGACTAATCAAAAGGTATTTTCCTTAAAATTCTTATGGATTGAGGCAATCATCACAACAATCAGAGCAATCCCACAATGAGGGGAAAGAGGAGGCATGTCATTTCAGTTCTGCTCTCTAGAGGAAGAGATAACACAAGATCTACTTTTCTGTGTTTCCTGGCCTGAAAAGAAAGGCTGTTCTTATCCCTCCCAAGCCACTGTTCACTGGGAATTGGCCAACTTCTATTTTATTTTCTAATTCTCAGGGTTACACCCTGGTAAATAAGAACTAATGGCTAGTCTCTGCATATTGTGCTTTGTACCCAGCCTCTGCAGTGAGAAAGCACCACACTATAATGATAGATGATTGGTTTTACCAGTCAAAGCCATTTTTCCTGAGATCAGAGCTCCAACTAGTCCCATTGCTTTGCTGGGCCTGTCCCCACCTCCTTCACTAACAGACCAGTTCTTCAACAGGCTCATGGTGCCACGTGAGCAGAGTTGACCCCAAAGTATTCATGACACCTGCCTAGGTTCACATGTTTCCTCACTAAACTCCACACCTCATTTAGATGACCATGATTTTGGGGTGCCCAGCCTTCCTGAGACAGCCTCCATGCCCTGGGATCCCACAAGGACACCTTAAATCATGGTGAAGCCCTTCAATGGAGCATCAGGACTCCCAGCCCAAGCCAGGCTTACGTGAAGTGGCTGTTTCCAGCCCTTGGCCCCCAACTACACCATCAGCCTCTGTCTCTTCAAGTACCGCTGTCTTGCTTCCTCAGCCAGCTGAGCATTGCCAACCTGCTGGGTGATTTAGTTCTGGCTTGGGAAGTGCAGGTTCTCTGTTTGCAAACAACACGCAGCTCAGCAGCCCTGGGCTGGCCACTGCTCCATCTTTAAGCTCAAAGAGGGTGTTCGGTCACAGCAGATTTCAAACTTGAAGGTACTTGCAGGATGTGGCTGAACATCATCTCTTTTTGCATCACACCTTTCCCATGCAGCTTCCCTCACTGCAGGATCATTCCCCAACAGAATCACAACCAGAACACTACAGCAAGTTTCCTTTCATGACTCACACAGCCTTTAGGCAGAGAAATCAGACAAGGCATTTGCACCAGCTCCAAGATCCCCAGGTCTGTCATATTGTCTATTTTTTTCTTTTTCTTTTCAACCCCAACAAATCTGCGGCACCTTCAAAACAGTAAGACAAAGAAAGGCAAGGCAAGCTGCCACTAACCACCACCTGCTTTAAAAAGATCAGCTAAAATTATTTGCTGCTACATGACAAATTTCTGCCTGCTTAGTCCCCTGGTTGCTGTGCTGTAAATGACCAAGATGGAGCAGGCTGCAGAAATGGAGGGACCAGCCGGCATCACCTTCCTCACTGCATGGGGCACTCGGGCTCTGCTGCAGCTGCAATTTGTACCATATGTTCATGTAAGCGATGAAGCAGGGATGGCCATAGCCCTTTCCTTGCTTCAGGAGCTGAGAAGCCCCACTGGGGGAGCCCAGAGACTATATTTCTGCATGCAGCTGAGAGTCTATCAAAGGGCATCCCTCCAGCTGCTGGGACAGGCAGGCGGCTTCAGCACGTGAGCTCTGCTTTTGCCTGAGGGACAGAGGTCCCACTCTGCTCTGCGGGGAAAAGGTTAAGGGAAAGAGCTAGTGAAATTTCTGAGAAATACCAGCATGCTGGTTTTGACAAATGCACAAATTGGAGCCGATATGGAATGCAGATGTATGTAAACACGCATGAAATTATCCCATCCCTCCTGCATAATGTCGCCTTGCAGCCGCAAAGGCTCTGAGCGCTCCGGTGAGGCCAGGCAACTTAGATCCATCCAAACCAGGGAAAAGACACTGGAAAGACACCAAGCAGAAGAGTGGGAGAAGAATGAGGGAGGAAGACACCTCGTCATTACATGGTCCCACCTGGCAGCAGGACACCCCAGCTCTGGATTGGAGCTGCTGATTCCTTGTAGCCCATGGACTGAGCTGAGCACCCTGCTGCCTCCCGAGGTTGTAAGGGAGACATGTCACACACAGGCAGGAGTTACTAATGGGTTTCTCTGGCTGGGTACTGATGGCTAAGGGAAAAAAGAGAGGATGGAGGAAGCAGAATAGGTGGTGACTGTGTGCACTGAAAGGACCTCGCTGGAAGCACCTCTGGGCTTCACATGAGCACTCAGAGGTGCCTTTTGGGTCCGGCTGCCCTACACAGGAACCAGAGGTGGGTTTATGGGAAAGACAATAGGAGTTTCAGCCCTTCTGCCCACCCCATCAGCTCATGGTATTAGCCACTTCTGTTCACATCACCGGTGTACTTTGTAGCATGAACAGACAGTCCCTGGGCAAAACCTTCCAGACCCCAGCCTCAGGCTCCTGGATTCCCTTCCTCCTTTGGAGACTCCCAGCTTCAGCAGTGCCCCCCAGAGCCTGTCTTGCACATCTTTGGATCCCAAGCCCACAGATGTCAGTGGGAGTTTTAAGAGCTTCTTCCCTGCTCTGCCTGCAAACACCTTTAATCCTCAATCTCTAACCACTTCATACAGGGATGTGATAGTAAATGCTGGGTTACAGACATTGAGCCATTTGCCCAAGATCACACCACGAGTTCTGGCAATAGAAGCCAGGAGTGCTGATGCCTGCATCCTTGTCCTAACCACTCCATCGGTGCCCTCCATGGTTGTTGCCATGGAGATTATTTTAATGCCACCCATTCCTTACCAGGACACCACTGAAATGGTCCAGCAAAAGCAGTACGTAAGCACCCAAGAAAAAAACACCCTTCCCTGCTCCTGCTCCCATGGTGAGCTGCAGCAGGGCTGGGGCAGAGGTGAACAGTTTTCAAGGTTTTCTCCACATAAGGAGTCCATTTTTAATATCAAGCTCACATATTTTCTATTTACCTACTGCCAGCCACACCTGCCCTGATCCAAGCCATAAGCCTCAGCAGGGACTAATCTCCCCATCTTCACATAACACCTGAAAAGCCTCAACTCCACTTTTCATAATGGTCTGTATGAACAAATCTCTTTCATTAATCCCCCACCTTCCCCCAGCCCTCAGAGGGCCTCTTGGCACCAGCCTTCTCCCCCTGCTCCGGAACTTCAAGCTGGATTTAGAGATGAGAGAAGCCCCTTGAACACAGGACTTCCTGATTAAAATAGATAGGGTGAGGGACACATCAAATATGAATAGCAGAGCAGACGTCCTATAGGCTCAGTGAGTCTCATTTTACAGACATGTGCTTTTCCAGAGATCTTCAAGAATCTCATCTCTTGGGAAGAAAGAAGTAGAAATTAAATAAGTAAGTCCCAAACTGCCAAAGATATCCTGCTCCCCTACCACTTGACAGAAGCATTGAGGATCACTGGCCATCCTGCTGAGGATCCAAAAACCATCCTCCAAGAGCAACTAGAGCTGGAGGCTCCAGAGAAAGGTAAACAAGCACCCACACACATAAATAAAGCATGGTAATAAATGTCTTAATAATTAGCAGTGATACGGATGCAGCTGAGCAAACAGCCCTGGATCCAAATAACCAAACAAGCCCTCTGCTTTCTGCCCTAACTCCAGTGATAATGGCTTGCACGCCTTCATCACAGATGATCCCAAAGCTCTTAGAAAATAGAGACAGAGATGCTGTACAGAGAGGGAGCTGGGAGATGTGGTCTCCTGCATAGACACCTCAGAGTCATGCTTGGGCCTGGCACAGTCACAGCCCGCCAGTGCCACAACGTGGGTGCGCGGTCACATGGAGCATCCCCAGCAAATCCTATTGCTCTCCAGGAACTCCATTTTCAGATTATTAAGGGAAAAGAAGAAAAGGACTGAGGAAAATTGGGCATGTTTCACCACTCTGCTGGGCAGCCCTGACCCCCAACACGCATGTTCGTACAGCTGCTGCGAAGCCGCCATGGGGCTCCGTGGGACAGCACTGAGCAGCTCTTGGCATCTGTGCTGGTTTCTGGCCCATCTAGGACAAGGCTAATGCTCACTCAGGAGCATATCTACAAGACTTTATTCTCAGTTGCGTTTCACGCAGTTATTCAAGAGGGAAATCATATTATGAGTGGGATCAATAAGGAAAAGCAGAGCTGGAAGAAGGAAGAGAGTTGTACAGAAACACACATCACGCACAAACCCCTCTCTTCTGAACTCCAACTGCAAAAAAACTCAACCCTTTGAATTTTCCCTTTGAGTCCTGAGCTCTTCTAGGTTTGGGGGGTTTTTTTCCCTTTTTTTTTTCCCCCTCCAGACTCAGGGATGCATTTCTAACCTCAGAAAGAAAATCCTCTTTTTGTAACAGTCTTTAATTGGCTTTGGGGAATCTGGGCCACCAGATATGCCCCTAATCCTATACATACTTCCAGTCCCATGTTCAGAGTGGGCTGCCCGGCACTTCTCCGCACAAGAGGCTTGTTAGGGGAATTAGCTGCTTCCTTCAGCCGCTGCAGCTGTCTGACTTGATATATTTTTTAAATATGGGGGGAAAAAAAAAAAAAAAAGGAAAAGGCGGTTGGCAGATCACGTTTGTGCGGAGACACTGATGTGAATTTTTATCTCTCTAAATGGTGCATTTCTCCATTATCAAGACGCACAAAGCAATGTCAATTACCTTGTCCTAGTACAAAAGCTAAGAGCTTGCCAAAAGGTTGGCAGCAACACGCACACCAGTGTAGGTGGCAGGGTGTTATGAGAGTGAGTGCCAGTTTGATAGGAGCCGTTTAGATCGTGAGGGTGTTAGAGTGTGTTTGTCATGATTTAAAGCATTAAACCTTGGAAGTGGTGTATGAAGGCTGACATGAAAGAGTCTGAAGAGTACATCCACGTGCATGTGTTCAAAGGTCTGGGGAGCCAAACACAGCTCGTGGTTGTGAATTCCCAGCTGCCCTTAGAAAACCTGCAGCTCAAACCTCTTCCAACCTGAGGGGATATATTAAGCAGCCACTGATTGCAATACACTATTTCCCCAGGTGGTCCTGCCTCCAGAGACTGCTCGCACATGTAGGGCATCTCCAAGCAGCAGGTGAGTGGAGAGGGAATCCGAGACGCAGAGTTATTCTCCTGCCCCAGCAGAAGATGCCTGAGCTGAGAGACTGATACTCCTCCATGATGTGGGGAAAGCAATTCCTGAAAGGTAATTCAGGCAGGGGTCAAACTTAGGTGCCCTAAAGCTCTTCCCAGAGAGCATGCTCATGTCTGAACCAATACATGCCAACAGGAACCAAAATGAAATTGGAATTAAGCTGAATTACTGCCTTGAACAAAACTAAGCCTATTCACCAATCCGAACACATCTAAGCATCCTCTCTAGAAGGAAAAAAGCACACACCATTTATTAAATTATTCTGACTTTTTCTTATTACTGTCTCTCCTGGTTCAGACTAAGGCATTGAAAAGCCACAAGGCACATTGATCTTGTGCTATTTCCCATTTAATATTGAAGCACTTGAAGCTGATGGGAAAGGTCATTCTGATCACATCTCTACCTGAGGAGATTTGGATTGCACAAATGAACACCCAGACGCTCGAGTCTCCCACCTGTCACACATGGCTATTCCTTTTGGGTCAAATCCTGCCAGGCTATGCTGAGCATCCTGTGGGTGTTTATTGAAAGATGCAAAATGTCCTTTAAAAGGAGAAAAAGCCAGCACAGGATGGAGTCGAGAGGATCTCCAGCTGGACCATTATCCTGGAAACCGCCATAAACTGTAGAGGTGAACTCCAAATAAAAGATCACACAACAGGGACCTGGAGGTAAGCAGATGGCTTTTAGAACTGGGAGTCTCGCACCAGCTACAAGCAAGTAATTACCAGCAAGTCACAGCTGTGCTGGACCACATGAGCAGGTGAAAATGTGACTATGCTAGGGTGTGATTGCACTGCCAGCATCCTCTGACACTTCTCCTCTTCCCTAGCTGGCCCTAATGCCAGCAAATGTAGGGGTTATTTGCTTTAGAGAGATCAGAGCCATTTCTCCTTAGGAGGCCTTTAAAAACAGGGGTGGGAAGGAAGTTAACAAGATGCTCTGAAGTGGTGGATGAGTGTAGCTATCATTACAAGAGGTGAGGAGCGCATCCAGACAAACGCAGAGCGTGCCAAAGAGGCTGACAAGAGCTAGCGAGGCACGAGCTGAGACTGGGAGGGAGGTTTCTTAAGCCAGAGCTCGGGAGGGCAGCCCAAGGCCACAATCTGGTAGTGACATTGCCACTAGGCTTTGCAATGAGGACCAGAAAAACTGCCTTCCTCACTGCCTGCTGTCCAAGTAGGTCTGCTCTTGAATGCATAAAGATACGCTGCTCTGAAATCTTGGAATTTGCCCCTATCGCGAGTTACTGGCTATAAGCCCTGGTTGGGATGGAGCAGCAAGCGCCAAGTTCCTGATCCAAAATGGTGGGCTGGGCTGTAAAAGCCAAACCAGCTTTAGCAGTCAGTCTGCTCCATGTGCTTCACTTTTTTTTTTTCTTCCAGCTGTTTTGCCCAATGTGTCTGAAGAGCGTAGATACACTGACAGAGTCTCGGGAAGGACTGTGCATTTGTTTTTGTGCATCTCCAGAAATGAGAAACACAGAGAAGGATGATGCTGAAATGTTTCCTCCAGCCCCTGCAAGTCACTGTCAAGTAAGTTTACAACTCTTTTCACATCCATCAGTGTGAAATTCTTGGGCAACAAGCTGGTTTCTGCCTCTGCTGAAGCCTGGATGCTCCTGGCCATTCACTGGTTGCTGGCTCTGGCAGTAGGGAGAGGTGCTGAGCCCCCAGGTGCCAAACCACCTGCAAATCTCCCAAACACTTTTGCCTGGTCTGCCAGAAATTAATCACTAAGAATATAATTCAAGCAAGATAGATCCAACCCCACACCTCTCTGAGCCACCCTCCCCTCTGCGTTTTAGCTTTCCAGCAACACTGCAGAGATCTTCTGGAAAGGACCACCTGATGCTTTCAGACAAAGGAGAGAAAAAACATCTCAGCAATGAGGGCAAAGCCACTCTTCCTGCCCCCCTGCCTCACCTCTTCCTCCTCCTTGCCCCCATCGTGCTGTCTCGGCTTTTCTTGGCACACCAGCAATTTCTGTCAGATTTGGGCAAAGGCAGGCAGCTCTTTCACAGCCGGTGTGCCGGGGATGTCAGATCCCCTGCTTTTCCCCTTTTTTTCTCACCGGCACTTGGAGCCAGCCACTCGGATCGACTGGCGGATGACATGCCTGGCTGGGCTGAGGCACTCGGATCGACGCTTCCCCAGGGTGCTGCTCCTGATGGAGTTTGCAGCAGGAGCTAAAAGCCGCATACAGATAACTCTTCCTTCCCCCCGCTTCCTTCCTCCTTCCTTCTTTTCAGCAATTCAGAGAGAAGAGGGTGAATAAAATGGCACTCGGATTAAATAAACTAACAACCAGCACACAGGGCTTTTAGCTGTAAGTGAGCCAAGTGTCCTGCAACATTAAATAAATGCAAGATTAACCTTCAAGGCTTCTACACTAAATTATTTATCTTGAGAGGCAAAGAGGTCAGGACTGAAACAAAGGGTAAATATTTGACGAGCGCTGCGTGTGCTGGCTGCAGGGCCGGTTGCTGACTGTGCCAGTGCTGTCCGCGCTTCCCCCGCACAGGGACAGCCGAGGGCTGGCCCTGCTGCTCCCCCAGCCCGTCTGCACCCCGGGATTTGGCTGCAAGGGCATCAGAGGGGACGGGGATAACCCTCGCGCCATCAGCCATGGCATCCTGAAGTGGCAAGGTTGGGGGAGAGCCCCAGTGACCTGACAAGGGCCGATAAGTTGTTGTGGTTTCACTGAGCATCCCATGCTCCGTAATTAGCACTTGCATCTGCCTTCTATACTGGAGTATTATTAACCGCATGATTTACATGCAACCATTTCTGTAGGCACTGTAGGCAGGGAATTACCTGATAACAAAATACCCTGCTGTTCATGCTAAGTGACAGACTCAGAAATATTACTCTGTTTAATCAAAGCGCTAACAAGACCGAATAGACGAAAATATTTTGCCATTCCCTAGCTGATCTCCCCCATTAAGATCCTCAAGCATTCTTCTGTCAAAGATATGCCAATTATTTTCTTTTCAGTAAAAAAATTAAAACGTAGCCACTACTGGGAAAGCACACGACATCTGTTTAACAGCGAATAGCAACTTTACAGTGCATTTTAAGGTGAGAAATGCAAAAGACGGCTACGGCCAGGACCAATGTAATTAGTCAAGATGTACAACACCTTAAATTATCATCTATGTGCTTTCCAGAAGTGCCAGGCTTCAGAAGGAGAAACAGGCAGGATCTTGGTGTTAACTCACCTGAAAAAAACTCCCCTAACACACTTTTTCCCTAGAAAGAGCATCACCAACTCACCGATCAGTAACTTTGCTAGCAGCACCCATTTTCTCACTCCCATTCCTGTCCCAGCGTGGTACAGATGCAAACCAGCGCAGGCACAATGGACCTCACAAGATCACAACGTGCTTCGGCACTGCCCAGCAGCTGCCAGAGGTATGGTGCTAAATGCAAAAAATGGGGACAAAAAATTAAAGCTGTGACCTACCAAATTAAAACATTTCCGCTATTTGTCAATACACCAAATTCACAGCATTGTGTTCATAAACATTGGGGATATATAAAATTTCTCAGGCAGCTGCGTGGCCTGTCCCATTTGTGTCCGTACACAAGGTGTGAGGTCAGGAAGAGATTTTCTCTGAGTGAAGGCATCACTGGAGTGGGCTTTTACACTCCTTCACATTAAGGTGTGTGTGCTTCGGACTGTCGGATCATCTCCTTATTTCCACATAGCAAATCCCTGCTATTTCAGAGATCAAAGACACTGGCACTGCTCTTGATCTCTCGGTGTCTCCGAGGAGCACTTTAGGTGGTGGGGTTTAGTCTCTGCCATGGGGTGCAGGTGTGTGGCAGAGCCCTCCTCAGCAAACACCCCGTGCAGTCCCTCCCCCTTGCACCAAAGTCTCCCAACACCCCACACAGCCTCAAGAGTTGTTTTCCAAAAAATCCCAGCCGCTTCGCACGCCTCTGTGAGCCACCAACACGCGGCCAGGAGCACCACAGATCCTGTCTGGACGAGAGCAGTAAGGTGCCCAAAGAGACAAGCCACCCGAGCCTGCTGCCGCAGTGCTTTGCACTGCCTTCACTAACCAGCTGCTGGAGGCTTTGCTGCCAAAGAACATGTGTTTTAGCATAGGATAAGTGAGGTGAGTAAGCTATGAAACACAAGTGGCAGTGAGATACGTTGCTTTCTACCAGTTATGAGCACAACTATAAGTAAAGAAGCCATAGCAACAAAAACTTGACCTGCTCCACTCCAGAGACTAGCTGACGCCTTTAATGTAGTCTCTTAATGTCCACTGTTGTTAATGGCTCCTGCATAATAAAGGGGATTATAGATCTGTCACCTTTGAAGTAATATGCCATTAATCATGATTGTTTATTTGCCAGTTGGTTTATAATTTTGAAAATCTTTTGCAAATTGCTCTAAATAGAAAGGAGTGGGGGGCAAGGGACTTTCAAAGCAGACTTCCATGCTCTTTTCCTTCCTCAGCTCATGGCCCATTTTGAGCCAAATCACTGCTTGTGCATGGCTGCCTAGGTATATGGGTATTTATGTATGGGAATAATCTGGATGAGCATGACCAGACACATGTCAGTTAGCAGAGAGCACATAGGAGGGTGGATCTGTCTCTGCACAGACACACCGAACAGTCCATGTGGGCAAAGGTGCCGTTTTACAGGCTGCTTTTCACGTGGGCAGCTTTTACAGATGATGAGCAACCGAGTATGGGCGTGTTTCCCTGCCCACCGGTGATTCCGTGCCTGTGGACACACTTCAGTGTGCATCCATCCCTGTGGGCATTTCCATGGCCCTTCCCCAAGCCGGTTTGCACGAGATTTGGAGGTCGGGCCCAAGATGCATGCCCTCCTCACCTCAGCCATACAAAACCTTGGTGTTACAGCTCACACCAGAGCCAGCAGCTAATTAGCTCCAACCAGCTAACAGCCAAAAGCCCCTCCACCCCTCGGAGAACCCTGCAGGGCAGAGCACAGGACAAGAACAGATGCAGACCCTTCCCTCATCCCACAGCTCAACCCACAGTTGGGTCAGCATGGATAAATCCCTTATCCCCTCACCCTCCCTGTCCCAAGGCTCTGCCTTTTGACTCCCAGCTCCCCCAGGGCAATTCCCTTCTTTCTGGCTTTCCCTTAAACTCACCCCAAAATCCTCTTACCTACCAGAGACTCACCTCCACTCTTCTTGTCTCCAGCCCTTTGCATCCATCCCTGCTCCCCACCCCTGCAGATTAAGTAGACTTTGCCTGGATTACAGCTGCCAATCAAGTTCAAGTGCATTTTTAATAGTTTAATTTGTGGCACAAGGTTTCAAATAAAATCATCAAGTGCAGTCGATTAAACTCATTAAGTCCTTACGGACTCGTCTGTGTACTGTGCCGTTATCAGATTCGGAGACATGAGAATTAATTAGGCCGCTGTTATCCTTTGTCTGGATTAGTGTGCCAGGCCCAGCAGCCGGGTGTTTTCCTGTGAAAACACGAGGTCCATAATCTCCTTACGAGCACAACCGGGGAGACAGAGGCCTAAGAGATTTCTTCAGCATTCCTTAAAGATCAAACAAGAAGAAATGCACTGTTCTTTGATTTTTTTTTTTTCCTCCCCTGGTTTTCTTTCTTTCTCTCTTTTTTTTTTTTTTTTTTCCCCTAAGTGCACAGTGCGGGGCATGACTGACAGCAGTTTGGTGGGAAGTGGGCAGGCAGGTAGAAACAGGTTGCTGGAAGTGCTCCTCAGGTTAACCTCCCCTACCAGGGTACACCAGGGATGTCCTGCAAGGCTGCTTCTGCTGCAAACGGACTTTTCTCCTCTTCCACCTTCCCACATGGGCCAAATACCCCTTATGTCCACGGGAGCTATTTCCCCACTGCTGCGTCCCTTGGGTCACAGCCCACATTTAAGTAGAGAGACTAAGGGTACCCAAAGAAAGAGACTAAGGTTACCCAAAGAGACTAAGGGTACCCTCTCCGCCCCTACAGATCCAGAGTAATGGGAAATCACAGCTGACACACAACACAACTCACCAGGATGCCCCAGATGCCGTCGTTTCTGCAACAAGTGCGATACCTTCAATAAGGGCGTTACCTACCTCTGGGAACCGTGACTCTTCCGCAGAGCAGCCGCTGCAGATGGTGAGCTGCTGGGAGAGATAGATGTGCCGGTGGAAAGGACAGGGCAAGACACTGGCAGCCAGGACTGTATAGTCCTAAACATGAGTAGAGATGAGTACCCATGTGGGTACTCCAATCTATATGGGAGGATATGGTGGGCAGATGGCCCAAGATGAAGATAAACAGGGATATGTGTAGACACCCTGCGCCTGGCTGTAGTCCCACTTCCAATATTCAGGCCCCTACCCATGGAGCAGGATCCCACTACACAAATATTAACACTAAACAAACTTCCCTATGAAACTTGCCACCTCCTCTGCTCTAGAGAGCAGAAATACATGTTGTACATTCACCATCACAACAGGGCTTTTAACAAGCTCACACCCCTAATACCAATATATGAAACTTATACCATGCAATATGCAATAGAATACGAATATATAAAGCTGAACAACGGGACTTCTGCAGCCCAGGGAAGACTCAGGAATCCCCTTATAACTCCAGCAAGGTCCACCCACACAACTGGGTATGTGAAGTTTATACATATATAGAGCCCAGAAGAGATTTTTTTAAGTACCACAGTCAGGTAAGCACCTCTGAGTTTTTAATGCCATGAGGAACTTCACTGAGATCAGAGATCTGAAAATCTCTCCCCTCGTATTAAGGCTGCCCCTCATTTATTGAAGTCAGCTATTACAAAGGAGGGCAGGAGATGGGACAGCAAACGCTGACAAGCAGGTGCCCATGTGCGACGGCCAAGGCTTGCTGCCTCGGTCAGAATCTGACAGTGATGTTGGTTGGTCCTTGACAAAGCTGTTATTTCACAGAGCAACATGGCTGCAGAAGGGCCTTAAAAAGGCATATTGCCAAAGAGAGCTTTATCCAAGAGGCTTTTCCAGTGGACACAAATCCTTTCCAATGGGCCAGCTGCCGGCAAACACGCTGCAACAAATTTATGAGAACATAACCATGCTGTAAAGAGATGAACTTAAGGGACAAAGAAAAGTAATCCATATTAAGGCTGGCAAGGGCTTTGTGCCTGCTAACAGTCCTGCTGAATTGCATTTGAGGGGAGCTGAACTACAGCAATTTCTAAACTAAATCACTTGGGCCTGCCAGTGCTTTCACCAGTTTATTACAGAAATTTACTCACAAGGGTCAGTGACCCCTCAGTCAATGACTCCCCCAGGTGACTTCCTGAGCCGCGTTAAGCTACAAGCATTTGCTCTCATTCCTTCTGATCTTCTCTTTCTCTCCTCCTCCTCTTCCACTTCCCGTTTCATTTGCCTCTCCACTGAATCCCTTCTTTTTTTTCTCTCTATTGTCAAATCACAGGAGTAGGGTACAATGTGACAAGACAGCGTTGGCGGAACAATAAGGGATGTGGACGTGAAGGAGCAGCAGAGAGGCAAAAGGGCTGAGAAGGGAAGCTGAGAAGCCTGAATGGGATGGGGGGGGAAGGGAGGTGTGAAGAGCTGCAGGGGTGGCAGTAAGGCAGCTGTGATTTTGGGAAAGATGAGGATTTTCATACCTGCTTCCCTGTACAGATAACGTGAAGACAAGGATGAGGGTGGGAGCAAAGCCACAGCCTCCAAAATGCAGAATGCCTCCAGAATCATTTTAGCAACTAAGGTGGAGAGGAAACAATGGGAGCTGCAGGGTGTAAGTGGAGGAAGGGGCATCAGGATTTGGTACAGAGGAGGATGACTAAGGGACAGAGCAGTGGTATTGGCAAGAGGGGCAAAGAGGAAGGTCTGAGAAGATCACATGGGAAAACATGAGGGCTGTCTTTAACAGAGAGCAGTACACTCCCTTCAAAGGTGTAGGCAATTGTGCATTTCCTGAGCCCAGAACATCTGCACTTACACAAGATGAATCCTACAGACACCTTGTCTCACCGCAGCCAGACTGATGTATCATCAGAGTCCTGCTCTACTGTCGGGCAAGTTCTCCAGGCCTGGCACAAATATAACCCTCATCATTTCCCCAGCAGAAACGTAAGCAACACAAATTCTTTGGGAAATACTTAACCCACGTACCCCAGAATATCAACTGCTGAAGGTTTAAAGGCATCCCAGTCCACAGCAGGATTTCTGCTACTGCCCTGGCCCTTGCCAACCTCCTCCTGCTTCTGCCCAGACACCTCTCTGAAGCAGCCTTCAGCATTTCTTGTGACCAACACAGTTTTCCACAAAATATTAATCACAAGTAAAAACATACAGGGGAGGCAGACAGCCTGCCTCCCTTCCCCCCTCCAAAAGGTTCTTCTTTCTGTGTCTCCTTCTCACTTTCTTTTCTCTTCCTTCTCCCCCCATCCCACATAAGGAATTGATGAATGTCTCTTTAAGGCCCTGTGTCTGCCACCTTGCAGCACACCCTCGTAAATCAAATAAATAGCTCAAGGATCCTTATCCTGGGAAAATTGAGATAATTGCGCTAAATTGAAGAGCCTCTTTTTTTTTCCTTTCCCCCACCCCACCCTCTTCTTCTCTTTCAGCTGGAGTCTCTTGTAGTAACAGGTGTGCTGACTTCTAATTCCTGCACAAGAATTACCCCCTCTCTCTGAAGGGATGGCCCTCGATAACCAGTTCCAGGCTAGGTCCCGAAATTAGTTTTAACCAAGATACAACGTCAGTCAGGAGCCTTTCCATAGCTCCATCCAGGTCTCTCTTGGAAAAGTTCACCCTGGCTGATGCACCTCTGACACCCACCTGCTCAGGAGGCATCTGCCGTGGTGTTGAATCATGGGTTTTGTCTGTAAGGGGTAACACAGGGCAGGCTCCAATGTCTGGCTTGAACCAGTGCTGTAGAAAGCCAGACAAATGGAAAACAGGAACAAATAAATACAATGGAAGGACAGAGATGAATAGGATTCAGGTGAAAGAAGATGGATCATTAAGAAACAGCAGGAAAACTAACATGGTAGTCAAGTCAAGTCAAGTCAAGAAGGTCCTGAGTGATCTACTCTAAGCTGGCCTGCTCCAAGCAGTTCCTGAGGTCTCTTCTAACCCATCCCTTTCTGTGGGCCTAAGGCAGGACAGAAGAATACTAATGCTATATGAGAGGAGGCATGGGCCCCAAAACCAGTCTCCATTTCTCAGTGTCGTCACCATGTGCTTCTCCCCCCACCTACCGAAGTGAGAACACCTCCCACCAGCCAAGAGCAGTGCCAGCTACATCAAGTTATTAACCTTCCCTTCCACTGCACTGGCAAAAGCCACCAGAAGAGCAGGGGACAGGGCAGTAGGTGAGGAGATTGAGGGTCAAGCTGCGACCCTGCTGTTTTTCTCCTGGGCAAAGAAAACTCTACAAACCAAAAGCCTACAGTATTTTGCCTTTGGTGCTCTACAGCCGAACACACAAGTAAATTGGGACTGTCAGAGGGACTGAAGGTGAGTGATGGTGCAATCCAAAGGGGATGATTACTTCTCTAAGAGATTTCCAAGCAGCACCTGGGGTCTCCGGGGTGCCAGCAAAGAGGATTTTTAGGTGACTTTGCATAAGGCAGGGAACATAAACACAGAAGGTGTTCAGAGAGCAGGGATGACTCTGCATTTAGAAAACTAGGGAGGTGGCAAGCAGTGGATGGTGACATGATGTTGCTGAGCATGGCCCTCATAACGACAGGCCTCCTCCAAGTGCAGATTAGACCTTCAAGCCCAGCCAGCTTGTCTAAAGCATGTGTTGGCTGGGAGAAAGCAGAGCAGACTGGCTCTGAGCCTCACGAGATAATCGCTGAGCTGGGGCGAGTGGTCTCGAGGCTGCAGGTGGGTTGAGAGAGAGGAGGACAACAGCTGTTTCTACTTCACCCAGGTCTTCCATGCCAGGTCACCCTTCCTGCATCCCCAGTAGAGCCACAGCTCTCTGCAGACTCATCAGACCCATTCTTCTGAAAATGCTCTCACACACAACCCAGAGCCCAGGCAGGGCTGAAACAAGATGAATGTGGTGGCCAAACAAAGCAGTTCAGAGCTGTGGCTCCAGCAGAGCTTCACCAGCATGTCTCTACCCATTCCAGGTTTGGGGAGGAAAGAAGCAAGTTTTTTGAAAGTGGGAAACATCTTTTCTGAAGGCCCACTGATGAAAAGGGGATGGAAGGAAGTCTCATGAGTTGCAGCCCCAAATTTTCTCACCTTCCCCTGCAAAATCACCCAAAATAACCACCACAGGGTACCATGCCCTGTAACCAGGACACATGCAGTAGAAGGTGACTCCTCTGCTTGCTCCGCATCATCCCTATAGACCCAACTCGAGCTTTAAAGTGGTGCCAATGCAGAGAAGCAGGGGTGGTTCTCCATGGCTCTCCTCAACCCTTGCCCTAGCTCTGCAAAGAGGCTGAGGGCAGCTTTCAGTGCTTACAGGGTGGGATGACCTGCCTAGCCTGCGAGCCACAGAGTCACTCCTGGCATCAGCAGGCTCCACGCAACATCTCCATTCCTTTCAGGAAGAACAGGCTTGACGGTGTTTTGACTCCCTTCTCAGAGACTCCCACATGGCACTTTACAATCCAACTTTGCTCTCAAATACACATCCTGGGCTGCATCCCAGAGATGTGTGTCAGGCACGAAGCGCTGTCAGTCAGCCCCAGTCACAACACATCAGGGCTTAGGAGAAGTCTGAGTGATCAGGGAGAGGGGGGAGGGAGCGTGGAAACGAGAAGAAAAGGCTGAACAACAACAAAAAAAGAAAAAAAATGAGAGGAGAAAGAAAATCAAGCAGGAAAATGGCAGGCACTATTCCATACAGCAAGGATGTTTTTCATCTGTGATACAGCAGCAGTGTCAGGCACCGAAAAGGACAAAGATGTTCAGAACAGAGTTGCAGGGAGGAGAGTAGAGGAAGCTCCTGGGGGGGCTCCTGCTCTGAAAGTCGGCATCTCTCATCCACATGGCTTCAGGCAGCAGGGACTGAAACTCGCTGCCACATCAGCAGCATGGCAATTAATGTAAAGTGGGCTGTAGGGACAAAGCTACCAGATAAAGTGTGCGTCTGGCTAAATGCCACTGCGAAGTTGGCTCCGATATCGGCAACCTCAGCCAAGAACGACCAAATGGCCATGGCACCAGGACTGTCTCCCCCATGCCACGGAGGGCTTCACGGGGCGCAGGGAAGGGTCGCTGCAGGAATGACTTGGGGCAGTTCTCCTGCCATCACCCAGATGTTTTCCTGCACAGGCAGATCCTAACTGTCAAGAAAGGCAAAGCTGGGCAAAACAGGAATAACTGAGGAAGCAACCAAAGCCGTGCTCATTTGAAGACAAAGGTGAACAAATTTAGGCAAGGGTTCAGAGGAGAGGTCTGCCTATGAAAGAGCACTGCAATGGAGAGGGAGAAGGTCCCTCCCCATTCTGGAGGTGAAGGACATGGAGAGAAGACCTCAAACACTGCATAGAAGTTTGAGATTAGTCAAGTATGCTCATATTATGAATTTCAGTCTCTGCCACCATGCATGAAATGAGTAAATATTCATTGGGCTGAAGAGAAAGGGAGGAGGGAGGTGAGGAGAGTTGACTCCACAGCATAATTTATATAGGTATTCACTGGAGCTTGAACAGGAACCCACATCTTCCCTCACTCCCAGGTGAGTGCCCGAGCTGCTAAGCTGGAAGTCCTGCTTCTTTTTACTCCCCCACTGCAACCCATGGTTTAAATAATACTTAATTATTCCTCACAAAGTGGAAAAGTTCAAATGGCAGGACTGAGTGGACTCTCCTGCCACCTCAAAACCAGAATTCTCTGATAATCTGGAGGGTCTTTCCAGGTGGGTTCAAGTCTCTTTCAGAGGGAGAAAAGATTAGAGGGGAGAGGGCTCTAGCCGCTACCCTGTTTTGTAAGAGTGGCCAATGTTTCTTGGTCTGTGCAGACCCTGATCTCTGAGCCATACCCAGAAGATGCCTCACAGATTGAGCTTTGCCAGCAAGAGAGACCTGGTGTTGCTTAGGCATAAGATAAGCACTGACCTGTTCAGCAAGCTGAAAATGGAGGTGGATCTGGCAAAGAGCAGAAGCAGATCCTCAGGGAGAACAGGGAACACAGAAATATGGCAGCTATATTGAGAGGCAGCTGAGTAGGGGCTCTAAGGATCTAAACTAGACGCCTAAAATTACTTTAGGTTTGCGGTACAGCATACCTCTGTCAAACAGGCTTTTTTCTCCACAAATATACAAGGGGATAACAGACTTGTACTCATCTACTTCATGAAGAAGATACAAGGGAAGGAACTACATGAGAAACCTGCTGCTCAGTCAAATCATTCCCATGTGAACCTCAGTGCATTGTATCAGTCTCTCATCTACAAGGAGGCACCATTGCCTCTCTAGCACAGACAGGGGATGCAGAGGCACAACCCATGAACAATTTCGAGTTTTTCATCACTGAAGGACAGATTGCCTTGCATGAGGACTGTCTGCAGCTCTGGCTCTATGGGCTGTGTTTAGCCAGCTCATATAGGGCTGCATTGAATTTTTGTTTTAGCTGCATGACAGACAAGGGAAATGAAGTGGGTGGTGTATACTCTGACTTCAGGAGGCATTTGCTAATCTCTAAGGAGGAATCTTATTAGACAAATGGAAGAGGTCATTAGGGGGAGGGGTGGGAAGCTCTAGAAATCACACATCACCTAGAAAATTGACTGGAAGAAATGGGAGTCTCTGCACAAGCTGGCTCATGGGGAAAGGTGAGACCATCCCTCCAGCTTCCTTTTATTCACCATCTTCACAATCACTGATGGGTTTCCTCTGATGTGATGCAACCCAACCTCAGCTCCTTGGCTGAGCGCTACAGCTGGTCTCTTTGTTCATCTGTCACGCAGCAGATGGAAGAGGTAGCAATAAAACTAAGAACATGGAGGGAAATCCAGATGGAGAAGCAAAGAGAGTAGTGTGAGACCCAAATCCTTTAAACCTTGGGATCCTCAGTCACCTACCTTCACTGGGGAAGAGAGCTCGTGAGTCAGACCAGTAGATCCCATAGATGGGGTGAGGAGCCAGCAGTCTTGTAAGTCACTTTTCTGACCCAACAAAGGAAGAAGAAATGGCTATAGAAAGGAGGATACAGCGAGGATTGCCTTTCCCCGGCTTGTCTGCATCATAATTAGAAAGCACTGCGAAACAGATCTGCAGACCCAAGAGGGGACCAAGGAGAGGGAAAGACCCCAGGTGCCCCACGACTCCCCCAGCCTGCCCTCAACCTGTAAAGATATCAGTCCGACAGCACATGCTTGCAAACCCCGGCCCGGCCCTGGCTGGGTTAATGTGACAATCCATTTCTGACAGCGTGTCAATACAAAGCAATTTAGGAGTGCATGAAAAATCGACCCGAGGTAACAGGCAATTTCTCCGCTCTGCTGGTTAGACGGAAGTAAGGACCAATGAGGCCAGCATCTCTGAGCACGCTCGCCTCGGCAGCGCCTGCTCTGCCACGCACGCTGTCACATTAGCAGCTCTCACCAGAAAGGAGGATGGAGCAAGGCAGGAGAAAGACACCTGCTATGGGGCACAGCCTTGGGATGGGGACAAAGGAGAGCTGAGGGTGGCATCCCATTCTTTCTCCCCTTAAAGATTTTGTTAATTGGGAGGCATTTCTATATGTAAAGTAACAAACTGGTTGAAACAGAGTAGATGGATTTAAACATACAGATAGACTATAAGGCAGGACCCTCTCCTCAGCTCCATAGGACCTACCCTACAGGCAGGGAGCCACTGCCTGAACCACTCCAGGCTGGGACGGGACAAGCAGCTGGTCCAGACAACTCAAAAACCTGATGCCAAAAAGTCAACTTTTAAGCCAAATCCAGAGCATTCCTGGAAGGGACCTGAGGCACTATCTAACACCACGCTGATGCCCTTCTACCATGGACAAAAGGAGAACATTTCACACTGGTGCATCTCCCCAGGCAGGCACTGAGAGGCTACAGGAATTAACAGGGAGGGGCAGAGGATGTGGTGGGAGAGGAAGATGAAGGGAATGGAATCACCAAAGGCTGGCCTGCCCTCCTTCCCTCCCTGTCACCAGCACAGATTGCAGGGAGGGCAGTCGCCTGCCTCTTGCCCACATGGTAGCCACCAGCAGCCATCTCAGAGCGCTGCCTCCACACTGTGAAAGCACGTTGGCTCCAACACCAAGGCTGGCACAGAAAAACACAGGGTGAGCCCAATCCAAGCAAATCTGTTTGCAAATGTGGAGAGCAGCAGCAACGTGCTGGCAGTGCTCATTCAGCACGATGGGCTAACGGACACTCCCACCACTCTAAAAGCATCATGGTCTGTCATTATTAAAGCAGAAAACACACCAGACGGAGCCTATGTCACTGAGTCCAGGATTTTGCTCCCTTGCAACCCCAGGATGTTGCACTCTGAAGAGTTGATTCAGATCCCTCACTCATCTAGAGAGGCCAGAAGTGCCACCTCCACTGAGATAGTCAGGAGAAATTACACTTGCTGACAATTTTTTAGATCGAACAACTTTGAAGCGGACTGAACTTCCCGCCCATGCCACACACCATACGCACAGCAACTCTGGAGGGTGCCACGCATGGAAATGCAGAAGTCAAAAAAGGGAAGAATGGGTAGAGAGAGAGGAAATACAATATTGCTGTGACTCTGCCAGAATAACATGCTGGGTTAAACCTACCCATTTTTATCCAGGACACCATGGGATACAGCCAGGGAGTCAGGGTTTGGGGTTGGGTCCTTTTTGTGCGGTTGCGTTAAGAGTAAGATTCCCATTTTATTTTGATTTAATAAGCTGGTTAATGCGTGTTAACAAAATTAAAAGTCATTATTAAAGGCAGCTGTACTAGTGTATGAATAGCTAAGCATCAGCTTTGCCTTTAGATGATCTGCAGCTTCAGTGTATGCTTCTAATAACCAGCTGTCACTTACCAGCGATGTGGTAACTCTCTTATTAAATCCTAAATGGGCATATGGACGTTACATTTAAAGTAGTACTTTCCCCCCCACTTCTATCTTTTCCCACATGCAACTGAGCCAACTCACGAATTTCCTGCAACATTTTTTCCCTTCACTAATGGGATGCATGTTGAGATCAGAAGGGCCAAATCATGACCTGTCTTTTTGTTTTCACATCCCTTTGGAAAAATCCATATGACTCTCCGTGTGTCAAAAGAGTCATAATACATCCCAGATGCCTCAGCACTAATTGTGCTTTTTCCACTAGAAGCCGCTAAACTCCCCTGAGAAGCCCTTCAACCACAAGTCCTGTTTGTCCAGCACTGCCACGTTCCTGAACAGCTTTGCAGTAACAGGCTGGTGAGCTCAGCTTTTGGACAAGCCACCAACAACAACCCAGCACGAACACCTCCTTAGTCACTAACTGCATATTCAGAAGATGCCAGAAACCAGGGCACTGTGGGGACTGTGAGAAGCAAAATCTGTTTCTGTGATGGGAGCAAGGGCAAAGGGTTAAGAGAGAAAATCAATCTCGTTTGCAAGATTCCAGTACGACTAAAGTAAAAATGCCACCAAATGCAAACAGTGCTTAAAATCAGGAAAACACTTCCACCTTCCATTGTTTTGCACATATTTTGGTTTTTAGCTGAGGCAAATGCAATTAGCAACACAGGAGGCAGTACCTGTACCTTCTCCCAGCATTGTGGTCTCCAGCCAGGAGCAGAGGGGACTTACCTCCCCTGCAGGTCACCCACAGCAGACTGAAGTTGCATCAGCTTAGCAGGAACAGCAAGAAGAGCCAGTTCTGCTCTGTCCTATGTGGGGTCCAACATTAGGACTCGGCTCACACAGACCACTTCCTTCTGTCCCTGTCCTTCCTTGACATGAATCGGTATGTCCTTAAGAGCATTTGAATAGCTAGTGTGGTTGGCTGGGAGACAGTGAGGGGAGAAGTACAGGCAGAGGACTGGAGAGCCCTGGTGCTCCAAAGTATTAACACTGCATTTAGCATGGGTCAGCCCCTGGAGACTTGGGGACAATGATGCTAACGGTCTGTTTTCTGCTCCCACACCCTTCCAGCTCCTTGTGGTGATTTAGAATATGAAATATAGAGAATAGGAAACAGGGTCCCATGCTCCCCAACCAGGTGCTCACCATGCAGAGACCCTCCTCACTTACACCAGCATGGTGGGATATCCATCATGCTCCTGAGAGCTGCTGTGCAAAGTACCCCAAGTGTCCAGGATGCTCCTGTAACTCCAGGTCAGTGCTCTTTCAAGGCACAAGCTGTGCCAGGTTCCCTCTCCCCATAAGAGGTCAGCTGGAGAGGCAGGAGGAGCAGAGAGTTACCACCTCTCACAGATGCTCCCTTTGAAGGCACCACTGCCCAAACATACCTCTACATGATGCCATCTGGGAGCTGCCCCTGTGTTGTCATTGCCTGTTCCCAGGTATCGGCCACTTGCACCAGCAGAAGGCAATGTCAGCAGGCTACCACCACACTGGAAAGTCTTCACAGAATCATCTGGGTTGGAAAAGCCCTTGAAGATCCTCCAGTCCAACCATGAACCTCACACTGACCGTTCTCAACTCCACCAGATCCCTCAGCGCTGGGTCAACCCGACTCTTCAACCCCTCCAGGGATGGGGACTCCCCCCCTGCCCTGGGCAGCCCATTCCAACGCCCAACAACCCCTTCTGCAAAGAAATCCTTCCTAAGAGCCAGTCTGACCCTGCCCTGGCGCAGCTTGAGGCCATTCCCTCTTGCCGTGATTCTTCCTCTGTGCGAAGGAGCCGGCACCCTCCTTTGACTCCATTTTTTCCATCATTAACAGAGGTACCCAGGACTTGTAACACGCCAGGTAAGAGCATCTGTGGATATGTTGCTATAAAATATGAAAGAAACAGAAACAGCCCCTTCCTTGCCCCTCACAGAGATGAACAGCTGGACTGTCTGCCCCAGGCTATGGTCACTGCTGCCCGGGGAAGCGGAGGAGAGCATCAGGGGACTTGCTCTCCTGCTGTGCTCTCCTCTAGGCACTGCTATCAGCCATTAACACAGGATATTTGTGGTCTAAACTTTCCCATCCTTATGTCTGAAGGTCCTATACACTGTGCTATCAATCATCCGCAGAAATATTAAGCTGCTGGAGAGCTGACACTGTCATGTGCTATGTTCATTCACTTGAGGATCAAGCGTCTCGGCGAAAGCAGGAGCAGAGTCCAAAGGCAGAGCCTCCCCATCCCTGATCTCATTACGGCCCTGCCGCCTGCACAGACTCCTTTTCTCTCCAGGTCTCTCTTCCCACAGCACTGACCACAGCTCATAAATTAATAAGTGCATGTATTTTTAAAATCAGGTTTGTGGTGAGGGAGCTGTTGAAGATGAAGTGGAGGGGGTGGGGGGAAGAAAACAAAACCAACACATACAAACAGTTCAAACACTGCAAAATGTTTAACAACATGTCAGTCCTTCAAAGCCACAAACCCCTTGGTCCCTATCTGCTGCCTGGATTCACTATAGGTTTACTGCCAGTGCCAGTGTGAAAGGCGGTGGTGCACGAGGACCCAGAATCCTCTGTTCTGCCTCCAATTATGTGCCAAGCTAAAACTTGGGGGGAAAAAAAAAAAAAAAGCAACACCTAATCCACAGTCATTCTTTAATCTTGTGCAGCTTATTAAAACCAAGAGGACAAGATAATCCACCCAGGCCGGCAAGTTGGAGGCTGCTCATTCCCCCTCCAGAAGAAATCAGCTCATGTTTTCTCCTGAGGGTCCCAAGAGGCTCAGAGACCAAAAGACACTGCCAATATGCTACAGAAAAAAAAAAAAAAAAAAAGGAAGGCAATTATGGAAAAGGTTCAGAGGAAAACATGTTTCTGCACAGCTGCTGAGGGCGAGCAGGAGCTGTACACACAGCAGGAGCTGCCGGCTCCCCACTCCTGGTCATCAGAGGACTGCACCAGAGAGGCAGAGCTGGGGCTGGGGCTATTAGTGGGGTGGGAAGCTCCAGTGACTCGGCCTCAGCAGCCCGATCTACAAAAAGGCTGAAGAAGAGAAAAAGACTCTGTGTTGCAAGATACACAGCCAAAGAGACCTAGGCTGGACAGGTCACCCAGGAGGAAAGAGCTGGGCAGGGTGGACCATTATGTAGGGCACTTGCTCAGCCCTTCTGTTCACACCCCTCGCTGTCACAGACTCCCTTAGGCAAAGGATATACCTAATGGGACAGCACAACATGCATGGCATGACCCCAGTGCTGGACAGGTGACAGAAACCAGGAGCAGGAAACCTGGTGGAGCTAAGGTCCCAATGGCTCTGCTTCCCTCAGGAAAGAGGAGGTGGCAAGGCAACAACACCTTCACTCATGTGATGGGTGAAGATGTATGACAGGATGGAAGAAGGTCATCTGGGGCCACTACCACTTGGCAAAAGAAATAAAAGTAGCTCTATTAGGACAGTGCTGAAAATCCTCCCTGGAGCAGCAGCGATGGGTTTGGATGGACTCTCTGATTTCTGTTAACATTATTAACAAAGAGAGAGAAACTACAAAAAATACTATGAAAATAGTTTTGGAAACTGACTTCCCAAACAAAAACCAAAAATCAGAAACTGGAAGAGAAAAGCTCAAGCATCCTACCTGCAATGGTTAAAGACTTAACATCAACCATAGATGCATCACCAAGACATGACAGTGTTTTAGACTCAATATTGGTGAGTGATAAGAACACTGTGGAAGAGCTGGAACTGGAAAATAACCTTGGACAGAGCGATTTATTATTATTATATCTTGCCTTATTTTGACTTGTTTTAAAAAGAACAGACAGGTAAACAACAGCAGAGTGCTGCCTAAAGGTCCCTGGTTTCAAAAGGGCAAACCCAACCTTGGATATAAAAGGGAGGTTCAAATGTCTTTGAACCAAACGCAAAACTCCCTGGAGACTGCATCCCAAACATGGAAAAAAATATTGAAGGAGCAGCTCCTGAGCAGCTCCTAACTTGCTGGAATAATGGGGATAAAAGGAATAAGAAGAGAGCATAGAAAGGGAAATGACTAAGCAGCAAACACAGCAGTTTTTAGGGGCTGTGAAATAGAAGAGATGGAGTGAGAAATGTCAGAAGTCAAAGTGAGTTAGACCTGGGGAAGGATATTAAAACAAATAGAGAAAGGTTCTCTGGACATACAAACTCAAAGATAATAAAGACAGAACAAGCAGTGCTGTGATGCAGGATGGGGGAAGAGAGTTCACAGAACATCTAGGTGAGGTCCCAAGACTAAATGAATTCTTCTCAGCAGCTCTGGACAGGGACAATAATTATAAACATATGAACTTAGATGGGTGACCTATCTGGAAAATGTACTTATGACAGCTGAGATGGAAGTGAAGATCCAAGATCTTCCTGTGATCAAGTCATGCAGTCAGGTAGCTCCCAGCCCAAATTCCTGGAGGAACTACTCCATGAAATGACAGGACGGGGAGCAAGGGCTTCAATAAATCCAACAGTAAGGAGGTGGAGAACATAAAATACAGCACATGTAAGTAAGAAGGATGAAAAAGCAATCTGAGCAGCTGCCAACCCAATGCACAAGGGGAGAAGCAAAGACTGGGGAGGGTTGTGAAACATGGGGGATGCCAGACTATCCAGTTTGGGATTGTTTTCATTTTTGTCTCACTTTTTCTGTTAATAATTGATCTTCTAGATTAAGGAAAATATGCATTTTAGTGAATCATTTAATGCAGTCTTATGGTCAAGGGGATGAGGCTTAGCCCAGGCAATGTAGCAGCAGATTGGGATTTGGTGGACAGGGAGGTAAGGGGCCAGTTCAGCTGCAGGGCAGTTGGCAGTGGACTTCCCTGCAGAGTGGTCTCAGAACCTGCCCTGGTCAACAATTTCCCTAATGAGCTCATCTTAATTAAACTAACCCATAAGAAGCAGGAGGAAACCAGGGAAGACAATGTGGATATCACAGTGGAAGCACAGTTGGAGGATGGCTCAATCCCTGAAGCAAACTCTGTAGTTTTCAAGAATTTCTACAGCAAATGGGGAATTCATAAGTTGAAAACGACTGAAGAGGAAAAGACCCTGCTTGTAGGAAGTAATTACCGGATGATTAGTGATATACAGCCACAAAGCAGGCAAATTCGATCCTAAGGTGTATGCAGGGGAGAGTTTCCAGCAGAGGAGGACATCACCCAACTCATGAGATAAACTAGTCATCCACTCTCAAGAGCAGCAATAGATGCACAGAAAGGCTGCCAGGACAACCAGCGGGTGGGACATGGCCCAAGAAGAGGGGGCACATGAATTTTTGGTTTATTTGGCTGAAGGAGATGCGATCGCTGTCTCCATCCCAACTGTAGTTAGTAAACAAGGGAAAAAGCAATGGAAGTGGAAGGATGACATGGGTACTAAAAATACATAAGCTAGCTAGAAACATATCTAAACTCAGACTTATGCCTCATCAGAACAGGGAGGCAGCTAGGGCAAACAATGAAAAAAAAAAAAGAAGGAGGAAAGATTTTTAAGATGGTGCCTGCTAAGAGTATGAAAGGGATTTTATGAGGTGGTTCCCAGCTGGGAATTTGGCCAAGGTACTGGGGTTAACACACCCACTACTCTGAAAAGTACCAAGGGATTTTCAGCAGCCAGAAATTGCCAAGACCTGGGTTTTAAATCTCCACTGCTGAAATGCAACTATTTATTCAGAGCAGTTCCACTTGAGCAACTATGTGAAATGCTGCTCTGAGACTCTCAAAAGTCTCCCGGGGAGCAGGCAAAAAAATACATATATTCTGTCTGGAGCTGATTCTCTTTCCACACTTCTCTCCCTCTCATCCCTCTTCACCACTAACAGGATTTGCATCAGAGCAGCCCAGCCCCATGCAGCTCCTGGCTCCTCTGCCTGAGCTCGTCAGACCGTGGAGACATCACCACCTTTGGACATTGGGGAGGAGCAGGGTCCTGGGCACCCGCGGGGGACTTTGGCCATGCAACACACACCTCTGTGCACCTCCTGGCAAACAGGGGAAAGGTTCATGTATCATGGGGTATTGCACAGTTTAGACATGCCCAAGAAATACCAGCTGGGAGCAGAAGGTTTCAGAGCCACTCAAGACTTTCTTAATAACATAAACTTACCTGGTACAAAAGAAAACTGAGCCATCTCCATCCTAAGCCAAATGAGAAGGTACCAGCAGGCTCGGTGGTTCCCAGGGAGCACAGAGCTCATCTTAACATGCACCATGTCCTTATGCACATGCTATGGGGAACAGCCACTGCTTGGGAGATCCAAGTATCCCAATGCCCGGGTATATTTTTTATGAGCTCAATGTACTGTGTTTTTTTGCAACAACCACCAGACCCTGCAAAAGGAGACTGTTCAGCCAGAGCTCTCCATTTTGGGGGGGGATTATTTTTTTATATCCTTGTCCCTTCTTTTACTCCACATTATTTGTGCCATCTGCTCGATGATACTGGTGAAACCCTCCACACCAAAGCCTGGATGTGAACCAAGGAGCGTCGCAAGTCCTGCCCTGCCAGCAGCAAGCAGCATCCACAACATAGCACACAAATGCCAAAGCACCACAAAAGAGCAAACTTGAACAGACTTAATCCTCCTCCAGCTGCTCAGTTCCTTGTTGCTCATCTCTTGCCACTCAGTTTGGCAGCGGGGATAAGCCAAGCGCAGGTGCTGGGAGTGGGGCAGGAGGCAGAGGGGTGCTCTGTGGTGGGCAGTTTGGCTCTTCTGCCTGCAGGAATTTACATGCAACCAGGCAGAGAGGTGGACACCAGCAGCCAAAGTGGTTTAGCAATAAAACCTCCTACACCTCTGAGCCTGTATCTTGGCATGGGAGTGGACAGGTCAGTCCCCAGTGCTGTGAATCCTAAGGCTGCCAGGAAGGTGAGGCACATTTGGCTTTTATTCCCCCTGAGCCTTGTCCAAAGGAGACACCTTTCCACCTTCCTCAGCTTTGGCAGGGTCTCAGGAGCCTAAACCACAACAGAGAAGGGCCAAGGAATGCTGGTAGAAACATGCCCAGTGCTGCTCCAGCCCACCCCATCGTGCTTGCACGCTGACTGGCACCAACCAGGCTGCCCTCGCTGTGCCTCATGCCGCACACGCTGCCTGCCATCCCTTGCCCTCCCCAGCCTCTCGCAACCCCAAGGGAAGAGGGGATGGGGAGGGGGCCAGGCTGCCCGGTCCCAGACCTCACCAGGCGCCTGGGGGATCCCCACAGGGCTCTCCTCCTCCTTGCTGCCCACCACACACATGTCCCCTCCCCTTCCCCTGCCCTTCTCCGCTTGTTGCATGAAGGGTGCGTTTGACCTCAATCTGTCTGCTTGGATTAGAGTCCGGAGCCATTCTCCTCTGCTGAGCACAGAGCCCCGTCAGGGCTGCGAGGCCACATCTGCCATGGCGGGTTATTCAAGAGGGGGTTCAGTGAGGGCTGACGCTGTCGCAGGGCAGCGGGCGACGCGGCGGTGAGAAGGGGCAGTGCTGGCTGCACCCTGCTAGAGCCACCACTCCTGCTTGCAAGGGGAGAGTTACCATCCTGTGAAGCTCAGCTTGCCCAAGAGGTGGAGGTGAGACAGAAAGGATTAAGAGGTGAAGGAGGAGTGGGGACTTCTTATTATAACTGAGTGGAGGTGGCTGCGTGGACTGAGGCTCACCTGCAGGAATATGGGTCCTTTGGGTTTGCAGGAGTGTTTCTTCTTAGTACTGCAGAGACACCTACAAATAAAAGTAAATAAAAAGGTAAGTATATAAAATGCAGCAGGGCCCCGTCTTTGGACCAAGGTGAGTGACCCAGCATGGTTCAAAACAGCTGCACTCTATTCCTCATTCCCAAAATCAGAGCGACCTCACTCAAACTCCTCTCTGGCAGACGTTGCTGGCCCATGACATCCCCAAAAAGTACCTGGACAGGAGATGAGCACCTGCAGGAAGCCCCTTTGACCTTCACTGCACCCTCTAGCACCTTCACATGCTACCAGCGCCTTCTGCTCAGGCTGGAGCCCAGCATCACAGCAGAGATGATCCCAAAGGAAGGACCAGAGGGAGGGGGAAGGTGTCCTTCATCTCCAGATGGACAAAAAGGGCAGAGACATTTGCACAAGGAGCTGACTGGCCAGTCTGGGAAGAAGAAGGAGGATGACAGCTACCGTGATGCCCCTCACATGTACACAGCTCAGCAAACTGGTCAGGAGAGGAGGGCCGCAAGCCCTGGAGGTCTCTCTTGCATTGGTTGAGGATGACAGGCCAAGTCTGACAGCTCTGTGTGCTGTCACCACATATTGCATCGCATTCCCTGAAGGACGATGGGGCGAACACAATGCCCAGAGCCCCGACAAGTGGACTACCAGACAGCCTGGTACAACCAAGAACTGTCCCCGGCTGCACACACCTCTCCAAGTCAAGCCTCTCTCCTCTTTTTCTTTCAGAAACATCAGCAGAGGTATTTCTCCCTGGTCAGAGGACAGGTCAGCTGGCAGCACCCAGCCCATTACGGCCATTTCTGACTGCATGGAAACCTGAGCTTCAAGGAGGGACCATCAGGTCCAGCATCACAGCGGTCAACGTCCTGGGGACATGAAACTTCACTGAGGGATGAGGGTTGCAACACATCGTATTGCACCAGCATGTCCTGCACCACCACAGCTTGTTAACATGGTGCTGGGCCCGGTGCTGGAGCTGAACAGCAGAATTCAACCGCTGACCAAGCCCAGAACTGATGGCTCTGGTGTTCATGGGGTGGGTGGGACTCCACGTACTCTGCAGACCAGGCTCAGCTAAGAAACATAGATTTAGCTTCTGGAATGCCTCAAAATCTCAGGTGCTTAAGTCAGACATTTCCAGCCCAATCCTCCCTGGTGAGGAGGAGATGTATCAGGGCTGAGGGGAGAACCTCTGCTAAGTCCCAGCTGGTTTATCCATGCCCAGAACCTCCAAGACTTTGCCCCATCTATCAACAAGGGCATGTTACAAACATGTAAGCCTTGGCTAAGATGCACATCTCTTGCAGAAGGTGCATTTCAGAGCTTCTCCATCATTTTCTCTCGCTCTGTGCCTCACCCACAGTCACTGTCCCTCAGACACACTGCTAATAGTTCCTAGGTGGAAATCCAAGAGGAAACCCAGCCAGACTGGAGACATGACGGGTCTGACAGGGTTAGGAGAATCCACATTCCACCCACTCCCTGCTCACCTCCAAGGGGAGAAGCCACCACCTGCTCTGGAGTTACAACTCTGCAGGCAGAAAACCCAGCACAACTGCAGGCGGACATGTGCCACACCAAGACTTCGTAGCCCCACTGCTGCCCAGCCTGTCCGCTCTGTCCACGGCCACCGAGGTGCAGCAAACAGCTGGAGTGTGCGGTGACACGATGGTGACGTGCTGGAGGACAGCCTTGATGCTGGGCAGGGACAGCCTTGCCACCATGTCCTGGGGCATCAGCAGTGAGGAGAGTGGCACAGCCCCCCAGCTGCCTTGGCGGCTAGCCTGGCTGTGCTCTTGTTCCTCTGCTCCTTTGACTCTGCCCAGCCCACAACCCCACGACCTAAAAGCCTCCCCTCTTATTTCAGCCCAGTGACACAGAAAAACAGCCTTCAGGATGGGGGGGGGGAAGTCTCAGATACCAGCATGGAGAAATCCTCTGAGTCAAACACACAAACAACCCCAAATCACTGCTTCTCATGAATGTCACAATAAGTAGCACAAACTGTAGCTGCAGGAAAAAAATCCAATAGACACCAATTAGATGCATGACTTGACTGGCTCTGCCACGGCAGCCAGTGGTGGCTTGCTGGTGGCAGCGGAGTGTCCCTGGTCGTGGCTGACAGGGCTGAGCCGCTGCCTCTCCCAAGGCATGCCAGGGACGCTCAGTCTCACCGGTGAGACACATGCCTGCACGCCAGCTGCCTTATGGCCAAGCACACCCTAAAGTCACTCATGTTCTGCCTTAAAAACAGGGGATGGTCCATTTGCTGTGAGCCCAAATCTCCCTGGAGCATTAACAGAGGGTTGGACCCAATGGAAAAAAATCTCATTTAGGCTGCCCAAAATCTGGACTAGTGCAGGCAGTGGCATGTCTGCTATTGCTAAACAGGATGCTACAGCCAGGGCCAGCCCAGCAAAGGTCCTGCCACATCCCTTGACATGACAGAGAGCAGCATCACCCCGTGCCAGAAATACCCAGCGCAGCTGTTGGGTGGCAACATGAGAAAACCCACAGCCCATCCCTGCGCCACAGCTTTTCCTTGCCTACCCACAGTGATGCTGCCATCTGCTTTAGACATCCCGAAGACGACTCTGAAGAGCTGCACTGGTATGATAGCCACAACAGCACGATGCTGTGCCAGGCAGCCTGGCCACCACATTCCCAGCAGCAAGCCCTTCCAAAAACAGCCCTCCTGGTGCTGGCAACCAGGCACCGGGTATCACACTGCGGCTACCCCAGGCATCTGCATCACGCTACAGCAGATGCTCTTCCTGGGGGGGGGTGGGCTCTGGGCCCCGGTATCCCCCACAGCACTGATGTCTGATCCCCTACAGCCTCCTGGCTTGCCCTCTACACTCCAGGAGCATTTAGTGCATCGCAGCCACGCCTGCAAGAAACACACTTCCCTCCTCTTATTTAAACTGCAGCCACTAGAGGGTAATCCAGGCCTCTGAGTTAAACCAGTTCCTTGCTTTGAGACAGTGGGCAGCAGGTAAGTGCCTGAACCCCAGCAGCTAATTACCAGGTGCCTTTCAACAGCCCCCTGCCTAAATCAGCATCCATGCCGCCTCACTGGTAGCCAGAGAGCCCTTCTGGCTACCGCTGAGCTGCACAGCCTGGGGAAGGCACCCCGAGTCCGTGCCCCACGCCGGGGTGCAGTTGTGACGCCGTTTCTTCCAGTTGGATGACGCTACTCCTCTGCGCTGATTAAGCACAGTGCAAAATAATAACGCTAATAATGAAATAACATTTTTAAAACCCACCATAACCCTGAAATCTTCATTAATTATGAATTTTGCATGGCAACCGTTACTAAGAGAGTCTCCTCTGAAACTGATGTTCAAAGAACTTTACATCAAATCTTCAAACAGCTGAGAAGGTTCAAGCTACAAAGTCGAAACATCTGTTGCTTTCTGTGCATTTTTCAATGGGGAGATCAGAGAGGAGGAAAAAAGTGTACAAAATAATCCTGGTTCTGCTTTATTATTTAAATACAATGACAGCCTATGATATACACTCTGCACAGAGAGAAAGCAAAAATGAAGGCAGAGTGTTATACAGTTCTACCTACTGCAGCCAAAAATATAATATGCTTCCATTTGCTTTAAATTTAGCCCTTCTGGGAAATGCTGTATTATCAGCCCTGGGGGATGAAGTCTAAAAGAGGAAAAGAAGGGCAACTTCTGCAGCAGAAACAATGAGCTGACAGTCTCATCCCTCCTCCGACTGCCGTGCAAAGCCCGGCTGTGGTGGGAAAGTTCGGAGGCAAAGCTCTGGGGTGCACCTCCCAGCTACAGCTCATGCCACCTCCCTTCATCGCAACCAGCAGGGAACAAGCAGAAAGGGTTGTCCTCTGTGCCTGTGGGAAGGATGAAGCAGACAGGGCTGTCTCCTAAAAACTGTCTTCAAAACACACTTTCTGCACACAGCTTTGTGCCCTCAGGGCAGGCAGAAATCTGGAGACTGGTGCCTCTTCATACCCAATCAGTTCCATCTAGTGAGGTCTTTACTAGATCTGGCTGTGACATTTTTCAGACTTTTCATTTGGAAAAACTAGCATCTTTTTACCCAAAACCAAATCTTTCAAGCAATAAACCAACAACCAACATTCTCAACGTTTTCCAAGGCTTTTGCAGAATATTTGGTGTCATGTAGGATCGATACTGCTTTCAGCGTAAGGTTGACTTTTTTTGTTGAACAGTGAGATGAAATTTCTAACATTTGAATTAAAGACCTCAATTCAACACACAGCACAGCAACCTTTAGCCAAGGTACTCTCAGAGACAAGACCCAGAGGATTGCAAGGTCCCTGCACTTCCAGTGTTTCAACCCCTTTCCCTGGAGCCTCAGGCGTTGCTGCATCGTAAGACCAAAACCTGATGAGAGGTTTAGCAGCGGACAAGCCTTTCGTTAAACGCCAGCTTTCAAACCATGTGCTTTTGGGGACTGCTGCCCCTCTGAGAGCTAATGCTAGGTTGGAAAAAGAACTAGTCTGCCACAGGTAGGTTCAGCTAATGCCAGCAACCAAGACCAATTAGCAAACTTCAGATGAAGAGCTGGACATCAAGGACATCTGTAACACGAGGCTGAGAAAGGCTTCTTGGGTCACTGTACCAAGTCCCTGTGTCACAAGCATGGTGATATATTATTCCTTAATAAACATAAAGCTCAAAGCTTTCGTTCAAATCCCCCAAAACAAGAGTGGAGTAGGTGTGAGAGAGACTGACTGGCTCCCAAGAGCCTCGTGAACCTGAGATTCATGACCGAGTCCTCCTCCCTGCCTCAGACCCAACCTCAAGCATCCGAATTTTCCTCAAGGCACAGTCTCCTGCTACTGTGGCGAAGGTGAAAGTTCCCCACATGCCTCACTCCTTCCAGTAGGAAGGTGTCCAACTCCTTCAAAGAGGCTTTTTCTGCCCGGAGAGTCTGCTTTCAGCCCCTGTTCATTTGGCTGCAGCTGAGAAATTCAGCTGCTGATGGCTCAGCGCAGACAGGGATGAATTATCAAATGCTGTTCCGGGAGGCATGTAAAATATCCTGGTGGCAGTCATGCTGAACTCCTGGCCATCCTCTGGCTTTCAGTGTAATTTGTAATTTCAATTTGGGCCCCAACAGTTCAACAGTCCTTGGGGCTCGGTTGGGTCAAAAAGATCAGAACAAGAGGATGAGAAAGGAATTAACATTTTCAGAGTGCTTTGTCCCAGCAGCTTTCCCAGCTCCTATCTCACCCAGACCCACCTGGGCCCCCCTGGCAGCTCCTGCCCTGTAAATCCCATCAGGTTTCACTGACTCCTGCCCATGCAACTGGCTGGCAGCAGTCAGAAGCGAAGGCTGAAACCAGTGCTGAAATTCCCTCCTCCCCAGGCAGTGCATTTCAATTACCACAGCGTGGGCTTCCAAGTGGATTTATCAAACTGGGCCTATAAAGCAAATTGAATAATCTCGTGCTTCAGACCTATAAAATATAAGTATTATACTTGAAAGTACTTTGACAAACTAATAAAGATGGAGAGTGAGGGGAAGGAGTGAGGAGAGCAACCAGCTCCTTGTTAATGTGTTGTAACCGAATCTAATCGCCACCCGGCTCCATCGTGGGAGCTGACGGGGTGCATCCAGCTGTGAGACTGCACAGTCTGCATGGAAAGCTGATAAACTTTCAGATATAAGGCTGTTTGATCACTCATTTTGCCCAGGACATTTCCCCTCCCTGCTGAACCTCCAGATCTCTCCAAAAACAAGACCCGGGGGGAGAGTTGGAGATAACTCAGACCTTGGAGGGGACCTGATAGGAGTTAGACATCCTTCCAAAAACAGCATCTGTGAGGAACCTGGTCTTCACCTCTCTGCTGAGCAGGACCAGTAGAAAGGGGATTAAACTGCAACAAAGAAGATTTAGGCTGGTCAGCAGGAAAAACATACTGAGCGTGAGGCATGGGGAAGCCGAGTTGTATGTTGCTGGTGGAGACTGCAAACCTGCAGTTGTGTCAAAGAAGCAGTTGGGGGAATATCTCGCCACAGTTTGGGACTGGGAGGACACTGATTCATTGGGCAGGTCCAACATGAGGCCTTTCATGATACTAAATTGCTTGAAAATTGGGGCACAAGGCTACGTGAGACACAACAACCCTGGCTCTTTGGGAGCTCTTCTGCTTCACCCAGTTCTGCAGAAACCAGATCTCCTTTCTTTTAACCCTTTCCCGACTGTAACACTGACCCTCACCTTGGGCAGACTCTTCCCATACATCCTGATATTAATGAACACAGGTTCCTCCCCACAATGGTGTGCTGTCCTTCCTCCTACCTCTGTGAGACCCTACATTCAGAGAGACCTCCCAAATCCTGGCCACTGTAACACCAGAATGTTGGGATTAGCTGCAAACATCTGCTTTCTCTAGCATAAAAGACATCCTCACCCTGCCAGCACCAGTTTTCATCATTTGGTATCCAATGGTAGGAAGAACACTCCAGGTTTTGTTTTCCTGAATCCCAGTTCACTCCTTGCCCTCCATCAACCCCTTGCAAACCTCGCTAGCACTGAAGACAAACGACCTATCCAGGGCAGGGTCAGACTGGCTCTTAGGAAGGATTTCTTTGCAGAAGGGGTTGTTGGGCGTTGGAATGGGCTGCCCAGGGCAGGGGGGGAGTCCCCATCCCTGGAGGGGTTGAAGAGTCGGGTTGACCCAGCGCTGAGGGATCTGGTGGAGTTGGGAACGGTCAGGGTGAGGTTCATGGTTGGACTGGAGGATTTTGCAAGGGCTTTTCCAACCTGGGTGATTCTGGGATTCTGAGGCAATGCCAGGAACAACCATCAACCATGATAATCCAAACAGGATCTATAACCCCAAATTAGCAGGAAACTACAGAAAGGGTTTAACTCCTTGGCTTTGTCTCTGTCCTACCTCTGCAACCCTTACATGATCCAGGAGCAGTAATCCAAGAAATGGAGCCATGATTCCTCCTTCTCTGTCTCCTCCCAAACACATGGGAGCCCACATCTTCACATCATGGATTCCTATCTGGTAAATCTGGAGTAGCATGCTCACACCCTCACCCAAACTAACACATGTGGAGTCAGCCCATGGCACGTGCAGCCCTTCAAGCTCTAGCAAGCCCTGCTCTGGCCTGAAGCCCCATCCCTTGGCCGGACACCAGCTGAGGGCCACATTTCCACCCAGGTAGGACACGTGTCCAACCTTCCATGTCACAGCACCTGGTGTTTCCCCTAGTTAACCAGCACACAGAGCTGCAAGGCGTGATGGAGCAGGGTGGTGAAATCATCCAGCTAGCCCTTCAGAAAATTAAAAATAATTATCCAGCCTACAAATTTACCTCAGCGATTTCCCATCGCAGTGAAACCCCCTCCGGCAGTCCGCTCGAGCTCAGGCAGACGTCAGACCCCTCTCCCTTGCTTGTTATTTACTCTCCACTCGCTGCCTTTCTTCTGCCCCAGTGACCCCACTGTTCACACATCCCTGCTCCGCCTTTAACCCCATTTTGGTTTAGGGTCTGATTAACTCTTGATGCTGAAGGTTTTCGCCATCAAAAGGCTTTGTTGCCATGGTAACTCCTGGGGGGGGGGGGATTATTCAAACCAACGTGTCCAGCTAGCGCAGGTCAGCAGGATGGAGGAGCCCCCAGGGATGCTCCAGTCCTGCTCCGCAGCCGCGCTCCTGCCTCCTCCCTGCCGCCAATTACTGCAGATGAGCCCCGAAATCCCGCTGCCCTCTTTAACTCTCTCTCTGCATTAACACCAGCTCACGCGCTTCTTTTTAATTTTTTTTTTTTTGCGCCATGTGTCACTAATTTTACTCATTTTCTGAGTTTGTCTAGAATAGTAAAAGATTTGATTAGAGCGTTCCCGGTTTTAATTGTAATTAGGACAGTCATTGTACGAGCTATAAAAGGAAATTGGGCTACCGCTGAGTGGAAGAGCCCCTGAGAGAATAGGAGCTGCAAAGGGAGAATTTCGTTCATAAAAAAGGAAAAAAAAAAGTCAGTTTGGGGAAGAAATAAAACTCCAGCTCAGGATAGTGTGACAGCCAAAGTGGCCCAGGCATCTGGGACCATAACAAAATCGTGTTTCCTAGGGACTGCAGCACGGGTCATGAGCAGTTTCTTCCCTGCTGCAACCTTCTGCGTGACCTTGGGTGAAGCACCTTTGCTCTTGTGCCTCGGTTTCCCCCACTTGGACTGATCTGTATGGTCTGTGAGCTCATGACTTTACGATGTGCAGCGTGATCCCTTGTGATATGGCAGAGGCAGCATTGAAATAACCCGCCCAGTCCCCATCACTTACCAGGAGCCATGTTGCTGGTGGCACTACGGCTGCTGAGGGACATCGCCTGCACCCAGGGGACAGCAGGATGCCCCTGGCCACCAGCCAAGGCCCCAAGGATGGACACTGGACATTTCTGCTTTTTTCCAGCAGAGGGAGGGGAAGGCCAGTTCAAGTCAGTCACAGTGGTATTAATGCTGGGAGGAACACCTAGAAATAACACGTGTAAAATCAGAGCAGTCACCTCCTTAAAAGCTGAGGGAGAAGTGGGGCTCCCCCAGCCAGAGCATCACCCCAGGGTTTGCCAGCTCGGGGTGACCCGTGCCAGGCACATTGTGGTCAGTCACCAAGTCATCGGGGACCAGAGGGATGGGTGAGACGCCTGCAGCGGTGTTTCTCGACCGACTTCACCACATAGAAAAATTGCTCTAGACAGTCGTGGCCGAGATTGCCGGTTGTGATCTCCAGCCCGGTTGCTGCACCCCACCTCCAGCCCCTCCAAAGGGGGACCCTCTGAAAAGGGGCAGCTGGCAGCACCCAGAATCATGTCACCTGCCCACCACCCTGCGGCTCTGAAGGGGGGTGGCTCGCGTCTCCGGAGCTGTCAATCCAATGCCATAAAATTCAAGATAAATCAATTTTCCCCCTTCCCCCTGCTCTAATTCCACCAGGGGAGACGGTCGTTTTCCTGAAGCAATCATTTGCCTCAGTTTAAAAAAAAAATACAGTGAAGCTCTGACTGCTCGTGGCCCATTAATGTGTATCAGCCGCCGCTTGCCACCTCCTAATGATCCCACCTCCGAGCCAAGCCCAAAACTGTGGGCTTTTTACCACTACATTTAAAGCAAAGAACAAACATAAACCAGTCATCTCTCAGCGTGGCTGCGATTTTCATTAGTCCAGGCGGGGAGAGAAAGGGGGTGTTGCTCTGCTCGGCCCTTGCTGCCTTCACAATTTATGGATTTGATTTTTTTTTTTATATTTTTTTTTTCTCTTCCCAGCAGCTCAGAAGAAACTTAATCATCACCTCGGAGTGGGAGGAAACCCCCCGTCGTATCCTTCAACTTGCAAGGCCACGTGATGCTGCTCTGGCCTTTCCCATGAGACATCTGAACACAGCGCATGGCCTGGCGCTCACAGCCCGTGTTAATACTCTAGCTGGGCTTTAATTATTCTATTCTATTCTATTCTATTCTATTCTATTCTATTCTATTCTATTCTATTCTATTCTATTCTATTCTATTCTATTCTATTCTATTCTATTCTATTCTAATTCTATTCTATCCTATCCTATTTATCCTGTTCTATTCATCACAGAATCACAGAATCATCTCGGTTAGAAAAGCCCTTGAAGCTCCTCCAGTCCAACCATGAACCTCACACTGACCGTTCCCAACTCCACCAGATCCCTCAGCACTGGGTCAGCCCAACTCTTCAACCCCTCCAGGGATGGGGACTCCCCCCCTGCCCTGGGCAGCCCATTCCAACGCCCAACAACCCCTTCTGCAAAGAAATACTTCCTAATATATAGAGAGACCCAAAGGCAGGAGAGAATCTCCATGCGGCTGGCGAGAACAAGGAGGTGCACAGGGAAAGTGCAAGACCACAGTGATGGCGCAGGGTAGAGGTCCCGTGCAAACAGCCCTGGACAAGACCTTCAGACCCCACACGGGTGCCCCGGGATGTGCCACTCACCTGGAGCCTGAGTTGGGGCGAGATGATGGCACAGGGGCCTCCACACCCCCCCCAGGGTCAGCCAGGGTGGCTGCAGGCTGCCTCCACTGAGCCCCGTCAGCGCCGGGCACGCCGGGGCTGCTGCAGATTTGCTGAATTACCGCCGACTCAGGCGGCAGCGGTGTATGTTATTGCTGGAAGGTTCACATTTTATCATTTAATCAAATAAAGTGCATTTGTGGATTACACAATCATTTGCAGGCCTTGATAATCTTTTTCTGCTTAGCTCTGCACTGGAACTGAGAAGGCAAACAAAGACATTTGTAGCTGTCGTTGGAGGCCCTGGCTTCATGCCAGGAGCTCTTACTCCTTGGGAAAACTGGTGCAATTTGTATTGAAGAACATCCTGGCGATCATGAAATACTAGATATTTATTTATTTGGCCAACCAGAAGGTTTTCTGAGCTTTTGTTCTCCAACAAAACAATAGAGCAAATATTAAGGAGGAAAAAACAAAAAAATCCTGCCTGCCAATGGCTCAGAGCAAAGCAACAAGATCCAGCAAGAGGGTTTATGGGGACAACAGCAGGTCCCAGATGGGTGTCAAGGTCACCCCTTCCCCTCTCTGCACCCTGTCATGGCACACAGATGTCCTCCAGCAAGAAATTTCAGCCCAAAGCAGGAGAGGATCCATGGCAGGGAACCCCAAGCGCACTGAGCCACCGAGGAGGTGAGTCACTGAGGGGACAAAAGGGGTCGGCTCCGCTTCTTGCACTGGTGGGGTGCTGCTGCCAGCTGGAGCGTGGGGTCCCCTCCAACGCATCCAATGAGGACAAGCCACCACGGAAACCCAACCTGACTCTTTAGGGAAAGACCTTCACCCTTATAGCTTGAAAAGACCCCAAAAGCAATGAAAGCCCCACCACATGTTGGACTGAAAACTTGGCAAGTGTTATTTAAACACAGTTTCCATACCCAGTACAGCGCTCACCTGCCTGACGCTCAGCTGCCATGTCGCCACCAGGATGGTGTTTGCAGCCACAAAATTTGGGGATATGAAGGTCTTTTTTCCATTACCCTCAGTTAAATCCTTCCAGAAACCTGAACAAAATTCAGTTAAAATGTGATTTTCTTACACAGTTGAAAGGTTGGTAAAAGAAAACCTTTTTTTTACAATCAAAAAAAAAAAAAAAGATCAAATCAATCTATGTTTTCATGGCACTACGGCTGAAATAGTGGATGTTTAATACTTGTTGCTGATGTTCTTCTCACTGGAGAGTCAGAAAACTGCAGGAGAAAACAGAAGAAACATCCAGTTTATACATATACTAAACGCAGAGAAAGTTGCATTTAGGATTCATCGTACACAACCAGCCCTGCCAGCCCAAACCCTCAGGAGATTGGCCCCAGAAAGGGCAGATGCTAAGGAAAGAAGAAAAAAACTAAAACAGGTTAATTTGTGTGATTTTGGTCTGAGTGCTGGGCAGAGCCCCAGCCCCGACCTCCCACCCCAGGGATGCACTCCCCAAACTCACCTCCTGGTGCCCGAGAATGTCCCCCCACATCTGCCACAGCCTGCCGTGCTTCAGGATCCTGCACACCCTCTAAAGCAGTTTGGAGGTTCCCGAAGCCACGGGGTGCCACAGCAGCTTCGCAAAGCCCAAAGACGAGGAGCTGGGAAAGAGGACGCCCTACAGCGTGCGGAGCCTACGGAGACGTGACTGTGGCGTCACCCCAGCACCACGGACCTGCTCCCCGCCAGCCCCAAGCACTTGTGCTGCCACCCCAGCATGTCCCTGCCGGAGGAAGGACCAGGGTGAAGAGGCAGAAGCGAAGCTGTCCCAGCCCTGGTCGGCTTCTTTTGACCCCAGCGAGTGGCAGTGCAGCCGGGCAGGTATTTATTTACCTTTTCCTGCTTGCAGCGTAGATTCAGCTCCTCTGGACCTGCTCAGCAGCTCTTGAGTGCTTTGAAAGGCGACGAGTGAAATCAAATGGTTTAAAACAATTTAATATAAGCCACCCAGGAAAGTGGCTAATGCAGGAGCCCCCTCCCACTCCACATACATCGACTGCCCAAACCCCACTGTGAGTGCCTGGAGGAGTCCCCAGAGCTGCTGAACAGGCACAGCGTGGGGTGCCCACACCCACACACGCACCCCGGTGATGCTGGCCCATCCCGATGCCATTTTGCATCGTGTCACCCTGGCACGGCCATGGATTCTGCCACAGCTCCTGGGAATGGACCTTCCCCAAGGCCACCCACTCCACCCGCCTGCATCGCCCTCAAAACACAGGCGAGACACCGGCTTTAGCAAAAATGTTTAATCTCTCCTTGATGCGTGTGTTTATTTACAAGTACTAAATCTGAAGAACATTAAAATAGGAAATAGCAGGATATTTACACGATCAAAGGGCATTTGACCAGCCGTGCTGGCCTGTTGCTTCAAGTCTGAAACAATCACAGAAAAGTAATCAGGACTCTGGATTTATTTTTTTTTTCCCCATTTAATTTTCTAAAACTATTAAAATTCTCTGCCTTTCGCTGGGTCCACATTAAGTTCCCCCCCTCTTTCTTAAAGGACAGCTCGTTGTGCGCTTTGGTCGGGAGCAGGTAAGCCCGGGCTTGGGGGGGGGAGGTGGGTCCCGCCACCCGTCCCCCTGCTCCCTGTCCCCAGGCTGGGGCCAGACCCGGGGGTGGCACAGGGCTCCTGCCAAAGGGGGACACTTCCAGACTGGATTGCACTTTTTTTTTTTTTTCACCCCAAACTGAAGAGAAAAAGGCAATGTGAGCAGAGGGACAGGGAGGGACGTGCTCGCTGCAGCAGTCGGGGATCAGCCCGCAGGGTCCAGATGCCTCCAGTGGCAGCGGGCAGAGGGGGAGCTCCCCAAAACACAGGCTCAGGGCATGGGAGGCTTCTCCATCTCACCCCATTTTGGGGCATAGGCGATACCACCAGTAAGAGGAGTCCTGTGAATGCTTCCCAGCCTCTCCCCACCTTTCCCCATTCCTAGGCAGGATTAGATAGGACAGCCAGCCCGGCTCTGCCCCCTGCTAGGCGAGGGTAAGGAAGGCCAGGTTGCCTGACACGATTAAGGACGCTGGGCATCACGCGAAAGGCAAAGGTAGCACCAAGAAGCACTGGAGGCTGCGGGCAGCATCGCAATGCCCAGCTCGCCGACCGCCACCCACCCTGTTAGAGGCAGCAAAGGGACCCCAGAGGGGTGGGAAGCTGCTGGGGGGGATCCTTTGGTGGAGCAAACCACAGGCAGCCCAAAGCTCCCCAGGAGGAAGCCAACGGGAACCCATCCCCAGATCTACACCATGGCTCTGGGAAGAGCCTCAGCACAAGGGGAGCCCAGAGCAGCCACACCACAGCACCACCAGCCTGGCCGGCATGACCCCCCCGGAACCTCTCTGCTGCCAAAATCCGATCCAAGCCCACCACGGTCAAGAAAACTCTTCTGTCCCTTCAGCCTGGCCAAGGGAGCACCCACAGCATTGCTGCTGGGGAAGCGACAGGCTAATAAACCCTCCGCTCTTAACGATGCTTCCAGTCCTCATTGGTCAAGGAGGAAATTTTCAGGGAGCTGCTCTTAGAAACACATCTCCATCCCCTGCAACCAGCAACGGGGAGGGTCCCACCGTCCCCTCTCAATCACCACAAAAACTACACGCTTGGCTTCCTCGACAGCAACCAAAGCTCCCCAAGACGCTCTTACCACTGCGACAGGCAGGACCCACGCCACTTCTGGAAGGACACATCAAAGCCACCGCCCCCCTTCCACCAGATCGCAACGAGCACCAACGCACGGCCGGCGATTTCCAGGACCTCCACCAACGCCGCCAGCCAAGAGCGCTGCCAGGAAGCAACTCTGGGCCAACCTTGCACCAAAGGCAGCCGCAGGCACCCCTCCGCCCCGCGGCAGCAAAGGACACCCCGAGAGACCCTCCTGGGAGGATTTTGTCCCACCGGAGCACCCAGGGAGCTGCTGGCAGCCAGCGGTGGCCCCAGCGTGGGGCAGGCAGGCACACAGCTGTCCTTTAAGGCTCTCCGAGTACCACATTTGAGATGTGAACTTCTGAAGTCTTTCTTTTTGCCTTTTTTTTTTTTTCTTTTGGACAAGAAAGTGACAAATTAATTTCAAATAAAAAAAGATAACAGGTCTAAACAAACCTCTAATATTCAACACTTGCAGTTTTTTTGTTTTACGGGTTTTTTTTTTTTTCTTCTGTTTCTTAAAAAGATCAACTCAGACTAAAATCTAGCACAGTCATGCAACAGCCCACAGCTCTCAGAAATCCAGCGACAGCTCGGGGTTCGTAGGTTTGGGAAACAATTATTACTTCTTTTTCAAACATAGTTTTGCTGTTGTGGTTGGTTTTTTTGTTGTTGGTTTGTTGTTTTTTTTTTTAAATCAGCATCTTCTCCTTTCCCTCCTTATTAAAACAAAACAAAACCAAACAAAATTACAACATAATGAGAGATGTGCAGGCTTCAAACGATTGTTCTGCATGGTGAGAAAGGCTTGGAAATTTCTTCCAGACCATTTGGTATCCTTTTCTTTTTTTTTGTGTAGTTGTTTGTTTTGTTTTAACTGGCTGTGTAAATTCATTTCATATTTATATTGGTTCGATTCTCCTTCAGTAACTATACAGCACCCCACTGGGGCACGAGAATTAGATTGTAACCACATATATATATATACACACTTTTATTATTTTTTTTTTTTAATTAAAAACTTCATTATTTCTCCCTCTCCCCCCCTTAACTTGCAATTTAAGGGAACGGACAGAAATCAGCTGGGCTTCTTTCCACTTGGATTTCAACAGCCACCCGCTCCTGGCAGAGTTTGGCCCTGTCTGCCACGGCCCGGGCAGCGACGGGAGCTCTCGGTACAGAAAAGGAAAGGGTTTTGCTCATTTTTTTGGAAGCTTTTGGTCACCTGCTGCCATTTGGGGCAGCACTCGGCACCTTTTCATCTCTGGAAAGCACAAACCCGCAAGGATCTGACATTTCGAAGCGGGCGGCCAAGGGAGAGACCTGGGGTTTCCAGCGAACCTCCTGGCAGGGCAGAGGCGGTGGAGGGGAGACGGGGTGACAGCAAGGGGAGAAAGGGGGAGAAAGAAGGAAAAGACAGAGAAAGAAAGGTCAATCTTGGGTGGAAAGTCCTGCACATGTTTGGGCTTCCCAGGCGGAGGAGCAGGCGACAGGCCGGTCCCTGGGCACCCAGGGGGATTTGCTGGGGGGGATCCCGGTCAGGAGACACAGAAAAGCTGCCCCCCCTTTCCCCGGGGATCTGGTCCCTTCCCCTGCATCAGCACAAAAAGATGATGGTGGGGGAAAATAAAAAATATAAAGGGGCTTTGTTAAGGCTGCTCCAGCGACAGGGGATCTGTCAAAAAACCACCCATGCTGGCTCTTCACAAACCCTCCCGACGGCCCCCAAGCCCCCACACCCGTCCTCCGCCCCGCATCGTCCCGGGACAGGCAGGGGTGGGCAGCACTGCCCAGACCTCCCTCGGCCACCAGACTGGGAAAACGAGGACGAGCTCAACAAAACACCGACCATCCCTCAGCGATCCCCCAGGAAAAGAAAAACCAACCTTGGGATCATCCTTCCTCTCTGATCGTGACCTCCAGAACCACTCCAGCAGCATTTAAATAAGAGCATCTATTCAGCTAACATAACTCCCACCTTTTTTTTTTTTTAGATTTTTTTTTTTTCCGCACTAAACAACATTCAAATAAAACATGGCACAGGACATATTTTAGAAATATCAAAGCTCAGGGATTTCTCCCTTTCCTGCCCACCCCTACTGCCCCCACCCCCAAATCTCCCCAGCATCAGTCCTTTAGCGTATTTTTTAAAACCATTTTGTTAGTTTGTTGCAAAAATTCAGAATATTTTTTCCCCTCCCATTTTTTGTTATAATTTTTTTCCTTTAAATTAAAAATTTTGTTTTGTCTCATGTAAATTGTGCAAATATAGCAGTTAACACTAGTGGCAGAAGGCCAGAGAGAGAGAGAGAGAAGGGGGAAGAGACAGAAAAAAGAGAGAGGAGGAGGAGAAGGAGAGGCCAGCTGGGGGGAAGGAGGGGAGAGCAAGTCAAGTACAGTAAAAATAGGAGCCCACCCACCCCCCCCTCCACCAAAGTAACAACAACATCCAAACGCCGTCCTAGAAAGCCCCGCGGTCCCGACCCTCCTTCCTTGTGGGCACGGGATGCCCAGCGGGTCCGTGGGGCAGGCGACCCCCTTCTCCTCCACCCGGCATCGCCCCTCTGCAAGGTCACTGCCGCATCCCGGTTGGATTGGGGGGGTTTGTGTGTGTCTGTGTCTCTGTGTGTCTGTGTGTGTGTCAGGGGGTTTTATCGATGTTGCTGCTGTCGTCGGGATTTGGGTTTGTTTTTTTTTTCCGCTAAAGCGCGAGGTTTCCGTGTTCGTTCGTGGGAAGTGTGCGGAGGCGCGGCGGCTCCCGCGGGTCCGGCCGGCCCCAGCCCCAAAGTCTTCTTCTGCCCGCGGCGGCCGCTGGCCGGCCCTCTCCCTCCTGCCGCCTCCGCTGCCCGGGGTGCTGGCACCGCGCCGCCGCCTTCTCAGCTGCTTAAGGCCATTGTGTCGATCGCCTGCTCCAGCTTACTCCTCAGCCGCTGCCTCCGGGCCTGCTCGTCCTTCTCCAACGCAGCTAAAATCTGGGGGGAAAGAGGGGAGGAGAAGAGAGGATGAGGAGATGCTCTTCTACCCAAAGCAGCTCCTTGTTACCCACGGCCAGGCTGGCTCATCGACGGCATCAGGGGATGTGGCCCCACGGGCAGCAGCGCGTGTTCACTCCTGTCCCTAACGGGGCCAGGGAAGAGCCAAAGGAGGCCCGAGGTGAGGGACACCGCTCCGAGTGCCACCACCCCACAGACAGAGCCTCCTGGGACCACCAGGGACCTGCTGATACTAACGAGAAGCCAACTTGCACATGGGGAAATGAAGAAAACAGCCATCGTCAAATGGAGGGTGAACACACAGCTGTCCTTCAAGGCTCTCCGAGTACCACATTTGAGATGTGAACTTCTGAAGTCTTTCTTTTTGCCTTTTTTTTTTTCTTTTGGATGAGAAAACAAAACCAAGACAACACCTTTCCACCACGTCCGTGACTCCAACAAACCTATAACGTCCTAAGGAACAGGGGCTGCATTTCAGAGACCACGATCAAGCCATGAACTGGTTCCATGAGCACAAAAAGACCAAATCCACGAGGTTTCAGCTACCACCAGTGGTAAAATCCCACCAGATGGATGCACCAGCAAAGCCAGCCTCGCTGGGAGCCCTCAGTCCTGTGCAACAGGGGCACCCACAGACATTCAAGGATGACTTTCCTCCCTTGAAATCTCCTCTCTCTAAACAAGGTCCTGGCCATGGCGATGACAGATCGCAGGGTGGAGGGACCATCCCCTGCCCTGGGCTGGATGAGCTATGCCCCCAGGGCTGGGGGAGGACTGCCAGCATCAGGAGGGTGTAAGACAAAGCTCAGAGTAGGGAGAAGGGAGTAATGAAGTGTAAAATGAAGGGGCAGTTGCCCTCCCAGCAGCCAGGAGTCTCATCTCACTAACATCGTGCCAGCAGAGCAGAAAAGCCGATTTAAAAAAACAAACCTGACAGAAATCTCATCTCCTCGGGTGAGCTAGTTGAGAGAGCAAATTTTTTGCAATTAAATATCAAGGCATCCGTCAAAGGGGACTTGATTAACCATTTCATTGGCTGCATAATTGGAAACAAACTGTTGTATAATTAATAGACTTACTAGGAGGCAGGCAAAGTCCATCAGGAGCCCTACAGGTAACTTCTTAATGGAGAATCAGCTCCCTTTGATTAAGAGCTGCTGCAGCACTGGTGGGTTGTGGAGCGGCGTGCGAGGCGCGGCGTGCAGCACCCTGCAGCCGTGCAGCACCCTGCAGCCATGCAGCACCCTCCAGCTGTGCAGCACCCTGCAGCCGTGCAGCACCCTCCACGCTGCCCCACAGCAGCCTCCAGCCACCGACAGGCTCTGGCTTCCCGCCAGAGCTTTTTGGGACAAGACCAAGCGGGTCCCTGTCTGCTGGGGCAGTAAGAGGTGCCCGACAGAGAATCTCTTCCCAAAGGAAAGGGGAAAGCTGCACCTCAACACTGGCGTCAGTTCTCAAGGAGGGGAAAATCCACCAGCAAGAGCCAGGCACGTTCGATTTACCTGCCCTGGCAGGAACAACCCTGGGCTGCAGCCGGACTCGTGAGAGCTCATAGGTTCTGCCACAAACCTGCTACTGGGGATACTCCCCCACCAGCCATCTCCGCAGCCGTTGCGCCACATGCGGAATAAAATAACCACAACACTCAACGCAGGAATCAAAACCCCATGTGCCTGAAAGGTGGCTGAGCTGGAACCAAATGAGACTGGTCTGAGAAGTGGAAGAGGAGCCTATTCCCCCCGCCCGTCTCCTCTGCTGAGGCAGCTGCATATCCTGGGATGCTGAGATGTCGAAAGATTCAGAACCTGCCCCTGCGTTTATTTGCTCCTCTTTTATCTCAGCCTTACAGAAACAATGCAGCCAAAGGAAACCTGCGCCGAGCAGAGAGACAGACCCAGGTTTGTCACCTGCTGGAAGGAGCCAGGACCACTGATTACTAAGATGCAAGTACCCAAATGAAAATTAATTATGATTTTCATTCACAGCCAATGACAGCATATTATTGCACTGAACAACAGGAAAAATTATTCTCTCCCATTTTGCATCAAAGAGGGTGCAATCGGGCTGCATATAATTGTGCTTAATGAATGAAAACAAACAAAAGGAACAGCTGTGATTTATTAATCCCATTACAAACAATAAAAGAAGTTCCTGAGAGCTGCGAACACACTTGTGATGCTCGGAGAGCAGGCAACAGCAAGACACTCAACAGATGTCAGGCTGCTGTTAGTGGGCAAGAAGAGGACCTGTGCCCCTAAAGAGCAGCTCATTAATGTCACATGATCCTCTCCCTGCTCTCACCCAGGGCTTGGAAGATTTATTTAAGGCTTGGAGGACTTTTAGCCTGGAGGAAGCAAGAACTTGATGATGGCTGAGGGATGATGGCTGTCCCACGGCAGATTTAGATCCTCCAGACTGCTCCTCCTCCACTCCTGTGGTAGCCACAGAGGCGTTTGTTGTACAAACTGTCAAACCCCCAAACCCCTTCACTGCCAACTCATCACAGGGAACTATGGAGGCCTCCTGGATGTGTCACCCCAAGTCGTTTGGGCACTGGCACAGAGGTCCCACCAGCACGGTCATCAGCACACGGCCACCAGCCGCACGGTGACCACCCCGCGGCACCTCCCCAAGCACCAGTGTTTCCTCCCATCCCCGTAGGCAAGCCAGGCCCTCCTCTTCCTCCTCACTCCTGCAAAGCACCTAGCTCTACAAGGATTGTGGCCACCATGCTCCCAGGGCCGACCTTAGACCGAGGTCTGCTACAACCTGCCTGTGGAATCTCTAAATCCACACCTCCAAGAGGCACTGGGAGATGCAGGGTACAATGGGGACCCCGTTTCCTCTCCCTGGGAAGCACGAGACCGGCTCTCCCAGCGCTCTGAGCGAGGAGATGTTCTGGCACTCTGTCACCTAAATAAGCCACCGTTCAAATACAGTCGTCAATCCCCTTTATTGGGGCAATAAAACCCGTACTATCATGTTATATGTATAGATCCATATTTTACTGTAGTTACATATTTTTATTGCTTTAATAAAAAGATGCAGGGTGTGGGTTTGAGCGGTGCTTTACGAAGTTAATTTGTAGAAATGACAACAGAGGGGTTTTGAACCATTGTCACTGACATTCACAAAGCACTGAAGAGGCCACCACATCCTCTAGCACCCCCAGGGAGTGGAGCCAGACACCGCCTGTATCATCACAGGGCGCTGGTACCGTCACAGCGCCCAGTCAGTGGTGGCAGATGGGGGAAGAACACTGAGATAACGCCACGAACTCTGCAGTCCCAGGGAGCTCATGTGCCAAATGTGTAGAAAAATAGGTGTTTCCCACATTACTCACGGCAGAAAATACAGGGAATGAAGCACTGCCTACACCAGCACCTGGCTCCACACCTCCCAAACCTTTCCTTCCCCACCAGCCCAAGCACAGACATGGACTACACTGCTATCCTGCATTTCACGGGGTGTTTTTTTCTATAGGAAAAGGCGGGGGACTATAGAAACGTGGGCAAAGAGCCACAGCTCACAGCCCAGGCTTGACTCCTTGAAAGGAAGTTGCAGAGAGGGGGATGAGTCTCTTGACCCAAGGAACAAACAACAGGACAAGAGGGAATGGCCTCAAGCTGCGCCAGGGCAGGGTCAGACTGGCTCTTAGGAAGGATTTCTTTGCAGAAGGGGTTGTTGGGCGTTGGAATGGGCTGCCCAGGGCAGGGGGGGAGTCCCCATCCCTGGAGGGGTTGAAGAGTCGGGTTGACCCAGCGCTGAGGGATCTGGTGGAGTTGGGAACGGTCAGTGTGAGGTTCATGGTTGGACTGGAGGAGCTTCCAGGTCTTTTCCAACCTGGGTGATTCTGTGACTCCCCGTGGCTGCATCTTACCTCATCCTTGTACTTGGTGATGTAGGAGTAGATCTCGTGCAGTGCACTCATACTGTTGAACTGGCTGAGGTGTAACCGCGACTGCTCCGCCAGGTACGCGCTCATGTCCTGGTCACTGATCGCTGGCATTTTAGCTATATCTGCATAATATCTGTGGGGAGAGAGAGAAGAGCGGGTCAGAAATAGGGACAGACAGAAGGAGATGGATCCCCAGCATAATGCTTGCTGGGAACGGCCCCTGGAGAGGCAAGGTGAGGAGCAGAGTGACATGTCACCATCACCCACTGCAACGCCGCTGCTCCCCGAGAGGCCTCTGAGGCTCCGCAGAGCAGTCAGCAGCATTAGCAACATGCTCCCGATGGAGCAGCGCCCAGCCCAGCCCAGCCCAGCGTGCTGGGAACCCAGGAGCTTCTGCTCTGAGGGATTTCCCACCCTCTCCTAAACCACAGGCTTTTCCTCCTTCCCATCCCGTTGGCTTGTTTGGCCACTAAACTGCATCCACCAGAATGCTCCATGCCTGCAGCAACACGTAAGGCTTTGCTACCGTTCTCGTTGCTAAAGCCAGCGATGCCCCTTTGCATTCAACTAAATAACTTGGTGCGAGAACACGAGACAAGTTCACATCCAGCCCTTGCTGTGACACCCGCCTGCATGGTTACACCTTCCTCAGCAACAGGCATCCAACACAGCCTACGACTGCCACTGGCCATGCTCAGAAGTTACCGCTCACCAAAAGGCTACGAGGAGCCTTTGTTTTCAGTGAAAACTGAGGTTCTGCAGACACATGTGTGAACTCAAAGGATCCTGGGCAGCAGAGGAAGTAGCTGATGTCTTAGGGCACGCCTGGGTCAAACAACTTATATGGTTATATGATATGGTGTAGTTGAGAACTGTCAATGTTAAGCTAAGGGTTGGACTAGGTGATCTTCAAGGTCTTTTCCAACCTAGATGATTCTGTGATTCTATGTGACTTGGTGCTTTCCTGCCTTCCTGTGCTTCTCTGATGGTTGCTACCAGCAGGATACTACTTCACATTTCCTAGGACACCTTAAGATTTGCAGTCCTATCACATAGCTGCCTCACTGATATGCTCAAGAGATACGGGGAAACCCAGACACAGCTTATATGGCCCAGAACTGTAGTGGAAAAACAGAATATCCAATACAATATTCATCAAACCCCAGGCAGATCAAAGCCACAGCATCCCACTGCAGCAGGAGGGTTACGCCAAGCCTGTCCACAGGCCTCTATTAAAATAGAAATCCTACCCACAGCAAACGAGCCCTGACCACTCCCACCACCTGGAAAGACAGAGCACCAGTCTCTCCCAGGTTTGCTTTCCTCTTCACGACTCCTCACTCAGTGAAGTTTCTGGTAGAGTGATTAGCATCATTAGCATCATCAGCCGAATGCTGAGATGGAACATGGTTGAAGCACTTGGATGGGAGCAGATGGCAGCAAGACCACTTGAGGAGATGAATACGAGGATCCACTCCATCCCACAGCGCTGAACTCAGCTAGTGAGAAAATACATGGGCAGTTTTTACAAGGAGGCTCATTCACACCCAGAAAGTGATGCGAGAGGCTTCCTGGATACTGCCAAGAGAGCAGCGGCCTGAGGGGAGGAGCTCTGACTAAACCAGACATCAAGAGATCTGTTACGCCGCGGGAGAGATCACCCCCCAGAGTGATGTCTCCTAAAGCTGACATTACTTCTGCCAGTGTTGAGGAGCATTAGGGACAACATCCCCAACTCTCTCAGTTCCAGCCAGCTCTGATTAGCAAAGAAAACCGATAGAGATCCTCCTGGCCACCCTTTAACCCCGTCGGTGAAGGCCCCTGTGGGGAGGGACTCGTGGGAAATGAACGTAGGTGGGAGACTGGCTGAAGAAGGAAGCTTTTCTGGCTGCCACAACAAGATGTCCAGCAAACACACAGCAGTTCTAGGTTCCAGGTTTTATCATGACACAAAGGATGGCAGGAAACTACCATTTTCCAATGTAAGTGCGCATGGCTTGTGCGGACCCATACCCCAGTCACACCTACCATTTCCAGAGGACACCACCACAGCCACGACCCTGGCAGCAGTCCCCTGGGTCTCCCCAGGCTCCCCACCTCCCAAGCCCTTCACCGTGTTACTCCTGCCTCAGACTGGCAGGATGCCCTTTTTTTTCAGCTGGTGCCTGAACCATGGCAGCAGACTGCTAGTTCCACTCAGCTGCCCTCGCATCGCTCCCCTCCCGCCTCTGCAAAGCTTTGTGACAATAACAGTGCCAAAAGCCAGAAATGCTGATTACGCTGTAAATCCCCGCGGCAGAGGAACGGTAGGAGACAGAGTCACACCCTGCCCAGGGCAGCTCTGCCCCCTGCTCGGCTGCCTCTGGGACCGCGCCAGTAAATGATGGCAGAACATCTGTCACCGGTGAGATCTCCCACCTCTTCCCCAGGGACACGGCATGTCTGGACCAATGTTTAACTCTGGAACAGTTTTATACCTTTTTTCCTCCAGGCACACACAGAGCTGAATATTTTTGTCATAGAGATGGCAAGGTCAGAGAAATTCACCTTATGAAGTTTGTGATGTTCCTACGGGAGCCCACTCCAAAGACCCCTCCAGCCCCCCACAAAGGACTTTCTCCTATTACAATGCAGCTCATCTCTCATCTCAGCCATCATATTTCAGGGGCACCTTTTCTTCTGATCCAAGCCCTGTCTTCCTCAAGGGAAGAAGCTTGTCTTTGTATCTGCCTGCAAAGCACCAGACATGCCAATGGTGCAACAAAAATAACTGTGTACAAGCGAGTATCCAAAGGATGATTTAGGCTACAGAGTCCCATGTTTGCAAACTAGAGAATATAACATTTATTGTTGCCTGGACATCTCTCGTTTGGTTCATTCTGTATCCTGTCTAGATGCTGAAAATGGGAAGGGTCTGCAGTTAAAAAAAAAAAACCAACCACGATCTATAGCACAGCATATCAGCACAAGGGGAAAGTTGCATCAGCAACCTGAAATCTGCCATTTTTTAAGCTTGATCAAGTCCCACTTCACAAGACAGCAACATTTTAACAGTAGCTCTATTTGGAGGGCTTTGGAGGACATCTCCTAGCTTTCTCTCCCAAAAGGATAAAGCTAAACACAGCATTATGCCTGAGCACATCAATTTGCAATCAGCAGCATTCAAACCCCGAACCTTTAACACTGCATTAATTCAGCAGGACAGAGGGATGCCTCTCCTCAGCTCACAGTGAAGGTGGAGGGTGTCAGAAGGAGTCAGGGGACCTGCTCCTCTCCCTGCTCCTCGGCACAGCGACAGCAGCCCCAGCACTGCCTCAGAGCATGTGCTCTCATCAGGATCCCAGGTGAGATGTACTGATGGATGAGAGATGGGAAATGGGAATTTTCAACCATTTCAGCAAAACCTGCGTGTATTGTTGTGGTAAAAAAAGGCACTTCTCTAGTCCAAGGCTGACTTCTCACCGCTCTTCGAAAGCAATCAAGGGAGGTGTTAGCAATTCCCTAGCACAGACCAAGTTTTTACAACAGAAAACATTGGGCAACCTAAAAGTGGAGGTTGCTTTTAGCACTCCTTAAGCAAGTCATAAACAGCTCTGTCATCATTCCAGGAAACAATCACGAGAAAGCACCATCTCCCAAAAGAGACGACTGCCTTCCACAAGCTTTAGTACAGTCCCTCTTCAGATGGCTGCCAAGAGGAGACCCAAGTCCCCACACCCACCTATGTCCACTGTAAGCCCTCCAGGTGAAGCAAGGAGCTATTGCCAAGTCTACTCACCTTTCTACCCAGCTCTTGTAGTTGGGGATGTCCTTGGCGTACAGTAGTTTGTTGGAAGGAGAGTCTTTTCCTAGCTTGTGCTCAGAAGTTGAGCAGGAGTCCATGAATGTCTGAGCCACCACGGATAGGCAGGCATCAGTAATACTGTTCTTGTGAATGTCGAACACAAACTGGGGGTTCTTAATCACATTCACCCAAAAACGTAGAGGTAGACTGAGGGATGAAGGAAACAGGAGTCAGCACCTGAACTAAGCCCTGCAGGGCAGCTGGCACACCCCCACCCCTCCAGTTGTGGAGAAGGAGCTGCCCGTGACCCAGAATTGGGCAGGCTGCTTTTCCCAGCACCCCGGGTATGCAAACATCTGCCCTCTGCCCACCCCCACATGGCCACATCTCTCCGTGGAGAATTTCCTCAGCGCTGCCAACGTCTCCAAAGGCAAACCAGGGCAGGGCAGATCTGTGGTTTCTCCACGGATCCACTCGTAGGGAAGAGCCCTTGCTGAGCCCACGGGTCAGACCACGCATGGTCCCTTCTCCCGCATCAATAATCCCTTCGAAGGTGCCATGTGGCATTTCACACATCTCCCGCATCGGAGGAGGGAGTTAACTGGACTCCTCAAGGGACTCATTAGCACATTTAACACCAGAGGAGAATTTAGGCAGCCTCAGATGCTGGAAATAAAGCTCTCAGCTGTAGAGGCAGCAGGTCTCCTGGCCAGCCACTGACTGGATGTTTGCTGCGTACTGACACACGTGCCACACTCCACAGCTCCACTTCCCAGTCCTGCAGCCCCTCTCCTCTCCCAGGAGCATCTCAGGGCCTCCCCCCATCAGAAACTGTCTCTGCTCTGTCATCCCTCAGCACCAACACCCAGCGAATGCTTTTATCTTAGACAAAACACACTTCATTCCCCAGGACTTTCCTAATGAGGGTACCGGGTGCATGTACATATTTCATTTGTGAAGGGAACGGCCTCGAGAAATTAGCTCCACACATCGAATTAGCGCCCAGAGATAAGCACAGGCATTAGTATGCAGGAGCCTGCATGCCCAACCCCTGCGGAGCGGGGCTTTTTTTTTCCTCCCTTGCCTTTCGCTCCTTCTTTTAATATAGAAAGCTGAGTTATAAATCAGTTCCAAGCGCTTCCGCGCTCTCACATCTCCATTTAAAAATGTTTCTTTTCCTGCCCTGCTAATTGCCAACAGTTACTGAACTACACAAAAGCAATTTGGCTGCCATTTAACAAATGCCAGACACGGGAATGTACGTACCCGTCTCCAGTAACGGCAAGATCAGAGAGATGAAACCAGTGAGGCAGCAGAAAAGAAAAATGCAGAGGAGGGGCTCCGGAGCAGAAGCCGATGCCTGCTCGAGCCTTGGCCCCAGCATGGCATTTACAGAGGTCTCAACTGTCCTGGTTTTGGGTTGGATAGAGTTAATTTTCTTCCTAGTAGCTGGTACAGTGCTGTGTTTTGGATTTAGGGCAAGAATAATGTTGACAACACAGTGATGTTTTAGTTGTTGCTGAGCAGCACTCACACTAAGTCAACTTTTCAGCTTCTCGTGCTGCCCTGCCGGGGAGGAGGCTGGGGGTACACAAGGAGCTGGGAGGGGACACAGCCAGGACAGCCGACCCCAACTGCCCAAAGGGATATTCCATAACATTTGGCATCATGCTCAACATATATACTAGGGGGAAAGCTGGCCGGGGGGCCACTGGTCGGGAAGAGGCTGGGCATCAGTCAGTTGGTAGTGAGCAATTGTTTTTCATTTGCATCACTTGTTTTTCTTGGGTTTTCTCTTTTGTTGTTATTTTCCTTTTCATTACTATTTATTATTATTATTTTTATTTTATTTTACTTTGGTTATTAAACTGTTCTTCTCTCAACCCACAAGTTTTCTTACTTTTACCCTCCCCCATCCCACGGTGGGGGGGGGTGAGCGAGCAGCTGTGCGGTGCTTAGCTGCTGGCTGGGGTTAAACCACGACAGGCAGGATGTCTACATGGCTTTACGCTGACTTTGCTAGGCCACGCTCGTCTGAGTGATAGGAGGGACTCTGGAAACACCTTCAGGACAGCAGAGATGAGAATTGGGGCTGACATCTCTGGAGGAGCCTGGAGGATGGAGAAGCCCAAGGTGAGATGGGAACGGGACCACTGAGGTCCTCAATCAACCCCAGCCCTCAGGGCGAGCGTGGTGCCTGGGATTTGGGAATGGAAGGGCTGAGGAAGCATTGCATTCCTGGGATTTTTTCTGCTGCAAGAAGGCATGCAAGGGATTTACCCACAGCCCAGCTACAGAGATATGGGCCTCTTGTCCTGGATCATTTCCAGGGACATATTTCTGCTCCCTGTGGGAGGGGTTGGCAGTATCGTTAGCTGTGATATCGTTAGCCCCCCTTCCCACTGCCCCTCTCCATTACCAGTTACTCTTCCAAGTGTGCCTGACATCGTAATCATTGATCTGATGCTTATCAGCTTGTTCATCCAGGAAATCAAACATGTATTTGATGGCAAGGGGCAGCGCGCTCCCACGATGCGCTGTGCTGAAGATGGTCTCAAACAGGTCATCCACGAATTTCTGCAGGGTGCCCTGAGGAGGAGGAAGAGAGAAGGGCCACTCAGCAACACCCAGCGCCAGCAGAGATGAGCCTTTAACTAATGGTTGGCCTTTAAACCAATATCACTTCTATTCCTACCACCTGGAAGAGAAGCACAGTATGGTCTGTGTAACCCTACACCCAAGACCTGATGACTGACATTGCTGAACAAGACCTCGTCCCACGAGGCAGGGAGCCAAGGCACAGGGGAGATGGCTGAGCCCAGTCTCTGCAATCCTGAGCCAGTATCTTCAGCACAGCCCTCGGCTCCTCTCCAGGGACATCTCAGACACACAACACCTGCTCGGCACTGGAGAAGGTTTTGTATGTGCTGAGGGAAGGGGAATCCACTGTGATTCCAAATGCCCCAGGTATTTACCCTTCCCACATCACTGATTTTGCAGCTTTAGCCCAAACACCGAAGAGGATGAGGCACCTGCCCCAGGGCATCTCTGCTTCACAGCCCAGCAGCTGTTCAAGGATACAGAGAACAGTAAAAACACCAAAGGGTGCAAAAACCAAATAGGAAAATCCACTCAAGGGATATTCACTGAGGGTTCTGACACACAAAACCATCACCTCCAGCTCAGGAAAGAGACCAAGATAGTAGCTCCTCCTGTGCTGAAGCAGAAGGCTAATAAAAAAACAGTGCTCACGACTTCTGGAGAACCCAAATCACTACCCTTCCCCACTCAGGTGGATACAGCCAGGCGGCAGCTCTGCACCTTCGGGCCATACCTTGGTGGCCAACAGGCGGGTTAGGTAGATTTCGGAGACCATCTTGCTGCCCCGGTCGCCCTCCCGCTGGTCCATGTGGTCGTGGTTTTTCACCAGATGCCAGAGCTTGGTGCCGCTCTCCAGGTCGGGGGTGATCATGGGGGTCCGTGAGCGCAGGCTGTCGGGGCTGCTGGCGGTCCGCAGCATGCTCTCTGCAAGCACCGAGCAGAGGGGGATGCTCGTACCCTGCCCACCACCCCACAGCAGCCCCTGCATCCCCCTTCCCTCCACTGCGGCTTCAGGGCACGTCATGGCCACGAAATGGGAGCTTTGGGATCCAGTCGCCACAGACTGGAAGCTCTGCTGGGACTGTTGACAGCCCGCTGAGCTCTGTGCAAGCCTGGCTGGTGTACAGGGGCCAGAACCATCATGCGAAGGGATTCTGCAGAGGCCTGTCCTGCTCCAGGTGCCAGCATCACAGATGCCTCCTGTGTCAGTCTGAGCTGACCACACTATTCCCTTCCAAACCAAGGCTGAAGAACACTTGCCAGTGTGTTCGCTGGAGTCCTCAACTCTGCTCGTTTAAGTGCAAAGTGCCTCTGTGACTATTTTAATTGGATTTCAGGGGAATAAACAAGGGGATCCCCTTAGCAGCAGCCATCTGACACGTCTTTCTCCCCCGAGTCTGACATGTCGCAAAGAGAGATGGCTCTGAGGGCATCTGCTCCCTCTCCAACACCAGAATAAACAGCAGGAGACGGGAGTTTGGGGTTTTTGTTCACATGAGCCACAGTTACAAACACCTGCAAACGCAGCCCAGCGCTGCCTCCCCTGCCAGCGCAGTGGAGGATCACCCCTACTCGCTCACCGTATCTGCTGAGGGACTTGGTGAAGGTGGAGGAGTTGGAGATGTTGTACGCCGAGTTCTGCTTGGGCACCAGGGCTACCGAGGAGCCGTCCGTCACCTGTGGGCAGAGATGGTGTCAGCAGGGGCACAGGAGGAGCAGCCCCGCAGCAGGGAGAAACCAGCCCAGGAGGGAGGAAGCTACACTGTACCCCATCCCAGGGACACTCATCTCCAGCAAAGGAGACCGATGTATCCACCTCTGCGACTGCTCTGGGGAAGGGGTCAGAACAGGAACACACCAGAAATCTCGGCATGAAAATGGCAAAGTAAGGTCAGAGCAGGAAACAGCCTCTATGAGTCCTGGAGATGCCCCATTTAGTGCTTCCTTGAACAGAAGGACCATTAACATGGTACCCAGGCAGAAGAGTGACTGCAGACCTCCTGGCCATGCCCCTGCATGAGCAGCAGTCTGGAGAGCTGAGCCCTGGCCCTGACAAAGAGGTAATGGGACAAGAGGGAATGGCCTCAAGCTGCGCCAGGACAGGGTCAGACTGGCTCTTAGGAAGTATTTCTTTGCAGAAGGGGTTGTTGGGCATTGGAATGGGCTGCCCAGGGCAGGGGGGGAGTCCCCATCCCTGGAGGGGTTGAAGAGTCGGGTTGACCCAGCGCTGAGGGATCTGGTGGAGTTGGGAACGGTCAGTGTGAGGTTCATGGTTGGACTGGAGGATCTACAAGGGCTTTTCCAACCCAGATGATTCTGTGATTCTGACCAAGTTGAGGAGCGAGAAAAGATGCTCAAGTTCAAAGCAGCTGGTGACTGCTCAGTGGCCTCTCCCACAGCCAGCCTTACCTGGTAGTGAGCCAACGTGTTTAGCCTCTTCCAGTCATTGTCAATCTTTGTGGTGACATCTTCGTCCTGCAGTATGATCCGGGCCATCCTGCCCTGCCGCCACTCTGTCCCCACGGGGAAGAAGGGCTCATGGTTAGGAGGCAATAGTAGCACAAAACCGAGGTGAGAGTAGGAGCAGAGTCTGGGCATCAATAGAAGAGCCCTCCCACCACTTTCTGAACCCTAGGACTGATGACTATCAATATGGTGTTGGGCAAAAGCTGTTTCTAAGTACTCGAGAAAAGACAGCATCGATTTGACTCTGGCGACCGTTTCCTTTGCTCCTCTCCTCTTCATTCTCCTGCCCCTCCTTTAAGAACAGGACTATCAACACTGTTCTCAACTATTGCTGGCCTCCTTGGACCTCAGCCACCTCAAGCCTGCAATCCAGACCACAGCCAGAGCCAAGGAGGCTCCTCTCCTCGTCCTCTCCACTGGCAGGACTCACACTCTCATGCCAGGGGTCCCCAAACACAGTCACTGCCACAAGCACAAATGCTCTGCTCCTGCCACATCCCCTCTCCCATAAGAGATGCGGATTTTCCTGCCTTGAACAAGTTTTTTTGACACTTCTGCAGTCACCTCCCTGCTCCCCACAGGGAAGCACTTGGCCTCTCTCTTACCCAAGTCCATGTCTCCGGCTTTGGGTCGCTGGGAATAGGGCACCCCCTTGTAGACAGCGTCCAGCAGCTTCTCTTTCACCTGCGTGATGGTGTCACAGTTCAGCACCTTGACAGGGATCTCCGGGGCATTCTCATTCTCAGGGTTCACACAGTTGAGGGTCTGCAGAGCACATTGGGGTAGAAAGACTCAAGTGAGAGCTTGTGACGCGCTGGCTGCAAAGGCAGATCCAAGGACACGGGGCTGCAGCTGCCTACAAGCCACGTCCTCTCACCTCCTGGGCCACCGAGGTGTTACAGCCACACGGCACATTCCCGCTCCCCCTTTCCCCCCCCCCACCCTCAAATCTCCAACTGTTCCCAGAAAGGCAGCACAGTGTCAGCGAAGAAATCCTGGGCCAGCAAATCATGTCAAACTCACCAAAACCTGCCTAGGCTGAGCGATGCCTGGGCACACTCCACTCCACTCCCAACCCCACCCCGGTAGAGATCAGTGGTGAAGAACCAGCTGCAGGCTCAGCCCGGGGACAGGCCTGGCTTATCATTCAGAGATGGCTCCTACAGAGGAACAGGAGTATCCCTCCATCTCCTGCAGCAAACTCAAGGCTCTAACTTTGATCCCCACCCAACATGAGCCACTGGCTGCTCCAGGTAGCATGTGCTCAACAGCATCTCTGGCCCCATATCTGTCAGGGCCATGGGGTTTGCCGGGAGAAGCGTGGATTCAGTCCGTGTTTGGCTGTCTCAGCTCCATGGCAAGAGCAAACCTCGCCATGCAAAGGACCCGTTTCTGACCACAGCTGAGAGGGACACCACAGAGCAGGGCAAGAGGCACGCCAGGGACACCAGAGAGAAGAACAAGAGACAAACTGCTCTCTGCAAAGTACTTTGGGTGCCTCCAAGATCTCGTTAAACAGCTGGACCTAGCAGTCCTGGCAAGCACCAGTACCACTGAGGCTTTCGATCGCACTAACCAGCATTTTGTAGTCAATCTGCTGCCGGATAAGCTTGTCTTCACTGAGGGAGTAGCGAGCCTCTCCTGTGATGGCGTCGATGGGTCCCTTCTCCATCTGCTGCTTGATGGCACAGTAGAGCATGAAGAGCGGTTCCCCAGCACACTCCTGCAGGATGGGATGGAGGAGAGGGGGAGAGAGGGGTGTGAGAGGGTGCCAGGCACCAGCTTTGCCTTTCAAGAACCACCACCGTGTCATGAGCCTGCTGTGGCCCTGCAGCATCAAGCCCCACACGTGGCTTTCTGAAGAGTCTCCAGCCCTTGCTCAAGACTGCAAGGAAGGGGGCACATGGTAAAATTCATCCTGTGAAGGAACCCAGTTCTCTCCTTCCAAGCCCACTGGAGGTTGTTCCCTTATCTATCAACCCCTAGGCTCAGCTTCTGAGAGTTTCCAGACACTCCCTGATGAATTATGCTCATTCTACAGGCCAAAAATGAGGTAAAAAGGTTAAATCCAGGGCTAGCGAAGAGCAGGTTGGGTCTGTGGACCTTGTGTATGGGATATAGCCTATCTTTTGAGCTGGCCCAGAGAGAAGTACCCGAGGACTGGAAAGGGCACGCTGCAGTGGGACAGCCTGGGGGCTCTTGTCCAGGTATCACGACGCAGTTCTGGCATCTGCCAGGAGCCCAGTCTCACAGGAGAGAAGGTCAAGGGGTGTTTCTCCCTGTGACAGCTGGACACTGCCAGCCTGAGCCACTGGGAAGTTAAAACAAGAGAGCAACTCACTGACAGCCCTACCCTGAGCCTCCAGCTGATGGAGGGGACCAGGCAATTAAAGAGTTTGCCACCTATGTGTCCCCACTGCCAAATGACATCAGAGGCAGTTTAGCCACCAGCCAGGGCCACATCAGCATCTATCTCATATGTGGAAGGAAGGGAGAGGGAAACTGGATGAGATATTTGCCCCAAAGATGCTGGACCTGCAGCAACCCAGGAACAGCAAAGGTCCCACCAAGCTTGGAGGCACCAACCAGCCTGGACCCATGAGTTGGTGCAGGGGGGCTGGAAGTGGACACCCCTTTATCACCCAGGGCCCAAACCCCTCCCTCAGCTGTATCCCAATGAGCCCTTCCAGATACAGGCATTAGCCCTAAGGGAGAAAGAAGGGTACAACAGGAGCAGAGAGTAAGTCCCAGCAGATTTTACCCCACAGGCCCTCGCCCCTCCCTCCCGGCCGCCTCACAAATAAATTGTACTTTGGTGCAAAGTGCGGCGGCTCTCCCTGTCACCATATGCTGTTAGCATCTCGTTAGCATCTGCGGTAATTAAAGAGACAGCTGCTAACGAGCAGGAACAGGCATACATCATCCCCAGACCTTCCGACAACACGCCTGTCTTTGAAATTATGTTTCATTCGCAAAGTTGGCTTCATTAAGTCAGCTTGGAAAAGTGAGAGACCCAAGGTGGGTGTTACGCTGCACCTTACCGGCTGCCTGGCAAGAGAGGGGCCCCCACGGCACCCTGAGACCACCCCTCCAGCCATGGTGGAAAGACTTGAGTTGCTTCTTTCAGTTGCTTGTAAAAAAACCCTCATAAAAATTCCAAGTCTGTGGAAGTGGTGTGGATGGAGGATAGCTTGGAGCAGGACCCCTGCTCACATCTGGCACGGCTGCTCCCATCTCAGCCCACAGATTTCCACTTTCCAGCAAGACACAGTTGCTCCCCTGCACCTGCAGCTCTGCGCCCACCTCTGGGGATCCCCACCAAGAGAGGTGGCACCGTCGGTGGCCCAGCTGCACTCCAGGCATCACAGCATCACCTCCCCTGCTCCTCAGACACCGGTCAGGCTGATGGGGAATAAATCTCTTTCTGGATGCATGGATTAGAGCTGGCCCCATGGCCTCCCTGGAGGGATGGAGGCACCCGTGGTCCTGGGGATGGGTATGCCACTCCTCCAGCACCGTGCAGGCTGCTGGGGGCTCCTGCATGCCCCAGAATCCTGGTCTCCTTCTGACCTGTCAGGCACCCTAACGTCAACCAAAACAGTCCATCTGCCCTGTCCCCCAACTGCGCATCCTCGACTTGTTGCAGCTTGGCTTCCCCACCTGTTCCAAATGTGGGTCACAGAATCATCTGGGTTGGAAAAGCCCTTGAAGATCCTCCAGTCCAACCATGAACCTCACACTGACCGTTCCCAACTCCACCAGATCCCTCAGCGCTGGCTCAACCCGACTCTTCAACCCCTCCAGGGATGGGGACTCCCCCCCTGCCCTGGGCAGCCCATTCCAATGCCCAACAACCCCTTCTGCAAAGAAATCCTTCCTAAGAGCCAGTCTGACCCTGCCCTGGCACAGCTTGAGGCCATTACCTCTTGTCCTCAGGGGGCTTTGTGGGGGCTGTCCGTGAGAGCTGAGGGCGACTGCAAACAGCCCCGTGCATGTAAGCATCGGTACGCTGGGAGCAGGCTGAGACGAGCCAGATAACACTCAAAGTGTCTTATTGACTAGATCTAGCTCATCAGGCACCTAATATCGTGCATTTTTCAGCACTTGTCTCGATTTATCCCTCTCCCTTTCCCCAGGGTGCCTCATTAAGAGTCTGATAAATGCTACTACAGGGTCCCTGTGAAAGCACCAGCCCTAGCTGGCTCCCCACGCTGCTGGCCCTGGGCGAGGGGGACTTTCTGTCCCTGTCCCCACCCCAGCACATCACGGCCACACTGAGCGCCCAGCCCTGCTCCAGGCAGGTTTGCTGAGAGCCAATTTGGCAGCTGGTCACACATCCTCCTGCCTCATTTACATGCACGATTACTGCGGTTTGGTGCAGTTTCCCTGCTGGTAAACTGTCTCCTGTGATACCTCTCCATCTACTCCACAGGTTTCTCCCACTTTTGATGCCACCTCACCCCTGGGAGGCAGGCAGAAATGGCCCTGCGGGTCTTCTCTGGTGGGACTGGCCCAGCAGAGGCCATGAGCACATCCTCAAGTCTCTTCCAGTCTAATTCAAGTGGAAACAACATCGCTTGGAAACACCAAGTCATGGCATTTCAATCACTGCCCCGGGGAGATGATTCCCAGCATAACAAATCTCACAGCCAACAGGTTTATGCAGGCCCTCCACATATGTTCCTCCTGTAATGGTGCATCTAGATCAGACTTTCTCTTGCTGCTATCACACAGGGAGTGGAGATGTTGTCCCCTGCCAAAGCCACAGTGTAGCCAAGGACTTTATAAAAAGGCACTGCCCTGGTCCCATCCCCATATCTCCCTCTCCTGCTACTCCTTATCCTCAGACCTGCCCTGTGCTGGCAATGTGCCCAGAAGCTTCTCCAAAGGGCAACAGGGCTGTAAAAGGACAGACAGATGCAGGACAGTGGTGGCACATGAGCTGATCCAAAGCAGCTTCTGAACCAGGTGAACTTGCCCCCATCACCTGCCCACACAGCCCAGCCCTGCCAAGGACAGGCCAAGAGGCCGCACCTCAATGAGTGGGTTCAGTTTTGGGCCCCTCGCTCCAAAAAGGCCATTGAATGACTCGAGCGTGTCCAGAGAAGGACAACGGAGCTGGTGCAGGGTCTGGAGCACAGGTCTGATGGGGAGCGGCTGAGGGAACTGGGGGGGTTTAGTCTGGAGAAGAGGAGGCTGAGGGGAGACCTCATCCCCCTCTACAACTCCCTGAAAGGAGGGTGCAGAGAGGGGGGATGAGTCTCTTGAGCCAAGGAACAAGCGCCAGGACAAGAGGGAATGGCCTCAAGCTGTGCCAGGGCAGGGTCAGACTGGCTCTTAGGAAGTATTTCTTTGCAGAAGGGGTTGTTGGGCGTTGGAATGGGCTGCCCAGGGCAGGGGGGGAGTCCCCATCCCTGGAGGGGTTGAAGAGTCGGGTTGAGCCAGTGCTGAGGGATCTGGTGGAGTTGAGAACGGTCAGTGTGAGGTTCATGGTTGGACTGGAGGATCTTCAAGGGCTTTTCCAACCTGGATGATTCTACGCCTCTGTGATTCTAAGGGCATCAAGTCACACACAGAAGCACAACGTCCCCAAACACCGCTGTGGGCATTCGAAGGCCATGCACTGCACTTTGCTCAGCCAAAGCACAACTCCGTCCACTTCAAGGAGCCCTGAGCGAGTTTATCCACAGCCAGAGCTACTCCTGCCTGTCCCACTGACCCCACAGAGCCCAAAGAGCCATCTGCCAGTGTCCCACCTGATCCCACCAGGCCCTGCCGCTGCAGGGGCAGAGGGTGGCCCTGCTGAGCAACACCCCGGTTCAAAGAAGTGTTGGGAGGTTTGACATTTCCTCACCAACGGCACAGCCTTCCTCCTCTTTCACCCCTGGAAAGCAACCTTCACCGCACGCTACAGCTAGATTTTTATAGATACAGGCTATCCCTCGACAGAGGCAAAAAGCCAAGTGCATGTAAGTGATATTATAAATCACCTCTCGTTGACGATCACTTGAGTTCTGCACAGACTCCTGCTCGCTCTCATCTCTTGGCTGGAAACGGTTCAAACCCTCTTTATCTTAATGAGGGATGAAATCCCACAAAAACGGCTGCGTGCCACCCAGCCTCGCTGCGCTGACTCCAGGCAGGATCCCAAGAAGCAGCTCTGCTGACTGACAAACCGGCGGCAGGACCGCAGGCGCCGTTCACCCCGCTGGTGTCATCCCGAAGCAGCAGCAGGACAGAGCTGGGGGTCCACAGGCTGGAGCCCAACAGCTGCTGGTGTGGCTGTAGCAAGTGGAAGCACCAGTGCTGACGGAACGTTCTCCGTATGGGTTGGATGAACCAGTGGTAAAAACAGCCCTTACACGTGTCCCCAGCTGACAACAGGCCCCACCACAGGGTGTCCATCCCCACCACGGCACCTTTGCAGAGAAGAAGTGGAGATGCCGGGGGAATTGATTCCCCTCCACGCAGCCTCAGCGTCAAAGAGATGAAGGAAAAGCAGTGGTGTTACATGAAGAGTGCAGCACATCAAACTACAGCTCAAACAGGAAGAAATATCCTCCCATCAGTCATGTCTACACAAGGACCAGCTTCTGGGGCTTCTTCCTTTCGAGTTACACAGCAAGGAGGGAGGAATTGGGACCACACTGAAGGGATTCAAGACTCAGCTGAGTTGCTTCAGATTTATCCTTTCTCCAGCACCATTTTGAAGAAGATCTCAAACCCACTAAGTGTTAATCAATCCCAGTCTCGATTCCATTTCTCAGTCAGCTCAGTTATTTCCCCAAAAGGAGACCCAGAATCACCAATCATATCCCAGAATCCCGGGATGGGAATGGAGGCCTGGGAAGCAATCTCTGCTCCGGGAGGGAGCAGCAGTGCTCAGGAACACGTCGTTCCAGGCTTTGGATACCACGCTGCCTGTCCCTGCAAGGCAGGAACCGCCTCCCTGCCCACACGGGGTTGCCACCCCTTCCCCAAACTCACCTTCAGAAACTTGTACAGCAGAAACGTGAACCAATTCGTCAGCATCTTCTCTGCCACTGACTCCGTTCTGCAGGGAAGGCAGAGAGCAAAGCTGTCAGCAGAGGATATTAAAGGTCTCTGATCTCACCCGTTGCCACCTCAGCCTTGGCCTGTGGCGAAATTATTTTTGGCTTTAAAAGGTCACATCTGGAAAGGCAGGAGCCTTGCAGCAAAGGGGCACGAGCAGACAGCAAATAGTGGAAAGCCTGCCCATTCGCAACGCTGAGCCACAGCAGCCCCCAGGAGAATAAGCAAATTGGTCTCCAGTGTATTTGGAGAACCTGAGAGCGCCGAGCACGACCTCCTCCCACGGGGAGTCTCGCCCAGGGGATGATCAGCTTTCTGCTTCTCCCTGGTTCTGGCTTCTCTCTTCTACTTCAATGAAGTTTGTTTCTTCCATCATGTCCCACTGGAACCAGGCCGCTCCCTCCACAGGAGGATTGTATGAGACACCAAAGCCAGGTAAAACATCCCCAAACCCACCTCAAGCTCCCCAGTTAAAGCATAACCTGAAGGGAAGAGCTGAGGTTGCAAGGCAAAGTCAGATCCTGATCCACGTTCCCACGACAGCAGCACCTCCTCCCACACCACTGCGTGCCTGATGGAGCTGGAAACCCCCCCTCCCCACCGGGGAGCTGCTACTGCCTTCTGCTCCTGCAGTGACCTTGATACTGCTGCTGCCCTGACACCGGCCCACTGCTGCTGGGTAACATGGGACTTTCCTGCAACCCCCAAAGTAGCCCTTGATCTCTACAGTCTCAAAGCCCAGGACCAAAAGGACAATCACCACCAATACTGGAGGGATAAAGAGAGTTTTCCCCAGCCACCTGTGTAAGGTCTGCTCAGAAGAACTGCTGGAGGAGAATACACCTGGTTCTTGGCACTCAGCAGTGGTGATGGTAAAGCTTCAGGAGGCCAGGCTCTGCACCCTTGCTTCTCTCCATGCCCCTGCCCTTGGGCCGGGATCTGGGTGGCTCTCAGGCAGGGATGCAGAGCCACCTGAGGGGGCATCGGTCCACTGGTACGTGGCTTTGGTTAAAGCCACTGATGGATTTGGGTCTGGAGACTTTGATCCCAGTATGGTTTTGGTCAAATTTATCCCCAGTACTAATTCAGCCAAAACCAAGGGGATTAAAGGAGCAAGGAGTAAGAGCAGTGGCTGGAAGCTTAAGCTGTTTTCCATCTACCTTTGGAGCACAGTATGAAGACACTGTGTCAGGCTTGGGACTTAACCCATCCCTGCCTGCATGGCAGAAATCCCAGGTCTCTGTGTGTCTCCTCAGAGTGGGATGGTGACAGGATTTTGGGGTGAACAATGCTGCAACCACCTGCTCCAAACGGAGTTTAAAAACGGAGCCGTGCCTCTCAGCTTTTGGAGATGCAGTTGAAGGAAGCAGCTAAAACTGCCTTGAGAAAACCTAGATATTGCCCCTAGTCTCCTCAAGCATGGTTCAAAGATGCCATCGTGCTCCAAAGCAGCATGGCAGGGGAGGTCCAGGGGAGTCACCCGTGTCCGTCTGGGACCATCCCCGTGCTGCAGGCACACAAGAGGGAGAGCAGGATTCCACAAGATCGGTGTGAGACACGGTGGGGCCCAACAGGATGGGGGGACCTCAGGGGGGTGGCACTGCAGCCAGGACGTGCCACACCATCAGAGGAGAGGGACAGCCTGGCACAGAGGGAGCTGAAGGTGACACAGGACCCAGGTGAACTGTGCAGCCCTACAAGGGCAGCTTAACGCGCCCGTCTCTGCACCGCAGCCTGGCCTTGCTGCCATAAGATTAAAACTCCCCTTAACACATCCATTATTTTTAAAGTGGCTTTCACTCCCTTTAAAATAAAAATGCCAGCCAGCCCCTCGACCCTCTCCAGTTCGGCTTCTTCAGCTTATCCACCCATTAATCATCGGATCAGCTGTTTGCACACACAGATGCTCCTGAAAGCACAAGCAATACTAAAAATCTCCAGGACGTGGCTGCATTCCTCTTGCACCAGGGGAACGGATACAAACAGGTTGGCTCAAGGAACAAAACCCAGAAGGAACCCGAACGTCAGAGCCACCCGAAGGAGTCCCACTGCCCAACGCCGTGCACTGCTCAATGGCAAGGCCGTGCCCGGCAGATGGGCCAGGAGCAGTTCCCGATGGCCAGATGGCTGGGGTAGGAAATCCACTTTCTCAGAGTTTATTCAAGCTGACTCAGGGTTGTATGGTCCCTTCCAAGGGTTTCTCTCGTGCTAATGGGGCTTAGCCCTTTTTGTCCTCTCTGGAATAGCACAGCCCTTCTTAAACCATTAGGGGATGGCAATACCTGAGCCTTCAGGGGAGGGAAACCTTCCTGCACCCACCCAGAAAGATTAATCCATCATGGGGAAGGAAAAAGGGAAAAGAAAAGGGATGTGGGTAGACTGAAGTTACTCAGCAAACATCCTCCCCAGCCCAGGTTCTTTGCTGACAAGCCTGTAACACTCATCCAAAGTGCCACCACCCAGGCTCCAGAGGATGTTTGTCTTTATCCGCGATAGAGCCAGATGCCACAGCATTGGGAGGATTATCCAATAACAAAATAAATAGCAGCTCTCCCCAGTTAGATCCATGTTAATCCAGTTGCCCTGGGCGGTAAGCATGCTCTCACGCCCAACAGCAGGGCTAATCAAAAGGACAGAGAAGCACAGCCCTCAGCACTGCTTGCTCCACGCCATGGCTGCACGGAAGAACGAAGTCTCTTCATTAAATATCACTTGGGGAGGCACAAGTAGAGGTACCAGCCCTGTCCTCAGCCTCCTGCAGCTCCACCTGCAATAGGCCCTCGAGCTCTGTGGCTGGGGAGCAACAGTCCTCGGGCTGCCAGCTCCCACCGCGCTGACACAGGCTGGGCTCTGCCCCTGTGCCACCCCCACAGCTCAGCCACTGCAGCTGCTGGCATCCCTGCACTGCCTTTTATTTCTATTTTATTGATTTACTTCATGCTGGAGTTTTGCTCTGATGGCAGCGACTTCGTGATGCTCCAAGAGACCCAGAAGCTGGAAAGGCAGTTTAAATATTTCAGTGAAGTCTGGTGTCGTGGAGGGACAGCAAGAAGGGAAGAGTCTACGGATACGCTCAGGGAACGGGGATAGGAGAGAGGGGTTGGCAGCTCCAAGACCCACCCCCTGGCCAGCCACAGGTCTGCACCGCACCCCCTCTCTGGCACATTGCTGATGAGGTGCTTTGAGAAATTAAGGGCACCCCTGTAATGGGATAAATGAAGCAGAGAGAATAAGAAAACAATGTGCCTAAAGAGACTGTCCGATGGAAGGTAGCAGTGGTGTAACTGGGACCAGCTCACATCTGTGTCTTCTCCAGGCATCTCCCCCAGGTCAGACACACAAAATCTGACAGTCTTTGTCCAGTCTGGCCGTGCCATGAACATCAGTTGATGTTTGAAAGAAGCTCTAGTTTTCTTGAGCCTTTCTGGTGACTTGCCAGCCCCAGGGCTCTCAGCCGTCCCTGCATCTCTGCTGGAGGCTGGTGGCACCAGGTTGGTGGAGGAGGAGATGGGGAGGCACGGCACGGCATGCGAAGGGAGAAGACGGCACAGAGGGCCTCGAGCTGGGCTGGTGGAGCTTATTAATTGTTTTTGTTCAGCACTTGGTGTATCTTTCAATATTCATCAGCCCGTGATGAAGGAGAGCTCAGAGCTATCGTTAAATATTGATGGGCCAGGCAGGCTCACGGCAGGGCTTGGCAGGCTGCCTCCTGCTCACACTCCCTCCCAGCCCCGGCGAGACTCCCAGCTTGCAAAGATCTGCTTGGCTTTCCCAGGAAAACCCCCACGTGCCTGGCAAGGTGGGCAAGTCCCGAGGAGGCAGCGGGCAAAGGAGGACAACTGCCTGCTGCCAGCTCACAGAGCCACCCGTGCAGCAAGGCGAGAGCCGCCCCAGGTGCTGAGAGGTGGGGGGCCACCTGGTCACCCGGAGAAGGGAAAGCAGGAGGGAGCATGGCTGCAGAAATACCCAACAGCGCCTGACACCCTCCCTGTGCTAGTCTCTGCAGCCAGCAGCTGCCGAGCACCTTGTTCTCTGCTTCCCTGACAACACCAACTCACACAGGCCGAACCAGAGAGAGAACATCCCCCGGGCAACTCCTGAGCTGCTGGGGCCAGGTGGCCCCGCATCCTTCTCATACTTGCATGCAGACAGGCAAGGAAATGCTTGACAGACCCAGCACCACCACCAAAGCCATCACTGATGGCATCCCTCAAGGACACCAGCTCACATCCACACGCTCAAAAGAGCCTGGACACTGTCCCACAGCTCCAACCTCTCAGATGGTCGCTCACCTTCGCAACAGCAGCTTGGGGTGGTTCTTACTCTCCAGGTTCTTCTCAATGAGGTCAGAGAGGAGCTGCTTCAGCACCCCAGTGGCGTACTCCATCTCGCCCTGCAGCGCTGTCATGATGAGGGAGGCCACGTTGCCGCGGTCCCGCATGGAGAAGCTCCGTTGAGCCTCCAGAGTGCGGATGAAGGTCAGCAAGAAGTGCTTCTTGTTCAGGAGCTGCCCGAAGAGAGTCAAGGACTTCTCCACATTCGCCTGGACCTGCAGGGATAGAGCAAAGCTGGGAGATGGGCACAAGGGGGAGGGTGATGAGAAGATGATGGTGGGCTGCACAAGACCCTCGGTTCATCCTCATCCCCCAAGAGGAAAGGATGAAAAAGGGTAAAAAAGCAGCTGGATTTGCTCTCTTCATACTACCAAGCTTCCTCTTTGATGATCAGCCTCACTTCCCTCCAGAGGTATTATCTAGGTTGTATTATCTCATCGTCACGTTAACACAGTCTCAGGGCATCAATGTATATATATGTGTGTATATATATACACACTTCCACACAAAGACCCTCCCACGCATGTGCAGGCACATACACGCGCTTCCCTCCCATAAACAAACACTCTTTCTCTCCCAAACACACACGCAAATTATAATTTTCAATTTCAGCTAACAAGCAGCTCAATTCCCACCCAAGTCACTGCAACACGCGCTTCGGGTATTGCACAGAAAGCAAATAAAGCCACAACCCTGAGCTCCACCAGCAGCAAACCCACCTGGTTTTTGGGGGGCTGGATTTCAGACAGGGAAGCAAATAGCAGAAACCTGGCTCTACCCCGCTCCAGACACAGCCTGAAATATTCCCTTTCCTCTTGAGATGTTTGAAGCTGTATTTCTGGCCATACTTGGCCACGTAGGGCCCAGCAGGGATTGGGCTAGGATGCTTTCATCCCCACGCTGCCATCATCAGCTCAGCTCTGGTCAGCCCTGACCACATTTCTTATCAGAAATGAACATTTTTACAGCACAACCTTTTCCCATGAGAAAAGATGGTTTCCTCTGAATAAAAGCCTTGCTTTGGTAAAACACCAATTTTAATTATTCCCCCCCCCATCCCTTGTCTTCCTGATTGGGAGAATAAGTGAAAAATTTCATTTCATGCCGATATTTGGAGACAAAACAACACTTTTCATTTCAAAACACTGACTCAAAATGAAGAACTGGGTTTTGACACATCAAATCATTTCACTTCAATCAAAACTTTGGATCAGTGCTTTTCAGTTCAGCGAAATTCCTCGTGGTTGTAACTTCCCCATCCTAAATACTCTTTCCCACTGGACAAAACCCCCCATTTCCCACCCAGTCCTTGTCAATTCTACGATAGCAGCCCCCAGGCGCCACTGTCACCCTCATCACGCAGGTGAGCAGGGATGCCTGTCCCAGAGCAGCCCAGAGGGGTGACGGGGGAGCGACAGACCCTCTCTGTCCCTGTCCTCGGGGTTCCTCTCGCAGGCACCATGCGAGCAAGCACGTGGCTCCATTTCCCTTAATGCAGGTCAGAGGATAATGTCCCGCTAGGAACAGAAATGCCTGAAATTACGTTTTCCTGGAGTCCCTCCCTTCAGACTACGCGGGGACCTTGATGCGACGATGCTGGTAACTCAGGCAGAGGTCTGAGGTTCACAGAATCACAGAATCATTGAGGTTGGAAAAACCCTTGAAGATCCTCCAGTCCAACCATGAACCTCACACTGACCGTTCCCAACTCCACCAGATCCCTCAGTGCTGGCTCAACCCGACTCTTCAACCCCTCCAGGGATGGGGACTCCCCCCCTGCCCTGGGCAGCCCATTCCAACACCCAACAACCCCTTCTGCAAAGAAATCCTTCCTAAGAGCCAGTCTGACCCTGCCCTGGCGCAGCTTGAGGCCATTCCCTCTTGTCCTGGTTCAGCAGCATCGGCTGCTCCCCACAGGGACACAGAGATGACGGTGGATTCCTCTGCACGGGGAGGTCAGAGGCTGAAGCCCAGTGGCTGCACTGGAGACCTACCAGTCTGCACTGGAGACCTACCTACCCCAGTACAACCAGGGCAGAGGGAGACGTGCTGCATCCCCACACCTGCGCAGTGCTGGTGCTTTGGCAGCCAAGACCAGGCAAAGGGGTCCTGCCCAACAGTGACGGTGACATTGGAGCCTTGGCAGGGAGCACGAGAGGACACAAACCTCCCGTCCCAAGCAGCCTGAGCCCCCCACGTGCCTGTCACCTCCCTGGGCCCCCATGTTTAACTTGCTGATCATCAGCAGAAATAAATGAACAATCCTGAATTAAATATTTAATCACAAAGCAACCAACCTCCCCCCCAAACCTAAAGAGAAAGGGAGCTGGTACCAGCAGCCTGACGCTGGCTGTGGATTAGCGCCTGCGTGAGCGAGTGCCGTTTCCTTCCCGTCACTTGCAATAGCTAATGTTACACTCTGAGTAAAGAGACAAATAAAAGCAAACCTGATTAAATTATATGAAGCTTACAGAACTGTAGTTGCTTTATTTAATCTCTTTTGGGGATTTTTTCCCTCCCCCCCCCCCGTCCTTTGCAACTTTAACCCCTTGTTTCCCAGGCCAGGCTGAGCTGGTGTGCTCTCTCAAGTGGGATGTTTTGAATTAGGAGCTGGAAGCGGACAAACTCCCACCCAGCCTGCCGCAGCCAAGACAAAATTCCTCCTCTGATACCCTTTTTGATACCCTTTCCACCCCTCTCTCTTTAGGGAAAATCATTAAAGAGCAAGAGCAGAGGTGAGGGGAAAGCCAGGCATTTGCACAGACAGGAAGGGCTGTGCCCCAGGGCGGGCTACGCTCACGTCGGCTGCGCTCCGAGCATCCGGAAACCAAGCTGCAAGGGGAAATCCATGGAAACGGGGTCCCCGTCCCCCGTCAGAGCTGGGATTAGGGACCAGGGAAAGAGAGCAGGCAGAGGGCCAGGGCCCCACGCTGTAGCCATGCTGGCGTACAACACCAGCACGTGCACTTGCAGTTGGTAAGAGCTTGTTGTGCTGTAATTAGTGACCGTGCATCTTGCACCAGGGCCAATTACTTCTCCTAAATACATTGTGAAGCCCACGTCAACATTAATTACTGCACCGGGTCAGCAGCGAGGGGAGGCTAAGGTCACCCCCCTCCTTTCTCTAATCAAGAGCGGCCTCGGCAGCCCAGCAAACGAGAAGCCAATTGCTGTGCAATTGCACGCACTAAATTATACAGAGGTGGGGAGGCCGGGCGAGGAGAGGGAGCTGGTTTGGGGAGCAGGGGAAGGATGCCAAGGATGGGTTCTGCACGGGGAAACGGAGCCAAGTAAGCAGGCGAAATCGGACAAGCTTGCTAGAAACGAGTGGCCGGTCAGGCATCAAACAAACCCAATTGCATAAAGCAAGTGCTGTAGAAAATGACAGCAGCAATGATATTAATATAAATATTGGTATTAGTGTCAGAGAGCGCAGTGACCATTTGGCAGCCGGTCTGCAGCCGCGTTGGCTGCCGCGTGGCGAAAGGCTCTTTGCCGCACCAGGCCGGGCCGGTGTCCGACCAAAGTGTCTCTCCAGCCCAATGTGTGGGGCCTGGGGACTCATGCAAGGGCACATCCCAGCGTGAAACACCACAGAGACAGACAGAACCGCACCTCCATCTCCTTCAGCACGGGGTGATCTTCTATCCCAGGGAAGAGAACCCGCATGGCGTAGGTGCGGTAATCCAGAAAGGGGATGCCAGCCCCGTCCAGGTCGTTGGTCAGCTCGTTAATGTCGGTCTGCAGCTCAGCGAAGGCTGCGGTGGGAATTAAAGCAGAATTAAGCAACACATCCCAAAGTCCCAGCACCCAGCATCGACACCCAGCGCCCACCGCACCCCTCAGCACCCCATGAGTGGGACCCCCAGGCGTGAATCGGCTCCCCGCAGCAGGCTGTGATCGCTGTCTCCATCTCACTGATGGAGAAGCTGAGCTGTGGAGAGTGGGGATGACTTCCCCAGAATAAATCAAGTGGCAGATTTGGGAATAAGGACCACCAGGTCCTGGGGGGTTCAAATCCTCCTTGCTCAGCACTTGCAGCCTCCCGGGGGTGGTGGGGGCAGCAGGGAACTGCAAGGCTTGAACAAAGCCAGAGCTGCTGGGGGAAAACATTAGCCTAAACCACAAGAATGTACTCATTTCTTTTTGACCTAAATACTACTCGAGAGAGAAAAGCTTGAACACACCCACCCCGGCACCTCCCGATCCGAGCAGAGGCAGCCGTGACTCCCAGGGGAGCGCGATGCAGGGGGGGTCCTGAACCTTTAATTGCACCTACAGGGAAAAGCTGACGGGAGAGGAGTCCTGGAGATGCACCAGGGAAAGGGGTTGGTGGGGGGAGAAAACCCTCAGAAAAATCAAATTAACAGCACTTTAAAGGGAGCTGAAAGCCAAGCAGAGGACTGCAGGCTCGTCAGCCTGATGAGAAAAAACAAACCGTCAGCTTGAAAGGCGTGCTATCTTATCTGTAACTAGTGGGACTAGAAAAGAGAAAAGGCAGGGAAGAGATTGTGCCTTTTAATTAAAAGCAGATCCTTTTATCTGCCAGCTGTGGAAGACAAGACACCATCCCCTCCACCAGCTCCCTCCCCTCTCCCTGTCACCAGTGCCATCCGCAGGCGTGTGCAGGGATGGGGATTTTGGGGAGCAAAGGGTTTTCTTTCTTTCTTTCTTTCTTTCTTTCCCCTTTTTATGATCTTGTTTTTGGTGCCTGCTCCATCCGCAGCGCCCAGGCTGGTTGTGGCTGTGGCTGGCAGGGTCGGGGCCTCAGGAGCCAGCTCAGGGGGATAATGGGCAATTAGGTTTTATCAGCAGGATCATACAAGGAATTCTGTCCAATTTCACAGCATCCGTCTGTCACATAATGAGAGACCGACTGCCCGCTCACAGGCAGCTCTCGCTACCCTCCTTGCTCTCTTTTCTCCTGTTCGGAGAAACGGAGGGGAATTTCTTAACTGGAAAAATCCCCAAATCCCACCCAAAATGAGTTTGCTTCCTCTGACAAAGCAGCTTCGCCCGTTCCCGTTCCCCCTCTGGAAGGCAGCAGGAAAAGGGTGGGAGCACACTGAGCCTCAGGACAGTTAATGGTTGGACTGGATGATCTTCAAGGTCTTTTCCAAGCTGGATGATTCTGTGATTCTGGGATGGTACAAGATCCTCCAAGACCCCCACGTTAACAGCACAGGGATCCCTCACCTTCTTTGCACTCCAAGGCCACCCGGGACTCCAGGTTGTCCATCTGCAGCTGGAGGCGTTTCAGGGTCCGGTCGGCATCCCGGGACTTGCGCTTGTAGGCGATGAGGACGATGATGATGATGAGGAGCAGCAGCCCTCCCCCGCCGCCGATGCCGATGATGGCGGGCAGGGTGAGCAGGCTGTCCGAGTAGATCTGCAGCGTCCCTGGGGAGAACTCGAACCCTCCAGCCTTGATCTGCACCGTCGTGGGGGGAAAAAATGGACCTGGTGTCAGGCGGGGGAATGAGCTCAGGGCAGCCCTCCTCACCGTGCCAGGAACGGGGGGATGACTCCCAGCCCGGGGCAGGAAGGATGAAGAAAAACACAGGAATGCCAGGAGCTGAAGCACCGCGACGCGGCACGCTGTAATGGGATGCAGGACACACGCTGCCAGCGCGCGCACAGAGCGGGCAGAGAGTTTGATGTCTCATTCAGACAACATTACAGTAACAGATGGGATGTGAAGCGAGTTCCCCCACGGGTGGGGAGCCTGGGGGGGGACCGTGCTGGGTCCCTTTCAACCTGGCAGGGTCCTGGAGCGTGAGCGCTGCTGCGCTACAACCCCACAAACAAAGGAGTCTTCCTCACGGTGTGAGCCAGCAGCGGGGGGACGGGGTGGGAACCCCCCCCTTGCCTTGGCACAGGCTGCACCTTGGCATCCAGCAGGGAAGGGAGGCTGTTGGCAGGACCAGCCAGGGCACAGGAACTGAGCAGGCCGGGGAGGGGAAAAAGTATTTGGTCCTACCAAACACATAATTAGGGAGAGTGATGCCCAGGGAGCAGGAAGATGCTCCTGAGAATGCTCCTGTGCGTGCACAACTATCTGGTCATCATCATGGGACCAGCGCCGGGATGAAGACTGAACCTCTGTGGCACATGGGACATGAGAAGCAAAGGTACCGTGTCAGCACTTACCGTGACTTTGTGCTGGCCAGTGAGGTTGGGGGACTCACAGAGGAGCTGGGTCTCGGAGACGGTCAGGGTGCAGGGAGTGTCTCCGATCAGCACCGTGTAGTTCAGGCGGGAGTTACCACCAGCCGGTGGAAGCAGGTTCCTGCCCTTTGAGGGAACGAGATTGTCAGTTCTCCTGCAATAGGGAACGCTTAAAAAAATCCAACATAAAGCAAATTTGTGCTCTCACGGTGCAGGACTTTGCCACCTCCGCAGAGGGACACATCCCTACCCCTCTGCCCCTGGGCGCACGCTGCCTTACCTTGAGGATGAGGGGAGAGCTGGGCTTCAGCTCCAGCATCCCCGTGGGGCTGAGCGGCTCAAAGACAGGGTCTGGGTAGTAGACGAAGTTGGTGGTGTTGATGATCAGCAGGGCCTGGACGTTATCCATGACGAAGCCGATCTCATCGGGGCGGTCACCGACTTCCGGAGGGCTCCGCACAGGGTTGTCGATGGAGGGCGCGTAGCACACCATGGTGGTGTCGTTGTAGACGGTGCAGTTCTGCAGGAGGCAAGGATGGAGGTCAGACCCAGCTCCCAAAAGGGAGGTCAGGATCAGATCCCACAAGGACATGGGGTTTAGACTTGGGATCTTCTATCCTGTGTTGTTACATCCCGCCCCGGAGCAGAGAGAGACTCCTGTCTGCAATGGATGTGGGGTGGGTGGCAGGTCGGAGCTGGCTAGGGATAGGCTCTTTCTGTCACTACCCTGCAACCATCCCACTTAGCTCCCATCAGTTCTGCACGCTCAGATCTCAGCCCTCTCCAGGCAGCACCTGGCCAGAGGCTCTGCAGGGAGATCAGTGCGGTGGCAGCCCCCAGACCTCAGCCTTTGCACACCCCAATGGGCAAGGAATGGGCTTTCTGCCCTGCGTTGCACAGCTACAGCATCCCTCCTCCTTCTGCTCTGCCCCCAGCCCCAGCCAGCACCACTTACATTCTCCCTTTCAGAGCTGCAGTACTTGGCCCGGATCCTGGGCTCTTTGATGGTGGCCAGGTTGGTGCCGGTGACGGTCAGCAGCGTCCCACCACTAGAGACATGCAGGCAAGGGGTTAGGAAAGGCAGCGCAGCACTGGGTCCCCACTTCAGGGAGGGAAGCACCCATCCTCGCCAGCTGGACACCCATCCGCCCCAGCACGGGTGAACCACAATGCCCTGGGAACCTCTTATCCCACCCAGACGTCCCCACCGCTGGCAGGATCTGGCGTGCATCCCTGCCAAATCATCTCAGCTGATCAACTAGAGATATAAAATCTGCTAATTAACACCAGCATCCCACCCTGCATCCGCGTTTGGGGCCTGAAGGCAGTTCCCAAGCTAAAGGAGACCAGCAATGGGAAAGCATCCTGAGGAGGAGGAGGAAGAGGTCCTCTGTGCCACCCCCTCCTCCACCGCACAGGCAGTGGGCCGAGGGCAGGCTGAGCCCTGCTGGGTTTTCTCCATGGTTTGCTGTTAAAAGCCCCGTGGTCCCGGGGAGCTCGGCCATGCCCCTGGGGAGCTCGCTCCTCATCAGCACCCTGGGGAAGGCTTCCCTTGGCACTAGCTCTTAATGGATTCCTTCGCCTCCTCTGCAGCCAATTCAAACCTTTTAGAAAAATATGTAAACATTTAAAAAAAAAAATCCCCTGGCGGGAAATATTTTAATTTTATTTGTCGCCGCCAAATGTCAAGCTGAAATTAAGCAGATCCAAAAGCGCTCTCTGCTCTTGCCCCCTGCCAGGCTGAGCACTGCAGGCCAGGAGTTAGCAGGGCCCCAGTGCCAAGCCATCGCTCATACTCCTCGTGCCATGTCTCCGGAGCATGGCCTGGTGGCTATTGCAGCAGCACTGGTGGCTGTCGCAGCAGCACTGGTGGCTATCGCAGCAGCACTGGTGGCTATCGCAGCAGCACTGGTGGCTGTCGCAGCAGCACTGGTGGCTATCGCAGCAGCACTGGTGGCTATCGCAGCAGCACTGGTGGCTGTCGCAGCAGCACGGAGCTGTACCCATCCGGAGTGGGGGGGATCTGTGCAGCAAACAGCCCCCCAGTGCATCCCACAAGCTCCCTGCCGGCATCCCACGACTCACCTGTTGATGCTCCACTCAGGATCGATCTTCTGGATGGTGGGATCCTCTGTGTAGTTGTACTTCACCTCCGGGTTGCTCAGCTCTGCCCGGTTGATGTTGATGAGGATGGGGGAGCCGCCGGGGGTGTGTCCAGGGGGGGTCCTGCACCGGATCTCACGGGCGCTTCTCCTGGGGCAGAAACACACAAACTGTCAGTACCTGGGCAGGGGCGGGGTGAGAGTGGGGGTGCTGCCCATGAGCCCCCTTCCCCTTCCAAAGCTGCCAGGGGAGGGGGTAGGGGGCCGAAGAAAGAAAGGAGGAGAAAAAGAAAAAACAACCAACAAACCAAGAAATGAAACAAAAGGCAGCCGGGAAAGGCTGAGCAGCTCCTGAGCGTTCCCATCGCGCGGCTGCTGCAAACAGCAGCGATTAGGGCTGATAACCAGTAATTACCGCAGGAAAATATTTAAAGAGCCGCTCCATTATCATCCCTAATCTAAAAATTATCCACTTCATGCCTCAGGGCTTTGTGCTTTTAGAGAAAAATCTGCTCTTCCTGAAGCCTCTGACACACAGAGGTTTCGGAGGAAGACATCTCTGGCCACCCGTGGGGTTTGGCTCCTGGGGTCCCTCCTGGCTGCTGCTCTATCTGGGGGTGCTGTTGCCTCCAGAGCAGCCCATTGCCTGTCCTCCACCACCCTCTGTGCTCCTCACCATGAAAAAGCGCAGGGCCGTCCCCCAATGGTCACAGAGACGTTGCTGCCAGCGTTGAGGTGGCTGCCTTCGATGGCGATCCAGGTGCCGCCGGAGAGAGGACCCCGGGCTGGGACCACGCGGGAGAAAGTGGGCGTCTGTCCAAGGAAAAGAGTCATCCCTGGGGTTAGGTGGGCTGGATGGAAACCTGAGTCTCCAAGCAGCCCTGAGCAGCCGTGGAGGAAAGGGACGTGTAGGACAGCGGCAGGGCACAGTGCTAAGGGCTGGCAGTGCCGGCGGGACTGCGGAGAGGCAAAGCAGTGTCAGCCTTGGAGAAATTCAAAGGGCATGACCCAACACCTGCCATCTGGGGAAATGCTGGCTGATTTTCCAACTCACCACCCAAAACCACCCGCCATCACCTCCCTCTGGCAGTGCCAGAGCTGTCCCCCGGCACAGGGCTTACCACGAAGGTGAAGCTCTTGGGGGACACGGCCCGGTAGCTGGGCGAGCAGTTGCGGATGCACACTTCCACCCGCGCCTCGTGGACCTTGCTGGGGCTGGCATCGCCGATTTCACACACGATCCTAAGGGATGCGAGGAAGGAGCCCTCAGTGTCCCAGCACTGAGATGCTCCCTCTGCCACAGCAGGGACGGGTCAGCTTCAGGAAGGGATAGATCTGACACCAACCAAAGTTCCCAGGTGTCAGCAGGTTCATGAGAAACCAAAGCAGTGGCCTTGCCTGGGGTGAGCTCCCCGAAAGCCTTTAGGCTCCTCCCAGAGCAACCACAACCAGCAGGTACTTCTCTCCCAGTTCAGCCCAGTCCACTCCATGCCTTCTGCAGCCACAGGCACCCCTTGCCCCCGACCTACCGAGGTGATCTGGAGCACGGCCACCCCTCGCCGGACACTTACTGCTCGGCACTGATGTACTCGCTCTCGATGGGGATGCAGATCACTTTGCCAACTCGAACGCCCCAGCGAACGTCTTCAAACTTCAGGCCCAGGTTCTCACCGGTGATGGTCAGACGGGTCCCTCCTTGCCTGGGGCCAGTCTCAGGGGACAGCTAGGAAAGAGCAAGGCCCATCAGCCGTGGGGACACCTCACTTGGACAGGCTGCAGCCCGGACAGCCGCGGGATGCGTGTTACCTCCCTGCAAGCAGCGAGGAACAGATGGGTGATGATAAATGTCAGCGTGTCTGTAAGAAGCCCACAGAGCAGGAAAGACCTCTCAAATGACAGCCACATCCACAAATCCCCCCAGGAACAAGCCAGGAGATGTGTCCAAGCAGAGAGTTGGGATTTGGACACCTTGCTGCAGACGGAGCCACCTTGCAGGTGACAAGGACATGGGTAGGAAGGAGACAAGGCAGTGTCAGCCATGGCACCAGCCAAGCTGGAGAGGAAGCACATGGATCAGCCTGACTTTTGGCCAGGCCCCATGTCCCCAGGGATGAGGTCCCCATGTCCAACATGTTCTCAGAGAAGAAAATATCTCCACCAGGTCCCTGCACGAGGCAGGCAGCGGGGAAAAGGGTTTCTCTGCGCTGGCAAACCCTGTGCTGAGCCCAACTAGGAAGGGAGAGGAGCTCACCCTGGCTCTACACCTCATTTACCAGGATGATGCCCAATAAAGCAGGCAGGTGTGGCCTGACAGACAGCAGCGGGATGAGGGATGAGCAGAGGTGCGGGCCCACCGCTGCCTCCAACCAGGCAATTACAGGCAGATTTACACCAGCACTCACCATCCCCAGGGCCCAGCGCCCACCTGCAGCACTAACTGGGATGAATGAGGGAACTGGGGGGGTTTAGTCTGGAGAAGAGGAGGCTGAGGGGAGACCTCATGGCCCTCTACAAGTCCCTGAAAGGAGGGTGCAGACAGGGGGGAGGAGTCTCTTGAGCCAAGGAACCAGCGCCAGGACAAGAGGGAATGGCCTCAAGCTGTGCCAGGGCAGGGTCAGACTGGCTCTTAGGAAGGATTTCTTTGCAGAAGGGGTTGTTGGGCATTGGAATGGGCTGCCCAGGGCAGGGGGGGAGTCCCCATCCCTGGAGGGGTTGAAGAGTCGGGTTGACCCAGCGCTGAGGGATCTGGTGGAGTTGGGAACAGTCAGTGTGAGGTTCATGGTTGGACTGGAGGATCTTCAAGGGCTTTTCCAGCCTTGATGATTCTGTGAATGGCAGAGATGTGTGTCCTGGCGGGACAGGGGACAGCACTGGGTCCCCGGTGATGCCGAGACAGAGCAGGGGAAAAGGCAGCTGCAGGCAGCAGGCAAGGAAGAGAGTAATGCAGGCTGGGTCAGTCGAGGAGGAAAGTGCATCCTGAGCCAGGAAAAGTGACCGTTTTTCACAGGTGATGCCCTCTGCTCGTGCTCCTGCGGTGCTGGCAGAGATCCCCTCTAGCACCGGAGGCAGCACTGCCAGCGCTAAGCCCGGCGCCTCGGCAAGCTCTCGCCATGGCCATGCCCACGCCGCGACCAAGCTCTTTGCATTCCTGGCAAATCTGGGCGGCTGCAACCCTGGGGCCTGAGCCAGTTGGAGCCTCCTCCTCCTCCTTTTCCTCCTTCTCCCTGCACAGGGTTCACTCCTGGACATCACCCCCGCAGCGAGGAAAGGCGGATGAGTAGAGCGGGGGGAAACACGCAGCATCAGGCGTTGTCCACATCCCCAGCCCCGATGGACTGCAGTGGGCCAGGGGCTGGTTCTGCACAGTCCCGCTGCAGCCATCGCATCTGGGGTGAGCTGCTGTCCTGGAGATTTGCAGCAGGCTGATCACCTTCAGCAAGCTCAAACAGGGGCAGCCAGGCCGGCCCAGGTCCAGGGACAGCATCAGAGCTGGGACCAGCACCCGCTGAGGAAGCCCCAACTCACAATTAACATGGCAACAAAACCCTCCAGGGCTGCAGGGAACCGCTGTTTGCCTAAACCCAGCTCAACCCCTGCCCAAGTCCAAGATCAGAGCTCATTATGGCAGCTGCAGCCAGCATCAGGTTGGGTCTTCCCCCTAAATCAAGCTCCGCTGGGGTGGCTGGCAATAGGCAGCTGTTTGTTTGGTGTTTCTAAATGAGTGTTAAAAGCTGCTCCGGCATGTTCGATTCCTCCTCCTCTGCGGCAAAGCTGACAAGGGCCACGCGTTCAGGGAGGAATGAGCCCAGGAATGAAATGACATCGCTGGCCGCCCAGCACAGGGAGGTCATGGCTAAACAAGGTGTGTGGGAGGAGGGAGCTGGAGAGCGGGGGCTACTCGAGCCTCCCCCTTCCCCTCTCCACCTCCAAACCCCTGGCCCCAACAAACACTGCTGCTTTTCTGCTAATTGGTTTCACAGGATCCTTTTACATCAACAAGCAAACGGCTCCAGTGGGCACAAGCAGTGGGTTTGCTCCCAGCTCCGGCAACCACAGCAGGGCCAGGAGGTGCCGAGGCTGAGGGGTTCCCCCTTCCTGGGGGAAGGGATATCGCTCTGAGAGCCACAGCCAGCCGTGGGCAGGACCCTGCAGAGGTTTGGAGGCAGCTTGTCCCCACCACCAAGCGATGGCTAAGTGGTTCTTCACTCCACAGGTGAAGAATGGGGTTCACCTCCCAGCCCAGCCCCACCACCCTGCAGCTGCACCTCGGTGGGCTGGGCAGGAAGGAGGCTCCAGCTCCTCCTGAAATCACCGTTCGAGACCTTTCCCCCCTCACCCTGTGCTGCCCTCTCTGCACCAGGCTGCTCTCTGGACCGTTTCCAAAACTGCCCACAGCCCGGGGTGTGGGACAGGGGCTGTGGGAAGAAGCAGTCACCAGGCAGGCTGCCAGAGGAGCATCACACCAACAGCCACGCACATCCCCGCTGACCGCCAGCTCCCAGGGCACTAACACAGAGCGGCACCAAGGTCAAGCTCACCTGTTAACAGATCTGTTTCTGCTGCACCTGCCATTACTGCAAAATTTCCTAACGATTCAAGGTGGGAGAGCTGCTACAGAGGCTGGACACCACCAGCTGCTGGGAAGCTGCTGTGAGCAGGGCGTGTGTGGATGTCTGTAGCCCCGGCCACGCGAGCACAAGAGGACAAGGACCAGCCAACAGCCAGGCCACCCTGGGCATGGCCCAGCCACTGCCACCATCCCCAGGGGTCCAGCTTTGGGAAGCTCAGCCTGAGCCATCAGGGACAGGGAGCCCTGCAGTCCCGCACACAACAGCAGGCCTCCGTGTAGGGATGCAGGCTCTGGGGCTCGACCCCACTCCCCCAGGAGCAGATCCCTTCTCCTGCCAGCACTCCACCAGCCCCAGGCAACTCTCTGCAGGCAGTATTTCTCACAGGCAGGGCTTTTGCAGGCAGGGATGTGCCCAGTGGGGGGGCACCCCCCCCCGCTCCCCACATGGCTGCCACCCAGCACACTGCAGCGCCTGTGCCCTGCGAGAGGCAGGTGGTGCGGGGAAAACACACAACTCTCATTTCCAGCTTCCATCAGATAAGACACTGAAACCCAAACAGATCAGATCCTGCACTAAGACTCCAGTAATTAACACCAGCGAGGCCCGGCCAGCTGTGGGTAAACAGAAGGTATCCAGCAGAAATACCCACCAGTCCCTCCCCGTGCACTTGGAGCCCAGCCTGACAGGCATGTGAACATTAATATACACAATCTTATTAAGCGAAGGTCATAAAAGCTGTCAGGGAAGGGAGGTGATGATGGTGATGAACTACTGGCCCCAGTGAGCACGGCGACACGAGGAGGAGCAACACAGAGTCACAGCTTTCCCAGGATCCTTCAGTCACGTGTAGGAGTGGTGGGAATCTCAGAGATGGGCCCGAAAGCCCAGTGCACGGGGGTGGTGGAGAGAGTATTTTAGCCTTGGAAATGAAAGTAGTGACAAGAGATGCTCAGTCCTAAACACCGAGTAGATACGGCTGCTGTGAGATGCCATCGGAGAGCCCCATCCCCATCTCCCATCTCGGTCCCCCAGCACGAGGCGTCCCCACCCGCCCCGTCCCCGCGTACCTTGGTGATCTTGGGGTCGGTGCAGCGGCTGTTGCCGCTGCTGGCGTGCATCCAGCTGCTCTCGTAGGCCAGGCAGTGCTGCCGCAGCGAGCAGCGCTTCTCCGACACGCACCAGCCGCACTCGAAGCGCGGGTCAGCCTTGAGGCACAGCCCGCAGCTCTCCCGCAGCGCCGAGCACTTGTACAGGTGGGCTGGAATGGGAGGAGGAGGGCGGGGGTCAGCGTGGCTCCCCCAGCCCATGGGCACAGGGGTTTGGGGACAAGGCCATCCGCTCTCACCCCCTGGGGGACAAACCCCCATGGGCAGGAGGCACCAGCACCCCTGGGCTCTCTGCCAAAGCTTCTTGGAGAAAAACCTCTTGCTTAGAAACCCGCCTGATGGCTGCAGCCGGAGCATGGTTCACTCCCCCAAGGCACTGGTGCAAACCACAGTTGTGGCGGAGGAGAGGGGTGGGCTGGAGGCTGCAGGGGGCAGCCGGCTGCTTTCCCACCCCCCGGGGCCCATCCCTCACTCACCCTGGATGTTCTGGGGGTTGTCAATGACAAAGTTCCCATTCCAGACCACGGACAAGTTGACTGGCAGGTCGCTGATATCGTTCCCTTCATAGAAATACTGCAGGAGGGGACAGAAGAAGGCAGAGCCCGTTAATCAGCGAGGCGAAACACCCTGGTGAGGGGCACGGAGAGGTGTACAACCCCGCTACATGGGTGACTCCCCTCTGGGTTGATGGGGGCCTGGTTCAGACTCGCTGGCTAGGAACAGACAGGTCTAACAGCCACTGCTCAAAGCATTAGACACAGCACAAGCAAACCAGTAGACTGGACCGGCAAAAAAAAAGATAAATAAGCAAAATAGAGGGTTTCTAAACAGACCCAAAACCCATTAACCCAAAGGTCTGAAGCTGCTGCTACTGGGAGAGTAAGAAACAGATGGTGTCTCTGCAGCACACAGGTACCTCTCCCTGTGAAGCACCCAAGCCCTCCCCCATGTTCTCCCCACTCCAGGGAGGCTCAGTCGGATGTTCGGGACCACATTTGGGATCACGCTCATCACTAGTGAAGCTCAGGAAGGAGTGGTTGGGCACGCAGCAGGAGCAGATTCGGCAGAGCCCCCCCAACACCCAGTGGGAGGACGTCCCCCATGGTCCCCTCCAGCCCCACCGCCCATCACACAATGACATAAAGCTGCAGCCACAGGGCTGTGGGTGGGACAGAGCCAGGCACCAGCCTGGTACCACACCGGCCCTTCGAAAGGTCTTGGAGAGCACCCTGCCCTCCACACAGCACCCTCACAGCTGCCCCGCTCCCAGCCCCACCCTATGCTGTACCCCACTCCAGGACAGGCACCACCACCCTGATGCCACAAGCTCCCACGCAGGGAGGTGACAGCAGGGGATCCTGCCCCCCAGCTCCAGGGGACTCCAAACTCAGGCCCCAGCACCCACTGCTGTCTGGACATACCCACCTCCGTTGCTCCTTCCAGCCCAGCTAATGCCTCCTCCCCACAAACCCCCCTCTCCCCCACCTCGACACCCGAGCCCCAGCCCCAGCAGCCCCATCAATATTCCCTGCACAGTCCCTGCACGCAGGCAGAAAGGTTTAATCGATACGGAGGCAGGAAGGCAGTCGGAACCGTCCCTGACAGCTAATGACCTCCTTCGGCAAGAGATTCCCTGCTCCTCGCCCGAGAAAATGACAGGCGTGTCAGGAGAGATTAAATGAATGATTCATGGGTTGCTGGAGTTTGTTAGGGAGCGGCGGACGCGCTGGCAGCGGCTCACTGGACTGCGGGCTGGCCGCAGCCTTGCCATCACCTCTGGCCAGCACGAGCATCACCTTTTGGAGCTGGTGCCGTACCCAGAGGAGGTGGACTCAGCATCTACTCCAGCACTGCCCCAGCTGCTGCCCCACAGAGCACATTTGTCCCCTGCCAGTGCCAGGGGCCACCCCAATGGGTCTGCTCTGCTTGACACCCTCCACAGGAGGCAGGGATGTGGCCCACAAAGGAAGTCAGCATGCCCAGGTGGCTGTGGCAAGCAAGAGACAGAATCCCAGAATCATCTCACTTGGAAAAGCCCATGAAGATCCTCCAGTCCAACCATGAACCTCACACTGACCGTTCCCAACTCCACCAGATCCCTCAGCGCTGGCTCAACCCGACTCTTCAACCCCTCCAGGGATGGGGACTCCCCCCCTGCCCTGGGCAGCCCATTCCAACGCCCAACAACCCCTTCTGCAAAGAAATACTTCCTAAGAGCCAGTCTGACCCTGCCCTGGCGCAGCTTGAGGCCATTCCCTCTTGGCCTGGCGCTTGTTCCTTGGCTCAAGAGACTCATCCCCCCTCTCTGCACCCTCCTTTCAGGGACTTGTAGAGGGCCATGAGGTCTCCCCTCAGCCTCCTCTTCTCCACACTAAACCCTCCCAGTTCCCTCAGCCACTCCCCATCAGACCTGTGCTCCAGACCCTGCACCAGCTCCGTTGCCCTTCTCTGGACACACTCGAGTCATTCAATGGCCTTTTTGGAGTGAGGGGCCCAAAACTGAACCCACTCATCGAGGTGCGGCCTCACCAGTGCCAAGTACAGGGGTAAGATCCCTTCCCTGTCCCTGCTGGCCACGCTATTGCTGATACAAGCCAGGATACCATTGGCCTTCTTGGCCACCTGGGCACACTGCTGGCTCATTATCAATCAACACCCCCAGGTCCCTCTCTGACTGGCAGCTCTCCAGCCACTCCTCCCCAAGCCTGTAGCGCTGCTGGGGGTTGTTGACACTTGGGTCCTTCTTGCCTCACCATCAAAGCTGGTCCCCTCCATGCTGGCTCTCCCCCAACCAGGCAGCAGCACCAGCCACAGTCCAGCATCAGACACGGCACCAAAACAGGGCCCACACCCAATGTGTGACATGGCCACGGCAAAACACCCCTCCCTCAACGCTACAAGGTGCAAATGAGAGGCCAAGCTGGGTCCTCAGTTACACCTCCACAGCTTTTGGCTAGTGGTCCAGGGACCACCCCACACAAACGCAGGGTGGAGGACCCAAAACACAGCCCTCCCCTGGGGAAAAAGGCTGCTGCCCATCAACCGTACATGGCAGCTGTAAGGTGTAAGACATCCAACTGCAAAATCAACCCTTTCTTGAGCACCCAACGGCTCCACCACCATGTCCCCTCCACAGAAGGAGCCCCATCCCCCCGCATCATGCAGAGCCTCTCAGACACGGCACCTCTTGCGGTGTTTAATTTAGAATAATAGAACAGAATCATAGAATCATCTAGGTTGGAAAAGACCTTGAAGATCATCTAGTCCAACCATTAACCTAACTCAGAGGACATTCAGCCATGTCTCCACCACATACCATCTACAACCAGAACATCTCATCAACGCTCCTGTCACCAGGCCTGGGATGATGGGGCCAGAACCGGGCTGGGAGTCCAGATCTGTTCACCCTCCCCTATACAACACCCACCCAAGGACATTTCCAACAGGGCAATGAGGAGGAGCTGACCAAACCCGCAGCAGTGAGCAGGGACCTTCCCCTGGCAGCAGGAGGGAGCGCGTGCTGGGAAGGAGGTGGCGGCTCCGGAGCAGAATTTAGCTGTGACGAGCCACGTGGCAGCGTAAGTGAAATTGGCATTTTCAATTTGTACTCTGACATGTCTCATTTGGGGCCCTGGCATCTCGGGAAGGCATCCAGCCTGCAGCTGTCCAAAACACTTATTTGCATCTCTCTGCCCCGGCTGCTTTTGGAAATTAGTTCTTCTGGGAGGTGGGCTGGAGGAAGAAGAATAGGGGAAGAGGGAGAGAAAGCATTAACTCTTCATGCACCAGCCCCGAGAGAGCAACAGGGCGATTGCACAAGAGACGGTATTCCTCTGGGAAAGGATCCTGTGCTGAGGCTGCTGAATTTGCAGCGGCACAGAGCTGGAGTGGGCAGCTGGGAGCAGCTGGGAACGCAGGACTGCACGGAGGGAAGCAGCAGGCAGGAGCAGGAGCCATCACCCTGGCTGGCACTGGTGGTTGGGGGATCACCAAGGGAACAGGGATATCAGTGAAAAACGTGTCCTTGGCGTCTGCACGTCCATCAGCAGCCTCTCACCTGCCCTGCAGAAACGGGCAGCTGCTCCGCAGCTTGGATGCCGTTACCGGTCCCTGTAGGATGCCGGAGCTGGAGTCCCAGCGCAGCAGCGTGCAGGCAGGAGCTGCAGCCGCAAGGGGCTCAGGGCTCGGCCTCCTGAGACGGTGAGATCCATCAGATCCCCCTCTGATTTCCACAGTACGTCTTATTTTGAAGGACATTTTCAAAAGGCCTCCTCGCAGCTGCTTCTGCGATAGCATGGGCAGGAAGGTGCCCTCTCCACCCCGCCTGTCCACAGCCGGGCAGGCAGCAGCATCCAGGCCGCAGCAGCTGAGCAAAGCAGTGGCCACTTTCCAGCCCCGGAGACCCCACAACCGGTGGGGATCAGGCTGGGGGTTGCTCACCAATCTGTCCATCCCATGGGATGCAGATGAGATCCCCTGGCCAGCCAGCAGGTCCCATCACGCTGGCTCCTCCCTGCTTCTAGCTAACACATTGCTAAGCATCCATTAAACATTTAACTGTTATTAACTTCCTGGTTAATCAATTGCTGTGGCTAGCAGCAATCTGGGATGAGCCACGGGAAGGGAGGCCAGGACAGGTGTGAGCGGGGCGATGAACCTACCCAGGCAGTCCTGCTATCAGACTACTTTTTGCTCTGCAAAGGCACCCAGGACCCCCAAGCTGTGCCAAAGGATGATGTGACACCACAGCTGCCACGAGGCTGAGTGATGGGAAAGAGATGTTTCCTCTGGGGCAAAACACACGTGGCACAGCCCCAAGAGCAAACCAACAGCACCCAGAAGAGAAGTGTTCTCACGCGGCATGGTCCACACATCAGGATGGGAAAAAAGATGTCACTGAGTGAGTCAGCAAGTGAGATTTGAGCTGCTTGGCTCCTGAGCTAACCCTCCCAGCCTTTCTGTCCCTCTCTGGAAGAGCCTAAAGGCAAGCATGGAAGGGCTGATGGAGGATGCATCAGCCCCATCAACCTGCATACAGCTACTCCCAGCAAGGTCTCCTTCTGCGAGGACGTGGTTCAGGCAAGAGGACTCCTTGCTAAGCCCTTGTCGAGACTCTTCACTCAAAACTTATCTCAGGCATCTTCCCAAGTAACAGCCGACAACCTCATGTGCTTCTCATGTCTCCGATTCGCACACCTGCTCCGTTCCCGTGCGGGGGATGCCCACCAGCCCAGCACACTGCGAGAGATGTGGGTGCCACCTCCCCTGAAGGTCTCACTTTTGGTTCCAGCAAGCCCACTGCTTGCCCACCAGCTAGCAGCAATGGGCACCGAGAGCTGCCCAGCTCCCCTTGGGGTGAGGGATTCAGCACTCCAACAAGGTGCCTCCGGGGACCTGCACTCCCAGCGGACAGAATCACAGAATTATCTCGGTTGGAAAAGCCCATGAAGATCCTCCAGTCCAACCATGAACCTCACACTGACCATTCTCAACTCCACCAGATCCCTCAGCGCTGGCTCAACCCAACTCTTCAACCCCTCCAGGGATGGGGACTCCCCCCCTGCCCTGGGCAGCCCATTCCAACGCCCAACAACCCCTTCTGCAAAGAAATCCTTCCTAAGAGCCAGTCTGACCCTGCCCTGGCGCAGCTTGAGGCCATTCCCTCTTGGCCTGGCACCTGTTCCTTGGCTCAAGAGACTCATCCCCCCTCTCTGCACCCTCCTTTCAGGGAGTTGTAGAGGGCCATGAGGTCTCCCCTCAGCCTCCTCTTCTCCAGACTAAACCCCCCCAGTTCCCTCAGAGCCACAGCCAGCGAGAGGGCACCCCAAATCTGCGGGCAGATCGCACTGAGATGCGCTTCAAGATGCTCCTGCCAGCACCGTGCCAACTAGCCAAAGCACTAGCCCCTTCTAGCCCGGACAAGGCCCCGCAGCCATCACACCCCTTGCTGCGGGGCATCCACCCCACTCCAGCCACAGCCTCCACAACCACAGCCTGCACAACCCAGCCCTGAGGAAGGCAGCGAGGGGCTGCTCCTCTACGAGCAAACCCCCATATCCAAATTCCCCCTGCAACCCCCCTCCCTCCCACACGCACCATCCCCCTGGGCTGCGTTGCTGGAGGAGCGCTTGGGCTGCAGCTGTGTCCTATTTTTCTGTAGTTGATGACCTCAACTCCTTCCCCGCACTACGGGGACGGCAGTAATGTACATCGCGTCTCGCCAGGGCTCAACTGCAATTCATCATTATTTTATCTGCTGGAATTTAATTGGATCCTATCAAACTCTCCTGATACTCCCTTTTCACTTTAAACACTGCTGCAGGAAAGATAAATGTAGGCACTGCTAGGATGGAGAGCACGGCTTTGTTGGCGAACAGTGCTGGGGTTGTGGGCTCCCATCCTGCTTCCCGCTCCATGGCTGGTTAATTAGAGATACATATACTGGAGGTGTGCGGCGCTCAGAACAGGGCATGTGCGTATGATTTATGTTCCTCTATAAATACACCCTAGGCCTAGTAAAATACCGTCATCCACACAACAGCACAACTTGACGGTAACACTTGGCCCCTGATTCTGGATCTCCTTTTGCTCTTTTCACATAAATCTCTTCTCTTCCTCCCCCATCACACACAAGCTTCTTTGCCTGGATTCCTCCTGCCCGAAATTTGGCAGGGTGTACGTGAGAACCCGAGACCCTGGGAAGATGTCAGAGCAACACCCAGGCTCCACCACAATAAAAAAAAAACCCAGAAAACATGAATCTACCAGGTCTTGCCTGCCTTGCCAGCATCCACGCCTGGGGCTGGGTACCGCTCGCATGCCCACCCCACCAAGCCCAGCTTAATCTGCACCCACATCACTTTGTCATGGGAATAAACCGCTCCTGGGGGAACAACCCGACCCAAGCCTGGCCAGAGGGGAGCAACCTCCAGAGCTGCAGCTGAAACGGGTGGGCAGGGTGGGCTGCCCGTGCCCAGGGGATCGGCGAGGAAGGAGCCAAAAGGGAACCAGGGAGGTGACACAGCTGCTCCGCGCCACACGGGGCTTTGGTTAAAAGGAAAAGGAAATAATTGAGGCGTGAGGCTTATTTTAAAGTGCTGAGACGACAAACTCAAATGCTCATAGGAAGGAGATCAGGGGTTCTTCATATTTTTACATTTAAAGGGAAAGAGCAGCTCTGGGGCTATTTCAGCCTTAAGAGGAACATTCTGGAGGGAAAAAGCCAAACTCTTGGCAGCAAGAAACACCTGTAACCGTTTTGCCAAGGCCAGGACTAAACCAGATAAAGTCCAACGTTACAAACAGTAGTGCAGATTCAGGACTGTGGTACCTTGCAATAGCAAAATTGTCTATTTTTTGCAGCAATAAGAAGGATGAGCCCCCTTGAGGAATGGCAGATGGGAAAGAACAGGAAAAGGCAGGAATGCTTGGGAAATGACACTCAGTAGCATTACCTGCACACATTAAGACAGGTGGCCGTTTCTCCATCCTCCGCTGAAAGAATCAAGCCTGGAAATGTCTGCCTCCAGAAAATTACAAGTAACCAATTAACAAAAAAATAGTTTACTGGCAAAGAATTTAATTTTCTTAGTTAGGCTTGTCTTTCCTTTTTGCTTCTTTACAATGCATGTGGAAAACCTTTAGGGTTGCTTTCCTTTTGAGGAGCAGAAAGAAACCAAAGTGAGGGGGCAGAAAAGGATTTTTCCTGCTTGGTTTTTGCCCTGGGATGCTGGGGAACACCAGGCCTGGTCTCCCTTGAGTTTGCTGAAGATCCATTGGGTGTCTCAAATGATGTTTATAGTCCACACTCAAACCTTTATGAATGGACTGCTGAATATTTAACTAAGATGTCCTTTCTTCAAAGTGCTAACAAGTCATTGGAGTTTGACAAGCACTAAAACTAAACAAAAGACAAAGGTTTTAAGTGGGCTTGACTTATTATCCCTTCCATTCACCCACCATTCAGGAAAGCATCCCTAATTCCACAGAGTAATTAACCTCTTGTTTAGATCCCATTGAACTCCTGGAAACAAAGTGTGCCTAAATGCCTTCCAGAGGAGAGGACACCCATTCCTCACTCGCTGGCTGGGAGGCTGTCATCCTCTCCCTATTTCTCCACTCCCCTGTGTCTCCCACACCAGGCAGGACCCAAAATCCTAACCCGAAGGATGAATCGCAGTGGAAGAACACGGTGGGTCATGGGTAGGGGACTGTGCAGAAGCCTGAAGTGCTATCAACCAGCCAGATGGACTGCAAAAAAAGACGGGGAGGAGGCAAGCATCACAGAAGTGTGAATCCGAATCCCCCACACCATAAAGCAGCCTGGCTACATGCCCTCAAATGTTAAAACAGACAAGCAGACCCTGAAAGCAAGACAGCTTCTTTCAAGCCAAAACTCTCATCTTCCATCTGTGAAGCCACCCTGTGCCTGAAAGCCAGGTCTCCTGCCTGAGACCATGGCCCTGCGGAGCTGCTGCTGCCCGCTCCAGTGCCCACAACACCTCCTCATGCGCTCTCCAGCCGATTTGCTTTGTTTTCAGGGCATCCCTGGCAATTTTCAGGTCAAACATCCATCACTGTCAGCCCAGGAGAAAGTGTCGGTCACCTCAGCTCTGCGTGGAGACCATAGCGTGGGCAGGCACACCTCAAGCTGTCCTGTCCCTCTGGAGGAGAGCTGCAGAGGCCGTGCAACTCATCACACTGGCAAGGGCTCACAAGGGGTCCCCACAAAACTGGGGACCAGCAACTCACAAGGGATGAAAGTCTGCCAGCCAACATCCACTTCCCCCAAGGACTTCCCGTGCAGCACGATTTTGGCTCCTGGGTGCTGATGCAGCTCTGCACCCAGCCAGGATCCCCGCAGGGACAAAGAGGCCACATTTCTTCCACACTCTGCAACAGGGCCACGGTTCCTCCGGCCCATTTACAGCCACAGGTGCTCTTGGCAGCAGGGCCAGGCACGGGCACGTTGCAGAACAGTTCTCGAATGGCCAAGCAGGTACCTGATGTTAACCAGGACAAGAGTGGCTCAGCTGAGCCTCAAGACATGTCCCATGTGGCTGCAACAGAGACAGAGCAGCCAAGCTTGGCTACCAGCAGCAACGAGACCCCAGCAAAGGGGCCCCTATGACCACGATGTCTCTTTACACACACATCCCTCACGTTCCCCTTGAAGCACTAATGCCAAGCCACGCAGGCAACAGGCAAGACTGGGTCCGTGGGCAGCTCTGTGTGACAAAACCCTGGTGAGGGTGACAATCAACACCAGGGACCAGCAGCCAAGCCAGCTGCACTGGGCAGCACTCCACCTGGCTTCTTCTCTTCCCTGAATGCAGCAGCGAGACGACAAACCCTTGTTTAATCCGCCTTGCTAATGGGTTCTTGCAGCAGAGCCCTTCAGACACCGCTCTGGTCACAGAATCACAGAGTCACCTCAGTTGGAAAAGCCCTTGAAGATCCTCCAGTCCAACCATGAACCTCACACTGACCATTCCCAACTCCACCAGATCCCTCAGCGCTGGGTCAACCCGACTCTTCAACCCCTCCAGGGATGGGGACTCCCCCCCTGCCCTGGGCAGCCCATTCCAACACCCAACAACCCCTTCTGCAAAGAAATCCTTCCTAAGAGCCAGTCTGACCCTGCCCTGGCGCAGCTTGAGGCCATTCCCTCTTGTCCTGGCGCTTGTTCCTTGGCTCAAGAGACTCATCCCCCCTCTCTGCACCCTCCGCTCAGGGACTTGTAGAGGGCCATGAGGTCTCCCCTCAGCCTCCTCTTCTCCAGACTAAACCCCCCCAGTTCCCTCAGCCACTCCCCATCAGACCTGTGCTCCAGACCCTGCACCAGCTCCGTTGCCCTTCTCTGGACACGCTCGAGTCATTCAATGGCCTTTTTGGAGTGAGGGGCCCAAAACTGAACCCACTCATCAATGGGCGGCCTCACCAGTGCCGAGTCCTGCTGCTCCCTGGAGCTTTGCACTTTGTGTCACTGCCTGCGTTCGCCCCCAGGCCAAGCACAGACCCACTGACAACTCAGGACTCAGGCCCGGGAGCATTTCTGCTCCTCACAAACTGCGTTTTTCCAATAAAGAGCCCCGAGAGCGCAGCATCCCCCTGGCACTGCTGCTCAGGGCAGGAGGCAGCGACTCAGGTTGCTCCTCCAGCCCAAAGGCTCCGCAGGCGCAGGAGCCCAGGGGGAGGGAGGGAGCCAGGGCTTATCTTCAACAGCCTCTAAATGTCACTCGTGCTACCGAAGGACAAGGGAGCAGGGATCGGTGCTGCAAATGAGCTTTCACAGTGTGAGTGATGGAAAACAAATTTTCAAAGGATTAAATGGGAGGGAGACAGAAAGGGCCGGCTCCATGCGGACGAGGGCAGGTCGGGGGGCAACGCCAGCTCCCAGGGGGGTCTATTAACACCCAGGGTGGGTTTGCTCATGGGCTTGGTGCTCCCTGCATGGGATTGTTGCACAGCAAGGGACAAACACATAGCTCATGGAGGGGCCACAAAACACCCTCTCGCTTAGGGATAAGGCAACTGGAGAGGACAGAGCTGCCTGCAGGAGAGAGCTTAAGTGACAGAGCTGCAGGGACCAAGGACAGGGAGGCAGGAAGGATGCACCAGAAGGGCTGGGATGGAAGGCATGCAGGGGGATGGAGGGCATGCAGGGGGATGGAGCCCTGGTTGGAGCCAGGGATGGATGGGGGCTGCAGGGGGTGGAGAGGGGCTGCAGGGGGTGGAGAGAGGCCCCAGGGGACGGAGAGAGGCCCCAGGGGAGGAGGGGAAGTGCTGGCAGGGCTGGCAGGCACAGCTGCAGGCAGGAGAGCATGTACGCAGAGGGACAAGGAGATGGCGGTAGCTCCATCCCACCTGTAAAGTGGGACGGTTTGGTGTCAGGGGGAAGCAAGAGCAGGCAGAGAGAAGGGGGAGGCAAGGCACGTTCGGGCCAGCTGGCTGCGGCCCAGGCAACTTTCTTCAGCTTTCCAAAGCCAATTTCCTTGGAAGTGCTCCTAAAGCCTGGCAGCTCCCCCGGGGCGGCTCTGGCATTGTTCCTATCCAGAACGACCCTGAGCAGCAGCCCCCCGCCCCATACACCAAGGGGAAGTGGGGACCTTGCACCCCACAAGCACCAGAAACCCCCGTTACCTGCCCGTGGGAGAGCAAATCTGGCCATGCAACGAGCCGAGAAGGTCCCGGAGCAGGGCAGGAACGAGCAGCCCGCTAACAAAGGCTGCGCCGAGGCAAGCCGCACACTCACCGAGGTGTTCTGGCACTGGATGCTGGTGCTGTTGAAGCGCAGGGCGGTGACACGGGTGGTGCTGCCGGGGATGTGGAAGATGCACTCGTAGTTGCGTTGGCCCGACTGCGGCTGGGGCAGGTTCTTGGCTGTCAGGGTGATGGGCTTCACCACGCCCACAGGGATGTAGATCTGGGTGGAGGGCAGGATCTGGGGACAGTCCTGTGAGGGGAGCAAGGGGCGGATGATGAGAGGGGAACACCGCGCAGCCTCCTCCAGCACCCCCACGGCCCTGCCTTGGCTGGCAGGCCAGGCAAAGTGCTGTGAAAATACCACCCTGAGCACACGCTGGACTGAATCCTTATGTGCAGCCAACCCCAAACCAGCATCTCAGGGCTGCTGTGAGCAAAGCCCTGAAGAGAGAAAAGGAGAGCACAGAAGAACCCGGTGGCAGGGTGGTGGGGTGTTTGCCACAGTTTGGGTCAATCCAGGCGGGAGGCGGGGAGAGGATTCAGCTATTGGCAAAATGACTGATAACGAGATGGACGTTAGCGCCACCATTTCAGTCAGTAGGTTTCAGAGTCAACGCCCACTTGGCTGTGCATGTCAAGCTACCCTCTCAGCCCTCCTGTTTCCCTTAGAGCCTCCATCCCTCTTCTTTCACGAGTGGACAGAAAAGCCTTTTCCACCTTTGACACCTCAACGTCCTTCTGCAATGTTGCAAAGAACCTGCTCTGCAGTGAATTCTGCTGCTGCTTCTATCTGCGGCCAGCTCAAAGCAGCGTCACCCTGACCAGCCCAGCTGCAGGCTGCCCGGAATACAGCACCTCTGGCGAGGGGGATGCTGGTGAGTCCAAGACAGGGAGGAAGGCAAGGGCAAGGGGGTCAGCACCACCCTGCCAGCCCCCCACGCTCCCAGAGGAGGAGCTGTTGGGAGGGCAAAGCACTTGGCTTTTAATAGCCACTGGTTCCCAGCTGCTCCAGGGGAGCCGGTGAGCCTTGTGCACAAAGCACAGGGGAGCAGAAGGGAGCAAAAATAAATGAGCTCAGGCAGCAAAACAGCTCCACAGCCCCACTGGGTGCCACTTCGGCGACAGCAGCCTGATGCAATCCCACGCCGGCTTTGCTGAGCCAGGTGGAGGTCTCGCACCTACAGGAACGACTCCTGGAAGCGTCGCCTTGAAATAACGTCAAGCAGGAATAACGTGAGCTGAAACGAGCCGCTCCGAAAACAGAAATGGCAGCAGCAGCAGTGCTGGGGGTGGACGCAGCCACCCTGCTGCTCTCGCAAGGCTGCCACGGCCGCAGGGGCAGCTCTCGCCCCAGGGCCACCAGCAGCCACGAGTGGCCAGCGCTGCCCAGCCGCCTCTTGCCACCCCGCAGCAAGCCAGCACGGACCCTGCACAGCATCGGGCTTTATCTCATCTGGTAGGATTAATCTAACTTTCAAACAATGCAAAGAAATGAAAAAGAAATTGTTTCATTTAGTAAATATTGACAGAAAACTCCCAACTCATTTTTACTCTAAGTTTCCAGTTCTTCACAAGCCTATATTCCCCAAAAGCACAATTTTTAAGGGAAGAAACTCTTTATCTCCAAAGCATGCTAAACACAATGAAAGCAGAGAGGAACAGTGGTGCCAGCCCCAACCCAGAGGTGGTGACAGAGCTGGGACACTCTGGGGACCGTCGATGTTGCTCTGCCACCTCCCTGCTCTGTATCACGGTTGCCCCTCTGCAAAGGGGGGCTTCAGCTGCTCCCCCTTTCACAATGAGCTCGAGGCTCACAGCAGGGAGACCCTGCATGCCCGCTGCCATTTATAATGAGTGGCTCCCACTGCTGCAAGGTGGTTGCTCCCCACCACCTCTGGCTCAGAAGCACTGATGGAGGGAGAAGTTCCCGCCTGCTTGATCCCCCTCCACATTACAGGGGGACCCCATGGGTGGCACATGTCTTCCCCACAAGGCACACACATATGCGGCACGTACTAGCTCCTGGCTTGCTCCCCAACCCCTCCACCTCACAGAATCCCAGAATCATCTCACTTGGAAAAGCCCTTGAAGCTCCTCCAGTCCAACCATGAACCTCACACTGACTGTTCTCAACTCCACCAGATCCCTCAGCACTGGCTCAACCCAACTCTTCAACCCCTCCAGGGATGGGGACTCCCCCCCTGCCCTGGGCAGCCCATTCCAACGCCCAACAACCCCTTCTGCAAAGAAATACTTCCTCATAGCCAGTCTAAACCTCCTCATTTTTCTGTAATTATTGCTGCCGATCCAGCCAGGGCGGTGGGTAAACCCATGCCACCCCAGCTAGGCTCACCAGGGATGCTCACAAGACCAATGCCTGGGGAGCACGGCGGGCATGTGTGTCCCTCTCCCCGCACACGCAGGCAGGCAGGCAGGCTTATTTTGCTGACTCGAGGTTTGAGACGAGTCCCCCTGCGACGTCACATGTTCCGCATCTGCCGGCAGAAGTGTCTCATCCAGCAAAAATGTCAGCCTGCGCCCAAACAGGAAGCACCTGGTGCTGGTGGGCGCCCGGGGTGCCCGGAGGGGTGGGGGCACTGGGACAACACACTTCCCCTACGAGTAATTCCAACCGCTGACAAAACTCGCCCCAGCATCGCCCGGCACTGACATCCCGTGGGAATGCCCCGCACAGCCCACTGAGCTCCCCATTGTGCCCAAAACAGCCCCCCCAGCAGAGCCCCACCTCCCCAGAGCAGGGAGCTGCAAAGGGACGGGACGAGGAGAAAAGCAAGACCCGACACACGTGCATTCCAAAACATCGCACAGCACAGATTTTCTCCATTAATACTGGTTTTCTAGCTGGATGAGAACGTGACAAGGGTGTCCAGGTTTGCTTGGAGAGGTAGGAGCTGCAAATCTGGCGTTTTGGGTTCCTCTGGCAGCTCCCAGCTCCAGCTGCAAGGCTGTGCCATCAGCAGAGATGAAGCCAGTCTGGGGCTGGGCTTGACCCTGGCTTTGAGGTTCCCTCACAAAATCCTCAGCCATTCCCACTGGTGGGGGAACGAAGAACAAGCACAAGCCGAACCTGCTTAGACTGAACCAACACACTTGGTCCCCACAGGTCGGGAGCTTTTCAGCCCCCACAGCAGCTCTGCATCAGCAGGGACTGTCACGGGAGAGCAGCTTTTTGGGATGGGAGACTCCAGCGTTCAACACCGATCGCCCCACAGCCACCACTGGGCACCACCAGTGGGGAAAAGCAAACAGCCTGTGCTGCTTCATCACCCCTTCCCCAGCCCCGTACCCAGAGCAAGCACAGCAGAGGGCAATCTCCAGAGACCAGGCTTCAAAGCCACCACAGCCGGCGGGCAGGGACATCCTTCCTCCTGACGCCGATCCCAGGCACATTTATGTGAGCGGTGGTTCCTACCCACACCCTGTTCCTGCCCTGCCACCCCCAGCAATCCAGGCAAACACCCCCAGCACGCCCAGGACAGAGTGCTGGGAGTCACTCCTTACATTCTCCTACAAAACAGCTGATTTCCCAGCCAGGAAACCATGGTGAACCACCGTGGGAACCAGCAGAGACGGAGTTAAGCGCTGCTGTTAACCCCTGTCCCTGCCTCTCCCGACCAGTGCCAACACTCCAGCCAACACACACGGACCAAATCCTCCTTAAAATAACCCTCCTAGTTAGACATCCTCCCACGGAGGGGATGGGGCTGGACATCTACCATTAACTCATCCAGCGGGGCCACGGGCTGGCACCGAGTTCCCCCACCACCCCGCTGGGGACCGAGATGGCCAGGGCCGGGGACGGGATGTCTCATCCCAGCCCGGATACACAACTCACAGCAGCAGCTGGTCTGAGGGTGTCTCACCATCCCCGCCGGGAACTGCTGAGGCCACACCAATGTGCAAACAGGCTGAGCCAGGCGCTCCAAACCTCAAGTCAGGCACCGCTCCAGTGTGGCCAGAAGGTCTGCTGGGGGACAGCCGGCCCATGGTCGGAAGCGACGCGAGTCCCCAAGCAGCTGGTCCAGGGGAGAGCTGCACGTGGGTTGGGAGCAGCGGCTGAGGGAACTGGGGGGGTTTAGTCTGGAGAAGAGAAGGCTATGGGGAGACCTCATTGCCCTCTACAACTCCCTGAAAGGAGGGTGCAGAGAGGGGGGATGAGTCTCTTGACCCAAGGAACAAGCGCCAGGACAAGAGGGAATGGCCTCAAGCTGCGCCAGGGCAGGGTCAGACTGGCTCTTAGGAAGGATTTCTTTGCAGAAGGGGTTGTTGGGCGTTGGAATGGGCTGCCCAGGGCAAGGGGGGGAGTCCCCATCCCTGGAGGGGTTGAAGAGTCGGGTTGACCCAGCGCTGAGGGATCTGGTGGAGTTGGGAACGGTCAGTGTGAGGTTCATGGTTGGACTGGAGGAGCTTCAAGGGCTTTTCCAAGTGAGATAATTCTGATTCTGTGTCCCAAAGACAACACCCCTGGGGGGTACAGCCAGATGCTTTGGGGTTCGCGGGGCAGGGAAGGGGGAAGAGCTCAGTAGCCTCACCATGCCCTCAGTGAGGGGAACGGGCAGACGAGAACCACCAGGCTCCAGCGGTCTGGACACTACGCGCTGTGTTTGCAGAAGCAATGCCAGGGCTGGCTGGAAGCACGACCTCAAGAGCAGGCTTCTGGGATGCCTCGGACAGGCCAATCCCTCACTGGATTTCTTCAGGGCACAAGCAAGGAGAAAACAGCTTTTTCTGATCTCCTCACATTACCAAATCCCTTCTCGCGTGGGCTGGGCTCATTCTGGCCCATGCCAGACATGCTCCAGCACACATGAGCACAGTGCAACCCCCTTGCACTTGGCTGATACCTCCAAGAAGGTGAGGGACAGTGTCAGAGCCTGGAGTTTGGTCATTTGGTGGAAGCCATGGCAGAAAGCCATCACTGCACCATCCAAGAGGTTGGCAAAGGGCGGCACAGACCCAGCAGCTGCACGCTCACCAGGGACAAGGGGGCAGGAGGGGCTGTTTGACGAGCAGAGTGTCGTTCCCAAGGCCTGCCTGTTGCCGTGCAGAAATGACAAGCACCAACCCTGACTGCCCATGCCTGGGAGTGATGGTTGGGCTTTTCCAGCTCTCCCAATGCGCTTGGCTAAGAGGCAGATTCACTCAGCTCCATGCTCAGAAGGATCACGAGAGCCCAGCATGGCCCCACGCAGGGACACCACCATCTTCTGTGAGGCCATCCAATCCTGAAGTCCTTGGAGGCTCCAAACTGGGGAGCACCCAAATATGAGACCCAAGCAGCTCTCTTTGCAGGTTGCAAAGTCCAAATGCTCCCCCACCAGACACAGCAGCTCCCCTGGCAGAGGCAGCAGGACCAGGCGCTCTGGCTTTCCACAGGGATGTGGTGGGTTGATCCTGGCTGGGTGCTGGGTGCCCACCAAACCAGTTAGGTGGGGGCCAAGGACAACACACCCCAAGGAAGCAGGGGAGCCATGCAGGGCTCAGCCCCAGTACATGGGAAGATGCTCCTCCATCCATCATCCATCCATGCATCCATCCCATCCCTGGCACAAAAGCGATGGGTGCTGCTGGGGGCTGGAGAATGGTTGAGTAACAGCCCAGCTCTCCCATTCTCCCTTGTGAGAGAGCTCTTCAAGTGATGAGAGAGGCTGAGGGGTAGGAAGGGGAAAAAATTGGGGCGTATCAGCCAGAGGGATTTGTCTGACTCCACAGAATCACAGAATCATCCAGGTTAGAAAAGACCTTGAAGCTCCTCCAGTCTAACCATGAACCTCACACTGACTGTTCTCAACTCCACCAGATCCCTCAGCGCTGGGTCAGCCCGACTCTTCAACCCCTCCAGCGATGGGGACTCCACCACTGCCCTGGGCAGCCCATTCCACACATGCTCCCAGCCCAGCACGGATGCAGGGGGACACAGGGAGGACAACAGCCCTAATCTAGGACAGCCATGAGCCCACCAGGCCTCACCAAGGATGAGGGCAGACCTCAGAAGACACAATTTAAAGAGGATGGAGATTCACTCGGAGACACTGCTCCTCCCGAGGGGGACATGCAGAGGCAGGCTTCCTCTCGGTGCCAGCCAGGACATCGAAGACCTTGGGGGACATGTCAGTTGCCTTCACACATGATCTGTGAAGCGAAGACAAGCCATCCTTCTTCGCCTGCTCCTGGGGATCAGTCCTGGCCTGGGAGGCTGCTGGGACACGAGCTCTGCCAGAGCTCAGAGACTGAACTTTATTTGAGATCATCTGGACAAACGCTTTCTCCAGAACAACACCTGTTTGGGCCATTCCCGTGAGGACAGCGTATGGTTTTGCTCCCAGCAGCAACCATTAGGCAGCAGGACCCTTCCCACTGGGCCCCTGCACAGGCAACTGGAAACCCAGGGAAGTTCAACCCGACCCTTTTTCAGGACAGGGACAGAGGAGAAACTCTGCTTCCCAAAACTCTCCCTTCAGGACCCAAATCAGTGTTTACTGTAGAGCCAGCAGTTGTTTGCAGACATTCAGACCCAACCCAAGCAGCCAGAAATGCCACCACAGGTTGGGGACACCAGGACCTCCTGCAAGCACCCTGCCAGTGGCAGGTTTCCCTGGTGGGTGGCACAGATGCTGCGCGGGATGAACCTCCACAAAAGAACACGTTTTTTAGAAAAGCATTTGAGACGAAGGAGGCCTGAGGTGTAGCAAAATGGTTTGTTTTACGGATTTCAACCTTCCCCTCTCTGAAAACAAGGTGTTCTGCAATGACAGTTCAAGCTTGCTCCCTTCAAAAACATCAAAGGAAAATGCTTTAGCGTCTCTGCCTTTGTTTTTCCCTTCATTCAGCCTAAAGTGTTCTGGCTGCACCCAGCTTCCCAAGCAGCCTCTCCCCACCAGCACATGGTCCAGCAGCACGTCCCACTCCTCCCTCACTGCTTCCCGGGCAGCTCCAGCACCCCGGGCAAGGCAGTGGGAAAGGTTTTCCCAAGCGGTTTACCCTCTTCTAAACCCTCTCCCCTAGGGCAGGGGTCTGGGACAGGACGGGGACAACGGCTCACATCGCCTTACCTCAGAGAGCTTGACACGTCCCTCCAGGAAGGAGCAGTCAGCGGCGTTGTGGGTGCAGATGTGGCGGTACTTGCACCAGTGGCAGGGGAAGGAGCCGTTCACACAGGACAGGCAGCTGCGGGGAGAGAGAAGCAAGGCAGCGTTAGGGCAACGGCGAGGCAGGTCCGCTGGGGCAGTTCTCGGGGTGCTGCAGCAGGACAGCATCCATAGGCCGCCCCGTATCTCCGGGTGGGAAGGACCCCCCATGCGTGGGGCGATGGCTGTGCACCAGTGGGCTGGGAGGGGACATGCCTGCACACCCTGGAGCCCCGGGTTTGCCCGTGGCAGGGCGAGGGGAAACGGCCCTTCCGGCACCACAGGGTTTGTGCCCCAGCCGGATCGGCCACGCTCCCTCCTCTGCTTGGCAAGCTTGACCCTGCCCGCCCCACGCCTGGGCGGGGGCCGAGCTCCAGACTTTGGGAGCTTTATTTGGGTTCGCTGAAAGGCGATTTTAGCAAGAGGCAGCAGAACAAGAGCTCTGCACCGCGGGGGGACCGGGGGAGAAAGGGCCAGATTAATGCATGCTCATTGAGAGGAAAATTATAACTGGCGAAAGGTTGGGTCAGATTAACATTTCGGGACTGTAGCGCCTTTCAGCCGCTCACAATAGGTTGTGTGTGACCCCCTCCCTCGGCCCCAGCCCTCCGCAGCAGCGCGTGCGTGCGTGTGTGCGCTTCCACCCCCTCCCTCCAACCCCGAAACGTTTCTGTCTCTCTCCCCAGCCTCCTCTCCAGGCTCTTTGTGCGGTGGGATCACACGTGCCCCCCCCCCTCCCTTCCTCGTCTCTCTTGGGGGATGCGCTCAGGATCCAACGCTGCCGGGAGCCCCATGCTCTGCTCTGCACCCCTCTCCCCAAAGAAACCAGCCCCAGAGACCTGATGCCTCTCCCCCACCAAAATCACACCCTCCCAGCACCACGAGGCACCCCCGTTTGCAAGCACAAGGGGAGCCCGTGGACCCCCACAGCAGCTTTTGGGGCTCTCATCCCTGTGCGGATGGAAGGGGCTGAGCCCTCCCCACCACGCTGTCACGGGGCAGCAGCAACGTCCCAAATTAATGCAGCGAGAGACTTCATGGGACAGGTCTGCACCAGCCATGTCCCGTGCAGCCCAAGCTGCCCTCCCGAGGAGATGGGAGAGCTGCTGAGGCATAAGCTCCAAGGCAAGAAAAATAATGAGGCTTGCTTTAAAAAAAAAAAAAAAAGGCATCAGCACCGTTTTTCTCCCTACAAGGCTCATACCTGCTGTCACTGATCCGAGCATGAACAGGATCAGGCCCGAAGCAATTATATTTAAACAAAGGCAGGATATTCCCCTGAACACAGCTCTGGCAGGAGGCAGGCAGCCCTGCCCAGCCTGATCCCACTCCTAAATCACAGCTACCTCTCTGCCTCTACCCCCCAGGAAATGACAGGGAAAACACAGCATCACCATGCGAGGTGGCAGGAAGAAAACCTTCCTGGAGAGGGTGGCAGGGCCTGGCACGCTGAATGCCTCACCCTCCGGCAGACTTGTCACTTTGGAGGTGTGGAGAGGGCGCACGAGGGAGCCGCAGGGTGCAGGCAGCGCAGGGTGCAGGCAGCGCAGGGTGCCAATGCACACCTAAGCCACCGCTCCCTGCCCGCCCTGGGGTTTCACACACCATTACATATACAGCAAGAGCTTCCCAAATCCATGCGCACACACTAAGGAAATATTTAATTAAGCTGCTTGCAAAGGGGGCTGGAAGTCATTTCCATGTTTCGCTCACATTTTCACTTCCAAATGAACAGCCCTTTTAGCTTTACCCACAAATATGCTAATTGAGATGCTCCTTATGCAAATATATGCAATTTTATTTCAGCTGCAGAGATTCAACTTAAAAGCAATGCCATAGCCTCCTATCTCTGGTTGCTTTGATGGAGGGAGGTGCAGAGGGTGGGGGGAGCGGGGGACACAAACAAAGCACAAGGATGGCTCCTGCCCTCCCGATAAGGGCTCAAGCAGCGACCAGTGGGCAGGTAAATCCGAGATGTGGAGGCAGCAGGGCAGGGACAGCAGGGGTTAATCCTCACGCAAGTTGAGCAACCACAGAGAGGTCATGTAAGAGAGGAGCGTGGTCCAAGAAGCCACATGCCGGGGCATAACCACCAACCCTCCCATGAAATCAGCCCTCTGCCAAGGAGAGATTTCACAGCCGCCAGGTCTTTCAGGGTCTGCAAAAAGACTCCCCAGTCGCCCTCTCCACCACCTCGCCAGGCACCTCAAAGCAGTTGGGTGAAGCACCAGGCACAGCCCTGCCTCGGGGCACCCCAGCACCCAGAGCTGCAGCTCTGCTCTGCAGTTCTTCAGGGCCAATGGCCCAAATATTGGCTATTTTGGGACCCTCCTCACCTGAGGGTCTACTCTGCCATTTAACTACTGCAGGTCCCAGCTGGTCTCCACTTGTCAAAGGACCTAAAGCATCTCAGGTTATCCTCCTCATATGCCCCAAGGTGTGTGGTTCCCCCTGCTTCTACTTCAGCCCTCCCAGCTGCTTGTAACTTAAGCGAGCCACCCCTCAAGCCCCATGCTCAGAGATGGTTTTCAGACTCTCCCTTCTGCCGAGGTTCTCCATCTGCCATAAGGACATCAAACGCCGCTGTAAGAGCACTTGCCGCCACACATCTCGCTCCAACAGCATCTCACAGCATCATTGAGGTTGGAAAAGACCCTGAAGATCCTCCAGTCCAACCATGAACCTCACACTGACCGTTCCCAACTCCACCAGATCCCTCAGCGCTGGCTCAACCCGACTCTTCAACCCCTCCAGGGATGGGGACTCCCCCCCTGCCCTGGGCAGCCCATTCCAACGCCCAACAACCCCTTCTGCAAAGAAATACTTCCTAAGAGCCAGCCTGTCTCTGCTGCATTTAGAGACTATCTTGGGTCAGCACCCCCCAGCTGGCCAAAAACTCTGTAAAGTGGCAAACAAGTCAGTGCCCGGGTGCCAATAACACAGTGAAACCCCATTTCCACCCTGCCTCGGTCCTACTGGCCTTGGCACGTCCATCTGACCACCCCAGCACCCTGCAAGGCTGCCCAACACCCTGGGCAGGAGCCAAGGCAGAGTGCTCCTGGCTGGGCAGCGTGGCCGGGGCCGTATCCCCAGCGTGTCCGTGTGTCGCTGCTGTCTGTTCCCGGCGCAGGAGCAGGTTGCTCGGCAGCATGATGCCATCTGTGCCGTCTCTCTCCTTCCCACGGTCAGGCACTCTTCCCTCATCACTTCTTGCCTAAGAGGCTTTCATCACTCCTGATAATTAGAGGGAGGCTCTCCTTCATGTGTTGAAGTCCCCCCCTCCTCCCCGAAGCGTGCCGGGAGTGCAAGAAGCCCAGCCAGGCAGAAACCTGATGCTGGGGGGGTAGCGCAGACACGGACCTACAGCTTGCTCCCCATCTGCCTCCTCCCCAGCCCTGCCAGGGGCCAGGAGGAGACAAAGCCCAGGCTGGGCAGGGGGAAGTGGGTCAGACCCACCAGCAGTGTCCCCCTTGCCTCCTAATGCTCTTGGGTAAGAAGAGTTGCACCAGCCTCAGCCACATTTCAGGATCACTCTGGGCAAAGTGCCCCATCCCAAAACAAGTCCAGGCTCACTGTTGGCCTGCAACCCCCACCCAGAAAGAGCAGGCAGCCCTGCAGGCAGCAGCTCTGCTCACCTCTGAGTGACCCAGGGGGAAAGCTGGAGCCTCCCCCCAGCCTCCACGCTTGCCCCCAACTCACTACACAGCTGGGTCAAGATCTCCTGACGCTGCGTCCCTCCACCTTCATAACCGAGCTCAAACTTGCTAAGGCCATGCTAAGGAAGCACCTGATACAGCTGTGCAGAAAAGCAGCAGCGGGAAGAGTGCAGCAGGACAGAGGAGCTTCTCAGAGCTGGGTGCATCTCCAGGGTGGGTGCTGGGCCACAAGCATTGCTGCAGGACAAGCCCAAGGGTGGCTTTGAGGACTGGCTCCTCGCTGGGGGCAGCGCTGCAGAAGGCACCTCGCTGCTGTCTCCACACCTGATCTGAAGCACGGGAAGCCCAGGAAACCAGGCTCCTCACCCACTCTCCTTCCCGCGCTCCCAGCCCCAGGTGTGCCACGTGCCCAAAGAAGCCCAAAGCACTTCAGCACACGGAGCAGGGAAGGCAGAAAACAAAACCAGCATCCACAGGGGTGAGCTAAGCCTGAGCAGCAAACTGGAGAGGGACGGGGAGTGCGAGCACTGCACACGCGCGGGGACTCACACACACAGACACCGAGGCTACTTCCGTGGAGCAGCACATTCCTGGAGAAAGGACACGGAGGAGGGATGGGGGAAGCTGAGCAGGACCAAGAGCAGGACCAAGAGCAGAGCCGGGGAGGGCCATTGAGAAGGGAAATTATAAACACGGTGCTAACGGAAACAGCACAGCCTGCCTGTGAGCCCCCCCGACTGCTCCTCAGGCCTCCTCTTGGCAGGAGGATGCACCCTTAGCAAATACACAGCTCCTGCGCAGCCTGCGTCAGGGGTGAGAGGCTGAACTGCAGCGCTTTGGGTTTTAGATCCATCTCTCTGCCCCAGAGCAAGAGGGAAACCCTGAAAAGCAGTGGGAACAGTGTCCCCCGAGCCCCCACACAGACCAGCGGGTAGCCCTGCCCTTCCCCAAAGCCAGGAGGGGTGTGAAGTGGGAGATCAGCTCTCCCCTCCCTCCATCCCTGCCTATCTTAAGCCGTTTCTGCCCTTCCTTTCATGCCAGCCCAATGCTTTTCTGCCCCTGCTGGGTTTTGCCAAGGGCCTTACTCCCAGGGTAGAGGGGGTGGGCACGTTGACCTGCTGCGGGGTGCCCGGGGCATCCACCATCACACTGGTTGGAGGATGCAGAATCAGGCTCCGGCTTTTAAGATAATCCACTTAAAACACTTCCAGCTGCCTCCCCGCACTGGAACACACCACCAGACTGTACCAGCCCCCCTCATTCACAACAAACATTACGTAAACCAGGTTATCCTGAGCGCTCTCTGGAGCCATCCTATAGGATTTTCCACCTGCCCCAGCCCAGGAATACACAGGGATCTGATACCACCTCGCAGCTCAGCCGTGCTAACTCAGATACACTCACTCAACTGCTTGCAGCCATCTGTCCATGCCTTTGAAAAAAAAAAAAAGAACATGTAGGCATCTGGAAAGGAACAGTGCTGGGCCAGCAGAGAAGCCGCCACGCCACGTGCGGATGGTGCAGGCAGCCAGAACGGCTGCAGCGAGGAGCCCAGCGACACGAGGGCCTACGGGTGCCAACGGGTGCTTCGGACATCAGAGCGGCCCAGCCCTGCCCTCCCTCCCAGCCCCTGGGACATGCATTAAAATCCCATGTACTTAATGGGGGCTTATAGGGAAAGCCTGACCTGTGGGACAGGGCCACAGCAGAGTCACATCTCTCCAGCCAGGAGCAGCTGGAGCCGTTTGGCACGTCTGCCCCTTGCTCCAACCTCGGAGAAATTCAACACCCTGCAGCTGATGGGACCCTGGTGACACAACCATGAGCCTGGCAGCATCACGACCACCTCCTAGCACAGGTTTCCAGGCTGCTCAGATCCCCTCTCAGCATCAGACCCACAGACATGTGATTTTCCCCCTTTCCCTGCGCCACCGCCTGGATTTTTGCTTCATGTTGCAATGGCTGGTCATGCTGGCGGGGAGCTTGGTGATGCTCTGGGCACACCACTGCTCAAAAAAACCCAGCAGTGCTACAAAACAGATGGGGATGAGTCTCTTGAACCAAGGAACAAGCGCCAGGACAAGAGGGAATGGCCTCAAGCTGCGCCAGGGCAGGGTCAGACTGGCTCTTAGGAAGGATTTCTTTGCAGAAGGGGTTGTTGGGCGTTGGAATGGGCTGCCCAGGGCAGGGGGGGAGTCCCCATCCCTGGAGGGGTTGAAGAGTCGGGTTGAGCCAGCGCTGAGGGATCTGGTGGAGTTGGGAACGGTCAGTGTGAGGTTCATGGTTGGACTGGAGGAGCTTCAGGGTCTTTTCCAACCGAGATGATTCTGTGAAAACCTACCCATAGCATCAAAGGAAGCACCAAACCTTCCCTGTCCCCCTCCGCTCGCCAGCCCCATCCCTGCAGCCACACTCCCCAAAAAGCTGAATGGCAACAGGATTTATGGAGTGGAGTTTCCAGGGGAGAAACCCAGAGAGCAAACATGGAAACAATGGGAAGAAACGCATCTTGATATTCGCTGCAATTGCTCACTGGCTTTCTGGAAGGATTCCCCCCTCGCCCACCTCGCCAGCAAGCACAGGCTCTGCCGGAGACAGGCAGGGAGTCTGGTGTTAACATCTTTATCTTGAAAGGGGATTCATTTCCCCACGAATGCTTTGAAAAGGGAGTTTAACGCTGACAAAGACGACCTTAACATCTGCCTGCACCTTAACATCTGCCTGCGCAGGCGCTGGACATGGGCTGATTCATTAGATGATAAAAGGCACTGAGCGATCTTTAAATTCCTGCGCTTGATTAGTGCCCCATAGGAAACCCCCAAGGGGACCCACCCTGGTCCCTGCCACTCCACCCTCCACCGCAGGAACCAGAGCCCGTCCCCAGGAGCTGCGGGCGAGCTTGTGTGGGCAGCCCTGCTCCCCCACCGTGGGCTGGCAGTGACCCTCAGCCACCCACGTGCCCCTTTGCAAGGGATCCACCATTTTCCTGCATTGACCTCCAGGTTTCCACTCCCCCGTTCAACGCATCTGTCACAGCTCAGCCAGAAACATCCCCTGCCTGACGCATGAGCCTCCAGGAGCCAGAAGCCCAGAAGATGCCACTGCCTGGAAATACCTGCCTGCACCCCACGGGAGCCCCAGGGCTACCAGGGTGCAGCTGGGATGCCCAGAAGCTTGCCAGGTGACCCTGCTGTGCCCCAGAAGCTGCGAGTCCCAGACCAGAGCTCCCAGGGACCCCACACGGAGAAGTATCCTGGGAGCCAGTGATGCTGGTCTGTGATGGGGACTGTCCCGTCGCAGCGGGTGACGCTATAAAGTCCTGCAATAACAGATGGGACAGCAACGGAGCTCTACCCCCTCGGCCTGGACCATCACAAGCCAAACAGACAGGCAATGCAACCTCCTCCACACCCCTCCTTCCCTGTAGGAGAAGGGATTAAATGTATCTTCCCTTCTGCAACCCCTCCCTGGACCAGGTAGGTTCCAGCAGTCCTTGAAAACACATGGGAAGAAGAGTTTTGCAAGGTGGTGAGAAACAAGAGAGCCGGGATGCTCGCGCGGCGGCAGGATCAGCCCCGCTGCCTGCAAAAGGGCTTTAGCGGCGTGTTTTGCTGATGCCTTTCCAGATGTCTGCTGAAAATAAGAAGGATCAGACTCTCCCCGGTGTACATGGTGGAGATGCGTTGGCTTCCCTGGAGCTACCCCAGCTGACACCAGTGAAGCGCTGCCTTATAATCCTCCCATCTCTCCACAACCATCTGAAAAATCTCGCCTAAACGTTTCGTCCTCAGCTGAGAAATGATTCGACACGCAAGCCTCTGGCTTCCAACCTAAGCAAAGACGCCCAAATGTAAAGAAGAAAACGTAATGCAGAGTGATCAGAGATCTCCACAGGAAAAATATTAGCCTCATGGAAAAGCATATTGTTCCTAATACAGAATTTATCAGGCTGACGTATAGATTTTCCTCCACAAAATATGAAACCTGGATCTGAAAGGCTATTAACTCCGAAGAGATCCATTAAAGACGCCTGTCTGCAAATGGTATTTAAAAGTATTGCATCATCCTAGGTATTGTCATGCTCTTTGGCTATGACTCGACTGCAGGTCACATAGTTAAAACTGCCTCCAAACCCTAAAATTCTTGACGTAAAGAAAATAATAATAATGTTCACCAGCCTAGAACATGGACTTTTCTATCAGCTCCACCCGGAGCCCATAAATATTAATGCATCCATAATTAGCCTTTTTAAATAATGCATCCAAAATTAAACATCAACGCAGTAATAAATCAGTCAGGGTTCTTTGTTGTAGGTTTGTGTGGGGGGGGGGGGTGTTGGGTTTTTTTCTCCCTCCTGTGTCAAGCACATAAAATAAAATGCCAATTCCCTCACCACCTCTTCCCGCTGGACTAAAATGCTGGAGCCCCGATTGGATCAAATCCGATGCCATTTGTACTTAAAAGCCTTCTTTCTTTCATTTAGAAAAATAAAAGTCACATCTGCTTTTTGATTTGCGAAATAATGACATGCAGCCAGCCCGAGCCAAAGCTGAGCTAATGTTATTGAAACCACACGACGTGAAGGGAGACAAAGCTCATGTCGGGGAGTCAAGGTGAGGGATAAAGTCAAGTTTGCAAACTCTCTCCTCCCTCGCCGCCACAGCGCTGCCAGGAGCTGAGACCCGCTCGCTGCGCCAAGAGCAGGCAGGGCAGAAATCCCTGTGAGGCCCAAGGTTTGTGGGGGCTCTCCTCTGACGGATCCCCCCGCAGCTCATGGACCAGCCAGGGCACCCACATGTCACCTGCTTTTCCCTGATCAAAGTGGAAAATCCCAACAGGCTTTTGGAGGAGCAACCCGCAGCAGAGCCCCCCAAGCCAGGGTAGACACTTTGCACAAAGCCATCCGAAAGAGATCACTTGGCATTTGCTTATCTATAATTACTGATCAGCCAGAGCGCCACCATCCATGGGAGGTTTCTGGCAGGGTAATGAAATTGCTTGCATTCTTGAGCTCCAAATTCTTTGCCCAAACACACCCCAGCTTCTCCTCCGACGTGCCCGCAGCAGAGCCATCTCCCCGCCGCTCAGGCACACCGGCCGCAGCTCCTCACCGGGAGCTCACTGTCAGACACACTGCTTAGACAGCACATCAATAATCCACACCTCCTCTATTTTATCACACGCATATCTCAAACTGCCTAAAAACCCCTTACGTGGAGTAGATTGCGCGGCAGCCTGACAAGAAAGCAAATTCACAATTACTTCCAGTTAGGAAATTCTCGGGTAGATGCCTCAGGACATGCAGCATGTTCTATCCCAGGCTGCTGCAACTTTCCAGCTCACTCTCCTGCAAGCCTGGGAAGCAGGTACCTTCGCTGGAAAACCCAAGCTTTTCCTTTTGCATCGCCCAGTCACTCCTATTAACTGTTTCCAGGAATAACAAGATGCTTGGCATTTTCAGTCACATGGATTGCTACAGTCTGCAATGCAGTAAACTTGCTTTTTCTCCCAAAGCTTTGCCAAACCCAAAGCCCTGTTTTTAAGTGAGTTTCTGCCCCTGATGCTACATGTTCCCACACGCCCAAACCAACTGTGGGTGCTCTGGTCATCGTCCCAGTTTACAAGGGCAAAAGGAGGAGGTTTCCCACTGCAAACACCACTATATTCAACTGCCCTTTCCTCTTGCAACATCAGCACCCACAAAGCTGAGATCTCTCTCTCCCAGCCTCACACTGCCCCAGCAATCTGCTCCCGGAGCGCTCTTAACAAAGCCCAGGCCACTTACGATTGATGGACGCTGCAGTTGTAGAAAACAAAATCCACAGAGGCAAACTTCTTCCCCGTCTCCTTAGATTTCAGGTAGAGCTTCACCACTCGCTTGTCCCCTGGGGAAGACCCAGGCAGAAAAAGACATCAGAAAGGACACAGTGTGCAGCCCAGCATTCAGCCCAAGGTTTGCAATGGGCTGGAGGGAGCTGAGCATCACAACTCAGCCCAGTTAACTAACAAAATCCCCTGAATCTAGGAATAAAAAGAGTGTTCACCCACCCCCGCTCAGCCACCAAAACAGGCCAGCAGAGCCCAAGTACAGGTCTGAGCCCCTACAGCTAACTACAACCTGCTGGCACAGAGGCAGGTGCTTTGGGCTGTAGTGGTGGTGCTGAAGGGGACCTTAACAGTTCTGGGGTCAGCAGAATGTTCTAGAGCCCACAGCCACCTACAGTACATCTGCCCAGGAATGGTCCATAGGTGGGAACGAGACCAGGGTGCCCAAGGTGCTGGTGCACAACCACTACACTGTCAGCAAGTAGCTGTGCCCGTGGCTTGGAGGAGGCCAAGGACCAGTCCCCCCATGAGCAGTAACATCCTTCTCCTCCTACACGCCGAGAACCCAACTCAGATCCTGCTCGGGGTCACGGGCGGACTGTTCTCCACATCTGCCTGTGGGGCAACAAGTGGGACCAAGTTTGTCTCGGGCTTTCTTCCCACCCCACGGCACAAGCTCACCGCGGCCCCGGGTGATGGGGATGACATCCTTGGCAGAGGGAGAGCTGCAGTAGATCTTCCCATCTTCGATGCGGCTCTCGGATTCGGTGAAGTCTTCAAAGGAGCAGTTGACTCCTGCCGAGAGGTCTGGGACATTCCAGGCCTGCAGGACCAGCTGGGGAGGAGAGGCAAGAGCATCAACACTGAAAACTAGCAAAAAAGACTCCTCTGTGTCTGCTAGGTGTAAGTCTAGCCAACAGAAAAGACCACGGGTGCAAACCCTCCTCTGCCACCCACATGCGGTGGGGAAACGTGCTCTGGGCTTTTGCAAGCGAGTCCCATCCGTGGACCTCCGTGCTCAAGCAAGGAGCGTGGATTTAAACGGGTTAAAAGATGGAATGACTCAGAGCCTCCTACCCTCTGCCCTCGCCATACCACAAGCCATTACGCCTCACCTCTCTACAGAGACCCAACACAGCGTCAGGGCTGAAGAGTGTTTCGCGGAAAGGCGCCCGCTCCGGCAGAGCCGGGGAGGGGAGGAATCCACCTCTTCTTTCACAAAGTCATTCCCAGGGTCAGCAGTTCTCACTTTACAAAATGCTTGCCTTATTTCTAATTTGAATTTTTCACAGCTTCCAGCCATTAGTTCTTGTTATGCCTTTCCTTGATAGATTAAAAAGCCCTTTAGTCCCTGATATTTGCTCCTTGTAAAGGCACTTATACTCTGTAATCAAGTCACCTCTTAATCTTCTTTTTGATAAGCTAAGCAGATTGAGCTCTGGAAGTCTCTCACTGCAAGGCATTTTCTCCAGCCTTCAACTCATTTACATGATGTTTACGGGAGGTTTTCAGCCTCTCCCTTTAAAAGCTGGACTCCAGCCTGAGCGCAGCGTCCCCGTGTCGACGACACCAGACCTCATGCAGCACCCTGCTGTCGGGCAGGGCGATAACCACCAGAGAGGAGAAAACTGCCTCAAGAGCCCCGCAGCCAGGGCTCAGCCCCGACACCGCTTTCCAGGACACTGGGCGAATGCCTGTCTTCTGCCTCCGTGTCTAACTTCAGACGTGGCAATACCAAACCCCAATTTTTTGCTAAACCAGACCTACTCAAACACAGCTGCTCCGAAGGAACTCTCACGCCACACCACCCCCTGGGTCCCAGCAGGTCCCACCCGCAGCCATCTCGCATTTATCTCTGTGTTACCAGACAACGTTAGCCCCTGCAGAAGCACTTTCCAAACCATTTCCATCCGGTGACAACTCCCCTCTGACGAGGACTTTTTGAGATCTGTCACAGAGCCAGTTCTTAATCCACTTAACACGTGCTTTATCAATATTGTATAATGCTAATTTTTAATCAGAACATTGTGTTGTACCAAGTCAAATGCCTTGTAGAAGCCTAAAGACATCACATCCCCGCAGTCCCTCTTCTAATTCAAGTCATAATTTCATCAAAGAACAAAATGCGGTTTGTCTGACATAAAACCATGTTGACTGGCATTAATTATATTCCCATTCTTAAATCTTTATCAGTTGTATCCTGCACCAGTTTTTTTCCTTTGGTTTTTCGAAATATGACATCAAACTAAGCAGTCTCTGACCATTTGGTCCTTTCTGCATCTGGGCAAAAAACAAACACCTTTTCTGTTTCTGGGGTTTTTCTCAACATTCACTTATTTATTATGAAGCCATATTATTACAAATATCCGCAGGCCACAGAACATCTTGGCCAACTCTTTCAGGACTCCCGAGCGCCAGATATCCAGACATGGCAGTTTTCAAAACTTTATTGCTAGTACACGCTGTTTCATATTCTCTTCACGGTGCTAATGGCCTGGAAAATACTTCGGGGAAGTCCATCATCCTTTCTGTCTGCACAGAGAGCGCAGTGAGTTGTGCATCGGAGTCTCATCCCAAAATATCTACTAAAGGCCAGGGTCAGAGACAGGCTATTGAGCTAGACAGATCGCTGGCCTACAAATGGCATCTCTGATGTTGGTGTTTGTATTATGGAGAAATATTTATTGCTTGGTTATGTCTTTTCTGAATAATCATCAACTGGTTTATTATCTCCATCAATAGGCCAGCCCTCATCAATGCCCTGCACTTCGCTATGTTTTATTTGTCTCGGACCTCTCTTCCCCTTTCTCCCTATCTGTCGTATACTCATTAGTTATTTTTAATTGCCGTGGCTCCCCGAGGGTCAGGAGGTGGCTGGGGAGGGAGGGGGTCTGCGGGCAGCAGGGGTGGCTTACCGGGACCTCCGACATGGTGACCGAGATGTTCTTGGGCTGGACGGTGAGCTGGACGCACTGCCGCAGGTCGGAGGCGAAACGCTGGGGCTCATCTGCCCGCTCACACCGGTCCTTGCGTGAGCATCTGGAGGGGGGTGAAACCACCACGGTGAGGAGAATTCTGAGCTGACCACAGCAGACAGACCCTTTGGCACAGCGGTGATGCTCAGCGAGAGGCCTTGGGTGCCTGAGGCCCGTATGGGAGCTCTGCCTTCCGCTGGTGCCAGCCCTAGGGGTCTTTAACATTCAGCTTTTCTTATCGGCAGAAAGACACCGAACCCAGGAGCCTGTGGGCAGGATTAGAGGGGCCCTGCCGCACGCCTGGGTGCCCTGGGAAGGGATGACAGATGCCTCGGATCTCTCCATCCCCACGAGATACGTCCCCATGGAGATCAGCAGTGGGGATGGAGATGGTTTGCAGGACTTACATGTTGTGGAGGACGCACCAGCCGCAGTGGGGGTCCCGGGAGCCCAGGCACAGCTCGCAGCTCTCGTACTGCTCGCAGCTCTCCACCGGCACCCGCGTCACCTGCGGGGAACAGGCAGGGAGGGAAGGGGGACGGGCTGTGTGTTTCCCTGCTGTGTCCATGCCTAGACCCTGGCAGAGATGGGGCTCACCCTGGCCCACGGCTCCCACCCCATTAATCAGAGAGGAGGCAGAGGTGAGGAGCAGGCTGAACCCCCACCACGATGGGGGCAGCACATTTGCAGGCAACGTTTCCATGCCAGGGAGGCTTTTACCCCAACCAAGCTCCTTCCACCATTGTATCTTTGCAGGGCTGCAGGACAGGGCTGTGCTGGCTCCCAGCACCGGCTCCCAACACCAGCCAGGCACCCTGGAGCTGCCACAGCCCTGCTCTGAAAGGGTTACCAGTCCTTTATTAATTGCTCCTCCAGATTTGATTAAAATCCCCTCATTCTCTGAGCCCTTCGAGCTCTGTTACAACTGTTCATTTAATTACTTTCCACCAGCACTCTGATAACACTGAGCCGTAGTAGGGAAGCGAGTGGGTTTTATTAAGGAGAGGGGAGGAGAAGAGGGGGGGACAGGGAGGGGGCGCAGGGAGCTGCCTGCTTGCCTGCCATGAGGAGCCGGCAGCACCAAGCAGCTGCCCGCGCCTGCTGCACTCGTGCCTCAGTTTCCCCACTGCTCCCACAGGGCAGGACTCACTCGTTAATTAAAATCTACAAACTTCTCTACTGAAGGCTAAACCCGGGGTGCTTTTCCTCGTCCCAGCCCAGGGGGGCAGTGCATGGGCTACAGGGCTGGGATAAGGCTGGCCCATCAGTACCCTCCAGTTTGCATTCCAATGAGGATACTGGTAGCGTTCCTCGTTGTTTGTCCCCTGACTTTGCTCCAGGTGGGCCGTGGCGAGGGGGTCGGCAGCGGGTCCCCACCCCAGGCAGATCCCACACAGACAACTGTGGTGGCCCGTGGGGGAGATCCCCCATCCAGGTCAGCATAACCCAGCATCCACGTCTCCAACATCTCCCCCGCTGAGGGGAGGCTTAGCTAAGCCAGTCCTGGGACAGAAACACAGCCCAGGACAGCTGCAGGGAGGAAGCTAAATGCAGTTTCTGCCTCGCCTGAAAAGCCACAGGTTTCCTGCAGCAGAGCAGAAACCAGAGACAGGCACTGGGAGGAGGAGGGAAAGGGCTCTGCTGTCCCCATGGGGCTGTCTAGACAAACCCACGGCCCTACTCCAGCATCCTTCCTCCTCGCAAGCCCCGGGGCTGGCGGCCAGGAGACCCGTGAGGCCCCGAGCTCTGCGGCACTCCCGCTCACACACACCTCTGCTGGACAGAGGAGCAGAGACGCTGCGAGACACAGGCACGCCGCATCCCAGCACAGCCACCCTGCGTCACCCCACGGGGCACAGCATGCGTCCCCGCTGACCCTGGCTCCAAAAAGTGCCACCACTCTGGCATGGACCTGCTTCACCTGCTCCAGCGCAGTCCATGGATAGATTAACTCACGCCAGCAAGCTCTCCCACACATCAAGGATCATGCAAACGCCCACAAAGCCAACGAAAACTTCCTATCGTGAGCCCTGAGCGCAGTGCCAGGATGGCAGCACCAGATCTAGATCAGGTCTGTACGTCTGGTTGGCTCAGCATGAGCAGAGGCAGGGACCAAAGGGCCTGGGGACACACCAGCCCCATGTCCCCTCTGCCCTGAGTTGCAAAAGCTGCTGCCCCAGAGGAGAAAAAGACATTTGGAGCAAGGAGCTTCTGCTAACCTGCAAAAATCCTGCTCAGGAGGGGATGGTGAGAGCAGGGAGGAGGGTGATGGCCAGTCCCTTGCAGCAAGGAAGGGTCAGGATGCCCTTGGCCCCAACCACGGGGATTTCAAGCAGCCACTGCTAACAATGAATGACTTGGGGCAGACGAACAGCGAAGAGCTGCCACTGGTCCCCTCAGACACGCAGCCCCAGGCAGCCCCGATCCCAGGAAGCAAAAGTCGTGGAGCTGCCTGAAAGGCTTCCCAGCGCATGGGATGGGAGGCTGGGATGGCAACGCGGGCTGCCAAGTCAGGAGAGCAGAGGGGCTGCCATCCCCTCCCCTTACCTGTTTCTCGGTCATAGCATAGATGTGCTGGCGGTCAGGGCTCAGCACCAGGTCTCGCAGGATGGAGCTGCCCTCGTGGGCCACGACGTTCTCGTACTGCAGTGCTTGGTGCTTCCTCTCAGCCTGCAAATCCACCAGGATCTGTGGGGAGAGCAAGGGGGGGTGAGCACGGGGCTACACACACCTCAGCCCCCACCCAGCGAGCAGGACGGGGGATGCCACCCCTCTGTCCCACACCAGCGTGGTCACCCCACGGCCACCGCAGCACGGCAAGTAGCAGCCGCTTTACAAACAGCCAGACCCTTTGCAGAAGAGCAAACTTAACGTTTTCTTCCCGTTTTTGCATTTGTCCAGTGCGTTTGCACCATGTTTACGCTGATGGAGGTCACCTCTCTCCGGGAAATGAAGCCACACCCGTGGTTTTCACGCTGCCCCCCACTCTCTGCCACCCTGCTTCCCCCACTGCTGCTCAGCCCCAAACCCCTCCAGCTCGCAGCACGGCACAGACGAGCCCCCAGCTTGCAGCAGAGCAGCAAACCCCATCCTGCCGCAGCGGTCCTGAAAGCAGCTCACATGCCAGACCACAGCAAGCCCCAGCCGGGCAGGACGCTGCGGCGCATGCAGGCAGGGCTCCCGTCCCCCCATCCATCAGAGGAAACGCTTGGGATCGTGACCGGGGAAGTCAAGAGGGTCTCAAGGAAGCTGAGGGTCAACAGAGGTTCAGAAAATGCCTTTGTTCCCTGAGCAGGAACGTGGCGAAGGCTTTAATCCCCTCACAGCTCGCAATTACATTAAAGCTCTTCCTAAGTACGCTAGTTTCTGGCTGTACCGGTGATAACCACATCAGGAGGCACCACGGGGCTGGAGGCACCCACCGAGCAGGAGCTAAACTCAGCTGCGCCACTTGCTGTGACCTGACTGCCACCTGCCTGAGCGAGGGACCTTCCTGTTAATGCCAGCGCTTGTGATATCCCCAGATTCAGGCTGTCCCCTGGCATGGGGCAGCCTCAGGGAACACAAGGCCAGAGAAATGGCTTAGTGGGTCTGGTCTGCTGGGATGGGATGGGATGGGATGGGATGGGATGGGATGGGATGGGATGGGATGGGATGGGATGGGATGGGATGGGATGGGATGGGATGGGAGCCATGCCAGCAGCACATTCTGCATAAAACCCAGAGGCAGCAGAGAATCGGAGAATCACAGAATCATCTCGGTTGGAAAAGACCTTGAAGATCCTCCAGTCCAACCATGAACCTCACACTGACCATTCTCAACTCCACCAGATCCCTCAGTGCTGGCTCAACCCGACTCTTCAACCCCTCCAGGGATGGGGACTCCCCCCCTGCCCTGGGCAGCCCATTCCAATGCCCAACAACCCCTTCTACAAAGAAATACCTCCTAAGAGCCAGTCTGACCCTGCCCTGGCACAGCTTGAGGCCATTCCCTCTTGTCCTGGCGCTCGTTCCTTGGCTCAAGAGACTCATCCCCCCTCTCTGCACCCTCCTTTCAGGGAGTTGTAGAGGGCCATGAGGTCTCACTGCTGCCAGCACACCCAGGGCGCCATCCAGCACCATGATCTCCAGGACTGGGGATCCCCCCACAGGTCCAAACACACTGCTTTGAAGCACCCCTCAAAACACAGCCCGCAGCCCTGCCCTGATCATCTCACCCACTCCAACAGCCATGCCCAAGCCCTTGGGCCCCCACGACAAGCCACCCCAGCACCCCAGCCATCTCGTCCCCCTCCCGCGATAAATCGCCGTTGGCATTTGCATAGTTCCCAATCAGGAGGATACAGGCCGGGAAAGCAGGATCCCGGTGTGCAGCTGATTAGCATGGAAATGTATGCGGCTCACAAACAAACCGGGGCCCGTTTAATTAGAGCGGCGCCTTTGATTCACTGCCAGCCTCCTGCATGCACCAGCCCCGGATTATTTTTAGGCAGTTTTACAAAACAAATGTATTTAATTAAGAAAGAGACCCCTGAGCAACCAGAGAGCGACGAGTCCTGCACAGCAGCGAGCAAAGGGGCCGCCCTCTCCCCGGGGGACGTGGTGACCGGGCTTGCAGGGCCAGGCTAACGCTTGGGAGCCCACGGCACAGCCAAAACCAAAGTCCCTGTACCTCCTGCCGCGGGGCTGAGGAGCCTTCACCACAACCCAAACTGGTCCTGGTACTTACCCACCTTCTCAGCATCATTTGCCAGACCCCTGCCAAGACTCTGCTCCCCATCACCCCCACCCTGGGTACCGCTGGGGAACCCAGAGATGTCAAAAACCCATCCTAAAGCTTCTGCCTGCACTTTAGGGGCGTGTTGAGGGGGGGGGGTCTTTCTGCCCAGGTCCAGGACCACATCTGCTCCTATTCCAAGCATCAGAGGTCAAACCCCAGACACGTGGGGTGTGGTGCCATGCAGCACCCCCACCCTGCAGCACCCTCACTCAGTGGCACCCAGCACCATCCCCAGAGCCCAGCCCTGCCTCCCCACATCCCCTCGCCAGTCGCTTCCCTCCTCCTCTCAGCTTCTCCCCTAAAAAAGTCCTGTCCAACTTTCCAGAGAAGGGTAACAGGGAGCATCCCCCCTCCCCAGCAAGGCACCGTCTCCCCCTCTCGCTACGGCAACGTGACAAACGCACCTTTCCAACCCTTTTATGGGCTGCAGTTGCAGCACAGAAGAATCGATAGAGTTTTACCCTGGTTCTAAAATAGATCTATGGCTGGATGTCGCGCTGGCAGTAATTTTTAACTAGCGGGGTAATTTCCCCATTACATTATTACACTGCGCAGTGCTGGGAAAAAGAAAGAGATGTATTAAAAAAACCCAACAGACGTGAAGCACTTCCAGTTAATTTGAGGCTCCAGGAAGAACCTAAAAATACTCCTGGTAGTCAAACAGGGCTGGAGCTCAGCCTGCCACACATCAGGGTGCTCTGGTGGGTGGCATGGGGCCACCCCAGGCATGCACATGTGGGAACCCCTCTCCCTGGCACCTCTCCTCCCAGTAAGGATGCTCTATAGGCAGGTTTGGGATTCAGAAAAGTGAAATTTGGAAGACTTGGCCATCAAGTTGTTTTCTGGTTGGCCAAACGGCAGGGCACAGAGGGAGTTTTTGAGTTAGTTGGTGGTAGGCAAACCCCTCCTACCGCTCCTCCCCAGCGCAAGGTGACCAGCAGATAAACCCCAACGTCATCCCACGCCAGGAGGACCCGGCTGCCCACAGCACCCGCTGCTGTGCGGGCAGAGCTGGAACCCAGCATCAGGGCCCTTCCAGCAGGATTAGCCCAACGGGAACCTACCCACCCCGGCTGGCAGGAAGGGGACGGGCTGTTTGGACAAGAACAGGGCAGAGCAGATGCACAAGGTGCCTTTCACCTCTTACAGATGCGGGGAGGGACCATTTCCACCCCCCCTCTCCCCACGCCCGCAGGGTAGCTGGGGGCAGGGGAAGGGGGAGAGGATGTGGTTTAATCAGAGCAGCCCCCTTCGGAAACACGCTCCTTCCTGCCCACCCTGCCTGCCTTCCCACCCGGGGGAAAAGACATTTACAATAAATAAATAAATAAATAAACCTATTAACCTTTCTCCTCATCCTGACGCTGATATAATTACCCAATACTAATAATTACTTACACTAATTTCTCGCTCAGGATTCCTGCCCTCGCTCTTGCCTGCCTTGGACCAGCTTCAGGCAGTGGCTCGGCAGCGCTGCCTCCCGCGTGGGGCTGGCAGGAGCCCCCAGGGGCAGCTGGACTCCAGGGCCATGCCCAGGCAGAGGAACAGGAGCAAGGGTCAGCTTGTTGGGCTGCTCCCTCATAAACACAGGAGATCAGACGCAAGAAATTACAAGCTCCCTGCTGGGGTGAATCATCTTAAAGCAAGCCCAGAGGCTGCTCTGCCAGAAAGCCACGTGCACACCCTCCCTAGCCAAGTGAGGAGCCCACCCCGCAGGGCCAGCACCCAGCACAACTTCTCTCTGAAGAGGGGAGGTTTAAGACCCAGTTCCCCAGAAGCCGAGCGGGCTGGTGGAGGCAGGGCAAGTCCAGGAAATCATAGAAGCACAGAATCATCTCAGTTGGAAAAGACCTTGAAGATCCTCCAGTCCAACCATGAACCTCACACTGACAGTTCCCAACTCCACCAGATCCCTCAGCGCTGGCTCAACCCAACTCTTCAACCCCTCCAGGGATGGGGACTCCCCCACTGCCCTGGGCAGCCCATTCCAACGCCCAACAACTCCTTCTGCAAAGAAATACTTCCTCATAGCCAGTCTAAGATGGAGAGGTGTCTCACCTTACCAAGAGGCTCCTCGCCTCCCAGGCCAGCCACCGAGAACCCCGGCAAAGGAAGGATGAGGGAAAGGATATCGTGCAATGCTTCAACCCCTGGGCACCTCGGTGTCATGAGTGACAGCGCAGAGGCCAAGTCCTCCCCCAGGAGGCTCGGAGAGTGTTCCTGGGGATGCTCTTGTCTTGGCTGTCCTCTCCCACACAGGTTTTGGAGGAGGAGAGCACACTGCCTTGCCAAGAAGCATGCCGTGGGGCAGGGTCATGGCTGGACAACAGCACTGGCCAGTCCTGCTGCTGCCTCGAGCCCGCTGCTCCCTCCTAAGCTTGGTTCTCCTTTACAAACCACAATGCTAGAGCATCCAGAAGCTTCTGCACAGCTCAGACCCCACCCCAGCTGGTGCTAGTGAAGAGCCGCTGCCCTGAGGAGCTGTACAAGACAACGCTGGGACCTGAAACCCACATGAAAGGCAAGGAGAAGGGAAAGCACTGGGAGGGCAGACAAAACGTCAGAGGAGAGACAGCTCCTTCCATGGCACTACGCTTGCTCCCCTGGGCAAGACATCCTCCGGGCTTGTCCAGGTGAGAAGGCACCTCCCCACTGCCCAACTCACCAAACCACCCCAGGGAAAACCTCCCAACATCCTCACAGCCACCAGCAACGGGCATAAGGCAGAGGAGCATCTCCCCAGGGCTGCCTTTTGGAAAGATGGGTGATGAGAGGAACGAAGGGCAGCAGCCGTGATCTGGCAGCCACCCAGTGCTGGCAGCGGGTCCGGAGGAGGATGGCGGCGGAGGACGGGGCTTTACAGCTCAGCCTGGGCCAGGGATGCCAGGCGGAGAGGGAGGAAGCACAGCCGGAGAGGAAAGGCAGCTGCAGACATGCCAAGGCTGCTTTTAGATTTAACACATGCTGGCAGGGGTCTGGCTGGGGTCCGGGAGGGTGCTGGGGTGGGCCACCGGCTCCCCAGGGGACTGAAAACACACGCTTGGGGGCACAGGCAGAGGGTCTCACCGCAGGGGACACCCCCCAAGCCCATCATGGGGAAGAGGGGGCTTCTCACTGCCCCCCAGACAGTCCCCCTGAGGGGCTTTCCCACCCCAGCCCTCCATCTCCTCCCCTCCCAGCTCTCAAGCCCCCATCTCCTGGGTCCCAAGCGGTCCCCCCCCAGACCCCTCCTCCGGGCAAGAGAAGTGCTCAGCCACGCTTTGTACTCTTATCTGTACAGGGCTGTGATTAATTCGCAGCGGCTGGCAGCAGCTACAAGAGGAGGGCGCTTTTGCCCGCCTGCCACACTTCAAAGGCAGGGACTTATCTGCCTGAAACACACTCGGCAGCCTTTTCACGGGGACCCTTTCCAGTTCCACGGGGCTCGCACAGCGCTGACGGGCAACGCGAAAGAAAGGCTTATTTACGGGAGTGCATTTCAAAGCCTCCCCCCTTCCCTCTCAACACTCGCTGGGGGAAGCAGAGAGTCCCCCCCAGCCCCAGGGATGTCCACTGGGGACAGAGACTGAGCAGGGGAGGACAAGACAGGGCTGTGAGGAGAGGATGTGGGATCAAGTTCCCTGTCCTACCTTTGCCCGTGTCCTGTTCCTCTCCTGACCCATCCTCTTGCCAGTGAGCAGCTCTGTGGCACATCCCTGAGTTGGGGGGAGGAAAAAGCTTTGACATGTGTGGAGAGCAGAGCCCAGCCCTAGGATGGAAACCTCCTCCACCTGTACCACTGGTGCTTGGGCATCACCGAAGCCCCAGGCTCCCACACCCAAACCAGCGGGTGCACATCCCCGCTCCACGGGAGCAGGGCCATGCTAACACCCCCAGAGTTCTGCTTTGATTTTGGCACCATCCGCCCAAAGGGTACAGGACAGAGCAACCTGGAGAGGAGCAGGTCCCAGCCGAGCTGACCCCCCAAACCATGGGGCCACCTCCCAGAGGCAACGGAATCACAGAATCATCTCGGTTGGAAAAGCCCTTGAAGCTCCTCCAGTCCAACCATGAACCTCACACTGACCGTTCCCAACTCCACCAGATCCCTCAGCGCTGGATCAACCCGACTCTTCAACCCCTCCAGGGATGGGGACTCCCCCCCTGCCCTGGGCAGCCCATTCCAATGCCCAACAACCCCTTCTGCAAAGAAATACTTCCTAAGAGCCAGTCTGACCCTGTCCTGGCGCAGCTTGAGGCCATTCCCTCTTGTTCTGGCGCTTGTTCCTTGGCTCAAGAGACTCATCCCCCCTCTCTGTACCCTCCTTTCAGGGAGTTGTAGAGGGCCAGGAGGTCTCCCCTCAGCCTCCTCTTCTCCAGACTAAACCCTCCCAGTTCCCTCAGCCGCGCCCCATCAGACCTGTGCTCCAGACCCTGCACCAGCTCCGTTGCCCTTCTCTGGACACACTCGAGTCATTCAATGGCCTTTTTGGAGTGAGGGGCCCAAAACTGAACCCACTCATCGAGGGGCGGCCTCACCAGTGCCAAGCACAGGGGTAAGACCCCTTCCCTGTCCGTGATGGTCACGTTATTGCTGATACAAGCCAGGATGACATTGGCCTTCTTGGCCACCTGGGCACACTGCTGGCTCCTGTTCAGCCGGCTATCGATCAACACCCCCAGGTCCTTCTCTGACTGGCCACAGAAGACCCCGGGGTGGAGGTGACAGCTGCCGGGTAGTGTCACACAACACCATGCCGACAAGCCTACAGCCGGAAAGGGAGTATCCTGTGTCCATCCAGGGGGGCTGGCAGGGGAGAGGGACCCCCCTGGGGTGTCAGCCTGCACAGCCCCTCTTGGCACATGGCCCGGGCTAACCCCAAGGCAGGGTGGGGACGGGGACACCGGCTGCCCCTCCACATGCTTCCCCCGCCAGCCACTCCCTGGGGACCAGCAGCACCAGCAGCTGCCACCCACACGCCCCTCTCTGGTTTCCAGAGGAGGGCAAGGGGTTTAAAATGAGGTTCCCGGATCAGCTGCTCCGGGGGACACATGCACACACACACACTCCTCTTTTCCCCCCACCAAGGGGGGACTGCCCAGAAAAACATGAGGCCATGGAATCATTTGTTGGGGGGGCACAGCTGGTGGGGGGGCACTGACATGCTGGGGGACAAGAGCGGGGAAGGATGTGGCTCCTGCTCCCTCCCACTGTATTGCAGGTAACCAAACTTTGGCATCCAAGGTGATGAGGATTCACCTCTGGTTTTGCTCAGGCATCAAGAAAATCGCCACCAGGACAGTTCTAGCCGTGCTTTCTTAGGGCTCCCCGTACGGCTGCTCTGTGCCACCCGCGGGGCAGAGCCCAGCACCCAGCCAGAAGGCACAGGCAGCCGGCGGCAGGGGCACAGGCAGGGCTTCGGGGATGCATCACCCAGGGGCTCACACCCAGGCCTGGCGGCAGGATGGCCCCGCAGAAACATCCCAGCTATGCAGGGCGGGCTGGCAGCCAGCACCCCAGCTACCTCCGCTCCGCCAGCAGCCACCCTCCCCGCCGGCCCCGGCAGCTGCCCGCGCAGGAATGCGCCAGCCGGGCGCGGATCAGACACATGCCTCCTCCCAGACGGGCAGGCAGCTGCCTGCTCCTTGAAGCCGGCATGCCAGGCCCCTGCCTCCCGGCCTCCTCTGCGGGGAGGAGGTTTCGCCAGCCCCTCGCGCAGGGCTGGGATGCTCCTGCCTCATCGCTAACCCACCAAAGGGAAAGCGGCGAGACAAGCTGCCTGCTTCCATTCAGTGAAACCCATCCGCTTCATAAATATGAATACAAGCAAGACTTTCATCCTGGGCCCAACATCGCCCTGAGCTGGAGAATATTGGGACTCTAATTATATCAGTATAATAAAGCAAAAACCAAGGAGATACTTAATCTAAATCAATGCTTGTAACAGCAACAAATGCCAGCAACTCGCTGACACTAACAGATACGACACCGGTTCATCCAACCGCTTTCGAAGCGCACATCATTGCTGGTGTGCTGTCCCCGGGTGGTATCCTGAGCTCGAACACGCAGGCTGAGGACAGACGCACTCGCTGCACCTCTCTGGGGAGGTGGGGTGGGAAGTGCATGAAGGCGCTGGGGTTCGCCATCGGAGATAGAGAGGGGGATGACCCTGCCCAGCAGGAACCCAAAACACAGCCCCACCTTCCTCAAAACTCCTCAACTGCCTTTTTCTTTTGCTCAAACTTATTTCCATCTTTTCCTCTTGTTCAGTGACCCCTACCAGCGCCAGCCCGCACGGCACCGACCAACCCCGCGCTCACCACCTGCAAACCTTCCCAAAACTTCCCCTGCCCAGGTCTGCCCACACTGCTCCAGCAGCAGGACGGGGAAGTACAGTCCAACACATCATTCCAGTAATTTTGACAGAACTAAAACACTGTCAGAAACATCTTTTCGATCTTTCTGTCCCAAAACTGAACTGCTGGAAAGAGGAAGCGAGTGCCAGGGCACCACACGGCAGCAGCACCTTCGCCGAAGTCAAACCCGGGTGCAAGAGGGACTGAAGGAGACAATGAGTAAGGGAAAGGAATTACAAGCACCCCCCGCATTGGCAGTGGGACGGGTAAAAGCGCTTGCCCTGCTTCCCTCCCCAGCAAAGCCCCAGGTCCCAGCCCCTCCAGCCCCACGGTTGCTCCGGCAGTCTTGAGCCATTGATTTCCCAGCTTTGCCCTTCAAAACTCTCCTGGCTCAGCGCCCGGTTTGTATCATCTAGTCACTCAGGAGCAAAATATCTCTATTATTATTGCAATTATTTCCCAATCAGCATCGCTCAGGGCTGTGGCGGTCAGAGGGGGGGCTCCCCGACAAGCAAATCAATGGGCAGCCTCTGCCCTGGGGGCTGCTGGGGACGGGGCGGGAGGCACTGGCAGCTGCCAAGCTGCACCGGGAAGGGCGGGCAGAGGACGGGGGTCCCCCAGGACCCCTCCATGTGTGATGACGTGACCCGGCAGGGTGTCAGTCCTCGGTCTTTGCTGACCCTCAGCCCAAGCAACGGTGATGCACAACAACCCGTGCGCAGAGCTCACGCTCTCTGGATGCTGTGCAAGGGCTTTACCTCTGAAGCCCATCCCAAAACTATCCCTCCAGCAGCACCTCACTGCAGACACGTCTCTCTCGAGGGAGGAGAACGCAGGCAGGGAAGTGGGTCCCGCTGTTCCTCAAGCCACGGGAAGAGAGGAGGGAGCTGCGGAGGTAGGGGAGCTCTGTAATGGATGGGGAAGGAATTTTACCCCTGCAAAATGGAAGGTAAAGGCAGAAAAAGCACACAGCAAAGCGGGATGTGGACCTTCTCGCTGCATCCCACTGTTCCCCTCTGTGTAGGAGAAAGCCCTGGGTGACAGCAGTGAAGGGCAGAGCACGTCACAGAGATACAGGATTATTTTTTCCCCGTTTATTAATTAATGTAGGCATCCCAAGCATCCCAGCAGGCCCCGGGCACACTGAAGCCATGGCAATGTGTCACCCTCCCAGCTCCCACGGGACTTAGACTACGCGTGACCAGCCTGGGGCGAGTTAATACCTAAACGGCCCAGGGAAGGCCCTGGGAAGAAAGCTCTTGCCTGAAGGACTCCAAACAAAAGCCATCCCTTCACTGCCAAAGCACCAGCTCCTCCAAAGAGACCACAATCCTTCTGTCCCATGCCCATCGCCCTGGCTGATGAGCAGAACAGTCTCTCCCCAGCCTCTCCACAGCTTAGAGTTGCTATTTCTCCAGCAAACATGAAGCACCACTTATTTTCCTAATAATGCTGCTTAGCTCAACAGGGTGGCACAAGCCCCCGTTCCCAAGCCTTGCCACACTTCTGACCACGCAACCAGACCAAGATAATCCCAAGACGAACACTGAGGGCTTGTCCCATCACCCTCGCCCTCCTGGCCGCTTGGGACGTGCCTACAGCCAGGGAATCAAAGCCCCGCTGCCCGCCAGCAGCGATGGGGATGCTCCCCTTTCCAGATCTCCATCAGGGGATCACAAAAGGCAGGGAGGAGGCAGCAGGGCTTTGCCAGAGATGCAGTGAGGAGGAAGGACAGGCTCCCAGGGCTGCAGCACAGCTGGAGATCAGCTGAATCCTTCCTCCCCCTCAGCTCCAGGAAAATAGCAGTTTCCTTCCTGGTCCCTAAAACAACACAGCAGCAAGAAAGGAGCTGCCTGAGGACAAAGCAAGAGCCGTGGGTCTTGCAAACAGATGAGCCAGAGGCAGGAAAACCCCTCGCAGAGGAGGCTGCGGAGGGACGGACCCCAAGGGGGGGATCTGCTTCAGGGTAGCCCCGCTGTCGGGTCCCCTCCCACCCCAGTGCCCACATGCAGACTCAGCACCAGCCAAGCCCCCATTTCAGCGGGGCTGTCTGTGCAGGCTTGTGTCTGGATTTATCCATCCATCAGACTCTAAAGCCTTCCACGGCCCCATCTCAGCAGTTTCCAATCCATCCAGCTCCAGCCGCATAACTTCACCAGCCGTTATTTCCACGACGTGCAAGCTGAAAGCCGTCTGCTGCAGCAATACAGTGCAGCAAGGGAGGTACAACAGGAACTAAATCCCCTGCCCGTTCACCTCCACCCAGAGAGGACAACACTGATTGCACGGGGAGGAGGGGGAGGGATTTGGCTTCACCCGTTTAACACCGGCTTTGATCTCTTTCTACCGATCAGGCCTCTTGTTACCGCAGCTCCGGGCTGTGCTGGTGTTTTATCTCCATGGTCAAATCACACCAGACTGCGCAGGAAATGCTGATAAGCAATAAATGATCAGGGTCTAAATATCACAGGGCACAGCAACAACATTAAATATTAACACCCAGCACAGGCAGCAGGACCGGACATGCAGAATCCCTTACAAATTCAATGACAAAATCCTGCATCACATGATGTACTTCACAGGAATGTAACCCATGGCATCAGGAGGAGGCAGAAAGTTACAGCCACACTTTTTTTTTTTTTTTCCTTTTTAGATCAACATCTCCACTATTGACACACCACGATCAAAACTCCAGGCTCTGCCTTTTGTCCTGAAACAGTTCCTGCTCCAAACATAAGCACCTCCAAGATTAGGGAAGAAATCTTCCGCCATTCCGTGCCCGGTGTTCCAGCGATAACAGCCAGCTAAGCCTGGCTTCGGGCTGAGCGCACTGGAGAGTGCCTGCAAATATTTTTTTTCAAATACACTCAGACCCTCTCGCTCGCTCCACCTTCAGCTCTTGACATGTTTGCTAAATTCCCTGCTCTCACCTTTTGTTTGCATTTTAAGGCTTCATTCCCACACCCTGAACCTCTGGCCCTCCTACAGCATCTCCAGCCCCATGAGCCACACCCCTGGCTACACTACAGCCTCCTCCGTGTCTCTGTAGAGCCAGGGGAAAGCTATGGGGCCATGGCTCCCCACCAAGCAGAACCCGGGGCGACGAAAACCACTTCTCTGCAGTGGGCGCTCTGTTCAAAACGAGGATGAAAAGCAGGCTCTTCAGTCTGCGGATAGGAGCAATTCCGAAGGAGAGATTGAGAAGATTTAAATATAGAGATTGCTTTCCCTAAGGATGCTGCTCAAGATTTTAAGAGCTCAGATTTTACATGGCACGGATTTCCTTTGGCACCGATGCAGAACTCCCTGCCCCGCTTCCCCAGGCAGCAATCCCTTCTTCAGGCTGTCAGGAGCGCAGGGCTGACGTGGGCTCCATTGGTGACCGCAGGGCTCACAAGGGGGGCTGGAGTCCATCCTGAGCCTTCCAGGTGTGGCAGCACTTGGCCACAAATTGTTGTAACCTCAGCTCTTGTAGATCTATGCAATGGGAAATGAAGAGCCCAGCTAACTTCTTAATAAAATACTCCTGGGGATGCAGAGCTGCTCTCTGAAAGCCTGGCTCTTGCTAAGACCAGACCAGAACACACACCACATTCACAGAACCACAGAATCATCGAGGTTGGAAAAGACCTTAAAGATCCTCCAGTCCAACCATGAACCTCACACTGACCCTTCTCAACTCCACCAGATCCCTCAGCGCTGGGTCAACCCGACTCTTCAACCCCTCCAGGGATGGGGACTCCCCCCCTACCCTGGGCAGCCCATTCCAACGCCCAACAACCCCTTCTGCAAAGAAATCCTTCCTAAGAGCCAGTCTGACCCTGCCCTGGTGCAGCTTGAGGGAAACCAAGCTCTCAAACCCAAGTTCTCAGAAGATCTTTGAGGAACACCTACCACCCTCCCCACCATTCCCACCGGAGCTGCCACCCGCCGTGACTTGCCAGCACCGTGGCCCAGGGGCTGCTCCCAGCCAGGGATGTGGGTTGGCACCCGACAGCCCGGCAAGAGACGGGCAAGCACCAAACACGGTCAGACCTCACCAGCCCAATGCTGGAAGGAGTGGAGACTGGGTCGGGCAGATAGCCCCCAGATAAATAGCTTTATCCTGAGATGCAACCCTGGCAGGCACCCATCGCATGCCTGAGTATCTGTAGAGGGAGACCAAGGGGTGGGAAATGATGTTAATTAAAGTTTTAATTACTGTAACCAAACGAGTAGTATAATTACTTTATTCTCACAGAGACTTCAAACTGATTAAGGACCACGTGCACAATCTTCGGGTTGATGTGGTTTTTAATTAAACCTGCCGTCAAAGGCGGCGAGAGGGGCGGGCAGGACGTTGGCTCAGCCCTGCCTGCTCCTGCCTGGACCCCCCCCAGAGACCTCGTGCGAGGAAGGAGCCCAGGCTGGCAGAGACACGAAGGTCAAGAGCAGCAGAAGGCTGAAGACAGCTGCTTTGGTAAGACTGAAGCACACAGGTGTCTTGAAGGAGAAGCTCCTCTCCTAAACATCAGCCCTCAGTTTCACATTCCCCCAAAACATCTACCTTCACAAGCATCTCCAAAACAACCCCGCATGGGCCCTGAAAATATTAATGAACTGGTGCTGCCAACTGGAGGGAATGATTAAAAAACAATTTTGCAAAGGTATCCTTTTCAAATAATAATAATACTAAAAGACAAAGCAGTAGAAATTAAATTCCCAGTCCCCTACCTCAAATAAATAGTATCAGAATTTGAAATGAGACATAATTACCCCGGCAAGGTTAAAGCCGCTAATGCACACGGAATACAGAATCACCATCCATCATAATCATATCTCATATCGCAGCCATTATTTATAATTAGGAGGCACGGTTTAAAAAACACATAAAGACGCCCATGCAATGCAGTAATTCTTCTGTTATTGCTCCTGGAGGGCTAATCCTGCTCCGATTTGTGGAGTTCAGGATCAGGCAAAAGTAATGCCCCAATACGGCCCAAAAGCCATTCCCAAAAAGCTCCTCACTGGGAAGGGAAACCCACCTCAGCCCACCCGCAAGCCCTGCCTCAGCACCAGGCTGGCAGCAGTGGGACACAGCTGGGCTGCACTGGGTCCCTCCTGGCCATTTCAAACCTAAGCAGAGCACCCAGATAGTCCTTCTCCCTTAACTATATTAATTTTTACATTTTTTTCCCCAAATGCCAGTGCAGGAAGAGTGGAGCTAAGCAGACACCAGAGCCACAACCCGGCTCAGCAGCATGCAGGCGATGGCCAGCCTGGTGGGCTTTGCCCAGGCTGTCTCCTCTGCTGGGTGGTTTTTTTACCTATTTTTAAAACCACAGAACAAGCTATAGCAAGAGCTGGGGAAACCAAAAGCTAACCCCAAAGCTGCTGAAAGCTTCCCTCCTTTGAAGCACAGGCTTTGCAGGCTGCCCCCATGTCCCAGTGAAATATTAACAAGCTCCCAGCGAAGCAGGAGGAAATTACGCTTCATATATTCTGGGGAAGTCCGCAGACGGCAGCGCCTACGCGGCAGAGCCTGGCTCTAGAGGGTCCTACCTCCAACCCCTTCTTCTCCCAGCAACGAGGAGCAGCGAGTCTGCAGCCCCGTGGGGACGTGCCGTGGCTCCATCGCATGCACGCAAGTGCTGAAGCCAGAGCAGAGCCCTGGCGCAGAAAAGCATAAAACCCTGGGAGGTGGTTTTGCACCTGTTGGTGGCGAGTTAGAAAGCAACAGTGGTTGGAGAAGGTGTCCTGGGGACACGGAGCCACCACAGCTGAGGTGACAGTCAAAGCCCAGGGATGCGACCACAGAAAGGACAGACACATGTATGGGTAAATCTAAGCTACGGCGTATTCGGAGATGGAAAAAGAGGCTGGGATAAGGACAGGGGAGGGCTGAGCCACGTCCAGAGAGGCACAAGTCCCAAGCAGAACAAGCTCCCTTTCTTGCTCAGCCCTGCCACTGGCTGCGAGCAGCCTAAGGGAAACAGCCGAGGCCGGCTCACCCCACCAGTCTCATGACTGTTACTCACAAGCAGAGCTGCACTTTCTCAGAAGTTTCATTAAGCTGTAAAACAAGAAAAAATAACACGCAAAAAAACCCAAAGCCCAACAAAAAGCCAGCTCACAGATGCATGTACAAACACTGCTCTCCAAAACCCAGGAAACACGTTTCTAAGAAAGGTTGTGGCCAATGTAACGCAACGCCAGCCGAAGCTTCCAGGCAGGGTCCCCCCACTGGAGGTGCCATGCTCCTGTGGCACAAGGGGACGATGGCACGAGGGCACAGGGCTAAGCCTGACATGTGCAGAGAGAGGGGCTCTGTGTGGAGCACCAGGAAAGAGAGGGGGGACGAGCCTTTTTGGAGTTTAGGCACCTGGCTATCCGCTCCCCAGGGCAGGTTGCCTTCCCCACCACTGCTCTGACCTCTGAGGTGGCAAGCAGGGTACGTGGGGCATCTCTTGGGCTTGCCCTGAGCATTTTCCTGCTCTTCCTCTGTTTCAGACAGCCAGCACTCTACCCAACATGCCAAGGATCAGGTAAGCTGGGGGAAGACCACCTCAGGATGCAGGAGAGGGGATGCTTCCCACAGGGCTAAGGTGGGGAAGCACTGCAAAGCCGAAGGGGACTGGGTCACCCCCTGGCAGCCAGCGCTTGCCCAGGCCCTGAAACAGCCACGGCCACCTCACAGGGCTCTGGCTGCTGTTCTTCAGCTGCCCCAGCCCCGATGGCACACGTCAGAAGGACTTTGAACATCGGTGGCAGCGAGTTTACTGCGACCAAAAGGAGCAGAGAGAGGAGGTGGTGCTTTGCAGGATTGAGCAGAGGATCACTATTTGCCCTTCCAAGTGCTGAAAACTAATCCCCCCCTTCCCCCTTTTTATCCCATTGAAAACTTGACAGAACCTCCTAGCGCTTTGCAGTTGAAATTGGCAGGTCTTAAATTAATTGACTGCAATTTTACACAACAACATGTTTAGCTGCGAGCTGGCCCGCGGCCCGCTTGGCTCGCCACCGCTCCCCAGACACTTTTCAAGCAACCTCCAAAACTTCATAACACATCTAAGGCAAAGCGAGCAGGCTGCCAACGTGACCCACTCCCTGCCAAAAACCAGCCCTGCCTCCCCGCGCCCCCGCCCCGACCCTGCTCCAGCTCCTCCGGTGTTTTCCCCCGCTCTCATTAATGGCTTGTTAAATTATTCTCATCGTCTCCGAGGATTTTTGCTCCTCCAAACGGCGAGGAGCACAGGGCGGGCTGGGTTACGGGCCCGCTGCTTTGCCATGGAAACGGCAGCAATGGGACCAATGCACACAACAGGGGCGAGAAAAGTCAGGGGTTTTTTTTATTTCAATCCACCCTGACGCATTCCTGCTCTCCTTCCACTTAATACCCTGAAGGACAAAGCCCAAAGCAAAGACGATGATCAGTGGCAGGTCTGCAACATCCCCATCCGGGGCTGGGTGCTTGGGATAATGCAAACCCACACAACCCCAGCACCCTGGGACAAGACAGCGCCTGCAATCCACCCCTGACCCACCCAAAAAACAACTGTGTTCTTCCTAGGAGAGGGTCTGAGCTGGCATCGCGGCTCACACAGAGCCTGACTCCAACCCAGCCCCCAAAACATGGGGCTGGTCGCGCCTGGTCCCGGCTCAAGGTCTCTGAGCCTCCCCACGAGCTCCCGCGAGACGCTGCCACCGCCTCGGCCAAGCGCGAGCCCCAGCAATGAGTCAGCCCCGGCTCCCAGCCCTAATCTAATCCCGTCCCCGGTGCCGGGCGACTTTCCAGGGCATGTCCGCAACATGAAAGGCGCGCTCTCGCCGCGCTGCTGGGTCGAGAGCTGGAGGAGGAGAGGGGAGGATTGCTCCAGCTCTGCCTAGGACTTGGGTCGAGCAGCTGATGCTCTGCGAAAGCCAAACTGGGGGTGGGTTGTTTGTGTGATTTCATTGCTTGAACAAACAGAAACATCCTGTATGTGATTAAGAGCCTTTATGAAAAACACACCAGCGCCGAGCCCCACAGCTGGGGCCGAAGGTACGGCTGCGGCTGGAAGGCAGCGCGCAGCAGGGCTCGGCAGCACTGGGGCGAGAGGAGCTCCCAGGCAGATTCATGCAGCCACAGCATCCCAGGGATGTTTGAGAGCCTGCACGGAGACAGACAACCCCCCTAGGAAATCATCTCCCCCATAAAATGTCATTTATTTCATGCCAACCTCCCCACGCCCTCACTTGCTCCAGGGAGCAAGAGGCACAGCGGGGTTACCAACAGCCCACCAGCCGCAGACGATGGCTGCCCAGGGAGAGGCAGCCGAGGCACTCACATCACTCTGAAGCATTAATTCTTTCCTTTATCACCTTCTGCCCCAGGATATCAAAGTACTCCGCGCATGTCTATAGCTTGCTCCTCCTTTTGGCTGTGGGCATGGCACAGAGTAGAAATGGGCAGCACAGGCAGCAGAAGCAAACTGACCACAGTCTATCCTGCCCCCCCCCCAAAAAAAAAAAAAGGGAGGACTCCAGCTCCTGCCAAAACCCAGGACTTGCCTGGACTCGTGCGGCCGTCACCTCCGCAGCCCCTGCCCTCCGCTCCGGCAGAGCTGCCTCTGGGGAGCTGCGCCAGGAAAACACATGTTTTTGTTTAAGGAGCACAGGCTGAGGAGGGAAAAAAAGCACTTAAACCTTACACACACACACCCCAAAAAAAAAAAAAAAAAAGGAAAATTGGAGTTTCAAAGTTGTTTCTCTCTGGCAAAGTTCAAAATAGGGCAAGGTTTTTGTTTTTGCTGGGAGGCTTTAAAAAAATGTATTTCATCCAAATCATCCTTGAAACATTCTTGACATTTATTACCATAAACTCTTCCTCCAATTAATTGCTTCTATACAACTATCATTTTCCTGATGGAAAACACCACCAGAAACTCACAAGCCATTAAAAAAACGCTCGCTCTCCCTCTCTGTCTCTCCCTGCTCACCAGCATAAACAGAATTAGGGAGGTTAGGGGGGGTCAGAAACAACAGTTTTTACTCAACAGCCTTGGCCGGCGAGAGCTGCCACCCACAGCAGGGACACCAAGGGCAAGACTCACCGCGTGCTTGCAAAGACTCACTAGAAGCTCGCTAGATGCCTGAAAAAATACCCTGGCTCCACAGGTATGCACTACCACCTCCGGCACTGACTCAGAAACGCACGGTGGGCCAAGTCTCAGCTGAAAAAACGATGTTCTCAGAGATTTGGGCTGGGTTTATAGCCAAGATTTTCGCAGCACAGCGGTGAGGATGCTCGCACGAGGGAGGCAGCACATGGTGAGGGGGAAACAAAGCTGAGCAGAGGAGAGCAGAAATGCTTCCATCCCAGTGGGGACGCACCGACAGCCACCTGGGTGGATAGGATGTCGGGGAGGACCGGAGCTGTTTGCATGCTCTTTAATTGCTTCCATTCCCAAAATGAAGCCCAGGTCTCATTTAGGCAGCCCGGGTGAGGAGGCGTGGGGCAGAAACACATCCCCGACCACGGTGACAGGGGACGGCTGCAGAGGAGAAGGTGAGCCATGATGTTGGACTCCACAAAGGGGCACAGAGGGAGCCCCTCCACCTCTCCTCAAGCCGGTGGGACTCAGTTGCTCTCTCAGTTGCTCTCCACCTCTGGGATGGATCAGTGGCTAAAGAGGGAACGAGGCGCCAGGGGACGTGCTCAAGGCATCCCAAGCAGCACAGCCCACGGGGACCACGGGCGGTAGGTGCACCCTGGGCTGTGCCAGCCCCCACACAGCCTTGGACCAGAAACACTGACCCTGCCACACAACCACGTCCCCACAATTTAACGAGCCCTCCTGCAGCGGCACCACATCATCACACGGCGTGTCCTCCGTCACCAAGATGAACCACACTTGGAAGCTCGAGCAAGCACGTCTTCTCCCCCCATTCCCTCCTCCTCCATCCCCAGGTAGCAATTTTTGCCCTCTTTTAAAACAAGAAACCACCGGAGGAAGAAGCCAAAGCTCACACATCCCACATCGAAGCCGACTCATCCCCCTGGGAGGAGAGCCCAGGCATTTCATTCCCCGGTTATTTGCTCCAGCCGTGGGCTTGTACTTTCCCACCGGCAGAAATCGAGGGGGGAAGGAGAGGCAGGAAGGAAACCCCCAGCTGAGATGGGGAGTGTTTATCTCACCTGCTAGAACAGAAACACATCTTTAATTTTAAATGTTGAGCGTAAAAACAGATCCCTCGAGGCTCATAAACATACCAGAAAGAGAGGGAGAAACCCTGCAGAAATAAACGGAGAATTCAATTTGGGAAGTTCCCATCCCTCACGCGGGGTGGGAATCAGCTGGCGTGGGCCACGCCAGCGAGGTGCAGTTCTCGGATTTTTGGGTCTTTTTAAAGGACTCTGCTCATTTCTCACAAAAAATATCACATTCTTCACCCCTCCCATGAAACCAAGCATGGTGGCAGTGAGCCCAAACCCATCCAGCATCTCCATCCAGAGGGGTGAGGCTGCTCCCCTCCCTCTGCCACAACAGCTGCCGGTACAGAGCACACCGGGGGAGCCCACTGCCTGCACCCCCCAGCCCTCCAGCCATGCCCACCACCCCCGAGGTCCCACATCCTGATCTCCTCACCAGGGATGCTGACCCTTTCAGCACGGCTGCGTACGCACCAGCCTCGTTAAAGCACCTGCTCTCATAGCTAATTACAGACGCAGTCACCCTGGCCAAGACACAGGCCTATTTTTGGAAGCCTTTAAAGAAAAATACATATATATATATATATATACACACACACACACACAGAGGCACATCAAAACTGCATATTTTTCCTCCAGATTTTTTCAGTTGCATTTCACTCAACAGCTACCACTTCATTTTTGACCACCGACAATGGAAAGCAAAAAGCCAGGGGAGCCAGGGAACAGCCAGGCACTGAGACAGCCTCCAACACCAGCAAACCTCCTGCCTTCACAGCTTCCAGGACTGCAAACTGCTCTACAGACCTCAAGCTTGCCTGTGAGCACCCCTGCTGAGCCCCAAATCCACCCTCTGAACGATTTTGCTGCAGCTTTCAATGAAAATTTAGCTTTAATTCCTGGCTGGGGAGAGCACCACCAGTGACACGAGTTTGGTGGAGCTCAGGTTTTGGTAGGGGTTGCTGCTGAGAGGACTGGGAGGATGCAAGAGGTCCAGGGAAGACTTCTGCAGGTGAGAAAAGCCCTGCTGGAGACACATGGATGCCATCTCCTTTGGGGAGACCCCATTTCTTGCCCCAAAGGAGACGGCATCCATGTGTCTCCAGCTCCCTCCCCGCCAGGTTTCACCAGAGAACATCCACGTGTACATTTAACATCGTCCCTTCACCCGCCACTGCCCCAGCTCCCACCCACACAGCTCCAGAGATCTGTCACACCCAGCAAGGACAACAACTTGCCCCCAGCAAGGCAAGGAAGCCCCTTACCTCAGCAGCCACTCGGCCCAGCGAGCAGCATTGCCAGCCTTCAGCCTCCAGCTACCGCAGCACCAGGTTTGTTCTGTGGATGCTGGCACATAATTAAGATCTAACACGGCTCTGTCAATCACCGAGGGGAAAGAAATGGCAGGGAAACATCTCCTGGTGCCACGGTGCCCGAGGGATGCTGGTGGGGTGGCACAAATCCAGTCCACCCCTGGAGCAAGCAGCGGGGCTCTCCGCCCTCCAGACTGCTTCTTCTTCACCTGCTTTGCGAACTGTAGCTCCCCCAAAAACAAGCCTGTGCTCTCCCTGTGCAGCATCGCTCCGAACTCTCGCTACGAAGGGAACAGCCTCCATCGACAGCCCTGTGGGTATCAACCCAGGGTGGCCCCAGAGGCAATCACTGCTGCATGCACGGGAGATGGGGTGCTAAAGCATTTGAGACTTCAAGCTGGCACCCCAAAGCAGGGGCTGGGGGAGGAGGGTGTGTTTGATCGGGTCTCCTTAGGTTAACGGTTGGTTAAGGGTTGGTTAGATGATCTTCAAGGTCTTTCCCAACCGAGATGATTCTGTGATTCTCCTCACCCCCAAGGAGCAGCCCTCCAGGATGCAGATCCAGGACAAGGAAACAGCGCCTCTCCCCGCTCTGCCTGTCCTCGCCAGACACCATCCCCAGGACCAGCAGGGACAAGAGGTCTCCAGGAGCAGCTGGAGATCAGCAGCAGGATGGCCACGAGCCCTTTGACTTGACTCATCCATTGCCAAACCCTCAGCTGGTGCCCAGACCTGGGGGACAATCCCTTGGCCCTGCCCTCAGTAAACGGACTCACCCCTGCTAGGGGTCTGGGGGGGTGAAGGGACATTCCCGGGGCTCCAGACAAAGGGAGGAAAGGACCAGGGAAACAATCCCCCTCCTGCCCCAAAACACTCTCATTAACCCTTCCCCTCCCAGCCAATCCACAGAGCTTGGACCCACTGGGTCTCAGCTCACAGCGCAGCATCGGGGAGTGGAAGGGGAAAGCTGCACCCCAAGAGCACACACAGCCTAGAGAGCAGCAGGACAACTCCCCTCATTTCCCCCAGAGCATCAGCCTTTCCCCAGTTCATCCCCAAAGAGGGATGGGCCCAGCGGGACAGAGCGGCATCCTCGCTACCCCGGAGCCGTGCACAGCCACGCTAACGCACAAATTGCTTCATTAAATGTCGTCACATTAAGCCAGTTTCATGAATTTAACATTGTCCCTGGACTATTGTTTGCCTGAAAATTAAATTACGGCAACATTTGTTGTTTCAATGAGTCTGTCAGTTAGGAATGGGGCCGGAGGAGGGGATGCAGGCGCGGGCGGGGGATGCCATTTTGGCGGCAGGGCTCCTGCAGGCAGCGAAGGTGGGAAACACAGCCCCGACTTCCTTCACGGGGGAGGGAGAAGGGAAGAATTAAGCTGATGTGCTGTTTTCAACCAAAGCCAACCATGCCAGATGCGGAGAACTGAGACAAGCTGCCTGGGGAGGGAAAGCATCACCACTGTGGAGCAGAGGAAGGCTCTGCCCGGTCCCAGCAGCCACCGGCCAGCAGAGCAGAGCATCACCCCGTTCCCCCGCGGGCAGCACAGACCCTGGCTACGTCCGCACGAGGAGCTCAGCGTGGCAGTCCAGGGCTTTTTGATCTTTCCAGATTACAAAGCTTTGCCGCATACAGGAACGCTCTGAAAAATTTCTCATTTATTCTTCCTTTTCCCTTGAGCAGCTCCTCTCTGCAGTATCAGAAACAAAGGTGACAACCTTTCGCTTTGTAAAGAAAACCATCAAGCGAAGCGGACTATAAATAGCACCCAAAACTGACCCGCATCCCCAGCCGAGGGGAATGAAATGAAGACGAGTGAACGAACAGCTTCAAGGTCAGAGAGACTTTTTTTTTTTTTTCCCCCCCCTTTGTTCAAGGTCTGGTAATTTTTATCCACGCAGGAGAACAATCCAAAACACATCATTAGGGTTGTAGCTAATAAAAACCACACAGGCTTTTTTCAGCCCGGCGTCGTTTCCGTCACCCGTACGGGGATTACGGCACAAAGTAGATGTTTTCCCCCGGTGCTGGCTCTACCAGCACGACCCCTCCTTGCATCCCTGCACTGAGCATCCCGGCCATGCCAGATCCGTCCCAGCACAGAGCAACCAACCGATGCTGCTCTCAAGAGCATGAAGCATGGCAAAATTAAAGCACTATCACATTATCCTGCCTTTCTCTGCCAGACCGTAGGGATGCTCCCCACCACCCTGTCCTCAGTCTGCAGAGAGCCGGCTTGCCACACAGCGCTGGCTCTCTTCTTTCTCTCCAGCTGCTAAATAGCATTAAAAGAACTAAGCATCCATTAAATAAAACTTTCCCACTATTGCTTCCCATGTAGACAATTGCTCTCACTGCCACGAGGAGGTTTTGTGTCCATGGCTGGTCCATGGGCACACAAAGAGTGGGGAGGTGCCAGGATCAGTTCTGGTACAGCACGGGCCACCCATGGAAAGCGCCTGGGGGCCCCGAAATCCAGCGCCAAACCCCAAACAATGGCACTCCCCCTGCCCGGCACGTTCCCCGCTGTGTCTTGCTGCAGCCCCAATCTCCCCCTCCAATTGCAATGGCTAAGGAAAGGGAGAGCAGGGGTTGTGGGGAAACTTCCCAGCTTGGAAGCAGCTGGGGAGGGTTCAGGAAGGTTTATTCAGTGCAAAGCCCTTCATCACTCCTCTTCCCATCAGTCAGAGGTGAGATACCAGAACCTCAAGGACCCACCAAAGGGCAGGAGAGGAAGAACCTGTGGCTGCTGTGCAGCAGCCAGGGCTATTTCGAGCACTGGGCGTGGTAGGAGAGATAAAAGAGAAAGGCAAAATGGAAGAAAAAAGTAGGAATGGGAAATGTTTCCATTCTGGGTAGAAAGGGGACAGAAAGTGGACATGGTACCTGCGGTCCATGCCATGAACTCAGGGCTCTGATGCTCCTCCTGCCCCTCCTGGGATGCTCTGCCCTGCTGCACCACCCCAGCTCTGCCCCCCAGCCCACTCCAAGTCACCCTCAGCCATGCAACCGCATCCAACTGAGGGATGACAGCGAGAACACATTCATCAAACTCATTTCATCCCGAAGCACCATCGAGTAAAATGCCAAGCATTATCCTTACCATGGTGGCCTAAGCCAGGATTAGCATGCACGTCCCCAAGCCTGGGAGACCCCTTTCCTTAGCTGGGCAGCACATCTAAACCCTGACGCCACGGCTCCGGCTCCGCCGCCCTTCGAGGAGTGGAGCTCCCAGGTGTTTGCTCATCCACGGGGCACGGCAGGATGACCTTGGGTTTGTTTGCCCTGTATCATGCAGGCTAAGTCTGACCCAGGCAAGATACAAGCTGAGCACTACGGTCCCACCCCGGGTGCTTCTTGGGTACTCAATGGGACGGGGTTTAACTCCTGTCCCACACCCCACCACCCAGCAAGGTCAGCCCCCAGGAGAAACAGGGCACCCGCCCTGGCTCTCCCACCTCTGTATTTCTCCTCACAATGCTGATCCTGTGGGGGACCTTCCGGCTGCCTTTCTCTGTCAATACCAGGCTGCCATTAGCATCCGTTCTCCTGCTCCATAGAGCTTTCAGAAAAGCCCATAATTAACCAGGGTAGGGGATAACAGAGGCCAAGCAGCAGCTCTTCCAAGCACTCTGGGGCTAAGCCGTCCCCGCCCAGACCTGCAGTGGAGATGAATGACCCCCACGTGTATCAAAGCCTCAGAGATGGATGATGGGCTCCAGCAGCTACCAAGGGGCAGCTGGAGTCCACATCCTGCATCCCCAAGTGCCACACTGCACCTCCACCTTATGATTTATGACGGATTTTCCTCCCAGTCCAGAGGGGAGAAGCGGGGAGGTCAGCTCACGGGGACTGGGGACAGCTGACCTCTGCTGTCACTACCTGAGGCAGTGCGGGGACACACAGGGACCCAGACATCCAAACCAGCTCGGCCCCTGCTGAGCACACATCCTCCCTCCTCCAGCAAGCCACGGGCTCAGGGCAAATTCCTCAGGCACCGTTAAATCTGGGTTAATGGGGCTGCACAAAGGGCAGGCAGGACACCAGCACTGCCCCTTCCCACCCAGGCATACCCGCAGCCCCTGCCTTCCTGAAGAGTGTGGGGCTCCACGCATCCTCCCTCTTCTCCTCTGCCTTTGGTGGGAGGCCAGGGCTATTCTCCCACCTGAAAAGCCAAAATTAGTCAGTGTTTGTGCCAGTGAATAGGCACAATAGCTCCAACAAGAGCGACCCAACAGAGCTGGTGCCTCCAGCTCATTTCCATCTCAATGGGGTGGCTTTTCACCCTGCCCTGTCCCCATGGGGCCACGGCAGAGGTCCACAGCAAGAGGCAGGTCCAAAGCAAGAGTCATGCCCCTGCTCTTCCCAGCAGAACAGGGGTGGCAGGCAGGGGCCACAGCCCCCCGTTCAGCAGCAGAGAGATGCAGATGAAAACCCTCAGCAGCTTCATGCTTCACCAACCAAACCAACTCCACCGGCCAGGAGGGAAAACCCAGCGCTCGCTGCTGGGACTGGACTGCCCGCCCTCCGCGACAGGCAAGTCCGCACATCCCTTTTCCTAATGCAGGCCCCTAACGACACTTGCCCAGAGGTTTATGGGTGCTCAGCATCCCCCCCAGTGACTCCAAAGCATCACTCTTCTGCCTTGCTGAGTCACAGCCACCACTGCCTTACACAGCCCCACAACAACAGGGGCAGGACCAGCAAAGGCACGCAGGCCCAAACCCACAAACTCTTGCTTTTTCCTTTTCCAGCCCTATTTCCACCCTATTTCCAGGCACGGGATGGTCTGTGAGGACCAGCTGCAGAGGTGATGCTGCTGTATTTGGCCGGTACAGACCTGCCAGTTCCTGAGCGTGCCCCATGGGGTGACACGAGCTGGCTCAGGGGGCTGTCAAGAGACGTTTTGCCCTCAAACCCCTTTTTCAGGGCCATTACAGAAGTCAGGTTTGCACCCAGCAGCCCTTTTGAAGACGGGGGATGCCGAAGACCTCCAGCTTCTGCAACACACTGCTCCCCAAAAGTCACCTTGCCCCAACACCGGCAAAGCCCGGCGGCGACATTGCCTTACCCGTCGTCAGTGGTGGCTCCGCGGCAGGCGGAGCGGGCTGATGGATGGGGGTTAGGCAGCGTGCTGCCTGCGGGCGCCCGGCGCCGGAGCCAGGGAGAGGCAAGACGTGCACCGTCAGCGCTTTCAGCGGAGAAGGTTGGAGCAGGGTTGGCTGCTGCCGCCTCCCCGGCTGGCTGGGTGCCAGGCTCCCAGGCCTCGCTCACCTGCCGGCTTTGTGCGGAGAGCAGAGCAGATGGGGGAAAAAAAAAAACAACAAAAAAAAACAAACCAAAAAGAGGGTTATGGCTTGTGAGTCAAAAAGCCTGGGGGCACTGGAGTGGAAGGAGCGAGGTTTGGGGGGAAGGAGCCCCCTGACACTTCCTCTCCTTCCCCAAGGCTGCATGAGCACGCTGGAGCATCCTTCAGAGAGCCAAGAGCGTGGAAACCTTCATCCCCATCCCGAACCCCGGCGGCATCCCCCTCCAAGAGTCACTCGAGGACGGAGCTGGCAGCTGCCTGCAGCCCCGGCCCCGCCGCCCTGGCCGGTCCCGGAGGCCAACGGTTCACGATGAATTTCTAATTGTTTCCTCTAACAATGAGACATCCTGTTCGGAGCCAGGCGGCTCAACAAAGCCCGACGACGATGGCGGCAAGCGGGGCCCCTTCCTGCTCAGCAGGAATGAGGCGATGCAGAGTACTCCCCGCCACGAGCAGGGGGGACGGGGAAGGCTCCACCACCCCCTCCCCACCACCCCATCCACTTAACACACCAGTTCTCCAGCCTCCACCTTGATTAAAACAGCTTAACGACTCTGGCGAGAGCTCTCGAGGGGGCGGGAGCCACCGAGAGGTAGTTGATGGATTCACTTTGGCAACCGTCAGCTACCTTGTCATGCCAATAAAATTATTGCCATTGATTGGGGAGAGGCGCGGACGCATGCTCCGAGGAGCAGAGCTCCCTCCCGGGGCTGGGCGCAGGCGCCCACAGGGACTGTGTGCATGTGGGGAGGGGGCGAGGGGTCCCCAGGGGATGGGATGGGGACAGAGCGGGAGAGGGCACAGGGAAGAGGCAGGAGGAACAAAAGGCCCTTGTGCCGGGCAGCCAGCTGGGGAGAGGCAGCAACACGGGTAGGAGAGGATTTCCAGGGGCTGCGCCGGGGTCGATGCTTGGGGAGTCCTCAAGGGTCACTGGCTGACACCGCCGGGGCCAGGGCAGGCTTCGTCCCCCAAATCCGCTCCCCCCCAAAAAAAGCCCACTGAGGCACAGGGTAGCTGGCAGCAGGGTCATGAGGGGGAGCAAGCCCTCCCGCGCACTCTGGGAGCCGGATTTCACGCGCCGAGACACAAAGGGCCCCTTTTCAGCCAGAGCCGCTTACCCTGAGCGCTAAGCAGCGGGCGATGCGAAAGGACCCACGGGGACGGGGACCAGCAGAGCGGGCTGGGAGCCTGACGGCTTCTCCTTCCAGCTCACATGGACCACGACCAGGTCATGCCTCATACCGAGAGCTGGACACATGGGGGCTTTTGTGATGGGAGGAGAGCCAGCAGGCAACAGGGAAATTCCTGAAAAGCCTCCGCTCAGCAGCTCCCCCTCCCCACAGCACCTATTTTTGGGTCATACTGCCTAGACACACTAGGGGTTGTGAACGCAGCAAAGCATCCTTCCCCCAAGGCTTGAAAAGAAACCTACTCAAAGGGGGTGACTCCCCAGGCTGCCAAATCTGGTCCCTCAAAGCACCCCAATCTCCCAGCCCTCGGCAGGACAGGGGGCTGCCGGGGAGCCCCTCGACCCTCCTCAGAACGGGAGAGGAGCACCGCGTCCCATTGCGTTGGGATGGGGATGACCCACTTAGCATTAAGAGTTTATTTATTCCTATTATTATTATTATTATTATTGAAGTGGAGAAGCCAAAGCAGCCAGACATGGGGCCAGCTCAGCTGTGCTTTCCGTGGGAGAGAATAAACAAGCTGCGGCAAGCGTGAGCCCCGGGGGGGAGCAGATTCCCAACGGAGACACGTCCTGATGCGTTCACGCCTGAGGCCAGCCGGTTTCAGGACAGGGCAGGGAGCTGCAGGGATTATGGTGGTGACTGGGCAGCCAGATAATCCTCAAAAAAATCCTCAAAAAAAATCAAGCGCTCGACTGACTGTGAGGGATGTGTAGTCCGCTGCTATCCTGGCTGGGGTGCACGGGGGGCCGTGGCCGTGGCTGGGTATCTCACAGCTCGCAGCCGCCTTCCTCCGCAGCAGCCGGGGACGGCAGTGGGCAGGTTGCCACCAGCTGCTTCGAGGGAGGAGCTCAGTTCACCCCCTCCAAAATAACCAGGCGACACCCAAAACTGGGTCAACCAACCCACAAGGGCCACTCCAGATCTCAGCAGAGGCCTAAAGCAGTGCCTTCTTTGCATAACGAGGAGCAGATGGCAAACTAACGAGGGCAGTGCCATCTCCAGGATGCCCCACAGCCCCAGCTTCGAACCACCAGACCAGCACAGGGCAGTTACTGGGAGGGTATCTCCAGCATCGTCCTTCCTCCCTCTCTCCACACACAGTACACCCAAAATCGAGTCCTCACCACACACGGGTGAAGAGGTGGCAACGGGTGCAGGGTCAAACGTGCCTTTCTAGCGTGGGACTGAGCCTCCCACTGCAATTACACACGCAGCTTTCTGTCCACCCGAAAAATAGGAAAGATGACCTGGGAGAATGACAACCGCCCAATAAAAAGATTATCACAGAATCATCTAGGTTGGAAAAAACCTTGAAGATCATCTAGTCCAAAAGGACAGATGGTTTCCAGGAAAAAACCCAAGAATTAGGAAGCAAGCCTCGCATCCCTTGCGCAAATAAATAGCCCCTGGATATCCCCACTACAGCGTGCTCGTGGCTCATGTCCCCGCGTCACTTCCCCATCCACAGCACCCTCAGAGCACAGGGTGCAAGGCCAGTCCCCGACGCACGGCCTCGGGAGCAGGGAGGAAGCGGCTCACCGCCAGCCCCTGCACACGAGAAGTCATCCCCACACGGCTCACCCGGGCAGCTGCAGGAACTCCCCGAGCACCCCAGTCCCATGACTGCTGGCACAGAGGACAGCGAGCACGAGGGGCCGAGGGCTTTCCAAGCCTGGCCTCTTGGCGTAACGCAGGGCCAGCCAAAGATAACTGCCTGCCTGGTAACCCTGTGGGGAGGAGCTGAGAGCAGGCTGCTGCAGGCTTCGCTGCTGCGACCCGCTCAGCATCATCATACCTCGATGAGTGGGCTCAGCTTTGGGCCCCTCACACCAAAAAGGCCATTGAATGACTCGAGTGTGTCCAGAGAAGGGCAACGGAGCTGGTGCAGGGTCTGGAGCACAGGTCTGATGGGGAGCGGCTGAGGGAACTGGGGGGGTTTAGTCTGGAGAAGAGGAGGCTGAGGGGAGACCTCATGGCCCTCTACAACTCCCTGAAAGGAGGGTGCAGAGAGGGGGGATGAGTCTCTTGAGCCAAGGAACAAGCACCAGGACAAGAGGGAATGGCCTCAAGCTGCGCCAGGGCAGGGTCAGACTGGCTCTTAGGAAGGATTTCTTTGCAGAAGGGGTTGTTGGGCGTTGGAATGGGCTGCCCAAGGCAGGGGAGGAGTCCCCATCCCTGGAGGGGTTGAAGAGTCGGGTTGACCCAGCGCTGAGGGATCTGGTGGAGTTGGGAACGGTCAGGGTGAGGTTCATGGTTGGACTGGAGGATCTACAAGGGCTTTTCCAGCCTTGATGATTCTCTGATTCTGCATGCCAGGGGTCCTGTATCTCCATCCCCCCTGGTGCCCCCCCATCCCAGCCTGCAGCCCCCGTCCTGCAGCCAGTTTTGCAAACCTGACATTGTTTGCAATATCCTCCTTCCACCCCCCGAAATCAGGGTCCCCCGCAGCTGCGGCGGCAGCAGGTGCTGCCCAGCACCCCAGCCCCGTGGCGGCAACTGTTGGCGGCAGGGCCGGGGAGAGGCTGCAGCGCAGCCAGAGGCTCGCGTGGCTTTTTTTGGGGGGGGACAAAGGGAGGCTCTGTCTGCACGCAACAGCCTGGACAAATGCTGGGCATGGGAGCTGCCATCCAAGGAAAATCCAGACGCAGCAGTGACTCTGCCCTGACCTTACCCTGGCCCAGATGGTGAGATCGGTGCCCCGCAGCAGAGCAGCAGCCATTACAGGGCTCCTGGGGATGGGGAGGGGAGCACCCAGCTGTCAGCACAGCCCCCCCCTCCCCAAAGGAGATGGCGGGGGTGCCGGCAAGAGGCAGGGGGACCAGCAGGAGAGCGCAGAAGCCACCAGGCTGCTCCAAGCCTAACACAGGTGCTTGCCAAGGGAATGGGAAACGCTGATGGCTTAAAACCAGAAGGATTGGAACTGCTGCTGAGGGATGCAACCCCCCCTCCACCCTCTGCCTGGGGAGCCTCTTCGGCCACACTGCTGCACCCCTGCCAGGCATCCCGTCCCCCGGCTGGGGACACATCGGCACCACTCGGGGACAGGTCAGCAGCCCCCCTCTCATGGTCCCCAGGCAGAGGGGAGCCATCCCCTCCCTCCAGCCCCGCCGGCAGTCAGGCAGCAGGATCAGGTAGCTGCTGAGGCAGCGCTTTGCCGGGCAGGCCAGGCAGGGGCTGCCGCAGAAAGGCTGGGCTGCCCACCCCAAGGTCACAGCAGGGGACAAGGGGGGGACCTGGCAGCGCAAGGCCTGCAAAGTGCTCTCCACGCTGAGACCCCAGGGGTTTTGGGGGCTCCAGGCAGGCTGAGCCTACAAAACCTGCCCAGCATCCCCATACTGGGGCAGGACCCAGACCCAACTCTTCGTTCCCCATGGAGCTCCTGCTCTGTGCCCTCTGCTGGGCCAGAGCAGCCCTTTAGGACATCCAGTTTAGAGATCAGCAAAAAAGAAAGCTGGGGAAAGCCCTGCAGGAGAGGAGGATGCTCAAACCACACCTGGGCTTCCACTCCTGGCCTCAGCCATGACTTTGTAGCATGCAGCCTGCACCCCGGCCAGACACCCACCCTAGATCGCCACTTGCAAGAAGCTCTGAAGGTGCAAAGACCAGAGAAAAACTGAAAAAGGAGGGAGAGGAAAAAACAAATCGGCCGTGTAAAAAGCAACTGCAAGCCCCTCTACATAAATAAGGAACTAGAGGTGTAACACTGTTCCTGTGGCTTTGTGAACCCTCCTCCCTCACGCTCCTTCCTTCCCATCCCCATTTAAAACCTCCCATCTGGAGCCCAGCGGCAGGAGAAGCCGCCAGCAACGCGACACCAGTCCCTGCGGATCCCTCATCGATCCGGAAGGGAGGACGAGCTGCCTCCGTCAGCTCCCCGCAGCCCTGCTCAGCCCTGGCGCCGCTGTGCCCCCCGCCCCGCCCAGGACCGCAGGAAGCCAAGCAGAGAATGTGGGGCTGGAGAGGACCACGAGCATCCTGCCCCCCACCCCAACACTTGTTGCCCGTGTTCCCCCTTCCCCTAAACACGCTGGTAAGAGGCAGGGCCACAGGGGAACACGGGCAGGGCAAGCAGGACCTATGGGGACCATCACCCACAATGCCATCCTGCTCCTCATTCCTGCCACCCTGGCTCCTCTAAGGCACCCTGACCAGCAGAGAGCAGGAGAAGCAGCAAAAAATGCAGGGTGCTGTGCCTAGAACAGGGTGCTGGAGCACCTTGCAAGCCACAGAGCAACAGGCCAGACTCCCCGGCCAAGCCCTGGTCCTCCTGCCCATGGCAGAGACCATATGAGGACCTTTGCGCTGCCTCTCCCCGGCTGAGGATGCCGTTAATGCAAGCTGTGTTTATACAGGGCATGTACAGCTGTAATTATAGGCACGATGTTATGATAACAGGAAATCCGTGCCCCGTGGAGATGCAGGCAGAGAAAGGCATACACGGAGCTATTTCCTAATTGCCACCAACAAGCAGTCTTTTGTGCCGTGGCAGGGTACGGGAAGAGAAGTCTCCCCCACGCCGGAGCCATCGGAACCCCCCTCTGCCCAGCCTGCCCAGGGCAGTGGCAAAGCCATACAGACCCAGACACGGCCCCGTAGCAGCGATGGCACAAACCCACTTGCCCTGAGACACAGCGGGATGGGCTCTGATCCACCAGCGGCCAGGACTCAACTTCCCTAGGTTACAACCCTTCCAGAAGTTTTGTAAATTCGGTTGGCGGAGACAAGCAAGGGGAAATTGTCCCTCACTGGCCCCTTGCACGTTACCCCCAACATATCAAGTCAAGCTGTGACAGAGGCACAGCCCTACCTGTACCCCCAAAGGGCTGGTGACGCGAGCGGTCATTGCTCCCCGTCAGCGTCACTGAGGGCTTTCCTACCTTTTTGATCTTCCCGCTCCGCGTGCCTGCAAAGACGACGGTTTGTCCCCTGTAGTCGTAGGCAGCCACCGAGGTCATCCCATCCTCCTTATCCACAAAGAGCGGGGTCCCCTCGATCGTGACTGTCCCACCCAGTGGCTGGTTAAAATCCTGGCCACAGAAATTGTCATCGATCTGCAGTGGCTGTTGGAAGAAAACGGAGGAAAGATGAGCTTTTTGCCAACGCCCTGACATGCCAGACCTCCCAGATGGCCATCAGCTACCTCCACCCCATCACCAAGGCAGCCCCATCCCTTGCCCCTCCTGTGCCAGCCACCCCACCTCACCAGTTGAGGGAAGGGATGAGCTGATGCTTCCCTAAAATTCCCTACACGCTGATGTAAGGCGCTTGGGACACATCCAAGGCACGCAGCCCCTCTCTGCATCTGAACGAGCTTTGCAGACCAAGGCCAAGGCTCTCGGTCCTCTGCATCATACAGAGCAGCACTTACAAACCCAGCGCAGCGTCCCCGGCTCCCCCTCCATCCCCACCACTGCCATCTCAGACACATGGGGTGCTGGCATGAGCTCCCCAGAACACACACCCCTCCCTCTCCTCCTCACCCCGACGCCAGCTTCAGAAAGAAAGCAGCTTGGCAGTAAGGCAGGAGGGGCTGAATCCTGCACCTCAGCCTTCCCCCAGAGACAAAACACTTCCCAGCCAAGGCCATGCCAAGACAAACAGGTCAGGGCTCCTGAAAGAGCCTCACTTCACATAGCAGAGCTTCCAGCAAACACACTACCCACCTGCCAGCCCTGCTCCTCCTCCCGCAGGAACGTCCTGGGGAAATCCCCACATTTTTTTCATGCCGCCTTGCCCCAGACAAGGTGCCTGGCTCAGCCAGCTGCCTCCTCGGTTCAGCAGTCGCCCACGGGTTGGGAGAAGCTTTTATAATCTCTGCCCAGGGAGAGGCAGAGGTAGGGCTGCACCGGCCCCTCTCTGCCCTCGGGACCTCCAGCAAGGATGGTCACAGCAACGGGCAAGGCAAAGCCAGAAAAATACCCCCTGTGAAAGCCGGGATGCAGGCAGGGGAGCTGACCCTGGCCACGCGTATCTGGCCTGGGCACATGGGCCTCTCAAAGGTCCCACACTAGGCAATGGCCTCATGTGGTCGCACAGCACCAGCAAAATCCCCCCCCCAGCAGCCCTGGCAGTGAGGGGCTCAGGCCAAACCCCCAAGGGTGGCGGTGAGCGTGGGTGCAGGAGGTTGGGGGGGCAAGGCAGACACTGCTGACAGGGAGACAGCCTGCTCCGGCCATGGGATTCTTCCGCTTCACAAGGCTCCTTATGTAACTTTAAATTTAAAGAGGAGAGAGATTTTTTTGGCAAGCAGTGGCCTCCGAATGCATGCCAGTCCTCAAGGGGGTTTAAATCCATACAGCATGTGCATGAAGCATATGGGAAAACGCCGAGCTCCAGAGCTCCACATACGCAAGGGCAGGATGTTCTGGGTTGACCCAGCGCTGAGGGATCTGGTGGAGTTGGGAACGGTCAGTGTGAGGTTCATGGTTGGACTGGAGGATCTGCAAGGGCTTTTCTAACCTGGATGATTCTGTGATGTAGCTCCACAATTCCCACACAGCGAGGGTCAGCCCAGCCCAGCAGCCACCTGCAGTCACCCACAGGGAGGATGAAAAACACGGCACTTTTCTGTGCCCCAGCACAATGCACTCACAGCCCCGATGGCTTCAGGCTCCCTCAGCCACGGCGAGGCTGCTCACCCTCCTCGCTGCGCGGCCACGCCGGCCCCAAGGCCAGTGGTCCCAGTGGTGGCTGGAGCAGGGGGACTCAGCACTGTGCCAGCCTTCCAGCTGGGGAGGAGCAGGAATGCTGCCAGGCGGTCACATTCGGCCTCCCCAGGGCAGTCGGGGGATGCTGGGCTGCTTCCTCCGTTGCTGTAACTTCTGGTTTTGCCGGGTGCCTGAGTCAGTGTACAGCTGAAGATCGACTCCCTTCCCTGCCTGACCTTTGCTTGTCCTTCCCTAAACTAGGGGAACTCCTGCAGCCAGGCATGAGGGGATCCCCCAAACAGGACCACGTGCCTCTGCAACCACAGGAAAAGGGGGGAAGGGGAATTCGGACCTCTCCACCCATCCTCTGAACGCCGCAAATGTCCTCTCCTACCCATCAGCCAGCACACGCCGCTAAGCAGCCTCCTCTGCATCACCCAGCTAGACATTTTAAAACAGCAGATCTGAGAAAATTATCTCCCCAATCACAGAGCGAGACAGAAGAGATGCTCCAGTTGATACCCAGCTCCCATCCGGATACCTGGGATCCTTCAGGCATTTTGCTGGGAAAAAACACTCCCTGGCCCCGACAGCCCTTCTGCTCCGGTGAAGCACCGCAGCACCTTCCAGCCAGCCGCCAGCAGCAGAGGGGTTCAGGGCAGTGCCATGAAGGGATTTAAGCCCCTGGCAGCCCCTGGGTGCAGTTTCTGCTCTCTCCACACTCAATCTGCAGCTTCCCCAACCCCTCGGCTGCTGAATATGCAAGAGGAGAGATGTTTATGGTGTTTACTCCTCTCTGCTTTGTCTCAACAAACTCTCTGGGAAACGACAAATACAGCTGCGCTCCGGGACCATGAGGAGCGCCCGCCGCCGCCGCTGCGCTGCCGACACCACCTCGATAAATAATTACGCCGACAATTAGCTCATTAACAGCAAACTGCCTCGTTAGGGAAGCGCAGGCAGGCAGCACGGCGAGGTCGGGCCAAGGGCAGCAGTACGGGGGTAACGGCACCAACCCACATCTCTGGCGGATGCGGGATGCGAGGAGAGGAGGGGCGGAGGGATGGAGGGATGGGAGGACGGAAGGACAGAGGGACAGCTGGCCCCTGGCCGGTGTCAGCAGGGACCGACACGCACCACGGCACGCGAGGGCCAGTGACCTTGCAGCGTTTCAGCTTGCAGATGCTGGGATCTGCGGGAGGTTTCAAGCCCTGCCTGCTCTCCCATTTGCATGGGTGTTTGCAGGGACCATGGCTTCAGTGCACTGCAAGCAGGGAGGTTGTTTATTTTGTGGGGTTTTTTTCTTTTTTTTTTTTTTAATTTTTTTTGGCTTTTGTTTTTATTTCAGTGCTTTCCTTTGGCACTCCTCTCAGCTCCCTCTGCCCCCCAGGCCACCACCTCCACAGAGTGGCAGTCTTCTCTCTCCCAGCACTGCCCCCCCAAAATAGGGTCAGGAAATTCGAATTTCCCAGGGGAAGCGGCCTGCAGGAGCGGGGAAAGTGGGCCCACAGCACTGAGAGAGCAGGAGTCTCCTTGACGTGTCTTGTCTCATTGCCTCCCTTCAAGCCCACTTAGGGGAGCAATGAGGGAGCAGACAGCAGAGGCGAGGCTCGCGCCGCTCGGTGTTATTAATTAGCCAGTAATTCACCAGTTAACACCATTACAGGCTCACCCCTGTGCCCCCCGCAGGGGCTGCGGTGGAGGATGCAGTGTGGGGGGACACAAAGAGCCAGGGAGGGGGTTGCAGGAGGCAGGTCCCAAGTGCCAGGTTTCCCCCACATTAATCGCTGCCCAGGGATAATCCCAAGGTGGTGCAGTTCGTTAACACCTGCATTTCTCTGGCTGCCCCTGGCAAGGATCTGGCTCACCCTGGCCCGGTTTGGGTCAGTTTGTCACCAGCCATTGCCCTGTGCCACCAGGCTGGGCAGCAAGCCCCACCAAGGACTCAAACTTCATTTTCTTCCTGGGGCAGCCCAGGGAGAGCTGCTGCCCACGTCCTGTCGGCTCTGCCCAGGGGTCAAGGACTCTGGGAACCCTGAATCGCTCCCCACTGCAACATGTCTACTCCAGCTCCAACCCGCTGCCCTTCCCCAGACCTGCTCCATCAGACCCTTGTACCCCTGTTCTGGGGACGGGCGCGCAGGGCGGATGCGCTGAGCAGACCTCCAGTCCCTGCGCTGCACTGGGGAAGCAAAAAGCTGGGCTACGCCACATCAAACCCCACTTTAGTGAAACCCCATGAGCAGCAAAACTGGGCTCAGGAGCGATTCAGGCAGTGGGGCTGGCGCAGGGGAATGGACTGGATGGTCCCCCCTTTGCTGCGTGTGCGAATCCGTGCTCAGGTCCAAGTGCACCGGCACGAGGGTCTTGCTCCCGAGCTGGCTCCACTCCCCTTCCCACTGCTGGATCCCAGAAGGGGAGAGAAAAAAACAGGAGACAGGAATTCTCTCCGCTCGCCAGCGCTGGGGAGGAACCACTAACATCTCCCGAGCTGGCTGCCAAGCCTGGAGGCCTCTCCCCCTGGCTCCGGCGTCAGCTCCAGAGAATCGGAGCTGCCCTGCAGCGCTGGGGGATGAGCATCCCTCGGCCCCACGCTGCTCGAGGTCTGAGACTGGGGTGCTAAAGCCCCCTCCAGCATGGACCAGCCTCAGCCCCTTGCTGCCACAAAGGAGAGGAGCATGAGAGCTCCTGGGACATTTTCCATATGGATGGGGTGTAAATCCCAAGCAACTACCGACTTGAGCAATTACATTCTGCCTGCTTACAAATAAAAAAAAAAAAGCCATTTATTTTCTGGCCATCCCTCACCACTGAGAGATCCGTCACTGCCACGACCCACCCCAGAGGTGGCTGCATTTTATTAGGGGCACAGAAATTCCTGCCAGAAAGAGGTTACATGCTCCACAGGGTCTGGTTTGGCTTGCGCTCAGCACAGCAAGGGGCTGAGGGCTTGACTCATGATCCAGTCATGCCTTTCCTGGCTCTGCTTGGCAGCTGGAGCAGGACGGGGACAAAAATCACCACCTGGCTCCCCTGGGGGAGGGCGGCACCCCCCAGCCCAACCCATTGGAAAGCAGGAGCCACCCCATTGTGGCACACATCCTTCCACTCCGCAAGAGCCACGTCTGCAGGGCCCAAAGAGTACCTTGAGATCCACCTACTCGTGTGGGCTGGATAACAGGCAGCAGTCCCAGGACCCTCCGAGCATGAAACCACCCCCAAAGTGCAGGGGGGCAGACCCCCCTCCCCAAAGCCGGGGGGCACGGCGCTGGGAGAGGCGAGCTGGGACTGCGGGAAGAAGCAGCGAGCATCTTCGCCGCCAGAGCCAGCAGCTGCGCGACCCAACAGGCAGCAGTGTAACGATTTCATCATTTTCCAGCAAAATTGAATTAGTTCAAAGCCAAAATCTGATTTGCGAGCCCAGCGCTCTTGACAGCAAACCCTTTACTTTGTCAGGCAGCTGTTAGCTGTCTCCTCCGGAGCTGCGGGAGGACGGCGGGAGGAAAAGCAAGGCTGCTCCGCAGGGATCCCCTACCCACCTGCCTGCAGCACCAGACACCCAAAATCCTGCTCGGGCAGGGCTGGGGGCTTGGTGATGGGTGCTGAGCACCAGCAAGAGAGGCTGGGGGAAGGTGGCCGATAGCAGGGCTGTCGAGACCTCCACCAGACCCTCCCAAACACACACACCGGCACCCCAAATGCCCTCTCTCTCAGGTATCTGACCCTGCCCGGGGACTACCCAGCCCAGCTTGGTGATGTGCAGTGTAAGACCTCCCCATCACCCAGAGCCGTAGCCTCCCTGCGGCCGCTCGTGATTTATAATGTTGCCTGGAAAAAAAATCCAGCTATAGTAATCATTCAGCTGGAAAACAAACCCAGAGAGCCAAGGGAGGGGGAGCTCTCCCACTCCCCACCGCCTGCTGGACCCACAGAGAGCAGCTGAGCCACAAGCAGGGGCCAGATGGGCCCACGAGAGCCCCAGGCAGGAGGACACATCTCTGGGGACAGCGGGGAGTGCTCCCTCAGCTGGGAATCACTGCTCAGCACCCACTTCCTGCTCCTCTGGACAACAGTTCATCCCGGCCACGCTCAAAACCCACCCCACTGACAGCACTTTGTGCCCTCCGCCCTCCTCTCCAGCGCCCCATGGAGAGGATGTGGTCCCTCCGTGCTGAGCCTCTCACCAACTTCTACTGGGACCAACAACCTCCCCGCCTCTCTCCACCACGTCTGTGCTCCCCGTCCCCCCCATCCTACCACCCCCAACTCTTGGCCACCGCCAAGCCCCAAGTTACACGACACTCACAAACTCCTCCGTGCCATTGGCAGGGGACTCCCAGCAGAGCTGCATCAGCCCTCCCACCGGGAAAACACAGCCCAGGTCCAGACAGAGAGAACCACCAGGAGCCAGGAACAGCCTGGCTTGGGTAGAGACAAGCGGGAACTTACCGAGTTGATGCAGCCCAGCTCCTTATTCAAGAGCCAGGGCAGCGAGAGTTTCCCTTCCCCTCTGTAGCATGACTGGATACGCTCCTTGATCTTATCCTTGATCTTCTTCAACGTGAAGAGGCACAGCACAGACTCCTTGGGAGGCTTAACCCTGTTTTTCTGGCCCTGGGAAAAGATGGTGAAGAGGATATCCTCCTGCTCCGAGATGCCCAGGTACTTGGCCAAAGCCTTGCCAGGCTTGGTCAGGTAGGCGTCCTGGATCAGGCGGTACTCGATGCCGTCCTGCACGCAGCCGATGGGGAATTCCACGTAGGAGTAGAACTTGGGGTCATCCACGCAGAGGCGGACGATTTTGGAGGTGAAAAACTGCTCCCCAGTGGAGTCGGGCGAGGTGAGCTGGGTGTCCAGCTGCAGGGTCAGGTAGTAAACAAATTGCTCGCTGCTGAAGCTGTAGATGTAGTAGATGTCAAAGGTGGGGAACTTGGAGAGCGTATCCGAGGGGATCTTGAGCTGGGAGGAGACAAACTCATCCTGGTAGACAAAGCCAAACATCTCCGCATTCTCCTCGTTGGCCATCAGCTTGCGGCTGGAGAGGGTGGGGAAGTACTCCGACTTCCCATCGATGGGCGTCCCAATGAAGAGCTTGTTCTGCCCATTCAGCACCTCAATGATGACCCCAGACATGGTGCCTGACTCGTTGACACTGGAGAGGTAGTGCTCCTTGCGGTGGTGGGGCTCACCCAACTTGAAGAGGTCGTCCAGTCGCAGGAACTGGCAAATACCCTGGGAGGCACTGCCACAGGCGATCAGCCGGTTCCCCGAGTAGTCCACCAGAAGCAGTTTGTTCACGTTGTTGGTGGTGACCAGCCCGTGCGGGCAGGACTGAACACTGGGTGGAGGGTAACACTTCTCATTGTCCTCCACGGGCCCCGTCACGTGGGTCCGCAGCAGCGTGAGGTTATTGGAGAGCTTGTAGATCCGATTGACAGCCCCCACGTAGACCTCCCCGGTTTTGTTGTGGACCACCAAGTGTGTCAAGCTCCAGTCTGTAACCGGGAAAGTCCTAAAGGGAGACTTGGGGCTGCCTTCCGCCAGCGGTAGCCAGGTGCTCCCCAAGAGCAGCAAGGTCCAAACGTTGATGGACAAGTGGTGCTTGAGCCAAAGGAGCCACATTGCAGCAACCTCACACCCAGCCAAGGCCATGCCCAAACCCAGCCACAAAATAAATAGAAACAAACCCAAACTAAAGGGATGAGGGAGGGGAGGGAGCAGCAGCTAACGGGACACAGTCTCCTCTGCTTCTGCTGCGCTCGGCATTCAGGGCATCGTGGGCACAGCCATTCCAGTCAGCCCTAGAGGGAGAAAGACAAGAAGAGTGGGGTTAGGAGGCTTTCCTGCACGGTGCTGAGCCTGCTCCACCCCACCCCGCAGAGACTCTGCCACTTCACACTTTTCTAGCAGCTTAACAAAACATCCCCCACCGCCTCCTGCCCCAGAGGAAGACACATCGCCAGCGCAGGAGCCACAGGAGTCTACGAGACGCTAAGGACAACCTCACCGGGTCGCACATTGCTGTGCACAGCCTGTCCCAGCCATGCGCTTCATCCCACCACCCCAGCCTCAACCCCCAGCCCCAGCAGTCCTCTCTGAGGGGCATTCCCCTGCCCTCACCCCAACCCAAACCCCCATGCCTGAGCGTGCCTGAAGCCACTGGTTGGACCAGACCAGCACATCCCTGCATACAAACACCTTGGCAGGGCATAGCTGGCCCCAACCTGCTTTTAAGACCACCAACAGCACCGAAGCATTAGCCAGAGATGGCTGCTAACAAGCCTCAAGAGTAGCCCCCTGGCCCGTTGCCCCTGCCCCGCTCCACCACAGCACTGGGAGTGGGTGCAAAAACCCAGTTTGCAGAAACCACAGTCCGAGCCCCTGCACAGAGGGGGGAATCTCGAAAGAACCTTTTAAAGGAGCTGGGAGAGCTGAGAGCCCTGGCACGCTGCCTGCCATCCCTGTCACCTGCCTGCCTGACAAACCCCAGGAGGGCCATGGACAGGAGGGGAGCAAGCGGGCATGGCAAGGAGAAGCACGTCCTTCTGGCATTTATATGCATTAAGAAACACAAGGCCAGCCATCAGGCAGTCGGCTTGAGAGGCTCCAGAGGGACGAGGGGGCACACGCAGGGAGGATGGAGAGCTCTGCACGCTGCTGTGCCACGGCTGGGACTCACCAACAAGGAGCAGCAAAGCAGCCAAAAATCCCACCCCCGGCAGTGGGGAGGAGATGGCCGCAGGTAGCTACTGATGCTCTGCTCTCTGTGTCTGCTCACCGTTACACCCCACTCCTGTCTTCTCCATCCCCCTCCACAGGCACAGGCACCCCTGGGCTAACGTGGGGTTGTGCAAACCCCCGCTACCAGCACACGGCCTGTCCCACCAACACCATCACAACCCCCACACTCAGGGTGGGACCACCACTCCCAAGGTCGGGACATGGGCTCAGCCCTCAGTCCCCCACCCCAGCCGCTGCAAATAAGCAGCTTGGAAGAGAAGAAGGAAGAGGAGAGGAGCCTCCCTCTCCTTATCACCGCTCATCTCTGACTCAGCCTGGGATAACCTGCAGGAAGATCCCCACCAGGGAGTGGTGCAGGTAGGAAACATGGCCGGCGGTGACTGCGGGGCCCTGCCGGCACCCCGGGCCGGGCAGGGTGTCATCAGAGGGCAGCTGGCTGCACACGCCGTACGGCAGGGCTGCGTGGGGCCGAATGGCTACCCCAAGGCTTGGGAGCCTGCTCTTAGCAGGGCTGTGGGACCCGCCAGCCAGGCCCCACGCAAACCTTGGGGGGCTGCATCGTCACCCAGCCAGCGGCTGGGCCATACGGGTACCCCGACATCCCATATAGCATCCTTCAATTCTGCTGTCCCCTTCCCAAGCCACGGAGCCAGCCAGGGAGAGACTTTTTGGCCCCTTCTCCCGCTCCCAACAAACACAAAATCCCCCTCTCCCTTCCCAGGGCAAGCCCAGCCCCAGCCACCCCTGGAGCACCTGGCAGTTTGGGCAAAGCTTCCACAGCATTTCCAAACCCTCTCTGCAATGGGCCACCTTCACCAGAGCACAGCCCTGCCCGCGTGCTGCCACCCTGCTCCCTTCCACCCCCAGCGCGGCCATTGCCAAGGCCAGAGCCTCAAGGGAGGTTTGAGCAACGTGTACAAGCAACGCTGAGACTGAAGCCAGGTGCCACATGGGTGTGAAGACAACCAAAACGTGAAGCCACCAGCCCTGGAAATCATCCCCATGGTCTAATCCCCCATTGCTACCAACATCGGGAGCCTCTAGCAAAGAGCACACAGCCACACCACTGCCAGGAGACAGCCACGTCGCCCAGCATCTTCGCTTTTACGAGTTTATCGGTAAGAGCAGAACTACGAGCACCCCAGATCGGAGGTTATTAGCCCCAAAGCACACCGAGGCGCAGGACCAAGCGGCGCTGTCGGCACAAACCCACCAGTTAGCTCAGAAAGCCGCCAGCCCAGCAGCGGCAGGCAGCGCGGTTTCCTGCCGGGTTGCCGGAGGGATGTTTCCCACCCCAAGAAACCGGCACAGCTCTCACCAAACCGCCGAGAACGGCAGGGCTGAGCCCCTCCAGGAACCATACCACCAGCTGCCTCGCAAGGAGATCACCAGCAACACAAATCTCAGTGCCAGCGACACACCACAGAGAGGAGGAGTGGGAACAGCGGCGGAGGTGAAAGGGGGAGCTGAGAGCAGCGCGGGGATGCCAGCCGGACATCGGGCGGGCGAGCGGGACGGGGAAGTCGCTTTTTCTCAGTGGGTTTCTATGATTCATCACTTCTATTTCAGGAAGCAGGCAGGAGAGCAGGAGGGTTGGGCTGCTGCCACAAAGCAAGGCTAGAAAGCCCAACAGGAGATTCCCAAATTAACGTAGGGAACTGCGACTCAGGAGCTGGAACGAGAGCAAAGCGAGGCAGAGCTGGGGCAAGCCGAGAGCAGAGAGATGACACTCTGCAGAGCTCCTCTGAGATTTCTGCTCCTAAATATACTTCAGCAGCAAAATCGCATCCTAGTGACCTGACACCAGCGGGGGTTTTGACCAGTGCTGCTTCAAACCATCAGCAGCAATTATTAAAAAAAACGCAGCAGGAATAGTTACATTCTTCTGCCTTCTTCAGGATTAAATAATTTGGGTTGCTGAGCCGTGGGTCGAATTAAAGCAAGGTTTGAGCCTGCTGCAGCGTGGGCAGCAGACAGCCACACACCAGAGCACGGGTGCCTGCACAGCCCCAGCTCCCTGCCCACAGGAGCAGCCGGGGAGGAGCAGCACGGGGGCCAAAGGACGTTTCCCTCCTGTGACACTGCCTCCAACGCCCACGGAGAGTTATGGCTAACGGCAGCTCCTCTGCCAGCACACGCTTTAAACCACGCAGCACCCAAACCCCACCGGGCTGCACTCAAGTAGCATCTCACCCCAGGGAGGACCCAGCCTTGGGAGCACCCCGCGAGTGCCACCAGGAAGCAAGACCCATGAACGCCAACGCTGCGCTCCAAAAGCATGGAAAAAACCCCAAGCAGACACCCCGGAGCCAAGCCCAGCCCTGAAACAGGGCGCCATAAAATAATACACCCCGGCCTGGATGCACACGCACCAACTGGGAGAGTAGGACTGAAAATACAGCCCAGTACATTGCCTGGGTGGCAAGTGATGCAGCCAGAGCATCCTGCAGCGCAGGGCTGGTTCACCCCACAGAGGGGTCACGCCGCCAGCGAGACAGCACCACAGGCTCATGTTTTGTTTTCCGTGCACACACACACACATATATACACACGCGTACACCCCCATATACATAGAGCAGGAAACCTGCCATCAGAAATGAAGCCAGTGAAACAATCGCACAAGCGCCGAATCCACCCCGGCTCCTTTCATCCCAAGACGGAGAGGACATTTGCTCATGGTTTCACCTCAAAAGTGGCCACGCTGAGTCGGTCACAGCTGCGGCACGACCTGGATGGGGCTGCCCGCCTTGCCATGGCCAATGCTCAAAAGAGCCTTTCATCAAAAAAAGCCATCGACATGCCCCACAAATGCCTGCATCCCGCTCGCTCACTGCTAAGGAGGTGGGCAAGGGGTCGCAGCATTCACCCCCCCAGGCTGAGAGCTTCCCCGTCCTGCAGCACAAAAACCTGGGGCTGGGACAGGAGATCACACTTTGGGAAAATAACCACCACTTTTGATAGCACAAAGCAGGAGTGCTGGAATGGAAAAACTAACCTTAAAAGGCAAAGACTGGATGGAGCATTAAGGACCAGCTCTCCACTCGGCCGGGCAGCGAGTCCAGAGCGCTGACGGATGCCGAGTCAGCACGGGCGGCTGGGCTACAAAGCAGCAGCCAAAGCTGGGGTTTAAATCATGCCGACAAGCACAGAGGTGCACCCACCACCCGCCTGCCATCCCCACAGCCACGGCCGGCTCACATCGCCGCTGATGCTGCCTGCCACCATGCAATGCCCCAGCAGGAGCCCTGCACGGTTCCTGGGGTGCCAGGCAGGTCTGCACCCCCAGCGTTAGGGAAAGCATCGTTTGTCTTGGAGACAAGCTGCTCTTGAGCAGTGGGATGAGGCTGCAAACTGCCCCAAGAGCTTTACAGCCTTGTCCTTTGCAAGGGAGGCTGGAAGAGTGAAGCAATGGGATTGAAAACCCCCATATCACCGACCCCCGAAAGGAGAAACAGCATCTAATGGGTCTTCACCTGCAATCTCCCTGAGTCACTTGCTGCTCAGCGACAGGGAACAGTCCGAGAAGGGACCGGCTCCATTTTCAAACCCACGAGCTGCTGAACTGCCAGTAATTAGCAAAGTGGAGAGAGAAAAGCCCACAGGCCACAGGAGAGTCCGCCTCGCTATACAGCTGGTGTATTTTTAGGTTCGTCTGCCTGGGAAAAGCCTTGCAACAATGAGGAAAGGCTGATGGTGGTACTGAGTTAGAGCTGCACTACATATGCAATCGTCTGCAACCGGGCTAAACTTTAACTCCTTCCCTCACTGCACACAGTCACTAAAAACTATTTGGCTGGGGTCTCTCCCTAGCAAGTTAAATCATTACAAATCTCATCCCTGGCTCGAACCACACCCTGATGAAATCACCGGCAAGCTCTGAAGCTGCCCTGCTCCAATCTCCATTACTATCACCCGCATCAGGAATATCTTTAGCATCTTCAGTTTCCTCTCAGGCTCCTGCGACCCCCCCGGGACAGGGGCTGAGGACCTCGTCATGCACCTGGGCACAGCAGCTTCCCCTCCTGTCCTGCAAGGATCTTCTAGGCAAGGAACTCAACCTCTTCTGTCCTGAGAAACATGACAAGGAGAAGCAGCCATCTAGTGCCCAAGGGCTTCAAGAAGCAGCTTGAACCTCAGCAAAAAGGGGCACAAAAGAACAAGTAGCGAGGAAATTAAACAGCATTTCTCAAGTGCGCAATTCCCCTTCTCCAGTCGCCCACAAGAAGTCACGTCACACCCAGGAGAACAGCTCTGGAGCCACCACGTGCTCCCACCACCAAGAGACTGCACGCTGCCCGGCAGAGAGGGGTTCCCAAACGGGCTCACGAGCATTCCCGAGATGGAAACGCAGGCTTCCCCCAGCCACCACGTCCCACGGCAGAGCCCCTCATCCCTGCCATGGAAACCGGGCATGGACTGAGACCTTACACATATCCCCGACTCCATTCAGCTCCGCTGGAAGCGAAAGCCGATGGTTGCCCTTTCCTTTATTCTCACAACTCATCTGAGTATCACAGTCCCTGTATAGGGACCCTATAAGAGCTGCCAAGGGGCTTTCTATACACAGCCCACGTGCTGGATGTGTATTTCCCAGGAAGAGAGCGCACCCCATCCTTCCCTTGAGCTCCCACAAGCCAAGGGAGCAAAATAAAGACCTGGTTTGACCGATGCCTGGGATGGAGACCAACGCACAGCCCGCGGCCAACCACCTGCACAGAACACAGCCTGCTGCCTCCCCACACTGCTTCAGGAAGTTCGTCCATCAGCATCCACGGAGCAGAACACCTCATCCCAAACCCCTCCGCACCTCTCGTCACACTGCAGACCCTGACCCGAGGCACCAGGACCCCAGATATGGGACTGCAGCTTCCTGCTATCAACACTCAGGCCAGCTCAAGGCTTCAAATCCCGCACTGATGTGAATTTTGCCACCTCGACCGGGGCCAATTAACATTTTGTCCCCAGTTTCAGAGCAAAGAAGCTAAGACCAAGTCCTCTGAAGGCAACCTTCCACCTTGGCTTTGGCCCAAGCACTCCAGACCCTGGTTCTCACACCCCATCAGTCCACTGCCCCATGTAAATGTCCCAAAAAACAGCCTTGGCAGAGGTCACCTGTGTCCAGCTGACCCTGCAGAGACCCAGGTGGTCACCCACAAGCCAGGTCTCCCAACAGCCAGCAGAAAAGTCCAACAAGAGGTCCTTTTGGCCACCAGCATCCTTCCCTTGTCCAATCTCACTCCTTGCAGCATAACACACCGCTCCTTGCTCCTGAACCCACTGCTCCACGTCCTTCACCAGGCCTGGGCAGCCACAAACCCAAGCTGATGACCTGACCCTCCCCAGAACAATCCACCTCTTCCAGCCCGGCTCTCCAGGTTGGGTTTTCCTCCCTCCAACACACACGCACACACCTCCGCACCTCCTAACCCCCTCCACAAGGCCAGTGGGAGAGCTGCTCTCCCCACAGATCTCAGAGGGAATCCAGGGAGCTCCTGCTTTGCAACGAACCACTGCCACAGGAAGGTTCCTGATCGCTGGACCTGCTCTGCTCTCAGCAAAAGGAGATTGCTCTGGGGCTGGTTTAATCCCCGCTGAGCTGAAATTCCCATGCTTTCGCCTGGTCCCATGCTGACATCAGTGCTCTCACTGTCACGTGGCGAGCTGAGCATGACTGCCGCCAGAGTTAGGTCCGATTAAAACAGACCACAAAACTTCTCCAAACAAGGTTTCCCCAGCTAAACCCCCACGCCGTGCCTGCCTTTCCTGCCCCACAACCTCCCGTCCTTCCCTCTCTGCCACGCCAGCCGTGCTGCCCTGAGCACTGCGGCTGGAATCAGCTCAAATCCCAGCTCCTCTTCCTCTGCGGAGGTCCTGGCTCATATTTTATTTGCCCAAGGTGGAGTTGACCCAGGAGATGTGAGACAGCCAGAGAGCTAGCAGAGCCTTGCTCGGCAGCAGAGAGGGGAAGAGACAAAAAGCCTTCCTGCAGCACCATCACAGGGGGAACTGTTCTGAGAGACTAACAGGGGCTTCATTGGCAGCACGATGGGCGCAGGACACTCGACAGACTGGGCAGCAGCGTGGGCACCGCCGCAGGGGCTGTGCCTGAGCTCTGCCCTCCTGCTGGCACTGCCACCACCCTGACCAGCAGCTCCAGAACAGCCCCGCCACTCCAGCACACCCCCAGCCCAGCTGCCCGCAGCAAGGGGGCCTTACCCAGCCAAGCTTCAGCCACTTCGAAGCGTGGGCGCAGCACTGCACGTGGGAGCAGAGCAAGGCGGCTTCTCTCCCTGCAGATCCCGGCTGCAGCCCCAACCCACGCTGGACACAGACGTGCTGCTACAGCCTGGCACTGCGCACGAGGGGCCGAGACCCCGACAGGCATCGGTGCACTGGATCTGCTCATTCGCCGCAAAACCGAAGAGGTGGCGGCTGCCTGTCTGCGCTGGGAGGGCTGCCCAAGCTCCTCTGCCAAAAATCCACTTTCGGCTAATGAAGGTGGCTGGATGGCGGCTCCAGCGAGTGTTGTCACCCCGCAGAGGGTCAGGGAGCCCTGCAAGGCACAGCCGGCGAGCTGAAAGACATCCTGCTCGGCGGTCCCGGCGCAAGCTGACATGCACCCCTGGCATGGGCACGTCCCTCCCGCCTCTCAGCCCCGCGGACACGAGGCCGTGCAGAGCGGGACCTCTCCCACGCGTGCCGGCAGGCCCGCGGGCATGGCCGCCGTGCCGATAATAAGGAATAATAGCGAGTGTTGGTGGAAGCCGGGGCTGCCGGCGGGGGCTCGGCAGTGGTTCTCCTTCGGAAGCAGCGCTGCCTTCCTGCCTTCCTCCTCCCCCATTTCTTCCCGATGACATCAGCCTGAAAAACAGGTTCTTGACTTCAGAAGGGCTCATCGGGCCGATTCTGGTACCACCAGAGAGGGGAGAGCCCCCGTGACTCCGGAAAGGATGCAGCCACCCAGGAGCCAGACCCTGAGATAAGCAGCAGCAGGCGGGCAGGCGGCAGGCAGGGACCCTGCTGGCATGCCAGCACCTCTAGGAATAAAAACCACCAAGGAGGAAATGTGGGTGGAGGGAGTGCAATGGTGGGGAACAGATTTTAAATGTTTTACAGAGGCCTTGGCAGCTGTAGGCCTGAGTTTGGGCTCACGCCCCGGCTCTGCCACTGCTCAGGTACGGGGCAGCCCGACCCACCCAGCGCAAACCCAGGGCCAGGTGCTGGCCCCCTCCGGCTCCCAGAGCCTGACAGCAAGTCCTCAAGCTGACCAAAATGACAAGACAGGACCTAATACCGCCCAGCAAAGCCTTCTGAGGGCCACAGGGCTGGACTTGGACCAGCGGGGAAACATGATTCTGCGAAACATCCTGCCCACCGGCCAAGCTCTAAGATTATTTTTAAACTCTTCCTAAAATATTTTTGGGTTTTCCTCTTCCCCTGTTGAAAACTAACAGTCTGCACAGGAAGAGCAAAGCAGCCGCCCGTGCAGGCAGAGCATGGCCGCACGCACAAAGCAAACAACTTATTGCCATTATAATTACCCGCGACGTTACTGGCAGCTCTGCTGGGGTCGGCATTCGCAGAAAGAAACGCGGTTTTCACATCGTGTCGTTCGAAACGTGAGCCCATCCTTCCTCCCACCCTGCCCACGGGGTCAGCCACCAGCAGCACCCACTTGCGCCAACACGACATTAACCGGGGGGAACAGCCCCTGAAGACGACAGGGCTACATCACGCAGGAAATTTCTTCCCCCAAGACAAGCACCGACGAGAATCTGCCTTTCCTCTCGCCAGGGATTTACTTCTGCAAGAGCCTGAATATTTTGACACACAAGCAGTTGCTTAACTAAGCACGTAAAGCAAAGGGACTCGCAGGGCTCCTACAACGACACCAAGATTTCCCTGGATGGAGGAAGCATTGGTTGTATCCAGGGCCCGATCCTCTGCTATTGCTCCAGAGGGCCTCGAAGCATCCCAGGAGGGGGAGCATCCCAACCGGCCACCTGATAACGGTGAGCAACCAGCCCCGCTCCTAACTCCTCACACACCACACCACAGCTCTGCTCCACCAAACTCCCAAGAAAACACGAATCGCTCAACATTTATCAGTTCAAAACACCCGTGCAATTAGCAAGATTTTTTTTTTCTCCCTCCAGTATAATTATATACATTTTAATGCAATTACCACCCCTGTATTTTGTACATTAAACAGTAGGCAACTGAAGGAAGAGAGAGGCTTTATTTTTCTTGGCTTCGTCTTTCTGAAAATAATAGTATGTTGCAAAACAGCTCCAGCAGAAGGGCTTATCTTCACCAGAGAAAGAGGGGGAACAGATGGAAAATGAGAAGGGGAAAGGAGGGATCTGCCAAAGGGAGAGCAGAGATTGAAGTGACCCTCCATGCTGCCCTCACCCTCCGGTCCCTAAACGTACCTACACCCAGAAACCGTCCCTGATACCAGGGGCAGGACTCGGAAACAGCCTCAGCTTCCGTCCTCCACCACCAACAGAAAGGAAAACCAAATCAAGCAAATGGCCATCGGTTACTCAGCCCCCAAAGCCAGGGTCATTAGCTGGATTAAAGCTCCCAAGCTCCAGCCAGCAGCACCGAGAGCAAAGTGCAGCTAAACTGCCCAGATTGGATTACTACCGCTCCCGGGTCTCCGTGCCAAGTTGGCCAGAGGATTGCGGGATGCTCGAGATGGGGAGGCTGGTGCTGAGCCCCAGGGCTGATCCATAGGCTGCCGGGGAGAAGGAGGAGAGATGGGGAGGAGATGGTCCCCACCGAGCAGGTCCCCCAGAGCCACGCAGACTGTCCCCGGCATCCCTGCCACGCTCTCACCCTGGGCACTTTCTCCTGTGAAATCCCTCACAAGCTCAGCTCAAGGAGCAAAGAGGATATGGCGCCGTGGCTCGCGCCCCGGATCGACCCCAGCGATAACAGATCTGCTTTGCGGAGCGGGAGGCTCACAAGGGTCTCAGCCCCTGGGGCACAGACCAGAACAGGCAGGGGTGGACTCAGCCCCTTTCACACCAAGGCACCCCACACCATAGAGACAGAGGGGTCACCCAAAATAGTCCACCTCGTGCCACGCAAGGGGACTGCAGAGGAAAAAGCAGCCCGAGTGTTGGCGGAGTGCGAGCCCAACAGTCTGGACGTGCAGTTTTTCTCCAGGCTCAAACATCTCAGCACACCGGCAACAAGGAGGAGGTTTGCCAAGCCTTGGCTAAAGGGAAAACAAACTTTTAAATGTTTTTAATTCAGGGTTCTAAGTGGTGGCTTCCACCTGGAACAAGGGCTGGAGGCAGCCGTGGACGTGGGATGCTCAGGGAAGGCAAATGAGGACACCCCACCGTGCCCGGCCGCGCTCTGACAAGCCGGGGGGCAGATGTGTGTTTTGGCTACACAACACACCGAGTGCAGGGGAGAGGAGCCATGTCTGCCCCTGCCTGGCACGGAAACCATCGAGATTTATTTATTGGCTGGAGCTTTTCTCCTCCACGGTGCACAAGATGTTCGCTCAAACTTGGCTTCCAAGCATAGCTGGAGGACCACGTCGGGGTGTCTACGTGGCTTCCACGCTGCTTCCTGGCCAGGACTAAGAGGGGCAAGGCTGAGGCTGCGAGTCAGAGACGGTGTCAGAGCACACACGTTCTCACCACATCCCATCCATCCGTAGTGGGACGTTCCCCGTAGCACTGCTCAGAACATGTCACGGGCTACAGCCAGAGCAGCAGCTGGTTGTCTCCAGCCTGGAGCCAAAACAGTCACCCCAGCCCGGGACGGTGGCAAGCGCTCACTCCTCCCCATTTTGTATGGAGCCACAGCGCCTTGCTGGGAAAAGGGGCCCCAAACCCAACCCAAGAGAGGTATAAGGGATCATGTGCCATATTGAACCAAGCTCCCCATCATTCATGATTCCCAGCCCTTGGGCCTTCCTCCACGCTCACGGCACACTGCCGAGCCGCTCACCGGTCAAACCCTGGCCAGGAGCCCTCTGCCCACCGGTTTCTTCCATACAGCACACAAGCATCTAACGACACAATTTGGAGAAGACGCCAATGGCTCACAGAGAGCAGCAACCCAAGGTCTCCACGCATTATATCCCACCAACCCAACACAATCTAAAACCCGAGCTTGCAGAATGCAAGGATGGCATCTGGGCAGCGGGGTGACCCGTGCCCACCTTCCCATCGCTGCACAGAGTGATGGCAGCACCTCCCCTGCCCCGATTCTTCCAAGGTCAGGGGGTGTGGTGTGCTGGGGGTGCCAGAAAACACGACCGACCCTTCCCTGTGGACACAAACGACCCTACCACGGAGAGGCGGTCACGGTAAAGCCCCGCAGGACTCAGCACAAGCCCGATGCTGCAGGCAAGGCTCCCCCCCGGCTTGCAGGCAGCCGGCGGTGCCAGCACGGCAGCACCAGGCACTCCCGCTCGGAAATTCCCAGCTCAGGGCCGAGTCCAGCTCTCGCCAGCGGTTAGCGCTACAGCCAGGAGCGAGGCAGGCAGCAACAAAGGCCCTGACCCACGCTCGGCCTCGAGAATAAACACGTACAAGTCTCCTTCGTTAAGTCCGATCCCAGGGCCGGATCCTTCCCTTTGTTCAAGAGATGTCAAACGCGGCGAACCCACCAAAATAAATTGCCTGGCGTGACATTTACACCCAGGGAGCAGGGCAGGGGCCGGCCCCGGCTGCTGCCGGGATGGAGGAGGGGAGGAAGCCCTGCCAGCACGCAGCAGCGCCGCTTTTATTACCCTCTTCCATTTCGGCTGCGCAAAGCTCCGGCGAAACAGCGCTCACCCGGAGCCGCCGGCGTGGCCCTCGGCCCCCATCTCCACCGGAGTTCAGAGGAGTTTGTTTATCTCTCGCACAGGAAAAGGGCTTGGTGTTGTGGAGAGGCACGAGGGCTCTTCTCCACGGCTCCGCACGAGCGTGCACGAAGGCGGATGCCTCCGCTCTGCTCCAAATCTGAAGCATCTACTGAAAAAGAAATAAGCCAAGAGGGGAAAACTCTCACCGGTGCCGCTACCGCTGTGCTAACAAAAACACCACCACCAAAACTTTAATCTGCAGGATACCAGCTGCAGAAAAAGCCCAGCCACCCCCTGGAGCAGGAGCCAGGCAGCCCCCGCGCTGCCGCCCCGCAGCCCCTGGGGAAGGAGCGCATCCAGGCTCGCCGCTCTCCGAGCAGCAGCACCGGCTGCCGAAGCCGCGGGCAGATGGGGAGCACCGGATCGCCCGCACGATCGGGTTATTTTGAATCCAAACTTCCTTACCAGCCTTCCTCACAGCCCCATGCCGCCACGCCGCTGCCAGCGCCGGCATCCACCGGCACCAGCAGACCGCACCGCAGCAAGCGGGCAGAAGGAAAAAAAACCTTTCCCCCCCTCGCAGCCGCTTAAGAAATTATCCATGCAGCCTCCCAGAGGCTTCTGCCCCGCTGCTTTTCCTTGGCTTCTCCACCTTTCCACCCCGTTCGGTCACCAGTGTCTTGAGAGACAGACATGGAGTCACTCATTTTGCCCACTGAGTATATACAAAAGACCCTGAGATTGTTCAGGAAGCAATTAGCCGCTGTTCAGAGGAAAATGGTGTTTTCAAATGGATAACCTTTGATGTAGTCAATAGCCTCGGCTCCTCTTTTTTTTTCTTTTTTTTTCTTGCAGCCGCACACAAAAGAAATAAAAAAATTGGAAAAAAAAAAAAAAGATCCAGCGAAAGGCTGGTAATTCCCCCTGACACGGCCCTCGCTCAGCAAAAAGGGATTTTCTCGCAAGCCGGAGGAAAAGCAGCTTCGGCAAGGCAGCTCATCTGCTCAACTTTTCTCCCCTCCACGTCCCAGAGCATAGGAGAAGGATCATGAATATTCATCCCTCTGTTAGCAGGTTCTGCTTTTGTTTTGTCCTCCCCAAAGCAGGGGAAGGGGGGAGCTAACAAGTGAGGTTAATGCCTGTCTTTTCTCTCCCATCCATCTCCTCTTTAACCAGTGACCTTCATGTTAAGCCCTGTTTACACACCAGCCCCCCTCTCCTGGCTCCCCCCACCCCGGCGCTCGGCCAGGGGCAGAAGGAAGAATTTCCCCGCAAGGAGGACAAGGGAGAAGCAGGGATTTCGGGATTTATTTCAGCATGCCACAGAGATTTTGCAAAAATCCCTTCCCGCTTGCACGCCGGAGCTGCCGTGTGCGATCGCAGGGCAGGAACGGGAAAGCCAGAGGGGTGAGGGACACCAAGAGGCGCAGCCAGATTTATCCACCAGCTTTATCCGCCACCTTCCACGGGAATATCAGAGGCGGCGGCGCGCAGCCCCGCACACGGGTGTCGCAGCCTCCCGCGCTGTGGTCAGAGAGGGTGGCCCAGGCGCTGCAAAACTACGACAGGATCACGATAGTAACGGTTATAAAGGAGGGCAACGGCAGCCACCCCGCAGGGAGCCCTGGCCTCGCTGGGCAAAGCCACGGCTCGCTCCGCCAGCACCCCCACGGCAGAGGGGTGGCGTGAGGAAAGGGAAGCGCAGGGTGGGGGGGAAAAAGCTGGTGGGTTGCGGGGGGAAACTGGTGGGTTGAGGGGTGAGCCCAGCCTGCGTGCAGCACACCGCACCCCGGCAGGATGCGGGGATGGCAGCGGGGACGTGGGGCTGGCAGCGAGGGTGTGAGCGGGGATGGGGGGCTGGAAGCCAGGATGGGGGGCTGGAAGGCAGGATGGGGGGCAGCGTGGATGCAGGGATGGCAGCAAGGGCGTGAGCAGGGATGGGGGGCTGGAAGCCAGGATAAGAGCGAGGATGTGGGGCTGGCAGCCGGGATGCGAGCAGGGATGAGGAGGTGGCAGCAAGGATGTGGGGCAGCGTGGACGCAGGGATGACAGCGAGGGCGTGAGCGACGATATGGGGTTGGCAGCCGGGATATAAGCAGGGATGTGGGGCTGGCAGCAAGGGTAACAGCGGGAATATGGGGCTGGAAGCCGGGCTGCGGGTCAGCGTGGACGCAGGGCTGGCAGCGAGGGTGTGAGTGGGGATGCGGGGCTGGCAGCGAGGATAACAGCGGGGATGCGGGGCTGGCAGCCGGGATGCGAGCGGGGCTGCGGGTCAGCGTGGACGCAGGGAGAGCAGCGAGGCTGCGGGGCGGTGCGGCTGCGGGGAGCCGGGGCGGGGAGCCCGGGCAAGGCTGCGCCCCGCTCACGTCTCCGGCGGTGCCGGACTCGGGGCGGGGAGGGCGGGAGGGGGGTGTTCCCCGCGGTGCGGCACCGGGGAAGCAAACCCCGCCGAGAGCCGGGGCGGGCGGGCTGCAGGAGGGAGGGAGGCGGCCAGCCCCGCCGCCGCGCCGGGCAGGGAGGCACCCCCGGCCCCGGCACCCCCCGACCAGGGAGGTGCCCCCACCCCACCGCTCGGGTCCAGCCCGCACCTGCCCGGTCCCCGGCGCCCCGCTACGAAACCCGCGTGGGGCGGATAAAGAACAAGGCTCGGTGCCCGGCGGGGTTTTTGTCCCCCCGCGGGAGGCGGTTCCCGCGGCCGCGCTCCCGGAGCCGCGGGGCGCAATGCGGGGCTGGCCCCGGGCGGCAGCAGCGCGGCCCCGGCCCGGCCCAGCCCAGCCCGGCCCCCCCCGCCCTGCCCGGGCCAGCCCCGCGTTTCGCCGCCGCCTCCGTGTATTTTTTTTCTGTGGGGGGGACACACACAATAAAGGCAAATCCGCGTATTTTTAACAAATCGACCGATCGGGCACATAAAGGCGCGCGCCGCGCCCGCGGAGGAAAGTTGCACCCGGGTTACTCACGGCTCCGGTCCCCGCTCGCCTCCGCCGTGCCAGCCATAACCGCATTCCACACCGAGCCGCCCGCCGGGCCCCCGCCGCCGCCGTCTCCTCCTCCTCCTCCTCCTGCGCTCCCGCCTCCCCCCCCCGCCGCCGCCGCCGCCGCCCGGGGCTCCGCTCCCGCCTGGCTCGCGCCGCCGCCGCTGCCCCGCATGAATGGGACGGCGGCGCGAGGCCCCGACCGAACGCCGCCCGCCGCGCGCCCCCGCCGCCGCGCGCACGCGCAGCCCCTCAGCGGCGGCGCGAGGGGGGAAAGGGGCGGGAGGGGCGGGGGCGGCCGCCGCCTGCAGGGGGCGCCCGAGGGGAAGGGAGGGGAGAGGGGGCGGAGCCCTTAAAAGGGCGATGGCGCAGGGGAGGAGCTCTAAAAGCGGCCATGGGGAGGTGGGGACCGGGCACTCAGAGTCAGACACACACACACACAGAGTCACAGACACGCGCACAGACACACACACAGACACAGACACACACACACACACACACACAGACACACACACAGACACACACCACAACTGGGGGGTAACGGGGGGGGGCGCCTGGACCCACCTGAGGGCGGAGCAGCACGGAGGGGACTCCTTGACACCCCCACAGCAAGACTGTTCCCCAGGGGTGTCCGCTTGGCATCTTCCCACTGGCACTGCAGCCCCTCCGCCTAAAAATAAAATTACAAAGGGGTAAGGAAAAAAAAAAAAAAGCAGCCATGAAAAAAGATTAACTGGGGGCCTGAGGTGATTGGCTTTTTAAAGCGAGCTCGGTGCCAGCCACTTTCGCAGCCTTTGCCCCCCCCTCATGCTCTCTCTTGCTTTTCCCTCCCGGAGGCAGCGATGCCGCCCTGCCCACCCCCAGCACCGCACACCCCCGTGCAAGGGGTCCTGCCTGTTTGTGTAGGCCCTACAGAAACGCTCCATCATCTCTCAGTTGGGAAGGGATCTTTGTAAAGACCAACGGCAATAAATACAGTGTTTATAATCAGGACTTCCACTGATTCCACGAGCAACCTTTGGGATGGAAAGGGCAGAGAGCGGCTCTATCCACACCCACCCACCAGGAGGTGGAGCTGCAGATGGTTCTGGGTTACTGGGACCCCCCCCCGTGCTGCAGCTGCACCTCTCCATGGGCAATCAGTGCAGGGTGCCTTGTTCACCCAGGTTTTTATGGATGCACCCAGCCAGATCTTCATCCCCGCCAACCCTCAGCGCTGGGACACGCTTTGCCCTTTAGCCGAGGACACGCCATCGGAGTTTGGGGGTCGCCCCCATGGGTGATGGAACGCACACGTGTGCAGACCTCCTCCTCCGACATCCCAGTGGGCACCCGTATGTACGTACACACGAGGGATGGACTCCCGGAGAGACCGAGAAGCCTCCTTCAGCGAGAGCAGTGCAGAGGGCACGGTGGGTCCTGTGGGAGAGGATGAGAAAGGAGAGCCGGGGGCTCCTAGTGAATCTCAAGCACCAGAATGGAGAAGGAAAAGGGCCCTAAGAGGCTCCAGCAAGAGTAGGAAGGAGGATGGAGGAGGAAATAGGTGATTTGGCTGAGTACAACAGCAGAGGTGCTCTTTCACAGAATCATCTCGGTTGGAAAAGCCCTTGAAGATCCTCCAGTCCAACCATTAACCTCACCCTGACCGTTCCCAACTCCACCAGATCCCTCAGCGCTGGGTCAACCCGACTCTTCAACCCCTCCAGGGATGGGGACTCCCCCCCTGCCCTGGGCAGCCCATTCCAACGCCCAACAACCCCTTCTGCAAAGAAATCCTTCCTAAGAGCCAGTCTGACCCTGCCCTGGCGCAGCTTGAGGCCATTCTCTCAAGTAATTTCAAGTAATTTCCTTCTGGCCCTCAGCACCTTCAGCCCCCCAGTGCTCAAACCTTGCTCACAGCCCACCTGAGAGCCAAGATGCGACTCGAAGAAGAGGTCCCTTCTGACACAAACAGGGTTTTCTGCTCATTTATCCCAGGCTGCCCCTGCCAGCATCACTCTCCTGGAGGCCAGGCACATTCCCACAGGACACGGCGTCGCTGCCCGCCATTCTCCCACCTCTTGCTCATGCACACACACACACACTGGGCCCAGCCTTAAAAGCTTTTGAGACAGAGAAGAAATCAGCAAGCTCTGCCGGCAGGGAAGTGACTGGGGTTTGGATTGCTTCCCCCGGTTTGAAAGAAATACTTCTCCTTTTTTTTTTTTCCCCTCTCCTTTTTTTCCTTCCTCCAAGAGACTAAATTTAGTGAATTCCTTTCACATTAAAAACTTGTCAGGTATTCACATCCAAAGAGGCTGCTGCTCAGGTCTCTCAGGGGAGTTAGCAAGACAGCAAAACCTCTTAAACGTATAAAGAAGAAGGGAGAGATATTCAGGCAATCTCCCACCACCGCTTTTAAATCCGCTCTCTCCCAGGACCGGTGCCCGGGCCCCTTGGTCCCACGGCTGCCATCTCCTGCTGCAAAGGCAAGAGGAGAGGGATGAATTCTTCCTCCCCGGGGCAGGACCAAGAGATGCAGCAGCACCAGCCACCGCTGCCGCTCCCGTGTGCCCCTGCTCAGCACCAGGAAGGAAACCGGAGTGATTTGTTTTTCCTGAAAGATGGATTGTCAACATCTATCCAGCGATGAGGGAAACCAAGGTGGTGGAGCTGAGAAAAGAGCGGCCGTCCCGGCTGCGGGCACACTGCCAGCCCCCTCCTGAACCCCGAGAGAGGGGAATAAAGCAAGACAGCAAGAAAAACTCAAGCCTCCCCCGTGCCAGGAGCACAGGGCAGGGAGCGGCCCAGGTTTGTACCGCACAGCCGGTCCGACGGCGCGTCCAGCACGGTGCCCGGCGGGCACTGGGACACGCTTGTCACTCCCGTGGCTCCCCCAGATCTGGGCACCTCACTCCCGCAGAGAGACCCTCGTTATCTGAGGAAGCTTGGCCTTTTATCCTGCCTCCCACAGGGCTTTAATTGCTCTGTTCCTTCCCCAGCCTCCCCGCGCATCCTCCCCCCCCCTTCCCCGCCGAGCCCCGCGGGCTGACAGCCCGGCCGTGCCCCGAGGACTGCCGGCTTGAGTGGCACCTCAAAGGCACCGGGGAGCTGCACGCTCGGCAGGGTGCTGGGAGGAAGGGCTGGAGGCAGAAGATGGCTCCGAGGGCAGCTGGACCCAAAGCCCAGAGGTGAGGTGCTCGCCCGGCTCCTTCTCATTACGCTAAAAGCTGACTCAGCACCTCCGACCCACAACTTTGACCAACATTACATTGAGAGACGGTCTGTTCTCGGGTGCCTGCTGCGCTTTCCCCACCTTACCGAAGAGACTGAGGGGCATTTTGTTCTCAAAAAGCAGCCTGACAACTACTTTGTAAAAAAGAAACGAATTGGGAGAGGATGAGGTCACTGGAGAGACCCTGGAGAGATGGGGAGGCTCTTCTGCTCAGCTCACCGGGTTAACGCAGTCCGAGCGGTGAGAGGCTAAAAACAATCAGCGACATTCACAATTTTTCAACTGTTTGCTATTTTTGACTGCTAAAAATTTCTGCTAAAAGGCACGGTGCCCAGGTCCTCAAGCACACGCCACCTCCCTTGCTTATCACCCCTGAACCACCACAAAAGGACCCCCCCGCCCCCCAGAATCTGCGAGCAGGATTTAACCCCCTGCGCTGAGCGACAACACAGCGGGATGAAAGAAACCCAGCGGACTCAGCCCAGAGGCCTCTTGGGCTGTGAAATCTGGCTGGCCCAGAGAAGAGCCTGCAACACAAACGTGCGCCCTGGGGACCCTCACACCCCAACTGTGCAGCTCAGCTCTGCCCAGCTGGGCCAGGGCACCCTCCCAAAGGAGGGGATCAGCTCTGCCCCCATGGCAGCAATGGGGTTTTTTTCCTCCTCCCATCCTCACATCAAGATGGGGGAGTAGAAAGGCTGGGCACACCGGCTGGGGAGGCAGCGCGGGGTCCAACCAGAGGATTTGTCAAAGTTTTCCAGGAGGCATCAGCAGCTCTTTAAGCTTCTTGACAGCCAGGATAACAAACTGTGTCTGCGGAGCTCCAGGGATCCAGGGTGAAATTAAAACAGGTAATGAACAGAGCCACTTTTCAGGGGATCAGAGCTGCAGAGGCTGAGATACGAGGAAATATTTCTGTCCAGAAGGAGTTGTTGGGCATTGGAATGGGCTGCCCAGGGCAGGGGGGGAGTCCCCATCCCTGGAGGGCTTGAAAAGTCGGGTTGAGCCAGCGCTGAGGGATCTGGTGGAGTTGGGAACGGTCAGTGTGAGGTTCATGGTTGGACTGGAGGAGCTTCAAGGGCTTTTCCAACCTGGATGATTCTGGGATTCTGAGGCAAGTGGGACCAGTGGGCAAAAGGTGCTGAACAGGCACATGGGGAAGGGATCTGGGGTGGCACAGGGGCTGTCACCAGGGCGGTGTGTGTTCCTCCTCTCCCATCTCTGCCCGAGAAGGAGGCATTTTCTGCCTGCCAGTACAGCTTTCATCCTGTGCCTGCTGCTACGGGCACCCTCCAGACCAGCGGCATGCACAAAGCATTGCTGGCGAGCCACCCGTCCCTCCACCCCACCATGCCTGTGTTCCTCAAAATGGGGAATTTTCTGTTAAGAGGCCTCGGTGGGCAGACAATGCTGCTGTTAATCACAGCAAGAAGCTGCTCCCCTGCCAGGGCCAGGAAGAAAGAGGTCTGTGGGCGAAGCGGGTTGTCCTGAAGGGGATCAGGAGAAAGAGGGGGCTGGGACCATCCTTGTTGCCCCAGCCTGTCACACGGGCAGTGATGCGCCCTTTGATTTGGGAGGAGGTTTGGTGGGACGGGTGGTGGGAGCTGTGGTTGTGGGAGATGCTCTGGGGGACCCTGCCAGGTCTGTAACATCGCTGCCAGCACGTGAGACCCAGGGGAAGACACACAGCCACGATGGGAGAGGACAGACACCCAGTGGGGACGGCTCGTTCCGCTCTGCTCAAAGCTGATCCCCAGCTCCCAAAAGTCTTGCCTGCCCCGGTGACTGCGTCTCTGCCAGCCGACAAGCCATGCATGCACCAGTCCTTCCCTGATGGGCAGGGAGGTCCTACAGAGATCCCCCCCCGGCCATACCTGCACCGGCTGAGCTCCTTCTCAGCTCCTTCTTCCCTCGGCCCCATGACTCACAACAGCGCTTAATTAGCAGGAAGCCTGATGCAGACACCTGTCAACTCCTCCGAGACAACCAGCATTTCACGTTAGCTGCCCCGGGGCTGTTCGGCAGGAACAGCTCGCTCTCCATATTGATATTCCTTCATCTCAGCCTATTTTCCAAGCCGTCAAGCTGCCATCTCAACCCTCCCAGGCCCAGCAGTGCAGGGGAAAGCGGCCTCATGTCCGTCAGCTCCTGGACTCCCATCCCAGCTTTGTGGCTGCCCAGGAGTGCTGGAACAGCTTTGTGCTTCCCCCCAGCAGCCTGAGGGCTCCCCACCAAGGAAATCAGGCAGCTCTTGATGAGCCAAACCCCGGCGTCCCTGCACAGCGTGCAAACGCAGACTCTGAGTCAAGGCAACTTTGAAGGTAAGAAAGAAACTCACTGCCCGACTCCCCCGCTCCGCAGAGAGTCTCCGGACCTCCACCAGTGAGGATGTGGCATCACCACCCCTGGGAGCCACAGCGATAGAGGCTACACGGCTGCTTTGACTGATCGCAGCCAACAGCAGGGTGCGGTGCCATCACCAGCGTGTTTCACACCGGGAGCGTTTTGGGACGCAGCGGTGTGCTGGCTCCGGTGGCAGCTTACCTGGGCTGGGCTGAGGTGTGCGGCCAGTCTTGCAGAGACAGGAAAAAGCAGGACGGATTGACCCAGCAGTTCTAATTGTGGTATAAAGATATTCCCTGTTAATTGCAAAAGGTGTTAACCCTGAAACCTAATGGTTGAGGGCTGAATAGCAACCTGAAGTCAGTGCTCACTGCCTTGGTTGGCCTGTCACCAGCTGGAACCAGGCAGAGTGTCCCTTCTGGGGAAATGCCGTGTCCTTCGGAGCACCCCTCCAGCCCCCCTCCGCCGTAGTCCACTGTACTGCTACTTACTTCTGCCTGCCCTGTGTCCTCCCTCACCGGGGCCAGCTGAGGACGCCTTTCATGGAGCAGATTCGCCTCCTCCCTCACCATCAGGATTGCACGTGGCATCATCTGCTTCCCAAAGGCTTTCTGGTCTTCCACCATTGCCAGGAGGAGAGATTCTGCGCTCAGCATGCATAGGGACAAGGAGGGGTTGCAGTGGTCTAAGAGCACCCCCTTTCCATTTCACACATGGGGAGAAGACAGAAAATGACACAATTAAGACCCGGTGATGCATCAGCCAGACTAATTCCCAGGCTGTAGCTGCCCCTCCTTCCAGGTGACAGGCTCCATGCCCAGGCTGGCTGTTTCCCCCATGACTCAAGTCAGCGGAAAGATCAACACCAAATCCTTCAGCGGCTCAGAAATTCATCTCTCATATGGAACAAGTGGGTGGCCATGAGACGCCAAGGAGTCCCTTCCCTTTCTCCAGTGCCCATGTAAAATTAAAATGGACAAGGAAGAAGCTGCTGTAAATAATGCATTTGTGGTGCACTACACGGCTTCGGGAGCACATATTCATTGTCTAGTCTTATTTAAAGAAACCCAGCCCTGCCTGCGTCATTAAAAATGTATCCTGGTTTCAGCTTCATCCCATATACACTCACCACTGTGAAGCAGGTGGCTCAGTGGCTGTTTTCATGCCTTCCCACTCAGCTGGTCGCAGGCAGCCCCATGCTGGTACAAGCGAGGCCTCCGGGTCACATGAAAAATTCACTCGCTTGGCATCAGGCGTTTTCCATCCCTTTGCTCCCTGCTCCTCCCTCGCACCTGGGCCTGAGGACCCGGCTCTCTGCCGCTGCCTCCCAGACCCCAGCAGCATCCTCCAAGCTAATAAAGGATGCTAATGAGAACCACTAAGCCCCAGCCTGGCCACAGCATCAATCCCACCACTTTCCCAACCTGCTGCCTTTTCCCCACCTCCCTCTGGCCACTCTTAATTCTCCCTACACGTTCCCCTTGCTCCCCTCCTCCCCACCCACAGCCCGCCGTGCCCCAGGTTTCACCAGCTCGTGGCCGGTGGTAACGGCTGGCGGGAGCCGGGCCCGCAGGGAGGCAGGTTCCCTGCAGCATCCTCCTGCCTCGCCGGAGACGACAGCGAAGACTCGGGCCCCATCAGACCCGCACGCTGCGGCCTCATGTTTGCTCTTCATTTTCATTCCAGCAACGTGGTGCTGGCATCATGCACAGCTCCTGGCAGGCACTGGAGGAAATTTAATTCTCCCTTGGTGCTCTGGAAAGAGTGGCTGGGGGTAAGGAGGAGAGGCTGGGGATGAGGAGAGGAGGGTGAAGTCACCCAAAGCCTGGCTGAAATCTGCCAACAAAGAGGCAGCCACAAGCCCAAATTCTCTGTTAATGGGGCAGCACTTCAATTAACAGGGCTGAAGCAACAGCAGCTCCTTAACGATGAAGATCATGAGCTGAGGCAGGTCAGTAGCAGCAGGGCTGCATGTGGTGCGACAGGGAGGGCAGCCCCCAGAGCCCTGGGCCAAGGGCATGTGCCCCTGGCCCATGTGGTGCCCAGGAACCACCCGTGGGGCACTTGGCTGCAGATGCAGGGCAGCTCCAGCAACTCCTGAAACAGCCCTGGGCCACGACTAATGCATCTGCACCCACCCCTGCAAGGACAGACGGGTGCCCTGGGGTGCTCCCAACCATCCAACTGCACTCAGCCCATCTCTGCCTGTTGGAGGGAGCACACGGCCGACTGCAAGCGCATGTGAGAGCCCAGCAAAGCCTGGGTCAGAGACAGCACAGAATCATAGAGTCACAGAATCATCAAGGCTGGAAAAGCCCTTGTAGATCCTCCAGTCCAACCATGAACCTCACCCTGACCGTTCCCAACTCCACCAGATTCCTCAGTACTGGCTCAACCCAACTCTTCAACCCCTCCAGGGATGGGGACTCCCCCCCTGCCCTGGGCAGCCCATTCCAACGCCCAACAACCCCTTCTGCAAAGAAATACTTCCTAAGAGCCAGTCTGACCCTGCCCTGGTGCAGCTTGAGGCCATTCCCTCTTGTCCTGGCGCTGGTTCCTTGGCTCAAGAGACTCATCCCCCCTCTCTGCACCCTCCTTTCAGGGAGTTGTAGAGGGCCATGAGGTCTCCCCTCAGCCTCCTCTTCTCCAGACTAAACCCCCCCAGTTCCCTCAGCCACTCCCCATCAGACCTGTGCTCCAGACCCTGCACCAGCTCCGTTGCCCTTCTCTGGACACGCTCGAGTCATTCAATGGCCTTTTTGGAGTGAGGGGCCCAAAACTGAACCCACTCATCGAGGTGCAGCCTCACCAGTGCTGAGTACAGGGGTAAGGTCTCTTCCCTGTCCCTGAAAGTCACAGCTTATAACACTTATCCCTGCTTGCTGCTCATTGCCTCCTCCTCCCTGGGAAGAGCTGAGCCGCTGGCCAGCTGGGGGCAAACCGCGGGTGGGGTAAGCTGGCAGCATGGCTGGGACACAGGGACACCCACCCACAGCCCCACACACAGCCTGCGCCCACCCGGGCACCCACCTGGATCCTCCACATCCCCCCGCATCCCCCCGCAGAGGAGCTCCTCCAGAGACACCGCAAGAAAACCTGGGAGATAACACATGCCTGCGACATTAGCAATTAAGGAACATTAATTATAATAATAATAATTATCACAAAATAGCATTTTTATGGCACAATATTATGTTGAAGGATTTACAACATACTGAATCATGAAGTTCGTAATTAAAGTTATTTTAGTTTCTAATTTCACTTTAATTCTATTCCAATAAAAGATATCATAAATATACCTTAAAAAAAATGCAGAAACCATTACTTAAGACAATTTCCCTATACAGTGATGTTATATCGCAGCACAGAGATCCCTCAAGGAGCATCACAAAACTCGGTGAGGAAGAAGGGTCCGGCCCTGTGAAATACGGAGCCCCCGCAGCCTGCGGTGCATCCACGGCCCTTGGCTTTAGCTCCCCGGCCACAAGCCCTCCCAAAAAGGTTTTTAAGTCACTGTGTTTCTTCCGCTGGTGGGATGGGAGGAACTGGAGAGCCTGGTATCCACACGCAGCTCCCCAGGAAGAGCTGAGCTGGGTTTATTCCTCACGCTGGAGGACTCCTGGCATCACCCCCGTGTGCGTAAGGCTGCCGGACGGAGCAGGGACCTTTCACTGTGGCTCTGACTTCAGTCCATGCACCTGTAACAGTGGGTAGGAGAAAGAAAGCAAAGACAAGACCCAATCCCAGTCTTCCTAGCCTTGGAAGACTTCCTTTTTTTTCCCCCCGTCCATGAGAAAATGTTGATTGACTAAACTAAAGAGGTTTTACAGAAAAAAAACCCAACAGCCTGCAATTGTTTTCATGAAAGTTCATCACCACAGTAAGAAAAGGATAAAAAAGAACGGGGAAATCTTTAGACATGGTCAAAGCTCTGTATCTTGGAAGAGATGTTACCGTCGTAAAAGGATGTTTCAGTGCCATTTTGTAAATAAACTCCATAATATAAACAAAGCCAAAATCAGAATACAAAGGTTGACGCTTACCACAGCAGCCCACTCTGACCAGCCCCTATCTTGCTGTACAAAAATTTAGAGTAACAGATTCTTCAGGTAACAAGTGGGGTTATATAACCCCACTGTGGAGCAAGAAACATTTTGAAATCTCAGGTTCTTCCCCCAAACAAACAAGTCAAGCCTCCGCTTTGCTGGACACGCACCGTGACCCAGCCGGACCCGCGCAGGCAGTGGGGCTCGTGCCAGCTCAGCCATCCCCACCCTGAAGCCTCAGAATGACAATCACAGAGTCACCTTGGTTGGAAAAGCCCTTGAAGATCCTCCAGTCCAACCATCAACCCAACATTAACAGTTCCCAATTCCACCAGATCCCTCAGCGCTGGGTCAACCCGACTCTTCAACCCCTCCAGGGATGGGGACTCCCCCCCTGCCCTGGGCAGCCCATTCCAACGCCCAACAACCCCTTCTGCAAAGAAATCCTTCCTAAGAGCCAGTCTGACCCTGCCCTGGCACAGCTTGAGGCCATTCCCTCTTGGCCTGGCGCTGGTTCCTTGGCTCAAGAGACTCATCCCCCCTCTCTGCACCCTCCTTTCAGGGAGTTGTAGAGGGCCATGAGGTCTCCCCTCAGCCTCCTCTTCTCCAGACTAAACCCCCCCAGTTCCCTCAGCTGCTCCCCATAAGAGGCCTCACTGTGTTAGGAGACACGGGGCCACCTTCAGCGGGTCCAAGCCCCCCTCGTCTGGGAGCCACGCCCCGCTCTTACTGCCGACAACAAATGGCACAAGAGGAGGGAAGGGAAAAGAAGGATTTGATGGGTTTAAGAGGCCATTTGCCTCCAAAGCCCCCAACACCGTCCCTACAGCCCCAACAGCCCTGGCTGCATCCCAGCAAAAAGCCACCGCGGGGTCGAGCAGCCGAAGGTCGGTCACATCCCCCCCTCAAGAGCCAGCACGGACCCAGCTGGCAGCACTGCCGTCCCACGGCGGCACCCATCGAGATCTGAAATTTGAAATCTAGAGACTGTGCTGCATCCCCATGCCCCACAGCACGGTCCCGGCTTCCTGCCTTTAAGGACACCCCTCCACCTGACCCCCGCAGAGCTGTGGTCTAACGCTGGGGCAACTCATCACACCGATGGAGCAGCCACAGGTCAAGGCTGGCAGATCTTCCGCCCCTCCCCTTAGCTCTGCCCCTGCCCAAACCAGTGCCCAGCCTGCAGCCCCGCTTCCCCAGGACTTAATTCTTCATAACTAATTTAAGGGCGTTGTGCTGGCCACCGGCTCCTCCCGAGCACAGATTACTCACCTCGCTGCAGACGCAGGGAACGTTACGAGGAGATGATAGGTCTTGGCTCCCTGACAGCCCGTAAGCGATGGCTGGTTTAGGAGGCAGCCAGGGCAGCACTGATTCCCAGAAAAGCAGCAGGTCTGCTGGAGGGTGATCCCAGCACCCACACTCCTGGATGGAGAGGGACCCGGCCTTGGCTGGGAGGGAGATGGGAACTGCCCAAAAGCAGAGCAGGGACGGTGGGGTGTGAGTTTGAGGTGAAGGCTTTAACTAAAAGAGGTGCCTGTATTCCCAGCAAGGTCTTTAATTGATTCTGGGAGAGTGATTTCTAAATTATATCCTGATGTGTACACCACAATCAATGAAAGTATTAAAGCAGAAGGAGCCTTCGGTTGTGCGGCTCCACGCCAGCCCCGCAGCCCGTGCCCTCTCCGTGCCCCACCAGGGCTGCAGAGGAATCCCCCCGGGTGCTGCAGCAGCTGGGAGACGTGCAGGCACCCCAAAATACTGACTTCTTCAAGGTTTGGCACCGTGGCTTCGTGGCAGAGCTAGAAATAAACCTCCCTCTGCCACTGGCGCTCCCACTGCGGCCTTGGGCTCCTCCTCTTATCCCTGTCCCCATCTCCCGGCTGCTTCTTGCAAACTTGTTTGATCTGGAAAACCAATACCAAGGCAGAGCAGTCCTTTCCATAAGGACACACCAGAAATCCTGAAAAGCTCAGCTGCCCACCTCTTTAGGATGACAGATTTAGGGTTTTACCATCCTTAAGAAGGGTTTAGTAACGTGAAGAAGCCACCGGGAAGTTCCTGCTGTCGCTGAACACTCCCCTGGCACATCCCCGCTGCCCGAAGGGAGAGCTGGGAGCTGGAAAAACAAAAGCAAACACAAACACTTCAGCCTGTTTATAAAGAAAGTTTACAAAATGATGACTGAAAGACAGCTAATGATGCATCGTATGGTTAGTGCCAGGGAAAATGTGCTAAATTAAAGTCCTCAAATATGAAAAGAATCAACATTTAATAAGACAGTTAATGTATGTTATTTAAATGTCACTTCATTATTAAAAGTGTATATTTTTTGAGGTTTAATAACCATGTAATTGAGGCATCTTTTCTATAGTTAAACCTTGGCAAATATGTTTTTCATAATTAGCTGGTATTTATTTAACATGCAATAACCATCCCATTAAATTTAATGACTTCAATTAATAGGTACAGAGGGGCCTTTTTTAATGTCAATATGTATTCTTAAAGATGGCTCCCGATGGGGTGCCACGAGGAAGCTCAGCTACCTGGGGGGTGACCGGGGCGGTCAGGTGCCCGAGGCGAGCCACAGGGCTTTGCTGTCACCCCACTGCAGGAACAGGGACCCCCGCAGAGCCCCCAGTCAGGGAGGGGCCTGTGTGAAACAGCCAGGGCTCGGGGTGCACAAGGAGGGGGATGCCAGCGGGCACCCCATGGGGACCCCCAGCCCATCCACGCCAGGCACCTCCTCACCTCGCCGGGTACGAGGAGCGAGGCCGAAGGGCAAACTTTGCTGGGACGGCGAAGCAGGAGAGGCTCAGCCTGACGCAGCTGCAGCTGAGCCTTGCAGCCCAAACTCGAGAACAGCCCAGGGTAAATTAACTCCTTTAACAAACCATCCTGCACAGAGTTATTAACTGGCTTGTAATAAAGCGCAGCACGCTGCAATCCCGCTGGGCTCCGGGCTGTAAAACCCCACACCGTAGGGAGGGAAACCTCCACCCCGCAGGTCTGCACCACCTCCACCTCCCCGGCCCGGGGCAGGGGCTTTGCTGCCGCCTCCCAAGGCCCTGCACCCCCGGGGGCTCCCCCTGCTCCCCAAGCCCTGGCAGGACCCTCCAAATGCCTCTTCCCCATCCTTCCGGCTCCTGCTCTCCCCATGGACCTCAACCACATTGCAGGGGACTTGGATTTGCCTGAAGGAGCACCCAGGGAGCCGAGCGTGACGAGCACGTGTTTCCCCGTGCAGCAAAATGGAAGCGCTCTCGGGAACGCGGCGCGAACCCCTCAGACCACAGTGACCGCTCGCGGGAAGCAGCACGCTAGAAACACGTCACCTCTGTGCTTCTGTGCCGGGGTGCGGAGCCACGGGCAGGCTGCAAGGGAGGTGCTTCCCCGGAGACCCTGAAGCCACAACGGCCTGCCCCACGTGCAGCTGGGGGGACCCCAGTGCCCCCCAGTGCCCCGCGGCCACCCACCCACCTATCCCTGAGGCCATCTCAACTGGGGACGTGGTGCTGGCTGTGGGCACTGGGTCAGGGCACATCCTCCTGTCTTGCAAACTGGTGAGAGGATGCTGGAAGCACTCAGGGCAGCCAGGGACCCCTGGGGAGGCTGTTGCAAGCTCTGCTCCGTTTTTCCAGTTGTCTTGAGCCAGAACAAGGCTCAAGAGACGTGAAATCCTTGAAGGCAAAGGATTATAAATTGGGCCTCTGGCCGGGCTGGCCTGGGTTCAGGGTGATTTGGTTCAGCCTAGGGCAGAGATCCAGCTCTAGCAGAGCCCACACCGCCAGAAACACCCAGCACATGGCCCTGGGGTTTTCCTTCCACCTCCAACTTCTCCCTGCCCCTTCCAGCCTTTTCCATTGCAGTATGACAGGGGCTGGGGGGCAGCCACCACCTCACTGCCTTGGTGCCCCCGGCACCTCCTTCCCCAGCTAAAACCCTCCGAGGCCATTTCCAGGGGATGGCCAAAGTGCACCAAGGATCGAGCAGCTTGGGGAAGCACATGTCTTCACCCGTTTCCCAGGGCATGGAGCGAGGTGCCAGCAGCACTGCCAGCCTCCGCGGGGCAAGACACTGCCTGCCTGTGCTCGCCTGCCCCATGTGCAGTGAGGCAGAAAGGCTTAGCAGTGATTAGCGAATCGCATTTAATTGTGGCATCGGTATTTAAGGGACCCCACTGGTTGCTCTGAGGAGGCCGCTGTGAGCTGGCTGCAGCCAACTGCTCCCTTGGCTCAGGGACCCCATTGCCTGCGGGGCTGGGCCAAGGATTGCTGGGGCTGGGGTCTGGGTGGGTGAACCCCCACCCTCCTACCTGCAGCTGGCTGGGGTGGCCTGGCCGGGATGGGGAGTGCAGCTGATGGGGTTATTTAGTGCCTCAACCCAAGCGCAGGTGCCCGGTGGCAAAGCTGCCAACCCACAGTTGCCTGCACCGACATGGTCATAAATTACCCGCAGAGCCATGGGGGGCTGGTGCCGGAGGGCAGGCAGCAGCGGCGCAGGAACCCAGCACAGGAACCCAGCGCAGGCAATTAATCCTCGTTAGCAGCCTGATGGGGAGATGGGCTTGCCAGGCATGTGGCACAGGGCGGCTGCTCCTGCAGCGGGGCTCACTCCTGCACCCCTCCTGCCCCAGTGTCCTCCTCTCTACGCAACTCCCCCTTCCCCTGTCCCACCCCTGCCCCTTCTCCTTCCTCTGCCCTGTTGCCCTTGTCTCCTCCTGCCTCTTTCCATCCTTTTTTCCCACCTCTCCCACCAGCAGCCTCCAGAGATGTTCCTGCAGCACTGCTCCCAGACCCAAAGCAAGGGGGAGGCTGGGCCCCGCTGGCCACGCTCAGCTCCCAGTGAGTGCACGAGAGCCCTCACAGAATCATGTCTCTTGGAAAAGCCCTTGAAGATCCTCCAGTCCAACCATGAACCTCACCCTGACCGTTCCCAACTCCACCAGATCCCTCAGCACTGGGTCAACCCGACTCTTCAACCCCTCCAGGGATGGGGACTCCCCCCCTGCCCTGGGCAGCCCATTCCAACGCCCAACAACCCCTTCTGCAAAGAAATACTTCCTAAGAGCCAGTCTGACCCTGCCCTGGCGCAGCTTGAGGCCATTCCCTCTTGTCCTGGCGCTGGTTCCTTGGCTCAAGAGACTCATCCCCCCTCTCTGCACCCTCCTTTCAGGGAGTTGTAGAGGGCCATGAGGTCTCCCCTCAGCCTCCTCTTCTCCAGACTAAACCCCCCCAGTTCCCTCAGCCGCTCCCCATCAGACCTGTGCTCGAAATGGGGAAGCCACTGGGACTGGGGCATCCCGTGCCACAGCCTCAGCCACCCACCTCCTGGCTAGTTCTAGGGGAGAAGATAAAACCGAGACGTGCCAAACCTCAAGGCTAGCTCCAGAGCACAGACCTGCCCCGCTGCACCCCAGCCCCGGGCAGGCGCGGCTTGCCCGGCGCGGGCAGAGCACAGCCCAGCACTGCTGCGCAGCGACGTGTCATCCCCGGTGTGACATCCCTGAAGCAAGCAAATGCCGCTTCTCACACAGCAGATGGCAAATCCTCCAGCAGGGAGGGGAAGCAGGGTGCCCACCAGCACCCCCAGCTATCGCCTCAACTCCGCACCTCCCTTTTCAGGGCTGGGAGCCAGCGCTGGGCTCCCAGGCTCTCCCCTCCACCACTCTCCTCTCCCTGGCTCCAGATGTCCCCAAGGACACCCCCCAGGACTGGGGACCAACCTCTGCCTCCTGCCCCCCCCACCCGCTGCACCCAGGTCCATCACCCACTTCTCCAGGAGGGAGCGTCGAGCTGAAGCAAAAGCGGACCTTGATTTTAAAGAAAATAATAATCCTAGAATAAATAAATAAATAACGAGCGCAAGCCTGCTTTTAAATTCAAATGTGCAATATGGCCCAGAGCCTCGGAGCCAGAAGGGAACTACAGATTTGGGCAAGGAAACAGGGAATATTTCACTTCAGCTCAGTCCAAGCCGTCATGATTTACACAGCAGCGAGGGAGGTGGGGAGCGCGCTGCTCCCGGGGGGCTCTGCAGCTCCAGCAGCCACCCCCTGCCCGCCAGCCCCGGGCTGCTATGGCTGGACATAAAAAGTTTCTCGGGGCTCTCTCACATCCCCATCGTCTCCGTGTTGGGGCCGCGGTTGTGCCGAGGGCAGGGGGTTCTCCCTGGGGCTCCAGCACCCCCCGGCTCGGCGCACCCAGGAGCCAGCACCCTCCAGGCCGAGCGGGGCGCGGAGCCGCGCAGCGTGGGCACCCCAGCAGGAGCAGTTCGGGGTCCCAGGAACGTCGGCGGCCCCGTCCCGCTGGGGAGGCTCCGGGTGCTGCCGGGAGCGGGGTGGCAGCCGCCCCCCGTCCCAGGGACCTTCTCCTGAACCCCGGGGCAAGCAGCCAGCCAGCAGCGGTGGCCGGTTCTCAGGCCGCTGGGTTAAAGCGCCTGCCCAGGAGGCCGGAGCCGTCACCGGGATTCCCGGGGTCACAAGTGACACGAGTTTAGACGGGCCTCAGCCCAAGTCCCGCAGCTGGGGCCCAGCCGGGCTTTTTTCCCCCTCCCGTAGCGGGGAGGCAGCGCCCGGGACGCCCGCGGAGCCGCTCGGTGTTTGCGAAGCGCGGACCCTCCGCCGAGGGCAGCCGGGGGGCACGGCCCGGCCCCCCCCCGCAGCCCCGCGGCCTCGCCCCGCTCCGGGAGGCGGCGGCAGATCCGCGGCCCCACAGTGCCACCTTGTGCCGCCCGCCAGAAGGGAGCCCCGGCCCCGCCGACCCACGGGGGGACCCCGGCCCACGGGGCGGGGGGTGCCTCCCCCCCAGCGCCCCGGTAACCCCGCACCCACAGCGGGGCGGGACGGCCGGGGGGGGAACAGGCGCAAGGAGGTGGGGTGGGATGGATGCGGCAGCCGCGGGACCCTGTGACCCCAAAACCAGACCCCCCGATGCAGACACGGCCACGTGGCTTCCCACGGGGACACCCCAAAAGAAACCCCTCGGGCTCCGCGCAGGGAGGGTCAGAGCTGCTCCCCGCCCCCCCCCCCCCCCCCCGTCCTGCAGCACGGGGGCTGCGGCGGGGCCCCCTCTGAAAACAGCGGGTACCCCAAAAAACATGGGGGCAACACAGCAGGGCATCCCCTCAGTGCGGAAAGTAGGGGTGCAGGGGGGTGCCGGGGGGGGTGAGGGCACAGCGTGTCACCATGCCACCCCCTCCCATGGCACTGAGGCAGCGGCCCAGGGCCATGGGGCTGCAAAAGTGACATCCCTGCCGTGTCCCCGTGGCACACGCACGTCCTCCCCCACGAGCACGGAGAGCAAGGGAGGGGGGACCGGCCGCGGGGTGGGGGGGGAAATCTGCTTCACAAATTACCGTTAGTACCAAATGTCCCTTCTTATCAAGACTGGACGGGTATTCAATTTTCTCTTCAAACGGCTGCCTTCTGAAATGGTAATAGAATTTCAAATCTAGGGGAAAAGGGAGGGGAAAAACTGAATATGCAAGGATTAACAATGAGAGAGAGAGACAAAGGAAGAAATTATACCAAAAAAATATAGTCAGAGCCTTTGCAGGAATTAATTAAATACAAATATAAAGAGAAAATTAACAGTCTCATGCTTAGGAGGGGGGAGAAAAGGGATATTTTCTGAGTTTAATTAACCTTTTTTTGCCAAGAACAATGAAGAGGAAGGGGGAAGGGAGGGAGAAGAGAGCAAAGACTCCTAATTGTTTTGCCTTGCAGGAGATAATTACAGGAGCCAGCCGGGTCAGGGTCTGCCCACGCGGGTTTGGGGTGTGTGGGTCCAGCTCGCGCATGTGCCAGGACTGTGTGTGTGTAACAACTCATGTTGGTCCTAAGGGGTAGGTGGGTCAGGAGGAGGAAAGGCAGAGATGGGGAGAGCTGTGCCCCCCTCAAATGCCAGTGGGCTCGAGGCTGGTAGCGCCAGGGGGAAGGGGAGAGCATTGGGCATTGGTGGGAGGTGGCTGGTGGCCACGGTGGCCAGCAGGGCTGAAGGACAACCTCCATACCCATGCTCCCAAATGTCTTGTTTGCAGGTTTGGTATCTGCAGTGCTGAATCATCAGTCACAGGGCGACAGCTCGAGGGTAGGATGGGGTTTGGGAGCAGCTGGATGCCAAATTAATGGTCTTTGTCACCACTGTCCCCTCCTGGGGAAAGCAGGGGAGCCAGGCAGCGAGAGCAGGGTGGGAAGCAACAGGACAAGGAAAGGCAAGGCGATGCCAATGCCAACGTGAGCGCCCGCCTGCCGAGTCCTTGCTGCCCTCGTGCTCCTTGCCCCGGTGCTTCTACCCACGTGGGAGCTGTTTGGCCACAGCGTGAACTCCGAAAGAGGGGAGGGGACAAAGCCAGACCTGGAGAGCAGCAGCTCTGGCAACTTTTGCAGCAGGTCAACATCGTGCCCAGCTGTAAGGAGCAGCACAGTGCTCCTTCCAGACTGTGGGCACTGCCGGGCACCCAGGCTTACACCTGCAAGCCCCACAATAACATTTATAGCAACTCGCATAACACCTGTGACCAGGAGCAATGGAAATGGGCCAGTCAATGCCCCACGGGCCACCAGAACAAGGGGCGATGAGCAGCACCATCCTCCTCCTCTGGGTCTCAGCGCTGGGGCCGCTGGCAGGGAGCAGCTCCCCAGAGGGAAGGGCCAAGGTGCTGCCTGCAAGGCGCCGTCGAACAGGCAGCATGGGGGGGGTTCCCTGTGCCTCTCACAGCCTTTCGACGCCTTGGTGCCACGAGGGCAGGAGCAGGACCTGTCTCCCTCTAACCCCCGGCCGGGAGCAGCAGAGACTTCCCAAGGACACACACACGTAACTTCCTCGGGTCACCACCCATGGGGATGGTCTCTACCCCGCACTGCCAGCTCTCCCAGAGACACGCAAAGCGCCCTCCTGTGCCCCCAGCGCCCCTCACCGTGACCACACCACAGGTGCTCAGGTGGGCGATGGAGACGCCGGGGTCCATGCTCCTGGACGAGGCCGCAGGCAACAGAGCTGGATTTCCAGGCAGGATCGGCTGCGTTGAAGCCCAGTTTCCACCCGGTGACAGAGGTAGAAATTCATCGTTCCCAGGCAGGAGGCTCCTGAAAGGCACAAGCTGAAGACCTGGACCTCTGCAGGGGTCTGGCCCTGCCAGCACCGCATCGCCCAAGCAGACGCACACACGGGCAACAGGTCACCCGGGAATCAGGACGGGGTGATTAATAAGCTAAAACCAACACCAGCAAGCGTTTATTTAACAAACACAGCTCCTTATCTGTCCAGGAATAGATTGCAAAATTATTCAAGAGTCTTCAGTGTAAATTATTCTCGGTATAAGGATTGTTTAAATTGCAAGCTGGGAATATTACTGTGAAGTGTACAAGGTATGTGGTAAATTATGTAACCAATTTATGTAATTTATAAATTGAGTTACATAAATTAGCTACACAAGGTACAGCATGAATGTCAAATTGTATACTCAATTGTCACAATAATAGCTCAGCATCAGATTAGCTTGAGGATTAATCCAGACAGTACAAAGTCTGGATGCTACAAATAAATAAATATAAATATCAAACTGTATACTAACAGCTCAAACTAGGAAGTTATTGGCATTAACAAAGTGCTACCACTCAATTACTTGTCAGGGAGGAAAAAAAGAGGCAGAGGGAGCAGAATCAGTTTGCTTTTCAGTTTGCACAGAAGTCCCGTTGTCAGAGCCCTGCAGAGCGCTTCAGGAAGGGCAGAAACTACCTGAGCCTTCTCCAGAAGTCTACATCTCACTCCTGGGGTAAGGAATATCTCCGTTAACAGCAAGGGGCTACAAAATCACTGATGAATTTGCAATTAAGAAGTTTAGACTAAGGGCTTACACTACTTATTCACAGCTCACAAGGCCACGAGCATGGAAAAGTCCGTGAATTCATTGCACAGCTCTGATACTCACCTGCCATTACTCACTAATCCACATTTTCAGGACTTGGAGGACGCGTAGGAAACCAGAACCAAGGTTATTAGTTTTCCCCAAGCTAACAGTCAAAGGTACCTTTTCAACCACTCCTTTTCCATGAGCGCTGCCCCTCCGCTCCCAGAAACTCCTCAACCCGCAGGCTCAGAGCGCCAGCGCTGCGCCGGGCACGGCTTTTGGACGTACAGGCACAGGGAGGTGAGCGGCGCTTCCCTTGCAGCCTTCTGGAGGGCTTTGATATTACTTGAAAACCTGGAAAGGGTTTTTGGGAGGCTACGCGGGCCCGTGGAGGAACGAGAGGAAATATTACAGACTGGTTTGTAAATTACATAACCTAAAATCTAAGGCTGGATGGAGATAATTGCTCGGGCCCAGATGAGGCAAGGAGAGCCAGGAGCTCTCCCCAGGCAGCCCAGCTCACAGGGCGGCCCCGTGGGCACCCTGGGCAGTAGCAGGGCTGAGCCACAGTTTCATACTGTTTGCTCCACTGCCCACATTCTCAATGGATGTTAAGGGGTTCCAAGTTTCAGAACTTTTCACCTGTACTCCTCATCAAAAACCTAATTTTCTTTCAAGTTGAGAACACCAGAATTCAGCTCTCCCGAGAACAGCTGTGATTATATTGTCATCTACTCACCCAGGAGTGCTGCAAGGTGTGTAGCCATGTTAGAGCATCAGCTTCCAGTCCCAGCAGTGACTAAAAAGCAATCTAGAGCACAACTCTCTTGAGTACAACTTCTTAAAACCTTCCTGTGAATGGGTGAGCTTGGTTTTCCTAGAGAGCAGAGCGTGGACCTCCCAAGCAATCCCACAAGCTTAAGCACTGGTTGGCAGTGACCAAGTTTCAGTCGGAAGGATGATAGAGGTTGCCTTAAAATCACAGCGTGCACATGGGTCTCATTTTTCTGTGCAACTCCTTGCACTGTTGAACAGAGATTTTTTACCCAGCAGAACCACCACTCCTTGAAACATCTGCCCATCAGCCACAAAGCAGCAGCGAATGGACCTCTTTCTCCTGATGCCACACTTGTATACTGCCGCCTTGACACCCGATTCCTATAACCTATATAGATGTGACCCCATCCATTGGCTGAAAATAGCCTCAAATAAAGCTACTTCAGTTTTGTATCAGCAACAAGCAATGCAGGACCACCCGCAGCCTCCGAAGAGGACATCTGCTTTGTTCTTTGAGGAGCTGAAGAACCAAACCCTGCTGTCTAAGAGTGCTTCCAAGAAGATTATCAGCTTAGACTCTAAAGCATCATTTCTCTTCTCTGTTTGGCCCCAGACTAAATTGCAACCCTTTCCTTCAGACAGCACAGTTCATTTTTCCTGGCCACGCAGAGGTCAGGCCAACCAGCGGCTGGGTGGAACGGGCAGCTGGCACTGAGGTTTGACGGCTGGGTTGCATTAGGGAAAGCAGCCATGAATATATTAAATATATTAAATATATTACTGTGGATATTCCATTTTCTAAACCGCCCTCCAGCCTGGGAATGTATACTTCAGGGTACCCGAAGGCACTGTATAAAATAATTAGAATGTAGTCTTGAACTAAATGGATGAGCATTTTCTCTTTTTGTAACCTCTTTAACTTAAAGATCCCACAGCACTGCACAAGCACCTGATTTAAGTTTGGAACAAGCCTCTCAGGCAGATAAACCTACTGTTCCCAGCTTATACTCTGGACAACCCTGTCTGCCTTCCCAGGCGCAGCCCCAAGCTGCTGTCGCAGAGTCGTGCCCGGGAGCGGGCGCAAACCTCACGGCAAAGGTTGGCTTCGGCCTCCCGCAACGCACGGGGATGCCAGGCTCAGCCTGCGTGGCCACCACAGATGCACAGCGCCGAGCCACTGAATCCAATAAACTGCAGTCCAAGGAAGCGATCGTTAGCTGGCAACAGCGCGCTGGAAGGTAAGGAGTAGAGGGGAAAAAGTCCCAACACAAAGGCTTGCAGAAGAAGAATAAGTAAATAAGGATTAAAGGGACTATGAAGACTGCTTCATTGAAGCAGCCCATAAACAGCAATTTCTCGGCCCTTTGTAAGCTTTTATTTTGGCCAATATGATTTAAGCTAAACCCTGAACTGGCATTTCCCCTCCGGCTCATTAAGAGCCACGAAGCTTTGCTGCAGTCACCAGCCAGACTTCTTCAGCAGTCGAAAGGCTACTGAAGGAAAAATAAAGAATTAATTTTTAAAAAGCCACGTTCGCACACGGCTTCATCAAATGGCAAAAATTCAAATCTCTCCCTTAGTTCAGACGCTCGGAGGGGGAATGCACGGCAGCACTGGCAGAGTTCCTGTTTACTTGTTTTATGATGGTTGTAACGAGGAACCCATTAAATTAATAGCCGTGCTTTATTTTTAATGTTATGTTTAGCTAATCCTGACTTACAATGGCACCCCCATTCATAGAAAAGAAAAATCAAACTCACTATGACCATGAACTCCATCACCAAGAGAATGGGTACGGAGAGGTGTTCAAGCGGTCACAGGAGGGAAAAAACACCCTTCTGAGGGAGCGTCACTCACGTGCCTCAGCTGGTGCCCGCTACAGAAACTAGCTCAGGCAGTTCAAGGACTAGATATTACAAAACTGGTTTAAAAAAAAAAAAAGTAATTGCCAGATAGGCCCATTCCAGCTCCACTGAGACATGGGGAGAACCTCCCGTCCTGCCCCTGTGAGAAAGCAACCACTCGGACGGCTCAGAGCTGGTGATATTCTCCTTACCCGTGAGGTTTAAGTTACCCTTTCACACACGTCAGAGTACGTACTCAGGTTGATGAAACACCTGGATCAAAATAAGCCTCCTTAGATCTGAGATGGATCCCGGGAAGAGCAGCCTTCCACTTGGCTGTTGAGCTCTGCCCCGGGCTCAGGAGGGAGCTGCCCGCTCGGAGAGTCGCGCCAAGCCCCCAGGCCCAGGCCCCCACGCAGAGGGCACGGCTGGAGCATGGCCACAGGGGCACAGAGAGCTCTCAGCCGCATCGCCCCCCAGCACAGCGCAGCACTGACCGAGGATGAGCACGCACACGGCTGCAGAGGGATCTCACCGGTCGGGGACAAGCATCCTCACTGGGTCCACCTCCCGCGTCCCCACGAGCGACAGGCTGAGGGACTCCGAGCACCCAGCGTTCAGAAAACAGCAGCTGCCTCAGAGCAGGTACAACTCCAGTAAAACAAGCCCTTTTTATTACAGAAAATATGGGTAAGGACCAAACGCAGAGAACCCAGGAGGTCGCTGAGCTTCCAGCATGATGCTCAGAAAGCCACTAACCGCGGCGAGGCTGCATGAACCCTCCTGGAGCAGCTCCTTGCCCTTCTCCCACTGCAGTCTGGGTGACCCAATTATCCCTCCTGGTCTTAAACAGTGAAGATAACATTTTATTTAATTCTGTAGAGGAGGAAGTAGGAAGTGTATAGGACTGAACTGCATGCACCAGTCTGCTGTGAATGTTAGCAGTAGATGGGAACAAAGACAACTTACCCTGCCACAACCCAATATTAACTCAGTATTCAAAAAGGATTTTGAAATTAAACCTTTAAGGGATGCATAAGAAAGGGCAGCAGATCCTAACTCTTCAAAAAGAGCCACGTGAGCCAAAGGGCTTTGTTTGGGCTCATGCTAATTAGAAAACCTGCTCCAAAGAGATCAGAAATTATGTTTATTTCTAAAAAAAACTTTCTGAAAACCAAGGAGGATGAAAAGCAGGAATCAAAAGACGACTCCTGCACTCCCTGGGACAGCAAGTCTTCCACGCAACAGCTCCCACAAAAAGCAATACAGGGCAGCAGGAACCAGACACAAGTCCTATCGGCATCTCATAGCACATTGCACAAATGAAATGCCTGGATCAAGCACAAGCTACTCCACTGAGTGCAAGCAGGAAGAGCCTCTAATTTATGCCATTCACAAGGGGAAACCAGCTCCAGGAGCAGTTTGTTACATAGCCCAGAGGGAGCAGCTGATTTCATCTTCAACTTGGAAACAAAAGTTTGCTTGCTGCTCTCCCTAGAAAGGCGACAAAGGAAAGTTCTCTGCCATGTGCTGACCTCTATAAAAAGAGTCTGAAAAGAGCACATGTGTCATTAAATCCAAGATACACTTTTGACACGGAGCCCTCCTGAGACCAGTGGCTGCTCCATTTGCTCCCTCTGGCTTTGCCCCAGGCTGTGCAACTACCACTCTGCCAGCTAATTACACACCAGGGTGGGAGATGGAGGGGGCTCATTACCTCCCCGAACAACCTCAGTACGAGGGGGACTGCTGGTCCAGGCCAATCACTTCAGTCTGCATCACCCTTCGCTCTCCCAAGGCATCAGCCTGGGAGAAACCACCACACATACCAAGAGCAGCGTGATAAGGCTGAGAGATGAGGAGGGCAGGCGAGTAGTTCAGGAATATCCCACCCACCTTCTCCAAGGATAAAAGAGAAAGGGAGCAGGTGGGGGGCTACAAGCCTGCAGGACTCTGATGGCACTTCAGGCTCCCAGGGGTTTCTAAAAAAAGGCTGATAAACTCTACAGTGCTGGGTCACACAGCTGCCCGGGGTGGCCAAAAGAGCTGTTGCAGTTGTAGGCTGCATTTTATCCAGGTACACCCAGTTACAGCAACTCTTCGAGGGAGTGGGAGGGAACCAGTGGAGAGTCCTTGTACCTATACTGCTTCTAACTCCAAAAGACCACGTCACCTGGCAAAGAGAAGAACGACATGGTCCTGAGACGCGTACAAGACTGGCAATGAGGTGTTTTAGGGAATCAGACATAAACAATTTATCAACAAGCTACAGACAAACACTTTTAACCAGTTTGGAAATAAAAAAACAACAACAACTTGAAAGACAAATTGAAAAATTCTGCTTGGAAAAGGAGCACACAGCATGAGATCACAGGATTCAGCAGACTATAAAATAGGAAATGAGACTTACTCTTCCCCTACAGCTACACAAAACCCTCCTACATAGATTACAGATGCGCTTGGCAATTGCCTTCCTCCTCCAGCCTCTCCCATTATGGACAAAGCAGAGTTGGTAGAAGCCTGAATGCAGAGAGGATATTAGATAAAGCATCTTGCAAAGCCAAGTGTGAAATATTAACAACAGGAGGCAATGGGTTGTGTTTTTATGCAAGATCACAAATTTGGCGCTTAGAGAGCCCGAGATGTTCTTGCACACTGGAATCTCAAAGTGCTTGTTGAACGTTTTATTTAAAAAGCTGTTGAAGCCTACTGGAAAATTTCTATGTTCTGTTATTTGCTGTATTTTCTCTAACTTTGTTGGGTTTGTTCTTTTTCCTTCCTGCAACACTAAAATTATTCATGAATAGAAAGGTTGTTCCTTCCATTCATCTGGCCAGTTTTAAAACAATTCATACTTGTGGAGTGGGCACTCTGCAAGCCTGTATTGTCACATGAATCGACCACAACTGCGCACATTGCACCCGAATTACCAGCTGCATTTGTACACAAAAATTACCCCATTTGCACAGCAGAACTGCAATAACCAGGCAGCCCAAATGGACTCCCAGTACCGCACCTGACCAGCACCCGGCACAGGGCAGGTTTGGTTCTAGCAGGCGAGACAGGTCACAGATATGCCCAGATACCAAAGAGCTCCCTTTTACCAGCCAGCAGCACGGCTGCTGCCCCTACCCTACCTCAATCTGGCCTTTGAGGAAACTGCCTCCAATTCAGCTTCTACAATAGATTCAGACCTCGTTTATCCTGCTGTCCTGGTTGCCCATTAATGCCAGCTGCGATGGTAGCTGTGTGATAAGGACATCTATTGAGCACTGGACGCCAGGCTCCAGGAATAATGATCTCTGCCACTTTGGAGCGTAACTGACACCTGCTGTCACAATCTTGCATGAACAAAAATTCATGCTCTGAATAGCCAACAAGCAGTCAGGGAGAAACATAAGGAGAGGAAGCCTAAGAGAAGATGCAGGCCTTCTTCCTTCCTTTCAAGGGCCTCAGTAGTAGAGGAGCAGCAAAGATTGGCAGAGAAAACCCTCACCTGAGAAGCTACGTTACCTGTACATTTTTTACTCAGATGGCAGCCAAGGCTCTGCAAACTGAACTTCATCTTTGGCAATTTCCCATCAATGTCTCTTCTCATCTTTTTCTTTCCCCAGGCTGAGATACCTGAGCTGATGATTAGGGCAACGGCAGCAACAAACTGCTCCTGGGCACTAGGAAACACTAAAGGAAAGGGACTGCCTGAAAGGCAGATGGGACCACAACCCCCACACACATGATCACCAAGAAGTTTGTAGACATTCATCACAGAACAAGCTAAAATCAAACCCAACATGGCAGGACAGAGGAGTTTCCCACTTCAAGGCTACATGATGAACTAACGTCTGTCCTTGGAGACTACCAGAGGCTGAGTGTCAGGCGAGGCAGTACTGAAGCGCGATGACACGCAAGAGGGGCATTTTCAGCTAATAATCGAGCAGTCCCTCATCTGGAGGTACTGGATGGCCTTAGAGTGCCACTTTGTCCTTGTTGGGCTGCAAAACAGCCGCAGTGCACCTGGCCAACATTGGCTGAAGATGTTACATTTATGATTTTATGGCTGTTTTTTTCCCCCTACCCTCTATCAATTGAGTTCACTGTCTGAATGATCACATCTGTTTATGTTCCACAGACACCTGCGTATCTTGAGATGACAGCAACTCCCTGAATGCTGTAATCAGTTATTTCTCAACAGAGGAATTGCCAATTTGGTAAATAAAGCTCATTATAAAAGAACATGAAAATGTATTACAGTTGCCTAACAGAGAAAATTGTCCAGTGCCGCCAAATAATCAGCCCTGGCATCACAGTCTCCCCCCAATTTAGGGCAGCTGAGATAATGACATGCAAATTACTCATGCCAAGGCAACACTGGATAGGGGCAAGAGGAAAATGAGGAAGAGACAAAATAGGTACTTTTCTCTTCAGACCAACAATAATTTAAAAGCTAGTCAGGGATAGACCTAGGTGCACGCAGAGTCGGAAGCAGATCCAAAAGCAGCAGCAGCAAAAGCCCGCCCAGCACTGCTACACACAGACCTGAGGGCACCAAGTGTCCTACTTTGGTTTGGGAAACTTGCCCTTCCTCCCTTGGGGATGGCAAGTTTGACCTGCAGAGTGATAAAAAGCTGGAATTTTTGCCAGATCTGGGACTAAAAGACGAGCCACAGAGAAGCAAACATCGCTTCTGAGGAGGAAGAGCGCTGCAGCATCAGGTCTCCACAAGAAGGAAAGGCATTGTGTTGCTTTAATGAAGATGTAAAGCACGAAGTTGCTGCCTAAAGAAAAAAGAGATGAAGCAGAGTATAACACAGAAAACAATTCTCTGCCCTCCTCATTCATTTTCATAAACACTACATTAAACTCTGACATGACCTCCAAAAATCCATGTTCACATTCTTCAGAAACTGTCAGATGCAGTCGGAGAGGACACGAGCAGCAAATGCTGCCAGAGGAGAAGCTTTAGCCAGAGTTACCAAGTCAGACCTGCTCCCCGGGTTTGCTGGCAGGTCTTCTGCAAACCTCCGCCCCTACCTCCATGAGGACAAAATGCCAGAGGCACCCAGCTCCCACTGCCCTCGGCTCCGTGAGGAGAGGGCGCAGAACACAAGGCTGAAAGGGATGATGGCTTGTGGCAGACAAAGCAGGACTGCACCCAAGAGCTGGTGCAAAGAAAGATAACCTGGGCTCTGCAAAGGTTTTTTCAGCATGATTCACCAACACCAGTTCCCCTCAGCCAGGACTCTGCACTCTTCCAAGTATTTTCAAATAAGCCAAAGTCATTCAGCCCAGGATCAAAACAAACAAGTTTTGTGATTTATAAACTGTGACTTGAAATACTTCTATTCCTCACACTTGTTTGGAGTTTTTGTTGGCATGGGTAGGAGGCGGAAAACAGCAATTTACAAACTCATGGGACTGAAAGTATCTCACAGCACACAGTGACCATTAAACACTTTATTGTTTAGGAGGGAACCTTGGAAGGGAAGAAACGCGCCCACTGGTGTAACCAATGGGAGCATGCTAGGAACAGTTAATCCTAACAAGCTAGTCAGGGTTACTTCCATATGCTTTGGACCCCTTTTCCCAGAGCAAACGGACAAAGATAACAGCTCTTGAAACTCAGATGTGGATTGGTGAAATCAAAGCTAGCACAGGGTGAACCAGGCTCGTGCTGAGCAAACCTCCAAGCTACAAGTTGTGCTGGAAGCACCTGGGGTCAATATGATTCTTTACATTGTAATACAATAAAAAAGGAAACGATAGCATCCCCCCTCTCCCAGGACCCTCCTCCTAACTCCAGGAACATCCGCTGAGACCGATACATGCAGGCAATCAGACGAGGAATCATGTCGTTGTCTTGGACCGCGAAGGGCAGAAGGCACTGGGTTTGGTCAGTGTCTATCCAGAAGGATGTTGGGGCTTCCAAGGGCGTCTGTGGTCCCTGTCCTCTGCTCTTTGGTGGCTGATGTTTATCTAGAATTAACTAACAGCTCCTGAAGGAAAAAGGAGACAAAGGAAAAGGCAGCAAGTTAGTTATGCAGCTGTTGACATGCGACTGTTTCCTTCAGAAGTGAAGGAGTAATGTTGGCAGGGTGAAAATCCCACAGAAAAGTCATCAGGTTTCACCTGCTGTAAAACACAAGACACTCAAGGGGACAGAGGACCGTAGAAACAAGACAGCAGGTCATGATATCAAAGGTGAGACCGATTCTGTGAACAAGAATATATGGTCAGTGGCAAATGATTAGGGTTTACAGATGCGATGGCCTACAGGAGAGAGGCCATGCTCTCAGGTCAGCCTCAGAGGAGCTGGGTCGCAGGAGTAAGCGCAGCTCCACGTCACATCCCAGCCTCAGCAGGACAGGGAAGCACTTTGATCAGCTGCCACCAAATGTGCACACACCACTCCCTCATCCTGGAACAGGGTCAACGCAAGAGTGAGCACTAGAGAGGGGAGAGGAAGAAAGAGAGGGACTCGGAGACTGCCCTAACTCCTGACACGTCTGACAGACTTTATCCTATTAAGACCCAAACCCTCCTAAAATTCAAAGCAACATCACGTCTGCTTTGTTCCCACAGCAACCTCCTGTTTTCTAACTGATACATCCTCAGATCCCACAGGTATCTGAGCTGTGGACTTCCGAGGGATAGAAAAAACAGGAGACTTTTGACCTTTTTAGGATAGAGACTGCAGAGCCTGCTATGGTCTCTTCCTATTTTTATCTTATCACTCCTATAAAGTCGAAGAAACCAAACCAACAATGCCCTCGGCAGTGGAGAACACACCTGGCAGCAGCTATAACACCTCTCCCTCTGAGGGTCTGGGGTGTTGATGCTGGACCCTACTTCAACACCCAGGTAATGGGCTCTCTGTATCAATAACTGCTGGTGCAGCCACACCACCAGCAGAATTGCACAGGGTGAGCCCATCAACACGCTGCTTTCTCCTCACGCTCTGGAAAGGTGCGGTTCCATTTCACAGAGTACTTACCCATGTCTCGAGGACCCTGCGAAAGCCAGCTACAGAAAGACGACTGAATAGGTAGCTGCATGTGGTATCACCACCCTGTTTTACTATGGCTGGATTTGAGCTCGGTTCTAACTCTCTAGACACTAGTCCTTCTTAGGAGAGAAGCTGTGCTTCCTTGAATGTGAATCAGAAAGCAGAACATCACAAAACAACGACGTTAGCACCCTTGGCAATATCTGTCAGAAGGTGAGGATGTCATTTGGGCTACTTCTGCGCAGCAGGCTGATACTTGCTGCCTAATGCCTGCAAGGTCAGTGTGTTCAGTCTACACTGACCATGCATCTCCAAAGACAGCCCCATCTCTAACAACAATGAACTGGAAAAGCTTCAAAGGACTCAAGAATAAAGAGAAAATTGTTTGCCAAATTATTTAGACAAAGCTTATCCAGAAATCTGACAAATGAACCATCAATATTACTCGACTGGCTCTAATTTCCCAGGTAATTTTTCTCATCATTAGTGACTTAAAAGTTTTGCACAGAGCAATACATTTTAAAAACTCCAATAGCACTCTCACAAATTGTAATGAGCAAAGCAGCAGCAGCTCGCAATCAATTTTGCAATAAAGTAATTTGCTGTATTCACACTGTAACACTTCAGTGAAGTGTCGAGGAACACTACATTTTGTGAAAAAGCCACTGATGTGGCCACTCTGTGGTTAACCCTTATGGAAGATAGTAAAACCTTTTTCTTTAGAGTAATTTTAAAGAACATCATGGTTACATAATTCCATGTTCAAAATCATAACTACACATTTTTACTCATGTCAGGAGAAAATGCACCTAGCCAGCACTTAACCTCAATCAATTCTTTCCAGCCTAACCTACCCACATGCCGGGGACGCAGCAAGCTGGAGGCTCACAAACATTCCTTGTGCAAAAGCATCAGGTTCTATCTCGCTCTGGACGACTAAACTTTCCCAAAATCTTTTGCACAGTGAGCACTGGACCCAGAACTGACGGGCTGCCAGGCAGGGCCAGACAGCCCTTTCCTGCTGCGCAGCGCTCGCCGAGGGAAGCCTCTGTGAACAAAGGCTGCAGGTAACGATGCCGTCCACCAGCCCACGCTGCTCCCAGCAGTGGCCTGACACTATTGCATCTAAGACCAGCCTGTGCTGGATGAGGCACCTAATTAACATCCCTCCCTCATGAAGATAACAGGGCTGTCATTCCTGGGGAACGGAAGCACTCCTGGTACACACTGCCCGCACAGAGGGATGGCTTTCCCAGCTGTTTCAGACTTTCCTGCTCATGTGTCAATTCAGATCTTGCAGCATTTGCCACGCCAGTGTAGACCACTACCACCCTGAACCCTCGAATATCACTGAGGTTCCATTTACAAAGGAAGTGAAACCAGAGTGCAGTCTCTAGCTGGCTGTGAACCTGTGCTCCTCCATCCTCTGCAGAACATGTCGTGCGGCGCAGGAGGGATCATCAGCCACCAACGCCGGAGGCCAGAGGGCTCCTCTGCCAGCTACTGCAGAGGTCACCCAGCCCTCGCACGCTGCACAGGACAAGCTCTGCAGGCCTCGCGGTGTGTTCACCCATCATACCAGTCTATGCTTGTTTGAAGACACGTAGAACTGTTTCCACTGTTCCTAGGCCATCAGTTTATAAACCTGTGGGTAACTACTTAAAAGCACAGTTGCATCAGTTTCATGCCTCACATGCTGTGTAACAGCACAGAAGGATGCCGTATCTCTAAGACTAAACCCACTCTTTGCTAAGCTAACCATTTACACCAGCGTTTTAATTCCACCTACCATTGAAACCACGCCAATACAGATTTGACATCCCTTCATTTCCTTCCAACCTGGAATCCTCCCTGCAAGATGCTGCCAGGTTGCTACAACACTTACCTTGAGCAGAAGGAGCCAGGAAAGGGAAGGAAAAACCTTACCTCTCTTACATGCCCTTATCATTGCATACGCACCAGACAAGTTGCATATGCAATCACAAGCTGCTCCCACATGACAGGATACTCCCAATCAATCGAGTCGAGGCTCAGCCTGAAGAAGTTTGGTGCTTCATGACAAAATAAGTGCCCCGCAGTTGGCATTAGCTGGTCTCTGCTGCAGTCTCTGCAGAACAACAACTCAGGAAACAAGCAGCCTTGGAGAGGGCACTGCACACTCACTCTAACGAGAAGGGATGGTACCCTTCTTGCACAGGGAGAGTAGATTATTTTTAATGCCACGGCCAAGGTGACGTCAGGTAGACACCAGGTTCCCGTCTCAGTGAGCTCCCAGCCCAGCACCTCTACACACGAATACAGTGTCCACACAAGGGTCTGTACAAAGGCAATTCCTCACAGCTGTGGCTGCAGCACAAACAGAACGTCAATCTGTTCTGTTCCTGACAGCAAGTCCAGCTGGAGGGCACGCTGCACTCTCCTCCACGCCCCGCTTGGCAAGCAGGACCTTGCGCCACTAACCTATGCTCGTCCACCACCCTGAGACCCCCCTTTGGGAACCAACAGCGGTCAAATCCGCTGGCAGCTCAGCTGACACAGCCCGCCACTTCGCAGCACGGGTGGGGAAGCCAGTAGCTTTCCAGTTCTGGTTCCGGTTGAGTGAGGAGAAAGGGTTGAGCTCTGCAAGTAGATCCGTTCCACAAATCCCACCCCTGCTGAGTTCAGTCAACGCCCAACGTGGTCCTTCTCCCGCCACGGAGAGCTGAGGCCTTGGTACCAGCATCAGGGCAAGAAAGTCTCGGCAAGATTTTCTAATGCATCGCTCTCTTGTCTTCCTCCTGGTCCTTCTTTGTCAGTCTGCATCCCAGCGTAGGAGCTCGGGGCTGCCTGGTGAGCCCGCAGCATCCTCTCCGCCTCCCGCCGTCACTGGCTAGCTCTGCGCCTCGGCTCTCGGCCTCGCCGGAGGCTCGCAGCCAGTGGAGGAATCTCCCTCTTTGAAAGCCCAGACCCTGAAGAACTTCCTCCCTCAGTGTTTGCCAGAGATGCTGTTTGCCAAGCCTCAGCTGTGCTAAGACATATTTATTTAACCAGCCTTTAGTCTCCCAGGGTAAGCTCTGCAAGTTCCCTCCAGCGAGTGCCTTACCTTTGTTCTAATATTCCTTTAAGCAGTTGCACCACAGCGCTCACACATATGGGCACCGTGTAGCTATGAAGAAATCAGAAAGCAGATCCCCATGATAAATGACTCGGTGCGTTTGGAGTGTCAGTGACGAAGTAGAAATTAATCTCCACAGTTCCTAGTTCCCTGCCGTGTGCAGGAAGCTCTCAAAACCAGAATACCTGCTGGCCCACAGCAGACTTCAGTAACGTGACCGCACAACTTTTTCATCTCAGTTAGCCTGGAAAGAGGCACTGACAAAATACAAAAATCCTGACCTGTCCTAAGATGGACGTTCAAGGCCTTTCCACTGGATAAAGCATTTGTTGCGGGGCTATTAGCACCCCAAAGTGCTGCAAGGGACATTTGAGTCACTTGGGTTTGATGTATGCTGTAGGTATTTTTTGGTTATGTGCAATTTGTTCTGTTACATTCCGGGTATTGGCTATTTTGTGGAGCAGCTGTGCTGACTAATGGATCACAGCACTTCTGTGCCATATAGTCATTGCACAGAAAAGCCTCTCTGTCTCTCTCATCCTTCAGGAGTCCAACAGTTGCTGTCCTTGGGTTTGGAATAAGAAGGGGCAGGAGTATGCCTGGCAGCAACAAAAAAACATTAATTCAAAATGCTATGAAGAGAGTTTTGTTTTCCCTCTTCTCTGTACTGGTGTTAATAGCTTTGCAAAGCAGAGAAGTTCACCCAATGACTTCTTGGCTACTTCCCCAGATGGTGTCTTCAAAGCTGCCTTGACAGCAGAAAAGACGCCTTTCAAAAACTCACCAGACACATTGTCAGAACACCCCAGAAAGTGCTTTCACGTGGAAGTCCCCTGGTCTACAGACCCCACCAACAGAGTGCAAGGAACACAAACAGTCTTTCTGGGTTCCTCTCCCCCCCCCTCACTCTCCTTTGACTCACAAGAGCTGACGCACTGTTCGCTTTGCTCTGCCTTGACACCTCCCTGTTGCTCTACATCGCCCAAATATGAAGTTATTTACTGGCGCAACTTATCTCTAGCTGTTCTGAGACTCACCTGTTTGTTCATGCATTCTAACATTGATTTTCTCCAGACAATTGTTCTGATCATTGTTCTAACTCGCAGAGAGCTCCCGTCATTAGCCTTGCTTAACAGGAAATGTTTTGCCACTGACTGAGCAGCTCTGCAGTTACTAGACTGCACAAAAAATCATCCCGGTTGGGGGCTGCGTCTCCCCGCTGAGCTGGTAGCCCCCGACATCGCGGTAGGGAACACGCTCAGTGCTTTTCATTTTGGACATGTGCTAGAAAATACCGGGGCCAGGAGGAACAAACACCGCTCTACAGAGGGTCACTGCTGAAAGGGTGGCTGTTAATTAATCGGCATACAAACTGAGGGCAGTTTTTGTTCAATCAATGTTAATTGCATTTAATCTCGTTCTCACCATTAAGAAAAGCCACCAGGCCAGGCTGATGTTGCTGCTGCCTGACACGCAGACTCCACCCACGTTTGGGAGGCAAGGCGGGAGGAGAAGAGTAATGGAAAGAAAGGAGATAACCCTTCCTCACCCCTTCTGCATCACTGCACAATTTCATTGGGTCTGCTCCATTATTTAAACAATTTTTGTTTTCCAATAACATTACAGAGGAGCTCAAAGGATGAAAATCAGACATGGAGCATTTCACTACTAGTTATTCTTGCTCTCCTGGGTACTCGCTTAGAGCTTTGCTAACCTGCACAGCTCTGGCTGTTGTGCTTCTGTAAAGGGCTGAAATACAGAAAATCACTTCAGTGAAGCGGTGTCTGCTTTTCAGTCCTGGGCTGGTCCCAACAGACCTGCCAGTGCCCCTCGGTATGACCTACAACTGCTGACTGCCACCTTCCAGCAGCTCTGCCCAAGTCTTTCTCCTCACCTTGCTCCTGACCACAACTCTGCCACATGCCAAAGCATGCTGAAGTCTGTCTTCCTCTGACGCCTTGTAACACAAAACAGTATTTGCTATTAAACAACCTCTGATCAAATCTGCCTCATAAGTCAGGGCACATTTGAAGCCCAAACTTCCCAGGTAAACCACTAGTGCATCCACTGGCAATTTGGCTCAATCTGGGGACTGTGCCATCACCTGCCCAGCCGCCTGCCTGGGAAACTGGAAGGATCCTCTCGCCTCTCAGGAATCAAGCCTGGGGGCAGAGGGGCAGCTTTTGTAGCACAGGAAGCCCAAGGTGGTAGATTTCACGACTACTGGCTTACTGCTTTTGCAAGTGCCTTGCATTTTTCCAAATCAGTATCAAGAACAATAATATTCAAGACTGGGTTCTGCTGGCGCTTCTCCTCTGGGGCAGCACACAGCGCTTGCCCAAAGCCCACACTGCAGTTTATCATGGATTTTCTTTATCCCTCGACAAGTGTTAGTCCCACTGCCTCTCACCGCATAAAGTGGACATATCACAAGTGCTGTGAAGGACTGGCTGAGTTTTAAGTGGTCTGAAATGGCTCCACTAGACTTGGTCAAGATTGCTTTAAAATCATTTCCTATTAGGACTGTGACCCTCTCTCTTTACAGACAGCATAATGACTCTACCTCAGGGGAAGATAATTACATCTCACTATCTATACACATCAGAAAGTGTACACTGCAAACAGTACCGTGCCTTTCTGGAACAAGCGAGAGAAGGCAATCCAGGAGGCAGAGGAGATAACGCTGGATGTCCCTCCATCCTGCAACCGGAGTCACCCCGAGTGTTTCGCAAGCTCGTGGATTAGCCCCGGGAGGGATAAAGGGATCCAGAAGGCACAGAGTGTTTCTAAAGCAGAACAACGACAACTTGTACAAATCCAGCTCTGGTTTTGTGAGGATTAAAATGAACTTCACCCAACTGTGAATATCCGTTTCCAGAGCCAAAAGGAATGGAAAACCACTTACTGATGCAACAGCATTTCATTATTTCAAATCCTAAGCCCAATGCTTCCAAAAATTAAGGACAGGCAACAGTAATGTTATTGCGGGGGGACATCAGCTGCAGGGATTTAACTGCTAAACTGCCAAGCCATGCTCTGAGCACAACATGATGAAAACAGTATACACAAATAAATTAAACTTCTCCATACTCTCCCTCCTGCTCTTGCTACCAGCCTCCAGGATAATCAGTGGGAAAATAAAAGGAAAAAATAATCCCAGAAGCCAAGAGACTTTGGATTAAGTTGTATAAATGACCTGTTACCTCCTAACACAAGGAAGAAAGAAATGCAATAAATACCTGCAAAGCCATTCCAGTATTTTGGATTAAATGGATTACAGAAATGGAAAGTACATGATGCAAGATGTTATAAAACAAGACGCCAGGGAAGTGCAGGAATTTGAATCAGGCTGGCAAATGATCCCTGCAGACTATTGAGGAAAATTAATAGAAAGAAGGGGTAGAGAAAGGATACAGTAAGAATACTGACTGATGAACACTGTTGTTAGGACATGTAAATTCAGGATGTCAGACTTCCACTTAAATCTACTTCAGTCCTGGAACAAAAATAGCAAATCCTGCTGTTAAAATGCACTGGAAGTAGAAAAGTCAGATATGCCAAGCCTCATTTCAGGATAGGTTTCCCTTGTGCATCCCTCAAGATTGAAGTTTGTGACTTTAATTATTCCTGGAACATTGTGTATATAGGGATTCAATGCAGGGATTACTAGCAGGATCCTTGTTATAAGTGCCACTTCTCAAACAAATTACACTTCACTGGATGTCAGTAACATACACAAGAAAACAAATTAGATAAAGGCAGCAGGACTCGAAGATACAGATCTGGTGCAAGGAAATTTCACAAGGTCACCCAGAAAGATAAAGACACTTAGAATATAAACTCCTGCAACATTTCTAATTCCACAGCGCCTTAAAGCTTCACACGACCCAGACACAACACACCTTCAACACACCACACAAGTCTGAGACCAAGCCCAGGTGAGACACGCTTTCTTGGGAAGAAATACCATCAGGGCAGGAGTGGAGGAAAAGAGAGACAGGAGGTAGAAAGAGCAACCTCAGCTGCCCTCTGACCAACCAGGGATCACCCTACCCCATCCCTCGCCTCTGACTGTTCACAGCCAAACGCAGCCGCTGGGAGAAGCCAGGGAGAGAGGATGGCACTTAGTTTGGAGGCAGATAGAGCAGCTCCTTGGCTGCAGGCCTTCTTCACAAGCTGATCCCAACTTTACATACTGCATTTTGCCTCTCCAGATCTCATCCTGGAGCAGATTATTAACCTACACTAGTTCTAACGAGCATGTCTTTAACTCCAGGAATTTTCATGAAGATGGAAGCACAGGGAAGTCCAGTCCTTGGCTAGAGTGCAAAGAGCTGCTGGAAACACTTCACAAGCCCTCAGCTACGGCACCGTGCCTTTGAGATGGGACCTCAACAGCGGTTTTAAACTCTCATCCTGGGGATTTCACCTGCCCCTTGGGAGTGTTCCTGAAGCCTGCAGCTTTCCCAGGCGGGATAGGATGGTAAGCACTGCCTGGAGGGCATGAGCCGGAGCCCTAGGCTCTTGTCAGCAGACTCCTCCCAACTTCGCCCAGCAGCTGTATATAAATCCCCATCTCTGTCTCCCTTTCTGTACATAAGAGTAATGCTACTTACCAACCACACAGAGGAACCATAATTATTCACCAGCAGAAGATGCTAAAGAAATGCAAAAAAAAAAAATAATCACACAGTTCTCAAAGGATCCATGCCTCTGTACAATTTGCATTTAGGCATCAGAGGAAATCTAGTGCTTTATCTTGTCCCCTTCTGCCTTGCTTTAGCAGGCTCCTGCACTGGATAAAGAGATACCCTCTCCAGGTTGGGGTTACATGTCCACATTTAAGGTATGGCTCACTCCTGCCTAGTCCTGCTTCTTATACCAAGCACAGAGGCAGGCAGAGACTTCTCCAGATATCCTTTTTCTATGCCTAATTCTATTTCTGCTCAGTGATACAGTGAAATTCCACGCAGAAGTATTATGAGCTTGACTGGCTTTATTTGTTTAACAGTTCACATTTTCATTAAGTTGTTGCTATTCGGCAGCCAGTAATTTTATTTGCGTGATAGCCGTATTCATCTCACCCGTACGGGTGTAGATGTCTCTCTCCTTTTCTTCTAGCTGAAGAGGCAAAAATCAGCAATGACAGAGCTAAGGGAGGACTGGGAATTCTTATGTCTGTTTGCAGATAGATGTGGGATGTAACTTCTACCTGTTTTTTGTGGAACATCTCTCAAAGATTAGGGTCACAGAAAAGAGCCTACAGGTACATTAAAAAAAAATAATAATAAATTGTATTGGGAGACTACCTCCACTGCCCAGGTACAAAACCAGAAATTGAAGTATCTTTCAGCAGAATCAGTCCATTTGACTCAGCACTGCAACTCTTCTGCACCAGAAGCTTATTGCTGACTGAGCGTTTACGGTATTTGAGTCTCCTATCTTAAAGAATTAATTACATATCTAACTCTTGCCAGTCTTTAAGTATCTTGAAATATCTGGTCCCAGGAGCTGCAAGATCCGATTAGATCACAAGGAAGAGAAGTCTGGTTGGTTGGCCCACACCAAGCCCCAATTAGACAAACCCTCTACCAAGTTCAGGCAACCAGACAGAAAATAACAGGCATTTTGAAATGTTAATGACCTAAACTGAGACAGTCAGATGACTCAAGCACACCTCTTAGATAGAGGTTTCCAAAGTCACCCAAGAAACCTGAAACATTTTACTCTGCCACTCCCCTTTTCCAACACCAAGGAGCCGAGGAGCAGGGAAGCCCTGCCCGCTGCCAAGCGCTGGGTGTTCCTGCCGGGCACGACACACAGACCAGAACGGAGCAGCTGTGGACAGACTGGGAGGCCGCAGAGACGTTCAGTCATGCGATTACGTGCGGCTGCCCAGCCACAGGCACACCCAGGCAGCCACCTGCGTGAAGGTGCATGCTCAGCCCGGAACGCAGAAGCCGTCCTAGTCGGTATCTCAGCAAGATGGATTTGTTCTGAGCAACTGCCCACCGGCGCCCAGCATTACCAGTGCAATTAAGAGAATAGCAGATAAGATGCCCTACAACCTGAAACATGGATCTGAGCAAACAAAGGGAGACTGATGAACGCCAGGAGATGCATCTTTGTTTCTCAGTCAATGTCTCCTCCTGCATAAATTCCAAATCCTTCTTTCAAGATTAAAAACCTTTACCAAGTGAAAAACAAGCTCAGCATTTCTCTAGCTCCTTCCTGTCCCTTTCCCTCTTCAGAGGGCACCCTGGTAAAATAGCAGATGCTGGAATAAGCCACAAAAGCCTCCTAAATAATTATCTTCCATCTCCTCCGCTGCAAATTTATAGTCCTGCATCTGTGTCAGGACAAAGACCTGCTTCCATCTGTCTAAAACACATCCTTTACAAAGAGTACCCAAAGATGGAATGTTTAACGGGAGCATCTGAGAACATATTAAGAGACTGGAAAAGAAAGCAACAGTTTAAGTGTGCTGTTCACTTGTCTTGTGGACACTGCTCAAGTGGAGGGGGAGCTTTCTCTTTTTTAAATATGACAAATGATGCTGGTCCCATCTTGTAATTTCCTTCACCGTGCAGCATGTCTGTTCATGATAGATACCAGTGCAGATGCTTAGGTGTCCGTTTATCTGCTAGAAAAGTATTGTCTATTTGGAACCCACTCATCCTAAAACAGTAGCCCCAGAGGAGGAGAGAGAAAAGGGAGGGGGAAAGAGAGATGAGGGAACTGTCGACTGGGAATACATCCATGCTTCTGCTGCAAAGGTTCTGGCAAAAAGCAAGCATCATATTTAGTTTTAGCTACATCCTCTTGTCCCCCGTCCTAAACCATTCTTTTCTAGTGTCACTCAACACCTCTTTACACCGTCTTCCCTCAAAGACCTTACCACTAACATACATTTAATTTCACACTCGCAACCTGCGGAAACAAAGCAAGCCCACAGCCTTCTTCCACAGGTCTGTGCCAGTGCAGAGCAGCTCTCAGGTCCCAACCTGAACAGTCTGAAGTTTGAGACAGGTAACATTTAAAAGAAAAACAAAATACATAAAGGAAGGAAAAAGAGAGAGAGAGAAAAGGGGAGAGAGAGAAGGACCAAAAAAAAAAGCAATCAAAGGGTATTTATATTTTGTGTTTAAAGAGACTTTAAGCAGGAACTTGCCAATTTTCTGTAACCAGGATTAGAACAGAACAGACTCAAATACTTTGTCCTTCTGCAGGGCCCTCTGAGCTGAATTTCACTCTCTGCAAAATGGCCAATATAGAAAGAAGCTCATAAATCCCTGTGACGTAAGTAACTTCACATTACTCTTGGGGAAACAGAGGCAGGGACAGATTCATTAATCCAAGTAAATGAATTTGTGAAGCAGTCTGGATTTCTGAATCCCCGTAATGTCCCACACAAGAAACAGCACCCAGGGCCCAGCAATTTCCATACCACGCTGCCTGGCACAAGCAAGACACCTGAATGGAGGAGAGTGTTTTTAGAAAGGAAAAGTCATTAAACCACACCTGCCCCAGCCATGTAGCATACGTTCTTATTAAAACATGTTTTATTACTTTAAAATACCTCCCACTATTTCACTCACTGCATCGTTAATACCAAAGACCAAGGTCACATCTGTAAGACATTGCCTCAGAAACCTGCCGAATAGCAGAGAGCTGCAAAACCTGTCTGCACAGGTGGGTAGGTACCGCAGGGCTCAGCGCTGCCAGTGTTAGCCTGCTGGTAGTGCCCAAGCTGCAAGGTTTGGGCTGGCTTAGACATGACATCATTATTCTGCAGCCTAGGCATATCCTGAGAGGATGTTGCTATGGGCTGGTACTGTCTCTGGCTGACTAAATACAACTTCTACATGTGTGTAGGGGAAACCTGGGTCTTCTAAAGCTGTTCAGATAGCTATATGTACACAAAGAACTTTGTAAGAGATTTATGTTGAAGAACTGTTAGAACCAGCACTGAATTAAAGACTTTTAAGATAAGGAACTGCCCCTTAAAAAAGTCTCTTTTTTTGTGGGGTGGGGTTTCTTTGTTTTGAAAATAATGAAATTCCACATGTAAGATGGTATCAGTCAGTTAAGCTCAAATTGCGTAAGGCAGTTGTCATTACTGGGACTTAAAACCAAGACTTGCGTTCAGAAAGCTCAATATTTATTGTCTCCCAAAATTTAAGTTCATAGGAAGACTGGCTGCTCCTGCAGGCAGAAGGCCAACCCTACCATCTCTTATCCACAATCAGCTACGTTCTCCCACACGAGTGGTCCTGAGCGGCTCTGCTGACAGCTACCAAAGCACCACCCCTGGATGATGCTGACCAAAGGCCTCCAAGCACAAGGCTCTGAATTATGTAAATTGAGTCCGGCCCCACTGACGCCAGCTTAGCTTTTAAACCAGCCTGGGAAGGAAACACAGCCGTGCAAGCACACGTACAGACCCTCCAGCCCACCCAGCTCGGGGGGGACAGGCTGGTCGCTTGATTTGCAGAGAGATTTTCCATTTGTCCCACTCTACTTACTGCAGCGTTCGAACAGACAATCCGCTCCCCTTTCATCTGCTCTGCGGTGGCCATTTCTCCAGAGCTGCCCATCATTTCCGTATCAAGCAGTAAAAACGTAGGATCACTAGAGACACAGCTCAGCCTTGCTGAGATTTCACTCTCTCAGCGGGTTGTAAATGCCCCTATAATGTTGGCTTTTTTAATCTTGTGTTATTATTACCCGCGGCTGCTATTCAGTCTGCAGAGAATAAAGCGCCAAGGCTTTCAGGACCCACACAAAGGCTCTGTGCATTTGCCAGCGGTTGGACAAACAATACCTCTGTGTTTCAGCTTTATTGGAAACCTTTCTGTTGTGGGAGTCTGACTGCATGTGTCCCTCCGCTCAGGCAACGCAGAGGTGCGAGCGTGTGCCTACGAATTCATCGGCGATTTCAGGAACACGTGCCTCTCCAGCTGCCTACAGAACCAACAGGAAAGTGTGCGGGCAGCTGCCCGCAAGCCTGGTGTGTTCCTGCGAGCCTATGGGAGGACAGAGACTGCAGAGCCAGTCAGTCTTCTCTGTAGATCAGCCATGGAGTATTACGCTGAACAGGGCCCCTCCGTGAATAATTACGTTCATCTCTGTGTAAACGGTGTTGTTGGCTCATAGGGAAGTCTGATGCTAGATGACATAACTACGAAAATGTCAAAGCTCCACTTCCCCGAATCATGTTCTTACATGAAATCTTTGCTTCCGCTTTAAACTAAAGAGCCTGAGATTGTCCTGTTTGCAAGGAAGCCTTGAAAAGTGGAACAACCAAAAAACCACAAATTAGAATGCAAATGAGATTTGAAAAACGAAGGGCTCTTCTAATTTGGGGAGACTGATTGTTTTGGTCGGTTCGTTACTGCTTGCAGGGGACATTGCAGATGTGTGAACTCTCTGAGCTGCAAATATTCCCTCACTCAAGAAAACGAGCCATGCTGCACACTCTTCACATATTCAAAACCCAAGAGAGAAGTCTGAAACTCCCTCAACACCACAAGGTTGACTTGTCAAACTGTTTAGAAGTGCACTGGGGTTATTTCATTTGCCTTCTGGTTTTAAGCACCTGATCACGTTCTCATACCACTGCTGTTTAAGCAGGAGGACTAGGTTATTTTATTTTATTTATTCCTTCCTTTTAATTTTTTTAAAATAAAAAAACAGAACTAAGATTCTCATGTACTTGCAAAACTTCAGGAACAACTCCACAAAACTAGGGCAATACACAACATGCCAAATACTTCAAGGCTTGGCAATAGTGAGTGCCTGCCTGTCTCTCCGTGGCAGGAGGAATGGCTGTCTGTCTCAGCCAATGTTTCTGAGTAAGAATGTCTCATCCCGATAGCCCGTGCACATATAAAACACCTATACTGTCAGCTCTCCAGGAAGAGACCTTGACATTTTGCAGAAAACCACATCCCCATCTCCCCTGAATATCAGCAGAAGGCAGAAAAACCTGGTAGATCTGAAAATGTAAGAATCAGGTGCTGCCTTCAGCAAGAATTCAAGTTAAAATGGAAAAGGCAGTGGTGAAATGAGCACAGGTGAAGTCACTGGACTTGGAACACCGAGGAACCAACTTCCAGGCTTCCCAGACCCATGTCTACATCTGGCCTGTCCCACACCCTCTCTTGTGAGACAAGAGATATTTTGAAGGGGAGGAAATTCAGGCTTTGCTATCTTAAAAGGAATAAACAAAAGGTAAACGGCTTCAGCACATACTGTATTATCGTTGCAATGTTATGTGCCTCAAGCACCTGGAGAGATAAACTGTAACCCGCGCTCTGAGCTCCAGCTTTATGGTAACTGGGCTGGCATGGGAAGATGAGCTCTGCTCTCTGCGGACAGAGTAACCGGATTGCAATGTTCTCTTCCCAAAAAGAGTAATGAGGTTCCCGGAGAGCCTGCAGAGGTGTCAGAGAAACAGATAGTATTAGACCCTTTGCAGGCCAAAGACAGATTAAGAATAACACAATACCAGCGTAACAGCACCTTATCAACAGCCTTGCAAGTGCTAAGAAGTGGAAGCTGAGAAAAGGCTGTGACACCTGTCTGCATCACAGCCCTGCTATTACTGCCTCCCGACTTCCCACACAACCCGAGTGTCCAAACGGCTTTGAAGCAAGAAAGAGCAAGACAGGCAGGTGAATCTGAACTCTGATCAGCTGTCTGAAGAGATGCTGTGAATACCCTGTGTTTCAGTAACACTTTTCATCCACAACATTTGAGACATCCATTCAACCTCAACACTCCAAACCACAGAAGTAATATCTGCCCAGGTAGAGATGGGCAAAAACCCACAAGTTAAATGACTGTTCAAGGTCGTCCAAGGACTAGAGAGAGACACACACCTCTAGCAAGTAGATTACTCTTCCCTTTTGAAAGGCACACAGACGTGCACACAGGGGATTGAAACTGCTTAGCCAGGTGTGGAGCCTGCTGTGATCAACACAGCTCCGCCGAGCAGCGACTCTTCTCGCTGCTGTTTCGCTGGTGCTAAAACGCAAAAAGCAAACCTTTAGAACAAAATTCATTCAAACAGATGCAAATAGGGATGGGGGGATTTTGCATCTGGGCTAAGTTACTACAATCTACACATCCTATTTGTCTGCTAGTTATTAAATTACCCACAAGCCATCAACAATTCAAGTCTCTCTCTGAGAGGCAGAGATTAACTAGGAATTGCTATGCAGAAATGCTGCTCAGCTCCTCTCTAGCGAGATCAGCCTCATGATGAGTTGCGGATATTTAGGAACAAAGGTGAGCTTTCCTGTAAGAAACGAGAGGCGCAGAAAGATGGGAAAGTGCTGCTACGGGGAGAGGAGGATTTGCAAGGCAGGAATCTGTCAGGAATGGTTTCTCACACACACTACAAACCACGGACTCTGATCAAACACACTCGTGTATCTGGAGCGCAGGAAGCTGCACTTCTGCCCGAGCACTAATGCAAATGAGATTTTCAGTGAAAGACAATGAAGCCAGTATGTAAATATTAATTTAACAATCTAGTTGACAAAGCCTCAGCTGATCTATAAATAGCTGGTTTATTAGCAGGTGATGCTGAAGGCAGCTATCCTGGCTCCTCTTCCCACAATCCCCCGTGCCATCTTGTTTTCATTGACCCCGGAGACACGACAGCGCTTAACTGTATGCAGCTTGCTTCTCCACCGCTACCTGCAGAGTAGCTACAAACACTTGACAATACAATACATATTTATCAAGGCCCTTACACGACAAGGATCCTGCAGCACTGCACACGCAATGGCTCACAGTCCTCAATTAAAGAGAGCAAATGGTTTAGAAAAATAGAAAAATCATGCAGCCTTGATTTTAAGCAGGAGGCAGCCGAGGAGCTGGTCACTCAGGTACCATCAAGCGTTTAGGGAATGACTGACACAGAGCCAGAGCAAGGCACTGTCCTTCTGCACTTACTCTGTGCACTTGGCAAACTCAGCATCTAGGATAACAACACCTTTAATAACTTTAGGCCACCAAAGAAGCCTTTTGCCATCTCAAAATAAGATGTCAAAATCCTGCTCTCTTTCTGCAGTTCTATTTCATCTGGAATGATTATTTTATAATGCATAATAAATCTTACAGTTCTTTACCATATCTCTGGGCCACACACAGAGGAATCCCTTCTTTCACACAGGCATGAGATGGCTACTTAACAGCAGACAGCAACACCACACCAGAGTTTAGGGCCAGCAGTCAAGAATATTGCATCCTGGTGAAACTGCTGGGACATTTGGATCAACACAACAGAATTGGCCCGACTGCAGTATGGCCGGCATCCATGGAAACCACGTGAATTATGATGTTTGAGGCTATTCACGTGGATTTGTATATATTCTACAGAAGGCTTTTAAAGCCTCAGTCTTCCCCTTGCTGCAAAGAACAGTGACAACATACTTGACGGGTTGGGCTTGTAAATAGGCAGATGGAATTAGAGGAACAGAATGGACTTTGTTACCCCTCCCTCCTACTTGTTTCAAGTTTCTAAAGAAACCTTCTGAACACAAGAAGCTACTATGTTTCTCCTAGCCATATGATAAGCAGAAATTAAAAATTAAAAACCACACAGTCAACACTTTTTTCCCATAAGGTCCATCGTATTCTTGCAGCTTGTACTGTAGCAGGCTCTAGAGCGTGCCCCGCGAGGGAACCTGCTGTGCCGGGCACCGCACCCACCCCGGCAAGGGCAGAGCTGCACTGGTGAGGGGAACGCCTGCGTGGCAGAGCGTGCACAGAGGGGGCTCTGCTGCTGAGAGTCCAGACACCCCCCTGCACGCAGCCCAGCCCGCCCTGCGCCCGCGCTTCTCAGCGCCGCCCAAGCGACGAAGCGATAAGCGCTTCCAGAATAACGACCTGTGCTGCCACGGCACGGCAGAGATGCTCCAAAAGGTGCCGGTGATCTGCACCAATGGCAGTACGGTTCCCTGCACAGCAGGCTGTGGACACAGGGCTGTTCCTTCACTGGTCTGAACAACAAATCTTTGAAAGTTTTGCTTTTAAAAGTTTTAAATACAAAGGTTAAACTGATATTTATATGACTGCAACCCTGCGACGGTCTTACAGTCCGGTTTTTAAGACCATCAGGGACTGTAGAAAGGAAACTTTTGCAATAAAAGTCACTTACTAAACTGTCTTTTCCAAGTCAGTGTACTTCCGTTTTCTATTATTTATAGAAATAAGACAGAGGAGTTTGACTTAGCAAAATAGAAACTTAAAGCCATGCTCGCAAACCCTGAGGAATTTAGCAGAAGTGCTACACATTGCCAAACTGATCATAAATAAATTAGTTGTTCTCATTAATCAACTATGAAAAAACCTAGTATAGTAATAGATTTGCAATCACCTTTACTATATTATTTCCTGTAATAAAACTGTCGTAAATCTAATAGCAATAGATGTAAGCAGCACCAAGGAAAAACTGAAACATTTTACATAGTCCAGTAAATGCAAGATGCTGCAATGAGGCATCAAAATAGCCTTCCCAGGAGAAATCCACACTCAGTTGCTGTCTTGTTTTCTTTGATGTAAAGCTACATATAAACCTGCAGTGCCAAATGACCTCAAAGAAGCTTGTTCTCTTCCCCAAACCTCTACATGTGCCATTTGCTGTAGCTCCTGCAAAACTGCTGCTTCCTTTGTCCGCTGTCTCCTTTCCATATCAGTACATCCATTGCCCAGATCCCTGATTTCACAGCCCAGCCAGTCATAATCCAGGACCGCTTACAAGCCAGGACCCAGAGAAAAGTTCAGCTAAGTTTGGTTCTCTCTGAAGTAAATTTCGAGCAACTAGAGCACAGATGAAATCCAGCTTATCAGGAGTAATTCGTTCTTCACACTTGTTTAAACATGGTCACTCACCGAGGACAGACTGGCAGCCTTCTCTGTGGGTTGCAGACTCCACGGCACTGCTCGGAGCTGTGCTGAGACAAGTCCACGTCACACGTCAGTGGAGATGGACTGCACCCTTCAGCTCTGGGATGGAAAGATCAAACTGCTAGATAGGTTCTCTTCCTTGCCGGGTACACTGATTTTTATCAACGGGAAAAGCCAATTAAAGTTGATAAAGACACATTCTCTGCTGATTTTTCCTTACTGCCCACTGCTCAGTGCTAGTATAATGGATAATGTTCTGCCTGTGGGTGTATTTTCTAAGATCTGTCAGTTCTGACAGCATTTTGGCACCTGGATAACTCAAGATCTATACTGAAGGTCCAGGAATGCACCATTTCTCAGGAGCTGATGGGTACATTTTTCAGCAGGGCTTCCCTAATTAAAGGGCTAGAAAGAGATGGGATCAGATTGATAGGTTTTGCAGTCAGATGTTTTACGCTTAGTTTGATGAATTATAAATCACCTTTTGCAACTTCTGGAACATGTGAGAAGAGCATGCAAGAGAAACCACAGCAATATGTCTAAAATATCACGATGTAATTACTTATTTTCAAATTCCACCTCTGTCCCCATGGCAAGACCGTTAAAGACATACTCAAGAAAAGCAACGCTCATTGACAAAAAAAATATCAAAAAAAGAAAACTGATGCTATGGAATGAGACACTGCTGCTCTGGAGGTACTCCCACATGGAAGTGTTTTGCCCCAGACAGGACTCAAAAGGTGCAGCCCTCCTCCTCAGAGCATCACCCCCAGGCTGGGAACATGGCACTGGTATTGAGTGCCTCACCCAGCTCAATCAGCAACCTCCCCTGCAGAGCAGAAGGAAGTTTTGCCACAGCCTTGTCTTGGGGCTAGAGAAACCACTATCATATTTAATGCTTTGACTTTAGTACCTGTAAAACTGTGTGAAGACACTGTATTCTGGGCTGGCTTCGCTGTCTCTGCTCTATATATAGTGAAATATAAGTCTAGAGAGGCCAGTGGCAAGATCTTTCAGAATAACCACAGCTTGTTCTGGTCTTAATGGGATCCGAGTTCCTCTTGGGGAGAACTGAGTACTGAGCTCCTCTTGAGGAGGACAATAACAACAACAAAAAAAACCCCAAAACAGGATGTGAGAGCCCAGTATCACAAAGCGAAAGTTCACAAGATCCTTGCTGCCAGAGTGTTGTTCAGATCAATGTAGCCTTTAAGCTATAGAGAAGTCAGTCACAGAATAGCCATCTGGAATGGGGGAAAAAAAATATTTGCTGGTAATTTAAAACATGAAACCAAAGAAATACAATGCAGAGCAACCAGGATGTGAAAAACATTTCCAGGCACGGAGAGGTTAAAACAATTATTTGAACAGCTGGGAAAATTAAAATGGTAAAATAATAGCTACCCTTCAAAATTCTACAGATGCAAAGAGACTCTTCAATGAATAACTGATAAAGGGGAAAAAACATTTTAAAAGAGAAACTGTTTCACGCATGAAGGTCATACAAGTAACAGCTCCTCTTAAGAACCTGGATTTTCAGACTTGGCAAGAGATGAAGTGAGGGGGTTAACACAGCAGCCTTTCACCTCTAGGGACTCAGGGTCAAATCCTGATTAGTCCAAGTTACACATGAAAGCGACTTTGGGCATATCCTTTCTACTGCTTTTTTGGAAACTGTTCCCCACCACAGCAAAAGCAAGGTCACATAGGACCACGCCGGAATTGTTCTAGCAGTTTGTTTGCTTTCCCAAGGAATTCTCCCAGATCTGGCACAGCCTCTGGCTGCAGCAACTGGTGCAATCAGAGCAGCCAGTTCAGGTGATTGTACCACCCTGTTATCCAGGGCTCCCCCATACACACAACCTGGCTCTAGTGAGAATGTGGTGGTATGTAATTTTTCAGAAAAAAACTCACAGTCTGTAATGAGCAGCTTGGCTATTCAGGAAAGGTCTAAGAGGAAGAATAATGCCAGTCAGGATTGCAGAGTATAAGCCATGGTGTCCACAATGCTGCTCCTCAAGACAGGGAACATGGACAGACATATCCAGGGGACCCAAAGCTCCAGCAGAGCCATCCTCAGGGCAGGGGGGAGCTGAACGAACCCGGCCAGAGAAGGTTTATCTGCCACCCGGCTCCAGCTATTCTTCTCATAGGCAATGAACCCTCTCTCTCTACTAGCTATTTTAAAACAAGAAACTAAAAATTTTCAGAAAATAGAGAAAAAATTGACAACTGAATATGCAGCACTGCAGAGAAGAAATCAGCTGCACAGTGCCAGCTCTTGTTCCTGTTCCTCACCCACTTCCAATGCACAACCTCTTCCACAAAAATACTGAGCAAAGTGTTCCAAGGACAGCAACTGAACACACCTCATCGGAGTCCAAAAACATGGATCCTTTAACAAAAAAAGGCAGAATCAGAAGGCCAAATCCATCCACCCCAGCAGTCCATTCTTCTATCATTCACACATACCACTTCACCAGTCTTCAACTGGAAAGTCTTAACTACTACTTTTTCTTTAAGTCAAAGAAAGAAGTTAGACAGCATAAACACTGAGATCCTTGTACGAGAGGACAACTTCTCCAATCAGAAGAATTTGTTATTCCAGGATTATTAGAGCATTTCTAAAGAACTCAAGTGTAGCCTCCTCAATCTGTACATTTCTTCTCTCTCCAGAGTAGAGCCTACTTCAACCTATTCTGAACATGGTCATTGTGCTTGTCCAGTTGACAATCATCTGGTGTTGAGTCCTGATGCTGTCAGATATCTCCTTGGATGGGTTAGGCTGCTCACTAGTCAATGATACTAAAAGAAAACACAAAGACGATGAGCCTACAGCCTCCCTCACACTTCTTGCTGCAATCACCTTGAACGTCCCCAGCTACACAGACCAGCTCTGACCACTTGAAAGATCAGAAACATCCAACGAGTTGCAGAAAGGAGTAGTTCTTACCCCATGTCCATGCCAAACCAAAATAGCCTGTGCCACAAAGTAACAGGGCTGACAGGTTTCCAATAGAGGTCTTGACCTTCGCCTGGTCCTGAGAGACCCTGTGACACAATTTTACAAGAATCAGGACCCCGGTATTCTGCCAAACTACATACATTTTCTCTAAACTACAATTATGACTGCAGCTTTAATTCAATAGGCTCTCTTTCACTTCCGATCCTCATCTGCTGGCAAGAGCTGTTGGACCAGTAAGCACCTGCCTTTTTTTTTTTTTTTTTTTTGCCCTTTACGTGACTACATCACTGTGCTGCCTGAACAGATGCCAGCAGCTAGAGTTGCACAACAAAAGCATTTAGGAAACTCACCAGCTGGGTACATAACCTGCCATAGCAGAGCTGCTACTCATACTGGGAAACCTGCAAATCTATCTCTGGTAACTTGTCACAGCACTGGCTGTGATAACAACATGGAACCGGGATATCCCAAGCTTGACCCCTCACCGTACCAGTGTGATGATCACTCATCAGTCTTTTACTTGCCCAAGGCAAACAACATCCTCCGAGGTTGACGTATAGCTGAGTAATGTACTTTGGGATCCTTCAGGGTTAAAAAAAAAGTGCATAAATCTGACAGGATGAGAAAGAAGCTGAAGCAGAAAAAGAAGGTGTGAGGCTTACACCAGCACCCACACCTTTCTACCTTCCTTCCATGGAGTCTCTGAATCTAACCCATGTTTCCTGGAGTCCATCTCCCCTGTGCCAAGCAGCTTTCGTGTTCAATGAGAAGCACAGGGGGATGTAGAGGATTAGTCTATGTCCTTATGAGCTTCCAGTACGCAGAACCCAAAGACTACTTTGGCTCCTCTGATCAGCCATGTTCAGATGCATATTTAAAAATAAGACAGACACTGAACTTTGTCTTGCCCCCTGAGGGAACTGCAGCCTCCTCTTTCCAAACCGGCAGTTCTGTGCTGCAGGGAATAGGCAGCCTGGTGTCAGCTCCAATACAGATTTTAAAATGAAAGGAATGCAAACGAAGGGGACAGAGGAGAGGAGGGAGGAAGAGGATGCAGAGACACTGGGAGGAAGCAGGAGGAAAAAATGAAGACAGAGGGGAAAGGAAAAATCTGAGCCCAGAGTCTAGAAAGAGGTGAGTAAATAAAGAGATAGAAGGAGGAGGAGGTAGCAAAACCAGGCAATAGCATATCTCTAGCTTGCTTGTACATACTACAAGAAAAATCCTATAGGTGGCCAGAACTGCTCATGCAAGGTAGTGAGGAAGGTGTCACTCAGTTATAGCGGTGTCAGAGCTACACAGTGAAACACCCGCAGCTTGTGTACTGTCCTGACCTAATGGAGACCCACCCCAGAGCTAGCATGGCATTCCTAATGATCTTGAATTCGGCACACCACGAAACAAAACAAAAACATGATGGGAGAAAATATTTTGGCAGTGCTATACAGCACTTGATTCTGGTGCCAGTGGGTCAAAATGAGGATTCCTTAATCTTCACGTTTCTAAACCCTGCCCAATAGGGTTGGCAAATTTCTACTGTTTTTTAAGCTCAAGAGAAGGATTCCAGATAGTTAACTTCAGGGAAACAAGTTTTGAAAACCTTAAGATATTGTTGGTCCGTTTTTTAAAGAGAGAGAGAGAATCAAATGCATACCCAAAAATAAACTTGCAAATAAGAAATGCCAAGTCAAAAATCAAGAAGCCAGGTTCTTACAGCTCTACAACACACAACTCCAGAAGTTCGTCAAAACTTCAGTGGCACTTGAAAAATTTGTGCCAAGACCAAGAAGTACTTCCAACTGTTGATTCTGAGGCAATTATCAGGAAGAGCACAAGCTTGCCTGGGGTGAAACACACAGTACGGTGTGAACTTACCATCCTGCTATCAGGATGGACCAGGTACCGTGGTCAAGTACAAACCAAAAGTGATGAAGCCAAGGAAAGTACCAACAGAGAGAGCAAAGCAAGAACAAAGCTGGAGCGAGAACCAAGGATCACGAGGAAGAGCAGGCAGGACCCAGGTGCACAGTTACAGCCTAGAGGCTTGCGGAGCAGTTCAGAGCCACTCAAGAAATTCCCTTACATACCTGGCTGGTGCGCCTGAACATCAGCCAGATCCAAACCTGCCGGGGAGATTAATTGTAGACAGCTACAGATTAACGCACAATCCTTATAACCTTTTATCCACTTGACAGTGTACTAGACTGCTGTGCTTCGGAAGACTCTTCTCAAGGGAAGATGCCTACTTCAACCTTCAAGCACCACAACACTCCTACTGTTTTATGTTGTCCCTTAAGAAAAGCTTTTCATAGCAGCAATGAAAGCTTTTTGCACTGAACAGCTGGAACCAAAGTCAAAGCACAACCTGGCAGTTTTCTTGGCTGAACAGAGATGCCATTGAATCTGAGCGTCACAGGCAAAAAGCCCATATTGACAAAGGTTTGAGACAGTGGTTCAAGATATTAAGAGAGTCAGAACTGCAATTTGTAGGATTTACAGGAAGAGTATTTTCAACCTTATCCTTCTGCTACAGCTGGCATCCAGGGATTATCTCCCTTACTTCTCTCCTTTAAATAATTTTTTCCATAACACCTATCAAAGCCACCATCTTCCCAGCAGGAGCAGCCAGGACTTGCTGTCAGGTCTCCCCAGATACTGAGATTAGCTAGCTCTCTTCTCCATGTGGGAACTCTCAGATCCCACAACTTAATGAACCAAGGATTTGGATCTGGGATTCAAGTTTCCATGAGGGGATTTCTGTTATTATAGCAGATCTGGTTCCAGACACAGCCACTGTGAACTGTGTGACAGGATATGAATCCTCTTCTATATAATCTTGCTGTGTGATCTCACTCTTCATTTCTTCACAACCCCCTTTTCTCTACAGTACTGCAACACTTCACTGATTCAACACAATCGACAAGAGAGCATGAAGGCAGAGGTAAACTCTCAGATTGGAACAGCTGGTTTTCTTGATGGCATCATGTCCCAAAGAAAGGTAAGGAATCACAAGAAAAGAGACTGCTTATTCTCAACAGCAAACAACTCCACACCGGAGAAGAAAGCACAACCCTGCTGACTGTGAAAAAAAGGCAGCAGTGGGATTCTGAATATATTTCACACTTCTTGATGGATCATGCCTGAAGATTTTGTGGGAAAGCAGAGCATAGAGGAAACCACGCTTCAAAGCCTAACACTGTACTCGCAGGGCCCGTGAAGACTTTATAAATACGATTCTCTGCTGTACTGCCCAAAGCCCACGTGCAGACCTGCTGACACAACCGATTCCTCAACGGCCACAAGCCACAACTACTACGCCCCGCTCCCATTAAGCTTTGGAATAAGCTCCTGTCAGTCATGCCAAAGTGGACTTAATGACAGATGGACAAGGATGACCAGCAGGGACTGAAAAAGACAGTTGACAGTCACTGATCCTGTGACCAAGCTCTGACCAAGGGCTGCTAGACATAATAGCCACGCATGTCACAGCTAACGACCCCAGCGAGTACCCACCTGTGAGCTGATGTATCTCAGGCTATTCCCCTCACAGCTGTCTGTCGCACTAGTCCTTGGACACAGGAGCACCACACCGCAAAGTCTGCTCTTCCCTCATCTCGATCTCTGTCCTGCCTCAACACGCAGCAGCAAAAACACACTACAGAGGAACTGACAACCGCCTGCCTGCTGCTCGGTGGAGAAGGTGCTGAGGCCAGCAAGGATCAGCAGTTGCTCTGGTCCCCAGAGCTTAAATTTCCCAAGCATGAAACATTTGACTGAACAACACAAAAAGAGGTGCAGGAAGCAAGACCACAAGCTACCTCAAATCCATGAGCTCTTTTCTTCTTCCAGGTTGCTCACACCTAATACCATATCTTTTATCTCATCCTAAAAATAAGAGAACATGCATTAAAGGATCAGGCTATTAACTTTTGAAAGCTGGGCTCTTTCTGTAGCCCTCTCTTGCAACAAGGGGTTCGCTTCCATTTCTCAAAAGCAAAGAATGCAATCAATACTTGGACATAGAAGGCATTTTCCAAAGGACAATCCCTAAAAACAAGGCTGCTCTCTTTTCTGAGTTGCTGCAGTGCTGCCCTTCTTGAGTCTCTCCAGTGAAGCTGATTATAGTGGTAAGCACAAGTCAGCCCCTCAAACATTTGGGCAAGCCAGAGTCTTCAAGTAGGAACAGGCCATTTCATGAGCAGCAGAGCTGAAGTCACTTGGATTCCTCCAGATTCATGCCTCGAAGTTAAGTTCCTCCGTGACCAAACTGATGTCTAATAAAGGGTGAGTCAATACCATTCCCCCCTGCACAAGCACCGCTGGGGCCCCTTCCCTCCACCTAATTGCCTGCTTTCACAAGACATACAGGAGCTTATTACTTCAGAGCCTTTGTGCCTTCTGAGGAACATCACTGCAACTCACCAGCAGGTTCAGAGCAAGCAGAGAGCGGGACAGAAACCAGGCTCACGGATGCACAACATGGTTATAGGAGTCCCGTTTTCTTAATCAGGGTAAAAGTCCAGACGCGGCTGGGGGGAGCTGTACATTCAGGGGAAGTGCTGGCACATTAAACTCAAAACAGTGTTACCCGTGACACCTGAGCAGGCTCTGCCCTGCTCTCCAGGGGCTGCTCTGTATATGGCAAAGCTCCTGACCTTCCAACATCTGTTCAGTTTTCATACAAAAGCAAGTCAGGGCCCTCTAAGGCAGTACAACATCTTTGTTGACATTTCAGTCCCTGGGAGAGCAGCTCTCCTTCAGCTTTGTGTCAGCCACCTTTGGCTATGTCAGAAAATAGTGCATAGCCTGTTCTCTCAAGCAAAGCCGTTTGCCTGTGCAAAGGTTCCCAGCAAACAGACAGGAGATGGCAGCTGGAGAAAGGAGACCTGGGATCACTGCACACAATCTCACCTTTTATTATTTATCCACATTTACTGAACGCAGCCTGGCTCTAATCCATCAGTGCGAGTAACCTGCTAATACACATACACGATTGGAGAGACTTTCCTGCATTTTATGGGGCTCTAGTGCAGCAAATGTCAAGGCTCAGCAAAACAAGAAGGCATTAGGAACTGTCCCATGCAGCCTGGGATCTCTCTTGCTCATCTCCCAACCAGCATATGGAATCACGGAACACACGTCAAATCATACATTAGATACTGCACTAACCAAGGAACCTGAGAGCATTCGAGTTCAGGCCACACCGTTGTGAGCACACAACACCCCCATCAGCACAAGCCAGAACAAAGTATGACTTTCACATTTAATAGTTTCCAAAATGCTTGTTGTTCTTGAACAAAGCGGCACCCCATGTGCCTCAAGATGTTTGCTAAAGGCTGGAAAGAGGGGAATTCATCAGAACATTAGACCCTGTTTATCCTCAGCAATGAACCTGCTTCTGCTCCAGAGAGGTCAAACTGGAGTCTGTACAGATGCTTTAAGGCTGGCTTTTGCAGAACAATAAGGTGGTCACTGGTGCAGTACAAGCTCTGCACAAACATTTCTCTCGTGCACTCCAGCCCTATCACAGTGCCTTCATCACGTCAGCCCAAGGTACGCACAGCTGGGAAGAAACCTACCTGGATCACAGCATCCAATACATTTTTCAATGGCTGTCTACTTTAGAAGACCTTAGAAGCCTTCCTGAGCCTCAGGATACTCCTGAACACACTTTGGCTTGGTACTAAAAGACAAAATATAACTTTGATGTGCCACAGGAAGTTAAACACTACTGCCAACATCCTAGGGCACAGAAATATTATGGAGCTTGTTAAATGATGATAATAGTAAGTAGGCCACCTTCAGCACTACTAAAGACAAATGCATTTAACTCCTCCTGTTGATAGGGCTTGAGGGAATCTCTTGTGTTCCAACTCAGCAATTGGTGTACACCTGAATCCATGACAAGACACAGTAGTCATGTGTCAGCGAGCCCAGAGGGTCACTAGAAGTACCCATATAATTTACTGACATACTGTGTTTAGCTGCAGCCAGTGCCTCAAAAGACGTCTATGTTTTCTCCCTTCTTCTGCCCATGAAAAGGAATCAGCAGAAGTGCTCAAACATGGAATTAAGATGGCATTGAGATGGGACAAACAAACAGTAATTCTGTCTCCTTTCAAATTCCTTTGGAGAGATCAGCAAGTCTCCATGTCATATCTATAACCAGAAATTCTCTTATTCTGTCAAAGAACTTCTTTCATAAAGTTATCAAGTACATAATTGAAACAGAGTATATTATTGCCCTGCTGCCTCATCCAGAAGATAAAAACCTCAATTCTTTGACGTATAGAAACTTTCTGATTTTTTTAATCTTATGCAAATATACTCCTCTAAATTACACAGTTCTTCCTGAAGTTTGTACCACAAATATGTGTTTCCTTATACTTTTCTTCTGAACCTCTCCCTAGTGCTGACACATGCAGATAATCACTTTGCCAACTATAGTTTCAACCCTTGATCCAAAGGCTTACAGTCCTATCAGCAAAGAGACTCTCGTAGAAGAGTGTCGTTTAAAGAGCAGCAGTGCAGGGACCCATCATGTAGCTGGGCACTGCTTATCTGATCCCCTAACAGGCAGCCACACAGAACCCACAGATCAGTTAAGTCCAGTATCATTCACCTATTCCCACGATAGTCAAGAGATGGCTACATAGAACAACCTCAAGAACGGAAAGAAGGTGCTTGTCGTTAATATAACATCTAAAGAACAACGGTGTGTCCTAGACAGAAACTTGACTGCTTAAGTAACTGGGTTGAAGAACTGCACTGTACTAAAGAAGAGAATAAACTCAGAAGAGTTGCAAGTCACAAGCAGGAAACATTCAGAATATAAGACAAATATAAAAGCTTTATAGCAGTCCAGTCTGAATGAAAGGGGAAAAAATGCTGCAGCTGCTATCATCTCACAATTTTTTAAGCTTCCTTTTTGTTGTCTGATTTCCTGAGGATATATATTGTGAATGAAACTTCAAAGAAGCAGAAAGGAGATGTGAAGATCCAGGGGTGTGTACAGGTGCAAGTAACTGTACTAGGAAGGTACCATCTCAGACCTGGCAGAGGCTTGCGTGACCTGGGTAAATGGGTGCTCCCTTCAGCTTTTAAGACAGTATCCACAGCATATCAATCACCAGAACGCTCAAAATCACCCTCACTGGCAAAGAGGAATCAGGGAATAAGTAAATGAAGAAAAACATTCTCTATTTCCATACGAAACACTTAGGGCAGGATTGAAGCACACACTCCACAGAGAGGAAGCTGGAATGATCACTCTGAGCACTTCGACCTGTTCAGGAGTTAAAAAAAAATAAATCCCATGATCTTCTTTCATCAATGTTAAACTCATTTTGAGAAGGGAACTAGGTACCTGCAAAGACACAAAAATGCTGCAGATGTAGTGGTACTGTTCAGAACTCCCAGTCCCCCAATAAAAGAACAGCGTAATAATGCTTTACTAATAGACCGAACCAAGTAACCCTTAGCTTTCTGTTACACAGCTCCGTGAAGTAACCCAACAGATGAGCTGCTCAGAAAAATAAACCCAGTCCTTGTGGGCAGCAAACGTGGACTGATAAACTGAGTGGGAGAGAATGCCGAGGCAGATGGGTAGAGGTAATCGGAAATGACAGAAAGATAAGCAGGCAGAGGGCAAGCAGAGAGCTTGAAGGACAGAAGCAGAAGAGTTGAGATTTTACAGCATACAGATATTTGAAAAGTTAAATCAACAGCTTTCCAATAGCATTATTTTAAAACTCATTCCCCCTAATATATGCAGGGAACCAGCTGCTTGCAAAATGACCTTTAAACCCTACCTACCATACCTTATTAGACTAATTCAGAGCTGGAGCTTGGCTGGTCCTGAAATCCATTTATACAGGACAAACAGGCATTCAGCAGGGACAAAGAGCGAACACACTGTCAAAATAATTTTGTCTGCGTTTCTAGATGCACACTCAGGCTTAACACAGTAGAGCAGCATGCTTCTCCAACTCCAGAAAAAAGAAGATACATGAGACGTTGAAGCACCATCCTAACTCAAGGCTTCACTACCTGCTTCCCTCACATTATAAAAGGTAACAAACTCTAATTGTAACAAGCGTTGGCTTTCTGGACAGCTTCTCTGAATGCAGAGGTCTTTTAAGAGCCTTCCACCAACTCTTAAAGGCCCCAACAAAGGCCTCTAACCAAAAAAAGGTGTTAGAACCAAAAGAAAGTTTCTTGCCAACAGATGAACGTAGCAGTAGCAGAGCTAACTAACACTATATTCAGATCACTGTAACACAGTCTTCAACATGTCTTGTTCCTATACTTGAAGCACTGGTGTCCAGAAAGGTTACTTAAACTGGCTTGGGAAGGTCTAGCTAGGACTAACAGCTTTAAATTGCTTTGGAAAATCCCAAGTGTACTAAGAAGTATCTCCAGACAAGGAGGCCTGTTGGGCAGACAAACAGTGTCACAAGGGGTGAAAACCACAAACAATTAATGCAGGCACAATGCAGAAAGAAACCTCACCACAAAGTTTAGATTTTGTAACAGACAAATGCTCCACAGCCTTGGACAGAGGGGCTCTGTGGAGAGAACAAACACTAGCAAGCAGCACCAGGACAACTTCCGCAAGCATTCTCCTCCAACACACCACAGCCCTGACAAGAAAAGGATTGTCTTCCTACTAAAAGGAGGGCTCGTCCATTGTTCATTAGCTTCCCAAGTTCTCTTTGGCACTGCAAAGAAAGGCTAGTTAGAGCAATCTCGCTTGCTTGGTAGCACCTCCTCGGCTGGCCTGGGACCAGCGCCACCAGAATAACCCCCGTACATGCTATCTACACAGACACATTCAGCTGAGTGGTGAGGGCTTTAAATCCTATCAGTCCTCAAGGTATTCAATCCCAAGACCTGCTAACAAAAATAGCTAATGGATGGTGTGTGGAAACTGCAAACTGCATGGAGCAGGAAACCATCCTGCACAGACTACAACCAACACGGAGCATAACAAATCTTTGGTTTCCCCAGTTTGTCATGAAGACTTTGGCACCACTGATATAATTTCCCAAGTTATAGCCAAGTTGTCAGAGAATGGATCTAACATTAGCACCGAAGTTATGGAAGTCAGGGCTATTTTGGAACTTCTTGGGAGTCTGAAGGCATTTGACCACTGACCTTGTGCTTCTAACCAGCGGTTGCTACCGACAGCAATTTTTGTGGATCTGTTTCAATCTAACTTCAGCAGCAAAACACATAGTTTAAAAATTGGAAATCAACTTCTTTCTGTCCAAGACTGCTTGGTCATCAGTCTCCCAGAATTAATCTGAGCAAGAATTTCCACTTCCAACTTGCCAACACAGTGCTACAAATCTCTTGTGAAAAAATCTGGCATTAAAACCAGCATGATGTATCACAACACACTCTCACCCCCAAGCAACTGTTTCCCATACTAGATAAGCCCGACTGATTACAGGCTACAGTTCTCAGGAAAACGCTGCCTAACACACCATACAGAGAGCACAGAAGTAGAGAAACCTGTTAGATGCAGTAGATCCATGTAGGTCCCATTAATTTAAGCCAAAAGAGAAATACTTTTTTTGAAGAGTGAGAGAAAAAACAATACATCAGAGAAACACATTCCTGTCCTTATAGTGCTTGGCCCTACTTTGCTTGAAATTTTGATATACAACTTCAAATGAGCTTTTTCAGATTCACCCACTCAAAGACATCACAGCATCAAGTCAGCTATGACTTCTCATTCCTGACTGGCCAGCTCTTACAGTGGTTTTACTATAGAAAAATTTTTAGGCTGCTTTTAAAGAGGTCCAGGCAAGAACTGTAGAACAGACCACATTTTAGAAATAACGTAATACCAAACAGTTCAACTTCAGAAATTGTAATGGTCTTCTGATTTCTTTCCCTTTTTAAACAAAGTTTCTTTTAAAACCATTTGTGAAACACACGTATTTTGATTAACTTTACCTGTAAGTATATCTAAGATCAGAACCATCAAAGCGAGAAATTAGACCCAAAGGCAATTCCTTCCTCACTGTAAAAATGTCAAAACAAACAAACAAAAACCAGAAAACCAAAAATAAATGCACACGGACTGTGCGTTGAACAACAGATTGTTTTTGAGAAGAGAAATGGGGTCAAAAGTCCTCCTTCCAGACCAAACAACGGATACAAGAACTTGAGAGGAAAAGATGATGCGGGGTATGGACTAAGTCTCTCTGGAAGATGAGCCTTGAAGCACAGCCAAGTGAGCAGAAAAGTTCTAAGTTTATTTATGCTCTTGTTTTCTTCAAAAATTACAAACTCCAGGAGGTGCCACATTAGGGCTTTATGTGGACTGCAAAGAGCAGACAGAGAAAGGTACTTGTTCATGCGGGTTAGTAAGTGCTGACGATACGCCAGGCTGTGGGGAACATCAGGGCTTCGTGAAGTGCTGAGACACAGAGCAAATAAAGAACTTATGCCTCCAGTTTCGTAAATACTGGGTACAGGCAACAGCCATTTCCATTTTAAGTAGGCCAGCATTTTATTCTGGGACATGCCTCATATATTAGATGGCAGTTTATGTCCTTTCAGGCAGCTCTATATTTTTAGTTTATCCACTGATGAACTCTTGAGGATATGAAGCATTGTGTATAGATGCAAGACTCACCAGAACCAAGAACTGCTGCCTTAAGAATCAAAACAGTAACTGTTTCAATCCTTTATGATTAGAAGCAAAATATGGATCCTTTTCACCTTTGCAAATAACAGGTCAGGGTATGCTTGGGTACAGTTAATCCACTGCTGCTCTCCTCTGTATTTACGACTAAACAAACAGCAGCTGCCTGCAGCTTGTGGCCTCTCCACTGACTCCCTTGTGGGGGCCATTTATTGAGTCATAAACTCCTCCAATAGTGTTATCACTACAGCATTTGCACAAATAAAGGTTGGAAGAGAGAAGGATTAAAAAAGAGAATTGATTTTACAGAGAAGGCAAGAAAAATGCTCTACAGATCTGTTTGCTTTGAGCAAGGACTGACTGACGAAAGGCAGGGCAAGCATATACCTGGCTGGGCATACCATCCTCCAGATAGGAAACACACAGATTTATCTGAAACTACAAAGCTGAATTTCAGAAAGCTCAAACAACCCTAAAGCCTTCCAAGTTAGATATATTGCATTTCAAGTAGCACACCATGTGATATATTAATATCTCCTTGATGAGACTTCAACAGCTAAGATCTACCTCTGCAGAATCCTGGAGGAGGAGAAATCCTGGGACCTTACTACACCTGTCCGAAGCTTTCTTCCCCCAGCCACACACACTGACTGCTACTCTCTACTCCAATAAGTACACAAACAATCTGTGAAGCATTTTGCAATCCATCAGAATGGAAACAATTCTTTAACAATAGCCTAATGATCCAGGATGATCAGAGCCACCTGCAGTGCAGCCCATGGCGTCCAACGCATCCCAAAGCTGTTTCTCTTAAGCGGAGTGGCTCAGGTTGCAGAAATGACAGCTCCCAGCAGGCTACGCTTCAGCAGGATCCCAACCGCTTGAGTAAAACTGCTCCATCGGGCCGGGACACTGCACGACTACCTGTGGCACCTTCTCAGCAATCCAGGTCGCTGCCCACGTGTGAGAGACAAACTTCCAGCAGAGTTGCAATGCTTTGCTGTGCGCCAAATGGGAGCTGGGCTTTCACAGGGAACCCTGGGAAAAGTAGGCACAGTAAATTGAGCACATTCCTTTTTATTACAGTCAAGGGCAAAGGAGAATGCAGTCAACTCAAGGTTGTGTTAAAAGTCTACCTCCACGGGAATCCAGTCAATCAGTGTTTTGCAAGGGCTTGTTTGCATAGCAGAGTGACTCACAGTAAACGAGTGTGAATTCTCCCTGCACTTCCATTACAAACCCAGAATGTTCATAAACAGAGAAGTTGCTGTACCATAAACTCACTCACCAGTTTATTGCACTGTAATTTCCTTATGTAGACAAGCCCTAAAGCCTTCATAGATGTAGCTTTACCTTTGTCTGCTACGAATAGCAGACTCGTGAGAAGCTGGACGCAGAATAGGGAGAAAGAGCACAGAATTATGAATGGCTCCTAGCTCAATGTATACAGCTCCTACTGACAAGGGAATACACGTGTCTGAGTATGCAGCTCTTTATAGCTTGGTTTGGCCAGGAGCTAGAGCGCAAGAATTTCACCTTGGTCCTTCTGTGAAAGACAGGCACCTAGAGACTGTAAGAAAACACTTGGAAAGAAAGGGATACATGCTTTTCACTAACAGACCTTTTTTTTGCACACAGTCACATGAAGGAGGTTCTGTTTGAAATCTCAAATCACATTAATACATGGTCACCAGAGGCTGCATTTTTCAAGTGGCAGCTGGTCGGAGATTCCCTGGTATAACCACCAATTACGTAACAAATTAACCAACTAAAATTTGATGGAAATTCAGATTTGCGTACTGATGTGAACAGGATGTAAAGGAAGCAAAATGGGTCACAAATATTCTGAAAAGCTTGCATGAGTGCCTATTTGCAGGGGGAGGGAAGCAATTCACTAATAGGACTCAGACTTTTAAAAAAAATCATTTGTTTTTCCCTTCCATCTGGACTCAAAGTAAGAAATTACACAGATTTCCACTGCCCACTCTCCTTTTCCTTCCACACCCTCTTCTCATTGGCACGAGATAAAACCTTGGGGAAACAGCAGCAGCAATTTTCAATTCTCATTATCTAACAGCAGCAGTAGCTCTTGGTGAAACTTGCGGTCAATAAACTACAGGCAATTTTAAAAGACACAATGGGAACTGCCCCTCCCACAGCTGTCCCATTATCCCAGCTTTTATTAGATTTAAAGCCAGCAATTCTTATGCTGTAGCTGAAGTTCGGCAGAGCCATGAAAACAGACCACCAGAAAAGATAAAACATTCCCAAATTAAACAGGAGACATTACAGTAGTGTACTCAAAAGTCAGAGAGCTTCCACGTAAGCAAAGCACAGGATGCAACGAGCAACCCAGAGCCAAAGCGGGCTGACGCCGCGGCAGTGAGCTGTTGGCCACGCTACCAAAACTTCACGTTCAGGATGGTATAAATGGCAAAGTTAGTGAGCAGGTTAGGCAGGGCAAGTTGAAAGCACGCTAGCTACAAAGGCAGACGATCAGAGCAGGATCCTGCTCCCATCACTCCATGAACATCCCACTACGGGCGTGAACTTTGGTGTTCATGGCCTGGATGGGCCTCCCAAGCAGCAGAGAGAAATACTCATTGTGGGTGGCAATTCAGCCGACCTGCTTCAGATGACTGTTTTAGGATCAGGTGCAACATGCTCTAGCAGTGCCTATTTCTCTCCCTTGCCTACAAAAGAAGCCCTGATGGCCAGAAAACATACAAAACAGGTAACGTCAGTTATATCCCTATGACGCACTACAATAAAGCAACCTGTTCCAGTAAGAGGGCCCACACAGGAAATGAGTAGAAAATAAATTTCAAAACTCATTAAATGATTGCCTGATATATTTGTCCGTGGGGCAGAAGTAACCGGGGGTGCATCTCAGCTCCTGGCTCAGAGATGTGCACAGCAATAGGCAAAGGGAAATGGGTGCCCAAAGGAACAGTCTCAAACCAACACAGTAAGGCAGAAGATGCAAAGAATTATTCTCATCCACTGTAAGCTGTAATTTTCAGTCTAGAAATCTAGAGCTTGCTTTCTCTGAGTCTAATGTATACCATGCCCTGGAGACATTTTTACCAGCCATCAAAAGGAACTTGCAGAGAACCAGATGCTTCATTAAAGAATATTCACCAAGCCTTATAAAATCTTTAGTAAAAAGCAGAACAACAAATCACCAGCATGCAAGTGAGCTGAAGTCACACATCCAGCTTTGATTACAACCTCCTGTACTGGAAAACAAATTGTGTTTAAAAAATAAAGGAAAAAACACCCAAGAAATGAAGAGATTCTGGCCTCTCTTTCCCACATTCCTCCAACCTGCATTTCCTGAATGAGGAATGCGTGAGACAAAGCCATTTGGTAGAAGATGCTAATTTAAACTTAAAGAAAAATAACAGCTTAAGAGGGGAAGGGAGGAGGAAGTTTTAATCCTTCATGAAAAAACACAACAGCTTGTGATCGCTACATATATCTCAGGAGTCAGAGGACTCAGTAAGAGCAGTGAGGCAAACTGTCAGGGCTTGAGCTGTCCTGGGACAAAGGAAACTATAGATGTACTGCCTTACACAAGTTTTATTTGCATTTGTAGTTGCAGAACCCTCTAGCACCTATGTCTAGCTGCAAGGTTTAGTTATCTATTCCTTAGTCTCTCTCGCCCCTTCTTAAAACATAGCAAGGAGATTCTCTGCCATATTGTCATCATTCACAGCAAATTCATGTCCTATGAACTGCTCCTTCCAGGAAGTTTATATAACAGCGGGGAAAAAAATTCTGAAGTTGACTGAATACTCTGGGAACCAAAACGACCCCCAGTTTCTGGTTTATAAAGAAAACCTACCAAAAAAATCCACCACCCAAATCCAAAAAAGGTCCAAGTTAATAGGATCTTTCACTGCCCTCTGCTGTTACCAGTCATTTAGCTTCCAATTTCCTCCTTAACAATGTCGGGCTGGGGCTCAGGGCTGGCAGCATCCCAGACCCTTCCTCAGGCGGGTTGGAGCCGCAGCTTGCAAATATGCTGAAGTTTAATGCAATCTGTCTTCTTTGGTAATCACATTCCGCCCGCACCGCATGCAATAAAGATGTATTGGTAAATGCATTTGCTAAAGATATACTCCACTGAAAAGGCTACAAGTCTGATTTACAGGAGGCAAGGAGGAAGCATCAGGTAACGGAGGCTGGCAATAGATGCGCCAATGTTCTGAGCGCAGCAACAGAGGGCATGGATTGTGCAGCAGCAACACAGGCACCGCTTTACTTTAAAGCTGACAAAGAAAAAGAAACCACATGTTTTGGGAGCTGGGGACTTTAAAGATATCAGAGAAAAGCCCTTTTCCTGGCAGCTTTAACCTTGCTGATTTGCAGACATACAAAGACCTTCTTTGTAAACAGGAAGGAAAAAAATTCCACTAGGACTAGCAACAACATTTGGTCTAATATATCCTGACAATTTTCCCATCTCCTTCTGTCGGGCTTCTTCTGGGAGCCGGCTGGCAGATTGTTTCATGTTATACTTAAATCAGGCATACAGCTTCCCCTCACAATGCTAATGCGACAGAGAAAGACTGCTTCTATGAAATCTCCACCTCTCCCCCACCCTTTGCATTAGTAATCCCATGAGAGGAGTCTCAGTTTTCTAAGGCTCCATCCTTTTCTCCACATCCACCTCCCTATAGTCTCAGCACCTTTTGGAGAATTTTCTACCACCAGCACCCCCAAAGAAAAAGCCTGCCCTTGAGGGACCTGGCCCACTGAATTCTCACATGGGGAACAGCATTCTTCACACTCCAGACACCCCAAGCAGCAGTTTATGTCCTACCACTCGCTTTTCTCAAAACCATATCCTAGTTGTAATTTCCAAATACTTCATTTTTCTTTTCTCCTTCCCTTGTTTCAATAGTCAGAAATTCTTCCAAGGTACTGAGCAGTCACTGTTCTGAAGCATCAACGGAAGCTACTAGGGCTCTGCACCTCTGAAAGAAGAGCCATCAGGCTTGCTGGCCCCATGCACAAGACGAACAGCTTTTAGGAGTGTGCAGTTTTCTTAAGAGGCAGCAGCTCTGCCCAATAAAGCAGCTTTCCTCATGCAGCAACAAAAGGAAAGACCACCTCCAACTGTGAAGTCCCGTAACGGGAGGATGTTTAGAGCCCACTCAAAATGATGCCGACCCTGGCAAAATGGATTTGCCTACCATTTGCAGTATACAGCGTCCAAGAGGTAAAACTTGGGAAAATCGTTGTGACTGACTTTGAAACCTGGGAGCATCGGTGCTACTGTTTTGGTGGCAGCTCAGTACAACAGGACCCACTGATGGGAGTGAAGTTGGGACACACCATAGTGTGACTGGAAAATGCGGAATGAACGGAGCAAAATGGATCCCAAGGAAAATTTGTCTCCTATGAAGATTGCAATTTGACTAACAGATACCACAGCTCTCAGAAACACTTCCCAGAAGAAAACACCATGCAAAACAAGACAGCAAAGCCAGCAAGTACAACAAGGAAGCTTTTGTTACCTTCTGAGCTGCACTAACGCAGCGCTGATACTCCTTAGCCAGCTCTGAGCATTTGAGCACTTCACGTTTGTTTTCTTGGTAGCACTTCAGAATTTCAGACTGCAGGCTTGCACAGACAGGATCAGTGTTCCTCCTCCTGCAGGGAAAACAAGCACAGAAAGATGTGTGAAGAGGAGTTTTCACCCACTTACTACCACTTTACCAGTGACACACATACTAATCTTGTGTTGGAGTCATGTAGTCCTAATAGAGAAACTGGTGGGAGCAGCAATCACCAAAGTGGGTCAAATGACCAACAGTGTCTTTCAGCTGAAAAATCCAGGGTACTTAGCAGAAAGAAGGAACACGTTCTTTCTAGGTTGGTGTGGAAGGCTGTTTTACCCTTAGATAAAACATCATCTCTCCTCTGCAGTCAGGAGAATAAAAAAAAAAAAAAAAAAATCAATTCCAGTAGGTTCAATGATTTCCCCAACTCACATTGGAAATCTTTGGCAGAACTCAGGAATCCTGGCTGGGCCTGCGCTAGATCTGTAACAGTCTAACAAGGAACTGAATAGACTTGTTGAATAAGCTGCCTCAATCTATTGAATTCTCATCTGTTTAAACACGTTAAAAAATCCAACATGGTTGGAAGCACTGCAATGCTCCTAGTGACTAGAAAAAATGGAATAATAGCAAGACCAGATATCTGTTTCTTTGTATTTCTGAAGCAATTAGCACTCATACCCTGTAAATGGCATTGACAGCTACCCAAGAACAATTAGGGATGATGTTCTTATACTCTAATGTGCATGTGTACATATGGCACATCATCAGCAACAGTACCAATAAAGGGGAAGGTCGTTGTAAAACAATACCAGCAACAATGGCACACACACAGTAACGACAGTGTCATCAGCTGCACAGACAGGCAGACACAAATTGCAGGAATTTGCAGCACAATTGCCATGGTATGTTTTACCAGAGAACAAGAGAACATATGCTTAGGTGTAGCAATCCTCAGATGCCGCCTCCTAAACCATAAATCCATTTAATTCCTTGCGTTTTCTGCCCCAATATGCTTAGAGACATTTGTGCCCAATACCAAGGCACCTCTTCCTTCCAAAGCACTTGATGCCACAGGCAGGCATTAGTGCCACACTATGATGTGTTCATTTCCACAGTAACAACAACAGGCACTCAATCAGCAACAGGGCTTCATAGCGAGGCAGAGAGAAAACATGACCTGTTCCTGGGCATGTGTCATTCTCTCAGGTGGAACAGATGTCTAAGTGTCCGGGTTTCATAAAAACCAAGATCTTCTAAAAGCTTTTGGAGAGCTCAGATATGAGTTTCCCCATCATGCTCAGTTTTGTAAGGTGCTCAGGAAGGCAAATGGAAGGGCCAAAAGAAGAAAAAAAAAAAAATCTGTCCTTTCCATATCAGCAACCTCGATGCTCCCTCAAAATAGTTTGGCTGAGACATACTCCAAATTATACTTCTTCAGCCCTCAGTCTTACTGCCAACATGCATGGACAGACTAAGAATTTATCAGTAAGAGTATGACAGCCACACTCTATAATGCTGAGGTTTGGCTCAGAAACCACCAAACATACTATACAGACTTCTTTTTCCACCTCTTCACTAATCTTACAGCTTTTAGAAGAAACTTATTCCATGTATGGTCCCTAGAGGCTAGTGTGCATTTCTAATTTCTATGTTCTATAGCAAATCATGTTTAAAGCCCCTAAAAATCCATATTCTAAAAAGTCTTCAAATTTTGGAATAGAAAAGAACCCAGGGAGAGCTTCAGAAATTCATAACATTGGCATTTTGCTTTGTCACTAACTTTAATATCACTCTAATCAAATCAGTGAGACTGTGGAAATGATACCAAACAATACCAGGTCAGGAAATACCACCAAATCCCTCAATTCATTGAAAAAGTTAAGACTTTTAAAATCAGGGGTTTTTTAAACTCACCCATGTTAAACTGAAGGGCACTTTGTAATTTTCATGCAGAGAGCTGGAAAGGCAAAAAAGGTACAGCGTGCCATGGAACAGTCCGTATTCATCTGAACTGAACAATACAGCACAAACATCTCAGAAATATTTAGAAGAATGCTTGAGATTGCCACTGTTGGCACGGGAAGCTATAGGAGTTGTGCTTTTTTGTGTGTCTGCTCCTTCACTGTCTCTCCCACAGCATCAGTCTTCATTGCCTAGAGTAAACGTAAAGCTAGGACCCATCCGTGGGCTCAGACAGTAGTGCAAAGTCTGTGGCCCTCGTCTTTAGGAGACCCCTCGGTGCTCAGCCCACAGTGCAGAGGGCTATTAAAAGCCACAGCATGGTGAGTGAGAAGCCACAGAGGGAGTGTTGGTGCCTAAAGCCAACCAGAGGCAAGGATCAATCAGCACAGAATGGTACGCATTGCCCAGCGAGTACCTAAATCAGCCACTTTCCACAACACAGAGAGGATTTACTTGGTACCAGGTACCCAGAATCACAGAGAGAATATTCTCCTTTATTTCTTCAAATTAAAATCTCAAACTGTGGTTACATATCAATTGCACCAGCTTCTCAAAACAGATTTAGAGACACTAATCAACATAACGTAAAGTTGGTTAAGGTACTTATCAATACCAACTACACAAACCAATAGATTAGTGCAGGTTCACAAGTGAACTGGAAATTCAACAGAACCAGTTAAATCCCACTGAGAATGACATTTCACTTTGGAGCGGGAAGCTAGCGCTGCTCAGGAGGTAACTGTCACTGTGCCCCACCACGTGGTGTCATCTATGAACCAAAGGGACAAGAAGTAAATGTGAGCTCACCATGAGGAAGCAGATCCTGCCGAGTCTGGGAGTACAAGTCACCCACATCCAGCCGACGAGTTCTGGTACCCATCTGGACTGAAAGGGTGCTTGGGTGAACAATTGCTTGAGAAGCTTTCCTCCCAGCACAGCAATCACTATTCCTCTCCTATCCAACTCAAAGGGACATCATTCTCCTGCTCACAGTGTCTCTTGACTTCAGGTTGCATCGTTTCCGCACAAGAGGGAACTACAAACCTATACACCAGCTGCACCTTACCATCACCTGGTTTTACTGGTACTTATCTGAAAGGAAAAGGAATTAAACACAAAAAAACTTGCTGGAGACCAGCAGCATCTAACTACAAAGATCTCTGTTGAGAGCAATGGCACACTGACTTCCAAAGGAGGTGGACCTTCATCAGCTATCATCCTTCAACCTCAGCCCAACTCAAGGCTGTTGGCACTAACTAACCTTTAGAAAAATTCATCTTCTGGACACTCCACTACACAGCTCTTGGTAAACGTTTCGTTGTTTGAGGGACTTTATAATTACTTCTTAAACAACAAGGGGGAAGGAACATGGTGGACCAGGGATGAAGTTTGAATACATAAAGAGCAGAGGACTAGGATGCTTTGACCTTTCTTCTAAAATGGGTCGCCGTTTGAAGCATAATAAGCCACCACCAAATAAGGTAGACAATTAGCCTCTGTCTAAAATAAAACGTGTTGCAATTGCTACTGCTATTATCAAAACAGACGCAAGAGGCTCATTTAGAGCAGATAGGAAAAAGGCAAGAGAGAAAGGCTGAGCTTGGAGGGGCTAGGACAATACCTGTGGACAGGGAAGTATGGGAGATGAGCTCTGACAATACCTTGGAAATAAATGCAGGGCATACAGAATATGAAAAATTAAACCAATAACACATGCTCTCATCTGTTTAAAGGAAGAGGAAGGGAGAAAAGATGACAGGTGGGAAAAAGGGAAGGATGAATCTAGAAATAAAACTCATTAGCAGTGCCTCCCCCATCATAGTGGGGAAAGAAACCTTTGCCTCACCACTGTTCAATGGGAAGGAAGGCTATGTACACATGAAATCCATTATTTCAGATCTTCCTCCCCCCCCTCACATGGAGGGATCTAAATCAGATCTTTGTCTGGAAAAGAAGGGAAAGGTTTTCTTAAAATGAAACAAAGGGCATCCTTCTTTCTGCTATCCCTTAAGGTAAGACAGAACAAGCAAGATCTTGCTGCATTTTGACACACTGAGAGTTACCAAATCCTCTCTATCACTGCGTATTCCCTTTACTTTATTTAATAAATGAAATCTCATCAACTTATCCTTCTTCTATTATCACTGCTGACATCAATCTGATAATATTGGCTTGGTGTGGAATCGTGCTATTATATGTCCTCTTGATATTTAATTTAAGAGAAACGTCTGCAGTGGGGTGAATATGTGAAGCAAGCTTTTTATTACTGGCAGCAGTAAGGACGCTGGGAGTGAATTAGACATTCATCTTAGTCAGGGCCAATCTAGTGGCTCAGAAGAGGTTTTCTTCTTAACCCTCTCCTAACTGTTCAATAGCGGCAGGTAACGGCTGCTCCAGTCAATAGCTGCGTTCATTTGTCTTGGCAAATTCATTTCTACATGGATATAAACCCCATGAAGAAGTGCTAAGCGTCTGGGAGGTTAAAGCAAGGTTCTTCGAGAATTTCCATCATAAGCTGTGCGACAGTAGGAAGAGTGCTGGTCTAAATGTCCATCGATTAATCAAGAAGCAACACAGCTTCCAAAGACAAACACAAACTTACTGCTAGAAGCAATTAAGGCAGTATCATCGGGATACAGACCCCATAGACAGAAGGTCTCAAACACAGCACAATGGCTACTAGCGAGCTGCTGCTGACAGGTTCCCTTTTTGGAAGAAGAATTACAGATTCAGTATTGGAAAGCAAGGGAAAGCTGGAAGATGTGTATGTATTTGCTAGTCCTTCCACCCAGCTGAAAAACCAGACTAGCCGAGCAGAGATCAACTTTAATGCTTTAGAACTTGGCAGCTCTTTAGACTAGTGGAAAATCAGTAACTCCACAGCTAGGACCACACCATCACTTGGCTTCACCGGGTAGAGCAGCAATTCCAGATGGAGTTAAGAGCAAGATCCTCTTTTTACCTTTTACTCTGGGAAACCATTCAAGCTGAGAAAAAACTCAAGATAGAGACTGATGGTATCTAAACCTAGATATTTCAATACCTCTGCTCAGAACATGAAAAACAAAGACATGCAAAGTCCCTCACATAAGCCAACTTTAGAGCAGCCAGCTCCAGTACACAGCTGCAGGCAGCAACCTCAACGGGGCTGCAAAATCCAACAGCTGGATTAGCTGCTTTCTGCTGCGTTATTGGACTAAGACCAGTGTCTGAGCTAACTTGAGCAAACCGCATTAGTCACCACTGTCATTACAGGGCAGGCAGCCTCAGAGGTCAGCAACGAGGTGCACGGGCAGCACTGCGAGCAAAACCCAGAGCACACAGCAGCGGTTTCTGCGCATCAGGAAGGAGAGATGGGTCATACAGTTGGTTAGCATGTTTATGCACCCAGGGTACAATACACGCATTTCAGACTAAGCTCGGCGATGCTTTGGTCACATAAATATGGTGTGCTGCCATGCTGTACTGTACATATATAAAACCGGTAAGTGGTGAACTGACCTGTAAAACTGCACTCTCCCTTGGGTAGCAGTTGGCTCTGATGGCTTCTCTTTAACATGTCAGAAAAATAACTCCAGACAGATGCAATACACAGCACACAGAAAGGTTCCATCCTCTCTCATTATTGCATCCTTGACATTTACAGCAGAAAATTAAACACAATTGAAGCATTTCATTCACTTATAAAAAACTCATCAGCACAGAACAAACAGCCAGGAAAGCTAACTTTCAGCATAGGCTGCAGGATGCTGCACTATCACAAAGCAGACACTTTGGCCTCACTACAACCTATGGAATTCCCTGATCCTGCACATCAGCTTGATAACGTGGCTTGAATGAAAGAAGGAAGCGTCACGTTGCAGCTGTTTGGCAAGAAAAATAAGAGATGGAAGAAGCTTAATAGATTATCCAAACGTCTACTAAAAATTCAGTAATATTTAAGCTACATAACCTAGCACAGCGTAAACAAACTGCATGCCTCATGAGGATAAACTAATGTGATCAGGAAGGAAATATTTCTGATCAGCCTCGTGTATTCCAAACACTGCTCATCAGGCTTTGCCACCGATCTGGATGCAATACAAGGCTTGTAGAAGTAGCATATTGTGTAGAGCAAGAGGAGACAGACTGAAAAAGGTGAAATCTCATGACAATTTTCATGAGAATAGGGGTGCTACCTCCAAATTTCAGCTGAAGCAGCTGTATTCCTGTCTTTCTAAGCCCTTCCCATATGCCTTGTCACATTGTCTGCAGCACACCACTGCACAGCTGCAGTATTTCCCCTCTCTCTCTTCCCCCTGACAGCTGCATTTCAATAATAGGTCACCTGATTCTCTTTTTCCCTACCTTGTCCATGGAAGTGCCTAATGAATGCATATTTATAAACTACTATGAGTTTCTGGGTGACTCTGTGATCCTACAAAATTTGTCACTAGTACTTCCCAACCTCCATTCCTGTTTTGACAGCTTGTTTGAGGCTGCCATACAACTCCCCCCTGCAATTCGTGCACTCAGTGCACCCCTGTCCTTCCCAGGACAGCTACCTCCTTTCCTTCCGATCACAGATACGCAGGAGCTGTTCTGGAATCTTCTCCTGGGTAAGTAATTAGATTCTATCACTGAGAACAAAAGTTAACACAAATGTCCAAATCTCAAGCGTCAGCAACTTGTTGTGTCACTGTACTGCATTCAGTGAAAACAGCCTAACCCATTTTCCTCATCAAACAAAAACCCCCCAAATCCCAAACTCTAAAACATACAGATTGAAGCAGAAAATAACTAAAATTTAAAAGTTTTCTGTAACAATCTTTACTTTTGGAAATCCAACAACAATCTCTCCATTTCAGTGATTAAATTGATGCAAAGAGATTGTGTGACCCATCCAATGCTGGTTCCAGCTCGCTCTCTTTCTTACTCCAACATATCACAAACTCTCCTGTCCTCCTACATGGTTTATCCTCACACAGAAGAGGTCATTTCCCATTTGACCAACGGGTCATCCTAAAACACTTTGATTTATACTTCATTGCACTTTGCCAAGTGTGGTTTCAACCAAAGTTAACTGACTTCCTTAGCACTCCATAAGCTGCAGGCACTGGGGTTTTGGTAGTGGGCTGTGGGTCTTTGGGGGAGGAGGAGGGTAGCAATACGCAAAAAACTGTACAAAACCATATAAAATTAAATGATCCCTATCCTACTGAACCTGCGAATGCAATAACTAATCATCCCTATTAGCATTCTGCATGGCAGATGGCAAGTGGTTTGGAATAATGAGAGACTTCTCCCCACAAGTGGATAATTCCAATGTACATTTGGATGTAAATTCTTTACTGATTATGATGGTAGAATACTGAGTTATGAGAAACTGCCAGTTTGGAAGATGAAAGGAAAACTACTGCCTCTTCCTTCACTTGCCAAGAGATACAGAAGTTAACAGAACTGGATCTCCTGCCCACAAAGCCATGCACCATTTTTTCCAAAGATGCCAAGCTACTAAAAGTTGACTAGCAAAGACGAAGAGCCTAAAGTTAGCAGCAAAACGGTCTCTGGAAGCCAAGCAGGAATGAGTCAGAATCTTGTTGCTGGAAGGAGTTCTCTGAATCAGAAAGGAAGCTGGCTCAGCTCCCACAAGGCAGAAAAGCAATATAGCAAGCAATAACTGAATCTGAAAACAACACACAACCCAACAAGTGACCCGAATAGGGATTTTCTTTCTTCAGATAAAAAACATCAGCTAAAAACTGGTTAAGATCTCAGGTCAGGAAGGGAATGCGTGCAGCTTACGGAACGTATGCAGCACTGGCCCTAAGAATATACGGGCTGCGGTGGTGCTGTGAAGTCTGGGAGTTAGCTGGGGAACTGCCTGCTGGGAGAATCCTGGGCACATGTTCTTTCCTGGTCTATTAAACCCCTCCCCAAAAAGTACTCTAAAGAAAGTAACTGAAGGTGCAATATGCTGATTTCTTATGACCACAAGACATGAGGGACAGACAGGTTCAGTAAATTTTTCCTCTGTGAGATGATCATGTAATGATGTCAGACTGCTAACAAAATGTTCTTTTTAACAGAAAACCCTGACCACTCATTTGAACAGCAGTTACTTTTCTAAAATGCCACTAAGCACTGTACTAAGTCCCTACAGTTTACACCGGACTAAACAAACCAGTGACGGACAAAAATATGAGACCATTAGTATATTCTGCACTGACAGAGTGACATGTTCTGCTAAAGATGTGGAAACAAATTTTGAGATGAGAATGAAGCTGCCAGCATTAAAGTTCAGGTGGGATCTGAAGCTAAAGATTCACCTTATTAAAAAAAATCCCCTCGCTTCTGCCTACATGCTCTAATCTTCAAAACCACAGTGCCCTCTTTTACCATGCTGTGCAATTTGCTGAGTACTGACTCTGCAAGATCCCTATTAAGTAGCTACTCATCCCCCAGAGAACATCAATAATGGTGCTTTCAAAGAACACACACAAAGCCTTGAAGTCTGTTTTTGGGGGGAGGTTGGGATTTCTTTTTCTTTTTTTGTTTTTAAATACATATTATAATTTCAAGAAGTCCTCAGGGAATTGAAAAAATCCTTATAGAAAATAATATAGATGGTTTTAAGTTTGGAGCAGAGCAGATGGGATGTCTCAGGTGAGTTAATGAGACCCATGCCTACCAGAGGCTGCTCCGTCCTGCTGTTAGTGGCACTCACAGACAACACAACACTGAGAAGTTCTCTCCAAGGAAACAATATTCATCCCTGAATAAGCAAGTGCTCCTGTCTTCAAAATGCCACTTTTTTGGGCCAAATTAGTTACGACTGTGGTTGGTGTGTATGTGTACATCCCAGACAGGCAGGCAAGAGACACTTCCAGGATTGACAAGGAAAATAAAAGGATAGGAACGAAGAACCAACTCCAGCAAGATTCTCTCACAGGTGGCTGAGTACCACCTGATCTTGAGACGCCAAAAGCTGATGGGACTCCACAGCCTAGAAACCTTTTTATCAGAGTAACTTCATGAACTATCAAAATCACACTGAATAAACGAATAATAAAATAAATGAAGTCATCAAAGCCTGGTCTGATGGCAGATATGCTTTTTCTCTCCCTTTATAAGGGAGGAAATGACCTCAATCTCTCATTCCTCTGTGTAGATGGATCACCACGATGGAAGGTGTCCACAGCCATCCTGGCACAGTCCTTATTTCCTCAGAAGGTGGAGATACAGAAGCTCTGACCTACAGAACAAACTATTTCTCTCCTCAAATTTCCCCCACGGTACTTGCCTTTGGTCTCTCCTGTCATCACTCCAGGAGGAGACTCTAACTCAACAGTAAGTAAAGACACTTCGCACAGCACATATAATCCAGAATCAGGAATACAATTAATGTTCAAAATAGCAACGCTGCCCTTGAAATCAGTTGCTACTGAATTAATGACCAGATTGTTAGGTGTGTTACCTCAACTTTGCCTTAGGCTGCTAATTGGCAAACAAGTCATTAATTCACTGGTAACAAGTGGTTTCTCAGGCATTATTGCTTCTGACATCTTTAATTCACCACTCTTTTTGGAAAGCTTTCCCAGACAGCTTTAACCTCAATACTCTACAAATCAACCCTGTGCCACTACCACCCGCTCACTGTACAACACACACGCTGGAAAACAGAGGCAGAAAAACACAGCAGGAATAAACTGAGATGGGTCACTAATTAATATTCATGATACTTTCCCAACTCAAGCCAAGGGGAGGCGGGGACCAAAGGCACAAGAAGTTCTGGACTTCGGTGTGGACCTGTCATTATGTCTAAATACTCAATAAAATACTCTGAAACCTGGAGAAACCTTGCTTCCACCATGCTACACGGTGGAATATATAACTCCCAATCTGAGGGCAGAGATCTGTTTCTATTTTCACTGCATTCTCCATGATAAAGAGCTTTGAACTGAAATATTTCACGTACTCTGATGCACAAACAATGTCTGAGGTTTGTTTTAACAGCTGCACAAATATCCATGCTTTTGAAAACAGTCTGGATTTGGCCTGCCAACAAACCCTGATCTAAGGGTTTTATAATGCCAACATTACATGGAATACAAGTGCTTTCCATGTAAAAATCAATAGCAATAGAAACATCCCTAATAAGCTACACGGAGTCTTTGGCACCTCTTCCTTTGCTGTTCTAGTCTTTGCTATTCAGGTCTTATTTTATAAATTCCCAAGTTCTACCAATGTACCTTTGAAGAAATGCTCCTGCAATTTTGAAAAGATATATTAATATTTTACATCAGTTTTTCAGCACTAACAGAGCTGCAATCTCAGTTCATTGGACTGATTTATTAGTCATCCTTCATCATGCATGAGAGAAAAGACGATAGTGTGAACACTAGATTAGAACATCATTTTACCAACTGGGCAAAAGGAAAGTCTTATTTAGAACCAGCATCTTCGTAATCCCCAGGAATTGAAATTCAGAAAGAAAATCCGACAGCTTGGATAAAGTACAGTATCTAATAAATTTTTAACATTTAAATTTGCTTAATTATATTATTATTATATAATTAATACTCTTCGAAAAGAATAATCTGGCCCAACTGGAACATTTACACAACCCCGTTACACATATTTGACTTCCATTACCACATACCATATTCCCAAAATAGTAGGGGAACATACCCTGCTTGGAAATCACTACACTGGTACAAACAGTTCCTTAACAATGGGCCTTCCAGAATTTGTAAAGAAAATGTTTACATGATAATGTAAACGAGTGAAAATCTTTGTGAAACAGAACTGAAAGTGATCAGAAGGTTTTTCTTTCAGTAAAATTCACACCATGTAAAATGACACAAAGCCAAAATTGACCCATCTACTCTTCTGCCTTCTTTTGAAATAGCCTGGGGGAAACTCATGCCTTATAGTCTTACAGCAATATTTCAAGTTCCTACTAAAAGCAACTTTATAAATGAGAAACAACAAAGCTTTGACTAATAACTCATCTCTTTATTTAAAGATTACATGAAAACAGACTCGGTGCAGACAGAAGTAGGAACAAACAACACAAACCCAGCAGTGAGGGAAGAACAGGACTGGGATGGAGCCAAATCATTTTTTGTGACTGTATCATCATTGCAGGGCAGAATAGCACTATATTGAGATAAGGCTGGGGACGAGCTCCGAGCAGTAATCAGTCTTTTATTCCTGGAAACTCTTAAATCCCTATTGCAGAGGCTCTTAATTTCAAAACTGAATTAATCATTTATCTAATCTAATGACAGGAGAAATCGCAGAGCAATTTTGTTTGAAAACTGTGATGTCTTTACCCTTCTTTTCCTTGGGCTTCATGACTGACCACAAAACTATTTCAGAGCTTGACTCCTGGGCATAGCCCTCTGTTGAAATACCTGAGTCCTCGTAGTAGATTTCAAGACTAATAAACTCAAGTATCACCACATAACTATCTTATAAACTTTCCAGATCTACACAAACAAGAAAAAAAGAAAAGAACAAGTAGTTCCCCTCAGTTCCAGTTGGCATTGCCATTTTAACTGAGGGGCCATCAGCCTCATAAAATCTTGTGCAATTCAATAAAACCTTTATTTCCATGAGTAGTGAAAGCAAGCCATAAATTCCCTGTTCCCAGCAGACAGTCCATCTATGAACTTTCTGCCCCTATTCCCGTTGAGTCAGTGTGGTTCTCTACTCCACGTTCAGCCCAGGAGGATTCTTACTACTTGCCAGTTTCTCTAACGTAATCACCTTAAATACTCATGTCCATTAAGTTTAAATATCTTAGGACCATTAAATGGAACTCCTAGATACTAAGTCCCATATGGAGTAAATCTCTTTGGCAGTTTCTCCCCTGGAAAGCTGCCTTGGATTCAAGGCTGATCTCTATCAGGATAAGATACCGACATTCTTTATGCACTCCTTGATAACCACGCAAAGCATATGCAGTCCTCTCAGCACAACATGCAAAGCAACACAGCCATCGGTGAGCAGCTTCAGAAACAGTTCTGCAAACTAGAAGGAGATCTCAGAGGGAAACTCAGCTTCAAAACAATTTTATCTTTTAACAGCTTCCTAATCCCCTCACCCCACTCCCGCAGCTTTACCTTTTAGAGAGAGTCACACCCCCACCCATGCCAATTCTTGCATCCAAATTTAACAACTACAAAAATAAAATAAAATCGTGATAAGACAACCTTCACAAAAGAAAATAAATCAAATTTTTAAAAAACAGCATTTTGAGGATAAATCTAGAGTGCCTGCACTAAGCCATAACCTCTTTCCTGATGTTTTTTCCTTCCCCTTAACAGATTCAGGGACTGTAATAACATTTAATCCTCAGAAGCTAATCTAAATGTAACACTCAAAAGAAGACAAAGACAACGCAACAGAAAAAAAATTTGGCCACTGCCTTTTGGGAGTGCTGCTTTATCCCCGGAGCGAGCGCATTAATAGAGCTTGGAATGAAATGCCATTTTATTCTCTGTAGCAGGGAGGGGATTAGCAAGTTGTCTTCTCTAAACCCAGTCTGAGTCATGGCTCTATGAACACTGAGAAAAGGATGTGGAACGAAGTGAAGGGCGGGGAGCACTGGCTTTTTATTTACACGCTGCTTCCTTTGTGGGTGGTTACTGATGTGCACAGTTTGCTAAACAGGGAAGGAAGGGGGAAAGAAGTTCTAGGTCCCCAGACTTTAATTCTGTTGGTTAACAAAAAAGAAAAACAGTAATGCACTGGTTATAATAACATCATTGAGACAATATGTCCGTGGCAACTGTCCAATTCACCACAGCATGTAAGCAACGAGGGCAAGTTGCTTAAGGTGCTGAAAGCTGTGCTCAGTGGTTTCTTGTTGCTAGGATCCTCTTCCTGGGAGAAAGAAACAGGTTGGACAGAGCCCAGAACAAAGAAGGAGACACTGTGGCAGAAGGAATGAATGCAGAGACAGGAGCAGTCTGGGTTCAGGTGGAGAGATGAGAAACAAAGTCCATTGCACGAGTCAGGCCATGCAGGCATCAAGCCCAGCATCCTACCTTGAAGTAGAAACCAAGAGCTAATGACCATGACCTTCATACTAAATCACGGACAGCACTAAGCACTTCACTTCTGTTTCTACACAAAGGGAGATAGGAAGGTTTACCTGCCTACCTCACAGGCATGCTGTGAAGGGTCACTGGTGGAGAGCTTGTACAATATTCCTAAATCCCGCAACGCTTGATAATCACTAAGGAGAGGAAATAGTCCGTGGAACACTTGACCACTTGTGCAGAGCTGTAGGTGTTGATAATGGAATTACGAAAGTCAATAAATGCCAAGAAAACCTTTTTCTGTTTCAGATATTTCTTATCTTTGCTTCAACACGGATTCCAAAAAACAGGGTACTTGCTGTAGAAACAGCCCGAGCTCTATTGCCCTCTTCCTCCATCAGCTATGCCAATATACAATGGCAGAATACAACACACACAGGGCAGGTTGGTCTCACAGGGCATAAGTGCCAGGGGCAGGTCAAAGACCTCACAGTGAAACAGGTGTAATACAAGCCAGGGAAGAGACACTGTGGGAAGGAGATCTCCTGTGCAGATGGAGGCAGTGCCACTCCTGGTTTCCTTTTGTTCCAGGAGCTGTCATAGTCCAGCACTGGAAACAGGTAGACCTTCATTCATACTTTGGCTGTGTTCCAGTTCATGTAATTTTGCTGCAGTGTCAGTTTATTCCTGCCAACCAAGCTACTAATGTGCATAAATCAGTCTTGCCTATCTTAGCACTTACTGTGCTTGTATGTCTAATATGAAAGTGCAAATCAGGATGAGCAAACTATTCTTTCCACTTAAGTCACAGGGTCTTGTAATTTATTACCATAAACAGGCTGTAGAAAGACTCAAATGTACAACGCCTAACAAGAGGACCTTACAACGTGCAAACTTCAAGCCCTACCAATCCGGCATGAACGCCGATGTACAAAGGCTGTTTCCCTGACCCTGTCCCAGCCTTAGCATGACCCACACGTGAGGCATGTGCACTCTTTAAGAGTGTTTGTACAGCCTGTTGTACACTGAGGCAACAATCCCAAACAGGATCACTGCATATTGCTGTTAAGAAACATGTACATTGCAGACTGATGGGATAAAGCAGTGATTCCTCCTGCATGTACAATTGTCAAAGGGCATTATCAATCCCAGACCGTGCATTCCAACGTGCAGCTCAGTGCAATCTTGGATATTGCTGGCAATTTCAACTGTAAAAAAAATATAAAGTATGGTGTTCACCTTCTCCCTCAGTTTCACTAGCAGCACACCGCTTGTCCCTTCTCAAGGCATCCCCCAGCCACGTTATCCTTTCACACAAAATTCACACTAGGGCAGGTGTCTCTTTCGGCTCTAAGGAAGACAGCCTAAGGAATCTGTCCCTTTATGACAGCTCAAGTTCCATCAAATGGAAAGGCACTGCACAATAAGACCAGAAGCCAGGGACTGGCAGATGAAGGAGGCTCAATGAAAAGGGGAAGGAACCCCTAAGAGACCATAAACACTTTTTCTGAATCTTGAAAGGAGTCACTAGCATTTGTGCCGGTCTCAGCCACTAACCTTTATGAGAAATGGTTGTGTTCCTGAGTTTCCTACATTACCAGTCTTCATCTCCACAAGAAACAGAAGAGACTAAATGAAACTCAAACTTCAGGAACCAAACTTAAGACTACTATAAAACATAGGTTAGTTACAGTCTGTAATAGCAAGAACATAATCAAAGGTCACAATTTCTTCCTTTACAAAGTCACAAGGATAAATCATTGCTACACGTGTTCCCAACAACTGACCGCACATCTGCAGAAGAAAATCCAAGAAAAGACTGATCAAAGACTGTCAGAACTTTATGTCCTATGAATTTTAAAAATTTTATTTAAAAACAGAATTTAGAATTCTACTTATGGAAAACTGCATGAAAATGCATGCAATGTGTTAGCTGCCCTGTTTTGGCTTCTTTAGCAACTTATTGCTTGACTGTCCAAACAAAAATGTGAAATTACAACAGGTTATGTGATGCTTTGGCAGCCAAACATAATTTTAAATAAAGACAGTACAATATACTACACACCCCACTAACATATTCATCACTACTATATTATCTATTTCTGCAATTAAGTATCATACAGTCTGGACTGGACCCAACTGGACTACATATGTTGCTACTCCAGTTTACTGCATGTTGGCCAACTGTTTACCCAACTGAGATCTGAATGCTGCTCTTGACAGTGTAATTGCTTTGGACTCATTAATATTAAAGAATTATAGAAAATATTTTTTCTTGGACAGCTGTTAGTGCATGTGGAACAATAAGCTATGTAACACTACTGGCAAATACAAATGGAATTTAGACACTAAATATGCTCACGGTAAAAAGACAACATTAAAGGTCTGCTAATTGTGCCAAGGCCAACAAAAAAGGCCAGTAAAATCATTGCACTCGTTCTAAGAAAACATTCATGATAATTACAACTCTATTTTGATTTAAATTTACAGGGCTAAGATTTAGACTGTTTACCTTTTTCTTCCCTGGACAATGAAAACTTTAGAAGTGATACCATTCTTCTTGCTCCCATGTACTAGCCCAATGCTGCAACGTGTAGGTTAAATACACTGGGTCAAAGTTTGAACAGATTAAACATGTTCCATTGCCAGTTTGAACACCCAAGTAAATATTCATATTTAATGTGAATTTTCTAAGTCCGTGTCTTCTCCCTCATTCTCCCCTGCAAGATCTAACAACTTTATACAAAATTCTGTCAAGCTTGGCACAGAAAGAGGGGATGCTAGCTTACAACTTCTCAGCCCCCTAAATACCTGACAGGAGGTAACTTCACACTCTTTACGGGAATGTCCAGAGGATACACACAGACCGTTTTGAAATGCAACTGGAACCGCTGAAAAGAACAAAAATGGCTCCTCACTTTATCCACTCCTCTGCCTTGGCGGCTGCCTCCTGGTACTGCTCAGATGTCAGCTTGTAGATCTCTGCATTCTGAAACAAAAAATATAATGCTCAGCTCTAAAAATTAAAGGCATCTCAGATCTTATCCCATCACAAACTTATCTTCTATAACTAATAACTACTTCCAACAATGAACAGCATATTCAGTTCAAAGACGACAAAAAATGCTTAAAAGTTGATTTTATTTTCAGCAAATGCATCAAGGCCACAACATGTGTCCTCCATTCCGTGCTTCACCTTTGCGAAGGGAAAGAGGGGGGAAAGGTCGCTAACACCAACCATCAGCTTTGATTATTCCATGTAACCACAGCGCCGAGTTATTTTGAGTTAGGTTGTGTATTGTTCTCTTTTTTCATTAATTGCTGTGAAGGATCTTGTAAGTTACTGACATGCAAGTATCAAAATTGGCTGCTAGCACTGGAAAATCCATTTTACATTTCAGTGCGTCTACTTCTGTTACTTATTCTTTAAAAGAAAATTATGCAGCCTGTTTCCCTTTTAACAACATTGGGAGGCGTATCAGGTATCAGTTAAGGCACTGCCAAACAGAGTCTGGAGTGTCTTGCTGCAGGGCTTAAGAGGTTTGCATTAAATTCTCCTGAGCTTGCACAGAAAGAGTTTTAGTTCACGAGTGCTCAGCCACTGAACATGGAGGATGAATTCCTGCTCTCGGCTGCACTTACAAGCCTCCCAAGCACAAACAGCAGAAGGGAATGGCTGCGCACCCCCAGCGACTTCACCGCAAGGTCTTGTGTCACTAAACTGCTGATAAAGCTGCTTTAGGCAAAGCCTCTGGACTTCATACAGAAATAGCTGCAATTGCCTCACTCAAAGCTCATCTGCAAGGCCCTCAGTCTGAAAAGGCACGTGTAGAAAATATGCAATAATCAATCAAAAATGTGACAAAATGGTTTTGAAAGCGAGGACAGCTATTCATTTAGGGCCGGTTCTAGCTGCTATCTCGTCTCTCCCCAAATTTGGTCATTTTATATAGAATACTATTCTTGCCCTTCTTCATTTATTTTCCCATAAATGCAGCTGTGGTCCTGCGCATGATGAGACGACATATTGTTCGGTGGTTAGAAAAAGGAAAGGACAGATATAACTCAAGTTCTATTAGCGGTTCTGCCACTTGTGCAATCTTGGGCAACTCACCATTTTCCATCTGCAAGCGAGGGATAACAGCTGCCTGGATCACTGAAGTTGTGTGAAGCTTAGCTAATTGGAAGGTTTATACAGGTTTTCAGAGCCTAGGCTTCAAGGTGCTATATTTAAGCGTTTTATCTCTGGTGCCTGAATTTATGTCACATACCAAAAAACCCACAGAACAGACTTTGCTTTTCCAAACTTTGACCTAGGAGACAGACTTAAACTGAAAAATCATGGATGAGTAACCACTTCAAAATGCATTTTGCCAGCAAATTGTCATTAAAGTTTTCATTTACTTACTTGTTACATAATGGTCAAACTTCTATGCTATTAAACCCATTTTACTCCTTCCTATAATGAAATGTTCAGCTTTTAATGGAGCCTTTTTCTCTGTCCTGTAAACAGACCTCATGACTTTCAGCTCCCTGCTGTTACTTATTCACACATGAAACCACAAGACTTGTGCTTCATTAATTAAATTTGCCATTAAAAATTAAACACTGTGAATAAGTAGATGTAAGCGTTATCTCCATAGGTTTCATAAGTCTCACCGTTTCTCCAGTTACTACCCAAGCAATTTCTGTATTTCATACTGTCTGATTTCTCAAAGGGACTGGATTTGAGAGATCAAAATGAGAGAAAGTGGGAAAGAGAGAAAGCAAGGTAGTAAAATTAAACATTTTTCAGGCAATAGGAAGTAGCCCCGTCAGATACTATTAGCCTGCAGCACTCTGCAGTGAAACAGCAGCAGGAGAGGAAAACAGGAACAAATATGTTGTACGTGAGACCCAGCATGAGGTTGGCATTTAACCCACCCAGAAAAAGAAAAAGTAGCCTACAGATTCATTTACTGGTTGCACTGTCGATTAAAGTGGTTGGGGCACAACCTTGCCTGGTTTATTAGAGAGAGAGTTCAACTGCCCAGTACTATGGTCAGCCCCATCTGTAACATCATCAACTACAAACATGGACAAAAATAGCTGGGAAAGAAACTGGTATGAAATAGCTCTGGATCCTAAAGCTGATAAAAGCAGACAAGCGAGAACCTGAATGGAGAAGCAAGAATCTCAGCGAGGGAAAGGAGGAGAGACATGGCCTCAAAGAAACCACAAGACACATGGCACAATATGAAGATCAAGGAGGGGCACAGAAGACCTTCAACCTGAAGAGGAAAACTGCTGAGTTTTAAAAATGAAAAGGAAGCATCTTTGTATGTGATCCAAGTGGGCCTCTTGCCTTTAGATCAGACCTCTCTGCGCCTTCTTCCCCCCTCCCCGTCAAAAACCCTAAAAACCAATGAGTTTTCAATGGTATGAATCAGTACCTGTAAATGCTTCGCCAAGGAAGAGAAACGGAGTTTTACTATTTAAACCTGAGTTTGTTCAACAAGCAGACCTGTTAAACAGGTTTTCCTTGGCCTCTAGGCCCTTTCCTACCTTGGGAAAGTCACATTCACTTTTGTCCTAAAGACTAAATGCAACAAATAGCAACAAATGGGCAACAGACGGGACTTTCAGCACGGGCAGAGTCACAGCACGTTCTGAGATTTGGGGTTTCTACTCACAGAGAATAATTCTCCAAGTATCCTCATCTATATGACTTCAGACCCAAGATCTGCTTCACTGTCGGTATTTTACCTACCACACTACAGCAGGGGATAATGTTCCAATGGCCTACAAAAATCTAGGACTTCATAATAAGGTTGCAAACGAGGAACCAAGCCAGGAACCACCTATGCACTTCCCACGACTTCAGTAGAGCCGTCCACACACAAGGGCTATTCAGCAGGATCAAGGTGTGGTATTTGCACTTGAAACAAAGCCTGAGCTGCCTGTAGTCTTAGTGAAGTCCTTTAGCGTCATAAAACAATATTCAGTTGCACGGTAAAAGAGAGAACATTCAACACAAAATTACAAGACATCAATGCTGCTTTTAATTTACTCTCACAATATTTGATGCTTGAGATAAAATGGCAGCTCACAAAGAAAAAGTTGAACATGAGACCTCAACTATTATTAAATAAAGCTCCTGGCAGCGTTAGTTGCAGAAATAAGTTTAAAAACATGACCAAAGGACACCATAAGGGCTCAAATAACAAGAGACACAGAAAGAATGAATGAACCACCTAAAATGTTTCACTTCTCTCAATAAAGCTGAGCCTTAGGGGAGCCAACTTCAGAACATCAGAGCTTTGTCATACGGGGAGAGCGCTCTCCAGAGAGGACAAACAAACTAAACAAAGAAATGTTAGTTTGAAAGATTTTCCCCTGCTATTAAATGATGGTTCGTAGCAAATAATAAAAACACCAAGAAGTTATAAAAATACATAACTAGAGCCTAAAGACCAACAGAACCGCTTTCCTTTACCCTACTGCTTTCCTACAACAGATTTGCTGCTATACCCTTGCTCCTCACTCTTCCCAAAACACCCTTGCACTAAAAATTCCCCCTCCAAAGGGAACCAATGTTAAAATTCAGAGCTAAATTTGGAGTAATTTTAATTCAGCATTCCTCCTTGGCTGCAAACATGCAGAGAAACTCCAACACTCACTACTACATCTTGCTACACTGTCCAGGTCCTTTCCACAACATATAGCAAAGAGTAAGAAAACAATATAGCAGAAGACGGAGTTCTCAGGGTTATTTCAGGAGGGGAAGTAATTGAAGCATAAAGAGAAAACCCTGCCAGCTCATTCTCACATTGACATTAAAGCACATTCCTTACAACTTCAGTGAAACATGCGCTACTTGCAGTAACATGTAAAACTGAAAACCAAGCAACACAAGCACGAGGAACTAGAAATTAATGAGATTTTAGATGAAATTCTTTGTGAATGTCAAGCAGCAGCAGCAAAAACCTGACACTGGGACACAGATTTCTCCATCAGGTTCAGTCTGGGTCAATAGATCAGAAGGTCTTTGGGTTTTTTAAAAAACAAAACAAAACAAAACAACCACCATCACCACAGCTATCTTGAGATATTTTGACACCTCAGAGTATAGAAGCTTGTCAGTGGTCACAGTGCTTAAAGATACAAAGAGGATTAACAGCTGCTGAAATGCTGCCAGCCTAGATGAATGCTAGTGATACCTCTGATGAAACGGAGCAGGCCAGCAGAGGCCTTGACAAATGCTGCAGACGACAGCCGGGGGATTAGATGGTACAATCTGCCTCGCACCTGACAGACGTGTTGCTTCGATCCCCTCTCCTGACATCCGCACTCACCAGCTTCCAGCAAACAAGCCCCAAGCTTCCTGCCACAAGCCCCCCTCAAGCCGAAAGGAGCACGAGAGGCGGTGCCGCGTGGCGGGGGGAATACGCGGTGTGCCCCACGAGTAGGGAACACCGCGAATTTGGGAGAGAAAGCGGAAGGGAAAGCAGAGGTTACTTCTCATGTATCAAGTGTCAACGTTCAGATTCCTGCTTCCAGCTGCTTCCAAAACCAGAAATAAGACCTCACACCATCCTGATAAAGCAGCACGACTGTCGCCTGCCCACACACGCTTGAGGCCGGGGAACACACACGTGCCTGGACACAGCTGCTGCCACGAGGAACAGCGAGAAGCTACAGAAAAACTTTGGTTAGTGCAGGCTTTGGGAACCGCCTTTGCTCACAGCACTGCCTAGGGGAACCAGAGGTACACTCGGGCACCGCACACCTCCCCGGGTCGCTGGTTCACACGCACTATAAATCAGGTTGCTCAGTCTCATTGCTCAGAAGTCACATGCAAATGGCTCCTAACAGATATGAAAAATTACCCCATCTACCCGCACCCCTCCCACAGGTACAGAGGCAGATGAGCTGAAGTGATCTATTCACTGGACGGCCCTTTGGATCTGTTAAAATCAACCTACACAATCAATCACTGCTATCAACTTTGGCCCAAAACGGGGAGTTTGGGAATTTCTGGATACACTGCAAGAAACAATCTCTTTACCTCCTGAGCTCGCTCCTCTTGAGCTCCTGCTCAGCCTGTTTGTTGGTGTCAACTAGCATTTAGCTAAAAGAGATCATTCACATTTTCTCCTTCCTATCAAGCACAAGTGCACATACACATAGAAGCTGATTAACAAGGAAGAAAAATATGCATATAAAGCATATCACGAGAGCACGGAAGTCAGGGGTTAAACTGCTTTTATGCGAATTCAAATGGTTTTTTCTCAAAAGGTAATAGAGGAAAGATACAAGCAACTACAAACAGCTTGCTGATAGAGAAAAAAGATTTTTTTCAGCCAAAGCCAACTTCTAAACACAGCTCTGTTGTTTGCTGTTCGTGTGTGGGTTCATCCACTCCTCCCGCTGAGACCAATAATGAAATGAGAGCATTGAATTTGTGTCATTCTATTCTTTCCTTTGGCAATAAGTTGTGAGATCATAAATTTTGGATTAAGATTCAGAGAAGACAGAAAAAGAGCAATGTCCACAGTAACAACACAGGAAAGTTAAACTAGTCATGGGCAGAAGTGTATTCCTGTTTGAACAGACCTTCTTGCTGCAATATTACCTTGAGTTGAAAGCAAAATATTAATTTTGTAGCATATCCAGACAGCTTCTCAAAGATAAAATCCCATAAAATGCCGATCTGCACAAAACTTGAGGGAGGCAGAGCTGGCAAGAAGGACCACAGCTAGGTTTATCTTGTGGATAACAAGCTAGACACAAAAGGTTAAGCTACAGCCCCTAAAGCACACAATGAATCAAAGCTACACACCCCAGGACCTCCCAGAACCAGGTTCCGCACTGAGATGTGGTGAAAACAGGTTTACAAACCCAGACTGAGATCGCACGCCAGAGTCAGACTGTCTCTACAAAGGTACACTGGGAAGAGTCCAATTAAAACAGGTACCCCACAGAAAGATGGTATAACAAACTTCTTCGAAGAGCTGCAAGTGCCTCACTGGGAACATGCAGAAAAGCCTCATGTTATCTTCAAATCAGAAAGACAGCCAGCAACAAAGACATTATTACTACAGAGGCGATTAAAAGGGGAAGAAGGAGCAAAAACACCTCAAAGATTTAAAGACTGTGTTTATATGAGGTTGTTTTAAAAACACACCGTTCTGAAAGACTGCAAATAAAACATTAGTAATTCTTCAAGCACAAACTCTGGAAAGTAAAAGCACCTTCAAAGAGAAAGGCCATAAAATGCCAGCAGGCAACCGAGGCTTTCTGACAAGGACAGCAATAGCAACGTGAAAGGCCCAGATTAACACCAAAACTGTTGTAGGAGAATATCGCTCTTCCTCCTCCTAGCTGGAAGTTTAATATAGGAGCGAGAAGTCTTAGGTGAGGAATTCACAGTAAATGCCCGAATCAATTATACCTGACAAGTGCAGGTAAACAGGCTTCCTGGGCATTGATTAAACATCAAGGGTTTTCAGCATCTGCTTCAGAGACGTCCTACACCTGGCTGACCTGCAGAGACAACGCAGCGCCCCTGACTAAGGGCACAGCACTCCCTGCTATACCCCTGCGCCCGGGCTGGGCCGTAGCCATACCCAGACCCTATCAGCCAATCTGTCACACGACCAGGATGAACTCCCTGGACAACGCTGCCTTTAGCAACTGGGCATTGTCCAAGAAAGAGTGACAGGCATGCAGAGAATCAGTGCTAAGGGAAGGGGAGAAGAGAGAAAGAAGGGAACTGCCAGAATATCAAGAGTGCCAAGGTATGCAGCTGAAAGTTTCACTAGGAGGCTGACCAGCACTTCAGAGGGAAAAAAAGAGAAAAAAAAAAAAGAAAAACCAAAAACCAAAACAGAAAATTGGCAGTCATCAGGTACTTGTCATACATTTAAAAAGATACTAAGTACATTCCCCTGTCAGGCCCATCACAGGAGCTTATTTCAGGAAGGGAGGAACATTATAGCTAAGGTTTGATGCCATCATGCCAAAGCTCGTATTTGACAGAGCCTCCAACAGAACTCCCACCACCTCAGACGGGCATGCTGCAGCTAAAACTCCAGGCTTTCTCTGCTGAGAATAGCCCTAAACCCCAGTTATAAACTGCAGCAGCTGGCCCAGTTAACAGTTTGTGTCCCAGTTTTAAATATCTAAATTACATTCATGACCCCATCGTCTTCCACAACAGGTAGCTAAGGAATGCAATTCACTGGATTCCCAGAGAAAGCCAGAATGGGAGGGACCCAAGGCAGCAGGATGTGCAAGAGGACTGGAGAACACTGAAGAAAATGCATCACATCCCTGCACTTGCATGGGTAAAGGGAACTGCAAGGGAGAGAGTCACTATAAGAAACAAACAAACAAAAAAAACCCACCAAAAACCAGAAGTATACCAAAGCCTGCACGTTCCACCCCCTCCCAGGGTTTTTCCTCTACCCCCAACTGCAAATTATTCTCCATGTGCAGCTTCCAGTAAATCAAGCTTTGCTAAATAACCCCGACATGTGCAGGGCTGAGAACCAGCCAACAAGCAATGATGAGATGTCCCTGGAATGATTAAGGAAAATGCAGACATCTCTCAGGTTACAAGGAAGCCTGTTGTACTCTCCCCTTAGTGCATATGCAATGCTGCAAGCACTGTTCCGAAAACCTCTGATATTCAAAGGCTCATTTGGTTGACAAGGAGCCTGTGGATTCGTGGACAGATTGTCACACAAACTGTCAGGTTTTTAGAGAGACTATCAGACCTCTCTTTGCCTACGTTATGGAGCACATCAAAGACACAGAAGATGAACCAGACGCAGACTGCACAGATCTGACAGAATGGTGGGTGTACATATTCAGAATACTGTACTGCTGGGGGGGGAAGCTTAATGTGAATAATCAGGGGCTGAAAGTTCCAGAAATGTGACAGTTTTTGGCAGTGATTCTCATCTTTGCATTTATTTATCGAAGGGAGAAAAACTGCCATACTACAGGCAAACTTGGGAGAGGAAGAAAAATTATATCAGCAGCAATTTATTTTGCCACCATACTTTTTCTTTATTATTATTACTCCCAGAGCATTTTCTGAAGATATTTGTATTTTCAGTCAGGGTTCTCTCACTATGCTTGCAGCTTCTCTTCCCATTTTATCCTGCAGGAGAGACTGGTTTAATGATTACAGCCAAAAAGACTGCTAGGACTTTACAGGTCACTGTACACGGTTAATGACACAGACAAATCCATACTTTCAGAAGTGCCCGCTGGCTCGCAGCTCTGTCTGGAGATGCTCAGGAGCTCATTATTCAAAACTTCAAGCTCAAGATATGGGTAATCAGCACATCTGAAGAAATATACCATACCCGGACAGCCAAAAAGTGAAGTAACAAAAGCTATTATAGAAAATACTAACCTTAAGCATTAGGGTCTCGCTTTTTAAACGAGGACAATGTTCACTTATCTTCCAGTGAGCTAGAAACCTCAGTTAATGAATACCTGGAAAAAGTTCCCAGCTCCACAGCTCAAAAGTAGTTTTACAAGGATAACTTGATGTCATTCTCCTTTATTAGTAATACTTGGACAAACATTATAAAGCTACAGTATATTTATTTTACATCTAGCAAAAAAGTTATTAGGCTATTTCTACCAAGAAGTATTGATTATTACTTAAAAAAGAAGGTAAAATATAAAATGAAACACTGATAACAAAAAAAAGAAAATAGATTAACACAGATTCCTTTGGCCTGCCTTTACAATACAGCTGTCACATAACCTCCAGTTCTCCCTGCAAGGCATCAGTTATGCCAGAGGAAAGAACACTAGTATCTTTTTATATTTATTCTGCTATTCAAAATAGATTGAAATTCTCCACACAATAAACAGAAAATAAATACGATGTTTATCCTAAGATAAAAAAGCCAAGGAGGACAAAGGAGAAAGGATGGTAAAAGGGATAAGAAAGAAATCAGAAAATATTTGTAAAGCAATTTCCTTTCCATCATTTGACAGTCTCATTCTCTCTGCTTTGAGTGATCTTCTCTTTCACAGGGTTTTTAACGGAGCGGTTTTGCCTCCTCTGAAGAGGACGAGGCATTGAAGAGACATCTCTGTAGCTGGCAAGAGCTTGTGAAGTCTCCAAAGACAAGCCCAGAAGGACCGCAGACCGCCAATCAGGTGGAGAAAGGCATTTTCACAGCAAGGCTATTGAGACGTAAGTATTAACATGAAAATCAAACACCCACAGAGAGCAGAGGCAGCCACACAAACGCTTCATTCCCATGCTCCAGCAGAGACCACTCCCTCAGCCGATGACTGTCACAACCCTGGTGCATGATGTCACCCGCAGCCTTCAATAGCTTTTGGTCACCACCAGCTTAGTATCGTACTTTCATTACAGAATCCAGGCGGAGGAAAGGCAACAAGGCATTTCTGACTTTTCGCCCATTACAGAATAATAGGAATAACTACTTATTAACATTAAACCAGGAAGATCTCATCAAGCCTTGCTGCCAAGGCATCTCAGGAACATAAGTGGAAGAGGGTCACACGTATGGTGTACCATCCACCCGTAGATGCAAACTAAACCTATTGTCAGAATCTCTCAATGCAATCTCTAACAGTAAGGAGTACTACATGGAAACAACAACAGATCTTGACATTGGGACTAAATGAGAAAGAAATAACATTAGGCTTAAAACTCAGAAGAAACATTTTGGTATCAGCATCATAATTATCAGGGGTTTGTTGCTGTAGCTGATAAACTGTAACAAGGAAAGGCTTGGGAAACAGTGTTATAAGTGTTTTTCTAGGCTCATGAAAACAGTATCAGTTTTTCACCTATATCTACAAGACCAAACAAAATATCCTAGCCCTTCAACTGGGGACAGCTTGGGTTCAGAAATCAGATGAGAGGAACACAAAGAAGGGACAGAACTATACTTTTGCTGGGGAACAACAGGAGGGGAAAAAAACCCAAACACGACAAACACTGCAGACCTGGAGCCAAATCCTCTCTCCACAGAACAAGTGAACACACACCAGACTTACAACTCAGCACTGTCCTATTTTCAGCTGGCAAGGACAAACTCTGTCTTCCTCACCAGGACGCTAGCATCGACAGCTAGGACATTTTTTTTTGTTCTTCCTGCAACAAGCCCTTGCCTCTAACTGGAGGAAGAGTTATCTCGGTGCCACACGAATGAGTGATTTGCCATCAGGACGTAATGGCTTTTTGCTGCTGCTAACGGAAGCTGTATCTCAACAAATGACCTAAAGGTGAAAGGTCTCATATACTACACTTAATTCCCTAAACAGTCAAAGGAAATTTTGTGGTATGCATAACTATTATGAAAAATGAAGTTAAAAAAATCCATATACATGCCCAGGCAGGCACATAATACAGCATTTTTACATGCCCCTATATGAGTCTTCTCCGTTTCAAGAACCACAGTCCAGCCAGTTCAAGGCTTGCTGCATGTCAAGGCAAATTAGACGATTTCTGTGTACCATCCAATACATCATAAGACATCTTGGAGCAGGGGGGAAATCCAGGCACTCCTCAATTAACCCAGGCATGTAAACTCACAGCAACCTTGCAGCTTGAAATTATGTAAGCAAAAATTTGGCTTCTGTTCAGAAGAATGGGGAGGGAGAAGGAAGGAGAAGGAATTAAGCCTTTTTTCTTATGAAAATAATTGAAATGCAGTAACTGGGAAGGAAAAGCTAGTTCTTCTCATAAAATAACCTAGATATTACAAGTCTTCTCAAATCAGAGGCTTAGAGTTTTATCTCAGCTCCCGCATTTCCTTCTCCCACCTCTGGCTCCTCTGTGGCCCCTTGGAGACTGGCACAGATGACGAGGCCTCCCAGCGCTCTCTGGCTCTGCGGCCACTCCTTGCTGTTACTGCCCTCTGCGCAGGGCAGCATCTTTTATCTGATGGCTACTCCACTGGTGAATACCCACCAGGGCAAAACTCTCCTCTTCACACTTGCCAGGAGAGTTCCAGTGTATACGAGATGTATGTTCACTATTTTACTTAAAAACAAAACAAAAATTTAGCCATTACTTCATATTTCCTTACAATGGGGCTGGACTGTGAATGGGTGACCCAGGTAATCCTCATTAGAGTCAAGGTGTTTAATGGTAAACTGCAATTGGCATGGTTCTTGGAGCAGCAGAATATATAGCCAAACCATCAGCTAACCCCAAAAACGAGCAAACAAAAAACCCACCACTCATCATCCTGGGATCAGGAGATTCTGCGCCAGACGAAGCAAATACCATTTGCAGTGGCTCAAGAGCTCATGGCGAGCCTGATGGTGCACAATCTATTTAAGAACATTAAAACATGTTATTTACAAGCTACTTCTGAGTCACACTGGTCTCTTGGGAACATGCATATATGTTCAAGAAATTGGAGTAGCTCTTTTATTTATGTTTCTTTAAAATGACTGGCAGATGGGGAAAAACCTTCAGAGAAGTGGCCCTAGGCTGTCATGAAACATATATTTAACACACCCACAGTAAACTACTAAACACACTCACTTCAGAAGGTACAGCCGCTGTAAATACGGAGTAGTCCCTTTTTAAAGTCTGATCTCTGGACTACTTAATTCAGCACAAATTTGAGATGTTCTGTGGAGTCTGCCCAATTTACAGAGTAATTATTAGCCATATTTTACATTAACACAATGACAGCATATTCTGTCAGGGCAAAGCCATAATTTTAAAGACCTTTGCAAAATGAGCCCAGGCCTCGGCTTTATTTTTAAATCACAATAGTGATGCCTTTTTTCCTGCCACATGTGGAAGGACTGCTGCAGGCTGAAACAGAAATCTCAGATTCCCCAAAGTCAGACTCTTATGCAAGTGGATTCCATATACACAGGGAAGTTTTGTCTACCTGAAACAATTTCCAAGACTAAGTCTAAATCTGGAATATCCCAAGAGAAGCACAAGCTTCAATCATCCAAATCCCAGCAGACACACAGACTCCAGCCTAAGGTCTGGAACATATTTAATCAATTCACTGTGCTAACTCTCTACAGTTTCATAAAATAGCCAATACTACAATAACAGGGCCAAAAATTAATTGTACACTGGTTGGCGAAATACACAGAAATAACAGGCAGCACTGGTATTTATTGCAGCAGGATAATGTAGTTGGTGCTAAGGTACAACTACAGCACAGTAAAAACAGGCGAGACAGACAGCGTGTGTGTGTACACACGTATGTGCATGCGAGTGCTGTTTCCATTCGAAACGTAGCACCGGTTTTACTGGTAACAGTGCTATTTGTATATACACATATTTATAAATACCATTCTGCTTATAAACAAGCATGTAAACAGCACAAAGAGAGAAAACAGAAATTTAAACTATTAGTCAATAAGAAAATGAATGAAATTAAGGGAAAATTGGACTGAATAAAAAATGGCGAGAGAGGGTGTCAGAAATGCTAGGTAATGGGGAAAGCTCTCAAAGGTAAGACAAAAGCACCCCTTGATTTGCTCCTTTTGGACTAGACTTGACAAATACTCCGGTGTTAAGTTCTAACAAAGAGACAAGATCACATTCTAGGTCTTTTTGTTCTGTCTTTAACAAGACTTCATAGTGATACACTGATGAGACCAGATACCAGATTGTTATCTAAATTCAGCTGCTAAATTCAGTGTTAAGACACTAAGTTCAAACCACACATTGCCACATTTATTTCACAAGTCGAGCCTGAGGATGGATTCCTCCAAGATGAAGCAGCCCATAAGCATCATTCTCTCCCTCTGCAAAGGTACTCTAAATGCCAGGGAAACAAAATCACTGTAAGGCTCTGACAGTTCACCCTTCAGCACACAGACTGCAAATGCATCTCCACACTAATCGTCCAGACTGAAGAGGAAGCAAACACTTAGTTGCTGTTTGCATAGAGGCTGCTTGTAATTTGATGTAATGTACTGTACATCAGTCAACACATATTGAAGAGAACATACACACTGCAGAGAAGGCAGAGAGGCAGTGCTGACATCTAACACATTTTATTTACCCTATTATAGATGTTCTCCGAGTTCATCAAATTACCAATCAATTTATCTGATCTCTAAAAGCTGGTGTACTGAGGTATATTAATGACTAAACTTTACAAGCTTTCAGCAAAACAGCCATTAAATGGGTGAACTGAGCACAGGGTGCTGGAAGTCAGTTTGCCAGTTGGCCAACGGCAACAACGAAGCAACCTCTCCCCGCAGGCAGGGAGCCGCCGGAGACGCGCTCGGAAGGCTGCCTCCTCTACATGCTGTTCAGCCTAACGGATACGGCGGAAAGAAGAAATTAGGGATGCTGTACTCCCTCCTCCTCCCCCAGCGTGACATTTTCTGTCTGCGAATAACTGAAAAGAGGACGAGGATGAGAGGTCGGAACGAGTTCAGATGACAATTTCAGGTTCCTTCTTTTTTCGTTTTGTTCCCATTCAGAAATTTAACGCGCACACAGAACAAAATCTTCAGTTCTCTAAATATCAAAGGCTGTGCCCTGAGGGACTGCTAGAGCCACTGTCACCTGAAAGACAACGTCCACACAGTCGTGGACAGACAACCCGAGAGACCGGGAAGTGATCTGGATGATTAGGACGGATCTTATCAGCCTATTTCAGAAAACTATACCGGGGATTATTATTCTTGTGTTCAGAAGATTAAATCAACAGTTCGATGAACTGGGTGCTTCGTTATATTGCTCCACTGGCCTGAAAGGCAAACTGCTTTTTTGGATCACAGCTGTTGTAGGTTCACATAAAGCACTGCTGGGTTTGTGGGAGGAAGGGTTTGCAGCAGGGGCAGGGGATGAGAAGAGAACTGAACAAATTAGGTAAGAAAAAAAAAATTGAAATTGTAAAGAATATTGTAAGGCTCAATTATGAAGGCAGGGACAAGGAATACTTCTGAAAGGGAAACACATTTTTTGAGACCAGACCTTGGTTTCCCACTAGCTGTTCTTCCCCACAGTACCCCACAGCACTGGCTGGAGCAGTAAGCTAGTGGCTGGCACCACAGTGACCAGAGGCAAACAAAGCCCTTACACACACAGCAATAGCTCACACGCAGCCCTAAGACATTACAGGCCATTTTATTGAGAAAGTAAATGGTGTCAGTGACACCTGCCAAGACATATCAACTCATTTAGAAAAGGGCACTGAATCTTTAACTCCCACTGAGAGGGCAGAGGGCTCGGTTGAAGACAACACCTCTACACGGCTTGCTTTCTCAAAGGTAGGCGAGTGCTCTCTAGACGCAGCCTGGGGTCCCAACTCAGGGAACTGATTCCTCATCCCCTTCAACAGAAACCCCCTGCCACCTTTGCCAGGTGACATCAGTTTGTTCAGCCCTGCAGAATCTGCTTAGAATTGATCATGAAGACCCAACACAGACATATTCTGGAAGGCCTTTTTTTTTTTTTTCCTCCATGCTGCTGTCATTTTCTCCGCAAAGATTTTTACTGAGATCAATTACTGGAAAAAAAAGCATAGAAATGACACTGGACTCACATATAGGGGTGACCTTGGTGTGCCAGAAGTGGGAGACTGCTCCAAGAAGAAGGATCAAGGCCAGTAAGAATAACAAACAAAAATAAGTTCACTTCCCATTCTTTACACATCCTAAATGCTTTACAAACATGAATTAAATGGTAAATGCAAGGGCAAAAGGAGATTAATTTAAACAAACCAAACAAGGTGAATGCCACACACAAAATTACAAGATTTGTGAAGCTAAGCAGAGAAAAAGATTCAGTCTACCTTATTAATAAAAAAAAGGTATTGGTTTAATGCATTCCTTTCCCACTTGCATAAATACTCTACAGCTTATGAATACCTCTTGTGCTAATACTTACTGTTCTGAAAAACTACAAGCAGAAAAACATTGCATATTAATGTACCCATGCTCACAGTAGTCCACAGCCACCTAATAAAAGATAACGCGGGAGTCAGAGCTTAGGAAAATCCGAACAAAGAAGAGAAGACATCATCTATAGCAAGGAGTTTCACTTCATCTGCCGAGATTACCTTCAGCCTTTCTCTGCCGTTAGACGGCTCCGAAGAGCTGCCCGTGTTTTGCTGTACCGTAGCACTGCCCTTGGCCTTTGTCAGGTTAAACCCTGCAAGAGGCCAAATAGCAAAAGGAGTCAAACATTACTTGGGGAAAGTATACAATTAATACGCTAAGTGAAATCTCCTGGCATCTGAAGGGTTCCAGGAAAGACTGCCTTTCTTTCTTATCATACTTTTTAAAGGATGCTTCTACCATATGGAGAAAGCAGGACAATGCATACATGGACTCCTTAATAAAAATCCCAGTTCTGAGCAGTATATATGATAACTATTTATACTAAGCTCCCTCCATCTCCCTCCCGCCCTGCTTCTCAGTAACATATAAATGCATGAAAGAACATCATCTTAAGCTTCTCAAATTGAGTGTTTCTAAGGTTTTCCTTACAGAATATTAGGTCAAAATAATAACAAAACCTGTAAAAAAATAGGTCAACAACAAAACCTACCACCCCTTCACACACACACAACCCCTGACAAACTGATAATGAAGGATGCAGTAGGAAGAATACCTCCCAACAACAAATCACAGCACCGGTTTAATCCCAGTACAGCTACTTCATGCATTCGAATCTGCACTCAAAATAGCTGAGCGCTGCTCGTAGCAGTAGTGCGTGGCGTTTGCTCAACGCAAGGCAGAAGTGCAAATCAAGCGTTAGGCACTACAAAGAAACAGAGAACCAAACAGTGACTCTGATACAGCTAGCATATAAATTTATGGTCCACCCGTACCTTGAGCACTGTGTGCACAGGGCTGCTTCACACCTCTCAGAGGATTAACTAGATGTGGAAAAGGTTTGGACACAACCAGCCAGGATGATCAAAGCCTTTGGGGCAAGTATCCCATATACCTGCCTGATCTTATGCTCATCCCTGGACATCCACTGTGGGTCGCAATCAGGACCAGCATATCAAACCAGATGGATCTTTGGTGTGACACAGCACTGCTGCACTCACCATCTTACTTCTTCCAGTGCTTCAGCAGATGATGTAGGGGAAACCCCAAAAGCTGAAATTATTTTTTCATAGATGCCTTTTCCTGTGAAAATTTTAATAAGACTGTCTAGAGAAACTGAGTTTCTCAAGATCTGTTTGAAATAAGGTACACCCATAGTTCATCTCATGCAAAACTAAAGGCAAAGCCTTTTTAGCATTTTTATAGCTTTGCTGTTTCACAACATTTTGCCCTCCCATTATAAGCTATTCCATCATATAGATGGAATAACTGAGATAGATGGACTAAGTAATTGTTTCAAGCTCCCAAAAGAGAAACAGCTATTAGAAAATGAGCAGTTTTTTGCTTCCAATTCTGTGCTCTGTCCAGTAGATTACAGTACTCTTTCAGAGATTACAAAATAAAAGGATAACGTTATTCACACAATCTGCTGCATTCAAGGGAACTACTGAGTTCAATTCTGGTCAATACATCTCAAAGACAGAGCTGCAAGGGGGAAAGGGCCCAAAGACAAACAAGTAGAATAAGAAACCTGGAAAAAGTCATTCCCTCAAGCAGAGACTGAAAAGGTGAGGACTGCTCAGCTTAATGGGATGGTAAAAGAGGGAACAGAAGTCTACAGATAATGAATAACGAAGAAAACTCCTTTTATCTCTTTCACATAAAGGATATTAAATGAAAAAAAGTATTTGAAACTTGTAACAGAATTTATAGAGTATAGAAGTTAACCTGTGGCACACACTGCCACGTGATATTGGAGGCAAAGAGCTAAACGAGGCTTCAGGAAAAATGCCTGAGACACGTAGAAGAACGATGGCAGTAGTCCAAGTTCCATTACAGTGAATAAAAATACTGAATGAAAATAAACTCTTTTGCAGCAGGGCATGTGTCAGCCTCCAACTGACAACACTCAGGAAGACTCTTCTCAAAGTTGTTCTCCAAAAGAGTGTGGGGGGCTGGGGGGGTGGTTGGTTTGTTTTGGTGAGGTTTTTTTGCATCTTCCTTCAAAGTCTTTGAAAACTGACCAATGTCAGAAGAAACAGGACAGTCTCTGTGTTTGATTCAGTGCAGCAGCTACTATGTTGTAAGGAGTATACAACACAATTATTTTCAGCATCCTACCAGGAAGGTACTTAGTTCTCAACACCAACAGTTCAGAACATCCCTCAAAACCAAATCTCTTAAGTCTCCTACTGCTGACTTCTGTTATCATGCAGAAGTGGGGACAAAGCCAATGGGAGGTTACAGATAGGCATAGCAGGGGAGGAGAAGGGGGAATTCCTGACAGCCTGCTCCTTAGAAGGAGAAATCTGAGCTAACTCCATGCTGAGCCGTCGCACTGATTCACTCCCAGCACAGCACCTTTGATCTACCATGACCACACTCCAAGTGACCATCCCCTCTGAAAATGGCAGAGAAAGCAAACTTCTATTTCAGAGCTCCTCCCCACCTCATCCCCTTACCGATAGCTTTTTTCTGACATAGACACACACGTACATACACAGATATATAAAAATATATCTAAGCCTGAGTTGGAAGGTTTTAGCACAGTGGAAGGAAAAATAAATAAATAAATGTCAAGGTCTGCGTGCATTCAACAAATAAAAGCAGAATTATATAAAAGCAACAGCTAATAAAAAAGATTGTTCTGTGCTGTGTTTTCCATCTTTCCAACCATTATAGGAATAAAATTATCCACAGAGAAGATCAAAAACCTTTTTCAAAACTAATACAATTAAGCTTTATTACACTGTTTCAAGTACATTTCTCCCCTCTCCCTTCTAGCCCCCACCACCTCCCACTCCAATCCAGACTAACAGTTGGAGGCATTCCTCTATTTTATTACCAGCAAAATGCTAGTGTTTAAGGGTCAGAAACTATCTAGTGTTTCAAGAGAGGAAAGAAAACCTATCCTTTTTATCCACTTGCTTTTGTATACGTAAGAGCTAGAAGATAGTTGCTCTGCAGTTTGAATAGGACTATGGGCAAGTCACCTTACTCCCCCGTGAAGATCCTGCACTAAAATATCTATCACCTTGTTTAAAAAGTTACCCGGTAGCAAGGGACATGGACCTGAAAAGGGAAACACAAAAATACAACAAAAGACTTCAAAAAGAGGACAATGCAGCCTGGACACAAACTTCTCCCCATTCCACTGTCCATAAAGGACAGACACACATACAAATTTTCCCTGCAGTTTCCGCTTCATGAAACGAGATCCGGAGAGAAAAATATAATAGAAGCACACAGCATGAGACCAAGAAATTGCAAAAATTCCCTTTGCGTATGAACATATGGACAACTGTGATAATTAGAACGATAGCTGCTAGATTGTTTGCAATTTCACTGAACAATCCCCATTATCTAGAAATAGAATTTAAAAATCTGAATGCAACACTGAGTGGTAGTTTTAATAGTTTATTTTTTAATGAACTGTATGGATTAAAGTGTTGCAAAATTGTATCATGTGAAATTGCTCATGGGCATGTTTTACCATCAATGGCTTAAAAAAATGCTGTATGGACAATCATGCAGTAGCAGGGAATGAGAAGGGGAATAGATGTGCCGACAGTTTTCTACCATTTCTATAATCTGCAGTTTTTCCATGTTCCATATTCACCATCATGCTGCATGTTGGTAGTAAAGCTGATTCCTCTGTCTCTTTACAACCCACCTTTTCCATTGTTTGCACTTCTTTTTAGTCACATAACACAACTACAAGTCAGATGTATGCAACTTCTTGTCAGGAGGTCTAATTGCTTCAAATTGGAGAAGATTATTCTCCACATTTATTAAAAAATAAAGACTACTTATAACATTATTTCATTTTGCCAGGAAGTGAAAAACGCATTAGTTCATAAGGAACAGCATGGCTGCTCCTATTTTTATGGCATCAATTTTTAAAAACTCATCATGGTAAACAATTAAACACAGAACCAAATCCCACATTTAGGGGAGAGATTCAAATCCCTAAATGGATTTTCAAAGGTCATTTCAGGCTTAAAAGATGCTTGACAGTGTCTCTTTAAATCATGTTCATTTCAAAGGCTTATCCAGCAAGAAGCAGGCAATGCACTGCAGCACCACCCTTTGAACTGTTGGGCTCCCCAGAGAAAAATTAATAATACAACTTTAATTCATATTTATAGCAAGATTTGTGGGTTGTTTTTTTTTTTTAATTTAGGAAAGGATTTTTAACAAAAGGAATAAAAAAAGGGCACTTATTTTTTTGAACTTAGCTTTCACCTAAACCCCATGGTGAAAAAGAAAATAAAGTTTGAATTGCTTTATTAAAAAATCATCCAGTTAAAAACCCCTTATCTTTCAAATTGAAGTTGTTAAAAAGATTTAGTTTGTAGAGCTTTTTCATCACTTAACTATGTAAGGGGTGGGGAGCAGACAGATACTGGAAGCTGCCTGTTCCAGATTTCAGCACAATGCTTCCTGTTTCTCTGCTCTTTGGATCCACACAGATCTGCACCCGATCCCATCAGTATTCAGAGGCCACAAATAAAAGACAACTCAGCCATACCTTCCTCTCAATGCGGGCCAACTGCTCTTTATAGAAGGCCTCTTGCCGCTTCAGCTCTGCCTCCCTGCCTTGCAGCTCCACGGCCTGGGAAGAAGAACAAAAGAACATCAGTAGAAGAAATTAAAAATAAAAAGTGTGAGTGCAAGGAAAGCACACAGGATGCAGACTGGAAGTAAAAAAAAAAAATAAAAAAAATCACTGCTCAGGACTGGTGTATGGGATCCCTCTCAGTGGAACTACAAACCTTCAGCACTGCAGTTCATTTTGCATTATCCCCACAAGTTTGATATGCTCTTATTAGTACCATACTCAAACTCATAACCTTGATTATATTTCTCCTTATTAAATGAAAACATATGATCATAGAAAGGTGGCGCCTTTCCATTGCCTTTTCCAGAACTCCACCTTATCCAAGTCTTTGTTTTTCATGCATCATGATGTTTATTACCCCAATGTTTTTCACCATACCTTAAAAATAAACCTCAAATCCTCCACTTCACAAACAGTTGCCCCTTGGAGTGTCAGAAAACTTCTATGCATTTAACAGATCCCTACAATCATGAGGAAGATCCAAAATACAAGTCTATGTTGTAACATTTTTATGGCAACACACGTTCTCACTGCCATGCATTTGCTTTTACACACATACACAGGACTACCCTGATAATTAAGGACTCTCTCCACACACTCCCTGGGCATACACCACCAGCATCCCCAGAGTTCCTCGGGCTGGGTGCTGCAGATTTGGAGGGGAGATGGGTGTCAGAGAATTTCTCTTCCATCTCCAAAGTATAAGCATGACACTTCCAAAACAGCAAACGCAGTATACAAGCATGTGCTTAAGCATAACCTGGTCATCAACTAAACAATGATCAGTTGTGTGGTTACACCAACAGCTTTTGCCTTCTGGCTCTTCACAGCCAGCAGCACTTCACTGCATTCCCACCCCTAAACTAAACTAGCATTAAGAAAACATGGTATTGATGGACCCAAACCAAACTTTTTAAGCTTAAAAGTAACAGGCAACAATAGCAAGAAGAATGGCATTTGTTTTTCTTTCCCCATCCCACCTCAAAAATCTCTGGGGCCACATAAGTTATCATCAGGCAAGACAACCTTTCAAAACTATAATTATTAGTCCGTCTAACGTGAACAGAAACCCTGCTAATCTACAGCATCCCAGCAGCATTGCTCTTAACTTTTAATGATGATGGTACAATCACAGAAAATGCTGGTCCAGTATGATTAAGCAGCTGGGACAGAAACATCCTCGTGGGCTCAGACCTGTCATTTTACGGCCAACAGCCATTGTTAATGAGAAAAATTACATCTGAAAGCCAGTTGCTGTGCATTTCCTTTTTTCTCCTCCCCTGCTGATGGAAATACAGTGGTATAATAGGGCTTAGAAGAGATTTTAAGCTAGGCAGTGAGGGACAGTTGATAAGCAAACAAAAAAAGAAGTAGAAGTACATGAAATAGGGAGTTTGCAGAGGTGTGGTGATGGTGTCTGTTTGTTTGTAAAGGAAAAAGAAGCATTTTGATTCCCATGTTTGTCAGCCAGCCAACAGGGCCAGGGTAAGGCACAAGCACTATAGACTCACATCTAAATCCCCCTGCTCTCAAAGACACTTGATTAAAGGCAAAATCTCTGGCTTTGGTTTAACCAGAACTGCTATATATCTTACAGCCCACAAACCAGCTGAAACAGGATGGGGAGGGGGATAAGAATCAGCTGCCCCGTACATGCAGCCTGACCAAAGAGATACCACAGCAACAATACTGATAGGCACTTTGTAAGTGCCAAAATTATCACCATTTCTGTGATAAGAGAATCAAAACTACCCTTCTGAACCGATATCCATCTTCTATACAGAAAAGGAATAAGCAATTTCAACTGAAATGAAACAGATGTAAGAAGGCAGGATGGTCTGGTGGATGACCAAAGGAACCTGATTCTCCTGCTGATTTTCTGCATAACACCCATAAAATCAGATTACTAAACAAGTGATTTGTATTTCCTTAAGGAGAAAATAAGTAAGGAAAAGAAAGAAGAGTAACATAGTACTGACCCCTCTGCACAATTCAGACGGAAGGTGCTTTTGACATGAAGTGTATGTCACGAAAAAATAAAAGATCAACTCTTAAAAATGCAAGAAAGTTTCTGCTTAATCTAAACAAATTATGCGGCAGTGCTACTCTCCTGGGGTAGCAGACTATTCTGGGAGCACAAAATCAATACATGTAACAATACTGGTGGGCAAGAGGCTTTATTCTATTTCTGGCAAGACATGGATATGACATCTCTGGAAGGGAACACAAACCAAATACCTAATCTCTCAAGCGGGGTGCTGCGACACAGCCACAACAGAGGTGTGCTGACGTGCATGATGGTGACCCATGGACACCCCCAAGCAGACCTGACCGGAGCTGCAGTGTTCACAGTGAATAATGCCTCCGCACCAATGCACCCTGCAGCAGACAGACATTCCCTTAGTGACTTCCCTAGGGTCTTGCAAAATTGATGTCAAAGAATCAAAATCGGATCTCCCAACTGCAGACTACAGCCTCAGTATACACTCATCCTTCCCCCTAAGTAATTTCTGCCATACTATCTCCCATGATCTCCCACTTATCACCCATAAGTTGTAGGATGAACCAGAGGTTGCACACAAAACTTCTACTCACAACTCAAACATATTTTCAATGCCTTGCTTGTTTGCAAGAGCTGCTGATGTTTCAGTGCATTGAAATACACTGAGAAACATTCTATTTGTGACAGATCTGCTTGAAAGTTACTTTCTGTTTCCCTCTATCCCCAGCTGTTATTACTAGAAACTTTAGAACACTTTATGATGATGTTTGAAGTATGAATGGTACAGTCAGAGCATGTGTCATTTGAAACATTTGCTGTTCCAAACTGGGTTAGGCAACAAGGGACATTTTGTATGAATACAGGATATTTATTAAGAGTTCCTCTACTCCTGCTGCTTATTCCCTACCTGAAGTCAGAAGCCTGTGATGTCCCAGACAGAACTGGCTGCTATGGAGATGATTATAATTTCTCAAGGGATTGAGATTGCAGGTGCCAAACAAAGCCTCAGATACACTTTTCACATAAAGGCCTTTAGAACTAAAGAAGGAAGGAGAAGGGAAGACATGCATGATAACACAATGGTTTGAAAATCATGTATCAGAAAGTTGCATTTCAGATCCTCGCTGCAGAAGCTACATCTGAGCTTGAACATATCATGCAAGAGATGACCAAAGCTCAGAGATGACATCTAAGAAACTGTAATGGAGAACACAGTGAAGAGTGATGTCCAAAAAGTATGAAAACAGAAACAAAACAGAGGGAGGGGAGGAAGAGCATCGTTAGTTGTAGAACACACGAATATACCCAAAACTTAGAAAAGTAGCATGGGACAGCATGTATTTGCAGAAGAGAATGTATGCAACAGACAATTGCCCTCTGTACAAAAACTAGGTGTAAGATATATTCAGGCAATGCTCAAGAATTCCCTGTGATGTGTCAGAAGTTACCAGCATTGCATTCTTACAAAGGGACAGTAAGGTACACTACTAGCATGCTGCTATTGCTTCCACGGGCATGGATCCATGGGCTGGGTTGGGGGCTTTTTCAAGTTCTTCCTACGTTTTATCTTTACACTTTTTCCACAGCCCGAAGTTTTTCAGGTTATCTCAGTGCTGCTTTGAACAGTGACAAAGAGCTAGGGCAGAGTCATGTGAAATTCCCTGCCTCCTCCCCTCCCTTTATCAAGTAACTCATTTAGAAACAAACTGTGAAAGCACATTTCTAAAGCTATGCATTACATACTGGCTCAACTAAAGAATTCAAGCACTGGCCTGCTAGCTGACAGGCAGGCCAAAAGAAATATTTTACAAGCCTCTTAATTGAGGTAATGAAATATTATTGGTTCATTCTCTATGAACAAAGCCAGATACTCAGCCTCGTCCTGAACTGACACCAACCTGCAACACATCAGACTGTGCAACTGTTCTTCCAGAGCCGGGCTTCACTCGAGCTACAGCCATTCACAGATTAGCTTTGGCTTTGCCCCCCATGAAATACCACCAGATTTTTATTATTTTTAATCACAGTCCCTTCTCATCACCTTGTTAAACATGAAAACTAGGAAGGAAATCTGCTTGAAAAAAAGGGCTTCTTGGCAGAGTCAGATTACAGTAGGGAATGTGGCACCCAGGAATAAAGTGCAGTGATAGCACAGCCCACTGCTGACGGCTACCATCAGGCTTGTCTCTCCCTGTTGCTGGGATTCTGGGATTTGGGGAGAGGGCATGGAGAATACTCTACTGGAGAGAAGAAAAAAAAAACCACCCCTCTCTGCAAAGGGCAAGTCAAGCTAGAAGGAAAGGTCCATACCTCAATCTATAAAGAACTTCCTCACAGGCAAGTCACAGCACTTGGCAAGATTATTGCAAAAATATTTATCTTCTTGGCAAAACACATTCACCAGTCACAGACGAACTAGTGAGATGACGCCTAGAGAATCAGTCGGAGGCAATCCAGAGAAAGAAGCTACAAGGATAAAGGAAAGGTCCTTAAGTCTCTACCAAATGGCTTGTTTCTACATCATCCTGTCTTTGCCGAGAGGAGTTATCAGCTTCCCCCACAGGTATCCAGTAACATCTCTGCAGCAGCACAGCAGAGATGTTTTGGCTGGGTACCTCAGCTTGCCACACTTCACAACTGCAAATTCTTATACCTCATGCTTTCCCATGTCTCTTCCAGTCCTGGTAGCAGTCCAGGTGGCAGAGGAGAAAAACAAATGCTATTAAAGGCTCCAAGACTAGAAGAAGGAATTGACAGCAATGCACTGAAGAACAGAACTAGTTCCAAAATTAGCTAGCTGGCATGTTCCTCACCAAGCCTGAAGGGAACAGCAGAGCTGAAAGGGCAACACTGAAACAGCAAGAGGCAGCTTGCACACATCATGCCTGAGACTGAACAGCAGAACTTTACAGGGAGGCTTGTACCGGACAAGCAACCATGGGGGAGCCTTGACTCAACCTCCACTTGTATCAGCAGAAATATCACCACTACTGTGGAGCTGCCTGCAGTCACTATTCCACACACACAAGGCCTACAAAATCACTTGCTGTTTGTCCTTTATCTCATTCTGCTAAAGGCAGGTGACTGGGTTGTTTTGTTTTAGAACCCAGATGCAGACTCATGGCCTTAAAAAGCAGTACTGGTGTAACCTTCATTTCCTCCTGTTTCTGCTACTCTCTTAGCCAACAACACACATCACCAGATCAAGTTTGGTTTCAGCAGCTGTAAGCTACACAAAAGGAACCAGTGAAAATCTTTATGGAGGAAATAATATGCAATTTTCTAGCTGAACACCTTTTAAAATGTAATGACAGAAAATAAAATCCTGCATCTGTGCTCAGCAATAACAATCTGTACGTGCGCAGTAACAACATGACACTTGGAATAAGCAAGATCCAGACAAAAAAGAGAGCTTACCCAGGCGTCCAAATCCGCAGGCTTGGAATAAAGAGAGTGCAAGAGAAAAAGGAAGGGAAAGAGAAGAAAAAGAGAAATCAGTGATTTATGGAGGCCGCCTGCTGCTGCACAATATAGCTTTTAGGATGACAAGTTTAGAAAAGTTCCTTAAAAATGACAAGCATCTTAAGCAGTGCAGTGCTGTCCCCTGTTGGGAACTGTGCTATTAAAGCAAAACAAAAGCACATGCACCCCCAAAAATAAAAACAAAACAAAGCCCCCAAAGATTGCTGCAGTATCCCCCTGTAAGGTGGAAGCTAAGCAAAGACAGCTGTGAAACAGCCAGTTTCAGGGAGTCGTGGAAGGTGCTGCACAATGTTAGAGATGCCGATGCCCACAACATGCACCCATGAACATGGCAATGCCAGGCATACTCAAAAGGAGGTGGCCAACAACTGCACTGTTTCCAAATTACCTGCAATTTGCATCCTTTTGCAAGAGCATTTTGAACACACAAGCTGGCCTTACACATCTTCTTTACTGGACAATTTCAAAGAGCGCTTCCTAATAGAAAGCCAGTTGAGTGATGAGATTTCCAACCAGATCTCCCTTCATAGGCAACTGAGCACATCCCTAGTGCACAGTCCAAACCTCTGCCAAACCCCAGCTGCCTTCACCTGCTCCTTTTGTTGGCAAGCCTATTCAAGTATGAAGTCAAGCAGATGAAGCAGGCTGCAGTATCACCTCTTATTTACTTATTACTACTTTTTACTTACACAGTAACCCAGCAGCAGCAAAGCAAGTACAAGATGATAAACATTTCATGCCCATAACCACCTCCTTCTGAAGCCAAGGCATTTATGAGGCAGCCACAGCTCTCATTTGTTGTCAAGGGCTACGAGCCTTCCCTGCCTCTCAGGGCTACATTCTATCAGCAGCACATTCGCTAAGCAGGAACTTCAGAAAGGCTGGTCTTTTTTATTATGATTATTTATTTGAGGGGAGTTGACAGGGCAGGAGGAACTTTCCTCTTGGTCATAGTTCAGTGCCAGAGGGAGCAGACGGTGGAGTGCAATATGTTTATGGGATCTGCCATCGTTTTAATGGCACAGAGCGACTACTTCAGGTAACTGAGGGATGATATGTCGTCAGCTATGTGTGCCATCCATCCTCATCCTTTGCAACAGCTGAGAGGGCTGGAACCGGACATCTACAGTTCAGCTGGGGGAAGCCAATTGCCCCCTTTCTGCAGGCGGGTTTGATACAGCGGCATCAAGTCCTTGGCGGAACAAACCAATACACAACAGGTGCTCACTGGTAATCACCGACTGATCTTGACAAAAGCCTGATTTGAATAACATTTTTCTTCCTACTGATCTTTACAGTCAGGACAGATGTGCTTAGTTTTGTTTTTACATTTTAGCAATTTCAAGGCTGTCTATCCTCAGCAGATGGACAGGAGGAACACAGGGCTCTTTATGGTGCATGTTATTATTTCAGCAGGTAGGTCATGCACACCAGTAACTCTTTACTGGATTTCCATCTGTCACCCCTGGGGTGCCTAAACCATTAACTGTCACATTCCTGGTAGACAAACACTTGCATGACAAAATGAACACGAGGTACTAACTCAGTGGCACTAGACAGTTGCTGAGAAGAGAGAAAGGAGAAGGACCCAGCCCCATCACCGAGAGGTGGTCCCTCTTATACCCCTACAAGATACAATGCACAATAGCAGAATTACAGTTTTAGGAAAGATAACACTGTCACCAACCACAGGGCATCTCTTCTGCTGGTACTGACAAAGGCTTTAATTTTGTCACCTTTCAAGAGGGGGGGAAAATTATTACTCCAAGAAGAGATACACTCCACTGAATGGAAACAGGAAAATTGAAACAGGTGTAGATGCAGTAGGACATATTGCTGTGTTGGGAAAAAATAACTACATTTGGAGTGAAGCATAGACTAAATAAAATATAATAATAAAATAATACAAAAAAGAAAACTCAAGAGGCCTACTGGTTTAAGTTTTGCTACCTCCTAAGCACATGCCAAGATCTCTTTGCAGACCTGCATTTACTGACTTTGCCTGATAATAAAAGACACAGCATGTCCACTAACATTTTCAAAGTTTAAGTAAACTGTTTAAGAAATGAGCAACATCTGGGTTCCTTGCTTCCTAACTGAGTGAGTTTCACTTCCAGCTCCCAGCTGGGGGCTTGTGAGTTATATAATCCCAGCCCTGGGACACAAGCCATCTTTTAGCACCCTCGGCCAACACTGCTGAACTCTTCTGCTGAAAGGAGGGTTCATTTCTCTTCCAGGTAGCCCACTGGATAGCAATCACAGGAAGCTGAATACATACTGGACTTAATCATTTAGGATCAAATCCAAATCAAGATATTCCTCTTGACTGTATCAGAAGCAAAAGGTTATTGAAACAGGATCTCATGCCAAACTGGCAACCCCTGCCCTAAGTATTTATACAGGGGGAAAAGATGACACAGTCAGCTTGGAGAAAACTCTGTCTAGATATGGGAACTACATCTGTAATGCATCCATGCTTCTGAAAATTTCATATTTGAGCACTGATTATTCACGCAGGAGATGCTTTCCCACATATGTACCAATAGTCCAGCTTCCAGAGCAATCAAGTTAGTATTTCCTACATACGGACAATTTCCAGCATCTTTTCCATACTCATACTTTCTAAACTCATACACCACATCACCCATACATAACTGCCATAACAGGCACATCACTCGTGTCTGTCATGGCCTGGACAAATGTAAAAATGACAGTGAGCAATCAAACCACAGTTCAGCAATTGGCAGTGAAGAACGAAGGGATCAGCACGAGAGAACAGTGGCCTTAGGAAGGACAATGCCTTTCTAACCTGCTTGGAACCAGCTTCACCTAGCTCACTTTATCATAGAATCATAGAATGGTCTGGTTTGGAAAGGACCTTAAAGATCATCCCCCCCAGCCATGGGCAGGGACACCTTCCACTAGCCCAGGTTGCCCAAAGCCCCGTCCAACCCGGCCTTGAACCCTTCCAGGGAAGGGGCAGCCACAGCTTCTCTGGGCAACCTGTGTCAGGGCCTCAACACCCTCACAGTAAGTGTCCATTACCTTGCCAGAGTCAACAACTCTGCCATATAACTAATTTCACTACAGTGTGACCAATGACTTGGGAATCCAGACTACCAGCTTGGTAGAGATCTCCTACTGAAGAACTCAATACGGAGTATTTTTAGGGGCACTGCCAACTTTGGAAGTGGAATATAGAGTGGGAGATGCGAGAAATGAGAGGCAGCAGGTGCCCAAAACCCAAAACAGCTGCTGGCAACAACTTTTGCACTCATGTCAGTATCTGAAGAGCTCTGCAGCACATATTCTAACATCTTGATGACCAGACTTCATCACTGAATGAGCAAAGAGTCATTTCTTCTTAAGGCAATAATCCAGCGCTAAACTTTTCCACGATGATAGGAATTAAAGCATTTAAAGAATGTATCTAGACATTCAGTATCCACTCCAGACCCTTAAACACTTCCAGTTTAGTGGAAAATTGAAGCAGTATCAATATTAAATGTAATGAGAGTCAGAGATGTAACCAACTGACAAGGGAGAAGCAGGAAGAGACACTGAACAGCAATCAATTTTGAGGAAAGGCTGTGATGAAATTGCTCAACTCTAATGTATACAGAGCATACACAATTTTATAAACACGAAGATGGGAAGCAGCAGAAAAACCCTCTGTCCTTTTATGATTCAGGGACAACTGCACTTCTAATACTTATGGCATTGCTGCAAATAGGTTTGCAATGCTCACAGCTGATAGTTTTCATTTAAAACAAAATAAAGAGAAACCTATTTTATGAAATCCAAAGTAAACCATCTGCTTTCATTGCTTGCTTTAATACTTCAGCCCATTCCCACATTCTCCTTTTCCCATCACCACTTCTATACATGCATACATACATAGTTTTCATTTTGTAGGCTGCCAACAGACAAGGCATTCAACATCTATAGAAATCTTGCAGAGCGTAGGCTCTCTAGAGATGTATGCTGAAGATGCTTATTTCTGATAGCAGGTGAGTCAACAACTCCCTCTAAATTTTTACCTCCTTGCTTAAATTCCTACTCTGCCTGTTCGACACAAGAATCAGCAAGCCCCTGACCAATCTAGTCAAAAAAATCCCAACAGCTCAAGAGAGGGCATCAATCTGTATTAATTATGACTTTCTATCCCAGAACATATTTCAGACACTACTGAGTCAATGAGGTATTTTCTCATAAAGCTAGAAGAATCAAAGGCCACTCAACTCTTCTTGGATTATTTCTAGCTCATAATCATTAATACAGTCTACCATTATGCTAGCCTAAGGGTGGCATATGGCTTTCTAGGGATAGGACAGACGGGGGAAAATAACAGTTACGCATGCCTACATCCCAGTCTCATTTCTATGCATGCATATGGGGACAGAGCTTTCTCTTGCCAGATTCTTAAATACCAAATATATTAGCTTCCGAGTCAAACATAGTACTTCAAACACAACCACTGTTTTGCAAAAAATCAAGATGACATGCATAATCAACCCATGTGCCTCAAAGCAGTAAAAACCATGTGAGTTCAGAAGGAATTCCCTTCCCACATTCGCTTCCAGACACTACATGCAATTTTTACCTGTCTCTGAACAAAACAGATATTTATAGGCACCAGCCAATGGATACAGGTTTAGTGTGGTACAGTGAATACAAAGTTCCTGCCACAAGATTAAAAATGTTATTTCTTTTTATTTAAAAAAAGACTATCTCAAATACTATACAGTTTAAAAGGAATACAGTTGACTTTGGGGTTGCTTTTTAATACAGGCAAAGACTGTCTTAATCACATATTTGAGTAAAAAAATTCTTGAAAGCCTTCAGTCACGGTCATGCATCCCCTGTCTGTCTCTGAATCCTTCTGCAGGAGAGTCAGGTGCACTTTCAACCATCACAGTTTATATTTTCAGCCACTTCGACAGTCTTGCAAATTTTCCTGTTCTCCCTGCTCTTTCATCCCAGAAGTACGCAAAGCACGCTTTACACAGTGTTACAGGGTTGCTATCTTTCTGGGGGCAGAATCCAACCTACCAGTTTGCCAAGATGTATGTGGGAAGGACAGAGTAATCAACATTTAGTATAAACCAAGCGGACCACAAAAAGTATAGGGGACTTAAGTTAAAATAAATGGCCTGGACCAGCACACATACACAATCATGCTCGTAGTGAGGTGTTACCTATGGAGGAAAATGGAGTCAAAATGTGTAGAAAGATTAATCAGAGACTGCCCAGGAAAATAAAAAAACATAGAAGTGAGGAACTTCACCGCAATCTCCCTCATTTCTGTGATCACTAAAGAGAGACAGGCAGTCAGCACTAAATTTTCCTACAACCAGTTCTGAAAATGTACCTCGGTCTTTGCCTGCAGCATTCCCTACATCCTAGGCCACAGTGTTATGAAAAGGCTGCCAATTAAGTTGTGGTTTTGAGCTATAGACAAAATGTCCACTAGAGACTCTTGATTCTTGCTTCCAAAGCACTTGCAACCCACTGTGTGTTTTAGGAAGAGAACATACTGGTTCTCAAAAAACATGCACTCCCGGCTCCTCAGAAGGCTGTGATCAGAGGAAATGCTGCAAGGTTGCATCTTTTAATGAAGTCCGAGTATATCATAACGAAATCATCTGCAAAAAGAAGAGTGTAGATTCAGCAACAAGGATTTCAGGCTACTGTAAACCGGTGTTCTTTATTTTTACATTGCAATCTCCAGGGCATGATTGTATCAAGAGCAACTTGCAAATCTGTGTCACTGCCAGCAAAATTTTGATTTCCATTTGATAGAACAATTTGCAAACAGCAGTTTTCCACATTGTGCGAGTGCTCAACATTTGCAAGAACTACAAGAATTCAATGCTGATTCAATGCCCAGTTAATGGGCAATGCAACACACTCTTGCTCAAGGCAGATGGCTTAGAAAAATCAGGGGCAGGGGGAGAGCATTCTCTCTTTCTACGAAGGAGCAGTACCTGGTAGTGTCTCAGCAAAGATCACAAATCAGGTGTTGCTGCTGTCAAGAAGAAGAGGGTATAGACTGGGTGCCACAGGAACAGTTAAGCAGTTTGAGGAATTTTCCTTAGGAAAAGAAACCAACATTTTGCTCTCGGTGGAGCTTCTGAAGCTCAAAAATGATGTCACACGCTAAGGAACCAGAGAAGTATTTACTCCTGGACCTTTTGATCAAAAGCAAGAAGCTTGAAATTTAGCTTTAAAATACTGTATGCTCTAAATATAGCAGTCAGATGACCTGACAGAGCTAAGATTCATGCTTCATGAGTTTGCAAATTGAGAGTCAATCCAGCTCAGAGTATCACAGAACCCTAAAGACAGATTGCTGTACTTACTGTAGTAGATACTATTTACAAACATATCTCCACGCTGTTTGCTCTCTAATTATAGTTGGGGCACATACAATCATTTACTTTCTGTGAGCTCCTTTTGTACGCTACACCTCCAAGGTCAATGAAAGTAATTTTAAGAACCTGTTGATTGATTTATTGACCAAGTAAGTTGACCAGTGCAGTAGATGAGAAATAACCAGACAGGCAACTGATTTGATAAATATTCCTGGAGACTAGTCACTATAGGCACTGGAAGTCAGGCAACAAGAAACCCTCAAAGGCAGGTTCAGACTTTTTTTAGAACCTGTGTTAACAGTTGGCCCTAAAACTTCATTCCTTATGCAGGCCTGCTTGGTCAAGTGCACTCCCCAACCAAATGCTTGGGATAACTTGTACCACCCAGTATTAGCTATCAAATTCTGCAGAAGCAATTGGCAGAAGTTCAGCTCCTATTACCAGAAACAATGTGAGAAGGAAGAGGAAGGGGAGAGGGCATATACAAGAATTTGAGGCAGAAAAGGGATACTTCTATCTGACCAAGGCCATGGGACAGAAGCAGCCCAGGTGGAGATCATCGTCCACAGGCAGCTTCCAGTGCTTGGGAGAGGTTTCTGGTGATTCTGTGGTGGGACTTCACCACAGCTATCACTGAGCTCCAACAGCACGGAGCACATTATGTCCCCGGCCTGCACTGAAAACCATAAACCTCATCTATCAAGTATTCACTGAGATGGCCTATTTTTTTTCCTGTGGATTTAATTGTGCTTTAATAAGGTTTTCAATTAAACATATCGGCAGCTTATCATAAAACCAAGTTGAACGTAACTTGTACTCCTTTTACACTGTCCGCTTGGTTGTGTGAAGAACTGTCATCCAACTCAAACAAGAGGCAAATTAGGATTCAGCTCTGTTGCACAGGAGTGGTTTCCTAAGAGGCAGAGGAAAGGTACACTAACAAAGCAGGAGGCAAAGGAAAAAGCTTGAGTGACTACTATTATTTGTACAATATTTTAGATAATCTTTTGGCGCTGTGGTTTTTGGGGAGTTTACATTTATCCCCAGGACAACAAAGGAATTAAATGTCCAAGGATGTCAATAGCTTTTTCCACAAGCATAAAATTAAAACAGGAAAAAAATTCAGGTGCAGACAAAATAAATTAGCGAGATCAAATTCACAATCTCTCATAACCTCTCAGCATTTTTGAAAATAAATGCCACACTTATCAAAACAACCTTTAAAAAAACCACCTTTAAAAGCTTATTTATCTCATAATATTCTCCTTCCTGCCTGTCATATAATATATGTATTACATACACATAAAATCAAAAGAAAAATCCACTCAAAGAAACCAACACTCCAGTGCTCCCTTTTCCATTTAGTGTTGGTTATACCCACACCCACAGAGACCTTAAAACATTTTAAAGGATCAAGCTTTCCTTCTCATTAGTACCGCCATCACGTTGTTCTGAACTGTGGTCATATAACCTTTTGCACCTTTTCACTCTATTGAATCAATCTCCCCTGGCAACTTCTGGTGTGGCACTCTGCTCCCCCTGCCTCCGGCTCTTCTTCCCTCACTAATTCTGTGTTCAGAACTGTGAAGCACAAAATTAGACGTTTCAAATTAAGCAAGGAAAGAGAATGAGAGAACCTTATTAAATCAACATTAGCATCAGAGTGTCTTTAAAAGAGAAACTCAATTGCAAAATATTACTTGTTTCTGTAAAGCTCTCTACATTGACAGAAATGAGACAGGCAGCAGCTGAAGTCATCTTCCTCTGCCCCCACCTTCCCCTTCATGCTGGTTACAGTGCTTGAGCAGTAAGAGCAGGATCCTTCCCAGAGCACAGCCCCAGAGGGAGCAGAGCCTACCTTGAACTCGCAAGCACTGAAATTGCCAAGTAAAAAAGGACAAGGTCTATTACCATGATGTTGGGGGAAAAACACACACAAACACAAAAAAGCATATTAACACACAAAAGCAGACTCCTTTCTCCTCCCAAGCCTTCCACAATACTGGTCGCTCTCTCAAGTCATGTTACAAGTTACAGCCAATTCTTCACTTCTTATAACAAGGCGAAGAGCCATTTCAGATTTTAGTTTCCATTCTCAGCCCCCAGGAATCAAAATTACTGACATGGTGATGATCAGCATATTCTGTTCCAAAACACCTTAGCTTTCTGAATGGGAACCTCCAGTTCCTGGCCAGCTATCCTTAAACTCCTTTTCAACATAAATCACTGGAGTATCATACCATTCCCCCTCGCTGAATAATTAGACATGTTGTGAAATCCAAAAATCACCTCTGAGCCTGCATGGTCTTTAAACATGACTTACCCTCGGCACTTCTTGACTAATAGTTGGTATTTGCACCTTGTGTCAACAGAATGAGCGTACACGTCTTACAGCAGTGTGCAGCAGGCTACGTACTTGTCTGCTGGGCTGCCACCTAAAACAAGGAGTGTCTCGGCAGTACCTTGCAGGGAGAGTTTGTAATGTGTGCTGCTAAGGAGTCCTATAGGAACAAATCCTACTAAAACAATTTAAGTACAAAATATATATATTTCAAAACATTAAAATCAATTTTTGAGTACCCATTTAGCTAGAGAATATTATCCTAAGGGCAAGTGATACGAAACCGAAGCTCAACTCCTGATGACAAAACAAAGCTTTCAAAGCATTTTTTGGCAAAACAGACAGTACTCCAACAGAAACAGGCTGAAGCTTTTGATCACTCCAGTCCTACCACGCAATGGAAACTTCTATATCGGCCAGACGTTACTGGAAACTCTGCAAGCTGCAGACAGGTTTCTAAGTGCAGGCTCTGTACCAATACAAGAGCACTCTGAGGAGCCAGGGGTGCTGGCGGTTCTGATACCTCTTCAGGGCTGTAATAAAAGCAACCACTTCCTCATCTGACAGCCATGCTTAGATGCCATTAACTACGCACTGGACAAAGTAGTTCCTACACCAGAGTTAAGACAAAGTGCACCAGGGAAACAGGAAGAAGAAGGAGGAGAAAAATAACACCCACAAGAACTAGTGACCAAAAGCTAACTTGGTTGTTAGAGGACTGTCTATCCTTGTTTCGTAAAATGAAATGCTTCATTCTCACCTCAAAGGGCAACAGCAGCCACACAAGACTGCTTGGAGCCTTCCAAAATGAAAGGGTCTGATGAAAACGAGCAATTTACCATTCAATTATAAAACTGAAAAATGGGGAAAACTGAAAAGCCAGAATGAAGCACTGAACCTGCCATCCTAGGGCTGCCCTTGATGCCTTTTCAGGCCGGTAAGAAGTCTTTACCAAAATATGCTTAACTGTCTGCTACATGCCTTTCCTCCAAGAAAGGACAACACTAAGCAAAAATTGAAAACATATTTTTTCCTATTCTCTGCTGCACTGAATTATCTTCTAGCCTTTCCCTAGCAGTCTGACACAGAACTCAAAGTGGTCTCCCATTGCCTGCAAGCCCCATCCCTTGTTTTTGTAGGAGTTACCACATAGCACCTTTAATTCAGTGGGACGGTAACTATAATGACGGATGTCTAAACAGAATTATAATAATAGGGGCTTACAAAGTTAAGCTCTAAACATAATGATCCAAATTAATAAACTGACAGCCCTAAATATGAATGCAGTTCATAGAATCATAGAATACCAGGTTGGAAGGGACCTCAAGGATCACCTGGTCCAACCTTTCTTGGCAAAAGCACGGTCTAGACCCTGTCAGCAGACCTGGTCAGCACCCTGTCCAGCTGAATCTTAAAATCCACCACTTCCCTGGGGAGATTATTCCAGTGGCTGATCGTTCTCATTGTGAAAAATTTTCCTCGTGTCCAATCAGAATCTCCCCAGGAGTAACCTGTACCCATTACCCCTTGTCTTTTCCATGTGACTCTTTGTAAAAAGGGAATCTCCACCTTCTTTGCAGCCACTCTTCAAATACTGGAACGTGGTGTTAAGGTCTCCCCTAAGCCTTCTCTTCTCAAGGCTGAACAGACCCAATTCTCTTAGACTTTCCTCACATGACAGGCTTCCTAGTCCTTTGATCATCCTTGTGGCCCTCCTCTGGACCCTCCAGTCCGTCCACATCTGTTTAGTATAGTTCATGGGATGGGATATAATTCTCCTGCAAGGCCCTCTTCCCTTGTAAGCAAAACACCAAGAATATCAAAATGGAGTATTAATTCAGCTTTAAAAAAAGCACTCTAATTTCAGAGTGTTCACCAGGTAATAGAGTGTCTTTTTCTGCAAATATCAAGTAATTCGTTCACATTCACATGCCCAACACTTTCAGCTCTTTAGTGCCTCCATTCTGAAAATTTTTCAGGAAACAGTCAACTTTTACCAGCCACACAAAATGTACAACTAGAAGAAGAACAAACAGCGGAGACAACTTTTGTGCAACTTCCACCATTAAAAATCATAAGTCAGTTTGACAACTTGGCATATACCAACCCCACAAGCAAACAATGAAATACATAGGTAAAGTCACTTAAAAATGAAAGCTTGGAAAAGCTTTAAAAGAAACACCAAGTTTTAAAAATCCAAAAAGCATCTAAACAACCAGAGGGCTCTGAGGGGTTTTATTTTTGTTTTCTAAAAACGCACCATACAATTCACCTTCAAAGATCTCAGTGAATGTCAACACATGACAACACTTCTTGAGATAACTACTATTCCAAGAAAACTAAAGCACAAGCAAGATGCAATAATTTGTCCTGATTCACGCAGAAAATACTAGACAGGATCATGACTGATAAGAGACCCAAACCACAGAAGAAACCAAGATTTTCATCATCCATGTATTTGCGCAGATTACTGAAAGGAAAAGTCACAGTGTACTGATGCTTGCCTGTTAATATCCTTCCAAGATGGCACAATCAGAAAATTATCTCAAAAGATCTAAGTATAATGGAATGAAAGGTTACACACTTTTGAGATGAAGGGAAAGAGCTGGAGCAGCAAAAAAAGCAATCCCTATTTCATTCTTAAGTCTCTAAGGGACTCAGGAAGCAGCAATGAATGGTGGAAAGCCATCCACCAAATCCAGGTAACTAATATTGCTTGCAGTGATTAACTCACTCAAGGTGTCAGCCTGCCACCTACTACTGTCACTGTGGAAAATTCACTGTAAGCACCGAGAGGATTCTGAAGGGAACAAAAACACTGAGAAAGAAGAGGCAAGACAGACACAAAACAATGCAAAGAGTCACAGCAGCCTTTCCTTTCAGTAGTAACCATCGGCTGCAGCACTTAGCCCTCTTCCGAGACATCAGTAAAATGGACCTGTCTCATCATCAGCAAATAGGGAATTAATATTCACGGGTTCTATAACTGACATAATTGCAATTTTAAAAGGGCAATTAATCATCAGCCACATTGGCGGCTGACTTGCCAGGCTGGGATCCTCTCTCTCCACATCTGCCAACAAACTCACAGGGGGCAAAAGCATCATGTGCCCACGGAGCCAGGAAGTGCCATTCTCCCTCTTACCCCCAACCCCAGGCTTCACAGCATATACTATAGGTTCTGTTACTGGTTTTCTTCCTCTCACATAAGCCCCATGGGGGACCATTCACCCACCCTTTCCCCCAGTAGCTCCCCCACGATGCCCAAGCAATCTCCCTTGCCATGTGGCTAAGAAATGATCTCTCCATGTTGTATGTCACTCACAGCAGCCAAGAGAACTGAGGCAATGAGCTCCATCACCTCCATTACTGAGTTCTCCTTGTCTCCCCATTTTCCTTTGTATCTTTGCATGAACTAATGTTTTTAAGAGTGACATCTCATCCCACTCCTACTTGAAAAGTGTATTACAAAGGCGAGAGCACAGCAACTACCATGGGCTCATAGAAACTTCAAACCTGGCAAGTGGTTTTTAAAAGATGAGCCAAAAAAGCCACTAAGGAAGTATTTACTTCCATGCTTTTATGGGAATCTTTTCAAGCATGCTTTAAACAAAACCAAAACCCCAAGCAATTGTTCTGGATATTAGTTCTCCCACTTTAAAATCTTTCTATGTGAGCTTCTATTGCCACTATTTCAACCAATAGTATTTAGAGAAGAGACATTTGGAAATTTGTCAATGGTGTTCAGGTTCCCAGAAAGTTCTGAGACTAAATTACTGTAGGGTGAGTATATAACCTCCTGTAGGAAGTACAATTGTCAATATAACATCCTTTCCTGAGAGGAAGAAAGCCATCAAACTGACCACCATACTATGCCACTCTACTTATCTGAAAAGTACATAAAACACTATGGTGATAAATACCATAGAAAATAAGTATGAGATTGATGGAAAGATTTAGAGCTCAGCAAGCTGGGAGGTCTTCAAGTGCCATACTTAAGACTATGTGCTTGGACCAAGGAAAATATACAACGTACTTCTTGGCCAAAGAAATCTCACTCAAACAGGTGCCACTGCTGCCAGTCAAGTGCAGCAGATACACAGGGACTTGTGTTGTACCACAAGCTGTATAGTCCTCCCCTCCTTATTCCTGCCAGTCAGCAACCAGAAATTGCCTTCATCATAACAATACAGGAAAAGAATTCAATGCTTTTGTATGTGAAAGAGAGTAATTTCAATCCTACGAATTAAGTCAGGATGGAAGCTGGAACACAATTACGTATTGCACATCTTCGTCAGAGTTCCAAACAAAGGTACTTGGCAGAATGTCTCCGCCAGTGGATAACACCAATAAATGGCCTCATTTCCATCTATTATAAGATAATAAACAGGCTTTGCTTCCTCACACTGTCCTCATTTCTATCAGGTCCCTCTCAAGATTCACTATCTTTTTGACACATGCTCCAGGTGTTCATCATCCACAAACCTCTGTGCATCACTGCAAGTTAAACAAGGTGTCTACAACCCACTTCTCAGCTTTGTGAAACTAGACAAGTGCAGGTATGAGCCCGCTCCAGCTTTTTCCTCATTCAGATTTTGCAAGGTTTTAGAAATCTCTTAAAGGACATTTTATTTCCAAACAGACCTTAACCCTCCAACGACACAAGTATCACGTTGCCCACGTGCTCTCTGTTTGAATAGGACTGACCTTGTCCTCCGTTAACAAAAATCACTCCTTAACGAACAAGAGAGTGTGGTGTTAAGAAACAGCAGATATTTCACTCAAGTATGTATCTTCTCCATGCTTAGGAGTAAATACCCTGTAACTCAGCTGTATTTCCTCATAATGACTGGCTGGATGAAAGACACTTACTGGGCTCTTTTGCACGCGGAAAGTTGGTAATAAAGCTGGGGGGGGGGCGATACAATCAGGGCTCCTGGATCACAGATGCTTCATTTCTTATATTTCTTTAGAAGAAAAACAAATACTTGTGCTTCCAAATTTTCCTAACACCTGTAAGCTTAATGCCTCCAATCAGCACTTGCTCACATCTTTATCTTCAAGCCATATTACAAAGTTTTGATAAGCTTTTTACTTCCCAATGTCTCTCACTCCACATGGATAAGAGCTACTAATAGAGGAGGGAGACCAAAATCCTTGCCTCGTCTATTGCCGACATTTAGCAATCAGCAACTGCCTGAGTATTGTGTGAGACCCAAAGCACTGCCGTGTATTACACACTTATCTCTGCAAAACCACCCCGCACAAGTGACAACTTCTAGGCGGGGGGGAGGGGGAATTGTGCAGCTTTGCGATAATTAAAGCATAGACGAGTGTCACTGCTGTAGATAATTATGCATTAGCAGTGAAATTACTTAATGGAATGAAATAAACTAAGCCAAATGTTTTGTTTTAAAGGGAATTTAGGGTCTGCAAAAGGTGCCCAACTGACAGCCCAAGAGAGCAAGAACGACAGTCCTCTGTCATTCACAAAAACGATATGGTACCGCAACAGCCTGGCAGGCTTCCACCTCCCACCTAGGCACTGGGGGAGCAGAGGAGAAGCTAAAGAAAATTTCAGCCCCCCTGGCCATTCAGGCTCTGATCCATCCAAGGAGCGCCCACACAGGGACCAGTCAGTCACTAAGTAGAGAGGAACAACTGACTGGGATCATTTCCTAAATAAAGATACCAGCTCTGACAAAATGGATTATTTCAACCCACAGATCTTCCATAGACCACCCCCACAAGCACGCATCAGAAAAAAAACCCCAACATTTTTAATCCGTGTCGGTACAGACAAGACTCCAACCAACAGAAACAACAGGGGAAGTAGGTACATGGCCCATGACGAAACCGCCTCCTCCCACCAAACCCACGAGGTCTTTCACCGCCCTCTCCTCTTGCCTCAACAACTGCACACCTATACACACTCCCACCACTGCTCTCGTCTGGATGGCTCTCAACAGCGTCCTCCTGCTTGTTAAAACAAGGACTCTCAAGGTCAATCAGAATTTATAAGGCAGCCATTTCAGCTTTTGTACTTCTCTGGCTACACTCCTTCCTAAAAGCTGCTGAATGTTGGAGATTCTGCTGGGTCTGAAAGCCCTGCCAACACCAGGGCCAATTAGGAGTTTCAGGATGATGCATATTAAAGTTATTATGGGAGGCAGTTATGCAGCCAGAATAAATCTTAACTGAATCTTTAAGTGGTTTTTATAACTCTTGTTTCTCCTTCTTGAAAACAGATGAAAAGATACAAATCTCCTCCCTAAAAATCTGCAGGGATGCCAGCCAACCACCAACTTCTCCCTCAAGACAAGATTCTGCCCTCAAAGCAATAATTCATTTCGCCCAAGGCCAGCTAGATCACCTTAATGTTTTAAACTCCAAATCACTCAAATACTTACAGTATCGGTGAACACTGACCTGAGACACTGCCATTACAAAAGTACTGCATAAACATCCCAAACTTCTGCTGAAAGAAACTCCAGTGGGTTTTCAGCACAGGCCTTGTTAGACAGTCTACATAGTCTGATTGCAGATAATCAAAGGCAAAGGAGCACAGATATAATAGTCAATTTTTACAGACCAGGTTTTGTAGGTAGTATCTAATTAGAAGGCTAGGATGTGGGTCAAAATGGTGAATCTTAAAGAGGATCTGAGGATCCGAGGCAGCGACATCAGTTTTGATAACGAGCAGGAGCTGTCATTAGGACAGCATCTGCCACTCTCCTCCCACCACTCCAAAACCAAACTTGCTCTCAGCAGCCGTTCTCTACCCCTCCAAGAAGCACTACAAGAAACCAACTAGAGACCTGAGGACCAAAGAGGAACCTGAAGATGTGGTATGTTCTCAGCCACATTTGTGTGGAAACCTGCACTGTCTTCACAACAACCTTGTCCTCCCCTCTGCAGCCTGAATACACAGCAACTTCACAAGCTGCTAGATCCACGCAGTTAAGCATGAAAGTGAGCTCCAGGAAGCATGGTGAGAAAATGAAAGACAGAGCAGGCTGATCCAACATACATCTCCAGTTTGTAAATTATGTCACTACATAGTGGCCTCAACTCCAAATGATGTATTTCTATAGAAACTGAAGAACTTCAAAAACTTAAGAGTAAACTCATTCTGAAAAATATTATGGTAACTCCTGGAGAAGCTAGAGTCAGAACGAAAAAATAAGCAAAAACTTTAAGACATTTCATTGGTATGCAAGCAATCTGAGGGCTCAGCAGTTCCCGGTCCACCCCTGGAAAGGTGTCTTCATGGGTGTCCCTTCACTGCCACCTTCAGGAAATACTCGCTGCTGCTCTTAAAGTGCTCTCGACACCGCAGGAAAAAAGTATGAACTCGGCGAAGGCATCGTCACTGGCATACAACCGAGATACACATCAAAAATTTTTAGTTCCAAACTAAGAGTACTACGGCTAAAATCACATCCCAAAGAATGGAGGAACAGAGCACAGATCGATGCACTGAGCAGCCGCCAGGCTTAGCCGTGGTTTTGACCCCCAATAAGATACATAATTCATCTCCCAGATTCTGCAAATGAGGCAAGCAATAGGTTTTCCCAGATCTTAAATTCAAAGGGGTATTAGTGAGGATATGCTGTTTATGGATTGTTTATTAGACTCCATTTGCACCATCACATTTTAAAGGTGCACTTGAAAAGCCAACAAACTCCCTCCCTCAAAAATAAATTAGAAAATAAGCAAATCAAAACGGCTTTGCTAATGAAAGTGGAAAGAATTCAGAGCTAGTAGTGAAGTAAAAAAATGTACCGGTCAAAAAAGACATTCTAATATCATTTATTTACACACACAAGTGCACAAGATGTACCTTAAGTCTCTGAACAGTATATTGACTTACCAGAAGATGACATGAATTATCAAGGAGGAAACTTAGTTCCAAATCAATCTGCATCATAGCTCTTAAAATACGCAAATGACTTGCTGAACTGTACAATGAAGCCTAACCAAGCTCAACAGCAACATCTGCTGGCCAGTGAGCAACAATATGAAATTAGTCTAATTATATGGAAGTTTATTATTCATTCTTATACACTTGTGAATTTTTACTGCAGTGTAAGAATGCCCAGTAAGACACATTTCTTGTGCAGAAAACAGATGTAACTTCTAAACCTGTGTGCAAACAAGGCAAAACTTCACCTGCGCTTGCACACACATGTAGTCAGAAAAACATCATCTACCATTACCTGCCCACCAAGATCCTGGACAGCAGAACGCTGAAATTAAGAAGGGTTTAAATTCATGTTAGAGTAGACTGGAGGAAATTTCTCCTGTCTAGCCATTTCAATCCCATCTGAAGAACACCCATGGAACCCCTCAAACTACTCTCTTTCCTAAGGGACCAGCCCGCATTTGCAAGGCCTGAGGCAGTAAAGTATTTATCAACCACACTAGTCCCATGGACACAGAGGAGAATGGCAGCCAAGACCATTAGGGCTCCTTTCCCTCCAGGTGCCTTAACACAGTCCTTATTAACCTCAGAAAATAAGCCTGCTATGGTAGAATAACATTATTAGAGCAGGAGCACCACAAACCATCCCCACTTAATTTGGGCACAAACTAATACTCTATCTAGACTAATTATTTTTACTCTTATTTTTACCCCAGATACATAAAATTTGATGAACTACTTCTAAACTGCTCTAAAGAAAAAAAAAAATGCAAGTGGCTGGCAACAGCTTCAAGACTGCATTTAGCCCTTCATCACAATCTGGAACAAGGGCAGAGTGACCCGAGAGCTGGCTTCTGAACACAGGCTTCTGAAGAGGCATCAGATGGGAAAAGGTGTTGATGCATCCCACTTCTGATACCAGTAAAGGAACAGTGTCAAATTCTTACTTGACCAGAAAACCACCTCTTTTTGCAGGTCACTGTATAACAGGAAATCACAGGCAAAGGGTTTTTAACAGAACTCTATGATAACCTTCAGTAGCACAAAGCTTAAGAAAAATTACACCGTAAAATGCCAAGCCTTGAACAAGAAAAGACACACTGGCTGGAGGGGCAACTTTTTAAATGACAGAAAACAATAGACTGGACTGACATTCATTATCTTTAAAATTGTGGCTGGCTTTGCACTTTAAAGCTCTCATGCTTTTTCAAGTTTTGTACTTCAAACAAAATTCTTTTACCCTGAAAAATTAGGGAAGAGGATTTAAGAAACATGGAAGTTTATTTGCAGCTGACAAGTTTTTGTTGTTAGAATCACAGACTGGATTGGGTTGGAAGGGACCTTAAAGATCACCTAGTCCTACCCCCCTGCCCTGGGCAGGGACACCTTCCACTAGCCCAGGTTGCCAAAAGCCCCGTCCAACCTGGCCTTGAACCCTTCCAGGGAGGGGGCAGCCACAGCTTCTCTGGGCAACCTGTGCCTATCTAACCTAAATCTCCCCTCTTTCAGTTTAAAACCAGTCCCCCTCATCCTACCCCCACACCCCTGATCAAAAGTCCTTCCCCACCTTTCCTGTAGCCCCTTTCAGTCCTGGGAGGCTGCTCTAAGGTCTCCCCAGAGCCTTCTCTTCTCCAGCTGAACCCCCCAACTCTCTCAGCCTGTCCTCACAGGAGGGTGCTCCAGCCCCCCGAGCATCTTTGTGGCCTCCTCTGACCCCGCTCAAGCAGGTCCATGTCCTTCTGATGTTGGTGCCCCCAGAGCTGGACCCAGCACTGCAGGTGGGTCTCCCGAGAGCAGAGCAGAGGGGGAGAATCCCCTCCCTCGCCCTGCTGCCCACAATGCTCTGGATACAGCCCAGCACACAGTTGGCTTTCTGGGCTGCGAGCACATGTTGCTGGCTCACAGTCAGTTTTCCACCCACCAACACCCCCAGGTCCTCCTCCATAGGGCTTCTCTCAATCCACTCCTCGCCCAGCCTGTGTTTGTGCTTGGGATTGCCCTGACCCATGGGCAGGACCTTGCCCTTGGCCTTGTTGAACTCTATGAGGTTTGCATCTCCCAGCCCTCCAGCCTGTCCAGGTCCCTCTGGATGGCACAGCCCTTCCCTCCAGCGTGAGGCTGTGCCACACAGCGCGGTGCCATGGAAGCTTGCTGAGGGTGCCTCAATCCCACTGTCGGTGTCTCCAACAAAGATGTTAAACAGCACCGGTCCCAACCCCTGAGGACACCACTCATCACTGCTCTCTCCACTTGGACATCGAGCCCTTGACCACAACTCTTTGAGTGCGACCATCCAGCCAATTCCTTATCCACCGAGTGGTCCATCTGTCAAATCCATGTCTGTCCAATTTAGAGACAAGGATGTCATGGGGGACAGCGTCAGATGCTTTGCACAAGTTCAGGTAGATGACATCAGTTGCTCTTCCCTGATCCACCAATGCTGTAACCCCATCATAGAAGGCCACCAAATTTGTTAGGCACAATTTGTCCTCTGTAAAGCCACGCTGGCTGTCACCAATCACCTTGTTATTGTCGTTGTTTTTTGGGAGGGTTTTTTGTTTGATTTTTTTGGGGTGCTGCTTTGTTTTGTTGTGGTTTGTTGTTTTGGTTTGGGCTTTGTTTTTTTTAAATATACCCTTATTCCCAATCCCCCTTTTTCCGCATTTAGCTGTTAAACTGGGAGAGCATATCATATGAAAATACAAAAATGACTGATTGCTCAGGTCCTCAGCTGGGAAGAGAACAGCTTTTGTAAGGAACCATTTGTGTATTGGAAGTTCGGAAGCTACAGAGGGGAGTCACAGTCTCAGCCTGACAGTGCCAATTACAGCTATAGCAAGATGAACACAGGAACAAATCCATTCTGCTCAGAGGCTGGAGAGAATGGAAAGGGAGAAAGAAGAGATACGAGCCTATGTGTTTAGAAAAAGAAAGGGGCTTGAAGTCATCTGCTAGACAGTGAAACACTTTTTCCATGGCAAAAGCATTAGGCTGAAGATCCAGGGAATGTACGTGGCAAGCTCTCAGTCCTAATTGGAAAAGCACTGGTTATTTAACAAATGCATCCTTCGCCTAATGTACTATTCAAGCAGGTATTAAACTATGGAGCTTTTGTCTTTTGGACAGTAATTATACATAGCCCTGCTCTATCTGTCTGTTTGATCAATTTTTACTCTCGACTCCTACTGCATCATCCTGCAAGTTCGCCCATTATCACAAAGTCTTCAAGGCTAAAAAGGCTCTAAACCCCCAATGTAACACGCAGACAGGAAAAAGAAAGCCAGCTAACTAATTCCTTCCCTCCCTCATAAGCTTGCAGGTGTTCTATTTTCATTGTCTAAAAAATCAAAGAGAAAGTGATCAGCTCATTTCCTCTCTCTTAGTACAGTCCCTTTTAAGAAGCTACTTTCCATCACATTTTACTCAGTAGTCATAAATAATATACATAATTGCAGATGGTCATAAACAAGCAGAGAAAGTATACGTATATAGTACAAAGGAAACAATAAATTGTGATGTGCTCCAAAAGCAGAAGGAATTCCTGGCAAATAGCAGCAGTTGCATCCAGGTCATTTTTTTAGTTGATGTAAGGCAATCGCAGAGCCAAAAACAATATGGGGACAGACTTTAGACAAAGCTAAACAAGGGTGCTGGCAGCTCACTTCCCTTTGCAGCACGTATTTCCTACCTCCTCCCCACGTGCAATACACACAGCTATTTCTTCCTTAAAAATCTGCATTAGGAAGGAGGCATGTTGCTCATGGAAAGACAGGTTTAAAACTGCTGAAACTCCAAAATACATAAGCAGCATGCAATTAGGAAGCTATTATGATGACTGCAATAAGAAACTCTAAGGGAGTCCACCCAGCTGCCCAAGAGTTAACATGATGTGTTTCTCATCAAAACCTCTTCCAAGAGGTTAAGCACACAATAGACTATCTAAAGCACAGCTAGAAAGGCTGCTTGAAATTCCACACATGTGCCTCAGCAATGTATTTCTATTAATGTCCAGTGTGTGTCAGCATGAAGATAAGGTACCAACATCATGTCCAACCAGCCAGCTAGAGAATGGGACGCCGTGTAAAACATTGTCTGATGCTTAGAATCCTGGAGAACAGTGGCGTTTGCAATCTCACCCGCTGCCTACGTGTCTGATAACGCCACCAACAAGGAGACAGCAGGAGCAAACCGTCCTGCAGTTTTGGGAAAGTAAAAAGACAGAGAGAGAAAGAGGGAGGGAAAGGGAAGAAAACAAGAATGAAAATAAACTTCATCAGCAAATAGAAGCAGGTATGAGGATGCCCAGCTGAAGCAAAGGGTGTAAACAAACTGGAGAAAACCTCAGTGAAATTTACACTTTGTATCAGCTTGCTTTAACTTTTTTTTTTTTAAGGTGAAAAATAAAGAAGTAACATCAGTGTTTATTTTGATTTCTCCCATCACACCATGTAGACTCAGCTTCATTTTCTAGCATGATGCAGCAAAACTGTTTCTACTGGGAAATTTGTGGAAGACATTGTATTTAAGGAAACATGATCTCAAACAGGACACATCTGCTCTGTTGGGCCTGCCACCGGGGGCTTGAGAAGCCCCTATGTCACCACGAGCATGAGCTGTATGGGAACCTGCTGGAACACCCCATGCCAGCCTGTGCTGTGCACTGATGGTGTCACCACACAGATAACACCCCAGCCCACCAGGAAACTTCCTATTAGCTGAACAGCTTGCTAATATATAATCCATAACCCACCTACCTTTGAGAAAGGTAAACTCTATGTGGATGAAGGGTGGAATGCAGTGAGCCTGACCGGGTGAGCAGTGTGCATTGAGGAGGCAGTGATCCACAGAAGAGTTAACATGAGCAGGCGCAGGCCTGCGCGGTGCTGCACACACAGGTACTGCACACACAGGCACTGCACGGCCTTCAGGCCTGTCTTGTGCTGCACAGATTCCTCAGCATCCTAACAGAGGAGCATGCAGGCAGCTGCTCTTCAGTACTGGCCCCTGCAGGCCATTGCCTTTATCTAAAAGAGCAGGAAGATGTTCTATGTGAACATCCTTTATGAACAGAGTTGTTTTCTTGCAAGAATTTAATTGCTCAAATGACAAAAAAGGAGGAACCTCTCCATCTGTACAGCACGCCATGGGAAAATCCAGCCAGGGTCTCTTCAATGCTGCATGAAAGCAGGGCTGCCTGCATCTGAAGGGACATAAGATGTGGAGAGCAGTGACAAGTGGCATCCTCAGGGGTGGCTGTTGGGACTGGTGCTGTTTAACACCTTTGTTGGAGACACCGACAGTGGGATCGAGGCACCCTCAGCAAGTTCAGTGATGACACTGAACTGTGTGGTGCGGCCAACACACTGGAGGGAAGAGATGTGCCATCCAGAGGGACCTGGACAGGCTGGAGGGCTGGGACCGTGCAAACCTCATGGAGTTCAACAAGGCCAAGGGCAAGGTCCTGCCCATGGGTCAGGGCAATCCCAAGCACAAACACAGGCTGGGCGAGGAGGGGATGGAGAGAAGCCCCAGGGAGAACTTGGGGGTGTTAGCGGATGGAAAACTGACTGTGAGCCAGCAACGTGCGCTTGCAGCCCAGAAAGCTAATAGTATCTTGGGCTGCATCCAGAGCAGTGTGGGCAGCAGGTCAAGGGAGGGGATTCTCCCCATCTGCTCCACTCACATCAGACCCCCCTGCAGTGCTGGGTCCAGCTCTGGGGGCACCAACATCAGAAGGACACAGACCTGCTCGGGAGGGGCCAGGGGAGGCCACGAAGATGTTCAGGGGGCTGGAGCACCCTCCTGTGAGGACAGGCTGAGAGAGTTGGGGAGGTTCAGCTGGGGAAGAAAAGGCTCCGGGGAGACCTTAGAGCACCATCCCAGGACTGAAAGGGGCTACAGGAAAGGTGGGGAAGGACTCTTGATTGGGGGGCTAGGGATAGGACGGGTTGGACGGGGCTTTGAGCAACCTGGGCTAGCAAAAGGTGTCCCTGCCCATGGCAGGGGGGTTGGAACTATATGGTCATCAAGGTCCCTTCCAATCCAAACCATTCTATGATTCTAGGATTTACTCGCTATCTATAGTTCTCTTTCTATTCTATCTTATTAAAACTACTATTTTATTATGACACTTTACAGACTTTCTTATCGAGACCCAGAAAGAGCCCTGCACCATTTCTCTCACCACCACCTGGTGCAGAACACTCTGCCCATCTCAGGTATCTTCTTTACCTCCCCTCTGTTGTCAATGAGGACCACATCAAGACATACACATTAAGGTTCTAAGAAAAGGTGGCCAAAGCATCAAAGTTAGTTTTCGTGGCATATGGGGAATATGTCAGAAATGACATCCAGTGGCAGGTCACCTACCTCACATCCCCATCACCTGAGAGTACAAGAGCAATCGAAGTGTTCCATTCAGTGCAACCTTACTTCCTAGCTATTATATTAGCCCTTCAAATTAATAATCTTGTTTTCTTTTTAAGTAACACTTTCCAGTCAGAAACATCAAGAAAATTTTCAGTGACCAAGGATCATTGATTCAAGATTCAAACACTGTCTTTTTTAGATAGAATTCAATGAATACTGGAAAGCTATCACCAAATACTGTTAGATATATGTAATATTCCAAATACTCAAAACACAGACATGTCATAATCCAAAAATAAAGTTTAACCAAGCTAGTGGGAACTACATTCTTATGTACATTCTCTCAGCCTTTATACCTATGACAATCTCATACCACAAACTATACCACATTTGACTAACACTGGCTTGTAGGAAAGCCTACTGAAACACCCTGATGCATTACCTAACCTCTGTTGCTTATACCCCCAAAATTAGCTGCAAAATTAGAGCAGAGTTCTCCTACTCCACAGCAGTCTGGCAGTAAAAAAAACCATGCCATACTAGCTTTGCTGGACTGGAAAAATATCAAGATATTTTTCTCTTATTTCTTCATTATTTCAATATTTTTTAGTTACAGAGAGGGGAAAATGAAGGCTAATCTTGTATTTTGCTTCTTAAACAATGGAATGGCTTTACAGTAACTCTACGTCAGAACAAATGAATCTGGAGCAAGTTTCTGTGGAGTATACGAACTTGGTAAACAAAAAAGAATAGTGAAATACAGGCACAGGAGAACTGAAGGCAAGACAGGGGAAGTAGGCAGCAGCACAGACAACTTCAATTTGTTGCAGCTGTAAGATTTAAAAAGAGGCCAACCTTGTGATAAGGTCCCTTAGCCCAAGAGACTACAAAAATGAGAAGCTCAAACAACCATCAGCTGTTGAAATCTGCAAAAACTCTCCAAACACAAATTAACCTTCAGTCGGGAGATGAAAGACTAGCTGCAGAAATTGGAAGTGGTTAAAAAAAAAATGCTATAAATGTCTGAGAAATCATAGCAGCAGTAGCAGGGAAAAGAGGGAGTACATACACAGCATCTTACCCCTCACCAGATAACAGCTTTACCTTCCCTCAAAAGAAGATGGAGAAAGAGTTTTTCTTTTGGTTTGGCTTTGTTTTTACTTCCTGGGTTCACTGTAGTACACATTCTCCAAAATTGCTTTACTTATATTTAGACCTCACTGATGCTCCAGAGACAGGAAGTTATTAGCTTGCTGGAGGTAGAAGACATGTAGATCCTCACCATGCCAAGCTTAAATTTAACACAAGTCTTTCTGAAGTCCATCATTTAATACTGCACAATTACTTTCTATAGGAACCCCTTAAAAGTTTAATGGTTTCATAAAAAGTAGTAATTCCTTCACTGCAGAAATGCACCCACTTCTATAGTAGAAGGTAGCAGTCAAAGAGGAACCCAACAGTGGGGAAAAAGGAGGGATGTTCTAGCCAGAGACTAGAATAACAGAGCACTAACCTTAAAGACTCCACACATTAATACATTTTCTTTCATTCAAGAGAAATCTAGAAAAGTATCTCTTAGCTCAGACAGCAAGAATGAGAGCGATAGAAGGAACAAGGTCTGAAACTACTCAGCCGAGCTATTTAAATCTCCCTATCAATAGCTTGCAACATTTTGTAATAAATCATTGAGGCTTAAACCAAAAAACACGTCTTTTCATTTGTATCAACACATTTAAAAAGCAGTTTTATTCAATTAGTGAAAGCAAATCGAGAACAACTGCATTGCAACTCCTAGCTGAAGACAATGCCACTCCTGCTAACCTAGCCAGAATTCCCTCGCTGGTTCTGCAGGCACTAAGGGTCAGTGTGGGGGTGTTTGACACACAGCGTGTGAATGCTCTGCAAATAGCCCAACTGCAGGGAACAAGCTCATCAGGAGGTACTGCCCCCACAGCTGGCACAGGATTAATGTCCTAGTAACCAAATGCACCAGCCATTTGCCAAAGAAAACATTGAAAATTAATCTCAAAAAAAGAGGTGTCATTCCTTTAGTAAATACATGTAGATACTTGTTGCTAATCACTAGTAACATCAAGCAAAGTCAAACTTGGAGAAAAATAACTGAATGACCTTTTTCCTCATTTTGCACTATTTAAAACAAGCATCCATACTTTCTGATTTAAATCAGTGTTTTCCACTTCACCAACAAGAAACTTCAATCAAGAAATATTTACAGAAATTAAAGAGCCACTAAACCCTAAAACCCAACATTTGTGTTAGCAATGTGTCCTCCCAAAACCAATCGATTTCCTACATACAGGCTTGTGCCTTTAGAAAGCGAAGGGGTTTAGCTCAGTGTGCTACATTTATCTGCAGAGGACCAACAAAACTGGCCCTGATGCAGTATCCAAACCATACTGCAAAGCTCACAGAGACATTACCTTTTATTATATCAAGTCAAATAAATAGGGAGGAAAAAATTACAAGTTTTGACAATAGAGGCCTGACCCGAAAAACCGCAATTTCACTTCACTGCTGGCCCCATGCTGTCAGAGTTTCAACAAACCCCACGCTACCACTGGAGCTCAGCTAGTCAACTCCAGCTTGTCACAATGATTGGAGATTACACACAACAAAAACCCAGTCTAATCTAGATATGCTTACCTATGGTTAATCAGCCAGGATGAATCTGATCCCCAGCTTATCACAAAGTAAATGAAAGCCTAAACTAAACTCAGTCATGTTCAGCACCATTTCTAAAACCACCTTCAGTATCAGCTCAGCTGCATCCACAGCTGATAACACTCCACAACAGTGGGCAATTCACAGCAAAAAAAATGTAGGCAAGATTGACTTGAAGCTTCATCAGTTACCAGAAATCTAAAGAAAACTTTCCATGAATGGGTCAATTGGGTCATTCCTCCAACCCTATGGGGCCAAAAGGAAAACACTACTCCACCTGATCACTCCCCTGCTGCCAACAAAAATTCTCCTCCATTGAATCAATCTATGAGTGGGTTGTTTATGCCGCTTTCAGAAATTTTAAGCAGTTTTACCTCCACGTTCTTTGAAACAGAGGAGAAAACATACCAGTTAAAATGTGAGCAGACCAATATACACTAAACCAGGGGTACAAGTGTCCAAAGATGCCACAGGCAAAGGCCAAGAGTTCAGAATCCCACACTCACAAGAGAACATCAATATCAAAGCCCACTGCCCTGATGAAGGGCATTCCCAGTCCTGCATTCTTCCTTCAGCCCTTCTCTCCTGAATCAGCAAGAGGAGATAAGCTCTGAAGAGTAAAGAGATTCTCTCTGGGCAAGAAATCATTTGAAAGAATACAACAGCCTATGACCAATTATAATCAGCTGGTGGAGCAACCAGAGACAAACCCTAAATCCTTGTGAATATTTCCTCCCATGCTTATATTCTGGGCCACACTAATCACAACAGGGTGATGCTGGAGCCACCAGAAAGCAAAGGTTGCCATCAGCAAGGCTGGGAGCAGGGCATGACCAGAAACACTGGGAATAGTGAGCAGCCCATCATCAACAGCTGGACAAACACTTTCCCAGCAATTTAGGAATTCTGTGTCTAGTCTGTTTTCATGCAACCAGTGCCCATCAGTCTTGTCTGAAAAAGCTAATCATGGTGCAAAGTTTGTCCTACCATCACCCCATTTCTGAATTCATTCTTTCAAAGTGGGAAGGAAGACGATGACTTTTGGTCAATAACTCTGACAAAGCCATTATCCTCAGGGTATTAAATGGGGAGATAAGAACTTCAGGGCTTTCCACAAATCATATTAGTTCAATTCTTAAATCCGGGTAATGCTTCTTTTCAAAGTATTAATTTCATTTATTCTATTTGCTCTCCCTCTGTCCTGATAACACAGGCACACATGGCCCCTAAATGAGATCCTCCTACTTTATAAGTTATAATCCTCCCTTTCTAGAGTAGTAATGAGATGTCTTCGCTTAATCGCGTTTATTCCCCCCCCCCCCAGCTTCTGCTTTTATCCATCCCCATTCCACATTGATTTGTCTCAAAGGTTTCAGTGAAAATCATCAGGCAGGGAGTCACTGGCTCCAAGAGGCTCATGATGCATATGCTGCACATGCTGCACAGCCTTAGGAGATTACAAAAGCAGAAAGGATAAAAAAGAGCAGCTCTGCTTGCAGAGTTTCTTTTGTTGGCAAGAAGGACCAAAAAAGAAAGCCAAAAGAACTGAGAAGTTGAGAGAAGAGGTTTCGATTAATTGGAAGTGAAAAAGGAAAGATTCCCGGTCCAGGGGAAAGGTGAGACCATTCACAACACAGTGCAGCAATTAAATAACTTGACTATGACAACTTTGGAAGTACCTCATGCTAGAAATAAAAAAAAGGATTTAAAGATAGCTGTATTAGTTCTTGGATATTTCACATGAGACTTAAGGCATGCTACAAGCATTAGTTAACACCGTAGGCCCTGCTGTGAAGTACTGTACATATAATCCTTGCTGTATTCTAAGTGCCCACAGCATTAAATTATTCAGAGTCCAGTCAGCACCATGATCCTGCAGTGCTGTACAAACAAAATATTTTAGCTCTAATACAAATTGGTAAGAGTTCCTCTGCAGCACCTTAGCAGACTACTTCCATTGGAGCCCGTCCCCCATGGTTAATCAAAAGCCATATTCACACAAAGAGGGAAGTGAATGCTGCAGTGTTTCTACTTAGAGCTGTTTTGCTTCTTAAACTAAAACTTTACAGAGTTTTACTCAAAACCTAAATGTGTCTAAAAGCTAAGTACCTTGTTCAAAGTCATTAAAAAAAGTGATCAAGACAAAAACGTAGAACAGGACCCAGGCACTTAACTCGAAATCCCTCTTGTAACCAGTGCACCACTTCAAGGAAAAAAAACCAAAACAACACTCACCACACAAACCACAACAAAACAACAGTAAGTTTTAATCTGCACCCTACCCCAGAAATGACGACATAACTGGCCCCAGAAGTGGACAACAAGCTCCCTATCAAAGGTTAGCTCTAGGCCACACTCTCTTCAGAAATGTGTACCATGTAACAAGACTGAAGTGCTTCATAGCAACACTGCCAATAATAAGTCAGTGAATGAAAATCATAAAGAATAGATTAAATTACAAGTGACATTCAGCACAACGAAAATTAAATAATTTCAAACTACAGCTATCATATTTGGATTTACGGTCTACAAGCAGCAAGGTTAAAGGAGAGTATTGCATCACTACTGGAGACAACTGTACAAAAGAAGGCTACTAATCACCAAACTATTGATACGTTAAGGGCACAGGACAGCTGAAGATCTTACTGCAAATATTAAATAAATAAATAAAAACCTTTCTAATTATATGTGGCACAAAAGAGCAGCTCACACCCATTCAAGCTGTATTCCAAATAAAGGAAAACAACAACACTGGAAGACAAAGGACAGATATGACTGGAGTAGGATTGAGTCAATACAATAAGGTAACCATGCCCAAAAGGAAACCGTAGCTGAGATAAACAAGTCTGATAGGGATCCCAATAATCTAAATGGCTGGCAAAACCACTTCCTGCTTAGGAAGATATCTAGAAGGTGATAGACAACAGATTTGACCTCATCTTTGCAAGGACAGGCTAGACTATTCCAATTTTAAGGATCTTAAATTTATGACTGATCAAGAGATAGTTAAAGAGCAATGAAATTTAACAGCTTCTCATTCTTGCACCACATTCCAGGCTAACAGTCCATGGTCACTATTTATCTTTTATGGGCTACACAAGGAGAGCCTGATCAGATTTTTGCAGAGTATCAAGTATGCAATATCTGGGTATGCGACACTGCAGGATTAAAAGCTAATTCAGATAATAGAACAGCTTTTCTATGCCAGCCGTCCGGTCCCAACTCATTTTAGAGATGACCTCTTCACACTTTGCAAATATTGCCTGACTCTGCTAGTCGCATTTCTCCAGGATTACTCTACACCTCACTGCAGGAGGGCAGGGCTCTGCTTCTGAGCCAGGCCACATCTCTAGGTTGGACAATAAATTCACTAGCTCCTTCCCTCCCTCTTTACAGAAGTCTGTTAATTGCATACATGAAGAGAATATTCTCTTTCCAGTGGAAAGAGAGTTAATGCTGCATCTGCTGGCCCAAATGTCCTATGCAGAGGAACGGCAGCCACCTGCCTCAGCCACCACTACTCTAAAGCTCAGCACTCACACAACTCCCTGCGGTTAGGGTACAAGCTGCCAAGACGACTGTCATTTCCTGCGACACAGCAGCCATTCACAAGCTATCTCCAGGAGAGCAGTCTCAAGAGACCTCCCAATCCAACCCCATACAAACGTTATCACGGAGTCAAAAAGCACAAACGGGTCCAAAAACACAAATGGACAAATGCATGGATGACAATTTTATAAAGGACCATTAACCGTCAAGGTGAAAATGCAACCTCTTGCTGAAGAAGCCTCTAAGCCCCAGAGCAACAGAAGTTGCAAGGGGATACTGGTGGGAAATACTGCTATACAGCTGCCCTGCTCCTGCTCTCCGTAAGCAGCTGCTGTGGATCACTATCAGAGATGGGCGATAGCTAGAAGGAACTGTCTGAACCACTAGAGCCATCCTTATATAAATTTTATTTAGTCAGTCCCCCAAAATTTCTTCATATAACAACCTCAAAACTCTTCACAGCCAAGTCACATGCCTGGGTAAGCCACGACTCCTAGCATTCAACATAGAGAAAAAACATGCTCATAGGATTCTTCATTTAAATCAAGTGCATGCAACAGAGCAACAGGATGGAAGAAAGACAATAAAGACCATCATTACTCATCTGTTCTCTCCCTAAACCATCCCTGCAGTATGCACCAAGCGAGAATTACTCTTAGTCCAGTTCTCTCAAAGTTTCAACTTCACAGTCTAAAAGAACAGGCAGTTTGATGTCACTATGGCAAGCACAGTCCCCCCTCACTATCGTACCCCAACTACTCATATCACTGCAGGTCAGGAAAAAAGTGGCAGTTCCAGTAAGACTCCGCATTGTTTACAGGCAGTACACCATGGCCAAAACAATATAAAATAGTACTGTGTGAATATTAAGCACCAAGGACAACCACAATCTACTGTAGTGACATAAGCCTTTTGCTCTACGCAGTCTCATCTCACTGTACTTCTGCCTCCACCACTGCTCTTCTCTGCACTGCTATGACAGTAACCCAACAGGGTATTTCAGCAACCTTGAGGTGCCTGACTAATAGTAAAGGCTTCAGCAAGGTGTCCCCAAAAATAAGTCTGTGTATTGGGCAAGAACAGATTGGTTTGGGAGTCAGTGGTGTGTACAAAAGGGGTTTATGCTTCCTGGTCCCTAAAAATCAATCTTAAGCCTTCTTTAAAATGTTACAACACTTGACAGTTTTATAACAGATCTTCTGTTACTAGCATCATAAAAGACTCAAACCAACAGAACTCATTATTACCTTTCATTAATTTGGGTATTTGAACAATTATACTCTAGAAAAACAGAGCAAAGTTTCAGGACAGATCAGGTCAGTAGAATCTGATCCTGTATAGATCGAAACATCCATTTCATTCACTGAACAGTTTAGAAGAGTTCTCTCTAACCCAGACAACGACCCCATACACACACCCCACCCTGCCCCTGTCCCCACACAGCCATTGCTTACACCTTTCCCTGCAGGCCCAGCCTTAGCGTCTCTGCACGACACGCTGCAAGAGCAGCCTGCCAGCTACACTGTAAGCCAGACGTGATGAATTGGGAGGTGATGAGTGTTTCAGCCTAAATCGAAGTTTCTAAGCTGATCACACAAGTGACATTTAATGCAGCCTCTCAAGCAGAGATATTGCAGCCTGTCCTGCGTGGAAACATAGTGGGGATTTTTGTTACTCACCAGCTGGGCTGCTCTCTGCCTCTCTTCGTTAGTGTTGTTTCTCTCCCGCTGAAGGGCAGTATTCAAGGCCTCACTGGCTGCTTCCCTTTCTCTTTTGGCCAGCCGGAGCAACTCCTCCTGGACCAGCGCCTGTTCTTGCTCGTACCTGTATGAGCGCCAAAGGCAAAGAGAGAGAAGGTGATCAGCAGACTCCTGGCAACAGGGTCACAGCTTAGCATGGACTATCCCTGCCTAGAGCCGAAACACAGCTCCGTAATCTATTTGACACAAAGTCTGCTCACAGCCGCTCCATATCAGCAGGAATTCAAAAGTCCAATAAACTTCAAACATGACCTGCAACTTCAGTGAAGTACAGCTCTGTCAACAATAGCAGACTTTGCACCATATAAGCTTATACTTCAGTTATATTTAGCTGTATTAAGTACTAACTATCACCTGAAAACAGTGAGAATACAAAGCGGTTAGGTAGACAAATAGATATCGCTTTGGAAAAGATCAAGGGACATACAACAATAAAGGGAGTTAGCCTATCTGACAATGCTGCTCTTCTGCTCTGCAAGGGAAAGAAAAATCACATAAAATACATGCAGCAACAGCACTGAGAGAACTGGCCTTCTCACGTCCGTAGCCTGGATACCTGAATCTCAAACTGCCATGAAGGACATTTCATCCAATTCACAGCTTGGAAATTCCACATGCAAGCAAAGAGAGATTAACTTGAAGTGAATCACAGAATAAATTAGATTAGACAGGACCTTTGAAGGTTATCTGTTCCAGCCTCCTGCTCAAAACAGAGCTAACTTCAGGTTAGACCAGGTCACTCAGGGCCTTCTTTGGTCAAACTCTGACAATCTCAAAGGGTGGATATTCTATATCCTTTTGGTGCAACCTGTTCCAGTGCTTCACTGCACTCACAGACTGTTTGGGGTTTCCCCCCACCCCAATACCCAGACAGAATTTCCTTGCTGTGGTCCGTTTGCCTCTTGTCCTTTCAGTGTGCACCTCTGAGAACAGTCTGGCACTGCCTCTATTTTACTATTTTAGGAAGCTGAAAACAACAGTTGGATCCCCGTTCTTCGCGGGCTAAGCCAGCGCAGTTCCCTCAGGCTCCCTCCTCCCATGGCTCTAGCTTGCCGAGGTCCCCAGAGGCAAGGCTGCTCTCCAGCAGTGACCACTCCTTCAATGTGGTGTCATCCACAAACTTTCTCAGGCTGCATTTCAGCCCATTCAGGCCTGGTTCTGGTTCCACAGTTGAGCCACACACATACAAGCTGCTCCTCCCTTTGTCTTCCCTGCCTGCCTTTCACTGCATTTCTGCCCCTACCTCTCCTTTCCCAGACCAGGCATTTAGGATGCCGTTCAGTAGCTCAGCACAGGAAACTGCCAGCAATTTCAATTCCACAGTCCCCAGGAAAGTGAACCAGCTCTCCAGAGACTTTCCTTGGTTGCATCTCTGACTTTCGTAAGGACAGAGTGATTGATGCAACGGGGTTTTAACAGGTTTGGTCAGTCACTTGCAACACTCAAAAAACACCATACACACAGAGACTGATAGACTATAAGCACGGTAAAGACACCATCAGAGCAGCAGAAGAAAGAACAGGAAAAGACCAATCTTTACCGCACCTTTACGAATGCACAGACAGATCAGGCCAGCAATTTTATAACAAAGCTACTGAGTTACACAGAACTGAAGTTCTCACTGCCCTGCAAGGCCTAGAACTAGGAGACTGCTGTGGTTCTGTCAGAGGACAGTTTTCTTTCGCAGCTTTTTTTTTTCCTCACCTTTACACAGGTATTTCTATCTTAATAAATTAAAATACCCTTGGATGAAAAATTCATAGCACTCTAGTACTAGCTGACAGGCATTATGTCTAGTCTAGGAAAGGGAGGAAGAATAGAATCAGATACATAAGACAGACCTGATTATTTTAGGTATAAACTGAATTAAACCCACTACCATGTTTGAGATTCCAAAATCCCCGACGGAAGTATCAAACACTTAGACTCCTTCAATTGTCCCTGAAAAGGCAACTGCACTTAAGTTTATGTTCTACTGGTCTTGCAATGCACATCACACCCAAGTTTTCTGCAGTTACCAACTCATTACATTGGTCTCCCGTTTCTCCAAACACCACTCCTATCGCCCACAGCTCCCCAACTGCTCCGTTTAGCTAAGGGATAGCCTTCCCTAAAAAATGAGTTACATTGCCCTTAACTGAAAAAGGCTTCAATCGGAATTCTCAGGCATTAAAACACACAGTCATTGCACTTGGACTGAAGCAGAACTTTTTATATATATATGTATATATAGTCCAAAAGGAGCTAAACTATTGTCTTTTTCAAGAAATTCACCTCACCTCCTGTACAGTTCCTGCTCTGCAGCAGAAGACTTCTGACCAGAGTCACTTGCCATTGGTGGCTGGATTCCTAGAAAGAAGAATAGAAATCTGTGATAATATAGTACAAAACATAGTCCTTCATCACATCATAAATTATTTGAGAAGAGGAAAATTTAGTATGTGAGTGTTATCCCATCAACAGAAAAAAATACACTTTGAAAAGTCTCAAGAAAATTTAAGTTTGATGGATGGAGTTTGAATTCATGAAACAAAGAGACACTGACAACATCATCTTCAACAAGGCACGCTCAAACCTCTAAGTAAGGATGTTAGCTCCTCAGACCCTGGTTTACACAGAAACATAAGTGCAGTTTTAGACCTACTTTCCATTTCCTTCCTCTAGTTCCATTAAGTCTTCCCCTTGACCTCTTACTTTCATTGTAATTACAAGGGATCACACAAGTTGAGATGAAATTATTTCCATAAGGCCATCCATAGGGCTGAATCCACTTTCAGGAAAGATGTAAGCTAACAGCAAACAAATCTCTAAAAGCAAAGGCCCGGTTCCCTAACTTCATGTGAGTCTGGATGCCTTAAACAAATCCACACTGATAACATCTATCAACAAAGTGTATTTGAGAACCAAGAGAAACCAAATAGTTTTCTGACCTGTAAAGAAAGACAAGTTCAGAAACCAAGTTCTCATCATCTGTTTGGCAAGCTGTGCTTAGTCAGTCTCTCCTTCTCTATGAGCCTATATCAAAAGAACAAAAAGCAGTATTTCCCCCACCCATCCACAACATACTCCCTGTGCATGCAGAGGAGACAACAAGGCAGCTTGCCAGGAATGAAAGGTAAAATAAGAAATTTCTGCCTTGCTTATTGCATGTTCATCTGAAATCCTAGAAAGGTTCACAGAGGAATACAAGTTAATTAAAGTATCTGAAAAGGGTGGTAATCCAAAGATGAAGAAGGAAAGGACCTAGAAGAACAAGCTGTCTTTCTTAAGTTCATGCAGCGACAGAACCAGACCTGTAGCATTTCAACTGCTCTAACTGCCAGCTGACACAGATACCTTTCAGAAACATAAAGAGGACATCACAGGACTGTAACATCCAATAACTACATCCATTAAAATGTTACAGGTTAATCAAAGAGCTCCTCTCACAACAAGGTAGTCTTGAAAAGTACAGGCACACTATATAACATCCAGTGGCAGCACTGCTGAGAAGTGTGTCAAAACAGCAGAGCTGAAAGGGACTGACAGTACCTGTAGGAGATTTGGGTTTCCCTTCTGGAGCTGGTGAAGAGGAAGCTGTGCCATTGGATGAATGGGGAGATCTCTGGTTGTCCCTTTTACTTTGAGGAGATTCTTTCATTCGGTTCACTACATCTTCAGAGAGCTGAAACATATGTACACAGAAAAGAATTAACCAAGTTAACTCTTAATGTATATATATTTCATTATAAAAGCTCCCCATTTGTTAGTTTCCACGCTACTGCAAAAGAATTGCCAGTTACCTCACTTCAGTGCCATGGTCCTTTGAATCCAGGTGGTCAACAACTGTACATTGACTTTACTTTTTTAAAAAACATACTCTATCAGCAAGTGATAAAACCGCCCATCGACTGACCCTACAGGCTTCACTGGACAATGACAATTAGTCTTCCACAAATACTAAGGAAGGTGGAGAGCACCAAACAAGCCAACCCCTTGAGTAGGGACATATTTACCAGAAGTGGAAGAAAAGGAACTAAGAGGGTTGTAAGTCCACCCCCATCCATCCTCCTCCTCCTCCTTCCCCCCGGCTTGCTTTCCCAGCTCCGCATGGCAGAAGTACTGCAAACCGTATGGCAGAGAAGAGCTGCACAGCCCTCCCGCTCACATAAGGCTGCAAACATTTTTAGCAATCTCAACATCATTCTCGCTCCCTTACTTGGGTCCAAACCCATGGAAAAAAAAGAAAAGGTAGCTTGAAGTTTTCTAGCAATCCAGTCCGAGGGGCTTCTCACAGCACTGTTAAGATTGACCCGTTCCTCCTCCCGAGGCCAGAGGTTCTGTGCTGCCTGTTCTGGCTCCAGAACAAAACGAAATGAGGCTGTTTCCCCACCTAGGCTGGTCACAGTAAAGATATATTTTCAGCTATGCCACTGCTACCCAATTTAACAGCATTTTTAACATCTTCATTATACGCTGTTATCACGCCAAATTCCTGTTTATGGGAACTGGTTCTTAAAAACACAAATCTGTAAAATGCCAGAATTAGTTAAGGGCCAGGCTCAGTGGAACTACTTTTTTTTTTTTTATACACAGCTGCAAAACCACCAACATCCTTGGTACTAAGGAACAATTACTTTGTTTCACAAAACAAGCAAACAAAAAAAAAAGGAAAAGAAAAACTTTTACTTCAAGAAGTCAAACAAAGTTCTACAAAGACCACAGCTCATTTAACCTAATTAGCTCTCATGAGATACACAGAGCATCTTCACCTTGAGCTCCTGGAGGTCATGAACAGACCAGTAACAATGAACCCACGTCAGCATCTAGCTGATGGAGCAGCTAACTAAATTAAAGCACCAGAACAAATTACATCTATGGGAGGTGAGGGTGAGTCCTCAAGGGGTCCCTGCTGATACCCTGTAAAGAGAAATCAGGCAAGAACAACTTTACCTCCATCAAACACTTTAAAAAGGAGATTGGCACAATCTTAGTTAACTTGTGTCAAATGATTAGTCAAAATGGGATGAAAAATAAGTAACCACAGCAAAACACACTTTGTAAACTCATTTCAGACAAATCTTAGGGGAAAGCCAGATAAAAGTATGAAGAGACAACAGCAATGAATATTATGGTAGTAATAAAAAAAAAAAATTAACCAACGAAAAATAGGGAAAGAAATCTTGATGGGGAAAAAAACATTCCTTAATGACACCACCACCACTCTCCAGGGCTTGTTTTCACAACATGTACATGTAGATGTCTGCTCAAAGTTCAAGAAGCAGCTTCCCACTGCCCCTCCTAGAAACACCCCTAATCCTCACTAATCCCCACAACCTCTTATCTCCCTGAACGTTCAGACAGTGGTGCTGTGCCACGGCTCTTGGTATCATGGACAAGGGCAGAGGTGTCTCCTCTTGGATGCCCTCAGAGCCAGGCAGCGCCTTCAGCACCAAACTGCTCGCAAAGCACAAGGCAGGGGCAAGCTGGGGTCATTAATCAGCGAGGAGGGAAAGAGGGCTGAGGACAGAATTTGGAAGGGGAGGTAAAGGGCTGGTGTGTCACCCCTCAGGAGCAGCCATGCTCAGGCCCTCAGCCCTCTTTCCCGTCACCCCATCGCCTCTCCAACCCCCCTACTCCTTCAGCCTTCCAGTTTTTCAACCCTCCTCCTTGCTGGTTTTCCTCACTCAGACCTTCCAGCCCTGAACCACGTTCCCCTGACCTCCCTGCCCTACCCCTGCCGCTCCAGCAGGGCCTCCCTCAGCCCGGGTCCCCTCCCCGCCCTCCACCCGCGGCCGCCACCGCCTCCTCCATCCGCCGGCCCCGGCGCACCCCGGGGCCGCCTCACCCTGATGCCCTGCAGCACCCGGACTTGCTCCCGCTCATCCAGCCCGAAGGAGACCTTCCTGCCGCCGTGGCTGCTCTCGCTGCCCCCCATACCGGCGGGGCGGGCGCTGGGGACGCCTCTCCCCGCCGCGCCCCCCCCTCACTGCTCGCACCGGGCCGCCGCTGCCCTTCCGCCACCTGCCAACATACCCGCGCCCCATTGGCGGGGCGGCTACGGGACAGCCAATAGCGGGGCGCGGTGCTGGCGCGAGCCGCGGGGCAGGCTGGGGGCTGAAGGCGGCGGCGGCGCTGCCGGGGCCGCGGGGGCCTGACCCGGCCCCAGGGAACGCTGCGCTCCCGGGGAGGTTTCCTCTTTATCCGCCCTACCACGGACCCATGGCGGCACCGCAGCGTCTCCGGGAACGCTGGGCTGCTTCCTCCTCCTCCTCCCGCCGCGGTAGGGGCCGTACCCGCCCTCCACACCCTTGTTTTGAAGCCGCTAAACTCCCGCTGCGATCCACCGAACTCATGGGGCTTCTTTACTGGGTCAAAAATCACGGAAGGAAGAAAAGCCAACCACAGGTAACACGCAGAAAATCAGCCAGGAAGGCACGCAGCTTATCGCCTCGCTCCAAGATTGAGGAACCAACCCAAGCGGTGTCCATCAGGGAGGACTCACGGGCCGACGAGCCCCGTGGGTGTCCTGGGCAATTCCCCCTCGGGGACAGTTGCCTCCCCGAGGCAGCCGAGCGAGGCCGCCCCCCTCACCCGCCGGGAACCCCTTGTCCACCCTCACACACACCATTTCTCTCCATAGTCCTCGAGGGAGCTCACCACCCCAACGTGTCGGCTCACATTGGTGATTAAAAACAAAATTACTGTCCACAACTCTAGTCAATTTTACAGCAGCTGCTGCGAAGGCAGAAGTCGCCTCCCTGCTCCCTTCAGCCACCCTGTTCCAGCAAGACCCACTGCCCGTGCTGTTACCTGCCACGACAGACGCACGCGCAGGTCCCGCGTGGGTCAGGCCATCACAGAGACGGTCCCTGTCACCAGGCACAGCCGACCCTCAGCCTAAACCAAAGGAATGAGAAAGATCATGTAACACACAAGGAGCTGCTCCAAGAAACAGCAGCTTTGACAGATCCTTTCCCAGCTCTCTGCATTCCCAGAAATACAGGCCACGTGATGACCTATACAATTTGGGACTAGATAGTTAACAAAGCCTTGGTATCCTCACACTACTTATCTACTACTTTGTAGCACATCAGAGCAGTTTTAACTGCTTAATGCTTATTCTTCACTGCAGTTAATGTGGGAACCACAGCTTTGAGTCATCAGTGGGACTCTGGCCAGCTGTAAGGGAGTATTTGGGATTCTCTGCCCCCAAGATATCCAGGCCTCTTCTACAGCATATTCCTGAAAGCAAGGAATATTTTTGTTGTTTGTATAATACCTTGGATGCTGGAGACTTGGCCCATTGCTTGAGTTCTCGAGACAAGGGCACTACCTTGTGCTACCATCAGCTGTTTGCTCTGCAGCACCAAAACACTGCACACATCCAGTGGAAGAGCGAAGGTCTGGCTAAAGTCAAACTGTGACCCCTCCCCGAATGCTCTCACCAGCCTCTTGTTTATTTCTGATCTGCCTCCTGCTCCCTTCCTTTGATGCACCCAGTTTTTGTACTGAAAAAAAGCCTGTGAACAGTCATTTCTTATTCGCCTCCTCTGCCCTCTCAGGGTTTCACAGACCTGCACCATTGCTCTTCCAGGCTGGTGAGTTCTTAACCACGTAATTACTCCTCCAGAAGTCTTCCCATAACTTCAATTAGTCCTGTCATCCTTCCTTTTTCAGGTGTAACTCCAGGCAGCAGGCATCATCTGCAAAGATCCACGAGGGAGTGAGCACAGACCAACAAAGCCACTTGTCCCACCTACAGCCGTGCCTTCCTGTGATCTCCGGGAGCCTAAGGACACCCAGCAGTGCCACCACCTCCACGATGTGGAAGCAGCCATAATGGTGGAGGAGCTGTAGAGCATCTCCAACGCCTCTGCACCCACGCAGGAGCAGAGGATGCCATCCAAATTAACTCCAGCGGTAGCATCTCCTAGGGCAATCCTGTTTTCTGCAGGGAGCCTGGAAGGAGCTGCAGAAGGTTTTATTGCACAAGGACGTGACCCAATCCCAAGGTAGAGCAGAGCTCACCCCACTTCCCCAGCCTGTACACTCCCACCACAGAGAACCTGACGGGCGCTGATTACTGCCAGCACTCAGCTGTTGCTCAGCAGCTATCACATCCTCCCCACAGCCGCAACATTAGTCCTGACACACAGGGTTCATTATAAAGCCCAGAACAAGAAATAAGCAAGAGTCAGTTCCAACTTCCACATAAGCCTTTTCCCAAGCCTATCCCATTGCACAGACCCCTGGTGTTAGACAGGCCCGGGAACAGCAAGACCTCGTTACCAAGAGAAGAGTCAACGGCTTCACCGACAACCATTTAGACCAGGAGACCACTCTCTGCACAGCCATCTGCTGTCCTAGTAATAGTCTTCCAAGAAGGAAAAAAATCCATCTCTGACAAAAGGACATCATATTATTCCATTATTATCTGCCATGTTTGTTCAAGGATTTAAAAAAACAATCTGAAGGCTTTTTTTAGCCCATAATATGAATCATTTGAGAAAGTATGACCATTTATGCCAAACAATTTTATTTTTTTATTTTACAAACAAAAATATACATTTATTCTATATTTTCTCTCTTTTTACCCCCTCCCCCCCCCACATAACACACTTATGCTCAAGGACCATTCTGAATATAGCCCAAAGCATTATATACATACATAAAAATACAACAGGAGGAAGGTCAGTCCACGACTTAGCGCAGAAGCTCCTCAGCAGCAGAACATGGGATACTCCAGAAATCCTGGAGTCCTGCCAGCAAAGGACAGGATGGACATGTCGACCACCAGCACAGGCGATCCTTCAGCACTGAATTCAGCTGAGAAAAAGGCAAATTCATAACCTGCTCTTCACATCACCAAGGAGGGCAGGTAAGTCCTCTCAGTCAGGGTGTTCAGTCAGCACATACTCCTTGGGACGGAAAAGCAGTTGCTCCTTTATTTCTCAACTGCTTGAAGACCTTCCTATCTCTTGGCTCTGTCCAAGGCCCACCAGCTCCAGGGAAGCTTCGCAGGGTTCCCCACACTTTCCAACAGCAGCTCAGGATCGGTGTTGTGAGCAGCATCAGGAGCAGCAGCGGGGCAATTCAGGCACTGCATCATCCGTCCCTTTTAGAGTAAGCAAGCGTGGCTCAGGGCAACTCACAGCAGGTGACGGGAGCAGCACGAACCCTCTAACAGGGCAAGGGCTGACTCAGCCAGTTGTTTCTCCAGCCCTCATGTAGTCATTGCATGGAGGGGAAATGTGAAAGGCTGTTGACCTACGTGAGACAATTCAGCTCTTGCACACAGACAAACAGAGACTTTTTTCCTCAAAAGTAAATTTAAAAAAAGAAGGGGGGGCCTTATTTGTTTTCAAGGTGCCAGTGCTACTTAGAGGCCTGCAGGGCAAAGTCCACAGGCAGACCAGAGGCTGCATTGCTCATTAACAAAAAAAAAAAAGAGATAAGCAAAGGACCTGCATAGTTTTAGCAACCAATGTTGTTCTTCATGTTCTTACCCAACCTTTCTTTCTCTGTGGTGGGAACACCTGGTAGCAAATGCTTTCCCCTACCTGCACATGATCCAAACACCTCCACACTGCACCTGCACGATGATTTCCCAGAAACTCTCACCTCAATATCCATCAGGAACAGCAGTGAGTTGGGGCAAGAGATTTACACAGTCCCCAAATGTTTCAAATGCCCTCTTTCTACCATCCCTAATGGAAAGTTGCTATTATTTATAGCAGATCCCCACCTACCTGGAGAACTCAGGTAGGAAAGCACCCCCAAAGCTAGAGGAATACCCCTTCAACCCTTGGAGAGCACAGTACATCCCAGAAACCAGCCTAACGCAGCTTTCAGCTGAACAGTCCCTGGATCGGAACACAATGTCTTGAAACTGCACACCAGACAGTTCAGACAACAGTAGTCCCTTTTCCAGCATGGAAGAGGTTAGTAAGAAGTTCCAGACAGTCTTTAAATGAACCACACTCTGCATGCACGTAAGTATTTTCAACATATCAAGCCATAAAACCTATTCAGACCAGCAGAAGTCTGCAGATCTGAACTGCAATGTAAGAGAAGAACGCTGCCAGAGAAACACATCCACCTCCCACTGGCCTCCCAACTTAGAACACCAGCCAGCTTGATCCTCACACACCTGTGGTGTTTGAGAGTTTCCAGTCACCAAATACTGACAGCTCAGACTCATCACGGGCTTCTGCTCTGCCTCAAGCACCTGAACATCTCCAGAGCCTTCATCTGCAGAGTCAGCTTCCTCCTTCACAGCACTCTCCAAGACCCTGCCAGAGCCATGAAGCAGCGTGCAGACGGAAAACACACCTACCTCACAGGTTTTACTTTTCAAACTCAGCCCTGATTCAGTGCTGTCACTTCGATTTTCCCATGTGCTCAGACTCACAGCAGTACAGCCTCCACAGACTGTTTGACAGCTACTTCAGCTCAGCTGGACAGCAGTACTGTCTGTCCTTCTGTCTCCCTATCCTTCAGTCAGCTCACATCCATGCTGCCAGTTACTAGTCCCCCAAATGCTCTCAGGACACAAAGAACAGTCCATTCCTCTTCATACCTCTCTTCTTCCCACAGAACACTCCTTTTAACCCCTGGTAACTGCAATTCATGGTTTTCAGCAGTATTAGCTAAAACCAGAGATGAGCCCAGCTGACCAGCTTCCCTCTTCCTGCACTGTTATCACCACCTACGCTTGTTGCATTATGACAAGACCCAGGCAACCACGCTGCTTGAAAGAGCCCAGGAAGACCATCTTTGGTTTCAACCACCTAACTGTTTCTATGTATGTACAATACAGCAGACAAATCAACACCCTCATCCCTAAACGCCATTCCTCTGATTGGCAGACAAGTGATTTCAGTCATTGAGAAGGAAGAGGTGCCAGTCAAGCCTGTCTTCTGGGTCATATTCACATCCAGAACACAGAGGATCAGGAAGGTTCAGTGTTTATAGGTTTATGAACAAAACTGTTCTACATTGTTCTCAGGTAGCGACAGAAAACGTTCTTTCCAACAGAATTTGGGCTGCCGACTTAGTTCCACAATATGTTTTGGAAATCCTAAGGAAGGGAGGAGAGCCATGGCAGATAGCCAAGGGCAGATTTCCAACAGACATCCTAACAGCTGTGGTACCGGGTAGTTTGGAAGGAAAGGAACGAGGCATCGTGTGAAGCAGGTAGCTCTGCCCTAGGCATTGATGGCTTTCCAGCGGTCACTGTCTATGCTGTTGATGCTGCCCACGTGATACGGCATAGAGGCCACGTCGTCCAGGTAGGCTGTGGTGTCAATCTGAGTGCTGGAGTAGAACCCAGAATCCATTCCTTCCTTCTTGGCAACAGCATAAGGGTGGGGCAGGTGCACATCCACATCCTCAGGCTCATCCACCTGACATTTGTAGGAGAAAAGGATCTTCGGTTCAGACCTGGAGTGATTAAAGATTTAAAATACGTGCTTAAGCAATGTAGTCTCACACCCACTTATCCTTAACTGAAACTCAGCAGCACTACAAAATCGTGTATTCGGACCCTAAGAACTCTCCACATTAGCTTTCAGTCTTGAAATACACCTAGCAGAGGAATTGCCATGAAGTAATGCTAAATGTAGCTCTGGACTAAGCCACCTAAGAGAAATTAAACCAGCAGAATCCTGACTAGTGTGGGAAAAGAGTTCTCATCTTTGGGAGTTCTGAATTACCGAGGGCAACAGCATCCCTGCCACTGGACTCCACAGCAGCCTGGCTACTGACACCAGCAGAACGGGAGCCCGCCTCAAGTTCCATCTGTGCGCATCAGGGAAACGAAAATAGAAACTCCTGATCCACAAGTGTTTGTATCTCTAGCTTCAGACGCTGTTCCCTCTGATTTCAGAAGGCAGCAGAGGCACGTTTTGATATTTTAGGAGTACTTTATGTTCTTAGTTATTTTAAAGCCTGCTGTTTCTTGCTTATGGACGATAAAACACTCGGTTTTTCCTACCAAGATGCATCTCCTCCGAGTGGCCACACGGTGGCAAGCCTGACCCAGGAATCACGCTCCCGAGTGCTTTTAAGCGGTGACTCCTGGGCCCACCGTAGATGAGTCCTCAGCCAAAGAGTGACCTAACCCTAGATCCTTTCTACAAACCTATCCCAGAACTCACCCAGAAGACCATTTAATCTTCCGGGACTCAATTTCTCATTAAGCATTTAGTTAACAACTTCAGCAGAAAAACTTTGGACTAAACAGGATGCAGACACTGAAGAAGTGATCCTCATAAATGTTTGAGAGGAATATAGCTATCAGCTCTACCTTGCATACAAAAGTAGACTTGGATAGAAGCGAGCAGCCCTAGGTCACATAAGAAAAACCTCAAGGTCAGAAATTAAAAACTAGTTCCCTAACTGGCATTCTAGTCACTGCCTTTATTCTGCAGATGGGGAGAACTTGTGTGCAAAACTATTAAATGACAATGTATACCCTTCTCAACTGCTGTTTATGGCTACTCACCCAAAGAAGCCTTTCAGGAACGCCACATAGATGAGAGGTGCAAAGAAGCTGAAGTAAAGGAAGGTGGTGGCATCAACACAGCTGTCAACAGCAAAAGGGAACATGAAGGCGTTTGGCACAATACAGCTGTGTAACACCACTCACATCCCCCCAGAATGATCCAATTTTCCTCCAGAGTGTCCAAGCAGAGGACAAGAAAAGTGCTAAACAAATTAAAACTGAGGCAAAGTAACAGACATTGCCATCAGCATGTGTCACTGCTCCTAGACAGGGGGAACCATGCCAAGACCTCAGGTCTGACCAAGAGCAGTCTCAGTGCTCCCAATTTTGATTCACAGAAGTGACACTGATCCCTGCAGAACTCCAGAGATGAGTAAGGGTATCTCCATGCTATTTCTAGCAAACACTATTTCCTCCCTTATTACCTATGAAACCCAAGCCAATGGCCAGGCATCAGTGGATTCAAACTACTACTATCACTGACCACCCGGAGACCGCTGCAGGGCACGCAGCTCCACACCCCTCTCCCCTGTGACCTTCCTGACTGCTCAGAGGGCTTTCGGCACAAAACAGAACCAACAGCTTTATTCCTTCTTAGGAACACAGCACAGGTTTGTTTTCTTGGGAGAGGCCATGTTGAAGGACACTCAAATGCAACACGAGAAACGGGGCTGCAGACCTCCCCCTGCACACATACCACAGTCCTTCTATGATATCCACACAGAGGAGGGCACTGCCCAGGCCCTGCACCAGGTTCAGCAGTGCCAGGATCCCAGCATAAACATAAAAACTCTTCCTGGCTGTGGGAAAGACACGACACAGATGAAGCTCAACCTCATAAGCCCCATCCCAGTGCAAATCTGTTTGATGGAGATGGTGAACCCAACACAAGCATCTCGCCATCCTGCCTGTTTAAGAATTCCTGAAGAATTAAGACTGACTGCATTTTCCTGTCCCATGCTGGCAGGACTGATGGAGGTACAGGGAACTAAACCCCACTCTTCTGCACGTGCACACACACGCACAAGATGGGTTTTGAAAACACATGGTCATAGCAACACATGCAAAGGTTTTATAGGCAAGCATCTGGAGCCAGTGTGAAATCACAGAACTGAATGTAAGAAACAAAAACCCCACAGCTGAACCAGAAGCTGTGCCCTTCCAATGTACAGCACTAACAAAACTGCTCAGGAAACCTGGACAGGAGCAGCAGGGTGTGCAGGACACCAGGCAGATGGAGCCCAGGACCACCTGCCTGCGGCGTGCACCACACAGATCCACTCCCTCAGGGTACCCACACATGGACACCAACACCACTTAGCGAGAGAACAGCCCAATGCAAACATCTTAGTAACAGCTTCTCTCCCTGTTCAAAAACTGCAGATATTCTGCAACAAAAAGAAAAACAAGAGAAGCATCTTAATAAAGTAAATGCCTAGATAAAAATGATTAAGAAGCTCCCAATTAGCCTTTCCTTCCCAGGGGATGACCAGCATGTACTCTTTAACATCATACATGCATTTCAAAGGAAGCTATTATTAAGAAACCATTTCTTAAGGCGCTCTGAAGATTATATATTTACATTACATCTGTATCATGAACTGAGGAGACGATCTTGTTTTCTTAATGTAATTGTTTAGCTACTGAAGTAGCAGAGTAATTGCTCTTACTCCCCTCTCCAAAAGGCACAGCACACTTTTTCCAGGGATAACTTATCAGTCCTTTGCCATGGATCTGTACCCCGAGAGAGTGGGATGTGCAGCACTGCCACATACAAGAACCTCTTACCCCCACCTATGTTTTATCCTGGTGCTGTCTCCATCTACACTATGGCACACACTACAGTCACTTACAGGGCAGAGAAATCCGGTCTTTCAGAGGAGTTTTTGGGAGAATCACCACCAAGGAATAGACCTGTTGAGACAAAGAACTAACTGTTCCATGGCTGCTTGGCAACTGAACTCCACAATCTTTGCAGGGACGGTGTGTGGTGTCACACATGTCCTAGATGTCTCGGGACAGAGGCACAGACCCCTGCTATCAAACCCAGCACAGATGGTGCAGACCTGGAGGCCCCACACCTCACCCCCATCAGCACAAAAAGGCTGATCACGGAGAAACAAGGGAGTGAAGAACATCAGAGTTCAGCTGCCACAGCTCACACCACGCCTTTCTTGCTTCAGCTTCCCTGCCACTTGAGAAGCATCAGTGCTGCACTGTATCAGGCAGGAGGGAGACTAGGGCCTTATTACACACCAATCCTCCTCCTTGCCCCATTTAGAAAATACAAAGGAGCTATCAGAGTGCATAACACATGCCCAGTACTTACCAGAAAGAAGAAACAGGAGCTGGCAAGCCAAAAGTGTCTCCCTCCATGGCCGTAGATGTTGAAGTCTTCCGCTGAGAGGTGGGCATCAGGGTACAGGATTTCCAGGGTGCCCTAGGAGAGAAGCACCAACACGATTCTGTCACCAGCAGCATCCTCCTAGAGCGGGTGTCTGGACAAGGGAGACTGTATTTAAAGAAGTCCACACAACAGCTGTCACTGCCACCTAAGAGCCAACCAGTGCCCTGCTTAGACCAAGTTAAGCTCACACAGAAAAAGAGGAAGAAACTGAAGACATAAGTGAGGGGAAGAAAAAAGTGGCAGGAATCTGCATCTGAAGGAAACCAGCATCGATGACATTTCCAGGAGACTGAATGAAGGGACAGGGGATGCAAGCAGTTGTCTGAAATAGACTGAGAGTTCTGTTTCCATCTCTAAATTAGACCTTTCCTGCTGAAACATTCAGGGTATAAAAGCCCACACTTGCGCAAGAATTGGGAAAGGGCACTGTCTCATTCACTTGAATTCCTGAAAAAACAGAAGCTACCATACAGACAGGGGAGAGAGAAAAGTGCTTGTAAGCACTCCTGAACCCAGATATAGCTCAAACACTTGATATTTAATGAGGCTCCTCCAGCTTTATCATGTGGTAATGATCAGCTCACTGCCTACACAAGCAAGAGCCTGGTCACAGAACAAAGATCTCTGTGTTATTCTGGAGCTGCCCCAAGTATAGAGACACAGGGCTGACCACTCACATCCCGAGAACAATAAACCCAGACACATACTGCATTGTCCAGAGAGATGGAGACACAGCTAATAAACTGAGCCAGCAAGCCAGCTGCTAGTCTGAGGGAAGCAAGAGCTCCCAGCTCTCCAAGAGTCAGGAGACAAGAGCCCCACTGCACTGCCCTTATCTGCCAAGCACACCTCAGGTCTCTTCATCTAGTTTTTCTGGCACTTGAGGCCAGAACTTGTGGCTCTGGTGTGAAAGACCTCTCACTCCTGTTCCAAGATTTGCTAAACAAGGCAATCCATCTAAAGCTCATCTCATTTCTTCACCTCGCCTGACCCAATCATGCCATAAAGAGGACGAGTCTGGTATGCGCTCTGGGGATCCTCATACGTTGCCACAAGCACCCAGTCTTCCCCCAAAACCTCATCCAAGGAGCAAAGCTGCCACTTTTCAGAGAGGAGTCCCACATCTAACTGCCTAACTCCAAGCTAAGTCCCCTCTTTCGCAAAGACTAATTCTTCTGCTCCAACATACTACTCACCTGGGTGACAGAATATGCCAGAGACAGCACTGTAGTGATTGCCAGAACACGTTTCACACTCGACTTGCTCTCCAGGTGACCTGGAATTCAGGAATACAGAAGTGACTGAGGATGTGATCCCAGCCCTGGTAAAAATCATTTCTCTCCAAAACTAATAGAGGAAAACATCTGTATTTCCAAGGGCATTCAAGGAAAGGTTAAAGCTCACTTAACCGCTAGAAACTGCTTCCCTTTTGGAGAGTTGAGCCTTTCACAGACAAAATAATACTTACAAAACAGGTTTTAGCTTACTTTCCTCCTGCTCACACTAATATAGAGAAAGTAACTAAGTCCTACTGGGGTTACTAAAAAAAAAAGGTCAGGAATGATTCCAGCATCATATACACCAAGATGTTATAAAGTTTCTTCTCAGGGAATGGGAGACTGGGTTAGAGCAGGGGAAATGGGCTTACATAATTTACAGAAATCTGCACTGGAAAATGCTGGAGCAACCTCCAGAAGCTCCTTCCAACCCAAATTATTCTATGAGCCCTCAAAAGATGAAAGAGCTAGCACTCAGCTGTCCCCCTGGCAGATGCAGTGACACCTACCAAGCCCTCTCCTCTACTTTTGACCCACAGGAAGAGGTGCTCCAAACAGCATTTTCACTTGTACAACTGAAAAAAGTAGAGTTAGATTGCAGCTACAGTTGAAGCATTTGAATGAAGCCAGGATCCATCAAACCAACCAAGGAGGGGATAGAAGCACCCCCAAAGGAACCATCTTAAATAAAATGGAGTTGAAGCAAAGATCAGACTGTTGATCTTTGCATAAGTCTTCTTCACCTAAGCTGTCCACTCCTTCACCGCATGCACGCAGGACAAAGCACATATAAACCCTGCAACTGCACAAGTCATAGATCTGTAATATAACCAGGCTTTCAGCCATTTCTAACTAAAGCTCCCAAATTTGTTCTTTGTCTTTATTCTAGAGCTCCTTCACTTAACAGAATCAGCATCTCCACAAACTTACAGATGCAGTCCCAGTGGAAAGAAAGGGAATAGGAAACATTCAAAGCACTCAAAAAACCTCCTGACACATACCAAAGGCAAGGCCTAGAATCACCACACTCAGTTCAATCGCCAGAAGGAAGAACCTCGTGATCTCCCACAGGATCTGAGGGATAACAGAAACCAGACAAACATGATTAGACAGAGCCAGGAACCAGTCGGAAGTTAATACAGCAAAACCCCACTCTCTGCTGCAGGGGATGGCAGCCTCTGAATGGAGCAGGTCATTTCCACAAACCTGCCTCATGCTTTGCGGGGATACTAATTATATGCTTGTTCCGTGTCCTGTCCATGCCTGTGAAACAGAACAGTTGTGTGGGAGCGAGCAAATAGCAGGCCTACGGAGAGAGGAAGTGGCCATTGTTTGCCACACTTGAGGATCTGTCGCTTGTCTGGATGTGTTCTCTCTGCTGTACTCCCAAGGAGCACAAACCCAAGACCTCAAAAGTAAAACATTAAACAGGGCCAGTTCTTAAAGCAGTAGATTCTGCAGTACAGTTATGACTGAACAAACTCTGCACTTCTCCACAGCTACTGGTCCCTAAACCTAAATCACATTCAACTCTAAAGACCTCCCACTTCCAGCTTGTTATTTTCATTCCCATGTTTTATTTGGTGAAACAAGACCAAAAAAACAGCAGGTGAGGCAACCTTCCAGGTAGTCATGCAATAAATCAGTGCCAAACCTAGAACAAGAACCCAGATTCTGGCTTATTAATCCTTTTCCTCTGAACACTGAATGGCACTCTCTCGAAGATACACAATATTTTAAGAGGCGTTTGATAAGACACTTCTAATCTCAGAAAACACAGTGTGTGTACATATATACATGAGAGAAAATAGAACATGTGTACAGGAAAAATTGACAGAGTATCTGTCCTACTTGCACGACTTCCCAGCAAGGTGCACTTAGCAGCAATACCAACAGAACTGAAGAAAAGCACCTTCTCTCCTCTTCTCCATTATTCAAGTCCTGGACCTACATCTATTCAACAGAGCTGAATGAAAATGCTACAAACATCCAGCCACTCACAACAAGCAGTGCATTACAATGCTCTGGCAGGTAAGACTGAAGGGAAAAGCGAAAGAACCACACTGATCCCAGAGAATAAAGTCAGAAGACCTGTACTCTGAGAGTGGCTCATCTTCCTCTAGCAGTTCAAGAACTACAGAGCTTTTTGTTTCAGGTAATATTCTGCTAAAAGTCAAATGACTACAAAGGAACAGCAGGTACAAAGCTATTTCCTGTTTGCTAAAGGATTGTCCTGTGCTCAGAGTGGCTGCAAGGACATTCAGCTATCAGTCTCCAAAGGGAATTCTGTTTTATTTGCTTCCAATACAAAAGAATTCAGTATTTTTCAAAGAGCCACTCAAATATTGCAAGAGTAACAAAGGCCAGGTCTTGCCTATCCACTAAATGTATCTGAATGTTCAGCTCTTGCAAAGCAGAGTCATTCCATCCTTGCAACAGGAAAGCTTTGCTGCCGCTATTTGTGTGTCTGTTTTAGGAAGTCCATTGTTTTACAGCCCTGGATGTTGTGATCATTTAGATACAACTATCAGAACAGGATACCATAGTACACATAGCTATGAGTACTGAAAAAACCCAACATTCTTCTTGTCTGCACATAAAAGGAAAGCCATGGCAGACTGCTGCTGGGATCAAAACTGCACAAAGCAGAGCCTCTAAAATCAGTGTTGTACCTACCTTATCAGCAACTGTGGCAGCATCAGAGGCACTCACAGTCATGGAGACAACAGCACGGGCAATACCAACTAAAGCCACCACAAATACCTACACAAAAAGATACCAAAGTGAGCTCATGTCAAAAGGCACATATGCAGTAGTGACCAGAAACCCTTTTGGAATACCATTTCTAGGTCATCTTTCAATCCTGACAATGTGTGCTAAGGATTTCCTGTAGCAGATTAGAGTTAATTTGCTGAAGAAGATTCCTCAGGCCTGCTAGATGTAGGATTACTGGTTTAGAATTTAGGAAGGAACAAATTTCCTCAACTGTCAGATTAAAGAGCTCTGAAGAGGTCTCACCCTCTCCTTACAACAGTATCTTTACAGGCAAACAATCTTCACACCTTTCAATCGACTGGGGCAGGGGAGGAGAAAAAACAGACAAAAACTATATCCCTCCAAATTACAAGAGCAAGTGCTTGGTATGACAGAATAAACCAATCCCATCAGATAACAGAAGCCACTTGATACCAGCTACCACACTTCAGATCTGTGACAAAACTAAAATCTGTAGTTCTCTCACTCAACACTGACAATGCTCAGGAATGCAAAGAAAAAGAAGTCAGCTGCAGGCAACAGCTTTAAAACATCTTAGTGCAACACAGAGATACCCAAGTCAGGTCATATACCATTTAAGCATCACAGCATGGAGCTCAGCATGGCTGATTTACCAAGTCCAGTGCTGTCACAGCCATACTATGGAATTAAGAGCTCAGTCAGATATATCTACCCTCTGCTGTGCAGACTTACACTCTAAGAAAGCAGATTTTTCCAGATAAAATTCTCCAAGTCATGGGCTAATTCTAATAGTGCAGGTATGAGACAGCTAAATCTGTCAGAGAACGAAGACAGTCCAAGCTGATTCTAAGGTGGTTGGAGAATGGAAATGACCAATAAGCCACCTACAGCTGAATAATTCCTCCTTAGACTAAGGGACACAAATGGCATAAAATAATAATACAATACTCCCTCCTGGGGTGGAAAACTCTGGGACAAAACACTGACAAATAAAGAAGGGTCTCTGAATGTGTTCTAGAGCAGCAACAACTCACTGGAGAGGAAAACACACCCTTTTTGCTTCACCTCCAAGTAGGTAGAGACTCTTTCCAATCTATTAACTTTGTTTTAATCACTGATTCCACAAGAAAGCATTCCCTCAAGACATGACAAACAGCCACTTGAAAGGAAATCCTCATAGAACACACTTCCATCCTCATTTCCCAATAACATACTCCAGAAGATCAAACTGAATGAAAGCATTTTCCTCTCAGGCTGCTTCACTTTCTGCTTCTCTCTCTGTTTTGAAAAAGTCAACAGCATAGTCAGTTCACTTTTTTCTTCCCTTTGGTTTATCAGCTTTGCTTCTCAAAGCCTCTGGCATGAACCTCCTACTGAGCCATGTGCACTATTGGAAGCATAAAGGAAGATTTAAATCCAGACCAGAAATGGCTGGTAATATATTAAAAAATTAGGAGAGTGTATGTGTGTATACCTGGTTATCCAAAACTGTGCACAAGCCCAGTGCCCACACTCCAGGCCTGAAAGAGCTAACAAGACTTCCCACCAAAGATTCAGTTAAGGCTACAAGCTCAGGTTTGGTTTTGATGCTTCTTGGGTTTTGCCATGCCATAGCTGTGCGCAGCCCAAGGAAGGATATCTCTCACCTAACCCAAGTCAAACACACCTTTACTTCTACAACCTGTCCTGATCTCACCGAGGAAGAGCAAGCGGATTATGCTACACACTGAGGAAAGCCAGGATCTCAAAAAGCATCTATGATAAAGCTTCTGAATGATATTTTTAAAAAAATTCAGGTAGGTTCTTGGCTGCATTTACCACGCCCTGTGACCAGTATCACAGTTAATAGGTATGATGTTCAGAGCTTACTAAAGAGACTACCTTAATGTGATCAAAAGTTGCCCATGCCTTTTTAAACTGGGGAGAGAACAGACAAGATCTTAGATGTTTGAGAACTGTAACTGTACTGCCTATAGATTCTGTTTCCACCTTAAAAAGTACCAAGAACATCATCAAGTCAGCAACCACTTTGATATGATGGGAAAGAAACTAGCAGGGCTGGGTTTCTACATTCCCAGACTAACCAGAACCCTGTCACAACATTTTCTACAGCAGATGACCAAGCTTTTCAACAGCTTCACACAAATTATTCTCCAGCGTTTCACTTCCCACAGGCTCAGTGCGAAGCTGTTTTTGTGTCACATGCTACTTACTGCAAGGAGCAAGGAAAGTGTAAGATACTAGATTCCAAGACAACAAAGCAACAAAGAAAAAAAAATCACCACAGGAGAACAAAATCCACTCAAATCCAGCAGTTATGGTCCCAGAATCTGTGAAAACCAGAATTCAGACAGTGAAAAAAAAATCTGTTTACTTCTTGTAGTACACCTTCAACTAAAAATAGTTTTTTTCCCTGCAAGATCTGGTCTAGGGTCTCTCTCTCCACTAGTTCAGTGATATTGTTCATGAGTGGTAATAAAAAAAACCACTCACTCATCAGTTCAAAAGCACAGAGTAGTCAGTACTCACTAGTATGTAGAATGTAGTGAAGATTGGGCTGGAAGTGACCCGGATTTTGGCCCTGGCAGAGGGCAGCTTCCAGAGAAGAAACATAAAGAAAAGCACATTGGGAACCAGGAGCAGAAGATCCCAGTAGCGGACTCTGCAAAAAGTAAATAAAATAGGTTTTTTCCTGTTCTTCAGCATCCAGAAGGGAAGGCACCAGCCCCAGTCCCTTCTCAACCAAACTCTGAGAAAAAAAAGCTCTTTCCCCTCGCCCAGGGTCAGGCCATGGTCCCATTTCCTCCGTCTCACCTGGACTTCCCAATGTCCTCATAGAGCAGCAACAGGCACTTGTGCGGCACAGTGATGTTGGTGTCATTGACCGCCTGCGTTGTTGTCGGGGACAAAGTTGTCACATTATCCAGTGCTGTCACCAGGGCAGTCGAATGTGTGATGTTGTCAGACATGGAGAATCCCATCACAGACTGGAACATCCTGCCTTTCCTCTGGTCCAGGTCAAATGCAGCACAAGACAACCACAGCAGAGACAAAAAGCAACATTAAATCAGTTGTGAGTCAGAGCTAAAAAGTACATCCCTGCCATTAGGGCCCTGCACAACTGCTTCCTGCTTGTTACCGCAAATTATCATCATCTGAAAGACTGTATTACACAATGAAACGTCACCTGCCCTTACTCTGCACACAGCCATTACGGTGGACAGCACAAACCCACTATCTGATATCAGGGTAACAAACACACTCAAAACAGTGTAATAGTATGTTGGATTAAATTTTGTGATTTTTTTGAGCTTTGGCAGATTCACAGAAGAAATCAAGACTCAGCAGCAACACATGACATCAAGACGGAGACAGAAACCCTGCTGTACCAGAATGTTAATTACCATTCTAGCTGCCAAGACCAAGAAGTTACAGTCAATGATTTCATTTCAACTATTGCAAAGTAAAAATGAAGGCCCCTACCTAAAACCTGTTGCTGTTACCAATGCTGCAGTCTGGGAGCAGGGAGAGCCTCACATACTTTTACCTAAAGGGACTGTACAGACTCTTTTATCTTCCAAAACCAACACTGGCAAAAGCCAAGATTCAGCATTTTTCTTCTAACCCTCTGCAAGACATCAGAACAATTCTGATTTTAAGCATGACAGTAAGGCTGTGAAAAGCCAGCGCCTAAAACCCTGCTAGCATAAAGTTCTCCAGCTTCTTTCCATCCACCAGTCTCAATCGCATCGCCCTTCTCAGACACAGATCAGCATCATCACTGGTAGTTTACAAACCCAGAACCAGACACAGTCCTATCTAATGGGTTTCCTAAGGTCAAACCCACAGGCAGCAGAGAGCTACGGTCGGAGCTCAGGTCTTTCGCCTGCCCTACCTTACACCTCCCCTGCCCCTCAGAAAGATGACAAGGCAGAACTTCCCATTCCCCTGATGAAACTTTTTTGTACTGCCTTCCCTGAGAGAACATTCACATCTTTTCCACCATCTGTCCATCCCCCAGGCCCTACTTTGCTGCGATATTAACTGTGCCTCCAGAAGCTCAAGGGAAACTCTGCTCTGCCATCCGTAAAGCTCCACATGCTTCACACCCGTGCCGGTGGCAGTTTATCCCTCTGTTGGTTCTACCATCACCTTGGAAGCTTAAGTGAACCCTGGCACACAGCACTTTAGATCAGAGTTAGTATATACTGGAGTTTTGACCTGATTTACCTTACTAAGCCTGATTCAACATATCACCTTGTGCAAATCCACTCTTCTTCCCACCCTAAAGCAGCAACCCTCACCAGTAAGGCACTTGACTAGCTACAAGGCAAATACAAATACAAGGTTCTGTCATCTCTCCTGGCACTCAAAGTGGTCACAGACCACACGCAGATTCAAAAAAAACCCATCTCCATCAGCCAGCATCTTAAAGATGCACATTGCCAGAGACAGCACTCCAGCAGTCTGTGTGCTGCAGTTAACCCGGGGTTTATCTCAAAACAATTCTCCCTGTTTGACTTTAGCCCTGGCTGGCAAACTGACAGCCTCCATGACAGGACTCAGAAGGTATTTTCCCGGCGAGGTTCTAAGTGACTCACAAGTTGGAAAGAATCAGCACAGCCCGGTGTCATCTGTTGAGCTTTTAGAGTTCAGTAGCACCTTCACCACAAACTGCTCAAGACCGTCAGCCACAGACTCTTCTTTCTCTTCAGAGGCTGAGGCTCTTCCCAGGGGTAAGGGGACCATCCCACCCTCAGCTAACAAACCCTCCCTTTGATTCACCCATGCTCACAGATACTTGCTGAGCTGGGATTTTTCTTTTGCGACTGCTCTATGCTGTACTGCACAAGAGACATCACATTAAATAAACACACGCAGACCTGGAAGGATCAACTTTGTGCTGTGATGGCAAAATCTCTGCCAAAAAATCCTAGTTCTAGTAGAGGTTCCAGGAAACAACCTTCACATTCCAGACTTATCAGAAGTGTCCTCTCTTCCCTCCAGCTTCTCACTTCCCGGAACTGACACTGTTAAGAATGATTTTCTGTTAATAATTTTGCTCCATTCTCTTTCTCTGAAACACCACTGCATCTCAGTAGCAGCAAGGACAAGTGTGTTCACATTTGCCAACACTGAAAAAATTCTACCTAATTTTTTAAAAAGCTGGGAAAGCATACCCGAAAAACATCAGAGAGCACGGGCAGAACAAGATCAACTGCAAACCATCACAACCTCCTAACACCTCTTCCAGGACAAAGAATTCGATCTGCCTGTCACACTGACAAGAGCTTGAGTATAAAGCTGCGAGAGAATTACACAGGAAAGAAATCTTCCTTATGAAAAGAACAAACAGGCTCCATTCTTTTTCCCTAGAAGCTGTCACTATCATGCAACAGCAGCAAGCTGCTGATAAGGAGAGGAGTTGGCCACATGTAACAGGGCTCCAGTCACAAGGTTTCAAAGGGCAAAGCAGAATCAAGCTTACCTCCCAGACTGCTGCCTGGTATTAGTATCCTATTCTTCCTCCCAAGATGGAGTACACACAGAGCAGAGCAACAGAACATCCAACGTGATAAGAAAGGGCAGCCAAAGCCATCAGCCAGACAGCATGATCGTCAGTGCTCTTCTAATAGCTAAGGCCTACAGCAAGGATGTGGAGAACTGGCCTGTTCCTGTCCAAGTCACCAGCAAAAATTCCATGGCAACAGGACCAGGAACTGATGGCAGGGATCCGGCTAGGCTTCGTCACCCTCAGTAACACTGCTCCTTACAGCACCCTGTCCAAACCCCTGCCCCGTCTAGTCCAAAATAAATCCAGTCAGCTGAGCATATCCAAGAGATCACTCACCACACCCTGCCTCCATGGGGCCGTTCAGCCAGCCCAACCGACGTAATGGGGGTAAAATTACCCCATAGCCACGTTAGAGGAAACCAGTGCCGCAGTCCTGGTCTCCCTTTTTCCTCTAGCAGGCAGCTCTATTCACCATACACCAGAAAACAAAATAAAATGGTTTTCTACACTACCGCTGAAGTCAGCCTCACCTGGTAGAGGCCTATTCCTCTGTCCAGGCGCTGGACTCACAAGTCTGCCCGCGTGACTCCTGGGTTGCCGTGACAGCGCTGGGGAAGGCTCAGCAAAAATGATCACCCCTCACCAAGGGGATGTTGTTTGATTCATGGCACTGGAACCGTACCAGAGCTCAGCGAAATTCAGGGCTCAAATCCCTGGCAATTCTCTGTGCTCTCAAAGCCCCACTGCATAAAGGTGAATTACACACTAGCAGAGTTCCAGCTAATAAAAAAATGAAAGTTTTCTTCCTTTCTGAAAACAGTATCAGAAAATCTTGCAAGTACAGATCATACTAGGGTTAAGATTGCTCCTTAAAACACTGTATTTGTGCAAGAAAAAACTGCACTGTCCAGATCCCTGCTTACATACACCTGTTACTTCGTTAACTTAAATGCTTAAAAAGAAAACAAAAATAAAAAGAAAAATGCCTTTTTTCTTCTCTTTAAGATGGCTCTTCAAACCTCACTGTTGGTCACAATGGTTGCATTTTGCATTTCACCCTTAGAACTCACAAAACAGGGATTTTCCACCACTGATCTAGGACATGTCTTTCCTCTGAGTTGCCTTCTCACATCTCGTTCCGAACTAAACTTAAAAAGAAAGGAACTGCAATGCTAAAAACAGCCAAAGAAAAATGCCAAAAGCAAACGTCTCAACAATAATCCAAAACCATCGGACAGAGAACCCCAGTTCAGGGAGGTCTTTCAGAAATAAGTATCCCAAGTTTTTTGTTGTTTTGGGTTTGGTTTTCTTCCCTGTAGAAGGCAGGTGCACAAACAAGCGAGGCAGCAGCAAGGGATGCAAAGTAACAGTACAGAGTCGCTTCACCCGAGGCTGGCAGGGAAGCAGTGTCTACTTTAAAGGCTGCTGAATGAACCAGAGAGCTGGGAAAAAATCTTCAATTACTTTCTGCCCTTTAGGCGAGGCAAAGGTACCTCCGGACGCTCCTGCCATAGGAGGGCTCCCGGGCTGCAAAAGGAGGCGTCAAGCCGCCTTCCAGGGACCTGCGGAAGTGTCTGCAAAGGGCACGACAACAACCCAGGGAGCAGCGAGGTCCCCTCAGGCCACCGGGAACCTGGGAGCCGACACCGCCCGGAACCGAAGAACCGCAGCGCCCCAGGCAAGGCACGAAGGTTTTTTTTTTTTCCTGCCGCAATCCCTATATGCAAAAAAAAAAAAAAAGGCAGCTGGGTAGCGAGGCGCGGGCTGCTGAAGCCTGACAGGCACCTTCCGGCCCCCCTCTCCCCCGGGGCCGACTGCCGCAGCCCGGCCACCCCGCGGGGCCTCGCACTACCCCGCCGCTTGCCTCCGCGGGCCGCGGCCCCCACCGCAGCCAGGCCGTGCCGCCGGGGCAGGCCCCGCCGCCCCGGGTCGAGGTGCCCCGGCGCCCCTCCCCGCAAGCCCCGCTCCCGGCGCCGGCCCCGCTCCTACCCGCCGCGGGCCCGGCCCGCCCGGCCCTGCCTCCCCGCTGACGGCGCTCAGTCGTGGGGGCCCAGCCCCGCCATCCCAGGCCCCGGCCCCACCGCTCCCCTCAGCCAGGGAGCGTCGCTGAAGAGCGGCTCAAGCAGAGCACCGCGCCGCCAGAGGGGGCGAGCCGAGGCCTTTTCGTCCGGGTCCAGCGGCGCTATTGAGAGAGGGTCCCCAAGGGGGCTGTCACTTGGGCCAATCAGAGCCCAAAAGGGGGGGGTTCTGCCAAAGAAATAGAGGCGAGAGCCAATGGGAAGGGACGGGAGGCGGGACTTGGGGGGGCGGGCCTGCCGCGTTTTAAAGGCGCTCTGTCCCCATCCCTCCACCTGCGGGACGGGGAGCAGATGGCGGCCTTGGCCTTGGCCGTCGGGGCGCTGAGCCCCCTCCCCGAGCCTGTCCTGAAACGGGTGGGAGGAACAAAACCAAAGCTCTCCATATGAGCCCCCGATGCTGAATTGCACTGCCTGGAGGCCAGGTCTACCCAGGCCCCTCTCGCTCTCCCCCAGGCCGAGCTGGGGTCTCCATCCACCCCCGGGCCAGGCTGGGGCTCACCCACCTCCCTGTGGGACCCCCGTGGCTCTCGGCTGCCTGCAGCCTGTGCCCGGCCTGCCCTCGCACCTCCTCACGGCACAGGAGCCGTGGCATCAGCGGCTCACCCGGGGCCTGCCAGGCCCTGCCGCCAGCTTGGCGTGGAGTGGGGGACAGGTAGGGCAGTGACCCCCGGGCCTGTCCTCGCCACAGGCTGTTCCAGCTGCCTGTTAGCGCCCAGGCCAGCCCACACAACCCAACACCACACCCAGCAGCAATCGCTCGTGTCGGCCAGCACCCGTACCGCTGCACACCTCCAAGGCCGCAAGAAACAGGCTACTTCTTAGAAGAATTATTGATTTCAAGGCTGGAGAGTTAATAATTTTCTTCCACGGACCAGATCCTATAATCAAATCCCTACAGGGGAGAATAATTAACAACCTGGAGAGTTTGGCTTGTAAGGAAGGTTTAAAGCTGACTGAACTAACTCGGCATAGCTTGGAGAATCGCAGCTAAAGGGAAACACGATAAACAATTAGCAGGATTTGGAGGTGCAAACACCAGGCAAAGGAAAGAGGAGTTTATTAAACAAGGAGACAACTGGGATAAATGAGCCAAGATTTAAAAAGGAAATTAAAGGAAATAACTGCCTAAATATCAGTAGTAAGAGCTGTCTGACTGTGAACAGAGTTTCAGGGGGGATGCTTGTTATTGGAGTCATTTCAAGGACTGGAGGATAAATTCTGGCATGGTTTTCTAACCGTGGTTCACCTGGGGCTCTAGGGATTGCTTCTATAGCAAGGCTTTTGCTAAGCTGAAATTTGCTGTACACAGCCTACGCCTCTTTCAAAGATCCCTATATTAATCAAGTTTGCGTGCCCTGCTCCAGCAAACAGCACGCACAGAGGGTTTCAGACCCACCCCACACATAAATCTGTCTCAACTTCAGCCTGCTTGATCCTCTTCTCGGGTTTAATCTTCCAGCTTCGCTGCAGCAAGCCTCGTGGAGGAGGATGTACCCTGAGACTGTGTTTCCTGCCTCAGCCCTATTCCTCTGATTTTCCACTGGGTTGAAACAGGTTTTTGTGCTGGTGTCATGCCTTTGGAATGACATCTGGAGAAGCCGGTCCTTAGCTTGTCTCTTCTCACACTGTCGTTCAGGTTAATGATATGTTGCAATATTTTTGCATGTTCTATTTAGGGATCCAAGCTCGAAGGCTTGACAGGCACCAACATCTCTGAGTTATAGAAGGGACGCTTCTGTTTAAAGAGAGGTGGAGTGCTTCTGTCTGAAAAGTGCCTTGGTAACAGAGCCAGGAGTAAAATCCATGTCTTCTCACTTGTAGCCTCAGGCGCTAACTAATTGAACATGTTACCTCCCACATAACTGTGTCAGAAGGAGAGATTTTGCTTTCCAATCCACCTGCTCTTTCCATCTGATTCAGTTTGAGGCTAAAGCCCAGCGCTTGGGACACCAGATCCAAAAGCTGTCTCTCAGGCAGAAGACTGCTGGGTGCCACTGCAAGGGCTGTGACACTTTAGATCCTGCCTTTCTCACTGCTTATGTGAAACAGAGGATGTGGGAAATCCACACTTATGGTTCCTTTGTATTAACAAGCCATGCCTTTCAGTCCAAACATGGTGTCTGCAAACATTTCCCACCTCCAAGGACTGCCCCATCTCCTTAACCGCACACGTGCTCCCGCTTCAGCTGAGGACCGCATCTCCTCCGTGCAGTGCCTAAAGATGGCGGGCTCGCTCCCTTGGCCTTGCTGTGTCACCTGCTGTCGCCAGCGGAAGCAAGACAAGAGGTGATATTTAGCAGCCTTGGTATAACCTCGAGGGCCCCAAGGAAAGCTGGCACTTGGCGCTGTACCTGCTGCCATCTGCTGTCCTTTGGCTTGCAGGTGTCAGAGGCGGAAGCTGCAGTCATCTTTTCCAGGACAACATTACACCCTCGTATCACCACCAAATTCCACTCTTCTAGGACGTTTTAGCTCTCTAAAATACTCTTTCAGCTTTTATTAGATCGGTCTACTGGACAGGATATTCTCACCTGAAACTGCTTTGCTGTTCAGGTGCTGAGCAACTCCAAGGACAGATGTGCCTGTCTTGTTTCAGAGGTTCTCTACCAACCTACTGATTTCTAGTATTAGGCACAAATTTGCACCGTAGGATACCAGCTGGGCTGTATTCCTGTGTCTCTGACCTTCTTTCCACAGGGAATTCAGTCTCCAGGTCTCCTGCTGTGCTGTCAGCCACTAATCTGCAAAATTCTAGGGTCGTGTTTTGATATTCAGGAGTTTGGTGCTCAGCTGAGTTCACCCCAGCGAGCAGTCCGGGCCCTGTCTGCATCTCAGCCCTCTCGGATGCCCCAGCGTGTCGTCTCTAGCACAGCAGAAGGAGCCCTGTCCCGTGCACAACAGCCACCTGATTTTAGGGATGGTTTTAGCTGCCCAACCTCAACTCTTCCCAAAGAGACTGAGCACCCCAGCTCACCACTTGTACCTGGCACCCAAAGAGAGCAGTGAAAACATGGACACGGTCCCTGCTCTGCGGAGAAGGACAGACAGGAAAGCTGTGAGTGAGACCGGTTCATCACAGCGTGTCACCTAGGCCTTGTTAAACCTTACACAGGTCCCGGGCTGCCTTCATTTAAGCCATGGCGGCCTCTAGTAGCTGAGAGGTGGGGGCATCTCTGGGGGGGATCCCTGTGCCTGTTTCACTCCGAGCACCAGCCAGCTCCCCATCATGTGTCACAGAGAAGAGGCTGAGCCACACTCCTATTTATATCGCGTTGCTCCGGCTTTGCTATATCAGTACCAGGCTGATTCATCCAGCTGGTCTCCTGGAAGAGCCATTTCAGGTCTGTCAGCTGCCTCTTTAGTCACTTTTGCTTCTGGTGTCTCCTGTTTGAAGGTTACTGTCCCACGCTGGAGTGCAGCAAGAGCACAAATAGCCTGATATTAAATCGTGGTCAGAAAGCCTTCAGAGAAGACAAAATCCAAGCCACCAACCGTTATGAAAGAGCCTGTGGCCTGGAGTGGAAGTGTTTCACCACCTTGCCAAACATCAGCCCATTGCTTGTTTTGTCTCTCTAAATTCCTCTTCCAGTTTCTGTGGGACAGTTCTTCAGTTCCTCTCCTAAATGGCATTGCTCGCTGCACCAAGCAGCTGCAGAGACAGATGTGTCTGTCAGAACTGCTCCAATTATTGTTATTACCTACAGACTCACACCAAAAAAAACCCCCAAACACCAGAACCCTCTTCCTACCTCTTGTAGTTTTACTGTGAACCTGAACAAAGGTGATTCAAGCGGGTGTCCCACGGGTCAGTGGCAAACCTGGTCAAGCCAGACTTGATTTTAGCTGCAGAAGAGGCAGACATGGGAACACGGACACCAGAATTCCCAGGGGGATCTCTCCCGCGGCTCAGGTTCCCGGCAGGAGGGAAATGCCCAAGCGTTTGCCAAAATTTGACACAGTTTGCCACTGCTGACCACCAGGCGACCGAGCCCCCTTGGCCGTGCCCGGGCTGACAGTGGCCGTGGCCCTGGTCCTGGTCCTGGTCCTGGTCCTGGTCCTGGTCGTGGCCCCGCCCGCTCCAGGCTCCCACCCATCGCCTCATCCATATTCATGCCGCGGGGCGGGGCCCGCCCCCGAGCTTCTCCATTATTCATGCGCTTTCGCGCGCTTTTGCTGACCACGTGGGTCAGTTTTCGCGCGGGATCCGGCGGGGCAGGAGGACGCGGCGGTGATGGCGGTGAGCGGGTTGGGGGGTCACCCGCGGTTCCTCCCCGCCGCGGGGGCCCTGGCACTGCGGTCACGGTCGCGCGGGGTCCGGAGGGGATCGGGGGCGGGTGTGGGGGTGCGCTCGCCGGGGAGATTTCCCGCTGGAGAAGAGACCCGGGGCGGGGGGGGGGGGGTCGGAGCCTTTCGCCCCCGCCCGGCAGCCCCGGGCGCGGAGGGTGGGTTTCCCCCCGCTCTCCCATGCGTTTCCGCTGGCATTTGCGAGGAGAGCGAATTATTTTAATCCTCCCCGCGACAGAAGATGATCCGCGGCCCCTTCTGACTGCTGCCCCCGTTGCAGAGGCTCCTGGGGGCGCGGAGTGCCGCTGCTGGGGAGGGGGGTGCCCCTGTTACTGGTTTGTTATTAATTTGAGCTGATTTTAATGATTTTCGGTGATTTGGATTTAAATAAGGAATGATTTAGAATACCCATACAACCAGTTATGCTGCTACAAAGTCCTTTGTAAAGTCCCAGGCTCAGGCCCTGTAGGCCAGTAATAATCATTAACCAGATTTCTATTCAAAGAATAAGACTCATGAGCAGGTACTATTGTTAGGCTGCTCAGGTAAGGAGGATTTATTACCCTCTAGACCAGATGTTCTAAAAACTACATTGTGAAGCGGTCTCAAAGCATGTTAAAATTGCAATGTGAGCCAAAGTCCTTGAGCCAAGGCATTGGAGGGTCTTTCTTTTGAGTCAGTGGTCTGTGGTGGTCACAAAAGCAGCCCCCAACTCATGTCAGGTCTCAAGTGCGCATGGCTGGAAAGAGGTGGGAATAAGAAAATGAGTTATAGGAATGATCGTGTTTATGTATGAGAACTTGTTTATTATGTATTACTGTGCCCTATAGAATCAGCATGCTACATGGGTTAGGTGTGCGTTGGTGGTGAGATGACTCCCCTACGCACCTGGCGGTTAATAAAGGATGTCTGCTTCTCTACATCACGTTGGTGTCAATAAGTCCTTTTATCCCGTTTGGTGACACCCGGGGCCCCTCACCCTCTCCCCCCTGTCCTTGCAGGACTCCTCTGAGGCGCAGGCAGTGGCCACCAGCCCCATCCGCAGCTCACGCCGTGGCGATGCCTTCACGTCCAGCCCCGGCCGGGACCTGCCCCCCTTCGAGGATGAGTCTGAAGGGCTCCTGGGGACCGAGGGGCTCCCCGAAGAGGAGGAGGAGGAAGGAGAAGAGCTCATTGGGGAAGGGATGGAAAGGTAAGGAGACCGGTGGGAGCCAGCTTCTGGGACGTTGGGTCTGGGGATGGGGTTTTGCTACCGGGGTGTTGATGCAGCCTGTGACGTGGGGGGGCTCTCGGCCATGGGGGGATCCCTCTGCTGTGCCGGTGGCTGGGATGAGGGGGCCGAAGAGCTGCTGGACAGTGGAGAAAGGTCAGTGTGTTCCCCTAAAAGCTTGCCTTGCAAGCATGTGGTGTCATCGGAGTCCTGGAGGAACTGAGCAAATCGCAAGCTGGAAGCACAGTGCCATCATGATCCAGCGTGGGTAAACCAGGATCTCCCTGGACGTGTGACGGGCATCCAGCCCAGCACCTTCCTCCTGCAGGCATAAATGTTAACGTTTTTCTGCTCAGCCAGGCCTGCTGGTGAGGGGGTGAACTTTACAGTACAAAGGCTTGAATGCTGACATTCATAACCACGGTGTTGGAGCCTTCTGCACCACAGGGCATCTTCTGCCGTGAAGCGCCTTCCTGCTCAACATGTTCAGTCTTGCTGCAGAGCAACTGCCCTGACACCGACCCAACAGTAGCCAAGGAAAGTCTGGAGAAACGTTTTGTGGAGCCTGGGCTGATTCAGTGCTCTGTGTGTGTGTGTGCTAGGGACTACCGCCCCATCCCCGAGCTGGATGTGTATGAAGCTGAGGGCCTGGCCCTGGACGATGAAGATGTGGAGGAGCTGACGGCCAGCCAGCGGGAAGCTGCAGAGCGAGAAATGAGGCAGCGAGACCGCGAGCTGCAGCAGGGCATGGGCCGCATGAGGAGGGGGCTGCTTTATGGTAAGTACAGGTGAGGCTGCTGGGCCAGGCCGTCAGCCAGCCCTTGGGAGGTCCCCAGACCTCCAGAGTGTTTGATCTCTCAGTGAAATCTCTGGGCTGGGCTCCCCAGTGCATGATCCCTTTGATTTGGGCTCCCTAGGAGCTCACGTGGTGTGTTCTTCTGGTTACATGTTCACTGAGACAAAGTCAGGATCCTGGGCCTGTATCAAGGGCTTGGGATTCTCCTGAGTGTACGTTGTGGAGTTTATTGGTGTTGATGTTCCTGTAGAGACTACTGTGGGCTGGGTGGGAGGGCCTTTGATGTACTTGGAAGCCCATTCCTTGGCCTTCCTCCCTCGGTGCATTAATGGACATGACTGTGTGTTGTTGAATACAAATTTACCCCCATAAAGTCTTTAGCTACGTTGTGGAGGATGTAGCAGCCAGGCTACAACTGGATTTAGGCTGGGCCTGGGATGGCTCTTGGTGTGTACCCCAAGTTCTGAACCTCTTTGCTTCCACAGCCCGTGCAGTCCAACCGTGACTAATCAAAGAGTGGCAATGGGAATCCCAGCTCTTTAACAATTTTTCCTTCTAACACTTAGACAGTGACGATGAAGACGAAGAGCGTCCTTCGCGGAAGAGGAGGCTGGCAGAACGGGCTGCTGATGGCATGGAAGAGGAAGATGAAGACATGATTGAGAGCATTGAGAATCTGGAAGACATGAAGGGGCATTCGGTGAGGGAGTGGGTTTCCATGGCAGCTCCCCGGCTTGAGATCTACAACCGCTTCAAGAACTTCTTGAAGACCCATGTGGATGACCATGGGCACAATGTCTTCAAGGAGAGGATCAGCGACATGTGCAAAGGTAGGGCTGGGTGATTAGAGGCTCTCTCCTCTTTATGTGGGCCACGGTACTTTGCAGTGATCCAGTCCATAGGTGGATTTTTTCTGCCTGCCCTGTTTGTCCCAGACATTGAGTCAGCACTTTAAGAAACCCGGATGCTGATGGGGATAAATGAATAATGGAAACATGTCTGCTATCTTCTTTGATTCTGGCTGACTAATTAGAAGGCCCCCTGGCATCTGCTACTCATTAATATTCATATCGTAGAAATGCTATCAAAAGAATGTGTGGGGCAGCAGACAGTGGTCTGCAAGTTTGCGATCTGAAAGAGAGAACAATGGCTTGCTGTCTGTGCCAGTTACTTTCTCACACTGGAAACTGGATTATCCAGCGAGGGGACACAAATAGACCTTGTGACTTTGAAAACCATGTCAGTGTTGTAGCCCTGAATTCTGACTAGGCACTGCCAGAAGAAGCAGTCATTAAGGCTGTCACAGATAAATTTTAAAAGCAGAAATTGTCGTATCTAGGAACAGCTCATGTAACTGCAGTTGTTTGTATTTCTTCTTTATACTGAGGCAGAACCTCCAGAAGCTTGAGTGGTGGATCAGGGTCAGTGTTATACAGCTGGGAGATGAAAGGCATTTGTCTTCTCCCTTTCTAGGAACGAGAGACACTGGAGTTTTTTTGCCAGCCATTCAGCACAGTTGTCTCTCCTATTAACTTGTGTTTCCTGGAGGCTTGTGGGAGAGTTGTGTGTTGGGCTGAGGCTTTTGAGTCTCAGGAACACTGAGCCTGGGAAGTATCTGTGCTGAACTGGAGAAGAACAATCACAGGCTTGGTACTGATGAAGAAATTGTCAGAGAAATAAATTAAAAAGAGTTTTCCAGCCATTTTCAAGTTGTTGACCCCTAAACATTTTTCAGGGAAGCTGCAGACATCTGCAAACTGCAACTCGCAGTCCTGACGCTCTTTTGCACTCCTTGAGGAGCTGAAAATACAATTCACCTCATCTTTTTCTTAAGAGAACAGAGAGAGTCTGGTGGTGAACTATGAGGATCTGGCAGCCCAGGAACACGTCCTTGCCTACTTTCTGCCTGAGGCCCCAGCAGAAATGCTGAAGATCTTTGATGAGGCAGCCAAGGAAGTGGTGTTGGCCATGTACCCCAAATATGATCGCATTGCTCAGGAGATCCATGTCCGTATCTCCTACCTCCCTCTGGTGGAAGAGCTGCGGTCGCTCAGGTAAGGAGCAGAATTACCAGCAGTAGCTTCTGTGAATTCTGTAATTCAGTGGCCAGAAGCAGGCTTTGGGGTGCTCGGGATGACTCATCTGCTAGCTAAACCTCTGGATAAGTCCAGCAGGATGCCTGAGCTTATTACAGGAAAAAAAAAAGTCATATTAAGGATGAACTTTCAGTGTCCCCAAGGTAAAACACAAACCTGGGTAGAAGACTACTGATAACTGTTTCTCACTAGGCCTTTGGGGGTTGTACCTTGTAGCGAGAGTATTTCTGCAGGGTGTTCTACTTTCTGTGCCCTGCAGGCATCCAGCATCTCTGTGTCTCTCCTCAGGCAACTGCACTTGAATCAGTTGATCCGGACCAGCGGAGTGGTGACGAGTTGCACAGGGGTCCTACCTCAGCTCAGCATGGTCAAATATAACTGCAGCAAGTGCAGCTTCATCCTGGGACCCTTCTTCCAGTCCCAGAACCAGGAGGTGAAACCCGGTTCTTGTCCAGAGTGTCAGTCTCTGGGCCCCTTTGAAATCAACATGGAAGAGGTAAGAGATGTGCTTGCCTGGCTCGTCCTGCCCTCACTCTCACGCTGCCTGTTCCTCCCAGCCCGGCCTTGGCTCCCACCCTCTGAACAGGCTTGGTGCCGGGAGGGGGGTCTACTGCCATATCCAGGGGTCTGTGAAGGTAGATCTTGGGTATTTGAGCTCTTGACCTAGAATCTGCCCAATTTAGCAGCCAAAAGTCATTTATTGCCTCATTGTAAGTGTTTGGGCGGAATCTTTTGCCACACTCTGTGGTATGCAGTTACCTTTCCATATTGTAGAAATGCAGACACAGACTGTCCAGCCCTCCTCCTTCCCAGGTTAGGTCAGTATTTCCTGATCTGCCAGCTAAGGAAACTAGAGGACAGTAGCAAAATCATCGATATGGAGCTTCCTGACTTTCATTCTTTGGTTTGATATCTCGAAGTGTCACAAGTGGAGCACTCTTCTCCCAGGAACCGGTCTAGTACTTGGGTGGACAAACACTGTGGAGGCTGAAACACAGTGGTGAGATGTGGCAAAGTGCTTTCCTCTCCCCATTGTTGCCCATCACGCCCTGGAATTGCTCCTCACAACCTCCATCCTCTCATGCCCATAGTTTTCTAACCATAGTAAATCTCTGAATGGGGCTTCTCTGGTGAGGTGCCTTTGAGAAGCATCGGCTGTGCTGATGCCCACCAGACTTGCTGGGTAACTTTTATTTTGTTGCTTCAGACAGTCTACCAGAACTATCAGCGCATCAAAATCCAGGAGAGCCCTGGGAAGGTGGCTGCTGGCAGGCTGCCCCGCTCCAAGGATGCCATTCTTCTTGCTGATCTGGTCGACAGCTGCAAGCCAGGGGATGAGATTGTGAGTATGTTGTGAGAACGTTATCGATGGTCTAGACGAGGGGATCGAGTGCCCCCTCGGTAAGTTTGCAGACGACACCCACTTGGGTGGGAGTGTTGATCTGCTCGAGGGTAGGGAGGCTCTGCAGAGGGATCTGGACAGGCTGGAGCAATGGGCTGAGGCCAACTGGAGGAGTTTCACTAAGGCCAAATGCCGGGTGCTGCACTTGGGCCACAACAACCCCCAGCAGCGCTACAGGCTTGGGGAGGAGTGGCTGGAGAGCTGCCAGTCAGAGAGGGACCTGGGGGGATTGATAATGAGCCAGCAGTGTGCCCAGGTAGTCAAGAAGGCCAATGGTATCCTGACTTGTATCAGCACTAGCGTGGCCAGCAGGGACAGGGAAGGGATCTTACCCCTGTGCTCAGCACTGGTGAGGCTGCCCCTCGATGACTGGGTTCAATTTTGGGCCCCTCACTGCAAAAAGGCAATTGAATGACTCGAGCGTGTCCAGAGAAGGGCAACGGAGCTGGTGCAGGGTCTGGAGCACAGGTCTGATGGGGAGAGGCTGAGGGAACTGGGGGGTTTAGTCTGGAGAAGAGGAGGCTGACGGGAGACCTCATGGCCCTCTACAACTCCCTGAAAGGAGGGTGCAGAGAGGGGGGATGAGTCTCTTGAGCCAAGGAACAGGTGCCAGGCCAAGAGGGAATGGCCTCAAGCTGCGCCAGGGCAGGGTCAGACTGGCTCTTAGGAAGGATTTCTTTGCAGAAGGGGTTGTTGGGCGTTGGAATGGGCTGCCCAGGGCAGGGGGGGAGTCCCCATCCCTGGAGGGGTTGAAGAGTCGGGTTGACCCAGCGCTGAGGTATCTGGTGGAGTTGAGAACGGTCAGTGTGAGGTTCATGGTTGGACTGGAGGATCTTCAAGGTCTTTTCCAACCTGGATGATTCTGTGAACTGAAGTGTGAGGTGAGCACAGAGTGTTTTTGAGCTCTGACAATGACATCACAGGCACATCTGTGGGGATGTGGTGAGGGATTGTCCTGAGATGCATTTGAGAGGGGGTCTGTGTGGTCCTCTTCAGGCACTGACACACCATCTTCTGGTTCCCAGGAGCTAACGGGGATCTACCACAACAACTATGACGGCTCCTTGAACACTGCCAATGGGTTCCCAGTGTTCGCAACCGTGATCCTGGCCAACCACATCACCAAGAAGGACAACAAGCTGGCGATTGGCGAACTGACTGATGAAGACGTGAAAGTGATTGTGGGTCTGTCCAAGGATGAGCAAATTGGGGAGAAGGTGGGTCGGCCTCAGACGTCCCTTCTTTTCCTGTTGATCGCTTGCCATCACCTGGCAGCTGGATCAGAAAGTGATGAAAGGTGTGGGCTGGCTGAACAGTGGTTAAAGAAACTTCTGGAAATCTCAGTTCCCTCTGAATGGTCTTCTGTAGCTCTCGGACAGCTGTTGATGAGAGTGAGCTGTAGGAGGGAAGTAAATAAGAAACTTTCATTGTACTTTTGAGGGTCACGTTTTCTGTTTCTCCCCTTCATTCTCTGAGCCTTCCACTTGACAACAGGACTGGAAGACGAGTGGGAGGCACTCAGACTCTGCTTACATCTGATCCTAGTTTTCTCTCCCCATACCTTGAAAGCAAAGTGAGAGAAGTGTTCTCAGGGGCCAGTGCTTGCTTCTCCAGTCCCCTTAAAGGGATGTTATTAACTAGCTTAAGCCATGCTAGAGATCTTAGCTTTGCTTCTCTCTGCATGCTAAGACCTGACTCCAGCACTTGAAAGAACAAAGCTCCTGGACTGGTGCATGTTCAACCTCTCTTGGGTCAGGTTTAAGCTCTAATACAGGGACCTCCCTCTGTTGCCTTGGTCATGCTGGTTTTATATTGACTCCCAGTGGGTGGAGCAGCTTCAATTGAGCCAGGACTGGTTTTTAACGTCAGTACTCTCCAGCGTCAGTCTGTTATCAGAACACCCTTGAGAAAATAACCCAGTTGTTCATAATACTTAACCATGATGACAATTCATGTGCAGCATAGCCCATTCAGCTACTATCATGTGTAGTGAGTAAGTCTCAGATCAAGGTCTCCAGCTTTGCAACAGCTGATAACAGTCACTGTGATGTACTTTGTGTACAGCAGGAGTGTGGAGGCAGTGACAGCAGCTTCCAGCACCAGACTACACAGTCTGCGATGTCCCAACAGCCCCATTTTTGTGAAGCACCTTTAGGGGACTGTGGGTGGGTAGTTACCTTTGAAAAAGCCCCTCACTTTGGATAATAAAAGACACTTTGGCTACAACAGTGTCAGAAGGGTAACCGTAGTTACACCACCTTGCTGATATTCCTGCCAAATTCTCTCCAGAATGGGAAATGATATTCCCTGGACAACTCCTCTGGTTTTCCTTTCAGATTTTTGCCAGCATTGCCCCATCTATTTACGGGCATGAAGATATCAAGAGGGGCTTGGCTTTAGCTCTCTTTGGTGGAGAGCCCAAAAACCCAGGTGAGTGTCACTTGTGTCCCTTGGGGCCGCTTTGCTCAGCGGGAGGCAAATGGATCTGGGTTTGTCTGCAGTGTGGCAGTGAGAATGGTTCGAGTTGTGTGTGTGTCTGGTGACAGATGAGGTAACAGACTGAAGGATAGCTGATGGAAGCGGCTGCTTTTATCACATTGAAAACTCTGGTGTGACAGTAGAAACACTAAGACTGAAAACAGCTCCTGCTGCAAACCTGGGCAAGTTTTTATCCCTCCTCCTCCTCTAGGAGGTTGTGTTTGATGCCCTGTCAGAGGTTTGACCTGTCGGTGCCATGATTTGTTATTGTCTCCTTAGAAGGATGTCTTCAGCAAGGTCAGAAATGCTGTTCTACACATGTGACCGCCTCCAAAGCTGACTTTCTTTTTCTCTCAACTTCCCTGTGAGGTGTTTCCCTGCCTACTCTTTGCCTTCCCTTCAGCTCCGTGGTGTTCAGGGCAGGGTTGATGTCAGGCCACGCGCTCAGCTGCTGATGTGTCTCTCCTATTCCTGTTGTAGGCGGCAAACACAAAGTCCGTGGTGACATCAATGTGCTTCTGTGTGGAGACCCCGGTACTGCGAAATCACAGTTTCTGAAGTACATAGAGAAGGCGTCTAGCAGAGCCATCTTCACCACCGGCCAGGGTGCTTCTGCTGTGGGCCTCACAGCCTATGTCCAGAGGCACCCAGTCAGCAAGGAGTGGACGTTGGAGGCGGGAGCCCTCGTGCTGGCTGACAGAGGTGTCTGCCTGATCGATGAATTCGACAAGGTGAGTCCCGCTTTCACTTCTGCGGGAAGGCTTAGCTCTGGAGGGACCAGCTGCAGCCTCTGAGAATGAGGAGACTATAACTTGGGGTGCCGTCTCCCAGCTGACTGAGATTCCTGCAGTTTGCTTAGGCCCTTATTAGTCTATAGAGCAGTTTGTTACCTGTTCAGAGCATCAGGAGCTGACTCCCCTTGGTGTGCTGGGCAATGGGTATAGACATAGATTCAGTTTAAGTCATTCTTGCTTTCTCATAGATGAATGATCAAGATAGGACCAGCATCCACGAGGCCATGGAGCAGCAAAGCATTTCCATCTCAAAAGCAGGCATCGTTACATCCTTGCAAGCTCGCTGCACTGTTATTGCTGCTGCCAATCCCATAGGTAAGTGCTGAGAGGCCACAGGACCGTCGCAGGGCTCCAGCGTGAGTGCTGCTGTCCTGAGAACTGTGGCACAGCCTCCCCTCCCTCTGCCTGCTTTCTCCAGATCTCTCTGTGCAGGAGAGTCTGCTTGCTTCAAAGCTTCAGCCCTAGAGCCTGTGTTTGACTTTAATACTTGTCTCTGTGTTCCAGGCGGGCGATACGACCCGTCATTGACTTTCTCGGAGAATGTAGACCTGACTGAGCCCATCATCTCTCGATTCGATATCCTGTGCGTGGTGAGAGACACGGTGGACCCTGTGCAGGTATGAGCTGTGCTGTGACTCTGAGCTTGTGCAGGGCTTGTCACGCTACTGTTGGGCGACTGCGGCTGAGCATCCCGCTGAGTTTGGCTAGCCAGCGAGGGTTTACAGGGTCTGTTGTTCCACTGCTCTCTTGTAGGATGAAATGCTTGCCCGGTTCGTTGTTGGCAGCCATGTCAAGCACCACCCGGGTAGCAAGGAGGCAGTGAATGGGGACGCCAGTGAGGTCACTCTGCCCAACACATACGGGGTTGAACCCATTCCCCAGGAGATCCTGAGGAAATACATCATCTATGCCAAAGAAAAGGTCCACCCTAAACTCAACCAGATGGACCAGGACAAAGTGGCCCGGATGTACAGTGACCTGAGGAAAGAGTCTATGGTGAGAATACTGAGGAAAGGGGGGAGGAAGTTTGTATGTAGACTGCAAATCAGCCTGAGACTGCTCCAGCATTTGTTGACACATTCTTGCCATTCCCGTCACAAAAGTCTGTGCCACTGTTTTGTGAGAGACGGGCGGATCCTGCAGTGTCTGCTGAACAGATGATTCTTCATCTAAATGCAGAGTCTTGCCTGTGGTTATCTGTGGACTGGACACATGTACTAGTGACTGTCACGGCAAAATCCTCTTATTGTCACCCAGTCTGGCAGCCCCACGGGAGGGGATGTTTGTGTTCAGTCAGACCCATATGCTCCTGGTACAGTACAGGGAGCTCTTCTGTGCAGAAATGCCCTTCTCTTGTCCGTGGGATCTTTCAGGCTCGTTTCGTTGTCTCCCTGTGGAAGTGGAATTTGTTGACATCAGAAGGAGATTTTTTGAGCTTGGGAAAACTCTCTTACCTTTTTTAACTGGCTTTTTGTTTCTTTACCCCCTCCTAAAAGTTGCTGGAGGAAACAAGGCACTGAATAATGGCAAAGAGGGACCCCACATAGCATCCCCTCGCGCCCCGCTGAGTTAAAATGTTGAGCAGGGAGCTTGTCCCAGCCTGTGCAGCGCCTCCTTAGGCTCAGCATCCTCAGAGGTCCAGGAGCAGCTCCCTGCAGCTTTGTGAAGTGGGTCCTGGGCCAGAATCCACCTGTCTTGCCCCGTGTCTGTTATCCTTCGGTAAGGAATTGCCTCCTCCTGTCCCCCCTCAGGCAACCGGCAGCATCCCCATCACTGTGCGTCACATCGAGTCCATGATCCGGATGGCCGAGGCTCACGCCCGCATGCACCTGCGGGACTACGTGGTGGAAGACGACGTCAACATGGCCATCCGGGTGATGCTGGAGAGCTTCATCGACACGCAGAAGTTCAGCGTCATGCGGAGCATGCGCAAGGTGAGCGCCGGCTGAGCCAAGGGAGGCAGCTGCACCCCGGATGCTGTGGGTTCCGCTGCAGCCTCCTTGCCCAGCCCTGGCTGTGGGAAGAGACATTTCCAGGCTCTGCAGGGCTCTGTCCTGCAGAGTCGGGCGCTGAGCCCCTGCAAATGGAGTGCTGTGAGCCTGAAGGTGCTGCTACGTCAGTGTCCTTCGTTAGCCTGTGGTGGGGCAGTGTTTTTGTTGGGGATGAGAAGGAAGTGTGCCCCAAGCCTCTGCATCGAAAGCACTGCCACCTCTCTCTCTTCTTTTTTTTGACACCTTCCCTGCTATTTTGGCACAGGGCTCCCACTGCTGCTGACAGTGATCAAGCCCGAGCAGGCAGTTTCTTCACGTTTTTTCTGGGGCTCCTCAGGGGACAGTTAACCCGAGGGCAGCACTCACTGTGGTTTAGTGCCCAGTCTGCCCTTTTCTCTGAGTGGTAGGGGCTGGCTCCAAACAGCTCTTGGCTGGCCACAGCCTGGCATTTATCCGCTCCAAGTGTTTGCCCTCAGTCTGGACGACTTGTGGCCTCTTTCTTTGGCTGCAGACCTCCAGCCAAGTGCGAGCGTCTGCTGCGGAGGCACAGGACAGTCTGGATTAAGGGAAGCTGCTCCCCACCTTCCCCAGGGCCGGCCCTCCTGTGGCTGCTCCCCCCCCAGGCAACACACCCCAGCAGTGCACTGCCAGCACCCCAGAGCTCCAGGGCTGGTGAGGAGGCCCCTTCAGAAGTGTTTAATGGGTCTAAGAGCAGCCGGTAGAGTGTCGTGGCTGCCACAGGGCTGTGTTTTAACCACATGTGCAGGCGGCAGCTTGGCAAGGCAGAAGTCCCTCAAGAGATGTTAAAAGCGCAGGTGACAGCACTGTCACTTGGTTCCCCTTGTGCTCAGTGGGAGGAGGGGGGTGGGTTGGTGTTGGGCACAGGAGACCACAGGACGTCACTGGGTTCCTGACCACCCTCTTGGCTCATCTCATCCTCCCTCCCAGACGTTCTCCCGCTACCTCGCATTCAAGCGAGACAACAATGAGCTGCTGCTGTTCATCCTGAAGCAGCTGGTGGCAGAGCAGGTGATGTACCAGCGGAACCGCTACGGGGCCCAGCAAGACACCATAGAAGTCCCAGAGAAGGACCTGGTGGATAAGGTACGGGCTTATCGTAACAAGCCTTCTCTGGGTTTGGTTCCTGCTCTCTGCAGCCTCTGTACCAGAGGTGTTCTCAGACTTGTAACTTCCCTTCCTGAGGTATGGTACCAGAAAAAAATGGTGTTACTCAATGTAACCCAGAATCGGGGCTGTCTCATCTGTCTCTGCTCCTCTTGTGCCTTATTCTTCCTCCCCAATTTTCAGGCACCCCCATAAAGCTTTGGGTTTGGAGGGGTAAATCCTGCAGTGCGGCTGGTGCTTTGCAGGTGAACGAGGACACAAGTTCCCTGGCACCTCTGTTTGAAGAAGCAACGAGCAGGAAAATCTCTGCTTGTATGAACTTTCCCAATCCCCCCTGAGGCTCACCCTCCTCCTCCTTAATGCATCCTTATCCTGGTCCAGAGGCTGCGCTCCTGGCTCTGCCTTTCTGTGCTATGTCTTGACCTTGCTTGGCACTAAAGCAGTATTTGATTCCTGGGTTGCTGCTTTTCTGCTCCTTGCATCAAATGTGCAGAGTAGCTACTTCCAGCTTGGTGCTGCCGGTGTGACCCCCCTCAGTCAGAGGTCTCCTGCAAAGCTGTTTCCCACTGGGTGAGGTATTAGGGGCTTTTGAATAGTAGTTATGTTCTATCTCTAGTGGAGGTAAAAGGACAAGCTGGGAGCAGGCAGATGCTGAGCCAGCATCCTCCCTTTGCTCAGCTCAGCTCTGCCAGCGCTCCTTCCCTCCTGACCTGCAGCCTCCCCTGCTACTGCAGTTCTGGTTCCTGCTGAGCAGAGCAGAGATTGCTGACTGACACATTTATGCAGCCTCTGCTATGGAAAACCACATGGTTCTGATTTTTATTTTTATTTTTTTTTTAAATATTCCTCCTCCTCCCAGGCCCGGCAGATCAACATCCACAACCTCTCTGCCTTCTACGACAGTGAAGTGTTCAAGATGAACAGGTTCAGCCGGGACGTGAAGCGGAAGCTGATTGTCCAGCAGTTCTGAGGCTGGCCGCGGCGTTCGGCTCCTGTGAGACGAGACCTTCCTCCTGCAGCCCTCCCAGGGGCACCGCAGAGATAGTGATCCAGAGGGACTAAGCTGCACATTCTCTTGCTCGCTTTGTGCCTTATGGATTAAGGGAATGCTGAGCTGCTGAAGACCTTGTAAATAGAACAGAATTAATTAGCTAAATGCTCAGCCAAGTCCGTTTAGCAGCTTCGTTCACTGTTTTGCCTTGTGGCTAAGCACAACAGGGAGGGAACTGCTGGCCACATAGATGTTTGCTGTTTGTTTGTCGCTAGTTGTTAGGGGCTCATCTGCAGGAGGGACCAAGTGGTTGCATTCGAAAAGCATTTGCCTTATCCATGCCCCTTGGACTATTAGCACCCTCAGGGATTCTCTTTTCCCATCTCTGGCGACTGTGCAGCCTCCTGGGTGATAACTGAGACTGCTTTCAACTCACCGTGACCCAGCCAGCCTCAGCTCCGGGCCTTTGTGCCTGACACTTGACATTTCCCCAGGTGCCCACGTGGGTTGACCTTGTGCTTGGTTTCTGCAAGGGAGGGAGGGTTGCAGAGGAAGAGGAGAACTGAAATAAAACATAACTATTTCTAATATTAGTGATGATCTGTATGGGCAGTGAAAGCTCCTTCAGTACATGCTGGCAGTCTCTAGAAGCCTTGGGAAGGGGCTTCCCCTGCCTTACTGGGTGTAAGGGGGCAGCAGATGTGAATTTGTGGCTGGACCGAAGTGCTCTCATCCCATTTGTTGAGGGTGGAGTACCCATGGTGCTGGTTTGGGGAGCAGCAGCGGAGGAGCCCTGAGCTGGAGGTGCTTGGGGAAGACAGGATGGGCTCAGTGTTCACATGCAATTTTCTTACTGTGTGCATTTTAAATACATGTTTTTTTCAATACTTCTGCCTTTCTTCCTGTTTTGGGAACTCCTGCAGTGACGGGGGAAGGAAGAGTGTGAGCAACCTGGGTGCTGGACCAGCTGCTCAGCAGTTTGTGGGGTTGGGTTTGGGTGCAAACACATCCTGTGTTTGCTCTTCAAGATAGTAGGAAGGGCCCATGCTGGGGTCTCAGTTACTGCACATCTTCACTGTGGATAGGTACCAGGACACGCTTGTCTACAGGACAGTGTCACAAATGCTACCTTTCTCACCAAGAGCCTGTCTGCTGTGGCTCCTTCCCTGTCTTGCCTGCTTTTTGGAGCACTGATGCCATCCTGTAAATGTTTTAGTCACCTTGAGACTGTCCCATCATGGATCTCCCACATCCCTTCCTTTCCCACTGGGGTTAGACAATCTTGATCTCATGTCTTGGCTGCCACGTGAATTCCAGTCTGGGAGAAGCAGTAAACCCTCTCCCAGACACAGCTGAAGTCTGTAGTGGATGTGCTTTGCCTGGCTAGAGTTATGGGACAGTGAGGCATCTCCTGCCTGTGCTCCAGAGAATTTGTAAGCTGGCTGCTGCGGTTCTGTGCTGGCCAAGCAGACGCGTCCCTGGCTGCCGACACGGTGGGGTTTGTCATGGTGATGTGCGTGCGTGTGTGTCCTCTCGGCCGGGTTGCTACTCCGGACCTAGCAGTGCTTGAACCCTGCTGCGGGCTTAGCACATGACTCTCAGCCTGAAACTGGCTCCGCGTGTTGCCTTCTCTGTCTGCCAGCTCCCTCCTGTGTATTTGTTTAACTGTTTTGGCTGGGTTTTTTCCCTTCCCGCTGGGGTCTCTGTCTAACAGGGCTTTCCGCAGGGCAGCCTGTAGAGACACTTTCCTGGCACGCCTTCCTTGCCTGAGCTACTCCTTTGCCCCCTGAATGTGTGTGCCCAGGTCGGTTGTGCTGGGGATGGCAGAGCTGCGGTGCCTGGAGCCGCAGGGTGAGGCCCAGTGTGGTTCCTCGGGGCTGGGCACAGAGCTGTTAGCCCCTCACCTCCTCGTGCCAGAGGCCACAGGCAGAGGCCATCCCTCTGGAGAGTGCTTGCAAGCTGTGCCTGGTGCTGCAGGAACTCACAGACCTCGCTGGGGAAAGTGCTGGCCCTGAGATAGCAAAACCAGGGATGAAACAAGCTGGTCGAGCAAACTGAACTTGTGTGTGGTGGGGGTGAACGGTGGGTGCGAGAGGAGAAAGAGGCTTTGTGCTGCACTGGAGAAATACAAAATGCTTCCTAAACACTTGCAACCTTGTGAAGCCTCTGCTATGCCTGTAGCGGCCCACACAGAGTTAAATATGTGGCCAAGTGTGTCACCTCAAACCATGAGAGAAGACACAGGAATGAAGTGACATAGGGTTGAGCCAGCGCTGAGGTATCTGGTGGAGTTGAGAACGGTCAGTGTGAGGTTCATGGTTGGACTGGAGGATCTTCAAGGGGTTTTCCAGCCTGGATGATTCTGTGATTCTGTGAGGTGGGACTCCTGATTTCCCCAGCTCCTTGCCCTGCTGCTGGACAGGGCTGTTGACAGTCACCCTTCAGTTTTGTCCTACACCTTCTGCCTCCTGTGCTCTGGTCCCACTCTACTTGGCACACAGTGTGAGCAGTGGCAGCAGAGAGATGCCATTGTTGGAGTTGCTTGTTTGTCACTTTGCTCACTCTGCCTCCTCCTGAATACTCACTACAAAGGCAGTTACGCCCTCCCACCTTGTTGTGTTGCCAGCATCCAGCAGAGCGATGAATTCTTGCAGCTGCGCCCTTGCTAATGTTGGCATCAGCCACTCAGTGGAGTGTTAATGCCAGTCTGAAGGCATTTTCCTCCTCCCACAGCCACTGAGCTTTTCAGGTTCCCTGGAGCAAGTTTTGGCTGTTGACAGCATCAGGTGTCTGGTCTGGACAGGGGTGCAAACAGGGGTGAAAGCAAATGCTGCTTTAACCAGGGATGGCCTTGCCAGGGGGCATGTTCCAGCTGAACCTAGCAAGGATTTTACTGCAGGGCTCTAGCGATCGGCAAGCCAAGCTGCGCTCCAGTGAAACGAGGAGTTGCTCCCCTGACAACCTAGAGTTTAGCCAAGCTCGAGCACTGGGCTTCTTGCTGCTGGGATCTGAAAATTGCACAGTGCCTCTGACAACCTGGGCCAAAAGCAAGAATCCCGGGGAGGTGAGGTTTGTCCACAACAGGCTGCGCCTGGGCTCAGATGCAGGATGATGAGGGTGCTCCTTGCAAAGCCTTGCGAAGCCAGGTAGTGTCCCTTCTAGTGGTCATTCCCCCCTTGGGACTGTGGGTGCTGGCAAATGCTGGGGGGTCCTGGCTTGGAAGAGCATCTTGATTTGAAAAGGGCATGATGGGCCAGATCGTGATCCAGTTTAATTTGAACACGCTGTGTGCACACTCCTGAGAGAGCAGCTCCTCTCTCTGCATCTCATCAGAAGCTGTTTGACCTTAGCCCAGCACAGAGCACACACACACACACACAAACAGTGCATACGTGCTGCTCGGGGTGCATGAGCAGGTGCCTGCAGATAACCAGCTAATACATGAGGGTATGTGATGGGGAAAAAGGGGGAGACAAGCCCCCTCCCCTTCCTGCAAGCCCTTTCTTACCTGCTGACAGGGTTTAAAGTTTTGATAGCTTCTGCCTTTATTGTGGTCATAAAGCAACACCCTGTATCTGCAAGTCCTGGGTCATATCCAGTGTGTTAGTGGCTGTTCCTGAGTCTGCTTGTCAAACGGCAGATGCCCCTTGAGTAGGGGAAGTTCTACCTCCAGTAATACATTTATTTTTCCTCAAATTAATGTCAAAGCCACTTGGAAAAATTAGCATATGCAGCGTTTCTGGACCGGCAGTGTTTTACTTTCTGCCATGCCAGACCTTGGCTGGAACCCGCTCGTTCATCTTCTGTGTGTTTACTAAAGAGCCATCTGGAAACTGGTTGACAAGAACTTTCCCAGCGTAACTGTGCTCAAGGTGTAAGAGTTGTGTTGGATTGTGTCATCTCCCTGTCCGAGAGGAGTCCAACCAGCTGCAGTTCACCCAGGAAGGCCATTTCAGGTGCTTATGGCTCTGTCCTTGTTGACCTTGACTGACCTGAATACCTGAGTTCCAGCATGTGATTGCTGAGCTGTGAGGACAGTATGGGAATCTGTTTACAGAAGATGTTTATCTACAGATACAGGTGAGTCACTGCAGACAGCTACCCCTCATGCCATGCTGCAGGGAGGGTGCACTCTGAACTTCCGAGTATTTTTCCATCTACTAAAATACTTTTCCATTTAACAAGGCAGAGCCAAAATTGGATCAGGCTTCTGCTGTATTTTGCATTTATTGCAGTTCTTGCTGCCATGACTGATTTAATGCCTCCATTATCATGGAGCACTGGTCTGCCAACGGCTCCAGCCATCCGGCATGCTCCTCAGCCACAACTAAACGTATGTGAGGAGCCTCGAGGGGCTGCCGAGCGCTGCATCTTTAGAGCAAAAGCTCCTTGGAAGGGGGTTGTGCTCCTTTCTACTCATGTTGCAAGTCACTTCCCTCTAAAGGCAAGGTGAAGCTGTGGGGGGAACCCAGGGGAGCTGCCAAGCTTCTCCTCTGAGTTACCTAGTGCTCAGGGAGATCCGAAAGTCACTGTCCAGTGTAAAAGATGCTGAGGAGCTTCAGTCCCATCAAACCACATGGAAACACATATGTAGGAATGCCAGTAGTCCCCACAAGCCAGCGCGTGGCTCCTTAGAGTCAACAGACACCAGCCCTCTTCAGGTACAGGCTGCTCCTCTGCTCTGAAGATACCCACATCCCAGCTATTAAAGAACCAGGAGTTTCTCTGAAGATAACATTAGGCTTTTCAGTTTAGCAAGGAAAGGTATAAACCGCCTCCGGGTTCTTCCCAATGAAGATATGTTACTCCTTAAGGGGTAGAAACTCCTGCCTAGCAAGGGCTTGGCAGTCACTTATTTGGGCTCAGGTCATACCTCTAAAACAAGCAGAGCTAAGATCCAAACTCCTGCACCTTGTCACCAACCTCCTGGCTCTACCGGGCTTTAGCTGGCTTATCCTTCTGTCCCAGTAAAAAGCTTCAGAAAGTCTGAGGTTCGCCTGTCCTCATGACATCTATGTTTCTGTGGATTTTCTATCCCTTTCAGAAGGGCATTTGGTCTCTGCTCAGGATCTGACTTGCTGAGCTCAGCACAGAGATAAGGGGGGATTCTCCAAGTTGTGCCGTAGAGAAGCTCAGTTTAAATGATGTGAATAATCCATGAGAGGTGTAGTCCTTTCTCCTTCTCGCTGGGAGCTCGACAGACACCCCTCATGCAAACGGAAGGCTGTGACGATCGCTCTGCACGCTGACTCCGACAGAGCGATGTGCCTGGGCTGCTGTTCCTCTGGAGCGAGGAGCCCTGTCCCCTGGGCTAGGAGGAAAACTGCACAGGTTTTCAGCTGAGGAGCTGTCTGCTTCCTTGCCCCAGGTGGCTCAGTTAAAGGTTATTCTGGCCCCTTAATCAAATTCAATATAGCTTTGTTTTCCTCTGCCCTCTAGGAGTCCGCTGAGGTTTGCTGTCAGAGCCTGCTGCAGGAGAGCGCCGCAGCTATTAATGCAGCGATCAGCACCGCTCTGCTGAGGAGAGAAATGGACGGCTTCGGGGGCGCGAGGCAGCAGGGGCAGGTGAAAACTGGAAAAGGAAAGCACTACTTGTACTTGATCTTCCACTGCGCCTTACAGCAGGAGATGGGAAACGAGCAGGGCTGGTGAAAGCACTGTGTCCCGGGCGGGCAGCGTGCCCTCCCCTAAGGGGAGCAAGCTGGTGCGGAGAGATGAAGAAAGGCTCAAAGTGATAGAGAAAATCTTGCTGCTGGGCTCTAAATAGAGCAGATTCTGTTCCCTTCTAATTACAGCATATCCTGGAAGGCATTAATTGCTCCAGGTCACTCCTTTCGCAGTATGTATTATACATCTTCCCCAGCAGGATGAGAGCAGAAACTGCATTTTGCCCAGAGAAGGGCTGTGTGCCTGGGCTACGCAAGAATAGAGCAGGTACCCGCCCCTGCTTGGTACAGTAAAAATGTTTCACGGTGTCCCAGCATTAAAGAGGCTAATTCAGCAAATAAGCTTATATAAAGCTTGTCGGAGGCTCTGAAGTAAATTCACATATGCTGGAACACGGGAGAAGTTAAACCTTTCCTTGTGCCTAAGGAAGGAGGGGCTGGGTAGGGCAGGGGAATTCACAAGCTTTCCTCTTATGGGGGGATGAGATGCCAAAAGGCTGCACAGCTCCATGGAAGATGGAGTTAAACCTCCCGGTGTGCTGCAAGCCTGCTGTGTCACCAGTCCCTGTCCCAGAGAGCCAGCAATCGGCGTAGCGGGACAGACTCCGAGAGCAGTTTTTTCCTTCCGATCTAAGGATGGGCACAGACCACCTTCTGCTGTCTGGACAGTTGTCAGCGTGCGAAGGAAGAGGGGTTAAACCCTTTTCCTGGTACTAGTGACACCTTGCATTTTCTAACACTGCAAGAATTTAACATCTGACTGCTTATTTGTTTTGCTTATTGTTTACTTTCTTGCTGTGCTGAGCAAGGGCAGTAGATCACTTCCACCTTTGCGGGTGAATTCAGTTTTGCTGTATTTAGAATAAAATATCTCGCCAGCCTATTTCAAGTTAACATGTTGCTTTTTTTTAACCGGAGTTTCAAAACAAGTTACATTTCTGTTGAGATTAGACTTTGTGGTTAATTTCTTTTTAATTAAAAAGTCCTAGGCACCAAATTCTTTCCCTTAGCTATCACCTCATTCCTCTGCCTCAGTAGTATTTGCTTGCAAGTATCTTGGAACAAAATGGGACCCTTAAATTGAAATCGGAAAGCTGGCTGAATTTCCTGAAGGCAAAAGCTGTTATGGTAACTTACAACAGGAGAGGGCAGAAGGATTTTCAGTTTTCCCAGCCTAAAATACACACTTGCTTTCTGATTCTGCCTAACAGACTTAACTGTGAAATTGAACAATTTTGGGGAAGAACAGAAAAGCACAGATAATGGTAATACCGAGAAAAAATTCTGAACAGCTTTGAAGCAGCTATAAAAAAGCATTTAGTGGAATTGTAAAGCCCCTTTTACCAGTGCTCCGAACATTGTTGGGAGAATATACACCAGGTAGGGAGGCTGGAGGAGATCAAATGAGAAATTACAAGCCTTTGACTATAAAGCTGTCAATACCTCAGGAGAGAGCCAAGCCAGCCATACCTATTCCAGGGAGCGTAAAATGGAAGACACAAAGGCTGTGCTGGGTTTAAGTTCATGCTGTTTTTAAAGAGAACTGGTGTTGCCCATCTCTGCTGGCTGTTTTCTGCTCTGTTGGCAGCACTGACCTGGCTGATCGATGTTGCCACTAATTTTATTTAATTTTCTTGCCTAAGATGTATCTCCTCCTTTCATACTCTCCTTTTGTTGCTCAGTCTGAGATTGATGTGTAACGTCAAAATAAATCCAGGGAGCACTATGAGCCTCACAGAAAGTGTGCTGACTGCCATGTCCGTGTGGTTCCCTTCCCACTGATTCGAGGCTGTTTAATACACGAGGGTGTTTTTGCGCTTTCTTTGATGCGATTAGGCTGCTTCAGACACTGGATTCAGTTTCTAAGATTTGGGAGCTGGATGTGGCAGGGTCAGGAGATCTGAAAGGCTTTTAGTTACCCACTTGTAGTAAGCCACCTGCGTGCTAAGACAGCCAAATTACCAGCAACAAAGTGAAAAATGACAAGAGCATTCATTAAATGCCATGCCTGGACTAGAATCTGAGCGCACTGAAGTGTTTTTATCTCATCTAATGGGTAAGCGACAGCTCGGTAGTTCCTGCTGCATTTCCTGCTCGGCGGGGGCTGGGGGCCGCATTGATTCTGGGATAAAAAGGACTTTCAGAGCACTGGAAGGACGCGGTCCAAAAGAAGCCAAAAGCGAGTACTTTGGTTCAAGCCTGTCGGCTTTGCCTTGCAGCTCTGGGTGACGGGTGCAGCCAGGCTGTTACCTGCCCTTGTCACGCTCAGGGTAGCTGCTGCATGGGAGCAGAGGATGGAAGGAAAGAGCTGGCAAAAAGAGGCAGGCAACTGCCCAAAGGGGTGACATGTGCCGGTGTTGGTCTGGTAGGAGCTGTAAAGGTCAGTGTCGGTAACACCAAGTACCCTCGGCTCGCTGGTTGATTCCTTAGGGTTCAGCGGGCTTTGGCACGTGATGCCTTTCTTTAGTTGTTGAAAACCTGCCAGTTCATGCCAGAAAATAATACCACCAATATTTCTTTCAGGAGATTCACACTTCAACCAAAAAAACCTCAATTCATACAGGAAAAAAATAGACTCTGGAATATTTTTAATAGACACTTATCTGAGGAATAAGAACATTTGAATTTAAAATCCTGATCACCTTCAGACCTATGTCCTGTCATCTCAGTGACATCCCATATGGGAGACGTATTGCACTGGGCAAGCACAGACACTTGGTGAGGCCACGACAGTGCAGCTGTTTCCTCACTCAGAGCTTGCGATGCTGGATTTTAGCATCTCCTGTCCTCCTAGAGTCGTATGACAAGAGAAAATTGTTTCAAAACCAGAGAAAAAGGCTCCTAGTCACTGCTGTTGAGGAAGGCTTGAAAACGTGAGCCGAATGCCTAATGGGAAGGGACCGATCCGATTTTGGATCCTTCGGCTTGGAGCTGTACCGTGTTTGCAGCCTTGCGATGCCTGGGGCTTGTCCAGGTCTCTCGAATATTTGGCTGGGGCTGGACCAGGGGTTGCGCAGCTCCTCCGAGGTGGCACATGCTGGAGGCCCGTAAGAGGGAAGTGGAAAGGCTGCAGCTGGCAAGAGGGGCTGAAGGGCAGGGAGCGGGCGGGTGTTGTCCCTCAACTGCTGGGATAGGACGTGTTGAGCCTTATTTCTTGGACACCTGCCTGACAAAGACCTCGCTTGAGTCATTTACTGTAACGTTGTACCCTGAGGCCACTAAAGATGTGTTTAATTTGAAACTGAATGTAATTGGAGCGGTTGGCCTTGTTGCTGTAATA